>NC_134548.1:66351060-67551060 GCF_050624435.1 Tenrec ecaudatus | reverse complement strand
CTCCACCTTGGTGGTTTTAGGAACTTGGACAGGTTGTTTTTCCGGTCCTGCCATGTTTACTGAAATCTTGGAAACAAGAACTCTTTATGTTGGGGGAGGAAGTCTTTTATATATGTTGGCTTCTTAGTGGCAATGTCAATCCACACATGAATTTAAGGGATCCGATCAGGATGTCCTGGTTCCCCTTTCTAAGCAGGCTCCGACAGTGGCACTCGGATCTCGGTGCACCTCGAAATGTTGTAGCTACTGTCCATTCCCAGAAAGAAAGCATCTCCGACCACCGGCAAGTTCAACAGAAAAAGTTTTATTTTCTGCACAGGGTCTGTCAGCCCTCTTGAGAGGAGACTGAGCAGCCCCCAGTTGAATTTTCCAAAGGTTTTTATACTTGTGCAATGTGCAGGTGTGCAAGCAGGCAGAGTAGAGAAGTGGGGTGTTGCGGTTAGCCATTCTTAGTTGAACAAAAACTGCTCTTGTTCTCAAAAGCCTTCTGAACATCCATTTCCTTTGGGACATTCCCTTGGGCTACGTCTGCACGGCCTACCACCCCAATATCAGCTAGTTCATTGACAGTTCATAGCTACTTTATTTACCTTTCATGGTGGCTTCTGTCAGTTCAGAATGGCTTCACCATTATCAAGGCTCTTTATGCTTTTCCCAGAGAACCTACATAGCCGCCATGGGGGAAACAAGGCCTATGACCCTGGCCAAAATGGTGCCCACCAGTCCAAACACGTGGAAGGGCACTGCCTCGGGAGCTGGTTGATTTAGGCCTGGGAGATAGCCCTGCCTTGTCCCGGCAGCCAAATGTTTCCCTTTTCCCCTCCGTTCCCTTTGCCTTTCTCCTGGTTTTTAAAACAAGCTGCTTGAGCCCTATAACACGGAGCAGGACTTTTTTGTAACATTTAGTTAAAATGTATCTGGTACCAAAATTATATATTATAAATATGACAATTTGGTTATATTTTTGAAAATTTATACTTTTAAAATATACTTTGGTTGTCATATATATTGATAACAATGAAAGTAAAGAATAAAAACAAAAAAATATTATTTCCTGCATTGAAAACTTCAGGTGTTCTAGGGTTAGTGTTCTACCAGTGTAGGTTTGTTCCTTGTTACTGGCTGGTTTTCCGTTGCTCAGTCTTAAGACAAAGGCGTTCGGAAGCCTAGCCTGGGTAACCCTTACTTTTAGGCTTTCAGTGGTGTTTCTTCACGCACTTCTGGGGACAGCTCTTAATATAGCTCAGCTGCCATGATGTTCCAGCCAGAAATTCCTATTTTCCTAAAGGTTCCCTGAGCTGCCAGATGCTCCTTCCCTTCAGAGATTTGAGAGTCTGCTCCTGCCAGCAGGCATCTTGGAAGGCTGTGGGGCCATCCCAAACAGTGGTCCTCCTAGCTTATTGTCTAGAAAATGGTTGGACCTAAAGTCGCCCACAGCGACTGCTCTTTGACCCTTTGTCTATGGTGGGGGCACCTGTCAGAGGCATCAGTTTAATAGCACACCAGGGGTCTGCTCTGAAGCGGGGTTATTGACCTTGAGGCAGCAAGCTCTAAATAGCCTTGTTTTGTGCTTTCCAGATGGGACTTAGCAGCTTCATACTCAGGAATTTCCCCCTTGCATGAATCCTGTCCAATTGGGATAGAGTTGACACAGAGGCTAGACAAACAAAAGCTGATACACTATGCAACTTTATTTGAGAAAGGAGAATGGTGGCCAGAGAATGGCACACTTTTCCTTCCAACCCTGATTCACCTGGAACAGTTCTGTAGAGTGATGGGAAATGGGGGGAGATGCCAGAAGTTAGAGCATTTCTCCTTTTGAGGAGCAGTAGAGACCTTCATCCCCAGTGCACACAGGAACCCCTAAGGCAGGCGTCCTCAAACTGTGGCCCGTGGGACACATGTGGCCTGACGATATTTATTCCACCCTCAGGGTGTTTTTGCTGCCTCTGCCTGTCCTGCTTAGCAGCCGACTCGTGCAGTGTGCATAGGAACTTGTTCATAGGTTTTTAAAAAACTATAGTCTGACCCTCCAATGATCTGAGGGACAGAACTGGCCCCCTAGGTAAACAGTTTGAGGACCCCTGCCCTAAGGGATCCTGGACTTAGGGGTTACTATTCTCGCAGCCCTGACACACCCCTGATCATTCTACCCATAGTAGAGGCACCAGGGAAATTTGGTCCCTGGGTAATTTACCAGCCTTTTATTCAAATTGAAGCCAAGAAAATTAAAAATGACTTAGGCAGTTACTCTACTTTTGATTACGGTTGACTCCCCCTGTAGTACCCCAATATTACCATTTAACTCTATAACGCTGAGCATATTTCCATAACATATAAAGAAATGTATATATTAATAGATAGATAGATAAACAGACAGATAAATAGGTAGATAACTTTGAAAATAAAGAATAAAAACAAAAACATTTCCCCCAAATTGAAAATTGAGCCATTATAGGGTTAAAAAGGATGGGTCTTATCAGCAGGTGTAAGACCTTAGGATCATAAATGAAGCAGTGATCCCACTGCACCTAGTAGTGCCCAAACCCTGTGCCCTCCTAGGGAAATTGTGAATGCTTTAATCCCCGTTCCTGTACTTAGAGTGAACAAACACATGCCTGATAATCCTAAGTATATTTATTTCTTGTGACACTCACCTAACTTGAAGGGAACGACCTCCTCCGAATCTTAGACTTGTCTCACTTAAACTCTTCAACCTTTTGTCTTTTTGTTTGTTTTTCCAGAAGTTCTCAGGTTACCAAGGCCTCCAAACCAAGTGTGCCAGCTGCAGGACCACGATTTCCTGAACAACCTCAACTTTATCCATCCTGGGACCTGAGTGGACAATCCCTTCTGAACCCCATTTGCCCCTTTTGCAGCAGGAAGTACTTAGAGATGTCGTCGCCCAGTACCCCAAAGATTTGGGTCCATACCTCTTCAGGGGGCAAATGTTAGGTAGCTATCCTAGGGACTGGGGTGTCCATTATGCATGCCCAGAGGGCCAAGGTAGCAGCCCAAGAAGGAGTGGCACACTGTGCGTGCTCAGAGGTTCAGGTTTCCGGCCAGGAAGAGGAGGTACACCTGGGTGAGTGCTGCAACTTGATTGACCCACCAAGGCCAAGTAAATTAAATTCAGCTGCTGGGGTTGACCAGGGTTGCCCACCATGCCTCCCTAATGCTCATAAAACCCACTTGGATGACAATCAGGCTTCTACATGCATTCTTTCTCACGCAGAGCAGAGGACCAAGGTCTGTCTGTCCCCAGAGAGATCTGACAAACCCAGGAAGGCTCTTTGGAGGCAGCATAACTGGACATGAATGGCTGGTGGATACTGTTCAGATGCAGGACTTTCTACTTAGAAGGGTCTAATCCAGCCTGAGATAATCCTTGAATGAGTCCTCTGCCAAGATCTTTTTTTTTAACGTTTTATTAGGGGCTCATACAACACTAAACACATTCTATGCATACATCAGTTGTGTAAAGCACATTTGTACATTCATTTCCCTCATTCTCAAAATATCCACTCTCCACCCAAGCCCATGGCCTCAGCTCCTCATTCCCATCCCCACCCCCCATGTGCGCTACCCCTCGCTCATCAATCCTTGGTAATTTACTAATTTTTGTCATATCTTGCACTGTCTGATATCCCCCTTCACCCACTTTTCTGTTGAAGTAAAATGTACATCCTTGTAATCAGTTCCCCGTTTCCAAACTGCCCTCCCTCTTACCCTCTCAGTGTCTTCACTCATAATACTGGTCCTAAAGGACTCATCCACCCTGGATTCCCTGTGTTTCCAGTTGCTATCTGTACCAGTGTACATTCTCTAGTCTAGCCAGATTTGTAAGGTAGAATTGGGGTCATGATAATGGGGGGAGAGAAAGCATTTAGCAACTAGAGGAAAGTTGTGTTTCATCATTGCTATCTCGTACCTAGTCTTGGCTCATCTCCTCTCTGAGACCCTTCTGTAAGGTATTGTCCAGTGGTCTGGAAATGGGCTTTGGGTCTCTACCAAGCACTCTTCTCATTCCCAATAAGATGTTTTTGTTCTGATGATGCCTGACACCTGATCCCTTCGAAACCTCGTGATCTCATAGGCTGGTGTGATTATTCCATGTGGGCTTTGTTGTTTCTGAGCTAGGTGGCCGCTTGTTTACATTCAAGCTTTTAAGACCTCAGACGCTATATCTTTTGACAGCTGGGCACCATCAGCTTTGTCTTCAGTGTACCTGTGGGGAAGGTGAGCACCATAGAATGCCAATTTAATAGAACAAAGTATTCTTGCAATGAGGGAGTACTTGAGTGGAGGCCCAGAGTCCATCTGCTACCTTAATACGAAACCTATAAATATATGGACGTAGGTCTATTTCCCCATGCTCATATATGAATATATTTACATATGGACATACTTTTTTAAAGACCTCTATAATAGGCCCTTGCTTCCTGGCTTGCTCTTCTATTTCCCTTTCATTTTCCTCTTGTGCCCACTGCCATGCTCAGTCTTCCTTTGGGTTTCAGTAATTCTTCTTGGTTCCATTACCCTTGATCCCGCCCTACCAGGCCTCCTACATCTACCTCACCACGGATATGCATGACTTCCTGTTCTCTTGTTTCTGGGTTTCTTAACACCGCTTCCTTTATGCCCACCTCCCTCTTTCCCATGCCCCAACCCCCAGAAGTGTTGGTCCTGGGTTTTGTCCTCCAGATTGGACATCCAGCCTATCTAATTTAGACAGACCAGAAAAGGTAATAACATGCACAAAACCAAGACAAGCAACCCAAAAAAACCAAGACAACAAAAATCCAATGACACTAAAAGAAAACAACACTAACCAGAAAGAAAAGTACAAGGACTGTGTGGTGAACTTTAGGAGTGTTTTCCAGTCCAGTCTGTTGGGGCACCGAGCCCTGACCACAAAGTCCACCTTTGGCATTCCCCGGGAACTTTGATGCTCCGTTTTCTAGCGCTTCCGCTGCACTCCCTTAGTGTCATGCCTCGATGTAGCAAGATCAGTTCGGGCGCAGTTCCCACACTGTGTGTCCAGTGTTGTCCCCTCTAGGGCTATGGGTCTTTGAGGGACGTTTCTCATCGTGGGGCTGCCCATGTGGTCTTTTCTGTGGACTGGCTTCTCTGATTGGGAACATCATCCTCAAGGTGTAGTGGGCCAGGATGTGCTCCATTCTTCCCTCCTCCCCCTTGTTCTGCTCTGTGTTCTCTGATCAGATATGTCCCTCTCCTCGAGCTGCAGCTCCGGTGCCATCCTGTGAAATACAATCTTTGGGGGCTGCAAGGAGGTGGGAGGGGGGGGCATCAGCTCAGATCTTTTGAGAGTCCAGGAGATATTGACTTCTCGATGGGCACAGTTCTGTGGGGCACCGTGCTCTTGGTCCAGACGCTGGTTGTGAATATGACTTTGTTGTTAACCAGTTGTGTGTCTCTGGGTCAACTCCTGTGTGTTTTGAGTGAGTTTTCTAATCTGCAAAGTAAATGTACAGGATTATCCAGACTCCCATGTCAGCAAGTTATCCAGAGGAGTTAATCAGAGACTGTTTCATATAGTGTGTATCTGTGCGCCGCATTCGAGACCTGGGATGGCAATTATGAGCTCAGAATAGAGATGGTGTCCAGTAGGTGACAGACGTGGCTCCATATTGAAACAGGAAGCCCACTGTGGAGATTTGGTCCTTCCGTTGATGGCCACCGGCCACCTAGTCTTCTGCTATAACTGCTTCACTGGCTCAGCAGCTGAGCCAGGAGCCAGTGCCATCATAACCAGGTGGCTAACTGGGAGAAAGGGCAGATAGATATTTGTTATCTTGTTGTCTTGGGAAGCCCACCTAACCTCCATGCAAACCTTCTGGTGTGAGTTATCTGTGGAAGGAATCATAGGCTCACAGTAATACACATCTTTCTTTTTGAAAATGTGCCCGTATTCCTTTCTGAACCTGAGAAGGTGGCCCCTGTGTCCACCAAGAAATTTACTGCCTGGCCTCCTACATGGAGTGTTAGCCTGGGTTTTGGCGGCGAAGTGAAACAGAGCCCTGACCCCTTCATTCAGCTCTTCAAGCCTTATTGTCTCTTGCTTGGGTCTTTCTCCTTGCAGATGAGGCCCGTCCACTCTTGTGGAGGGTCGTGGACCTCTCCTGGGGTTTTCAAGGCACTGATTTTTCCAGTGTCCTTCTTTCCTGCAGTAGGCACATTGATCCTTCCCCATGGCTTGGAGGTGCCCAGAGGTTAGTCTCTCCGTGAGTGGGCCATGCTCTCCTTTTCCTGAGTCTCTGGGGTCTCTCATGGCAATTCCTAGTATTTTAGCTAGTTTCTTTGTCTCTGTCGTGCTAGGGTCATCTCGGTTGTGATATACTCAATGAACCACTTGTATCAAATCACTAAGATTTTTCCCTTGAAACCCTTCCCACTTCTTCTTCATGTCTGAGGCAGACTGACTGAGTCATAAAGGCAATATTTATTGCCCTCCTGTTCTCGGGGCCTCCGGGCTGTTAGGGGTATAAAGCCTGTAGGCTTCCATCAGCCACTCTAGAAGGCAGGCGGACATTCTCTTATAGGAACCTGAAAATTCTCACTGACCTTAGATGATAAATTCATAGGTTTCCTAGCTCTTCCGCAGAGGGTCATGTAAGAGCAATGGGGGATACCTGCTAAAGCCCTCTGGGCCTTGCTAGGAATTGAGATCCCACATTGTTGGTGTAGTGGCCAAAAGAGTTTCTCTCAAGTGGGGAGTGCCCGCTCGCTGACCATCAGGTTCATTGACTGCTTACTGGGCCTCTGTCTGGAAGGGCTACCCTCCTCCGTTGTGAACAGCACCTGGAAAAGTTGTTGGCAAGCATTACAGGTGGGCTGATGAGTATGGAAGTCATACCAGTACTAGTGTGTGTGTGGGGCTGCTTGTTAGGGGTGGGGGTGAGGTTGGGGGGCCTGTGGGGAAGGGAGTGACTCAATAAGGGCCTGTTAGAAATTTTCTATTTCTGGACCCTAGAAAACTTATAGGGCGGGGGTTGAAAGAAAGGGTTTGAAGCCAGCTCTCCCACTCTCAGAGTTCTCCTGCAAAATGGGATAAAGCCGATTAGGGGAGAGAGATCAGGAGGGGAGGGGAGGGGAGGGGTGATGGGGAGG
The DNA here is from genome assembly GCF_050624435.1 of Tenrec ecaudatus. NCBI lineage: Eukaryota > Metazoa > Chordata > Mammalia > Afrosoricida > Tenrecidae > Tenrec > Tenrec ecaudatus. Next base: position 67,543,929 of record NC_134548.1, on the reverse strand, counting down.
GGAGGGGTGATGGGGAGGGGTGATGGGGAGGGGTGATGGGGAGGGGTGATGGGGAGGGGAGGGGTGATGGGGAGGGGAGGGGTGATGGGGAGGGGTGGGGTGATGGGGAGGGGTGGGTTGATGGGGAGGGAAGGCCTCCACCTATGTGGTTTTGGGAACTTGGACCGTTTGTTTTTCCGGTCCTTCCATGTTTCCTGAAACCTTCGAAACAAGGGCCCTTTCTTTGCGGGAGGGAGTAAGTCTTTTATATTTGCAGGCTTCTTAGTGGCAATGTCAGCCCACACTTGAAGTAACGGGATCAGATCGGGATATCCTGGTTCCCTTTAACCATAACTATGAACTCTTAGTAATAGGGGATGGGAAAACTAGTCTTGCGTGGGTCAATCAGGGACTCCTTCTGCCCCATCACTTTTAAACAAATTGTAGAGTCTCCAAGCTTTTGGGTTGAAACCACATCCTCTTGGTGAATGCCGAGAGCAGGGGTCCTCAAACTACAACCTGTGGGCCACATGCAGACAGCCGAGGACGTTGATCCTTTCTGCCGGGTGTATGTGCCCCATTTATTTTTTTGAACTTCAAATCAATATGTGCAGTGTGCACATGAATTTGTTCGTAATATTTGTTTTTTTAAACTATAGTCTTTCCTTCAAAAGGCCTGAGGGATAGTGAACTGGCCCCCTGGGTAAACAGTTTCAGGACCCCTGCCCTAAGGTATCCTGGACTTAGGGGTTATTAATCTCCCAGCCCTGAAACATCCCTGAACATTCTACCCGTTGTAGGAGGCACCATGGGAATTTGGACCCCGGGTAATTTACAAGCCTTTACTCCAATTGAACCCAAGAAAATTCAAAATGACTTAGGCAGTTACTCTATTTTGGTCACTTTTGACTCGTCCTGCACTAGCCCATTATTTCCATTGAACTCTATAACGCGAAGCATGATGTTTTCATAACATTAAAAAATGTATATATTAATACATATATATATATATATTTATAACTATGAAAGTCCACAACAAAAAGAAAATTTTTTCCCAAAATTAAAATTGAAGCGTTATAGGGTTAAAAAGAAGGATGGGTCTGATCAGCGTGTCCAAGACCTTAGCATCATAAATGAATCAGTGATCCGACTGCACCTAGTAGTGCCCAAACCTGTGCCCTCCTAGGGGAAAGTGTGAATGCTTTTATCCCTCTTCCTGTACTTCCAATGAACAAACACACGTCTGGTAATTAATCCTAAGATTATTTTTGTTTCCTGTGACACTCACCTAATTTCAAGGCCACTGCCACCTCACAAGCTTAGCCTTGTCGTAGCCAAACTGTTCACCTTTTAGACCGTTTGTTTTTCTCAGAAGTTATCGGGTGATTAAAGCTTCTGAACCAAGTGTGCCAGGTCCACGACTACCATCTCCTGGACCACCTCAACCTTATCCATCCTGGATAAAGTTGCCCTCAATGGACAACCCCTCCCAGCAGTGTAGGAAGGGTATGGACCCAAAGCCCCACCTCGCCCCTTCTGCCAGCAGGAAGTAGCTAGAGATGTCGTCGCCCAGTACCCCAAAGATTTGGGTCCATATCTCTTCAGGGGGGCAAATGTTAGGTAGCTATGCTAGGGACTGGGGCATCCGTTATGCATGCCCATAGGGCCAAGATAAGAGCCCAGTTAGGAGAGGCACCCTGTGCATGCTCAGAGGTCCAGATTTCTGGCCATGAAGGGGAGGTCACCTGGGTGGTTCCTGTACCTGGATTGACCAATCTAGGCCATGTTAATTCAATTCAGCCACTGGGGTCGGCCAGACTTGCCCACCACGCCTCCCTAACGCTCATAAAACTCTCTTGAGTGCAGACCAGGCTTCTGCATGATTTCTCTCACACTCAGGAAGGCTCTTTGGAGGCAGCTGGGCTGCACATGAGTGGCTGGTGGATACTGTTCAGATGCATGGCTTTCTGCTTGCAAGGGTTTTTGTCTCAGCTGACTGGAAGGGAGGAGGTAGTACGTCTGGATCACAGAGTATCCATGTCCACAAACGAGGCTGCTCATTCCACTGTCCTGGAAGTGCTTTATGAAAACCCTCTGCTTTGCAATGTCACTCCTTGTAGATTAGAGTGGGAGGGGCTGGGACCAAGGTATGCTGCCTCTTACTCCCAGTTGCAGGTTTCTGGATGCTGATTGTATCTCTTACAGCATCAGTTAGTGGGCTTGTTGTCTGCCTCGGGCTTTGTTCACGGAGATCCTCCAGCTAGGTGGTGGTGTATGCACATGAGCAGAGGCTTCCTGCCAATCCCCCATGAGTAGTAGAGCTCCCATGGTGTGGACTCCATGAAAGCCTTGCCCCAGGCAGCACGCTTACAAAGGAGGGTGGGCCCTGCAGGACAGAAGACCATTCCCCCTGTGGAATGGCCTCAGAGATCCACCTCCCTCTCTGGCCAGCTGCTGGGGCTGTGGGTCCTAAGCATCATGGCTGACTCAGTAATAGACACAGGGTGAGGCCACTCCAGTAGCTGTTTTGACTGGTCTCATCCAGCCTGAGATCATCCTTGCATGAGCCCTCTGCCAAGATTATTTTTGTTTCTTTTATGATCTTTTCATTAGTGGCTCCTACAACACTAACCGCAGTCCATAAATACATCATCTGTTTGAAGCACATCTGTACATTAATTGCCCTCCTTATTCACAAAATATCCACTCTCCACCCAAGCCCCTGGCCTCAGCTCCTCATTTTTCCCCCCTCAATGCCCGCCACCCATCCCTCATCAATCCTTGGAAATGTACTAATTCTTTTGTCATATTTTCACCCACCTTTCTTTTGAGGTCAATGAAGATCCTTGTAATCGGTTCCCACTTTCCATCCTGCCCTTCCTCCACCCTCCCAGTATCTCCACTCATAACACTGGTAAAGGGCCCATCCACTCTGGATTCCCCGTGTTTGAAATTCCTATCGGTACTAGAATACCTTCTCTAGTTTGGCCAGATTAGTATGGTAGAACTGGGATCATGATAGTGGGGCAAGAGGAAGCATTAAGAACTAGAGGAAAGTTGTGTTTCATCTTTGCTGTCTCATACCCTGTATTCTTTAATCTCCACTCTGAGATCCTTCTGTAAGGGGATGTCCAGTGCACTGCAAACAGGTTTTGGGTCTATACCCGGCAGTCCCCTCTCATTCTCCATGATAAGATTTTTTTGTTCTCATGATGCCTGTTGCCTTATCCCTTTAAAACTTTGTGATCACACAGGCTGGTATGCTTTCTCCATGTGGGCTCTGTTGCTTCAGAGCCAGATGGCTGTTTCTTTACCCTCAAGCCTTTAAGACCCCACACGCTATATCTTTAGGTAGCTGGACACCATCGGATTTCTTCACCACATTTGCTTATGCAGCCGCTCTGTGGTCAGTGATTGTGTAGGAAAGGTGAGCATCTTAGAATGCCAATTTTATAAAACAGTGTTCTTGCAATGAGGGATTCCTTGAGCGGAGGCCCTATGTCCATCTGCTACCTCAATACTAAATCTATAAACATATGGACATAGATCTATTTCCCCATGCCCCTTTGTAAATATATGTACATATGTACATGCCTTTTTTTAGACGTCTATAACTGGCCCTTGCTTCCCAGCTCACTCTTCTATACCCTTTGATTTTCCTCTTGTGCCCACTGACATGCTCAGTCTTCCTTTGGGTTTCAGTAATTCCTCTTGGTTACATTACCTTTGATCACGCCCTACCAGGCCTCCTACATCCCCCTCACTACCGTTTTCCATCACTTGTTGTACCCTTGTCTCTGGGTTTCTTTACACCACTTCCTTTCCCCCCACCCTCCTCACTCCCATGCCCAATGGAAAGGGCCGGTCACATGTTTACTCCTCCAGATTCTTCATCCAGCCTCTCTTAATTAGACAGACCTGTAAAGGTAATAACATGCACAAAACAAGACTGAGCTAAACCAAGCAGCAAAAAGAAAAACAAACAAAAATGAAAACAAAACCCAACCCAAATCCAATGACACTAAAAGAAAACAACACTAACCAGAAAGAAAAGTACAAGGACTGTGTGGCGAACTTTAGGAGTGTTTTCCAGTCCAGTCTGTGGGGGCACCGAACCCTGACCACAAAGTCCACCTTTGGCATTCCCCGGGGACTTTGATGCTCCGTTTTCTTTCTCTTCCGCTGCACTCTCTTAGTGTCATGCCTCGAAGTGGCAGGATCAGTTCGGGCGCAGTTCCCACACTGTGTGTCCAGTGTTGTCCCCTCTAGGGCTATGGGTCTTTGAGGGACGTTTCTCATCGTGGGGCTGCCCATGTGGTCTTCTCTGTGGATTGGCTTCTCTGATTGGGAACATCATCCTCAAGGTGTATTGGGCCAGGGTGTGCTCCATTCTTCCCTCCTCCCCCTTGTTCTGCCCTGTGTTCTCTGATCAGATATGTCCCTCTCCGCGAGCTGCAGATCCGGTGCCATCCTGTGAAATACAATCTTTTGGGGCTGCAAGGATGTGTGTGTGGGGGGGGGGTGGGTGTCAGCTCAGATCTTTTGAGAGTCCAGGAGATATTGACTGCTCGATGGGCACAGTTCTGTGGGGCACCGTGCTCTTGGTCCAGACGCTGGTTTGAATATGACTTTGTTGTTAACCAGTTGTGTGTCTCTGGGTGAACTCCCGTGTGTTTTTGAGTGAGTTTTCTAATCTGCAAAGTAAATGTACAGGATTATCCAGACTCCCATGTCAGCAAGTTATCCAGAGGAGTTAATCAGAGACTGTTTCATATAGTGTGTACCTGCGCGCCGCATTCTAGACCTGGGATGGCAATTATGAGCTCAGGATAGAGATGGTGTCCAGCAGGTAACATACGTGGCTCCATATTGAAACAGGAAGCCCACTGTGGAGATTTGGTCCTTCCGTTGATGGCCACCGGCCACCTAGTCTTCTCCTGCTATAACTGCTTCACTGGCTCAGCAGCTGAGCCAGAAGCCAGTGATATCATAACCAGGTGGCTAACTGGGCCAAAGGGCTGATAGATATTTGTTATCTTGTTGTCTTGGGAAACCCACCTACCCTCCATGCAAACCTTCTGGTGTGAGTTATCTGTGGAAGGAATCATGGGCTCACAGTAATTCACATCTTTCTTCTTGAAAATGTGCCCATATTCCTTTCTGAACCTGAGAAGGTGGCCCCTGTGTCCACCAAGAAATTTACTGCCTGGCCTCCTACTTGGAGAGTTAGCCTGGGCTTTTGGCGGCGAAGTGAAACAGAGCCCTGACCCCTTCATTGAGCTTCTTCAAGCATTATTGTCTCTTGCTTGGGTCTTTCTACGTGCAGATGAGGCCTATCCACTCTAGTGGAGGGTCGTGCACCTCTCCTGGGGTTTTCAAGGCACTGATTTTTCCAGTGTCCTTCTTTCCTGCAGTAGGCACATTGGTCCTTCCCCATGGCTTGGCGGTGCCCACAGGTTAGTCTCTCCGTGAGTGAGCCATGCTCTCCTTTTCCTGAGTCTCTGGGGTATCTCATGGCAATTACGATTATTTTAGCTAGCTTCTTTGTCTCTGTCGTGCTAGGGTCATCTCTGTTGTTATACACTCAATGAGCCACTTGTACCAAATCGCTAAGATTTTCCCTTCAAACCCTTCCCACTTCTTCTTCATGTCTGAGGCAGACTGACTGAGTCATAAAGGCAATACTTATTGCCCTCCTGTTCTCAGTGCCTCCGGGCCGTTAGGGGTATAAAGCCCGTAGGCTTACATCAGCCACTCTAGAAAGGCAGGCGGACATTCTCTTATAGGAACCTGAAAATTCTCACTGACCTTAGATGATAAATTCATAGGTTTCCTAGCTCTTCCGCAGAGGGTCATGTAAGAGCAATGGGTGATACCTGGTAAAGCCCTTTGGGCCTTGCTAGGAATTGAGATCCCACATTGTTGGTGTAGTGGCCAAAAGAGTTTCTCTCAAGTGGGGAGTGCCCGCTCGCTGACCATCAGGTTCACTGACTGCTTACTGGGCCTCTGTCTGGAAGGGCTACCCTCCTCCGTTGTGAACAGCACCTGGAGAAGTTGTTGGCAAGCATTACAGGTGGGCTGATGAGTATGGAAGTCATACCAGTACTAGTGTGTGTGTGGGGCTGCTTGTTAGGGGTGGGGGTGAGGTTGGGGGGCCGGTGGGGGAGGGAGTGACTCAATAAGGGCCTGTTAGAAGTTTTCTATTTCTGGACCCTAGAAACCTTATAGGGCGGGGGTTGAAAGAAAGGGTTTGAAGCCAGCTCTCCCACTCTCAGAGTTCTCCTGCAAAATGGGATAAAGCCGATTAGGGGAGAGAGATCGGGAGGGGAGGGGAGGGGAGGTGTGGGGGAGGGGAGGTGTGGGGGAGGGGAGGGGTGGGGAGGGGAGGGGTGGGGAGGGGAGGGGTGGGGGAGGGTGATGGGGAGGGATGGCCTCCACCTATGTGGTTTTGGGAACTTGGACCGTTTGCTTTTCCGGTCCTTCCATGTTTCCTGAAACCTTGGAAACAAGGGCCCTTTCTTTGCGGGAGGGAGTAAGTCTTTTATATTTGCAGGCTTCTTAGTGGCAATGTCAGCCCACACTTGAAGTAACGGGATCAGATCGGGATATCCTGGTTCCCTTTAACCATAACTATGAACTCTTAGTAATAGGGGATGGGAAAACTAGTCTTGCGTGGGTCAATCAGGGACTCCTTCTGCCCCATCACTTTTAAACAAATTGTAGAGTCTCCAAGCTTTTGGGTTGAAACCACATCCTCTTGGTGAATGCCGAGAGCAGGGGTCCTCAAACTACAACCTGTGGGCCACATGCAGACAGCCGAGGACGTTGATCCTTTCTGCCGGGTGTATGTGCCCCATTTATTTTTTTGAACTTCAAATCAGTATGTGCAGTGTGCACATGAATTTGTTCGTAATATTTGTTTTTTTAAACTATAGTCTTTCCTTCAAAAGGCCTGAGGGATAGTGAACTGGCCCCCTGGGTAAACAGTTTCAGGACCCCTGCCCTAAGGTATCCTGGACTTAGGGGTTATTAATCTCCCAGACCTGAAACATCCCTGAACATTCTACCCGTTGTAGGAGGCACCATGGGAATTTGGACCCCGGGTAATTTACAAGCCTTTACTCCAATTGAACCCAAGAAAATTCAAAATGACTTAGGCAGTTACTCTATTTTGGTCACTTTTGATTCGTCCTGCACTAGCCCATTATTTCCATTGAACTCTATAACGCGAAGCATGATGTTTTCATAAGATTAAAAAATGTATATATTAATACATATATATATATATTTATAACTATGAAAGTCCACAACAAAAAGAAAATTTTTTCCCAAAATTAAAATTGAAGCGTTATAGGGTTAAAAAGAAGGATGGGTCTGATCAGCGTGTCCAAGACCTTAGCATCATAAATGAATCAGTGATCCGACTGCACCTAGTAGTGCCCAAACCTGTGCCCTCCTAGGGGAAAGTGTGAATGCTTTTATCCCTCTTCCTGTACTTCCAATGAACAAACACACATGTCTGGTAATTAATCCTAAGATTATTTTTGTTTCCTGTGACACTCACCTAATTTCAAGGCCACTGCCACCTCACAAGCTTAGCCTTGTCGTAGTCAAACTGTTCACCTTTTAGACCGTTTGTTTTTCTCAGAAGTTATCGGGTGATTAAAGCTTCTGAACCAAGTGTGCCAGGTCCACGACTACCATCTCCTGGACCACCTCAACCTTATCCATCCTGGATAAAGTTGCCCTCAATGGACAACCCCTCCCAGCAGTGTAGGAAGGGTATGGACCCAAAGCCCCACCTCGCCCCTTCTGCCAGCAGGAAGTAGCTAGAGATGTCGTCGCCCAGTACCCCAAAGATTTGGGTCCATATCTCTTCAGGGGGGCAAATGTTAGGTAGCTATGCTAGGGACTGGGGCATCCGTTATGCATGCCCATAGGGCCAAGATAAGAGCCCAGTTAGGAGAGGCACCCTGTGCATGCTCAGAGGTCCAGATTTCTGGCCATGAAGGGGAGGTCACCTGGGTGGTTCCTGTACCTGGATTGACCAATCTAGGCCATGTTAATTCAATTCAGCCACTGGGGTCGGCCAGACTTGCCCACCACGCCTCCCTAACGCTCATAAAACTCTCTTGAGTGCAGACCAGGCTTCTGCATGATTTCTCTCACACTCAGGAAGGCTCTTTGGAGGCAGCTGGGCTGCACATGAGTGGCTGGTGGATACTGTTCAGATGCATGGCTTTCTGCTTGCAAGGGTTTTTGTCTCAGCTGACTGGAAGGGAGGAGGTAGTACGTCTGGATCACAGAGTATCCATGTCCACAAACGAGGCTGCTCATTCCACTGTCCTGGAAGTGCTTTATGAAAACCCTCTGCTTTGCAATGTCACTCCTTGTAGATTAGAGTGGGAGGGGCTGGGACCAAGGTATGCTGCCTCTTACTCCCAGTTGCAGGTTTCTGGATGCTGATTGTATCTCTTACAGCATCAGTTAGTGGGCTTGTTGTCTGCCTCGGGCTTTGTTCACGGAGATCCTCCAGCTAGGTGGTGGTGTATGCACATGAGCAGAGGCTTCCTGCCAATCCCCCATGAGTAGTAGAGCTCCCATGGTGTGGACTCCATGAAAGCCTTGCCCCAGGCAGCACGCTTACAAAGGAGGGTGGGCCCTGCAGGACAGAAGACCATTCCCCCTGTGGAATGGCCTCAGAGATCCACCTCCCTCTCTGGCCAGCTGCTGGGGCTGTGGGTCCTAAGCATCATGGCTGACTCAGTAATAGACACAGGGTGAGGCCACTCCAGTAGCTGTTTTGACTGGTCTCATCCAGCCTGAGATCATCCTTGCATGAGCCCTCTGCCAAGATTATTTTTGTTTCTTTTATGATCTTTTCATTAGTGGCTCCTACAACACTAACCGCAGTCCATAAATACATCATCTGTTTGAAGCACATCTGTACATTAATTGCCCTCCTTATTCACAAAATATCCACTCTCCACCCAAGCCCCTGGCCTCAGCTCCTCATTTTTCCCCCCTCAATGCCCGCCACCCATCCCTCATCAATCCTTGGAAATGTACTAATTCTTTTGTCATATTTTCACCCACCTTTCTTTTGAGGTCAATGAAGATCCTTGTAATCGGTTCCCACTTTCCATCCTGCCCTTCCTCCACCCTCCCAGTATCTCCACTCATAACACTGGTAAAGGGCCCATCCACTCTGGATTCCCCGTGTTTGAAATTCCTATCGGTACTAGAATACCTTCTCTAGTTTGGCCAGATTAGTATGGTAGAACTGGGATCATGATAGTGGGGCAAGAGGAAGCATTAAGAACTAGAGGAAAGTTGTGTTTCATCTTTGCTGTCTCATACCCTGTATTCTTTAATCTCCACTCTGAGATCCTTCTGTAAGGGGATGTCCAGTGCACTGCAAACAGGTTTTGGGTCTATACCCGGCAGTCCCCTCTCATTCTCCATGATAAGATTTTTTTGTTCTCATGATGCCTGTTGCCTTATCCCTTTAAAACTTTGTGATCACACAGGCTGGTATGCTTTCTCCATGTGGGCTCTGTTGCTTCAGAGCCAGATGGCTGTTTCTTTACCCTCAAGCCTTTAAGACCCCACACGCTATATCTTTAGGTAGCTGGACACCATCGGATTTCTTCACCACATTTGCTTATGCAGCCGCTCTGTGGTCAGTGATTGTGTAGGAAAGGTGAGCATCTTAGAATGCCAATTTTATAAAACAGTGTTCTTGCAATGAGGGATTCCTTGAGCGGAGGCCCTATGTCCATCTGCTACCTCAATACTAAATCTATAAACATATGGACATAGATCTATTTCCCCATGCCCCTTTGTAAATATATGTGCATATGTACATGCCTTTTTTTAGACGTCTATAACTGGCCCTTGCTTCCCAGCTCACTCTTCTATACCCTTTGATTTTCCTCTTGTGCCCACTGACATGCTCAGTCTTCCTTTGGGTTTCAGTAATTCCTCTTGGTTACATTACCTTTGATCACGCCCTACCAGGCCTCCTACATCCCCCTCACTACCGTTTTCCATCACTTGTTGTACCCTTGTCTCTGGGTTTCTTTACACCACTTCCTTTCCCCCCACCCTCCTCACTCCCATGCCCAATGGAAAGGGCCGGTCACATGTTTACTCCTCCAGATTCTTCATCCAGCCTCTCTTAATTAGACAGACCTGTAAAGGTAATAACATGCACAAAACAAGACTGAGCTAAACCAAGCAGCAAAAAGAAAAAAAAACAAACAAAAATGAAAACAAAACCCAACCCAAATCCAATGACACTAAAAGAAAACAACACTAACCAGAAAGAAAAGTACAAGGACTGTGTGGCGAACTTTAGGAGTGTTTTCCAGTCCAGTCTGTGGGGGCACCGAACCCTGACCACAAAGTCCACCTTTGGCATTCCCCGGGGACTTTGATGCTCCGTTTTCTTTCTCTTCCGCTGCACTCTCTTAGTGTCATGCCTCGAAGTGGCAGGATCAGTTCGGGCGCAGTTCCCACACTGTGTGTCCAGTGTTGTCCCCTCTAAGGCTATGGGTCTTTGAGGGACGTTTCTCATCGTGGGGCTGCCCATGTGGTCTTCTCTGTGGATTGGCTTCTCTGATTGGGAACATCATCCTCAAGGTGTATTGGGCCAGGGTGTGCTCCATTCTTCCCTCCTCCCCCTTGTTCTGCCCTGTGTTCTCTGATCAGATATGTCCCTCTCCGCGAGCTGCAGATCCGGTGCCATCCTGTGAAATACAATCTTTTGGGGCTGCAAGGATGTGTGGGGGGTGGGGGTGGGTGTCAGCTCAGATCTTTTGAGAGTCCAGGAGATATTGACTGCTCGATGGGCACAGTTCTGTGGGGCACCGTGCTCTTGGTCCAGACGCTGGTTTGAATATGACTTTGTTGTTAACCAGTTGTGTGTCTCTGGGTGAACTCCCGTGTGTTTTTGAGTGAGTTTTCTAATCTGCAAAGTAAATGTACAGGATTATCCAGACTCCCATGTCAGCAAGTTATCCAGAGGAGTTAATCAGAGACTGTTTCATATAGTGTGTACCTGCGCGCCGCATTCTAGACCTGGGATGGCAATTATGAGCTCAGGATAGAGATGGTGTCCAGCAGGTAACATACGTGGCTCCATATTGAAACAGGAAGCCCACTGTGGAGATTTGGTCCTTCCGTTGATGGCCACCGGCCACCTAGTCTTCTCCTGCTATAACTGCTTCACTGGCTCAGCAGCTGAGCCAGAAGCCAGTGATATCATAACCAGGTGGCTAACTGGGCCAAAGGGCTGATAGATATTTGTTATCTTGTTGTCTTGGGAAACCCACCTACCCTCCATGCAAACCTTCTGGTGTGAGTTATCTGTGGAAGGAATCATGGGCTCACAGTAATTCACATCTTTCTTCTTGAAAATGTGCCCATATTCCTTTCTGAACCTGAGAAGGTGGCCCCTGTGTCCACCAAGAAATTTACTGCCTGGCCTCCTACTTGGAGAGTTAGCCTGGGCTTTTGGCGGCGAAGTGAAACAGAGCCCTGACCCCTTCATTGAGCTTCTTCAAGCATTATTGTCTCTTGCTTGGGTCTTTCTACGTGCAGATGAGGCCTATCCACTCTAGTGGAGGGTCGTGCACCTCTCCTGGGGTTTTCAAGGCACTGATTTTTCCAGTGTCCTTCTTTCCTGCAGTAGGCACATTGGTCCTTCCCCATGGCTTGGCGGTGCCCACAGGTTAGTCTCTCCGTGAGTGAGCCATGCTCTCCTTTTCCTGAGTCTCTGGGGTATCTCATGGCAATTACGATTATTTTAGCTAGCTTCTTTGTCTCTGTCGTGCTAGGGTCATCTCTGTTGTTATACACTCAATGAGCCACTTGTACCAAATCGCTAAGATTTTCCCTTCAAACCCTTCCCACTTCTTCTTCATGTCTGAGGCAGACTGACTGAGTCATAAAGGCAATACTTATTGCCCTCCTGTTCTCAGTGCCTCCGGGCCGTTAGGGGTATAAAGCCCGTAGGCTTACATCAGCCACTCTAGAAAGGCAGGCGGACATTCTCTTATAGGAACCTGAAAATTCTCACTGACCTTAGATGATAAATTCATAGGTTTCCTAGCTCTTCCGCAGAGGGTCATGTAAGAGCAATGGGTGATACCTGGTAAAGCCCTTTGGGCCTTGCTAGGAATTGAGATCCCACATTGTTGGTGTAGTGGCCAAAAGAGTTTCTCTCAAGTGGGGAGTGCCCGCTCGCTGACCATCAGGTTCACTGACTGCTTACTGGGCCTCTGTCTGGAAGGGCTACCCTCCTCCGTTGTGAACAGCACCTGGAGAAGTTGTTGGCAAGCATTACAGGTGGGCTGATGAGTATGGAAGTCATACCAGTACTAGTGTGTGTGTGGGGCTGCTTGTTAGGGGTGGGGGTGAGGTTGGGGGGCCGGTGGGGGAGGGAGTGACTCAATAAGGGCCTGTTAGAAGTTTTCTATTTCTGGACCCTAGAAACCTTATAGGGCGGGGGTTGAAAGAAAGGGTTTGAAGCCAGCTCTCCCACTCTCAGAGTTCTCCTGCAAAATGGGATAAAGCCGATTAGGGGAGAGAGATCGGGAGGGGAGGGGAGGGGAGGTGTGGGGGAGGGGAGGTGTGGGGGAGGGGAGGGGTGGGGAGGGGAGGGGTGGGGAGGGGAGGGGTGGGGGAGGGTGATGGGGAGGGATGGCCTCCACCTATGTGGTTTTGGGAACTTGGACCGTTTGCTTTTCCGGTCCTTCCATGTTTCCTGAAACCTTGGAAACAAGGGCCCTTTCTTTGCGGGAGGGAGTAAGTCTTTTATATTTGCAGGCTTCTTAGTGGCAATGTCAGCCCACACTTGAAGTAACGGGATCAGATCGGGATATCCTGGTTCCCTTTAACCATAACTATGAACTCTTAGTAATAGGGGATGGGAAAACTAGTCTTGCGTGGGTCAATCAGGGACTCCTTCTGCCCCATCACTTTTAAACAAATTGTAGAGTCTCCAAGCTTTTGGGTTGAAACCACATCCTCTTGGTGAATGCCGAGAGCAGGGGTCCTCAAACTACAACCTGTGGGCCACATGCAGACAGCCGAGGACGTTGATCCTTTCTGCCGGGTGTATGTGCCCCATTTATTTTTTTGAACTTCAAATCAGTATGTGCAGTGTGCACATGAATTTGTTCGTAATATTTGTTTTTTTAAACTATAGTCTTTCCTTCAAAAGGCCTGAGGGATAGTGAACTGGCCCCCTGGGTAAACAGTTTCAGGACCCCTGCCCTAAGGTATCCTGGACTTAGGGGTTATTAATCTCCCAGCCCTGAAACATCCCTGAACATTCTACCCGTTGTAGGAGGCACCATGGGAATTTGGACCCCGGGTAATTTACAAGCCTTTACTCCAATTGAACCCAAGAAAATTCAAAATGACTTAGGCAGTTACTCTATTTTGGTCACTTTTGATTCGTCCTGCACTAGCCCATTATTTCCATTGAACTCTATAACGCGAAGCATGATGTTTTCATAAGATTAAAAAATGTATATATTAATACATATATATATATATTTATAACTATGAAAGTCCACAACAAAAAGAAAATTTTTTCCCAAAATTAAAATTGAAGCGTTATAGGGTTAAAAAGAAGGATGGGTCTGATCAGCGTGTCCAAGACCTTAGCATCATAAATGAATCAGTGATCCGACTGCACCTAGTAGTGCCCAAACCTGTGCCCTCCTAGGGGAAAGTGTGAATGCTTTTATCCCTCTTCCTGTACTTCCAATGAACAAACACACATGTCTGGTAATTAATCCTAAGATTATTTTTGTTTCCTGTGACACTCACCTAATTTCAAGGCCACTGCCACCTCACAAGCTTAGCCTTGTCGTAGTCAAACTGTTCACCTTTTAGACCGTTTGTTTTTCTCAGAAGTTATCGGGTGATTAAAGCTTCTGAACCAAGTGTGCCAGGTCCACGACTACCATCTCCTGGACCACCTCAACCTTATCCATCCTGGATAAAGTTGCCCTCAATGGACAACCCCTCCCAGCAGTGTAGGAAGGGTATGGACCCAAAGCCCCACCTCGCCCCTTCTGCCAGCAGGAAGTAGCTAGAGATGTCGTCGCCCAGTACCCCAAAGATTTGGGTCCATATCTCTTCAGGGGGGCAAATGTTAGGTAGCTATGCTAGGGACTGGGGCATCCGTTATGCATGCCCATAGGGCCAAGATAAGAGCCCAGTTAGGAGAGGCACCCTGTGCATGCTCAGAGGTCCAGATTTCTGGCCATGAAGGGGAGGTCACCTGGGTGGTTCCTGTACCTGGATTGACCAATCTAGGCCATGTTAATTCAATTCAGCCACTGGGGTCGGCCAGACTTGCCCACCACGCCTCCCTAACGCTCATAAAACTCTCTTGAGTGCAGACCAGGCTTCTGCATGATTTCTCTCACACTCAGGAAGGCTCTTTGGAGGCAGCTGGGCTGCACATGAGTGGCTGGTGGATACTGTTCAGATGCATGGCTTTCTGCTTGCAAGGGTTTTTGTCTCAGCTGACTGGAAGGGAGGAGGTAGTACGTCTGGATCACAGAGTATCCATGTCCACAAACGAGGCTGCTCATTCCACTGTCCTGGAAGTGCTTTATGAAAACCCTCTGCTTTGCAATGTCACTCCTTGTAGATTAGAGTGGGAGGGGCTGGGACCAAGGTATGCTGCCTCTTACTCCCAGTTGCAGGTTTCTGGATGCTGATTGTATCTCTTACAGCATCAGTTAGTGGGCTTGTTGTCTGCCTCGGGCTTTGTTCACGGAGATCCTCCAGCTAGGTGGTGGTGTATGCACATGAGCAGAGGCTTCCTGCCAATCCCCCATGAGTAGTAGAGCTCCCATGGTGTGGACTCCATGAAAGCCTTGCCCCAGGCAGCACGCTTACAAAGGAGGGTGGGCCCTGCAGGACAGAAGACCATTCCCCCTGTGGAATGGCCTCAGAGATCCACCTCCCTCTCTGGCCAGCTGCTGGGGCTGTGGGTCCTAAGCATCATGGCTGACTCAGTAATAGACACAGGGTGAGGCCACTCCAGTAGCTGTTTTGACTGGTCTCATCCAGCCTGAGATCATCCTTGCATGAGCCCTCTGCCAAGATTATTTTTGTTTCTTTTATGATCTTTTCATTAGTGGCTCCTACAACACTAACCGCAGTCCATAAATACATCATCTGTTTGAAGCACATCTGTACATTAATTGCCCTCCTTATTCACAAAATATCCACTCTCCACCCAAGCCCCTGGCCTCAGCTCCTCATTTTTCCCCCCTCAATGCCCGCCACCCATCCCTCATCAATCCTTGGAAATGTACTAATTCTTTTGTCATATTTTCACCCACCTTTCTTTTGAGGTCAATGAAGATCCTTGTAATCGGTTCCCACTTTCCATCCTGCCCTTCCTCCACCCTCCCAGTATCTCCACTCATAACACTGGTAAAGGGCCCATCCACTCTGGATTCCCCGTGTTTGAAATTCCTATCGGTACTAGAATACCTTCTCTAGTTTGGCCAGATTAGTATGGTAGAACTGGGATCATGATAGTGGGGCAAGAGGAAGCATTAAGAACTAGAGGAAAGTTGTGTTTCATCTTTGCTGTCTCATACCCTGTATTCTTTAATCTCCACTCTGAGATCCTTCTGTAAGGGGATGTCCAGTGCACTGCAAACAGGTTTTGGGTCTATACCCGGCAGTCCCCTCTCATTCTCCATGATAAGATTTTTTTGTTCTCATGATGCCTGTTGCCTTATCCCTTTAAAACTTTGTGATCACACAGGCTGGTATGCTTTCTCCATGTGGGCTCTGTTGCTTCAGAGCCAGATGGCTGTTTCTTTACCCTCAAGCCTTTAAGACCCCACACGCTATATCTTTAGGTAGCTGGACACCATCGGATTTCTTCACCACATTTGCTTATGCAGCCGCTCTGTGGTCAGTGATTGTGTAGGAAAGGTGAGCATCTTAGAATGCCAATTTTATAAAACAGTGTTCTTGCAATGAGGGATTCCTTGAGCGGAGGCCCTATGTCCATCTGCTACCTCAATACTAAATCTATAAACATATGGACATAGATCTATTTCCCCATGCCCCTTTGTAAATATATGTGCATATGTACATGCCTTTTTTTAGACGTCTATAACTGGCCCTTGCTTCCCAGCTCACTCTTCTATACCCTTTGATTTTCCTCTTGTGCCCACTGACATGCTCAGTCTTCCTTTGGGTTTCAGTAATTCCTCTTGGTTACATTACCTTTGATCACGCCCTACCAGGCCTCCTACATCCCCCTCACTACCGTTTTCCATCACTTGTTGTACCCTTGTCTCTGGGTTTCTTTACACCACTTCCTTTCCCCCCACCCTCCTCACTCCCATGCCCAATGGAAAGGGCCGGTCACATGTTTACTCCTCCAGATTCTTCATCCAGCCTCTCTTAATTAGACAGACCTGTAAAGGTAATAACATGCACAAAACAAGACTGAGCTAAACCAAGCAGCAAAAAGAAAAACAAACAAAAATGAAAACAAAACCCAACCCAAATCCAATGACACTAAAAGAAAACAACACTAACCAGAAAGAAAAGTACAAGGACTGTGTGGCGAACTTTAGGAGTGTTTTCCAGTCCAGTCTGTGGGGGCACCGAACCCTGACCACAAAGTCCACCTTTGGCATTCCCCGGGGACTTTGATGCTCCGTTTTCTTTCTCTTCCGCTGCACTCTCTTAGTGTCATGCCTCGAAGTGGCAGGATCAGTTCGGGCGCAGTTCCCACACTGTGTGTCCAGTGTTGTCCCCTCTAGGGCTATGGGTCTTTGAGGGACGTTTCTCATCGTGGGGCTGCCCATGTGGTCTTCTCTGTGGATTGGCTTCTCTGATTGGGAACATCATCCTCAAGGTGTATTGGGCCAGGGTGTGCTCCATTCTTCCCTCCTCCCCCTTGTTCTGCCCTGTGTTCTCTGATCAGATATGTCCCTCTCCGCGAGCTGCAGATCCGGTGCCATCCTGTGAAATACAATCTTTTGGGGCTGCAAGGATGTGTGTGTGGGGGGGGGGTGGGTGTCAGCTCAGATCTTTTGAGAGTCCAGGAGATATTGACTGCTCGATGGGCACAGTTCTGTGGGGCACCGTGCTCTTGGTCCAGACGCTGGTTTGAATATGACTTTGTTGTTAACCAGTTGTGTGTCTCTGGGTGAACTCCCGTGTGTTTTTGAGTGAGTTTTCTAATCTGCAAAGTAAATGTACAGGATTATCCAGACTCCCATGTCAGCAAGTTATCCAGAGGAGTTAATCAGAGACTGTTTCATATAGTGTGTACCTGCGCGCCGCATTCTAGACCTGGGATGGCAATTATGAGCTCAGGATAGAGATGGTGTCCAGCAGGTAACATACGTGGCTCCATATTGAAACAGGAAGCCCACTGTGGAGATTTGGTCCTTCCGTTGATGGCCACCGGCCACCTAGTCTTCTCCTGCTATAACTGCTTCACTGGCTCAGCAGCTGAGCCAGAAGCCAGTGATATCATAACCAGGTGGCTAACTGGGCCAAAGGGCTGATAGATATTTGTTATCTTGTTGTCTTGGGAAACCCACCTACCCTCCATGCAAACCTTCTGGTGTGAGTTATCTGTGGAAGGAATCATGGGCTCACAGTAATTCACATCTTTCTTCTTGAAAATGTGCCCATATTCCTTTCTGAACCTGAGAAGGTGGCCCCTGTGTCCACCAAGAAATTTACTGCCTGGCCTCCTACTTGGAGAGTTAGCCTGGGCTTTTGGCGGCGAAGTGAAACAGAGCCCTGACCCCTTCATTGAGCTTCTTCAAGCATTATTGTCTCTTGCTTGGGTCTTTCTACGTGCAGATGAGGCCTATCCACTCTAGTGGAGGGTCGTGCACCTCTCCTGGGGTTTTCAAGGCACTGATTTTTCCAGTGTCCTTCTTTCCTGCAGTAGGCACATTGGTCCTTCCCCATGGCTTGGCGGTGCCCACAGGTTAGTCTCTCCGTGAGTGAGCCATGCTCTCCTTTTCCTGAGTCTCTGGGGTATCTCATGGCAATTACGATTATTTTAGCTAGCTTCTTTGTCTCTGTCGTGCTAGGGTCATCTCTGTTGTTATACACTCAATGAGCCACTTGTACCAAATCGCTAAGATTTTCCCTTCAAACCCTTCCCACTTCTTCTTCATGTCTGAGGCAGACTGACTGAGTCATAAAGGCAATACTTATTGCCCTCCTGTTCTCAGTGCCTCCGGGCCGTTAGGGGTATAAAGCCCGTAGGCTTACATCAGCCACTCTAGAAAGGCAGGCGGACATTCTCTTATAGGAACCTGAAAATTCTCACTGACCTTAGATGATAAATTCATAGGTTTCCTAGCTCTTCCGCAGAGGGTCATGTAAGAGCAATGGGTGATACCTGGTAAAGCCCTTTGGGCCTTGCTAGGAATTGAGATCCCACATTGTTGGTGTAGTGGCCAAAAGAGTTTCTCTCAAGTGGGGAGTGCCCGCTCGCTGACCATCAGGTTCACTGACTGCTTACTGGGCCTCTGTCTGGAAGGGCTACCCTCCTCCGTTGTGAACAGCACCTGGAGAAGTTGTTGGCAAGCATTACAGGTGGGCTGATGAGTATGGAAGTCATACCAGTACTAGTGTGTGTGTGGGGCTGCTTGTTAGGGGTGGGGGTGAGGTTGGGGGGCCGGTGGGGGAGGGAGTGACTCAATAAGGGCCTGTTAGAAGTTTTCTATTTCTGGACCCTAGAAACCTTATAGGGCGGGGGTTGAAAGAAAGGGTTTGAAGCCAGCTCTCCCACTCTCAGAGTTCTCCTGCAAAATGGGATAAAGCCGATTAGGGGAGAGAGATCGGGAGGGGAGGGGAGGGGAGGTGTGGGGGAGGGGAGGTGTGGGGGAGGGGAGGGGTGGGGAGGGGAGGGGTGGGGAGGGGAGGGGTGGGGGAGGGTGATGGGGAGGGATGGCCTCCACCTATGTGGTTTTGGGAACTTGGACCGTTTGCTTTTCCGGTCCTTCCATGTTTCCTGAAACCTTGGAAACAAGGGCCCTTTCTTTGCGGGAGGGAGTAAGTCTTTTATATTTGCAGGCTTCTTAGTGGCAATGTCAGCCCACACTTGAAGTAACGGGATCAGATCGGGATATCCTGGTTCCCTTTAACCATAACTATGAACTCTTAGTAATAGGGGATGGGAAAACTAGTCTTGCGTGGGTCAATCAGGGACTCCTTCTGCCCCATCACTTTTAAACAAATTGTAGAGTCTCCAAGCTTTTGGGTTGAAACCACATCCTCTTGGTGAATGCCGAGAGCAGGGGTCCTCAAACTACAACCTGTGGGCCACATGCAGACAGCCGAGGACGTTGATCCTTTCTGCCGGGTGTATGTGCCCCATTTATTTTTTTGAACTTCAAATCAGTATGTGCAGTGTGCACATGAATTTGTTCGTAATATTTGTTTTTTTAAACTATAGTCTTTCCTTCAAAAGGCCTGAGGGATAGTGAACTGGCCCCCTGGGTAAACAGTTTCAGGACCCCTGCCCTAAGGTATCCTGGACTTAGGGGTTATTAATCTCCCAGACCTGAAACATCCCTGAACATTCTACCCGTTGTAGGAGGCACCATGGGAATTTGGACCCCGGGTAATTTACAAGCCTTTACTCCAATTGAACCCAAGAAAATTCAAAATGACTTAGGCAGTTACTCTATTTTGGTCACTTTTGATTCGTCCTGCACTAGCCCATTATTTCCATTGAACTCTATAACGCGAAGCATGATGTTTTCATAAGATTAAAAAATGTATATATTAATACATATATATATATATTTATAACTATGAAAGTCCACAACAAAAAGAAAATTTTTTCCCAAAATTAAAATTGAAGCGTTATAGGGTTAAAAAGAAGGATGGGTCTGATCAGCGTGTCCAAGACCTTAGCATCATAAATGAATCAGTGATCCGACTGCACCTAGTAGTGCCCAAACCTGTGCCCTCCTAGGGGAAAGTGTGAATGCTTTTATCCCTCTTCCTGTACTTCCAATGAACAAACACACATGTCTGGTAATTAATCCTAAGATTATTTTTGTTTCCTGTGACACTCACCTAATTTCAAGGCCACTGCCACCTCACAAGCTTAGCCTTGTCGTAGTCAAACTGTTCACCTTTTAGACCGTTTGTTTTTCTCAGAAGTTATCGGGTGATTAAAGCTTCTGAACCAAGTGTGCCAGGTCCACGACTACCATCTCCTGGACCACCTCAACCTTATCCATCCTGGATAAAGTTGCCCTCAATGGACAACCCCTCCCAGCAGTGTAGGAAGGGTATGGACCCAAAGCCCCACCTCGCCCCTTCTGCCAGCAGGAAGTAGCTAGAGATGTCGTCGCCCAGTACCCCAAAGATTTGGGTCCATATCTCTTCAGGGGGGCAAATGTTAGGTAGCTATGCTAGGGACTGGGGCATCCGTTATGCATGCCCATAGGGCCAAGATAAGAGCCCAGTTAGGAGAGGCACCCTGTGCATGCTCAGAGGTCCAGATTTCTGGCCATGAAGGGGAGGTCACCTGGGTGGTTCCTGTACCTGGATTGACCAATCTAGGCCATGTTAATTCAATTCAGCCACTGGGGTCGGCCAGACTTGCCCACCACGCCTCCCTAACGCTCATAAAACTCTCTTGAGTGCAGACCAGGCTTCTGCATGATTTCTCTCACACTCAGGAAGGCTCTTTGGAGGCAGCTGGGCTGCACATGAGTGGCTGGTGGATACTGTTCAGATGCATGGCTTTCTGCTTGCAAGGGTTTTTGTCTCAGCTGACTGGAAGGGAGGAGGTAGTACGTCTGGATCACAGAGTATCCATGTCCACAAACGAGGCTGCTCATTCCACTGTCCTGGAAGTGCTTTATGAAAACCCTCTGCTTTGCAATGTCACTCCTTGTAGATTAGAGTGGGAGGGGCTGGGACCAAGGTATGCTGCCTCTTACTCCCAGTTGCAGGTTTCTGGATGCTGATTGTATCTCTTACAGCATCAGTTAGTGGGCTTGTTGTCTGCCTCGGGCTTTGTTCACGGAGATCCTCCAGCTAGGTGGTGGTGTATGCACATGAGCAGAGGCTTCCTGCCAATCCCCCATGAGTAGTAGAGCTCCCATGGTGTGGACTCCATGAAAGCCTTGCCCCAGGCAGCACGCTTACAAAGGAGGGTGGGCCCTGCAGGACAGAAGACCATTCCCCCTGTGGAATGGCCTCAGAGATCCACCTCCCTCTCTGGCCAGCTGCTGGGGCTGTGGGTCCTAAGCATCATGGCTGACTCAGTAATAGACACAGGGTGAGGCCACTCCAGTAGCTGTTTTGACTGGTCTCATCCAGCCTGAGATCATCCTTGCATGAGCCCTCTGCCAAGATTATTTTTGTTTCTTTTATGATCTTTTCATTAGTGGCTCCTACAACACTAACCGCAGTCCATAAATACATCATCTGTTTGAAGCACATCTGTACATTAATTGCCCTCCTTATTCACAAAATATCCACTCTCCACCCAAGCCCCTGGCCTCAGCTCCTCATTTTTCCCCCCTCAATGCCCGCCACCCATCCCTCATCAATCCTTGGAAATGTACTAATTCTTTTGTCATATTTTCACCCACCTTTCTTTTGAGGTCAATGAAGATCCTTGTAATCGGTTCCCACTTTCCATCCTGCCCTTCCTCCACCCTCCCAGTATCTCCACTCATAACACTGGTAAAGGGCCCATCCACTCTGGATTCCCCGTGTTTGAAATTCCTATCGGTACTAGAATACCTTCTCTAGTTTGGCCAGATTAGTATGGTAGAACTGGGATCATGATAGTGGGGCAAGAGGAAGCATTAAGAACTAGAGGAAAGTTGTGTTTCATCTTTGCTGTCTCATACCCTGTATTCTTTAATCTCCACTGAGATCCTTCTGTAAGGGGATGTCCAGTGCACTGCAAACAGGTTTTGGGTCTATACCCGGCAGTCCCCTCTCATTCTCCATGATAAGATTTTTTTGTTCTCATGATGCCTGTTGCCTTATCCCTTTAAAACTTTGTGATCACACAGGCTGGTATGCTTTCTCCATGTGGGCTCTGTTGCTTCAGAGCCAGATGGCTGTTTCTTTACCCTCAAGCCTTTAAGACCCCACACGCTATATCTTTAGGTAGCTGGACACCATCGGATTTCTTCACCACATTTGCTTATGCAGCCGCTCTGTGGTCAGTGATTGTGTAGGAAAGGTGAGCATCTTAGAATGCCAATTTTATAAAACAGTGTTCTTGCAATGAGGGATTCCTTGAGCGGAGGCCCTATGTCCATCTGCTACCTCAATACTAAATCTATAAACATATGGACATAGATCTATTTCCCCATGCCCCTTTGTAAATATATGTGCATATGTACATGCCTTTTTTTAGACGTCTATAACTGGCCCTTGCTTCCCAGCTCACTCTTCTATACCCTTTGATTTTCCTCTTGTGCCCACTGACATGCTCAGTCTTCCTTTGGGTTTCAGTAATTCCTCTTGGTTACATTACCTTTGATCACGCCCTACCAGGCCTCCTACATCCCCCTCACTACCGTTTTCCATCACTTGTTGTACCCTTGTCTCTGGGTTTCTTTACACCACTTCCTTTCCCCCCACCCTCCTCACTCCCATGCCCAATGGAAAGGGCCGGTCACATGTTTACTCCTCCAGATTCTTCATCCAGCCTCTCTTAATTAGACAGACCTGTAAAGGTAATAACATGCACAAAACAAGACTGAGCTAAACCAAGCAGCAAAAAGAAAAACAAACAAAAATGAAAACAAAACCCAACCCAAATCCAATGACACTAAAAGAAAACAACACTAACCAGAAAGAAAAGTACAAGGACTGTGTGGCGAACTTTAGGAGTGTTTTCCAGTCCAGTCTGTGGGGGCACCGAACCCTGACCACAAAGTCCACCTTTGGCATTCCCCGGGGACTTTGATGCTCCGTTTTCTTTCTCTTCCGCTGCACTCTCTTAGTGTCATGCCTCGAAGTGGCAGGATCAGTTCGGGCGCAGTTCCCACACTGTGTGTCCAGTGTTGTCCCCTCTAGGGCTATGGGTCTTTGAGGGACGTTTCTCATCGTGGGGCTGCCCATGTGGTCTTCTCTGTGGATTGGCTTCTCTGATTGGGAACATCATCCTCAAGGTGTATTGGGCCAGGGTGTGCTCCATTCTTCCCTCCTCCCCCTTGTTCTGCCCTGTGTTCTCTGATCAGATATGTCCCTCTCCGCGAGCTGCAGATCCGGTGCCATCCTGTGAAATACAATCTTTTGGGGCTGCAAGGATGTGTGTGTGGGGGGGGGGTGGGTGTCAGCTCAGATCTTTTGAGAGTCCAGGAGATATTGACTGCTCGATGGGCACAGTTCTGTGGGGCACCGTGCTCTTGGTCCAGACGCTGGTTTGAATATGACTTTGTTGTTAACCAGTTGTGTGTCTCTGGGTGAACTCCCGTGTGTTTTTGAGTGAGTTTTCTAATCTGCAAAGTAAATGTACAGGATTATCCAGACTCCCATGTCAGCAAGTTATCCAGAGGAGTTAATCAGAGACTGTTTCATATAGTGTGTACCTGCGCGCCGCATTCTAGACCTGGGATGGCAATTATGAGCTCAGGATAGAGATGGTGTCCAGCAGGTAACATACGTGGCTCCATATTGAAACAGGAAGCCCACTGTGGAGATTTGGTCCTTCCGTTGATGGCCACCGGCCACCTAGTCTTCTCCTGCTATAACTGCTTCACTGGCTCAGCAGCTGAGCCAGAAGCCAGTGATATCATAACCAGGTGGCTAACTGGGCCAAAGGGCTGATAGATATTTGTTATCTTGTTGTCTTGGGAAACCCACCTACCCTCCATGCAAACCTTCTGGTGTGAGTTATCTGTGGAAGGAATCATGGGCTCACAGTAATTCACATCTTTCTTCTTGAAAATGTGCCCATATTCCTTTCTGAACCTGAGAAGGTGGCCCCTGTGTCCACCAAGAAATTTACTGCCTGGCCTCCTACTTGGAGAGTTAGCCTGGGCTTTTGGCGGCGAAGTGAAACAGAGCCCTGACCCCTTCATTGAGCTTCTTCAAGCATTATTGTCTCTTGCTTGGGTCTTTCTACGTGCAGATGAGGCCTATCCACTCTAGTGGAGGGTCGTGCACCTCTCCTGGGGTTTTCAAGGCACTGATTTTTCCAGTGTCCTTCTTTCCTGCAGTAGGCACATTGGTCCTTCCCCATGGCTTGGCGGTGCCCACAGGTTAGTCTCTCCGTGAGTGAGCCATGCTCTCCTTTTCCTGAGTCTCTGGGGTATCTCATGGCAATTACGATTATTTTAGCTAGCTTCTTTGTCTCTGTCGTGCTAGGGTCATCTCTGTTGTTATACACTCAATGAGCCACTTGTACCAAATCGCTAAGATTTTCCCTTCAAACCCTTCCCACTTCTTCTTCATGTCTGAGGCAGACTGACTGAGTCATAAAGGCAATACTTATTGCCCTCCTGTTCTCAGTGCCTCCGGGCCGTTAGGGGTATAAAGCCCGTAGGCTTACATCAGCCACTCTAGAAAGGCAGGCGGACATTCTCTTATAGGAACCTGAAAATTCTCACTGACCTTAGATGATAAATTCATAGGTTTCCTAGCTCTTCCGCAGAGGGTCATGTAAGAGCAATGGGTGATACCTGGTAAAGCCCTTTGGGCCTTGCTAGGAATTGAGATCCCACATTGTTGGTGTAGTGGCCAAAAGAGTTTCTCTCAAGTGGGGAGTGCCCGCTCGCTGACCATCAGGTTCACTGACTGCTTACTGGGCCTCTGTCTGGAAGGGCTACCCTCCTCCGTTGTGAACAGCACCTGGAGAAGTTGTTGGCAAGCATTACAGGTGGGCTGATGAGTATGGAAGTCATACCAGTACTAGTGTGTGTGTGGGGCTGCTTGTTAGGGGTGGGGGTGAGGTTGGGGGGCCGGTGGGGGAGGGAGTGACTCAATAAGGGCCTGTTAGAAGTTTTCTATTTCTGGACCCTAGAAACCTTATAGGGCGGGGGTTGAAAGAAAGGGTTTGAAGCCAGCTCTCCCACTCTCAGAGTTCTCCTGCAAAATGGGATAAAGCCGATTAGGGGAGAGAGATCGGGAGGGGAGGGGAGGGGAGGTGTGGGGGAGGGGAGGTGTGGGGGAGGGGAGGGGTGGGGAGGGGAGGGGTGGGGAGGGGAGGGGTGGGGGAGGGTGATGGGGAGGGATGGCCTCCACCTATGTGGTTTTGGGAACTTGGACCGTTTGCTTTTCCGGTCCTTCCATGTTTCCTGAAACCTTGGAAACAAGGGCCCTTTCTTTGCGGGAGGGAGTAAGTCTTTTATATTTGCAGGCTTCTTAGTGGCAATGTCAGCCCACACTTGAAGTAACGGGATCAGATCGGGATATCCTGGTTCCCTTTAACCATAACTATGAACTCTTAGTAATAGGGGATGGGAAAACTAGTCTTGCGTGGGTCAATCAGGGACTCCTTCTGCCCCATCACTTTTAAACAAATTGTAGAGTCTCCAAGCTTTTGGGTTGAAACCACATCCTCTTGGTGAATGCCGAGAGCAGGGGTCCTCAAACTACAACCTGTGGGCCACATGCAGACAGCCGAGGACGTTGATCCTTTCTGCCGGGTGTATGTGCCCCATTTATTTTTTTGAACTTCAAATCAGTATGTGCAGTGTGCACATGAATTTGTTCGTAATATTTGTTTTTTTAAACTATAGTCTTTCCTTCAAAAGGCCTGAGGGATAGTGAACTGGCCCCCTGGGTAAACAGTTTCAGGACCCCTGCCCTAAGGTATCCTGGACTTAGGGGTTATTAATCTCCCAGACCTGAAACATCCCTGAACATTCTACCCGTTGTAGGAGGCACCATGGGAATTTGGACCCCGGGTAATTTACAAGCCTTTACTCCAATTGAACCCAAGAAAATTCAAAATGACTTAGGCAGTTACTCTATTTTGGTCACTTTTGATTCGTCCTGCACTAGCCCATTATTTCCATTGAACTCTATAACGCGAAGCATGATGTTTTCATAAGATTAAAAAATGTATATATTAATACATATATATATATATTTATAACTATGAAAGTCCACAACAAAAAGAAAATTTTTTCCCAAAATTAAAATTGAAGCGTTATAGGGTTAAAAAGAAGGATGGGTCTGATCAGCGTGTCCAAGACCTTAGCATCATAAATGAATCAGTGATCCGACTGCACCTAGTAGTGCCCAAACCTGTGCCCTCCTAGGGGAAAGTGTGAATGCTTTTATCCCTCTTCCTGTACTTCCAATGAACAAACACACATGTCTGGTAATTAATCCTAAGATTATTTTTGTTTCCTGTGACACTCACCTAATTTCAAGGCCACTGCCACCTCACAAGCTTAGCCTTGTCGTAGTCAAACTGTTCACCTTTTAGACCGTTTGTTTTTCTCAGAAGTTATCGGGTGATTAAAGCTTCTGAACCAAGTGTGCCAGGTCCACGACTACCATCTCCTGGACCACCTCAACCTTATCCATCCTGGATAAAGTTGCCCTCAATGGACAACCCCTCCCAGCAGTGTAGGAAGGGTATGGACCCAAAGCCCCACCTCGCCCCTTCTGCCAGCAGGAAGTAGCTAGAGATGTCGTCGCCCAGTACCCCAAAGATTTGGGTCCATATCTCTTCAGGGGGGCAAATGTTAGGTAGCTATGCTAGGGACTGGGGCATCCGTTATGCATGCCCATAGGGCCAAGATAAGAGCCCAGTTAGGAGAGGCACCCTGTGCATGCTCAGAGGTCCAGATTTCTGGCCATGAAGGGGAGGTCACCTGGGTGGTTCCTGTACCTGGATTGACCAATCTAGGCCATGTTAATTCAATTCAGCCACTGGGGTCGGCCAGACTTGCCCACCACGCCTCCCTAACGCTCATAAAACTCTCTTGAGTGCAGACCAGGCTTCTGCATGATTTCTCTCACACTCAGGAAGGCTCTTTGGAGGCAGCTGGGCTGCACATGAGTGGCTGGTGGATACTGTTCAGATGCATGGCTTTCTGCTTGCAAGGGTTTTTGTCTCAGCTGACTGGAAGGGAGGAGGTAGTACGTCTGGATCACAGAGTATCCATGTCCACAAACGAGGCTGCTCATTCCACTGTCCTGGAAGTGCTTTATGAAAACCCTCTGCTTTGCAATGTCACTCCTTGTAGATTAGAGTGGGAGGGGCTGGGACCAAGGTATGCTGCCTCTTACTCCCAGTTGCAGGTTTCTGGATGCTGATTGTATCTCTTACAGCATCAGTTAGTGGGCTTGTTGTCTGCCTCGGGCTTTGTTCACGGAGATCCTCCAGCTAGGTGGTGGTGTATGCACATGAGCAGAGGCTTCCTGCCAATCCCCCATGAGTAGTAGAGCTCCCATGGTGTGGACTCCATGAAAGCCTTGCCCCAGGCAGCACGCTTACAAAGGAGGGTGGGCCCTGCAGGACAGAAGACCATTCCCCCTGTGGAATGGCCTCAGAGATCCACCTCCCTCTCTGGCCAGCTGCTGGGGCTGTGGGTCCTAAGCATCATGGCTGACTCAGTAATAGACACAGGGTGAGGCCACTCCAGTAGCTGTTTTGACTGGTCTCATCCAGCCTGAGATCATCCTTGCATGAGCCCTCTGCCAAGATTATTTTTGTTTCTTTTATGATCTTTTCATTAGTGGCTCCTACAACACTAACCGCAGTCCATAAATACATCATCTGTTTGAAGCACATCTGTACATTAATTGCCCTCCTTATTCACAAAATATCCACTCTCCACCCAAGCCCCTGGCCTCAGCTCCTCATTTTTCCCCCCTCAATGCCCGCCACCCATCCCTCATCAATCCTTGGAAATGTACTAATTCTTTTGTCATATTTTCACCCACCTTTCTTTTGAGGTCAATGAAGATCCTTGTAATCGGTTCCCACTTTCCATCCTGCCCTTCCTCCACCCTCCCAGTATCTCCACTCATAACACTGGTAAAGGGCCCATCCACTCTGGATTCCCCGTGTTTGAAATTCCTATCGGTACTAGAATACCTTCTCTAGTTTGGCCAGATTAGTATGGTAGAACTGGGATCATGATAGTGGGGCAAGAGGAAGCATTAAGAACTAGAGGAAAGTTGTGTTTCATCTTTGCTGTCTCATACCCTGTATTCTTTAATCTCCACTGAGATCCTTCTGTAAGGGGATGTCCAGTGCACTGCAAACAGGTTTTGGGTCTATACCCGGCAGTCCCCTCTCATTCTCCATGATAAGATTTTTTTGTTCTCATGATGCCTGTTGCCTTATCCCTTTAAAACTTTGTGATCACACAGGCTGGTATGCTTTCTCCATGTGGGCTCTGTTGCTTCAGAGCCAGATGGCTGTTTCTTTACCCTCAAGCCTTTAAGACCCCACACGCTATATCTTTAGGTAGCTGGACACCATCGGATTTCTTCACCACATTTGCTTATGCAGCCGCTCTGTGGTCAGTGATTGTGTAGGAAAGGTGAGCATCTTAGAATGCCAATTTTATAAAACAGTGTTCTTGCAATGAGGGATTCCTTGAGCGGAGGCCCTATGTCCATCTGCTACCTCAATACTAAATCTATAAACATATGGACATAGATCTATTTCCCCATGCCCCTTTGTAAATATATGTGCATATGTACATGCCTTTTTTTAGACGTCTATAACTGGCCCTTGCTTCCCAGCTCACTCTTCTATACCCTTTGATTTTCCTCTTGTGCCCACTGACATGCTCAGTCTTCCTTTGGGTTTCAGTAATTCCTCTTGGTTACATTACCTTTGATCACGCCCTACCAGGCCTCCTACATCCCCCTCACTACCGTTTTCCATCACTTGTTGTACCCTTGTCTCTGGGTTTCTTTACACCACTTCCTTTCCCCCCACCCTCCTCACTCCCATGCCCAATGGAAAGGGCCGGTCACATGTTTACTCCTCCAGATTCTTCATCCAGCCTCTCTTAATTAGACAGACCTGTAAAGGTAATAACATGCACAAAACAAGACTGAGCTAAACCAAGCAGCAAAAAGAAAAACAAACAAAAATGAAAACAAAACCCAACCCAAATCCAATGACACTAAAAGAAAACAACACTAACCAGAAAGAAAAGTACAAGGACTGTGTGGCGAACTTTAGGAGTGTTTTCCAGTCCAGTCTGTGGGGGCACCGAACCCTGACCACAAAGTCCACCTTTGGCATTCCCCGGGGACTTTGATGCTCCGTTTTCTTTCTCTTCCGCTGCACTCTCTTAGTGTCATGCCTCGAAGTGGCAGGATCAGTTCGGGCGCAGTTCCCACACTGTGTGTCCAGTGTTGTCCCCTCTAGGGCTATGGGTCTTTGAGGGACGTTTCTCATCGTGGGGCTGCCCATGTGGTCTTCTCTGTGGATTGGCTTCTCTGATTGGGAACATCATCCTCAAGGTGTATTGGGCCAGGGTGTGCTCCATTCTTCCCTCCTCCCCCTTGTTCTGCCCTGTGTTCTCTGATCAGATATGTCCCTCTCCGCGAGCTGCAGATCCGGTGCCATCCTGTGAAATACAATCTTTTGGGGCTGCAAGGATGTGTGTGTGGGGGGGGGGTGGGTGTCAGCTCAGATCTTTTGAGAGTCCAGGAGATATTGACTGCTCGATGGGCACAGTTCTGTGGGGCACCGTGCTCTTGGTCCAGACGCTGGTTTGAATATGACTTTGTTGTTAACCAGTTGTGTGTCTCTGGGTGAACTCCCGTGTGTTTTTGAGTGAGTTTTCTAATCTGCAAAGTAAATGTACAGGATTATCCAGACTCCCATGTCAGCAAGTTATCCAGAGGAGTTAATCAGAGACTGTTTCATATAGTGTGTACCTGCGCGCCGCATTCTAGACCTGGGATGGCAATTATGAGCTCAGGATAGAGATGGTGTCCAGCAGGTAACATACGTGGCTCCATATTGAAACAGGAAGCCCACTGTGGAGATTTGGTCCTTCCGTTGATGGCCACCGGCCACCTAGTCTTCTCCTGCTATAACTGCTTCACTGGCTCAGCAGCTGAGCCAGAAGCCAGTGATATCATAACCAGGTGGCTAACTGGGCCAAAGGGCTGATAGATATTTGTTATCTTGTTGTCTTGGGAAACCCACCTACCCTCCATGCAAACCTTCTGGTGTGAGTTATCTGTGGAAGGAATCATGGGCTCACAGTAATTCACATCTTTCTTCTTGAAAATGTGCCCATATTCCTTTCTGAACCTGAGAAGGTGGCCCCTGTGTCCACCAAGAAATTTACTGCCTGGCCTCCTACTTGGAGAGTTAGCCTGGGCTTTTGGCGGCGAAGTGAAACAGAGCCCTGACCCCTTCATTGAGCTTCTTCAAGCATTATTGTCTCTTGCTTGGGTCTTTCTACGTGCAGATGAGGCCTATCCACTCTAGTGGAGGGTCGTGCACCTCTCCTGGGGTTTTCAAGGCACTGATTTTTCCAGTGTCCTTCTTTCCTGCAGTAGGCACATTGGTCCTTCCCCATGGCTTGGCGGTGCCCACAGGTTAGTCTCTCCGTGAGTGAGCCATGCTCTCCTTTTCCTGAGTCTCTGGGGTATCTCATGGCAATTACGATTATTTTAGCTAGCTTCTTTGTCTCTGTCGTGCTAGGGTCATCTCTGTTGTTATACACTCAATGAGCCACTTGTACCAAATCGCTAAGATTTTCCCTTCAAACCCTTCCCACTTCTTCTTCATGTCTGAGGCAGACTGACTGAGTCATAAAGGCAATACTTATTGCCCTCCTGTTCTCAGTGCCTCCGGGCCGTTAGGGGTATAAAGCCCGTAGGCTTACATCAGCCACTCTAGAAAGGCAGGCGGACATTCTCTTATAGGAACCTGAAAATTCTCACTGACCTTAGATGATAAATTCATAGGTTTCCTAGCTCTTCCGCAGAGGGTCATGTAAGAGCAATGGGTGATACCTGGTAAAGCCCTTTGGGCCTTGCTAGGAATTGAGATCCCACATTGTTGGTGTAGTGGCCAAAAGAGTTTCTCTCAAGTGGGGAGTGCCCGCTCGCTGACCATCAGGTTCACTGACTGCTTACTGGGCCTCTGTCTGGAAGGGCTACCCTCCTCCGTTGTGAACAGCACCTGGAAAAGTTGTTGGCAAGCATTACAGGTGGGCTGATGAGTATGGAAGTCATACCAGTACTAGTGTGTGTGTGGGGCTGCTTGTTAGGGGTGGGGGTGAGGTTGGGGGGCCGGTGGGGGAGGGAGTGACTCAATAAGGGCCTGTTAGAAGTTTTCTATTTCTGGACCCTAGAAACCTTATAGGGCGGGGGTTGAAAGAAAGGGTTTGAAGCCAGCTCTCCCACTCTCAGAGTTCTCCTGCAAAATGGGATAAAGCCGATTAGGGGAGAGAGATCGGGAGGGGAGGGGAGGGGAGGGGTGATGGGGAGGGGAGGGGTGATGGGGAGGGGTGATGGGGAGGGGTGATGGGGAGGGGAGGGGTGATGGGGAGGGGAGGGGTGATGGGGAGGGGTGGGGTGATGGGGAGGGGTGGGTTGATGGGGAGGGAAGGCCTCCACCTATGTGGTTTTGGGAACTTGGACCGTTTGTTTTTCCGGTCCTTCCATGTTTCCTGTAACCTTCGAAACAAGGGCCCTTTCTTTGCGGGAGGGAGTAAGTCTTTTATATTTGCAGGCTTCTTAGTGGCAATGTCAGCCCACACTTGAAGTAACGGGATCAGATCGGGATATCCTGGTTCCCTTTAACCATAACTATGAACTCTTAGTAATAGGGGATGGGAAAACTAGTCTTGCGTGGGTCAATCAGGGACTCCTTCTGCCCCATCACTTTTAAACAAATTGTAGAGTCTCCAAGCTTTTGGGTTGAAACCACATCCTCTTGGTGAATGCCGAGAGCAGGGGTCCTCAAACTACAACCTGTGGGCCACATGCAGACAGCCGAGGACGTTGATCCTTTCTGCCGGGTGTATGTGCCCCATTTATTTATTTATTTTTTTGAACTTCAAATCAATATGTGCAGTGTGCACATGAATTTGTTCGTAATATTTGTTTTTTTAAACTATAGTCTTTCCTTCAAAAGGCCTGAGGGATAGTGAACTGGCCCCCTGGGTAAACAGTTTCAGGACCCCTGCCCTAAGGTATCCTGGACTTAGGGGTTATTAATCTCCCAGCCCTGAAACATCCCTGAACATTCTACCCGTTGTAGGAGGCACCATGGGAATTTGGACCCCGGGTAATTTACAAGCCTTTACTCCAATTGAACCCAAGAAAATTCAAAATGACTTAGGCAGTTACTCTATTTTGGTCACTTTTGACTCGTCCTGCACTAGCCCATTATTTCCATTGAACTCTATAACGCGAAGCATGATGTTTTCATAAGATTAAAAAATGTATATATTAATACATATATATATATATTTATAACTATGAAAGTCCACAACAAAAAGAAATTTTTTTCCCAAAATTAAAATTGAAGCGTTATAGGGTTAAAAAGAAGGATGGGTCTGATCAGCGTGTCCAAGACCTTAGCATCATAAATGAATCAGTGATCCGACTGCACCTAGTAGTGCCCAAACCTGTGCCCTCCTAGGGGAAAGTGTGAATGCTTTTATCCCTCTTCCTGTACTTCCAATGAACAAACACACATGTCTGGTAATTAATCCTAAGATTATTTTTGTTTCCTGTGACACTCACCTAATTTCAAGGCCACTGCCACCTCACAAGCTTAGCCTTGTCGTAGTCAAACTGTTCACCTTTTAGACCGTTTGTTTTTCTCAGAAGTTATCGGGTGATTAAAGCTTCTGAACCAAGTGTGCCAGGTCCACGACTACCATCTCCTGGACCACCTCAACCTTATCCATCCTGGATAAAGTTGCCCTCAATGGACAACCCCTCCCAGCAGTGTAGGAAGGGTATGGACCCAAAGCCCCACCTCGCCCCTTCTGCCAGCAGGAAGTAGCTAGAGATGTCGTCGCCCAGTACCCCAAAGATTTGGGTCCATATCTCTTCAGGGGGGCAAATGTTAGGTAGCTATGCTAGGGACTGGGTTGAAACCACATCCTCTTGGTGACCGCCTAGAGCATGGGTCCTCAAACTACAGCCTATGGGCCACATGCAGACAGCCGAGGACAATGATCCTTTTTTTTTAACATATTGAGTTTAAACCAGTTGACAATCATCAAGGTTTTCTACATCTAGTTTTTCATAATCAGATTGAAAACAAGTCTTTCTTCCAAGGTTATCAATGGGTGGATTCAAACCTCCAACCTTTTAATTAACAGTCAAGTACTTTTTCCATGACATTAGTTGGAATCAGTGCCTGTTTTAAATATATTTAAGACATGCTAAATATGAGAGACAGCTGGTCACTAGATTGTGGAAGCCGGCTCATCTGGCTCGATGGCTTCCAGTTCACAGCATTCCATTTTATGATCATTCTGTCTTCCTCAATCATCATTGAAACGGATGGGTAAAATTACCAAGTTGCTGCTAAGTAATGAAAATGGCAATGTCTTGGTCTGAAGACTGACACTAATGCCTAGGTGGTCAACCGTTAAGTTTTCTGGTTTCACTTCAACAACTCACTACCATCGATTCAATGCTGACTCATAATGACATTATAGGACTGGGTTGAACTGCCCCTGTTCCTTTCTGAGACTAACTGTTTACAGGAGTAGAGAGTCAGCTTTCCAACTTCAGACCTTGTGGAGTCACAGCCCTACAAGTAACTACTGCACCACCAGGGCTCCATTTGGGTTTCGATTAGAAAGCACCATTGTGTTGCCCTTGTGAACTTTCTCTTTAAATCTTTCTCCTTCCAAAGGCCAGAATTTTTTTAAGTAACTGACAATGTGCTTGAAGTGAGTCCATCTGAACCATAGGTTTATTTACTGTAGCTTAAGGTAAAACTGAAAAATAGAACATGCACAAATATCAACGAACTAAAACATATTTATGATCAACTGATTTACAACAAGGTTGCCAGGTCAATTTACTGATGAGGCAAATAATGTTGGAAAACTGATACCCACAAAAGAATAAGAGGTGACCCTTTTCTTGTACCACATGGAAAAATTAACTCAATATGGACCATAATCCTTAATGTAAAAGCTAAAAGCATAACTCAAGGGAACAAATATAGAAGTAAATCTTGAATCAGGGAACTTTGTTTTTAAACCTGACACCAAAAGCTTAAGTGGCAAATGGAAAGATAAATAGGACTACGTCAATTTTGAAATTTTCTTTTGAAAATAAAAAAACTCAAAGTAGGAAAGTATGTATGCAAATTCTATTATCTGACAAAAGTACAGAGTACATAAAGTATGGGTGACTTGTGGAAAAAAGAATGGGTGGCTTTTTGGGTATGTGAATTTTATCTTACGAAATTATATCACCGGGCATAAAAGGACTAGCACACAAAAAAGAAGAAATTATATCATCGTTTTAAATGTGTGGTGGGTTTTAGCATAGGAAGACTTGTAGTTGTATAACCATTGCTACAAACTTTCACATATTTCATTACCCTAAAAATAAAACAGCATAAATTTTCCCAGTCACTTCCCATTATCCCTACACTTATCTCCTTAAAATCATAGAGAGGCCTGAGGGGCCAGCCTCCCCTCTCTGCAGAAGATTTCATTTCAGAGGACAGTACTGAAGCTATACAGCTCTAGGAGAGGGTCATGTCTGATCAGAGCACACAGGAGCAAATGAAGGAAGAGGAGGAGAGAGTGGAACACATCCTGGTCCACCAAGGCCTGAGGACGATATTCTGGCTCAGAGCAGCCAAAGCACAGAGAGGACCGACCATAGGGCCTGCCCCACTAGGAGACATGACGTCCCTCACTGACCCATTGTGCTATGGGGGACAACACTGGAGACACAGTGCGGGAATTGCGACCAATCTGACCCCACCACACTGAGGCGAAACACTAAGGGCATGAACAGAATAGCAAGGGGGATAGAGCAACGAGGTCCCTAAGGAAAACCAAAAATAGAATGTGGGGCCAGGGCGTGACACCCCATCAGACGTGACTGGAAAACACTCCTAAAGGTCAAAAAAACAGACCCTGAACTATTTACAGGTTTTTTTCTTTTTTTGTGCTTGATTTTTGTTGTTTTGTTGCTTTGCTGTCTTGGTTTTTTTATGCATATTATTATCTCTCCAGGTCTATCTAGATAAGATAGGTGGGATAAACCATCTGGGGAAGAAAACAATGGGATCTAAGTTGGAAGAAGGGGGGCTGGCAAAGGGAGGCAGGGGAAAGGAAGTCCGTGTCAACAACCCCAGGGATTAGGGAACAAGTGATCCAAAAATCAATAGAGAGGAAGGTGTGGTATAGGAGGCCTGGTAAGGCTTGATCAAGGGCAATATAACCAAGAGTAATTACTGAAATCCAAATTAATGCAGAACATGAAAGTAGCACAAGAGGAAGGTAAAAGGAAATAGAGGTCTAAATACAGGCATATACATATGTAGATATAATTATATATGATGATGGGGAAATAGATCTATGTGCATATATTTATAGGTTTAGTGTGAACGTAGATGGACATTATTGGGTCTCTAACTCAAGAACTCCAGCAATGCAAGAACACCTTGTTCTACTAAACTGGCATTCCATGATGCTCACCTTCCTGACATGTTCAATGAACACAAAGCAGGTGCGTAAGTAAATGTGAAGAAAGCTAATGGTGTCCAGCTCTCAAAAGATATAACATCTGAGGTCTTAAAGACTTGAAATATAAACAAGCAGCCATCTAACTGAGAAGCAACAAAGCCCACATGGAAGAAGCACACCAGTCTGTGTGATCACAAGGGGTCCATAGGATGAAGTATCATGCATCAAAGAACCATATCACTGTGAATGAGGGGGAGTGCAGACTGGGGACCCAAAATCCGTCTGTAGGCAACTGAACATCCCCTTCTGGAAGGTCACAGGGAAAAGACGAGCCAGTCAAGGTGCAGCATAGCATCATGAAACATAACTTTCTTCTAGTTTTTTAATGCTTCCTCCCTAGCACTATCATGATCCCAATTCTACCTTACAAATCCGGAAAGACCAGAGGATGTACACAGGTACAGCTCAGAGCTGGAAACACAGGGAATAACCCTGATAAACCCCTCAGGACCAATAATGAGTAGAGATGCCAGGAGGGGAAGGTGGGGGAGATCCCCTGATAATTTGCCATGAGTTAAAAAGTACCTGAGACGTCTACCCCTGCTGCCTCGAAGGAGTATTCTGGCTGTGCTCCCTCCAAGATAGATTTGTGTGTTCCCTTGGCAACCTAAGATACTTTCAATATTCTTTGCCAGCAGAATAATTAGTTCTTCCAGGGTCACCTTTATTCATTTTCCAGCTTTCA
Organism: Tenrec ecaudatus; assembly: GCF_050624435.1. Taxonomy (NCBI): domain Eukaryota; kingdom Metazoa; phylum Chordata; class Mammalia; order Afrosoricida; family Tenrecidae; genus Tenrec; species Tenrec ecaudatus. The sequence goes on along the minus strand of NC_134548.1, from coordinate 67,507,560 downwards.
CATGTATACGATATGACTGAAAATGCCATGGCTTAGGTCAGATACACCTTAATTCTCAAAGTAGCATCCTTGTTCTTCAAAACCTTTAAGAGATCCTGTGCAGAGTTTACCAAAGATTAGACACAATTTTGTTTCTCTCATGTATATCTAGTAATGCTTAACCAGTAAACAAAATGGCTTCAAAAAGTTCGTGGTAAATGAAATAGAAAGACAATGAAATATTATTCATAAATTTTTGAAGACCCTCATCCAGACTTCTTCACTAATTGGATATCTGAAATACATATGGAAGGGGGATTATCTCTACAATAAGAGAAAGGGATGAGGTGGTGGTGGTGGTGTGGAGTGGGGTGGCACACCATCTCAGAGAATGAAAACAGCTGTTTCAATGGTTCCCACTGCAGTGTGGAAACTGCAGGTACACTAAAAGAGCACAGCAACGACAGCATTAAGGTCTTAGAGCTGAAGGACTCCCTCCCTCCTTAGGCCTCTCTTTCAACTATAAAATGTAGCTCTAAAATGAAAAGGTTCTCGGACACAACTTTCAGGAAGCCTGTGGATCCAGGAAAGCCCCAATCTCAGCAGAACCAATTTGGCAATCCACAGGTCTGATTTTTGACCAGTCAGCTCACTTGGTCTAGATCACTCAATTATGTTCACATAAATTACAAGAAACAGGTTCACACCGTCACCACATTCTTTTAAATATTCTTTGAGTCTGGTGAATTAGAATAAAGTTTGAAGGAGAAAAATCAGACTGGAAGGGGATGGTGTAAGGCTCCCCAGTGAAATCCTCCAAGGACAGCCATTGGTTACCCTCAAAGAATGTGCAGGTGCATTGTCAGAATGGAAAACAATTCTACAGCAAAATTTTTCTGACCTTTTTCTCATCAATGAAGTTTTTAAATTTTCTTAAACTTCTTCCTAATAAGCTTTGTGACTGCATTGTGTCTTCAAAAAAGTCTAGTAAGATGACCCCTGTGAGTTCTCCTGCCTTGAACTGGCTGAGCAGGTCCCATCAGAGGCCACTGTTTTGAATAACTGTGTTTTGTTTCGTTCTGTTTTATTTTACAAGTGAATTTCCAACAGAACTTGTCTGCAATCATCCACTAGTTGCAGAGGCATTTTTATGTTTTTGTGTATGATCTAAAGGCAACACTTTCTACGTATCCTCATACATGATGTTACAAAGTACACAGGAAAAAAAATGCTACTTTTTTTTAAGTATTACTGACATTGTCCCATGATATAAAGATTGGGATCTTTGAAAATATTTTCCTTTTCCTTTACTGAAATCAGATCTCACCCATAGTACAAAATAGAATGTAGTCAAAGGCAATTCATTCATTTCAATTCATTATATATAGCTCACTTTTAAAATGGAGAATACTTCAGAAGTTCTAAATCTCCATGTTTAGTAATGATAGAATAATATTTATAATTATACAGCTAGAGTCGCTTAACTCTTTGGCAGTGAAGCAATTAATCACAAATCCCCTATTTGTGGGATTGGATAGCCTGTCATAGTGACTTTAATATCAACACACCAGAAACTTTCCTGAAACAAGTTACATACCTACCCAGGTTTCCAAACGGGTAAAAAGCCGTGTGCATGTGTGTGTGCGTACTATGTTTACTACTGAATACAACCTTCAGATATATGAAACTATTGACCATAAAATCATGGAATTCTGAGCATACTTGGCACAAGTTTCAGTACAACTTAATAAAAGATGTAGTATTAACAATCACATTTCTTTCTCACACGGGAAGGTGGAAAACAAAGCTAAATAATATAAATACTTGCTCTACTCAGGTTTTTTAATCTCCTTTTTCAAGTGAGAGGGGTGTTATCTATAGTCTATCTATTGGCTCATTTACTCAAAAGTAAATTTATGTTTAAATTCTTCTACTCCTAATATAGTCTTCCCTCCGTATACACGGAGAGGGGGACCAGGACTCCCAGCAGGTACCAAAATCTGAAAGTATAAGTCTCTTACATAAAATGATATATTGTTTGCATGCGACCCATGCACATCTCCTGTGTACTTTAAATCACCTCTAGAGTAATGGTAACACCTAAACCACTACACATGCTATATAAGGAATACTTTATGCTCCCTCAGTCTCTGAAGGATTGCTTGAGCACTCATCACTCAGTTGCTCTCCCCCACCAAATATTTCCCATCAGGAGTTGGATGTAACAATGATGCAAAACCCTGAGATACAAATAGTCAACTGAATTTAAAGATCAAGTTTAGTAGCCTGTCAATACACCATCCAAACAAATCACATGTGTTGAGTGGGTGTAAGGACTTTGAGAATTTTCTTAAGGATTCCACATGACACTGGTTAAATATTGGGCTGGTGAAAGCACAAGGTCAGCAATTCAAACCCTCCAGCCACTCCACAGAAAAAAGATGAGGCTTTCTGCTCCAGCAAAGATTGACAGTTTGATGACTATGGGTCAGAATTGACTCAGTGGTGGTGGAATTGGCTTCTTTGGTTACACCAGTGGTTCTCAACCTTCCTAATGCGCGACCCTTTAATACAGTTCCTCGTGTTGTGGTGACCCCCCCAAACACAAAATTATTGTCGTAGCTACTTCATAATTGTAATTTTGATACTTTGATGAATCATAATGTATATATCTGATATTCAGGATATATTTTCATTGTGACAAATTAAACATAATTAAAGCAGTGATTAATCACAAAAATATGTAATTGTATATTGCTAAATATTTTTTCTAATGACAAATAAATGAATTTTTGTCTTGAAGTATGGTATATCATGGGTGCCAAAAGTAAAATAAAATGCTACATTTTGCAAAAGTATGCACAAAAGGCCAACATCAATGTGATGCTTGCGATAGCTTTTTTTCTCACCAGATCAGAAGCATGTATTTTCCCATGGTCTTAGACAACCCCTGTCAAAGTGTTGTTCAACACTGAAAGGGGTGGTGACTCACAGGTTGAGAACCACTGGGTTAGACCGTTTTTATTTGAAAATTCTATACATATGAGCAACACAACTTACAAGATGTAACTACATCATGTCATACATTAATCATTTTCCTTAATTACATATATATACAAATTCATTAAAACAGTCGTTCTATTTTTAAAGTCGGGCCAAAACAAAGAGAAAGCTGATCATACTTCCAAACAAAGGTACACTAACATCAAATGCCTAATTTATTACTTAACTCTTATCTATAAAAATGGATCAATTAACCTAACAGTGGTGACAGAGAGAAAGTTGCTGACTGACTGGAAAAGTCCTTCCTGTTTACAAATATATATGTATCATAAAATGAAAACGGTGATTATTAATTACACTTTTTAAGATAACACTTTAAAAATAATAAAAATTTTAAAAATAACACTTTTAATCAGGGATTTGAAACCGTCTTCACAGTTCAGTTATAACCAAGGAAGCAAAACTGAAACAGACTGGAAAGAATTACTGTCTATGCTCTTTTGGAAAGTTAATCTGCCTCTTAGAAAACAAGGGCAGCCCAATCAACGCCTAGCCACCACATCTCTTAGCCTGCAATCAGAAACAGCACTGCCATGCTCAAAGATGGCAGCTGCACCATTTTGAATGTGTATTAACCACCCATCCAATCTCCTAAATTAGGTTCCTAAAAGGACTCCCTAACCCTCTGCCAAATCCTATAATCCAGGGATAAAATCTACAAGATTTCCCATTCCGGTTTTCTTTCGACTTCATTCAAATTTTAAAATGTGGAGTCTCTTTTGATTTTGCTTCTTCAGACATGATTGAATCGGATCAAAATCCTGATTTAAATTAATATAAACTTACAGCCATTGAGTCCATGCTGACTCACTTGGACCCTGTACAGGCAGAACTCCTGCCCCTGTGAGTTTCTGAGATTGTAACTGTAAAGGGAAGTAGATAGCCTCTTTAAATCTTCCTCTGAATCAAAAACAAACCAAATTCAGTGCTACCACTCACAATGACCCTACTGGGCAGGGTAGAACTGCCCCTGTGGGTCACACCGCCACAAGTCGATTCTGATTCACAGTGAGCTTCCTAACTTTGCTCCATATGATTCTCAATCACTGTATTCTCTTTAAGTACACTGCCAGGCCTTTTCCTGCAAGTCACTTCCCACTGGTTTGATCCACCAATCTTTCCATTCTTAGCCTAGTTAGTAGTAGCTAAGTGGGTACATGTTTGTGCTGCACAGGGCCTCTACTATAACCAAACAGAGCTCTCAAAGAAGCACTTCGTATATCGGGTCGCTATGAACCAGAGCCACCTTAATGGCTGTGGGTCCAAGGATACATAGGTGCACAAGCACAGTTACACACATACACACACAGTGGGTAATTTTTAGATGGAAAAGAGAAACAATGAAAGTGAACTAAATCTACCCCCTGCAAAAATCTGAAGTTTCCTATAGGATTGTGATGTTGATCAAATTACCACACTCTAGAACCAATCCACTGTCAAGACCAAAATTTGATGCCCCAAAAAATCAAAACTGATAAAGCTTGTTTGGTCCCTTGGCTGCCAAAATGCTAATAATCTAGTATACATGAGCATGACTGAGAAATTCACATTTGCTTTTGTAATCAAGGACAGCGTCTAAATGCTTATCTTCTTCATGGATAGAGTACTTTTATGAAGACAAAAGTGGCAGCTGTTAATGAAGACTGAGTAAGAACACCTAAGAGGTTAACTCTAGGTCTCCTGGTTATTTCCTCAGTTGTACAAATCTGAGACCTTTCAATACATGCTATATGTGGAACCAGAAGATGTTATTACACATGGCATTCATTTCATATTCAACATTAGTTAAATGATTCAGGCACTACTCTGGATGCTGGGGATACTCTAGAAGGCAAACAAAGTCGCTATATTCATATACCTTATATGAAAGTGGAAGAAAGAAATCAGAAATTGTGATAAGAGCGGTAAGAGCCCCTAATAAAATGATTAAACAAGAAAAAAGAAAGCAATCTTAAATAACTCCAAGAGAGCAAGACCCGAGGAAAGGAAGCTAATTAAGTATCCTTTTCAGTTTGAATTAATTAATGTTAAAAAAAGATATCCAGAAAGACAGAGAGATGGAGTGACATTGTTTAAACTCCAGTCCAGAGCTTGAGCCAAGATCAGACTTCAGACACCAGTGTCTTTTATAATGCCTATTAATGCTTCCGCTGTGGCGTTTCACCTTTTACAGGACAGTGTGAATAACACAAAGAGGAACACAGGATAGACTACAAGGTTCATATGCCCACCACCCCACTCCCAATCGGTTTGGTTGATATTCATAGCAAGATGGATCTAAAATCTTTATGGATAAGTCTCCAAGAAACACAGGTCAGCGGTGTAAAGCAACAATAAATGAAAACTCCCATTTTCCCCACTTCTAAATAACACCCCTGCCAGTAGAACATCCCCATGAACAGGGATGTAAGGCAGAGTTGTTGATTTTGTGTATCACTTGTGCTTTAGAGAAGTAAATTCGGTTCAGGTTTAGATTTGCTCACACCTGCCTTGGGAAACTCGGTTAAGATTCTATTCTCCTATGCTAGCTACATTACACTCAAACACTTCTGCTTTTCCACTGAAACCTTACAATGCAGCTTTTGGAAGAAAAAAAAAACCCGATTCTGACTCTCTGGAGATGATTTTTTTAGGAATACTACTTCCAAACAGCCATTCAGTGCTTCAAAATAAGTACTCATCTAATTTAATTATGACGACTTCACCAGACAGTAACAGCCCAAGATGATGTTTACAAAGGCACTTGTCACTCCCTTTAGAAGTACCAATGTAGTTGGTGGGGGGGGGGTGCGGGGAGTGGGTGTTTCATACTTTCGGTGTGTTTATAGTCTGCAACCAGTGATAAAGTGACACTTGAGATTATTTAAAGAGCAAGGCACTTCAAGTTTGGGACCTCCCGTAAATTATCCTACGTTCACTGGGTTGCCTCAGCCCCCAGGTACCTGGGACAGGTATTCCGAGTCGCCATGTGCTTGTGCTAGGAAGCACTCTAGGAAGGGGCCCCGGGATGCTATTTTACCCGCCGACGACAGGCTCCAACATTAGGAGCTACTACAGCGGAGCTTGCAGCCACACCACAGCAGCTCGGAAATAAACGTGACCCGCCCAGCAGCCAGGCTTCGGCCAGCGGAGCGAGGTGCAGCCTTCCCAGTCGCTACCATTCACAAGCACTTGCGCTCTGGCCAGGCAACCTTTTGGACACGCATTCTTACCCCCTTGGGCAAAGTAGGGCGTTAGGGGCGAGGCCCCAGGGCTCCTCGGCGGCGCTGGGATTTAAAAACACGTCCATGAAGCCCACCACAGGTTTCCCGCTCCTAAAACACACTTCTGCGTGAAGAGACACCTGAGTGGCAGGCGGGTCCGGGGCGCCCACGTAGACGCGATGGCGCGAACGCCGCTCTCCGCTCAGGCGCCCTCAGGAGGCGCCCGAACGCGCCACCCGCCCGCCAGGGACATCCGGCCGCGCCTCAGCAAGGCGTCCTCTGGGCCGCTCGGCGCGCGTCTTCCGAGCCGGCAGGAAGCGCGGCACGGGCGCCTGAGCCGCCGGCCCGGACCTCCGGGAACTCGCCGCCGGCCAGCGCGGGGCCCAGGCGCCGCCGCGACCACCGCCCTTGGCCGCCCTCAGCCGCGCCGCATCCGGGTCCCGCGCCGCCCCTCTCACCTGCCCGGCGCCCCGCGCAGTGCGCTCCGGATCCGGTGAGCCGTCAGTAGCCCCAGCCGCTGTCCGCCCCGCTCGTCACCTCACGCCCGCCGGGCTTGGCACTCCGCCTGCCCGCCGCCGCCGCGCCGCTGTCGTCCCCGCCGCCGTCGTCCCCGCCGCCGCACCGACTGTCGGAGCATGCGCGCCCGCGCCTCCGGTCGAGCTGTATGACTGGCGGGTCCCTGAAGGGCCCCGGGACCCCCAGACCCCCGCCTTCCATGCACGCAATAGGAAGAGGAGGGATTGGGCGTATACTTGTGACAAGATGGGCGGACCCTACATTTAGGATGGCAGTTTAACTTTGACCTGTCTGGATCTCCATATGAACCATATCAGTAGGGTGTGAACTCCACCTACAGGAACCAAGCTATTGGTTGCAAGCTTGAGGGAGAATTAATCCATTGTCTCCAGCAGCAGGGAGCAGAGCACGCCCATCCCAGTCAAGGAGTATTTGTAATTCCTGCATTTAACATTTGAATGCTTACTTTCTTGGAATGTTCCAGCTTGGAGTCTTAAAAACATATTGCCCAGCCCCTCACTTTACACAAAGAACAATAAAAGTAAGGTAAAAATATTTGCAACAAAAAAAAAAAATTTGCATAAGGCCTTCAGTCATCATCTCCAGGCTCTTAAAGGGGTAGGTTTGGCTGCTGGTCTCACATATCAAAGAGCCAGCAAAGCATCAGACATCCTGTCCTGCCCACAGATAGTGGCATGTTCAGTCCCTTTCACTGCCCTTCTTCTCCCAACTGCCTGCAGAGACCTGCACAAAAAAGGTCGAGCAACACACACAGCAATGGTGTGGCCAACAGTGGGAAGAGAAGGAAGGGAAGAAAGGTGGGGGGTGGGGGGGCAGAGGTGACAGAAGAAGAATAAGCATCAGGTGTCAGGGGAAGCCAGCCCCTAACACATCATTATGAGTCCGGTGGGCGCAATTGTATAGCGATAATAAATAAATATTATAGTAAAGTTACAGAGCATAAGAGAAATATTGAAATAAATGGAGTCAGACACAATTCATAGTAGCATACTCAGCTCAGCCCCGCTTGGTGGTCTACGTGGAAAGAGAGATATTTGATGCTAACCCAGGTTTTTATATTCTCTGGGGGCATGCAAGCCCCCTAATGACAGGTGAGGACCCATGTCACAGGAAGGGGATGTGCTATAGGTGATACAGTAATGAGAGGGGATGGTCTATGGAAATGCAATAGCAAGAGTAGAGATTGGGGGGTATACATGTGACAAGATGGGCTGATTCTAGTTTTAGGATGGCAGCCTAACCTTGGTCATCTTTGGATGGGTTTGACCTCTCTGGTGTCTCCTACAAGGAAACAGACAACTACTATCCTTATCAGAAGGGAGTGAATCCTACTTGTTGTGGGATAAGCAGTGGTGTCTGCTTGCACTAGATAGCTGATAACTCTTAGGGAGAATGACCCCTGATCTATTCCTGATGACCTCCAAGTGCATAGTCATTTGCAAGCAGCTGAGTTTGGAATATATTTGGGGTAGACAGCTTGGGAGAAATCCCTCTGTTTCCCACAATCAGGCACTTGGGGAGAGAAAGAAAATCTGCCATAAAAACAAACCAGCTTGGGGAGCTGATTAAGGCACTGTGATGTAATGAGGTAGATCAGGGAGGAGGTGTTGAAACCAAACCCAAACCACATCTACTGTCCTCACTAGTCTATTCTGACTCTCATAGGACAGAGTAGAGTTGCTCTGTGGGGTTTCCAAAAGGATATATCTTCAGGGGAACAGACAGTCTCATCTTCTTTGGAGCATCAGGTGGGTTTGAACTGCCAGTATTTGGGTTAGCAGGCCAATGCCTTCCTCACAGCACCACTGGGTTCCTTGAGGGTGTCAAAAGGGAGGTACAAAGACACAGATTCTTGGATTTTTCTTCAGGCAAGAGTGCACGATTAACGACAATTATTACTACTGGCAAACTCATACATAAAGAATGCTGTCTTTAGAAGCAACATCTGTACAGGTGGGATCAAATTTCCTAGCTTCTATTGGTTTGTCTACTGCTTCCCCATATCTGACATATAGTAGAAACCTGGTAAAAAATAATTTTTTTAATTGACCCAGAAAGGTAAAGAGGCTTGATCAAGGTCAGAGTCAGCTGGTATTCAAATTGCTAAGCCCTTTAATTTGGCTGAAATCCCTACTAGTCATTCCTCATGACCCCCTGAAATGACCTCACCATGCTCCTTGGATTCCCAAATATTTTTGTGCCAACCTTCCTCAGCTTAATAAGAACATAGAGGAACCATTCTCAGACTCAGGAGGCTGGTAGCACCTGGCAGAATTTCTGAGAAGAGTCAGGAAGCATTTTTGTAGAGGCTGTAGGCATGACACAGCCTGCCTGCTGATAGCTCTTCCTCCTTCCTCCCTAGGGAGCGTCAAATGAACTTAAAATTTGTGAGGATCCTGGACCAGGTTATTTTTAATCTTTCCTTCCCTACACCACTCCACATCTGTTTATCTTGACCAAACTTTTCCCAAGGTCTCAGCCTCAAATTCACTTTCCTGTGAAGCTTTCTACTCCTATAAAGAGTTACAGACTCTCCCAACCCTCACCCCACTATCATGACTCCAGTTCTACCTTACAAATCCGGCTAGACCAAAGCATGTACACTGGTGCAGATAAGAGCTCTGGACACACAGAATTCAGGACAGATAAACCCCCTAGGAACAGTAATGGGAGTAGTGATACCATGAGGGTGGGGGAGAGGTGGGGTGTGAAAGGGGGAACTGACTGCAATGATCACTGTATAACCACGCCGCTCCCCAGGGGGTGACTGGGGGGCATGAACAACAAGAACTTGGGTGAATGGAGACAGCGGATTCTGTACAATATGAAAGATAATAATTAATAATTTATCAAGTGTTCATGAGGTAGGGAGGGTTGGGAGGGAGGGAAATAAAAGGAGTTGATACCAAGGGCTCACATACAAAGAAAATGATGATTGCAACATATGTACAAATGTGCTTGACAAAATTGATGTATGGATTGTTATAAGACCTGTAAGAGCCCCCAATAAAATGATTTACAAAAATAGAGAGTTTCAGACTTGGAAACTCAGAGGTAGTTAGTTCTACCCTGTCCTGTGTAAGGTTGCTATGGGTCAGAATCAACTCTATAGCAATGCGTATGGTTTTGGGAGTCAACCTTGAGATTCTTACCTCAGTCTTGCAGGCAATTGCTGGCTTTCCTGAGGTTTCTGCAGTAGTTTACAAGTAATCTGAGGGATGGAATGATCTCTTGGTTCTCTCTACACCATCAAGTGAAATTTAAAATGACAATCGGTTGTAAGCGAAGGCATTCTTTTAAGAACCAATTTCTCTGCTCAACTCATATTTTTAGCTATGCTGTTTAGGAGGGAGTAGTGTTATGGTGTAGTTTTATGTTAGGTAGCTAGAGCTGGGACCAGGGTGTCTACTGGGCAGGCTCCAAATTCAGGCACATGAGGCAGGGAGGCAGTGCACTTAGGTGGGTGCAAACCAGGCCAGGTGGGCTTAATTCAGCCAATGGGGTCAACCAATAATGTCAACCACGCCTCCCAGCCGAAGCCACTAAAGGCCGAACCTGGAGACCACCTCCCTGTTTTTCTGTGGGGTCTCTCTCTCTCTCTCTCTCTCTCTCTCTCTCTCTCTCTCTCTCTCTCTCAATCCTTTCTTTCCCCCTTCCCCCTCTCTCAACTCTTTCTCTTCTCTTCTCCTCTATCACCTTCTCTCCTTAATACAAACCCATTTGGATCAACAATCAGTCTTCGACATGAATTCTTTCTCCTGTGATGCCAAGAACTGAGGTATTTCCCACCCGAGAAACCTAACAGTTATGCTGTGATCCACATGGTTGGCAGTTCAAAACTACCAGCAGCTCTGAGAAAGACTGGTTTTTCTACTACCATAGACAGAGTTTCAGAAACTCAGAGGGTCACTGCAAGTCAACAGTGACTTGATGACAGTGAGTTTGGGTTTTATTTTTTGATTTTAGGGAGAGGGTTCACAGTTCACATACCAGCACACCTGCACAGAGATTGGTTCTGAAGAGGAGGAGGACTCCAGGCCCTAGGATTCAAGGGGTACTAGACTTAAGGTGTCCCTGAAAGCAAACTCAGATATGGTCAATTTTGACAGGAAAATTTGTAAAATACACAGAGAAAAAAGAGAGGTTGGTTAGATGCATTTTATCATAGCTGTATTGTGTAACAGCATGCACTCTTAAATGAATGAGGTCATTCTGTATGAATCCATTTGGAAGAATCTCCAAAATATAATATTTAATGAAATAGGCGATACAAAAGAGTAAAAAGTAAGCTTTACTTGGACATGCGTACATGATCATCAAAAAGAAACAGAAAGGCCATAGTTGCCTCCAAGGTGGAGATTCAAAGGCTAGGAAGCGAGTGGAGGGAATAATGGATTTGTTCTGGTGATCATCCTTTCCCCAGCTTCCTGGGTGACATAACAGCGAACTTCTTGACTACTACCTAAAAAGTTGGCAGCTGGAATACACCCAGAGATGCCTTGTGTTTTAGGGTAAGAGGATATCCCAAATCTCAAAGATAATTTATTAAATCTTAAACAGGACAAACACATGCCATCGAGATGAGGGGAGGGAAACTATTAGCAAGAGGTCTTATTGATATGTAAGGGTTATCTGAGATTCACAGACTTGAAAGGACATGGCGGCAGATCCCAACATCACAGTTCCAGGTGGGACTACAGAAGCAAGAATAGGACAAGGATTGGGACCTGTGTTAAACAGGACAGTTTACAAGAGTGGTCCAGGGCCAAACAACCAAGGCTTTGGGGGCATGACTCATGACTGTGCAGCCCAGAATGGCAGCCTCGATTCAAGGATACACTTAGGCAAGTCTCTAAGCCCCACCATGGGCTGCCTAAGGGGTAATCCACTTTCCAATGCCCTCTGCCTGGTGGCAAGAGTGTTCACATCCCTGGTCAATGGTCTGAAGGAATTCACTGGAAGCTTAATCCACGTGGGGACTGTGCAAATAGAATTTTGGCTTTCACTGTTATCCACATACTTCTGAAAATTGTGAATTCTCAGAATTTCAGTTGAAAGGTAGGCTTGATGATCTGCTTCTGAGGGGTCACTATGGTGCACACAGCAGGTCACTGTGCATGCGCACCGGAATCAGTTCAACAGCAGCCAACAGCATTCTCCCTTATGTTGCTTGATGTTTGTTTTATGCCCACATCTCCTCTCTCTCTCTCTCTCTCTCTCTCTCTCTCTCTCTCTCTCTCTCACACACACACACACACACACACACACACACACACACACACACACACTCACTGGTATTTAAAAAATCCCTGAAAAATTCCATTCTCTTTTGATTCCTTGTTCCACTAACTTTTGGGTACCTGCTTGTGTGCATATATGACGCCATTTGTTTGCTGAAAGTGAGGAGGAATTGAACCACTTGCTGAAGATCAAGGATTGCAGCCTTCAATATGGGTTACAATTCAATATAAGGAAGACCAAAATCCCCAAAACTGGACCAATAGGTGATAAACAGAGAAAAGGGCTTCAGTTGTCAAGGATTTTGTCTTGCTTAGATCCACTATCAATGTTCATAGAAACAGCAGTCAGGAGATCAAAAGATGTATTGTAATGGGTAAATCTGCTGCAGAAAACCTCTTTATAGTGTTGAAGAACAATGATGTTACTCTGAGGACTAAGGTGCACATGACCTAAGCCATGCTATTTTCCATTGCATCATATGCATGTGAAAGTTAGACACTGAATAAGGAAGGCTGTAGAAGAACAGATGCATCGAATTGTGGTCCACCAGAAGACTACTGACAGTACCATGGACTGCTGAAGGACTGACCAATCTGTATCAGAAGAAATAAGGCCAGAGTGCTGCTTAGAGGCAAGGATGGCAAGACGCCATCTTACATACTTTGGACATGTTGTCAGGAGAGACCAGTCCCTGGAGAAGGACATCCTATTTGGTACAGTGGAGAAGCCATGAAACAGAGGAGGTCCTCGAAGAAGTGGATGGACTCAGTGGCTTCATCGGTGGTTCAGGCACAGGAACAATTGTGAGGATGGTGCACGACCCTACAGTGTTTCATTCGGTTGTATGTGAGGTCACGACGAGTCCAAGTGTCCTCAATGGCACGCAACAACAACTAGCCAGAGCAGAGAGGAGCAATCTGCCCTCTGGGACTTCCCTGGGAAGGTCCTCAATGGAAATTGGGAAAGTCTAAGACCCTATGGTCATGAGTTATAGTGGTCGGAAGGCCCCAGAACAAATCCAGTAAGCCTTTCTAATCTGTGATCGTCTCCATGTCTCCATAATGGCCCCATTCTCACTTATGTAGTCCTGCCTGAGAGAGTGATGAATTGCTCTGCCTCCAATCACATTTTTGTGGCAGATTTCATCCATTTCTATAATTAGCGACATGGCCACACAGCCTTTGGACCCCATTATGGCCTCATGCTTATGGTCTCCTTCATCTAAATCATTTCTCCTACTTTTGTCTTTCTTCATTAATTGAATATCTGAGATACATATGGAAGGGGCATTATCTCTACAATAAGAGAAAGGGATGAGGTGGTGGTGGTATGGAGTGGGGTGGCACACCATCTCAGAGAATGAGAATAGCTGTTTCAATGGTTCCCACTGCAGTGTGGAAACTGCAGGTACACTACAAGAGGACAGCAATGACAGCATTAAGGTCTTAGAGCTTAAGGACTCCCTCCCTCCTTAGGCCTCTCTTTCAACTATAAAATGTAGCTCTAAAATGCAGAGCTTCTCGGACACAGCTTGGAGGAAGCCTGTGGATCCAGGAAAGCCCCAATCTCAGCAGAACCAATTTGGCAATCCACAGGTCTGATTTTTGACCAGTCAGCTCACTTGGTCTAGCTCACTTGGTCTAGATCACTCAATTATGTTCACATAAACTACAACAAACAGGTTCACACTGTCACCACATTTTCTATATAAGAAAACTGGAACAGAAATAAGCTGCCAAATTACTTGGCTTCTTATAAAAGAAATAGCCAAGTGAATGTTTGGGAAAACAACAGCTCCCGCTATGTGGCACAGGGAGCCCTGGTGGCATAGTGGTTTTCACTTGGGCTGCTACCCACATAGTTCAAAACCACCACCCGCTCTGAGAGAGAAACGTTAGGGCTTTCTACCCCTGTAAAGAGTTGCAGTCTCAGAAACTCACAGGGGCTGCTCTACCCTGTCCAATAGGGTTGCTGAAAGTCAGGGTTGCTGTGAGTCACAAAAGATGCAATGGCAGTGAGTTTTCAGTTTGATTATTAAGCAAAATTATCAAATTCTGAAACTATTGTTTCTCAATCTATCCTCCATCAAGATCTACCTAAACACTTTTAAAAAATTAAGTCATTTTATCGGGGGCTCTTACACCACTTATAACAATGCATACATCAATTGTATCAAGCACATTTGTACCTACGGTACCATCATCATTTTCTTTATACTTGACCCCTTGGTATCAGCTCCTTTTCCCCCCTTCTCTCCCACTCTCCCACCCTCATGAAACCTTGATAAATTATACTTTCATATTTTACAATGTCCAAGGTCTCACTTCACCAATGTTTCTGTTGCTTGTCCCCCTGGGGTGTGAGCGTTAATACATCAATCATTGCTATCAGTTCCCTCTATCTCATCCCTACCCTCATGTTATCACTACTTCCATTACTGTTCCTGAAGGGTTTATCTGTCCTGGATTCTGTGTGTTGAGAGTTCTTATCTGTACCAGTGTACATGCTCTGGTCTAGCCGGCTTTGTAAGGTAGAGCTGAGGTCATGATAGTTGGAGGGAGTGAGCGGGAGAGGAAGCATTGAAGAACTAGACAAATGGTATGTACTGTGGTATGAGTTGGGGTGCCAGCCCCCCACCAGTAATCTTGGGTTCAATAAGCACAATTGTATGGTTGAGATATATAAATATTATATTAAAGTCACCGGGAGCATGAGCGATAGAAGAGACATTACAATAATGCAGTCAGACACAATTCATGGTAGCATGCTCACCTCCTGGATGGCCATGATCTTACCAGCCAGGTCCACGCTCAGTGTGGACGAAGGGAGGTGGGATGGAGACCAGGCAGGAGGCTCAAGGACTGGGCTGGAGGCTGGAGCCCCAGCACAAGGCGGGCTTCCCCAGACAAATGGCGCACAACGTGGGACAATATGAGTTATATCCCATATAACAATTATATGGCCCCATTGGTACGTAGAGTGAATTTGAAAATTGTGCGAAGTGAGGATCCGGTGTGGGGATTGACAGAGAAGTAGTGGAAATAGTGAATTAGAATTTTAAAGAGGATAATGGGAGCAAGGTAAAAGTAAACCTGAAACTTATGGTACCATGCTCTCTACTTACTGAAAAGACAAGGTGTAAAAGTAACGAAGAAAAAGATACAATGTTTTCTAAAAGTAGTAAAAAGGTATAATTCATGGTTCTCAGAGGAAGGAACTTTTGATTTAGAGACCTGGGAGGAGGTCATTGTCAACTTAAAGGAAGCACAGAGATGGGGAGAGTATCCCTATGGAGAAGTGGTCTCTGTGGGTACAAGTTAAGATGGTTTTAAAACTTTTGCAGGAGGAAGAGAATAAGGATGAACAGTCTAGTGAGAAGTCTTGTGTCTATTCAAATCTAGAAAAGCAAGCTAAAGTGTCTGTGAATAAGCATGATTTAGGTTAAGAAACTTTAGGAAAAACTGAAAAGGCAGGGATTGGTTTGTTATCTAAAGCCTCCAATTCTAGAACAGAACCTCATTGCCAAAGCCTGTATGCTCTCGCGAGACTGCAGACTCCGAAGGTTTAAAGGTGATACAGTACTAGAGGCAGTGGATTGCAAGATCCAAAGCATGGCTATTAAACAATCCCAGGAAGCTCCCTTGCTTTCAAAGGTAGAGAAAGCCAAGAAGCAGAACAGGCAACGTCTAAGATGCCCAAATTTAAATCAGATGAGAAGCAGTGAGAACGGGTTTCAGGCAGATGAGAAGATTTTAGGCAGAGCTAAAAGAATGAGCCTGAGTCAGAAGGGGACATAGTAAAAGCAACTGCTCTCCTGCTGGAATTTAGTGTAAGAAAGGCCAGAGATTGTAAAACAATCAAGCAAGCCAGCCCTGAAGGTAGAGAGATTAGCTCCAAAGAAATGCAAACTAGGAGAGCTAGCACAGAAGGTGAAGTTCAGGAAGTGGAACTCCAAGATATCCAGATTGAAAAGAGTAGCTCAGAGAATAGACGTAAAGAAGCAAAGTATAGGAAAGCACCTTTACTCTCCAGAGTAGGAAGAGGGATTGCAGAAGAAGATTTAGAATGCAAGATGTCTTATCCTGTTAGAACCAAAAGGAATTCACAGTGCCTTTGCCTTTTAAGTTGCTAAAAGATCTCAAGCAGGCAATCAATGACTAGGGCCCAGACTCACATTTTGTAATTAGCATGATAAGGGCTCTAGCAGAGTCTGACAGCTGGACCCCTACAGATTGGAAAGCTTTAGTGAGAATTTGTCTTTACTCTTCAGAATGCTTGTGATATCAAATGCTATGGAAGGAAGCAGCCCTTGCAAGAGCTGGGAAGAATGCTGAGGATGGGATAGATATAGGAATTCATCAATTGCTAGGGGATGCAAATTATATTACAGTTGAGTCTCAACTACAGTTTACTGAACAGACAATAGGACAGATACATGAGGTTTGCTTAAGGGCCTGGGAAAAGATAATTCCATCAGAAGAGAGAACGCCCCGTTACAGGGCTATAAGACAACAGAATGATGAGCGTTACGCTGACTTTGTGTCCCGACTGGAAGATGCTATTTCCAAATGTGTGAAGAATGTTCAGGCAGTAAGAGACCTAGTGCACAAGCTATCTTATGATTTCTCTAATAAGCACTGTAAAAATGCCTTGCATCCCTACAGCGAACAGGGCACTTTGCTGGGTTATTTTAGGATATGCAGGAATGTAGAGGCAGAGGAATACAAGGCAGACCTCATGGCAGCTTCATTGGCAAACTATATCAGACCTGGAAGAAAGTGCTTTAGTTGTGGGAAGACAAGTCATCTTCAAAAGAGTGTAGGCAGAGCAGGCTGCGGCCAATGTCAGAGCATGGGCCAGGACCATGGAGATCGGGTTTAAACGAACCTGAACTCTGCCTCCATTGTAGGAAGGGAACTCATTGGGCGAGCCAATGTCGTTCAAAAATCAACAGTGAAGGGTCGCCATTAGCAAAGACTTCCCGGCGGGAAAATAGTGGAAGAAGCTTGATGCAGAGCCCTCATAGCAGAGCGTGGTAGGCAAGGTGTCTGCCTACTGGAGCAAAGAAGATCTTTGAGAGAAATCGCCTTTATCTAGCAGCCTCACAGCAGGAGAACAGACCTAGCCAAAGAGGCAAAAACCTAGTCTCTGTTCTCACTGCAGTTGGTTTGAATAACCAAGAGATGGCTCAGAAGCCTTCACAGGAGCTTGATCCTCAAAAGCAGGGACCTCTTATTGAAAGATTAATACAGTTTCTATCAGGAAGATTTAACCTTAGTACTCAAGAAATTAAAATTGATACTGGAGTTGATAAGAGTTGTAAGAAAAAGCCCAAAACTGTGATTGAATCAGAAACGAAGAGCAGTAATTGGGGTCCACTACCTAAAAGAACTATAGGAAGTTTATTAAGAAAGTCCAAAAAAAAAAAGAAAGTCCAACATAAATTCTCAAGGTGTTGCTGGAGTTATTGGTCAGGATTGTGAAGAAGAAATTAAGGCAGTAATGAGTTCTGATATACCATGGTTTGTAAAAATGTAGGATCGCTTAAGCCAATTTTCCCTTCCTTGCATTTCTAGAGTAAAAATTTATACCTATCAGGAAAGAGTACTTGAGAAGTTTGACCACCCTATAAATCAAGCAGTCTTCTGGACTGCTGTTGTGGAGAAACAGCGCCCCCACATGGAATTAGAAATGGAAGGAAAAAGGTTTGTTAACTGTGGATGCCGGGTCATTTCCTTAGGGCATTCAGGGGGGCCTAAGGCCCTCCCATTAACTTCCCCTAAAGCCAGCATAGAGGGAATGAGTGAAGTTAACCAAGACAGAATATTGCAAGGTAAAATCATACAGTGTGAGAAGCCTGAAAGGCAAAACGGCTCAATTGAGCCTATAACCTTATTGGTAAGCCTGGAGAAAAAATGTCTGCTTGGTAAGTTACTTCAAGATCAGCTGAACAAATTTATTAAGAATTTTTTCAGTCTTTCAAAGTATGATAAGAAGTTCTCCCAATTAGTTAGCTCTCTTAATTCTCTGAGGGATGGGAGCCAGTATTTACATAACAATGAAGGTTATCTAACTAGTACTTTTACTGGTTCAAGATCTAGCAATGCTTTACTATTTAAATTGTTAAAACAGAAGGAGGAGAAGAGGAATCTTATGTGTGACAAAGTTCATTTACTCATTTTAACTAAAAAATTTTTCTCCTTACTAAAAGCTTGTAATAAAATTAGGGAAGATAAACACGTTTTCAATTCTACAGAGAAAATTGATCCTAAGAAATCTGAGGATGATGGAAACTGTGTTTGGGATCCAGGTCCATTCACCTGGAGAAAAGGCTATGCATGTATGTTTTTTACAGAATAAAACTGATGGACTCCCTTTAAAAGGACGCAACCACCTTTGGAGAAAGATGGACAAGGAAGAGATGGAGAGGCCAACCAATATTAATCATAAATCCTTTTTTCAGGTTAATGATACCCCAAAGAGAGGGGCTATTTCTTTATATTTTCACAGGCAAAGGAGATAGGTGGATTTCTCTTCAGCCAGCAAGGCCCAGAAGAAAGCGGGTCACTGTTATTGAAGTTATTCAAAACGTCAAGAAGACCTCGAAGATTCCTGAGAATGGCGATTGCTGACTGCTGAGGTATTTCTTCCATTGCTGATGCTGTCTAAGAGACACTCTGGGATGCTATCATAACTGAACATTTTATACAATGTGACTGGAATATTACTGCAGACTGCTTTGCTGAAAGGTCAAGATTTTGAATTTGTCAATGCTATAATGTGATTGGAATGTAACTGATTTCTGTATAACCACTTATCCTTATAATAAGACATTGCATGATTGGAATTTGATTAGGAAACATTTGCAAGGGTTTAAGGGAAACATTTCATTAGATATTGATCAGCTTAAAAAGGATATTTTCTATACATTCAAAGACAAGCTTGAGGCTTCTCCTGGCTCTGATGTGATTAAGCAATTGAGGAGTAGCATGGAAGGGTTGGACCCGCGAGCTTGGGGGCAAAGTACTTCACATAGCTTAAGTTCCAGTCTGACTGTGTTTTTTTATCATAATTGTGATGCTTGCAGTCTCATGTCACTTCTATAGGAAGGTAATAGATATGAAAAGAGACCATGTTGCCTCCGTGACACTATTGAATCTTAAACATAATGCAGAGAGGGGAAATGTGGGATACTAGCACCAAGGGAAATAATACTGGGACTTATTCCCTGACTGGTACAGAGGGAATCTGGGAGACTAATGTTCCATGGCTGGAAGACCACCACTCTGTTAGTTGGAGATATACTCCAAGTTCATGTTCCTGCGGTAATCTATCATTTCCACAGATTCTCCCTTAAAGCTGTGCTGCCTTAAAGTGAGCGCATGGCTGATACATTCTCCCTATAGAAGCAGACATTCCTATTTGGCTCTATTTCTTCCCACCGCAGTATCCAATCTCTCTCATACCTTCCTCCAATAACAGATGGGAATAAGGGGACTTTACCCCCAGTGCCTGGATTCTAAATGTTTCTATCAAGCCTGAATTTTTGGCTATATTAATTGGATCATGAAGTTTTGCCTTTACAGCTTTAAATGTATAGAAAATGATTTAAAAACACGTCAGTCACGCCCACCACAGGTTTCCCGCTCCTAAAACTCACTTCCGTGCAAAAAGACACCTGAGTGGCAGGCGGGTTGGGCCGCCCGCGTGGAGCGTAGACTCCACGGCGCCAACGCCGCTCTCCGCTGAGGCGCCCTCAGGAGGCGCCCGAACGCGCCCCGCCCCGCCCCCCCCCCCTGTTGGGGACGTCCGGCGGAGCCTCAGCAAGGCATCCCGAGGGCGGCCAGGCTCGGGCTCGTTCTTCGAGCCGGCAGGAAGCGCAGCACCGGCGCCGGAGCCTCCGGCCGGGATCTCCAAGAGCTAGCCGCCGCGACCCCCCGCCCTCGGCCGCCCTCAGCCGCGCCGCATCCGGGTCCGCTGCCGCTCTCACCTGCGCGGCGCCCCGCCCCGCGCAGTGCGCTCCGGATCCGTGTGCCGTCAGTAGCCCCAGCCGCCGCGACCGCCCCGCGCGGTCACCTCCCGCCTGCCCGGCGCCGCACTGCGCCCGCCCGCCGCCCGCCGCCCACGGCCAGGGCCCGTTCAGCCGCCCCCGCCGCCCGGACCGGCGGAGCACGTGCGCCCGCGCCTCCCAGCGAGCTGCACGGCCGGCCGGGGCCTCCAGCTGCCTTTCTGGAGCCTCTCCTGGAGGGTCCTGAGGGACCGCAGAGCCCCCGGACCCCTGCCTTCTGGAGCGGCCCGCAGCCGCCTCGCGGGGACCCCTCTGCCTCGGCGTTCCCTCGCAGCCCTTCGCCCCACTTGTGCCCCGCGGCGCCGCAGACCCCAGAACCCCCTTCCTGAGCGTAGGAGTGCGGGGATGTTGCCCCGCACCGTCGATGGCCGTTGAAAGGCTGAAGTTCCCACTTCCAAGTTCAAGAATATTCTGTGTGTTCATTTTTGTGATAACAGCTAACACTTGGCTGCAGTTTCATCGGTTAACCAATTCTTTTCGTATTCTGCTCGCCTGTTCGCTTTTGTCTCAACCAGGAAATGTCACGCCCCTCATTCTTGGATCACAGTTGAATTTTTTATTGATTATAAACCCTAATGTCGACTTACTGTAAAGCACCTGTACGAGGAAGCTTCAAAAATTCATGGGAAATTATCTTCTCTTTTCATTCCTTTCTCCCACGATCTTTCCGAAGCTCCCGCGTGTTGTGATGCCAGTGTACAATTAGTAAAGCCACTCTGGCAAATAATTCAGTAGTCTGGGATATAATTTAGAACTATATGCTATGCAAAGCAAAGGTGGCAAAACAATCCAGTGGTAAAGGAATACTTTGGTTAATGAGTGGTTGAATTGGCTGAATTTACAAGAAATCAAAGGAAGGAGCATACTACA
The DNA here is from genome assembly GCF_050624435.1 of Tenrec ecaudatus. NCBI lineage: Eukaryota > Metazoa > Chordata > Mammalia > Afrosoricida > Tenrecidae > Tenrec > Tenrec ecaudatus. The sequence goes on along the minus strand of NC_134548.1, from coordinate 67,486,599 downwards.
TTCAAAAATAAACTCCAGGAGGATTAGAGCGATAAAATATTCAAAGCATTAAAAACTTAGAGGGATTTATTTTCGAGAGTAGCAATTTAGCTTTAGTGAGGTGGAAACTTTAAGCAAGACACGAAGGTTCATGTCTTTAAAGGAAAGATAAAGCTATTTGACTATATACAGATGTTTTTACCTTTTAGCATGGTATCACAATGACAAGAAAAGTGTTTTAAAAGAACAATTGGCTATGCAAAACGCATGGCAATCTAACATAAAGTTCCTATAAATTATTTTTCCAGACAAATTGCTCGGTTCTATATGTTTTTAATACAGGCAATGCATACACACAGACAACTAACAGAAGAGAGGTTCATAAGCATGATTCATAAACATTGAAAAGATGCCTAATGTCATTGAAAGCCCTGGAAACATAAAGGGTTGAGATATAAATATTAAAGTCATTGGGAGCATGAGAGATAGAAGAGATATTACAATAATGCAGTCACACACATATCATGGTAGCATTGCTCACCTCAGCCCCACTTGGTGGTCCACATGGAGAGAGGGGGAAGGGAAGGAGGACAAGGGGAATTGGAAACGGGAGGGTAAAGACATACATCACAGGAAGGACTTGGACTATGTTATACAGCGGTGAGAAGGGGTGGTCTAGGGGCATACATGCAATAGGAAGAGGAGGGATTGGGGGTATACAGGTGACAAAATGGGCGGATCCTACATTTAGAATGGCAGCTTAACTTTGACCTGTTTTCTGGATCTCCATATGAACCATTATCAGTAGGGTGTGAACTCCACCTACTGGAACCAAGCTAATGGTTCCAAGTTTTAGAGAAAAGCAATCCATTGTCTCCACCAGCAGGGAGCAGAGACTGCAGTCTGGCAGCATTGCCTTGAGGGACCTTGCAAGCATCTGGCCCACACACATTATCCCTCTAGTAGGAATCAACCCAGTTAACTTACATTGGGGCTTTTAATCTCCAGACTATATATTTTTATTGGAGTAGAAAGCCTCATCTTTCTTCCCTGGAGCTGGCTGGTGGTTTTGAAGAGTGAAACCTTGTGGTTAACCGCCCAACCCATAACCTTCTATGGCACTAGAGCTCCATGACTCTGAACTAGCAACGTAAAATGCTTTGCCCTCAGGCAGAGTTTGTTTGCTTCCACCCACTCCTCTGGCCAGCCTGGTGAGGAGTAGTCTAGCCCTCAAGAACTTGCCTGAGTATGCCCTTGATGGGAATTGGGGTACTGAGGTTGCACGTTCATGCCCTGACCAAGATGGTTGGAGGGCCCTGAACCAGTCCTGTAAACTTTTCTAATCTGCAATAATGTATTTACTCCAATCATGGTCCCTTTCCCATTTCTGTAGTCACATTTCCAACTGTGATGGTCTGATCTGCTGGGAACTTGACTTTTAAAGGGGCTTCCTTTGTTTTCCATGTGACCGAGCTGTTGTGAATCCTTCAGTCCCCATTATGGCCTCATGCTTACGGTCTCCCTCAACCAGATGATTTGTTTTTTCTGGACTTTGTCCCATTCAAGATTTAACAAGGGGGGTCTCTGTAAATTATATTTGAACTTCGAGTCTTCTCCCTGATCTAAAACAATGCACACAAAAATATATACCAATTCGATCATTTCTACATGTACAATTTGCTAACATTCATTATATTTCTGAAATTATGTAGCCATTCTCACTGTCCTTTTCCAATTCCAAATTTCCATCACACACATAAGCTCACTGCCCCTTAAACTTTTCACCTAACCTTCCAAGTTCCTGTGTCAATCTGATCACAGACAGATTATTCTTTAAAAGAGCACAATGTCTAAAGCAGATCTTCTTCACGGATTCAGCTTTTGGTTGGCTTTAAAAAGACTTTACAAAAATCAAATCTGCTGCTATCAAGTTAATGCTGACTCATAGTGAATACCCCCTATGGGCTTCTGAGACTGTAACTGTTTACAGGAGTAGAAAGGCCCACCTTTCTCCTGCAGAGCGGCTGGTAGTTTCAAACTGCTGAGCTTGTGGATCGCAGCCCAACATGAGTGCCCAGCAAAGAGCACCCAGAGAAACTGAGCCCCACATCCTTAAGCCACATGAGCCATGGAGTCGGGCAGAGTTGAGATGCAGTCCTCCCCAAAGCCTTCAGAAACAACAAGAAGCCTTCAGAGACATCAAGAAGGATCACTAACTCTTTTGGTAGCCAAAAGAACGATCAGCCCCATAGTCAAGAGGCAGGACAAGTATCAGTGGCTCTGGCCAGACTGGAGGGGCTCACTCAAGGCCATTCCAGGCCAGGGCCAGGTACCTGTGTCTGGCTTCGAGTACTCCAGGCACAGAATCTCTGACTCATGGGCCTCCACCTTCAGCATTTCACTCAGGAACTGCAATTCGTGGACCCTGCAAAATGAGAAGAGAGGAGAGGCCGTTCAGTGCCAGGCAGCGGGGGGAAAGAATCATCACCCACCCCCTTCCACCTTTTCCTCTCCATCAAGAGCTGTTTTACTTTACCTTTTGGGTTGAACCTTTAGAAAAATGAGTCAAGATATGTCACATTCAACTCTCTCACCTGGTCTCCCTTCGTATTAATGTTTTATGCACTACAGTACACAGTGATAAGGACCACGGAGGTCACACTGGTACAACATTATTAGACTTTATTTAAATGTCACCAGCGGGGGTTGCTCTGAGTTGGAATCAACCCAATGCCAATGAGTTTGTTTGTTTATCCCACGAATGTACTTCTTCTGCTCCAGGATCCCAGGAGCCCCCACGGCACATGGGTGTCATCTGTCCCAGTCTAGAACGGCTTTCAGTCTTTGCTTGTCTTTCCTACCCTGACACCTGGGAGAGTGTGATAAGTTACTCTGGCAGGTGTACCTCAAATGAAGGTTGCCTGATGCTTCCTCATGACTATCCTAAGTTCCTTATACATTTGGGTCAAGAATACCAGACACAATGCTAGGAGGAGGCTGCATGGAAAAACAGAACTAAAAGAAACTTTCCATCAACGTTGGTTGTTGTTGTTCAACATTTTATTGGGAGTTCTTAAGAGTCATAACATTTTCTGGGAACATTTTGAAACCTCTCAGTGTACCCTCTCACCAGATTCATGCTGCTGCCACGGGATGTTAACCTTAATGACTTGGCTAAGGGTGGGTTTTGCCGTTTCTTCATTGTCAAGTTAGTATCTTTCCCTTGGAGATAATAAATTTTGTCCCCAACCCTTTTCAGCTAAACCCTCCTGAACCTCTGTCCTTGGGGGCCTAAAGTTCCCCCATCCTGTCCCCTGGAGGCAACGGCTTGTCCCATAGCAAGCAAGTCATAATGATTAGCTCTTGTCTTTAACAAGTAAAGGAATATACATTAACCAAGCACCTAGTAAGTACTAGGCATTCTAAATCTCCCACTTACATTGTCTCCTGTTCGTAAAAATCAAATGCATCAGGTATGTCATTTCACAATTGCAGAAACTAAGGTTTGGTCAAGTTCAGGAACATGTCCAAAGAGGCCAAGCTAAGACTGCACAGGGGCATACTGAAAAACGTCTGAGATGAGTCAGCACTAAAATCCCCTCCCATCCTCAGAGCCAATTAACAGATACGAAGGGACCCAGGGGCACAGCTTGGGGAGCAAGGGTGCTGGAGGAAACAAATTCCACACTTGAGGAACCCCAGCTCCTAATGGTAGGCCAGGAAACACGGTCAGTCTCAGCAGACCTGGCCCACGTACCTCTACACTCCAGACGCAGGAGGAATGATACAGAGCTGAATACACCTTGCCCACTTTCTTGGGGCCCTTCACACCCCAGACATAAGTACTATGGTCATTGTACACACAAGACAGCCACGGATTTGCAGGATCAAAGGTCAAGGTGATGGTGTCCCGATACTTCGCATTGGCCACTCCAGCGAAAAGGCGACTGAGGAAAGAGGGGGTCAGGGTGTCCAGGGCAGACAGGGCAAACTGGTGAGTTAGCGCTAATGAAAAGGGGCACTAAAGGGAGGAGCAGCAGGGTGGCCAGCAGTCACTGGAGAAAGAACGCAGCGGCTGGCCTGGCATTCCTTGCCATGGGGCTCTGCAAAAGAACACAAGCTATTTCATAGCCCCCAACATCAGGCGGGGACAGTGTGTGGCCGTGATGCAGCCAAGCAGATGTCAGGCCCTTCTAGACTCACGTCAGAGGAAAAGGAAGGGCACTGTGCAAACCAGTCATGGTCATATATCATTTCCTGCCATTTGCAGATTTAGCCCACTCCTTCCCTGAATGAGAAATTAATATACCCAACTGCAGAACTGCCCCGCTTCCTGACAGCACTGAAACCAGAGCAAAACTTCACTTCCTGCAATCACCCAACCCAAGGCCCGAGGCTACAATAAGACCCTCCTACCTTAGCTGCTACCCAGGACCACCCTGAGGGAGAAAGGCCTGCTCCGTCAGGTTTCCAGCCTCTCTCAGAAACCCTAAGGAACTGCCCGTCTGTCCTAGCTGTGGTGTTTACAGGACAATGCATTAATTACCACACTGCAGACTCAGATTACCACGGTTGCCCACAGTGAGCAACAAATGCTAAAAGACCCACCTGTGCTTGACTGCAAGGGTCTTCCCAGAGGTCTATGTGTGCCCTCCTCTCCTTGCAGCATGCCAGGGACGGCCTGGCACAGAGTGGGGCTCTGACAGGACTCAGGGGCCCACCCACACCGCTCACCTGGCCTCTGTGATGCTGGCAATGTCTGTCCCCAGGGCATGGGGCCGGGGCAGCGTGCTGAGGAAGTGCAGGTTGAAGGGGTTGAAAAGGCACACGGTGCCGTCAGCACAGCCGCAGAAGATGTAGTCCTGGCTCACCGAGATGCAGTGGGCCACTGTGGTCTGTGAGCACAGAAGCCACAGTCAGCAAGGGCGTCTGTCCACTCCTTCACCGGACACCTCAACAGCCATGAGCCAAGAGGCAAGGACAAGCGCAAGGCAGGCCAGCTGCCCTGGGCAGAGCCCCTCAATGCCCCTCCCTCTAACAGCAGCTGGCCAGAGGGCCCACAGCCCCGTGCAATTAGGGGGAAGGAGTCAGCAAGCCTTCCTTATAAGGCACCTGAGGTTTGGGCAAAGACACACCCAGAAAAGGCCGGCCCAGAGAAAGGCAGCAGAGGCAGCGGACAGGGCCAGCACACTTACTGTGATGCTGTCTGTGTGCTGAGCAGAAGAGGAAAGCAGAGGAAGAGGCAGAGACAGAGAGGGCGAGCAAGCAGAGAGGTTCCCAAACACCTTCCTCCGCCTGGGGCCTCCCCCAGCGTGCATGCAGACTCAGGTGCCCTGGAGCCCGGAGGTGACAGACGGGAGGGTGCCGACAAAGCATTCACTTACACTCAGCTCCACCCACTTGTCCAACAGTCTCCGGGTCACTGAACTCGCACAGCTGCCCTGAGGATGTGATACAGAAGGTGCTGTCAGTCTTCTTCCCGCGGCCACAGGCTACATCAGTGAACAGGTTGTTCCGCAGGTTCCCCCAGCAGCCCGGAGCGGCCCAGCAGGGGTACAGTGGCATTCACCTGTGGAGACCCACCACAGGTGCCACCCACACACCCTGCAGGCTACCCCCTGGAAAGCAGGCCCTGGGGAGGGAGGGAGAAGGCTTCCCTTGCATATTGACATAGCACCTGGCCCAGCTGAGACTTCCAAGGGGCTTTTGAGCATGCAGAAGGGGGCGCAGGTGGAACATATCTGGGCAGACCCCACCCTAGTGGCTACTTGCTGCCTCACCTTTGAGGTCTTGCTGTCATCGAGGTACCAGAACTTGATGTGCCGGTTGCCTGCAGTCCTCAGAGAAGGATACTGCTGTCACCTGACTGGACACCTTGTTGGAAGCCACTACAATGTTTTTCTGGAGAGAAAGTCAAGGGAAATCAAGGCTCTGCTTCTAGGAGCTGAGGGAAAAGAAACTTACACACTGAAGGTTAGACAAGCTGTGAACTTGACCTCTCCTTCTGCCCCTTCTTCAGCATCCTAGATACCCAGTTGCTCCTTTCTGCTCAGAGTTCTCTAGAAAGGGACTGAGGCCAGCAGGCGGAAGTAAAGGCCACCGGTCAGCAGTTTCTTGGCTCCCCTCCCGGCCCCGCCTGTCCTGAGGCCAGCAGCCCACTCACCTTCCAGGCCCAGACATTGACGATCATGTCATGCTGGTAGCCCACTGAGACAATGTACTTGGCACTGGATGAGAAGGCCACACATGCCATGCCATACTTATGCTCCTGAAGCTCCGCCACCAGGCTGCGCTCCGACACGTCCCATACCCGCACAGCAGGCATGTGTCCACTCTGCAGGGACCGAAGACCCCGAAGTAAAGGCCAGAGGCTATCAAAAGAGATAGTGTCTGGGGTCTTAAAGGCTTGAAGGTGAGCAAACGGCCATCTGGCTCAGAAGCAAAAAAGCCCACATGGAATAAGCACACCAGCCTGTGCGATCACAAGGTGCCAAAGGGACCAGGTATAAGGCATTATGCAATATATATATATATATATATATATATATATATATATATATATATATATATATATATATATATATATATATATATATATATATATATATGGTATAAGGCATTATGTGGGGTCCCGTGGTGCTGACCCACACGGCGTCACCATGAGTTGGAATGGACTCCTTAGAAACGGGTTTAGTAAGCAGCACAAAGAGGAAACTCCTTGGTGAACTGGAAGACACGGTAGCTGAAACCATGGGCTCCAACATACTACCCCTGAGGCTGGCAAAGGACCGGGCAGTGCTGCCTTGTGTTGCAAAGAAGGTCCCTGTGATGTCAGAATGACTGGACAGCACTAACAACAACAAAGGATGTCAGGCCCCTTCACTTCCCCAGACCACTGACCAGGTTCAAAGACCCGCATGCGAGTATGGTTTCACAGTTAGACGTGTTTAGAAAAAATAATGTTTGCAAAAGTAAAATCTTGGTTTACATTTTACAGAGCATGCACAATTAGTAGAACTCTTAAGGTCCACCGGAACCTGTTTAGGGTCCCCTCCACTTGCTCACCACCGATAAGTCGATTCTGACTCATATTGATCCTACAGGAGAGGTTAAAATTTCCCCTGTGGGTATTTCTGAAACTGTAGCTCCTTATGGGAATAGAAAGCCTCCTCTTTCTCTGCAGCTGGTGGGTTCAAACTGCCAACCTTGTCTTTAGCAGCTCAGGACTGACTTGTATCTCTATGAAACCAAAATCTACCTCACTGCCAGGGAGGTGATGCTGACTCATAGTGACCCTATGAGGCAGAGTAGATCTGTCCCTGTGAGTTTCTGAGACTGTAACTCTTTATAGGAGTAGACAGACTCTTCTTCCCACGGAGTGGCTGGTGGTTTCAAAGTGCTGACTTTGGTGTTAGCAGCCCAACATGCAAACACTATGCCACCAAAGCTACTTTTGTACCCCTATAAGTAGATAAATATTTCTCTTATATCTGTGTTTCAACCAAAGGCATGGCTATAAAGGAAAAAAGGCCATGAGTGTCAAGAATGATTTGAAAATGTGGAGTTCTTTTGGGAAAGGATATATATATACTTGTGTAAATAAATAGAATTCTGACGGCAAGAGTGGTCAGGAGTTGGACTGTTAATCTCAAGGTCAGCAGTTTGAATGACCAACCAACCGCTCCTCTGGAGAAAGAGGAGATTTTCTACTCCTCTAAAGAATCACAGTCTCAGAAACCCACGGGGGCCATTTTACTCAGTCCCATGGGCCTGTGAGTTGGAATGGACTTGATGGCAGTGAGGGCATGTAAATATGCAAACACCCACCTCTGACTTAGGATTTGACCTGCTCCCTCAGCCCCGTGAGCATCTGCAGCCATGGACTTGGCCTTCTGTGAAGAACCCATTAGTGCACCACCACAAAGAGAATGAGTTTCCTCTGTGTCAGTCCATTACCCTGCCAACGTTCAGGATGGAGCCAACACCCTTGGTCTCCCAGAGAAATTGGCTCAACATACCCCTGGTGTGGTTGCATGACATAGGACACTCATGCAATGCACTGCATGTGCTCTATTTAATGCACTATCACCAACAAGTCTACATGGGTGGTAACTCTGAAAACCTTGCCCAAACAGCTGGCTTCACCAAAGTATATGGAGTCATGTGGAGTCGTCGACCAGTTCGACTCTGCACTGGCTGTACGTTGGCATTGCCAAGGGGGCTTTCTCACTGACCGTGACCTGAATCCTGCTTCCACTAAGTCTTGCTTCATTGGTCTGGGATGGCGCCAGGCCAATGGGAGGCTTGAAAGCTCCTAAGGGATTCCAAAGTATGACCAAGGGTGAACACTACTGCTTTTGGCCATCACATCCGGGAAGGCCCTTGGGACTTTGCCACTCAAAGTATGATAGGTCAAGGAACCAGCAACATCAGCATTAGCTTCTCCCATGCTAATGCCATCGAGTTGATGCTGACTCATAGTGACCCTACAGGACAGGGTAGAACTGCCCTTGTGGGTTTCCCAGACTGTCACTCTTGCCCGGAGTCTACAGCCTCATATTTCTCCCAAGGAGTGGCTGGTGGTTTAGGACTACTGTCCTTGTGGTTAACAGCCCAAGAGTACCAGGGTCTCTAGAACTGCTGGATCCTAGACCCCCCACCCTGAACCCACAAAATCAGAATCTGCCCCCCAGCCCGATTTCCAGGAACCTGGGTAAGTGCATGCATGTGAAAGTTTAAGAAATACTTCCTTAGAAACCATTACTTTCCAGAACAAACTCCTCCTGCCAGAGGTGCATAAATGGAAGCCCATTAGGCCATGCTCGCCTAGAAGCAATTTGAGGTCTCAGTGCTCCTATATCCTGGCTGTCATCCAGATTTCCTTATTCTCACCTGGACTGTTGTCACTGCAGCAGGTATTGGTGAGTCCTCAGCACGAACAGCCCCAAATTAGGTCTAGAGACACAGCTCCCATTTCAGAGTAGTACAATCCACAGTTTACTGTAGAGTTTCTGGCTTTTACTGGCTTGGGGTAGGGTCTAGTGGGAAATGCATCTTAGCAAGAGCCATTATGTATTCTGGATGTGCACAATGAGTTTGTCTTGAGGCATATTTATGTCTGATGTTGTTATGTATTCTCTTTCTATCCCATGCAACGTTATTTTTTTTGAAAATTTATATTTGCTTTTAATTACCCAGACATATAAGTGATTTATAGCTAGGTCTGATCGATTGGAATCAGATGACCACGCCTGGATTAACCATGGGTCCTGGTGACCATTAGGCACTTCTTTCCATAGTCCAAGTGCCCGTTAGTTAACCTAGATAGTCAAAGTGCCTGCTAGGTAACCTAAATAGTCCAAGTGCCCACTAGGGAACCTACATAGTCCAAGTATCCGCTAGGTAACCTAGATAGTCCAATTGCCCGTTAGCTAACCTAGATAGTCGAAGTGTCCGCTAGTTAACCTACATAGTCCAAGTGCCCGCTAGGTAACCTATATAGTCCAAGTGCCCGCTAGGTAACCTACATAGTCCAAGGGCTCAGTTGTTAACTTTGATAGTCCAAGTGCCCGCTAGTTAACCTAGATTGTCCAAGTGCCTTCTAGTTAACCTACATAGTCCAAGTGCCCGCTAGGTAACCTAGATAGTCCAAGTGCCCGCTACGTAACCTAGATAGTCCAAGGGCACGCTAGCTAACCTACATAGTCCAAGTGCCCGCTAGGTAACCTAGATAGTCCAAGTGCACGCTAAGGAACCTACATAGTCCAAGTGCACGGTAGTTAACCTAGATAGTCCAAGTGCCCGCTAGTTAACCTAGATAGTCCAAGTGCCTGCTAGGTAACCTACATAGTGCAAGTGTCCGCTAGTTAACCTACATATTCCAAGTGCCCGCTAGTTAAAATAGACAGTCCAAGTGCCCGCTAGGGAACTTACATAGTCCAAGTGCCCACTAGGTAACCTAGATAGTGCAAGTGCCCGCTAGTTAACCTAGATAGTTCAATTACCCGCTAGGTAACCTAGATCGTCCAAGGGCCCCCTAGTTAGCCTACATACTCCAAGTGCCCACTAGGTAACCTACATAATCTAAGTGCCCGTTAGCTAACCTTGATAGTCCAAGGGCCCGCTAGTTGACCTACATAGTCTAAGTGCCAGCTAGGTAACCTAGAATGTCCAAGTGCCCGCTAGGTTACCTACATAGTCTAAGTGCCCGTTCGTTAACCTAGATAGTCCAAGTGCCCGCTAGGTAACCTACATAGTCCAAGTGCCCGCTAGGTAACCTATATAGTCCAAATACCCGCTAGGGAACCTACATAGTCCAAGTGCCCGGTAGGGAACTTACATAGTCCAAGGGCCCGCTAGGGGACCTACACAGTCCAAGTGCCCGTTAGTTAACCTAGATAGTCCAAGTGCCCGCTAGGTAACCTAGATAGTCCAACAGCCAGCTAGGTAACCTACATACTCCAAGAACCCGCTATAACGTAGATAGATCAAGTGCCAGCTAGGTAACCTAGATAGTCCATGTGCCGCTAGGTAACCTACAAAGTCAAAATGCCCGCTAGGTTATCTACATAGTCCAAATGCCCGCTAGGGAATCTACATAGTCCAAGGGCCCGCTAGTTAACGTAGATAGTCCAAGTGTCGCTAGTTAAGCTACATATTCCAAGGGCCCGCTAGTTAACCTACATAGTCCAAGTACCCGCTAAGAAACCTAGATAGTCCAAGTGCCCTCTAGTTAACCTAGATCCTCCAAGTGCCCGCTAAGAAACCTAGATAGTTCAAGTGCCCGTTACCTAACCTAGAGTGTCCAATTGCCTGCTTTGCAACATACATAGTCCAAGTGCCCGTTCGTTAACCTAGAAGTCCAAGTGCCGCTAGGTAACCTAGACTCTCCAAGTGCCCGCTAGGTTACCTACATAGTCCAAATGCCCGTTCGGAAACCTAGCGACACACCAAATAAGGAGGACAACGCAAAGTACAGAGGTCTACACAAAGAGGCTGGACGACAAGCCGGCCCAAACCAGAATTAGGCTTACCCCCACACTCGAAGGGAATACCACAGAAAACAAAAATAGATTGTCTGGAGTGGGAAAGGAACTGACCCACCACACCACATCCAGAACGAAGCTGAAACAAAAGAAGGAGAAAGGACATAGTGGAGTACACCTGGGTCCACCAAGCCCAAAGTCGATAGACCAGCTAGAAGAGCCCATCATACAGAGAGGACCATTCAGCTGACCACACTACGAGATATGACATCCTGCACCAACACATGGCCCTACACGGGACAGCACCTGAGACACAACGGGGGATGGGCAACTGAGCTGACCCCGCCACACTGAGGCAAACACTGGGGACATGCAATGGAGCAGCGGAGGAAGCAGAGCAAAGGGAGCCCGAGGGAGTAAAAGGATGGTCTTCTGGGCCAGGACGTGGCGCCTCACAAGCTACACCTAGAAAACACTCCTAAAGGCCAATGAAAGGACCTTGAACTACTAGCAATTTTTTCTTTTAGTATTTGCTATCTTTTTGTTTAGTCTTTTAAAATTTGTTTTGTTTTTTTACCCAGTAAATTTTGTATGTTAGTGGCTTTTCTGCTTATCAGCGTGTCGATGTTGCTTCTGTCAAAGCCATGTTCTTATGGGCCACTTGGGCGCGGTCAAAGTCATATCCATTTGTATGCACGTATTACTATGTCAGCAGGTCCACCTAGACAAGATAGGCTGGACAAATAATGAGAGAAGAAAACAACAGGACCAACGGTCCTGGAGGGACATGAGAGCGTGGGAGGTAGGGGAAGGGAGGAGGTGTCGCCCAACACAGGGACAAGGGAACAGCGGATGGTTCAAAACCAGAGGAGGGAGGGGAGGGGAGGACTGGAAGGGAGTGACCAAGAGCAAGGTAACTGAGAGGAACTACTGAATCCAGAATGAAGGCTAAACATGGTAATGGGTCGGGAGGAAAGCGAAAGGAAATAGAGGAAAGGAGTAGGAGGCAAAGTGCATACAGAGAAGCCTAAATACAGACATGTACATATGTAAACATATTTATGATTATGGGGGCAATAGATTTACATGCATATATTTATAGGTTCAGTAGTAGGGTAGCAGATGGACATTGGGCCTCCTCATGCATAATCCCCCAATACAATAGCACCTCGCCCTGCTAAGCAGCCATTGCAGGATACCCATCTTCCCGACATGATCACTGAAGACAGCCGTGTGTGTAAGCAAATGTGGTGAAGAAAGCTGATGGTGCCCGGCTTATCAAAAAAAGATATAGCGTCTGGGGTCTTAAAGGCTTGAAGGCAAATAAGCGGCCATCTAGCTCAGAAGCAACAAAGCCCACAGAGAAGAAGCACACGGCCTAAGCGAATACAAAGTGTTGAATGGACCATGTAGCAGATACAAAGGAACAAAAACAATCATTGTGTGATCACCTCCCTCACATAATGGCTGAAGACGAAAGTGTGCATAAGCAAGTGTGGTGAAGAAGGCGGATGGTGCCCGGCTACTGAGAGATATAGCGTCTGGGGACTTAAAGGCTTGAATGCAAACAAGCGGCCATCTAGCCCAGAAGCAACCGAGCCCACACGGAAGCAGCACACCAACATAGGTGATCATGAAGGACAGAGGAGACCAGGTCTCCAACATCAAAGGTGGGGTGGTGGTGAGAATCACATCACCGTGAAGGAGGGGGAGTGCATGATGGGGACCCAACGCCCACCTGTAGACAGCTGGACACCCCTTCCAGAGGGGTAGTGAGGAGGAGATGGGCCACTCAGGGTTCAGTGTAGCAACAATGAAACTCAAAACCTTCCTCTAGTTCCTGAACGCTTCCTCCCCTCCCAATCATCATGACCCCAATCCTACCTTGCCTTGCGGACCTGGTTATACCAGAGGATGTACAGCGGTGCAGTGGGGATCTGGAGGCACAGGGAATCTAGGACAGACGAACCCCTCAACACCAGCTGTGGGAGTGGCGGCACCAGGAGGGAAGGGCATGTAGAAAGGGAGAACCGATCTCAGAGATCTATGTGTTACCTCCTCTCTGGGAGATTGGCAAGGGGGAGGCGGGTGAGGGGAGACGCCGGGGAGTGTAAGATAAGATATAATAATTATTTATAAATTATCAAGGGACCAGGGGTGGGATCGGGGAGGGAGGGGGATGGGGGGAAAAAAAGGGAAACCGAGCTGATACCAGGAACCCAAGTGGAAGGTGAATTATGAGAGTGATGAGTGCAACGAATGTATAAGGGTGCTTTGCTCAATTGATGTATGTACAGATTGTGATAAGAGCCTTATGAGCCCCAATAAAACGATTAAAATAAATAAATAAAGAATGAAAGAAAAAAAAAAAGAAATGTATTGGCCTTAGGGGAGGGACAAAGAGGGCTGGATTGAGAAAGTCTGTGGCATCCAGTTCTGACTTGACTTTTGGATCCAGAATCTTTCAGGAGTCATGGCCTTGCCCTCCAGCCAGAACTTCCAATAACCGTCTTCTCAGAGCCTTGTTAAATTCTCATAATACGTTACACCTGCCATCCTGTGAGCAGCTACCAAACCCAGGCACTTTTTTCTTTCTTTTTTTTTTTTTAACAGGAACAATAAAGTTTATTGAACCGTAGCTTAGTACAGGCGCTGGGGTTTCCCCACGGTGCTCTTAATGTACAAAGCACGGATATTCTGCCAATTCTTCTTCAGCAGCGAAACCAAAAAGTTGACAGCCAAGTGGATGTTGTACACGAGTTCATCATCTGTCATCTTCACATGGCCAACTGCCACTGCCAGACACAGCACCTCCTTCATCTGGAACTTGACGGTGGACTTCACCTCGTCGACCTTGGCCACCATGTTCTCATTGTGGGTCAGCAGGGAAGGGAATTTCCCGGCCTTGTTCAGGCCCGGGCCCAGAATTCGAGGAATCTGCTTGATCAGGGTCTCTGAGGCCAAAAAGGCATCATACTTCTTGGCCAGCTTTTTGACCAACTTCTTATTCTTGTTGAGCTTCTTGAGCGCCTCGATGTCCATGTGAGGGATCTCCACGGCCTTCGCTTGTCGCAGTGCTGCTGGTCCCCAAGGACACACACTGAGAACTTGGGGCGCGGGGTGGACTTAAGCCTGACGGTGCCAGAGAAGCGTTTGTCCTTCTGAGGGTCGTAGTTCTTCAGGCTGCTCTGCAGCTCCACCGTCTCCAAAAACTTCCGGCGCTTGCGCTGGTTCCTGTGCAGGACTTCCCGCACCGCCTCGTAGAGGGTGTCGCCAGAGACTTTGGTACTCATGGTTCCTAGCGCTGCGGCAACCGGAAAAGAGACCCAGGCACCTTTTTCAAAGACAAGCTCGCTCTCTCTACCCTTAAGAGCAGGTAGTTTTTGGATGATGGATATGAGATACCACAGAAGGCAAATCTGTAATCTTCCATGATGCCCAAAACATGCTGTCACAACCAGGACCCATGACAATCCCTCAGTTTCCTAAATTGCTTCACTGTTGCTTTTTAATTAATATATGACATTAACTTGTCATATATTGATAACAGGGATGACCCTGAACTAGATGAATAAATTAAAGCTCTCCTCATCCTGTGCTTTTATATGAATGTGTTAATTATTTTTGTCTTTAGGGAGAATGATGGAGGGATGGAGCAATACCAAACGGAGTTTGACAAAGTGTTGTGTTTGCTGCGGGAAACATGGTGCGTGTCAGATACAATCCGTCACCCAGTGAGTCTGCAATTAACACCAAGGGACCAAGGTAGGATTCCCGGTAATAAATAGCCTTCCTCCCAGATGCTAGTGGAGACCCAGCAGGACCCACTGTTGTGTTGTAGCAGTTGTACACGGGACCTTATGGGAGACAGAGCTGGTGTTTGAAATGAGTTTTGTTTGTCCGCAGTTGGCTCAGATTTGTTTTTTAGATAGCATAATCACTAACATTTAAACACAGGGTGATGTCACGTAACAATCTGCAGCTTCTGAGAAATGGAGAGGCCCGACTTTGCTGGTTGACAATGCACCTCTGGAAGACAAGGGGGACCACAGAGGGACTGGGGGGGGCAGGCAGATGTGGTGATCGGAGTTTGGAATCCTTGTTTTCCACGTAGAGGTGGCAAGGAGTTCAAGGGTTCAGAAATTGAGGAGGGAAGTTCCAGAAGACAAGTCTGTGTGGTCCATAATAAACCAATATAGGGGTTGAGATTTCAATCCGTTGGCTATTTATTTTGTGCCTGGTAGCCAACCAGTCCAGAATTCCTGACCTCGCCGACCTTGTGAAACAAGGACCATTCCAGAATTACATAGAAGCAAGCATGGAAGCAAGGGCATCCACCACCCCGAATGCGTAGGGGTCAGGAACCAAGTGCTTTCTGTAGAACAGCCCCAGAAGGCAGACCTTTGGCTGGAAAACCTGTTAGGGAGCTAGCATAGGGACTGGCAGGCCCATTACACAAGCTCAGAGGTCTGAGCTACCGGCTCATGAAGTAGAGGCTCACTGCATGCTCAGAAGTTCAGGTTTCCAGCCAGCAGGGGGAGCTACGCCTGGGTGGGCGCTGTACCTGCATTGGCTCACCTAGGCCAGGTGAATTCAATTCAACAATACAGCCAATGAGGTCGAACTACGTCATCGACCACGCCTCCCTAACCGCTCATAAAACTCAAGAGGATCCCAAACCAGGCCTCGGCGTGAGCTGTTTCTGGCGTGGAGCCGCGGACCGAGGCACACCTGCCCCAGGTGAGGTCCAACAGAAGCGGTGCTGTGTGACTGGAAGCTATGAGGTAAGCCGGCCCCAGGAGTGGGCCTTCCCATGCTGGTCTCACGGGTTGTGGGCCCCTCTGGGCTCCTTTCACCTCACCACCCTTGGGAGAATTGTTGGGTTGAGTTCACCTGGCCTAGGTGAGCCAATCCAAGTGGCACCCCACCCAATACGGTGGAGGCCCCTGGGGACGCTTGTAGCGTATTGCCGCAGCCCCAGCCTTTTGTGTCGGTCTTTGCGCCATTTCTTGCTGGTGTCAGTCTTTGCGCCGTTTCCTGCTGGTGTCGGTCTTTGCGCCGTTTCTTGCTGGTGTCGGTCTTTGCGCCGTTTCTTGCTGGTGTCGGTCTTTGCGCCGTTTCTTGCTGGTGTTGGTCTTTGCGCCGTTCCTTGCTGGTGTGCGGGACTTGATGTGCCTCTCTGTGCCTGCCTTCCCGGGCTGCCTTTGGGAGGGGGCTGGGACGCTGCTGCCTGGAGGCTGGGAGGATTTTGACTCCCAAAGCCTTCTCGAGGCTCAGTGTAAAAGTTTATTTGGACTCGAAAACAGAATCAAAGACCCAATTAATTAAGTTTTAGAAGCAGGCTTTATTGCGAACTTGTGGCGGGTTCAGCAACTCAGGGTATTGAGCTATTGAAGCCACGCCAGGGAAAAAATCCTGGCGGCGTTTTTATGCCCACTGCTGGCAGGCACAGCTGGGGAGAATCATAGCTTGGGGGGGGGCGGTTGGATCTGCGCACACAGGTGCTTCCGAAGGGAGAAGGTCGTTAATCTTACCTATATATGTCAGGGACGCGTGGAGTGACCATATCTTCAGAAAACCTTCTGGCTTTTGGAGGAGCTGGTTCCAGGAATTTGGGGTTGAGCAGAGGAGGGGAGGTCAGTTAGGGGTCAGTCTTGAGAGCTAAAATGGAGTCTGTTGTGCCAAGACAGGACGTTTTAGACTGACCCTATAGGGAAAAGGGACAACATTAGTCCATTTCTGTAACTGCTTCCTGTGGGTAGTGGGCGAAGAGCAAGGGGAGGGGCTTTTCCAGGCAGAGTACTGGGAGTTGCGGCCTGGCACAGGGTGGAGAGGTTGTTGTTGCTGGTGGACTGCTATACGGGTGATTTCGCGGAGTCGACTTTGCAGGAGCTGAATGAGACAAGGAGCAATTAAGAGCAAAATTACTACTAAAATTATGGGTTCTAGTATGGGGGCTAGGAAGGAGTACAGAGAAGAGTTCCACCAGGAAGAGGATCCGTCTCTTCTGAATCTGTTGTTTTGCAGCTCACGGTTTAGCTTGTTGAGGGTCTGGACTCTAGTTTCCACAATTCCCAGCTTATTGATGTAATAACGGCATTCCTCCTGGAGGAATAAGCAGGTTCCTCCTTTTTCAGCAGTGATGAGGTCTAAAGTGCAACGGCTCTGCAAGGCAACTTGGGCAAAAGAGGTTGTTTGTTTCTGCAGGGAGGCTAGAGATTTGGCAGAGGCATCGACTGCCAGCTGGAAGCGTGTGGATAACTTGTCTGCTGTGGTGATAGAGGGTCTAAGGGTCCCGCCGCTGAGTCCTACTGCACCTGCTGCTGAGGCTAAGGAGATTCTCACCGCTATCGGAAGAAAAACTGCTCTTTTAGTTTGGCGACTGTATACCTGGATGTATTTGTCCTGGACCTCAGCCGGAGTGTATGTAGTGAGCTGCGGAACCAGAGTGACGGGCAGGCACAAAAGGGTAAGGTAGAACTGATGTTTAAATGCTTAGTGTATAGTTGCACCAAAAGAAAATTTTTTTCTGGCGCTGTTAGTGGTTTGGAGGGGATTTGGGTGACATTACATGTCTGTGTCGATGGATTGGAGTAGCAAAAGGGCACTTGAGTGTTTTCTGGTTGGATGTACAGAGGAATATTGGGGATGGTTATGGGTTTTGTGGTCTTTACGTTGGATGAAAATATGACAGGGCAGGACCTGGTACTGCTACCAGAGGAGGGCGTTCTAGGGCTGCACACATGCAGCAGGTGGAGAGGTTGCCTAGTCCAGCAAAGTGGCGATGGCCAGTCCCTGCTGTAGCAGGGTAAGCTGGGAGAAGGGAGACTCAGAAGGTTTAGAAATTTGCTTAGTGAGTTGAAGGTCTTGGATCTGAATATTACAGTGGATGGTGGATTGGACCTGGAGTAGCGACCTCCATACATAGAGTTTGGCGTCTGGAAATTTCTCTCGGCGAGTGGCGTCCCACGCTCCTGGAACCAGAGGTGTCCAGCGGCTATCCCAGGGGTCTGGGATTGTGAGAGTGTATTTAGATTGATGGTAGTAGAATCATCCCTGGGGACAAAGGGAAAGGTAAAGTATCTGGCAGGAAGACCAAGGACACCCTACATTTTTCTGTATTCACCTTTTTGCACATTGGGTAGTTGCCTTCTGGTCATACAGGTAGCAAATGATGGGATCAGCTTTTCCTTGATGCCGCTTAAAGTCAGTGAAATTTAAGTATATGGGTGTTCTGCACCCTGTGGGTGGGCAGTCAGCGGTGGCCAGCAAATAATCATAACGCTTAGTGCGGGCGTAATTGGTATAGTTTTCAGTCAAGTAAAATTGCCAGCAAAAGGGGAAATTATATTAGGTTTAGCTGGCTGGCTTGGTGAGGCGAGTGAGGCGGAGAGACATAGGACCAGTAGACTGAGCCAGACCACTGGGAGCCATGGTCAGAGTTCACTGCTGCCTTGACTCGGGACAAATGTACCCAGGAATCTATTCCAAGACCCTTGACTGCCAAGGGAGTGGTGAGCACTACGGTGTAAGGGCCTTCCCACCGGGGTGCTAAGGGTCTGGGTGCTAGGGATTTAATTAACACAGCTTTTCCAGGATGCACTGGTTTTTGGTGATCAGCAGAGGTCGGAGATGGTTCAGGGATGGGGGAGTTTTCGTGTTGTCTAAGAAGGTTGCGGAGCAAGGACAAGTATGGAAGGTACGAAGCTAGCAGAGGGCAATCAGTTGCAGGAAGAGGCGAGAAAAGAAAAGGTTGTCCGTAGAGTATTTCGATCATGGCTGGGGAGGATCTGCGCACATAGGTGCTTCAGAGGGGTCGTTAATCTTATCTATATGTGAGGGAGGGTTGGAGTGACCATATATTCAGAAAACATTCTGGCTTTGGGACGAGCTGGTTCCAGGAATTTGGGGTAGAGCAGGGGAGGGGAGGTCGGTTAGGGGTCAGTCTTGAGAGCTAAGATGGAGGTGCAGGCCTCAAAATGGAGTCTGTTGCACCAAGACTGGGACACAGTGGTGTGCTGCGGCTCCGCCAAGCAAGATGGCTGGGAGCGCCCACATCTACCCTGTTGGTTTGGGCAGGTCTCTGGCTGGGTGGTTGGCTCCAGGCTGGCTTTCGGCTAGGCCACAATCTGCGGCTTCCATTTTCCCAGCCACATGACTCCACTCCCAGGCAGAATGGCGCCACCTGTGTCTGTTGTAGCTACTGTCTCTTCCCAGAAAGAAAGCCACCCAGACCGCGGGCAAGTTCAACAGAACAAGTTTTATTTTCTGCGCAGAGACTGTCAGCTCTCTTGAGAGGAGACTGAGTGGCCCCCAGTCTAATTTTCCAAAGGTTTTTATACTTTTGCAATGTGCAGGTGTGCAAGCAGGTAGAGTAGAGAAGCAGGGTGTTGCAGTTAGCCATTCTTAGTTGAACATTACATGCTCTGGTCTTTCCTTCTGTACATTCCCTTGGGCTATGTCTGCACAGCCTACCTCCCCAATATCAGCTAGTTCGTTGACAGTTCATAGCTAGTTTATTTACTGTTCATAATGGCTTCTATCAGCTCAAAATGACTTCTCTTGTCAAGGCTGTTTAAGCTTTGCCCAGAGCTGCTACATTCCCTCCTCTTCTTAGCCGAGTTCAAATCATTGAATCTGCGGTAGCCAGCCCAGTGTATGGTGGGCTCAGCACTAAGAGTTTTATGGTTTGTACTTTCTGTGTGAGGACTGCCACTAGCTTATTGGTTATTATTGGTCCAAACGTGAGGTTTAGCAGGAGGAGGATTAGGGGTCCGGCTAGGGGCGTTACTAGGGTGGTTCGCCAGGTTGCCCAATTAAGTAGCTTTTCAAACCAATTGGTTTCTTCATTTCTTTTCTTGACTCTTTCCTCTAATCTTTTCCTAACCAGGGCTAAACTATCTTTAATGATTCCTGAATGGTTTGCATAAAACAAGTTTCTCCTAATGCCATGCACAACACTCCTTGTTTCAAAAGGAGCAAGTCAAGCCCTAGGCGGTTTGGCAACACACTTCTACAAGGGAGTCTAAGGATCTTTGTAAATGGGAAACATGGTATTTTTATCCCTGTATATCTAAAGCAATTTGCTGACTAAGAGTCTGATAGTTTAAGTTTCCTTGTATTAAAGCAACTGACCCGACTGCAGCTAATCCCATAATCCCAAGCCCCGTTAACAGTGGGACTGACATTGGGGCTCTTTTAGCTCATCCAGAAATTCCAAAGTTATCCCTACCTCCTTCACCAGAACACAGGTACACTTGAGGAATAACATGCACTAGGACACAAATACCCGGGTCTGCTGCTAATACTGGGGAAAGGAGACAGGGTGCTAGTCCTGTGGAACAAGTAAAGCAAGTACCCGTTGTGGCAGATAACAAATAAGGATCACCATTTGGTTCAATAGGAACAGCTTGAAGGCAAAAATCTTGATATTTTGATATATTAAAGGGATAATTAGATGAATAAAAACAGTCTTCGCCCTTGGTAATCTTTTAAAGTGAGCTAGAGTTGAGTCCACTCTAACCTCACCTACAGACTGCTGCTTCGTGTAATCCTTCTTACTAACATTTCTAATTGGATTACGCTCTGCACCAATAGTGCTATTTGTAGCTGTGCCTACCGAGTAAGGGGGAGCAGGGTTCAGACAAAGCCAACAATCAGTTGCGAGGTTAGGATTTGAGTTCATAAATTGGAATACAGCATCCAGAGTATCAAACACAGAACCTTGAGGTGGCTCCTGAATGGGAAGGGCCCTTTGAGTTGGGCTGGCAGTGAACGGGAAAGTTACTGAAGAGTCTGGAGGGTGCTGCAAAGGAATCTTAATGATACCCAGCTGTGGCTCTTCAGGATTTATCACCAGGTTTGGGCCTATTTATGGACAGGAAGTTGCCATATTTTACTTTGCTGCATAGTAAAGGTTGTCCCGGGATCTCTATCATTTACATAATACTGAATTCCCCATGTGTTCCCAGTGAACCCAATAACGCTTGAATCCAGTTCTTATTGGATTACATTTAGAAACCATACACGTGGTGGGATCAAACCCCTCCGACTTGAGTCCCATTCTTGTAAAAACAATAGGGTCGTCTTTAACAAGTTTCCACCCTGAAGATGATAGTTTCACAACCCTAAGCTGCACAATGGCAATGTCCCTCCCCTTGGCAGTTAGGGAGCCCATGAGCCGGGCATGTATAGAAATGGTGTGTTTGGAGCCTTCTTTCTATAGAGGGTATTCCGCACCCATAGGACGGGATTCCGGTTATGGGCCCCATTGTGCCCTTTACCTTTAAAGGATCCGGAATGCCAGCTCTTTCCTAGCAAATCAAACAAATCAAAGCAGAAACGGGGGTCAGACCCAGTGTAAGAAGTTACATATTCACTGTTGGAGGTTCGAGTAGCAGTCCACAGATGTGTTTGTGGTTGGGCGAAATGGCGGGTGCTGTCAGCAATGCTCAGACAAAAACAATTAAGTTCTGTAAAGCCTTAATTTTGAGGGTTTTTCTGTCTTTCTGAGTGTTCATCTTTTCAGGATATGCTCAGGGAGGGCTTTTTTTGACTTGTGACTGATGAATCCACGGCCCCTTCCCCACTACTTTAATAGCAGTTGGTGTTATAATATCACCTAGTATGGGCCAGTCCCCCTAGGTTCTAAGGTCTCGGGTCAGTGCTTCTTTACCCACGTTCAGTCTCCAGGTTGCAAGTTGTGGGCTGCCTCTTCACCTTTCCCTTGGTTGGGCCCAAAATGAAGGTGTCGGAGCAGATGATTTGTCTCACCTGCTGCTGGACAGCCTGCAGGCACTTCATGAAGGAACAAGTAGTGACTTCCATTACTTCTACTTCCTTCAGTCTTGGGAGGATTGGGGAAGGTCTGCCAAACTTAAATTCAAACGGGGTCGTGCTTTTCACATAGGGAGTGCATCGGACTCGAAGTAGGGCAAAAGGTAAAGAAAGGATCAATCCAGTTCTCGCCAGTTTCTAAATGCAACTTAACTAACAATTCCTTTAGGGTTCTGTTTATTCTTTCTACTTGCCTTGAACTTTGGGGCCTATAAGCCCAGTAGAGCTTCCAGTTAATATTTAGAAGTATTGCTAATACTTTAGTAATTTGAGCAATGAATACTGGGCCATTGTTGGACCCCAAGGTGGTGGGAAGCCAAATCTAGGGACAATTTTAGTTACTAATAATTTACACCCAGTGGCAGCAGTGTCCTTCTTCGTTGGGAAGGCTCCCACCCATCCAGAATAGGTGTCCACTAGCACCAGCAAATACCCGTAGCCATACTTTCTAAGTTTGATATCCATAAAGTCCACCTCCCAGAATTCTCCAGGAGTACTACCTCGAGCTGGTGGTTGGGGTTGCTCCTTTTCTTTTGTAGGGATGTTTCCCCGAGCGAGCACAGTGCAAGCAACAGTGGTGTCATCTGCCACCCAGTGTCCAAGCCTGGGTATGTAAAAGTACCTGAGGAGCAACTGAGACCATTTAGAGGATCCTGAGTGCATACCTTCACGTAGTCCTTGAATCAGATCTCTCCCAGAGCTTCTGGCATGAATCTTCTTCCATCAGGATGGAGCAGCCACCTGGATGCTCCGAGTCTCTTTGGCAGCCCAGCTCTTGGCTTACCTTTAGATCATTTTCCGAGTATGTAGGTTGTGGCAGTAACACTGGGGATGGCATGGTCATGGCCATTACCTTGGGGATTTGTGGTATAATCCTGGCATTCGAGGTCCACCGGTCCAGGGGACTTGTTAGGAGGGGCTCAACCATAGGTCCCCCTACCCCAGCAATATCCTGCCCCAGTGTAAGCTTCCTAGCTTCTATAACTAGGATGGCCGTGGCAGCCTCAGCTCGCATGCAGCTCGGCCATCCTGCAGTTACAGAGTCTAGTGTGATTGAAAGATCGGCCACAGGTCTCTTTCATGGCTGCAAGTTCTGAGTTAGCATTCCTTTTGCTGTGCCCCTGGCCTCATAGACAATTGGAAGGGATTTTCTATGTCTGGAAGGGGAAGAGAGGGTGCCCATATGAACGACGTTTTTAAGGATTCAAAGGCTTGCTGTTCTACTTCAGTCCATTGAAGTTTTTTCCTTTCCCCAGTACTTGCATATAGGAGTTTGGCTAATCCCTCAAATCCCAAATTCCACAATGGACAGTACCCCACAAATCCTAGAAACTCTCACACCTGCCTCTTAGTCTCAGGGACTGGGATTTTGAGGATCACCTCAGTGCGGCTGGGGGACAAGGTCTGTTTTCCCTCCTCCAGTTGGTAGCCTAGGTATACAGCTTTATTGACACACAGTTGAGCCTCTCTTTCAGATTCCCTGGACCCCAATTGGCCAAGGACTATTAACAGGTCCTCGGTAGCACTTGGGCATTCCTCCAGGGTTTCGGAGGCCAGGAGGAGGTCATCTGCATACTGGAGCAAGGGGGTTTGGGGGTGTTCCTCCTTGTATTCCTGTAAGTCTTCATTGGGTTGACGTACAGAGGACAAGGGTATGGAGAAAAAAGCATCCTTTAAGTCCAAAACAGTATAACAAATTCAGTTTGACGGGATAGTACTCAGGAGGGTCTCGGAGTTTGGTACCGTGGAGTGGACAGTTTCTACCCTCGCATTTACCTCTCCGAGATCCTGCACCATTTGGAAGTCCTCAGTTCCCGGTTTCGGCATGGGCAGCAGGGGAGCGTTCCATGTGGACTTGCAGGGCACCAAAATGCCTGTCCTCTTTAGTCTGCATATGTGAACAGCAATACCCACCTGTGCTTTCCAGGGAGTAGGGTTTTGCTTGACACTCACCAGTGTGGCTGAGCTCAGAAGTTGTACGACCGCAGGCACCTGATGTTCAGCAAGGTCTGGCAGGTTGTTCTCTGCCCAAACAAAAGGAATATCTTTTAGCCATTTATCAAGAAGTTCCTTTGAGGAGGTTTCTTCTGCTCTTTGATAAAACACATATCCCTCTGGCAGTGGAGCGGTGAGCAAAACCTTTGCCTTTTCAAGTTCAAGGGTTAAGGTGGTTGCAGCAGATGAGAAAGTAATCATGGCCACCATTTATCGTAATAAATCCCGACCAATTAGGGGAAAGGGGCCCTGAGGCATTACCAGGAAGGAGTGTGGAACTGTCTCTTGTGCTAAATCTGTTATTCTGGCCGTTGTCCATGGGTATGCTTGGGTCTGCCATGTGGCACCTGTAATTAAAATCTTTCCTTTGACAATGCACCTGTAGTCTTTTCCAAAACCAAGAAGGTGGCCCCTGTGTCCACCAAGAAATTTACTGGCTGGCCCCCTTTTTGGAGTGTTAGCGTGGGATCCTGGAGGCCAAGTGAAACAGCCCTGACACCTTCATTCAGCTTCTTCAAGCATTATTGTCTCTCGCTTGGGTCTTTCTAGGTGTGAATGAGGCCCGTCCTCTCTAGTGGAGGGTTGTGCACCTCTCCTGGCGTTTTCAAGGGACTGATGTTTCCAATGTCCTTCTTTCCTGCAGTAGGCACATTGATCCTTCTTCGGGGCTTGGTGGTGCCCACAGGTTAGTCTCTCCGTGAGTGGGCCATGCTCTCCTTTTCCTGAGCCTCTGGGGTCTCTCATAGCAATTACTAGTATTTTAGCTAGTTTCTTTGTCTCTGTTGTTATACACTCAATGAGCCACTTCTACCAAATCACTAGGATTTTTCC
The DNA here is from genome assembly GCF_050624435.1 of Tenrec ecaudatus. Classification (NCBI taxonomy): domain Eukaryota; kingdom Metazoa; phylum Chordata; class Mammalia; order Afrosoricida; family Tenrecidae; genus Tenrec; species Tenrec ecaudatus. Next base: position 67,461,973 of record NC_134548.1, on the reverse strand, counting down.
CTTCAAACCCTTCCCACTTCTTTTTCATGTCTGAGGCAGACTGACTGAATAATACAGGCAATACTTACTTCCCTCCTGTTCTCAGGGGGCTTTCAGGTCAATAGGGGTATAAAGCCCGTAGGCGTCCATCAGCCACTCTAAAAAGGCAGGCGGACATTCTCTTGTAGGAGCCTGAGAATTCTCACTGACCTTAGATAAATTTATAGGCTTCCTAGTGGTTAAGCGGAGGCCCTGCAAGAGCAACTGGTGATATCTGCTTAAGCCCTCTGGGCCTTGCTAGGAGTTTGGATCCCACATTGGTTGTGCAGTGGGGAAAAAAATTTCTCTCAAGTGGGGAGTGCCCGCTGGCTGACCCTTAGGTCCATTGACTGCCTTCTGGGCCTCTCTGGAAGGGGTCCCATTCCTCTGATATGAACAGCACCTGGAGAAGTTGCAGGAAATCACCTCAGGTGGGCTGATGCGTATGGAAAACCATATCTAGCAAAGAAATCAGACCTTATGGTTTGTCAGAAAAAAGGGGTTTTGTTGGTTCCAATTATACAAATCCCTGGAACAAAAGGGAACATATACTGAAAAAGGGATTCGGGAGTCTTCCCAGGTTTGGGGGCTGCTTGCCTTAAGGGGAGAATGGCTGTTGCTGAGTGATCTTTCTCTGGGGGTTGTTAAGACATGCCTGCCCTAGTGTATTTGTTGTGGGGTGGGGGGGGCTCAAAAAGAGGCTGTGAGTATTCCTCTCTCCGGCCCCTTGGGAACCTGATAGGGTGGCAGCGGCACCAAGGGTCGGAAGCCAGCTCTCCTGCTCCCAGAGTCCTCTTGCAAAATGGGATAAATCAGACAGGGAGGGAAAGGGGGAAGGGAGGGGGAGGGACAGGGACAGCCTCCACCTTGGTGGTTTTAGGAACTTGGACAGGTTGTTTTTCCGGTCCTGCCATGTTTACTGAAATCTTGGAAACAAGAACTCTTTATGTTGGGGGAGGAAGTCTTTTATATATGTTGGCTTCTTAGTGGCAATGTCAATCCACACATGAATTTAAGGGATCCGATCAGGATGTCCTGGTTCCCCTTTCTAAGCAGGCTCCGACAGTGGCACTCGGATCTCGGTGCACCTCGAAATGTTGTAGCTACTGTCCATTCCCAGAAAGAAAGCATCTCCGACCACCGGCAAGTTCAACAGAAAAAGTTTTATTTTCTGCACAGGGTCTGTCAGCCCTCTTGAGAGGAGACTGAGCAGCCCCCAGTTGAATTTTCCAAAGGTTTTTATACTTGTGCAATGTGCAGGTGTGCAAGCAGGCAGAGTAGAGAAGTGGGGTGTTGCGGTTAGCCATTCTTAGTTGAACAAAAACTGCTCTTGTTCTCAAAAGCCTTCTGAACATCCATTTCCTTTGGGACATTCCCTTGGGCTACGTCTGCACGGCCTACCACCCCAATATCAGCTAGTTCATTGACAGTTCATAGCTACTTTATTTACCTTTCATGGTGGCTTCTGTCAGTTCAGAATGGCTTCACCATTATCAAGGCTCTTTATGCTTTTCCCAGAGAACCTACATAGCCGCCATGGGGGAAACAAGGCCTATGACCCTGGCCAAAATGGTGCCCACCAGTCCAAACACGTGGAAGGGCACTGCCTCGGGAGCTGGTTGATTTAGGCCTGGGAGATAGCCCTGCCTTGTCCCGGCAGCCAAATGTTTCCCTTTTCCCCTCCGTTCCCTTTGCCTTTCTCCTGGTTTTTAAAACAAGCTGCTTGAGCCCTATAACACGGAGCAGGACTTTTTTGTAACATTTAGTTAAAATGTATCTGGTACCAAAATTATATATTATAAATATGACAATTTGGTTATATTTTTGAAAATTTATACTTTTAAAATATACTTTGGTTGTCATATATATTGATAACAATGAAAGTAAAGAATAAAAACAAAAAAATATTATTTCCTGCATTGAAAACTTCAGGTGTTCTAGGGTTAGTGTTCTACCAGTGTAGGTTTGTTCCTTGTTACTGGCTGGTTTTCCGTTGCTCAGTCTTAAGACAAAGGCGTTCGGAAGCCTAGCCTGGGTAACCCTTACTTTTAGGCTTTCAGTGGTGTTTCTTCACGCACTTCTGGGGACAGCTCTTAATATAGCTCAGCTGCCATGATGTTCCAGCCACAAATTCCTATTTTCCTAAAGGTTCCCTGAGCTGCCAGATGCCCCTTCCCTTCAGAGATTTGAGAGTCTGCTCCTGCCAGCAGGCATCTTGGAAGGCTGTGGGGCCATCCCAAACAGTGGTCCTCCTAGCTTATTGTCTAGAAAATGGTTGGACCTAAAGTCGCCCACAGCGACTGCTCTTTGACCCTTTGTCTATGGTGGGGGCACCTGTCAGAGGCATCAGTTTAATAGCACACCAGGGGTCTGCTCTGAAGCGGGGTTATTGACCTTGAGGCAGCAAGCTCTAAATAGCCTTGTTTTGTGCTTTCCAGATGGGACTTAGCAGCTTCATACTCAGGAATTTCCCCCTTGCATGAATCCTGTCCAATTGGGATAGAGTTGACACAGAGGCTAGACAAACAAAAGCTGATACACTATGCAACTTTATTTGAGAAAGGAGAATGGTGGCCAGAGAATGGCACACTTTTCCTTCCAACCCTGATTCACCTGGAACAGTTCTGTAGAGTGATGGGAAATGGGGGGAGATGCCAGAAGTTAGAGCATTTCTCCTTTTGAGGAGCAGTAGAGACCTTCATCCCCAGTGCACACAGGAACCCCTAAGGCAGGCGTCCTCAAACTGTGGCCCGTGGGACACATGTGGCCTGACGATATTTATTCCACCCTCAGGGTGTTTTTGCTGCCTCTGCCTGTCCTGCTTAGCAGCCGACTCGTGCAGTGTGCATAGGAACTTGTTCATAGGTTTTTAAAAAACTATAGTCTGACCCTCCAATGATCTGAGGGACAGAACTGGCCCCCTAGGTAAACAGTTTGAGGACCCCTGCCCTAAGGGATCCTGGACTTAGGGGTTACTATTCTCGCAGCCCTGACACACCCCTGATCATTCTACCCATAGTAGAGGCACCAGGGAAATTTGGTCCCTGGGTAATTTACCAGCCTTTTATTCAAATTGAAGCCAAGAAAATTAAAAATGACTTAGGCAGTTACTCTACTTTTGATTACGGTTGACTCCCCCTGTAGTACCCCAATATTACCATTTAACTCTATAACGCTGAGCATATTTCCATAACATATAAAGAAATGTATATATTAATAGATAGATAGATAAACAGACAGATAAATAGGTAGATAACTTTGAAAATAAAGAATAAAAACAAAAACATTTCCCCCAAATTGAAAATTGAGCCATTATAGGGTTAAAAAGGATGGGTCTTATCAGCAGGTGTAAGACCTTAGGATCATAAATGAAGCAGTGATCCCACTGCACCTAGTAGTGCCCAAACCCTGTGCCCTCCTAGGGAAATTGTGAATGCTTTAATCCCCGTTCCTGTACTTAGAGTGAACAAACACATGCCTGATAATCCTAAGTATATTTATTTCTTGTGACACTCACCTAACTTGAAGGGAACGACCTCCTCCGAATCTTAGACTTGTCTCACTTAAACTCTTCAACCTTTTGTCTTTTTGTTTGTTTTTCCAGAAGTTCTCAGGTTACCAAGGCCTCCAAACCAAGTGTGCCAGCTGCAGGACCACGATTTCCTGAACAACCTCAACTTTATCCATCCTGGGACCTGAGTGGACAATCCCTTCTGAACCCCATTTGCCCCTTTTGCAGCAGGAAGTACTTAGAGATGTCGTCGCCCAGTACCCCAAAGATTTGGGTCCATACCTCTTCAGGGGGCAAATGTTAGGTAGCTATCCTAGGGACTGGGGTGTCCATTATGCATGCCCAGAGGGCCAAGGTAGCAGCCCAAGAAGGAGTGGCACACTGTGCGTGCTCAGAGGTTCAGGTTTCCGGCCAGGAAGAGGAGGTACACCTGGGTGAGTGCTGCAACTTGATTGACCCACCAAGGCCAAGTAAATTAAATTCAGCTGCTGGGGTTGACCAGGGTTGCCCACCATGCCTCCCTAATGCTCATAAAACCCACTTGGATGACAATCAGGCTTCTACATGCATTCTTTCTCACGCAGAGCAGAGGACCAAGGTCTGTCTGTCCCCAGAGAGATCTGACAAACCCAGGAAGGCTCTTTGGAGGCAGCATAACTGGACATGAATGGCTGGTGGATACTGTTCAGATGCAGGACTTTCTACTTAGAAGGGTCTAATCCAGCCTGAGATAATCCTTGAATGAGTCCTCTGCCCAGATCTTTTTTTTTAACGTTTTATTAGGGGCTCATACAACACTAAACACATTCTATGCATACATCAGTTGTGTAAAGCACATTTGTACATTCATTTCCCTCATTCTCAAAATATCCACTCTCCACCCAAGCCCATGGCCTCAGCTCCTCATTCCCATCCCCACCCCCCATGTGCGCTACCCCTCGCTCATCAATCCTTGGTAATTTACTAATTTTTGTCATATCTTGCACTGTCTGATATCCCCCTTCACCCACTTTTCTGTTGAAGTAAAATGTACATCCTTGTAATCAGTTCCCCGTTTCCAAACTGCCCTCCCTCTTACCCTCTCAGTGTCTTCACTCATAATACTGGTCCTAAAGGACTCATCCACCCTGGATTCCCTGTGTTTCCAGTTGCTATCTGTACCAGTGTACATTCTCTAGTCTAGCCAGATTTGTAAGGTAGAATTGGGGTCATGATAATGGGGGGAGAGAAAGCATTTAGCAACTAGAGGAAAGTTGTGTTTCATCATTGCTATCTCGTACCTAGTCTTGGCTCATCTCCTCTCTGAGACCCTTCTGTAAGGTATTGTCCAGTGGTCTGGAAATGGGCTTTGGGTCTCTACCAAGCACTCTTCTCATTCCCAATAAGATGTTTTTGTTCTGATGATGCCTGACACCTGATCCCTTCGAAACCTCGTGATCTCATAGGCTGGTGTGATTATTCCATGTGGGCTTTGTTGTTTCTGAGCTAGGTGGCCGCTTGTTTACATTCAAGCTTTTAAGACCTCAGACGCTATATCTTTTGACAGCTGGGCACCATCAGCTTTGTCTTCAGTGTACCTGTGGGGAAGGTGAGCACCATAGAATGCCAATTTAATAGAACAAAGTATTCTTGCAATGAGGGAGTACTTGAGTGGAGGCCCAGAGTCCATCTGCTACCTTAATACGAAACCTATAAATATATGGACGTAGGTCTATTTCCCCATGCTCATATATGAATATATTTACATATGGACATACTTTTTTAAAGACCTCTATAATAGGCCCTTGCTTCCTGGCTTGCTCTTCTATTTCCCTTTCATTTTCCTCTTGTGCCCACTGCCATGCTCAGTCTTCCTTTGGGTTTCAGTAATTCTTCTTGGTTCCATTACCCTTGATCCCGCCCTACCAGGCCTCCTACATCTACCTCACCACGGATATGCATGACTTCCTGTTCTCTTGTTTCTGGGTTTCTTAACACCGCTTCCTTTATGCCCACCTCCCTCTTTCCCATGCCCCACCCCCCAGAAGTGTTGGTCCTGGGTTTTGTCCTCCAGATTGGACATCCAGCCTATCTAATTTAGACAGACCAGAAAAGGTAATAACATGCACAAAACCAAGACAAGCAACCCAAAAAAACCAAGACAACAAAAATCCAATGACACTAAAAGAAAACAACACTAACCAGAAAGAAAAGTACAAGGACTGTGTGGTGAACTTTAGGAGTGTTTTCCAGTCCAGTCTGTTGGGGCACCGAGCCCTGACCACAAAGTCCACCTTTGGCATTCCCCGGGAACTTTGATGCTCCGTTTTCTAGCGCTTCCGCTGCACTCCCTTAGTGTCATGCCTCGATGTAGCAAGATCAGTTCGGGCGCAGTTCCCACACTGTGTGTCCAGTGTTGTCCCCTCTAGGGCTATGGGTCTTTGAGGGACGTTTCTCATCGTGGGGCTGCCCATGTGGTCTTTTCTGTGGACTGGCTTCTCTGATTGGGAACATCATCCTCAAGGTGTAGTGGGCCAGGATGTGCTCCATTCTCCCCTCCTCCCCCTTGTTCTGCTCTGTGTTCTCTGATCAGATATGTCCCTCTCCTCGAGCTGCAGCTCCGGTGCCATCCTGTGAAATACAATCTTTGGGGGCTGCAAGGAGGTGGGAGGGGGGGGCATCAGCTCAGATCTTTTGAGAGTCCAGGAGATATTGACTTCTCGATGGGCACAGTTCTGTGGGGCACCGTGCTCTTGGTCCAGACGCTGGTTGTGAATATGACTTTGTTGTTAACCAGTTGTGTGTCTCTGGGTCAACTCCTGTGTGTTTTGAGTGAGTTTTCTAATCTGCAAAGTAAATGTACAGGATTATCCAGACTCCCATGTCAGCAAGTTATCCAGAGGAGTTAATCAGAGACTGTTTCATATAGTGTGTATCTGTGCGCCGCATTCGAGACCTGGGATGGCAATTATGAGCTCAGAATAGAGATGGTGTCCAGTAGGTGACAGACGTGGCTCCATATTGAAACAGGAAGCCCACTGTGGAGATTTGGTCCTTCCGTTGATGGCCACCGGCCACCTAGTCTTCTGCTATAACTGCTTCACTGGCTCAGCAGCTGAGCCAGGAGCCAGTGCCATCATAACCAGGTGGCTAACTGGGAGAAAGGGCAGATAGATATTTGTTATCTTGTCTTGGGAAGCCCACCTAACCTCCATGCAAACCTTCTGGTGTGAGTTATCTGTGGAAGGAATCATAGGCTCACAGTAATACACATCTTTCTTTTTGAAAATGTGCCCGTATTCCTTTCTGAACCTGAGAAGGTGGCCCCTGTGTCCACCAAGAAATTTACTGCCTGGCCTCCTACATGGAGTGTTAGCCTGGGTTTTGGCGGCGAAGTGAAACAGAGCCCTGACCCCTTCATTCAGCTCTTCAAGCCTTATTGTCTCTTGCTTGGGTCTTTCTCGTTGCAGATGAGGCCCGTCCACTCTTGTGGAGGGTCGTGGACCTCTCCTGGGGTTTTCAAGGCACTGATTTTTCCAGTGTCCTTCTTTCCTGCAGTAGGCACATTGATCCTTCCCCATGGCTTGGAGGTGCCCAGAGGTTAGTCTCTCCGTGAGTGGGCCATGCTCTCCTTTTCCTGAGTCTCTGGGGTCTCTCATGGCAATTCCTAGTATTTTAGCTAGTTTCTTTGTCTCTGTCGTGCTAGGGTCATCTCGGTTGTGATATACTCAATGAACCACTTGTATCAAATCACTAAGATTTTTCCCTTGAAACCCTTCCCACTTCTTCTTCATGTCTGAGGCAGACTGACTGAGTCATAAAGGCAATATTTATTGCCCTCCTGTTCTCGGGGCCTCCGGGCTGTTAGGGGTATAAAGCCTGTAGGCTTCCATCAGCCACTCTAGAAGGCAGGCGGACATTCTCTTATAGGAACCTGAAAATTCTCACTGACCTTAGATGATAAATTCATAGGTTTCCTAGCTCTTCCGCAGAGGGTCATGTAAGAGCAATGGGGGATACCTGCTAAAGCCCTCTGGGCCTTGCTAGGAATTGAGATCCCACATTGTTGGTGTAGTGGCCAAAAGAGTTTCTCTCAAGTGGGGAGTGCCCGCTCGCTGACCATCAGGTTCATTGACTGCTTACTGGGCCTCTGTCTGGAAGGGCTACCCTCCTCCGTTGTGAACAGCACCTGGAAAAGTTGTTGGCAAGCATTACAGGTGGGCTGATGAGTATGGAAGTCATACCAGTACTAGTGTGTGTGTGGGGCTGCTTGTTAGGGGTGGGGGTGAGGTTGGGGGGCCTGTGGGGGAGGGAGTGACTCAATAAGGGCCTGTTAGAAATTTTCTATTTCTGGACCCTAGAAAACTTATAGGGCGGGGGTTGAAAGAAAGGGTTTGAAGCCAGCTCTCCCACTCTCAGAGTTCTCCTGCAAAATGGGATAAAGCCGATTAGGGGAGAGAGATCAGGAGGGGAGGGGAGGGGAGGGGTGATGGGGAGGGGAGGGGTGATGGGGAGGGGTGATGGGGAGGGGTGATGGGGAGGAGAGGGGTGATGGGGAGGGGAGGGGTGATGGGGAGGGGAGGGGTGATGGGGAGGGGTGGGGTGATGGGGAGGGGTGGGTTGATGGGGAGGGAAGGCCTCCACCTATGTGGTTTTGGGAACTTGGACCGTTTGTTTTTCCGGTCCTTCCATGTTTCCTGAAACCTTCGAAACAAGGGCCCTTTCTTTGTGGGAGGGAGTAAGTCTTTTATATTTGCAGGCTTCTTAGTGGCAATGTCAGCCCACACTTGAAGTAACGGGATCAGATCGGGATATCCTGGTTCCCTTTAACCATAACTATGAACTCTTAGTAATAGGGGATGGGAAAACTAGTCTTGCGTGGGTCAATCAGGGACTCCTTCTGCCCCATCACTTTTAAACAAATTGTAGAGTCTCCAAGCTTTTGGGTTGAAACCACATCCTCTTGGTGAATGCCGAGAGCAGGGGTCCTCAAACTACAACCTGTGGGCCACATGCAGACAGCCGAGGACGTTGATCCTTTCTGCCGGGTGTATGCACCCCATTTATTTATTTATTTTTTTGAACTTCAAATCAATATGTGCAGTGTGCACATGAATTTGTTCGTAATATTTGTTTTTTTAAACTATAGTCTTTCCTTCAAAAGGCCTGAGGGATAGTGAACTGGCCCCCTGGGTAAACAGTTTCAGGACCCCTGCCCTAAGGTATCCTGGACTTAGGGGTTATTAATCTCCCAGCCCTGAAACATCCCTGAACATTCTACCCGTTGTAGGAGGCACCATGGGAATTTGGACCCCGGGTAATTTACAAGCCTTTACTCCAATTGAACCCAAGAAAATTCAAAATGACTTAGGCAGTTACTCTATTTTGGTCACTTTTGACTCGTCCTGCACTAGCCCATTATTTCCATTGAACTCTATAACGCGAAGCATGATGTTTTCATAACATTAAAAAATGTATATATTAATACATATATATATATATATATATATATATATTTATAACTATGAAAGTCCACAACAAAAAGAAAATTTTTTCCCAAAATTAAAATTGAAGCGTTATAGGGTTAAAAAGAAGGATGGGTCTGATCAGCGTGTCCAAGACCTTAGCATCATAAATGAATCAGTGATCCGACTGCACCTAGTAGTGCCCAAACCTGTGCCCTCCTAGGGGAAAGTGTGAATGCTTTTATCCCTCTTCCTGTACTTCCAATGAACAAACACACATGTCTGGTAATTAATCCTAAGATTATTTTTGTTTCCTGTGACACTCACCTAATTTCAAGGCCACTGCCACCTCACAAGCTTAGCCTTGTCGTAGTCAAACTGTTCACCTTTTAGACCGTTTGTTTTTCTCAGAAGTTATCGGGTGATTAAAGCTTCTGAACCAAGTGTGCCAGGTCCACGACTACCATCTCCTGGACCACCTCAACCTTATCCATCCTGGATAAAGTTGCCCTCAATGGACAACCCCTCCCAGCAGTGTAGGAAGGGTATGGACCCAAAGCCCCACCTCGCCCCTTCTGCCAGCAGGAAGTAGCTAGAGATGTCGTCGCCCAGTACCCCAAAGATTTGGGTCCATATCTCTTCAGGGGGGCAAATGTTAGGTAGCTATGCTAGGGACTGGGGCATCCGTTATGCATGCCCATAGGGCCAAGATAAGAGCCCAGTTAGGAGAGGCACCCTGTGCATGCTCAGAGGTCCAGATTTCTGGCCATGAAGGGGAGGTCACCTGGGTGGTTCCTGTACCTGGATTGACCAATCTAGGCCATGTTAATTCAATTCAGCCACTGGGGTCGGCCAGACTTGCCCACCACGCCTCCCTAACGCTCATAAAACTCTCTTGAGTGCAGACCAGGCTTCTGCATGATTTCTCTCACACTCAGGAAGGCTCTTTGGAGGCAGCTGGGCTGCACATGAGTGGCTGGTGGATACTGTTCAGATGCATGGCTTTCTGCTTGCAAGGGTTTTTGTCTCAGCTGACTGGAAGGGAGGAGGTAGTACGTCTGGATCACAGAGTATCCATGTCCACAAACGAGGCTGCTCATTCCACTGTCCTGGAAGTGCTTTATGAAAACCCTCTGCTTTGCAATGTCACTCCTTGTAGATTAGAGTGGGAGGGGCTGGGACCAAGGTATGCTGCCTCTTACTCCCAGTTGCAGGTTTCTGGATGCTGATTGTATCTCTTACAGCATCAGTTAGTGGGCTTGTTGTCTGCCTCGGGCTTTGTTCACGGAGATCCTCCAGCTAGGTGGTGGTGTATGCACATGAGCAGAGGCTTCCTGCCAATCCCCCATGAGTAGTAGAGCTCCCATGGTGTGGACTCCATGAAAGCCTTGCCCCAGGCAGCACGCTTACAAAGGAGGGTGGGCCCTGCAGGACAGAAGACCATTCCCCCTGTGGAATGGCCTCAGAGATCCACCTCCCTCTCTGGCCAGCTGCTGGGGCTGTGGGTCCTAAGCATCATGGCTGACTCAGTAATAGACACAGGGTGAGGCCACTCCAGTAGCTGTTTTGACTGGTCTCATCCAGCCTGAGATCATCCTTGCATGAGCCCTCTGCCAAGATTATTTTTGTTTCTTTTATGATCTTTTCATTAGTGGCTCCTACAACACTAACCGCAGTCCATAAATACATCATCTGTTTGAAGCACATCTGTACATTAATTGCCCTCCTTATTCACAAAATATCCACTCTCCACCCAAGCCCCTGGCCTCAGCTCCTCATTTTTCCCCCCTCAATGTCCGCCACCCATCCCTCATCAATCCTTGGAAATGTACTAATTCTTTTGTCATATTTTCACCCACCTTTCTTTTGAGGTCAATGAAGATCCTTGTAATCGGTTCCCACTTTCCATCCTGCCCTTCCTCCACCCTCCCAGTATCTCCACTCATAACACTGGTAAAGGGCCCATCCACTCTGGATTCCCCGTGTTTGAAATTCCTATCGGTACTAGAATACCTTCTCTAGTTTGGCCAGATTAGTATGGTAGAACTGGGATCATGATAGTGGGGCAAGAGGAAGCATTAAGAACTAGAGGAAAGTTGTGTTTCATCTTTGCTGTCTCATACCCTGTATTCTTTAATCTCCACTCTGAGATCCTTCTGTAAGGGGATGTCCAGTGCACTGCAAACAGGTTTTGGGTCTATACCCGGCAGTCCCCTCTCATTCTCCATGATAAGATTTTTTTGTTCTCATGATGCCTGTTGCCTTATCCCTTTAAAACTTTGTGATCACACAGGCTGGTATGCTTTCTCCATGTGGGCTCTGTTGCTTCAGAGCCAGATGGCTGTTTCTTTACCCTCAAGCCTTTAAGACCCCACACGCTATATCTTTAGGTAGCTGGACACCATCGGATTTCTTCACCACATTTGCTTATGCAGCCGCTCTGTGGTCAGTGATTGTGTAGGAAAGGCGAGCATCTTAGAATGCCAATTTTATAAAACAGTGTTCTTGCAATGAGGGATTCCTTGAGCGGAGGCCCTATGTCCATCTGCTACCTCAATACTAAATCTATAAACATATGGACATAGATCTATTTCCCCATGCCCCTTTGTAAATATATGTACATATGTACATGCCTTTTTTTAGACGTCTATAACTGGCCCTTGCTTCCCAGCTCACTCTTCTATACCCTTTGATTTTCCTCTTGTGCCCACTGACATGCTCAGTCTTCCTTTGGGTTTCAGTAATTCCTCTTGGTTACATTACCTTTGATCACGCCCTACCAGGCCTCCTACATCCCCCTCACTACCGTTTTCCATCACTTGTTGTACCCTTGTCTCTGGGTTTCTTTACACCACTTCCTTTCCCCCCACCCTCCTCACTCCCATGCCCAATGGAAAGGGCCGGTCACATGTTTACTCCTCCAGATTCTTCATCCAGCCTCTCTTAATTAGACAGACCTGTAAAGGTAATAACATGCACAAAACAAGACTGAGCTAAACCAAGCAGCAAAAAGAAAAACAAACAAAAATGAAAACAAAACCCAACCCAAATCCAATGACACTAAAAGAAAACAACACTAACCAGAAAGAAAAGTACAAGGACTGTGTGGCGAACTTTAGGAGTGTTTTCCAGTCCAGTCTGTGGGGGCACCGAACCCTGACCACAAAGTCCACCTTTGGCATTCCCCGGGGACTTTGATGCTCCGTTTTCTTTCTCTTCCGCTGCACTCTCTTAGTGTCATGCCTCGAAGTGGCAGGATCAGTTCGGGCGCAGTTCCCACACTGTGTGTCCAGTGTTGTCCCCTCTAGGGCTATGGGTCTTTGAGGGACGTTTCTCATCGTGGGGCTGCCCATGTGGTCTTCTCTGTGGATTGGCTTCTCTGATTGGGAACATCATCCTCAAGGTGTATTGGGCCAGGGTGTGCTCCATTCTTCCCTCCTCCCCCTTGTTCTGCCCTGTGTTCTCTGATCAGATATGTCCCTCTCCGCGAGCTGCAGATCCGGTGCCATCCTGTGAAATACAATCTTTTGGGGCTGCAAGGATGTGTGGGGGGTGGGGGTGGGTGTCAGCTCAGATCTTTTGAGAGTCCAGGAGATATTGACTGCTCGATGGGCACAGTTCTGTGGGGCACCGTGCTCTTGGTCCAGACGCTGGTTTGAATATGACTTTGTTGTTAACCAGTTGTGTGTCTCTGGGTGAACTCCCGTGTGTTTTTGAGTGAGTTTTCTAATCTGCAAAGTAAATGTACAGGATTATCCAGACTCCCATGTCAGCAAGTTATCCAGAGGAGTTAATCAGAGACTGTTTCATATAGTGTGTACCTGCGCGCCGCATTCTAGACCTGGGATGGCAATTATGAGCTCAGGATAGAGATGGTGTCCAGCAGGTAACATACGTGGCTCCATATTGAAACAGGAAGCCCACTGTGGAGATTTGGTCCTTCCGTTGATGGCCACCGGCCACCTAGTCTTCTCCTGCTATAACTGCTTCACTGGCTCAGCAGCTGAGCCAGAAGCCAGTGATATCATAACCAGGTGGCTAACTGGGCCAAAGGGCTGATAGATATTTGTTATCTTGTTGTCTTGGGAAACCCACCTACCCTCCATGCAAACCTTCTGGTGTGAGTTATCTGTGGAAGGAATCATGGGCTCACAGTAATTCACATCTTTCTTCTTGAAAATGTGCCCATATTCCTTTCTGAACCTGAGAAGGTGGCCCCTGTGTCCACCAAGAAATTTACTGCCTGGCCTCCTACTTGGAGAGTTAGCCTGGGCTTTTGGCGGCGAAGTGAAACAGAGCCCTGACCCCTTCATTGAGCTTCTTCAAGCATTATTGTCTCTTGCTTGGGTCTTTCTACGTGCAGATGAGGCCTATCCACTCTAGTGGAGGGTCGTGCACCTCTCCTGGGGTTTTCAAGGCACTGATTTTTCCAGTGTCCTTCTTTCCTGCAGTAGGCACATTGGTCCTTCCCCATGGCTTGGCGGTGCCCACAGGTTAGTCTCTCCGTGAGTGAGCCATGCTCTCCTTTTCCTGAGTCTCTGGGGTATCTCATGGCAATTACGATTATTTTAGCTAGCTTCTTTGTCTCTGTCGTGCTAGGGTCATCTCTGTTGTTATACACTCAATGAGCCACTTGTACCAAATCGCTAAGATTTTCCCTTCAAACCCTTCCCATTTCGTTGTCATGTCTGAGGCAGACTGACTGAGTAATAAAGGCAATACTTATTGCCCTCCTGTTCTCAGTGCCTCCGGGCCGTTAGGGGTATAAAGCCCGTAGGCTTACATCAGCCACTCTAGAAAGGCAGGCGGACATTCTCTTATAGGAACCTGAAAATTCTCACTGACCTTAGATGATAAATTCATAGGTTTCCTAGCTCTTCCGCAGAGGGTCATGTAAGAGCAATGGGTGATACCTGGTAAAGCCCTTTGGGCCTTGCTAGGAATTGAGATCCCACATTGTTGGTGTAGTGGCCAAAAGAGTTTCTCTCAAGTGGGGAGTGCCCGCTCGCTGACCATCAGGTTCACTGACTGCTTACTGGGCCTCTGTCTGGAAGGGCTACCCTCCTCCGTTGTGAACAGCACCTGGAAAAGTTGTTGGCAAGCATTACAGGTGGGCTGATGAGTATGGAAGTCATACCAGTACTAGTGTGTGTGTGGGGCTGCTTGTTAGGGGTGGGGGTGAGGTTGGGGGGCCGGTGGGGGAGGGAGTGACTCAATAAGGGCCTGTTAGAAGTTTTCTATTTCTGGACCCTAGAAACCTTATAGGGCGGGGGTTGAAAGAAAGGGTTTGAAGCCAGCTCTCCCACTCTCAGAGTTCTCCTGCAAAATGGGATAAAGCCGATTAGGGGAGAGAGATCGGGAGGGGAGGGGAGGGGAGGGGTGATGGGGAGGGGAGGGGTGATGGGGAGGGGTGATGGGGAGGGGTGATGGGGAGGGGAGGGGTGATGGGGAGGGGAGGGGTGATGGGGAGGGGAGGGGTGATGGGGAGGGGTGGGGTGATGGGGAGGGGTGGGTTGATGGGGAGGGAAGGCCTCCACCTATGTGGTTTTGGGAACTTGGACCGTTTGTTTTTCCGGTCCTTCCATGTTTCCTGTAACCTTCGAAACAAGGGCCCTTTCTTTGCGGGAGGGAGTAAGTCTTTTATATTTGCAGGCTTCTTAGTGGCAATGTCAGCCCACACTTGAAGTAACGGGATCAGATCGGGATATCCTGGTTCCCTTTAACCATAACTATGAACTCTTAGTAATAGGGGATGGGAAAACTAGTCTTGCGTGGGTCAATCAGGGACTCCTTCTGCCCCATCACTTTTAAACAAATTGTAGAGTCTCCAAGCTTTTGGGTTGAAACCACATCCTCTTGGTGAATGCCGAGAGCAGGGGTCCTCAAACTACAACCTGTGGGCCACATGCAGACAGCCGAGGACGTTGATCCTTTCTGCCGGGTGTATGTGCCCCATTTATTTTTTTGAACTTCAAATCAATATGTGCAGTGTGCACATGAATTTGTTCGTAATATTTGTTTTTTTAAACTATAGTCTTTCCTTCAAAAGGCCTGAGGGATAGTGAACTGGCCCCCTGGGTAAACAGTTTCAGGACCCCTGCCCTAAGGTATCCTGGACTTAGGGGTTATTAATCTCCCAGCCCTGAAACATCCCTGAACATTCTACCCGTTGTAGGAGGCACCATGGGAATTTGGACCCCGGGTAATTTACAAGCCTTTACTCCAATTGAACCCAAGAAAATTCAAAATGACTTAGGCAGTTACTCTATTTTGGTCACTTTTGACTCGTCCTGCACTAGCCCATTATTTCCATTGAACTCTATAACGCGAAGCATGATGTTTTCATAACATTAAAAATGTATATATTAATACATATATATATATATATATATATTTATAACTATGAAAGTCCACAACAAAAAGAAAATTTTTTCCCAAAATTAAAATTGAAGCGTTATAGGGTTAAAAAGAAGGATGGGTCTGATCAGCGTGTCCAAGACCTTAGCATCATAAATGAATCAGTGATCCGACTGCACCTAGTAGTGCCCAAACCTGTGCCCTCCTAGGGGAAAGTGTGAATGCTTTTATCCCTCTTCCTGTACTTCCAATGAACAAACACACATGTCTGGTAATTAATCCTAAGATTATTTTTGTTTCCTGTGACACTCACCTAATTTCAAGGCCACTGCCACCTCACAAGCTTAGCCTTGTCGTAGTCAAACTGTTCACCTTTTAGACCGTTTGTTTTTCTCAGAAGTTATCGGGTGATTAAAGCTTCTGAACCAAGTGTGCCAGGTCCACGACTACCATCTCCTGGACCACCTCAACCTTATCCATCCTGGATAAAGTTGCCCTCAATGGACAACCCCTCCCAGCAGTGTAGGAAGGGTATGGACCCAAAGCCCCACCTCGCCCCTTCTGCCAGCAGGAAGTAGCTAGAGATGTCGTCGCCCAGTACCCCAAAGATTTGGGTCCATATCTCTTCAGGGGGGCAAATGTTAGGTAGCTATGCTAGGGACTGGGGCATCCGTTATGCATGCCCATAGGGCCAAGATAAGAGCCCAGTTAGGAGAGGCACCCTGTGCATGCTCAGAGGTCCAGATTTCTGGCCATGAAGGGGAGGTCACCTGGGTGGTTCCTGTACCTGGATTGACCAATCTAGGCCATGTTAATTCAATTCAGCCACTGGGGTCGGCCAGACTTGCCCACCACGCCTCCCTAACACTCATAAAACTCTCTTGAGTGCAGACCAGGCTTCTGCATGATTTCTCTCACACTCAGGAAGGCTCTTTGGAGGCAGCTGGGCTGCACATGAGTGGCTGGTAGATACTGTTCAGATGCATGGCTTTCTGCTTGCAAGGGTTTTTGTCTCAGCTGACTGGAAGGGAGGAGGTAGTACGTCTGGATCACAGAGTATCCATGTCCACAAACGAGGCTGCTCATTCCACTGTCCTGGAAGTGCTTTATGAAAACCCTCTGCTTTGCAATGTCACTCCTTGTAGATTAGAGTGGGAGGGGCTGGGACCAAGGTATGCTGCCTCTTACTCCCAGTTGCAGGTTTCTGGATGCTGATTGTATCTCTTACAGCATCAGTTAGTGGGCTTGTTGTCTGCCTCGGGCTTTGTTCACGGAGATCCTCCAGCTAGGTGGTGGTGTATGCACATGAGCAGAGGCTTCCTGCCAATCCCCCATGAGTAGTAGAGCTCCCATGGTGTGGACTCCATGAAAGCCTTGCCCCAGGCAGCACGCTTACAAAGGAGGGTGGGCCCTGCAGGACAGAAGACCATTCCCCCTGTGGAATGGCCTCAGAGATCCACCTCCCTCTCTGGCCAGCTGCTGGGGCTGTGGGTCCTAAGCATCATGGCTGACTCAGTAATAGACACAGGGTGAGGCCACTCCAGTAGCTGTTTTGACTGGTCTCATCCAGCCTGAGATCATCCTTGCATGAGCCCTCTGCCAAGATTATTTTTGTTTCTTTTATGATCTTTTCATTAGTGGCTCCTACAACACTAACCGCAATCCATAAATACATCATCTGTTTGAAGCACATCTGTACATTAATTGCCCTCCTTATTCACAAAATATCCACTCTCCACCCAAGCCCCTGGCCTCAGCTCCTCATTTTTCCCCCCTCAATGCCCGCCACCCATCCCTCATCAATCCTTGGAAATGTACTAATTCTTTTGTCATATTTTCACCCACCTTTCTTTTGAGGTCAATGAAGATCCTTGTAATCGGTTCCCACTTTCCATCCTGCCCTTCCTCCACCCTCCCAGTATCTCCACTCATAACACTGGTAAAGGGCCCATCCACTCTGGATTCCACGTGTTTGAAATTCCTATCGGTACTAGACTACCTTCTCTAGTTTGGCCAGATTAGTATGGTAGAACTGGGATCATGATAGTGGGGCAAGAGGAAGCATTAAGAACTAGAGGAAAGTTGTGTTTCATCTTTGCTGTCTCATACCCTGTATTCTTTAATCTCCACTCTGAGATCCTTCTGTAAGGGGATGTCCAGTGCACTGCAAACAGGTTTTGGGTCTATACCCGGCAGTCCCCTCTCATTCTCCATGATAAGATTTTTTTGTTCTCATGATGCCTGTTGCCTTATCCCTTTAAAACTTTGTGATCACACAGGCTGGTATGCTTTCTCCATGTGGGCTCTGTTGCTTCAGAGCCAGATGGCTGTTTCTTTACCCTCAAGCCTTTAAGACCCCACACGCTATATCTTTAGGTAGCTGGACACCATCGGATTTCTTCACCACATTTGCTTATGCAGCCGCTCTGTGGTCAGTGATTGTGTAGGAAAGGTGAGCATCTTAGAATGCCAATTTTATAAAACAGTGTTCTTGCAATGAGGGATTCCTTGAGCGGAGGCCCTATGTCCATCTGCTACCTCAATACTAAATCTATAAACATATGGACATAGATCTATTTCCCCATGCCCCTTTGTAAATATATGTACATATGTACATGCCTTTTTTTAGACGTCTATAACTGGCCCTTGCTTCCCAGCTCACTCTTCTATACCCTTTGATTTTCCTCTTGTGCCCACTGACATGCTCAGTCTTCCTTTGGGTTTCAGTAATTCCTCTTGGTTACATTACCTTTGATCACGCCCTACCAGGCCTCCTACATCCCCCTCACTACCGTTTTCCATCACTTGTTGTACCCTTGTCTCTGGGTTTCTTTACACCACTTCCTTTCCCCCCACCCTCCTCACTCCCATGCCCAATGGAAAGGGCCGGTCACATGTTTACTCCTCCAGATTCTTCATCCAGCCTCTCTTAATTAGACAGACCTGTAAAGGTAATAACATGCACAAAACAAGACTGAGCTAAACCAAGCAGCAAAAAGAAAAACAAACAAAAATGAAAACAAAACCCAACCCAAATCCAATGACACTAAAAGAAAACAACACTAACCAGAAAGAAAAGTACAAGGACTGTGTGGCGAACTTTAGGAGTGTTTTCCAGTCCAGTCTGTGGGGGCACCGAACCCTGACCACAAAGTCCACCTTTGGCATTCCCCGGGGACTTTGATGCTCCGTTTTCTTTCTCTTCCGCTGCACTCTCTTAGTGTCATGCCTCGAAGTGGCAGGATCAGTTCGGGCGCAGTTCCCACACTGTGTGTCCAGTGTTGTCCCCTCTAGGGCTATGGGTCTTTGAGGGACGTTTCTCATCGTGGGGCTGCCCATGTGGTCTTCTCTGTGGATTGGCTTCTCTGATTGGGAACATCATCCTCAAGGTGTATTGGGCCAGGGTGTGCTCCATTCTTCCCTCCTCCCCCTTGTTCTGCCCTGTGTTCTCTGATCAGATATGTCCCTCTCCGCGAGCTGCAGATCCGGTGCCATCCTGTGAAATACAATCTTTTGGGGCTGCAAGGATGTGTGGGGGGTGGGGGTGGGTGTCAGCTCAGATCTTTTGAGAGTCCAGGAGATATTGACTGCTCGATGGGCACAGTTCTGTGGGGCACCGTGCTCTTGGTCCAGACGCTGGTTTGAATATGACTTTGTTGTTAACCAGTTGTGTGTCTCTGGGTGAACTCCCGTGTGTTTTTGAGTGAGTTTTCTAATCTGCAAAGTAAATGTACAGGATTATCCAGACTCCCATGTCAGCAAGTTATCCAGAGGAGTTAATCAGAGACTGTTTCATATAGTGTGTACCTGCGCGCCGCATTCTAGACCTGGGATGGCAATTATGAGCTCAGGATAGAGATGGTGTCCAGCAGGTAACATACGTGGCTCCATATTGAAACAGGAAGCCCACTGTGGAGATTTGGTCCTTCCGTTGATGGCCACCGGCCACCTAGTCTTCTCCTGCTATAACTGCTTCACTGGCTCAGCAGCTGAGCCAGAAGCCAGTGATATCATAACCAGGTGGCTAACTGGGCCAAAGGGCTGATAGATATTTGTTATCTTGTTGTCTTGGGAAACCCACCTACCCTCCATGCAAACCTTCTGGTGTGAGTTATCTGTGGAAGGAATCATGGGCTCACAGTAATTCACATCTTTCTTCTTGAAAATGTGCCCATATTCCTTTCTGAACCTGAGAAGGTGGCCCCTGTGTCCACCAAGAAATTTACTGCCTGGCCTCCTACTTGGAGAGTTAGCCTGGGCTTTTGGCGGCGAAGTGAAACAGAGCCCTGACCCCTTCATTGAGCTTCTTCAAGCATTATTGTCTCTTGCTTGGGTCTTTCTACGTGCAGATGAGGCCTATCCACTCTAGTGGAGGGTCGTGCACCTCTCCTGGGGTTTTCAAGGCACTGATTTTTCCAGTGTCCTTCTTTCCTGCAGTAGGCACATTGGTCCTTCCCCATGGCTTGGCGGTGCCCACAGGTTAGTCTCTCCGTGAGTGAGCCATGCTCTCCTTTTCCTGAGTCTCTGGGGTATCTCATGGCAATTACGATTATTTTAGCTAGCTTCTTTGTCTCTGTCGTGCTAGGGTCATCTCTGTTGTTATACACTCAATGAGCCACTTGTACCAAATCGCTAAGATTTTCCCTTCAAACCCTTCCCATTTCGTTGTCATGTCTGAGGCAGACTGACTGAGTAATAAAGGCAATACTTATTGCCCTCCTGTTCTCAGTGCCTCCGGGCCGTTAGGGGTATAAAGCCCGTAGGCTTACATCAGCCACTCTAGAAAGGCAGGCGGACATTCTCTTATAGGAACCTGAAAATTCTCACTGACCTTAGATGATAAATTCATAGGTTTCCTAGCTCTTCCGCAGAGGGTCATGTAAGAGCAATGGGTGATACCTGGTAAAGCCCTTTGGGCCTTGCTAGGAATTGAGATCCCACATTGTTGGTGTAGTGGCCAAAAGAGTTTCTCTCAAGTGGGGAGTGCCCGCTCGCTGACCATCAGGTTCACTGACTGCTTACTGGGCCTCTGTCTGGAAGGGCTACCCTCCTCCGTTGTGAACAGCACCTGGAAAAGTTGTTGGCAAGCATTACAGGTGGGCTGATGAGTATGGAAGTCATACCAGTACTAGTGTGTGTGTGGGGCTGCTTGTTAGGGGTGGGGGTGAGGTTGGGGGGCCGGTGGGGGAGGGAGTGACTCAATAAGGGCCTGTTAGAAGTTTTCTATTTCTGGACCCTAGAAACCTTATAGGGCGGGGGTTGAAAGAAAGGGTTTGAAGCCAGCTCTCCCACTCTCAGAGTTCTCCTGCAAAATGGGATAAAGCCGATTAGGGGAGAGAGATCGGGAGGGGAGGGGAGGGGAGGGGTGATGGGGAGGGGAGGGGTGATGGGGAGGGGTGATGGGGAGGGGTGATGGGGAGGGGAGGGGTGATGGGGAGGGGAGGGGTGATGGGGAGGGGAGGGGTGATGGGGAGGGGTGGGGTGATGGGGAGGGGTGGGTTGATGGGGAGGGAAGGCCTCCACCTATGTGGTTTTGGGAACTTGGACCGTTTGTTTTTCCGGTCCTTCCATGTTTCCTGAAACCTTCGAAACAAGGGCCCTTTCTTTGCGGGAGGGAGTAAGTCTTTTATATTTGCAGGCTTCTTAGTGGCAATGTCAGCCCACACTTGAAGTAACGGGATCAGATCGGGATATCCTGGTTCCCTTTAACCATAACTATGAACTCTTAGTAATAGGGGATGGGAAAACTAGTCTTGCGTGGGTCAATCAGGGACTCCTTCTGCCCCATCACTTTTAAACAAATTGTAGAGTCTCCAAGCTTTTGGGTTGAAACCACATCCTCTTGGTGAATGCCGAGAGCAGGGGTCCTCAAACTACAACCTGTGGGCCACATGCAGACAGCCGAGGACGTTGATCCTTTCTGCCGGGTGTATGTGCCCCATTTATTTATTTATTTTTTTGAACTTCAAATCAATATGTGCAGTGTGCACATGAATTTGTTCGTAATATTTGTTTTTTTAAACTATAGTCTTTCCTTCAAAAGGCCTGAGGGATAGTGAACTGGCCCCCTGGGTAAACAGTTTCAGGACCCCTGCCCTAAGGTATCCTGGACTTAGGGGTTATTAATCTCCCAGCCCTGAAACATCCCTGAACATTCTACCCGTTGTAGGAGGCACCATGGGAATTTGGACCCCGGGTAATTTACAAGCCTTTACTCCAATTGAACCCAAGAAAATTCAAAATGACTTAGGCAGTTACTCTATTTTGGTCACTTTTGACTCGTCCTGCACTAGCCCATTATTTCCATTGAACTCTATAACGCGAAGCATGATGTTTTCATAACATTAAAAAATGTATATATTAATACATATATATATATATATATATATATATTTATAACTATGAAAGTCCACAACAAAAAGAAAATTTTTTCCCAAAATTAAAATTGAAGCGTTATAGGGTTAAAAAGAAGGATGGGTCTGATCAGCGTGTCCAAGACCTTAGCATCATAAATGAATCAGTGATCCGACTGCACCTAGTAGTGCCCAAACCTGTGCCCTCCTAGGGGAAAGTGTGAATGCTTTTATCCCTCTTCCTGTACTTCCAATGAACAAACACACATGTCTGGTAATTAATCCTAAGATTATTTTTGTTTCCTGTGACACTCACCTAATTTCAAGGCCACTGCCACCTCACAAGCTTAGCCTTGTCGTAGTCAAACTGTTCACCTTTTAGACCGTTTGTTTTTCTCAGAAGTTATCGGGTGATTAAAGCTTCTGAACCAAGTGTGCCAGGTCCACGACTACCATCTCCTGGACCACCTCAACCTTATCCATCCTGGATAAAGTTGCCCTCAATGGACAACCCCTCCCAGCAGTGTAGGAAGGGTATGGACCCAAAGCCCCACCTCGCCCCTTCTGCCAGCAGGAAGTAGCTAGAGATGTCGTCGCCCAGTACCCCAAAGATTTGGGTCCATATCTCTTCAGGGGGGCAAATGTTAGGTAGCTATGCTAGGGACTGGGGCATCCGTTATGCATGCCCATAGGGCCAAGATAAGAGCCCAGTTAGGAGAGGCACCCTGTGCATGCTCAGAGGTCCAGATTTCTGGCCATGAAGGGGAGGTCACCTGGGTGGTTCCTGTACCTGGATTGACCAATCTAGGCCATGTTAATTCAATTCAGCCACTGGGGTCGGCCAGACTTGCCCACCACGCCTCCCTAACGCTCATAAAACTCTCTTGAGTGCAGACCAGGCTTCTGCATGATTTCTCTCACACTCAGGAAGGCTCTTTGGAGGCAGCTGGGCTGCACATGAGTGGCTGGTGGATACTGTTCAGATGCATGGCTTTCTGCTTGCAAGGGTTTTTGTCTCAGCTGACTGGAAGGGAGGAGGTAGTACGTCTGGATCACAGAGTATCCATGTCCACAAACGAGGCTGCTCATTCCACTGTCCTGGAAGTGCTTTATGAAAACCCTCTGCTTTGCAATGTCACTCCTTGTAGATTAGAGTGGGAGGGGCTGGGACCAAGGTATGCTGCCTCTTACTCCCAGTTGCAGGTTTCTGGATGCTGATTGTATCTCTTACAGCATCAGTTAGTGGGCTTGTTGTCTGCCTCGGGCTTTGTTCACGGAGATCCTCCAGCTAGGTGGTGGTGTATGCACATGAGCAGAGGCTTCCTGCCAATCCCCCATGAGTAGTAGAGCTCCCATGGTGTGGACTCCATGAAAGCCTTGCCCCAGGCAGCACGCTTACAAAGGAGGGTGGGCCCTGCAGGACAGAAGACCATTCCCCCTGTGGAATGGCCTCAGAGATCCACCTCCCTCTCTGGCCAGCTGCTGGGGCTGTGGGTCCTAAGCATCATGGCTGACTCAGTAATAGACACAGGGTGAGGCCACTCCAGTAGCTGTTTTGACTGGTCTCATCCAGCCTGAGATCATCCTTGCATGAGCCCTCTGCCAAGATTATTTTTGTTTCTTTTATGATCTTTTCATTAGTGGCTCCTACAACACTAACCGCAGTCCATAAATACATCATCTGTTTGAAGCACATCTGTACATTAATTGCCCTCCTTATTCACAAAATATCCACTCTCCACCCAAGCCCCTGGCCTCAGCTCCTCATTTTTCCCCCCTCAATGTCCGCCACCCATCCCTCATCAATCCTTGGAAATGTACTAATTCTTTTGTCATATTTTCACCCACCTTTCTTTTGAGGTCAATGAAGATCCTTGTAATCGGTTCCCACTTTCCATCCTGCCCTTCCTCCACCCTCCCAGTATCTCCACTCATAACACTGGTAAAGGGCCCATCCACTCTGGATTCCCCGTGTTTGAAATTCCTATCGGTACTAGAATACCTTCTCTAGTTTGGCCAGATTAGTATGGTAGAACTGGGATCATGATAGTGGGGCAAGAGGAAGCATTAAGAACTAGAGGAAAGTTGTGTTTCATCTTTGCTGTCTCATACCCTGTATTCTTTAATCTCCACTCTGAGATCCTTCTGTAAGGGGATGTCCAGTGCACTGCAAACAGGTTTTGGGTCTATACCCGGCAGTCCCCTCTCATTCTCCATGATAAGATTTTTTTGTTCTCATGATGCCTGTTGCCTTATCCCTTTAAAACTTTGTGATCACACAGGCTGGTATGCTTTCTCCATGTGGGCTCTGTTGCTTCAGAGCCAGATGGCTGTTTCTTTACCCTCAAGCCTTTAAGACCCCACACGCTATATCTTTAGGTAGCTGGACACCATCGGATTTCTTCACCACATTTGCTTATGCAGCCGCTCTGTGGTCAGTGATTGTGTAGGAAAGGCGAGCATCTTAGAATGCCAATTTTATAAAACAGTGTTCTTGCAATGAGGGATTCCTTGAGCGGAGGCCCTATGTCCATCTGCTACCTCAATACTAAATCTATAAACATATGGACATAGATCTATTTCCCCATGCCCCTTTGTAAATATATGTACATATGTACATGCCTTTTTTTAGACGTCTATAACTGGCCCTTGCTTCCCAGCTCACTCTTCTATACCCTTTGATTTTCCTCTTGTGCCCACTGACATGCTCAGTCTTCCTTTGGGTTTCAGTAATTCCTCTTGGTTACATTACCTTTGATCACGCCCTACCAGGCCTCCTACATCCCCCTCACTACCGTTTTCCATCACTTGTTGTACCCTTGTCTCTGGGTTTCTTTACACCACTTCCTTTCCCCCCACCCTCCTCACTCCCATGCCCAATGGAAAGGGCCGGTCACATGTTTACTCCTCCAGATTCTTCATCCAGCCTCTCTTAATTAGACAGACCTGTAAAGGTAATAACATGCACAAAACAAGACTGAGCTAAACCAAGCAGCAAAAAGAAAAACAAACAAAAATGAAAACAAAACCCAACCCAAATCCAATGACACTAAAAGAAAACAACACTAACCAGAAAGAAAAGTACAAGGACTGTGTGGCGAACTTTAGGAGTGTTTTCCAGTCCAGTCTGTGGGGGCACCGAACCCTGACCACAAAGTCCACCTTTGGCATTCCCCGGGGACTTTGATGCTCCGTTTTCTTTCTCTTCCGCTGCACTCTCTTAGTGTCATGCCTCGAAGTGGCAGGATCAGTTCGGGCGCAGTTCCCACACTGTGTGTCCAGTGTTGTCCCCTCTAGGGCTATGGGTCTTTGAGGGACGTTTCTCATCGTGGGGCTGCCCATGTGGTCTTCTCTGTGGATTGGCTTCTCTGATTGGGAACATCATCCTCAAGGTGTATTGGGCCAGGGTGTGCTCCATTCTTCCCTCCTCCCCCTTGTTCTGCCCTGTGTTCTCTGATCAGATATGTCCCTCTCCGCGAGCTGCAGATCCGGTGCCATCCTGTGAAATACAATCTTTTGGGGCTGCAAGGATGTGTGTGTGTGTGGGGGGGGTGGGTGTCAGCTCAGATCTTTTGAGAGTCCAGGAGATATTGACTGCTCGATGGGCACAGTTCTGTGGGGCACCGTGCTCTTGGTCCAGACGCTGGTTTGAATATGACTTTGTTGTTAACCAGTTGTGTGTCTCTGGGTGAACTCCCGTGTGTTTTTGAGTGAGTTTTCTAATCTGCAAAGTAAATGTACAGGATTATCCAGACTCCCATGTCAGCAAGTTATCCAGAGGAGTTAATCAGAGACTGTTTCATATAGTGTGTACCTGCGCGCCGCATTCTAGACCTGGGATGGCAATTATGAGCTCAGGATAGAGATGGTGTCCAGCAGGTAACATACGTGGCTCCATATTGAAACAGGAAGCCCACTGTGGAGATTTGGTCCTTCCGTTGATGGCCACCGGCCACCTAGTCTTCTCCTGCTATAACTGCTTCACTGGCTCAGCAGCTGAGCCAGAAGCCAGTGATATCATAACCAGGTGGCTAACTGGGCCAAAGGGCTGATAGATATTTGTTATCTTGTTGTCTTGGGAAACCCACCTACCCTCCATGCAAACCTTCTGGTGTGAGTTATCTGTGGAAGGAATCATGGGCTCACAGTAATTCACATCTTTCTTCTTGAAAATGTGCCCATATTCCTTTCTGAACCTGAGAAGGTGGCCCCTGTGTCCACCAAGAAATTTACTGCCTGGCCTCCTACTTGGAGAGTTAGCCTGGGCTTTTGGCGGCGAAGTGAAACAGAGCCCTGACCCCTTCATTGAGCTTCTTCAAGCATTATTGTCTCTTGCTTGGGTCTTTCTACGTGCAGATGAGGCCTATCCACTCTAGTGGAGGGTCGTGCACCTCTCCTGGGGTTTTCAAGGCACTGATTTTTCCAGTGTCCTTCTTTCCTGCAGTAGGCACATTGGTCCTTCCCCATGGCTTGGCGGTGCCCACAGGTTAGTCTCTCCGTGAGTGAGCCATGCTCTCCTTTTCCTGAGTCTCTGGGGTATCTCATGGCAATTACGATTATTTTAGCTAGCTTCTTTGTCTCTGTCGTGCTAGGGTCATCTCTGTTGTTATACACTCAATGAGCCACTTGTACCAAATCGCTAAGATTTTCCCTTCAAACCCTTCCCATTTCGTTGTCATGTCTGAGGCAGACTGACTGAGTAATAAAGGCAATACTTATTGCCCTCCTGTTCTCAGTGCCTCCGGGCCGTTAGGGGTATAAAGCCCGTAGGCTTACATCAGCCACTCTAGAAAGGCAGGCGGACATTCTCTTATAGGAACCTGAAAATTCTCACTGACCTTAGATGATAAATTCATAGGTTTCCTAGCTCTTCCGCAGAGGGTCATGTAAGAGCAATGGGTGATACCTGGTAAAGCCCTTTGGGCCTTGCTAGGAATTGAGATCCCACATTGTTGGTGTAGTGGCCAAAAGAGTTTCTCTCAAGTGGGGAGTGCCCGCTCGCTGACCATCAGGTTCACTGACTGCTTACTGGGCCTCTGTCTGGAAGGGCTACCCTCCTCCGTTGTGAACAGCACCTGGAAAAGTTGTTGGCAAGCATTACAGGTGGGCTGATGAGTATGGAAGTCATACCAGTACTAGTGTGTGTGTGGGGCTGCTTGTTAGGGGTGGGGGTGAGGTTGGGGGGCCGGTGGGGGAGGGAGTGACTCAATAAGGGCCTGTTAGAAGTTTTCTATTTCTGGACCCTAGAAACCTTATAGGGCGGGGTTGAAAGAAAGGGTTTGAAGCCAGCTCTCCCACTCTCAGAGTTCTCCTGCAAAATGGGATAAAGCCGATTAGGGGAGAGAGATCGGGAGGGGAGGGGAGGGGAGGGGTGATGGGGAGGGGAGGGGTGATGGGGAGGGGAGGGGTGATGGGGAGGGGTGATGGGGAGGGGTGATGGGGAGGGGAGGGGTGATGGGGAGGGGAGGGGTGATGGGGAGGGGAGGGGTGATGGGGAGGGGTGGGGTGATGGGGAGGGGTGGGTTGATGGGGAGGGAAGGCCTCCACCTATGTGGTTTTGGGAACTTGGACCGTTTGTTTTTCCGGTCCTTCCATGTTTCCTGAAACCTTCGAAACAAGGGCCCTTTCTTTGCGGGAGGGAGTAAGTCTTTTATATTTGCAGGCTTCTTAGTGGCAATGTCAGCCCACACTTGAAGTAACGGGATCAGATCGGGATATCCTGGTTCCCTTTAACCATAACTATGAACTCTTAGTAATAGGGGATGGGAAAACTAGTCTTGCGTGGGTCAATCAGGGACTCCTTCTGCCCCATCACTTTTAAACAAATTGTAGAGTCTCCAAGCTTTTGGGTTGAAACCACATCCTCTTGGTGAATGCCGAGAGCAGGGGTCCTCAAACTACAACCTGTGGGCCACATGCAGACAGCCGAGGACGTTGATCCTTTCTGCCGGGTGTATGTGCCCCATTTATTTATTTATTTTTTTGAACTTCAAATCAATATGTGCAGTGTGCACATGAATTTGTTCGTAATATTTGTTTTTTTAAACTATAGTCTTTCCTTCAAAAGGCCTGAGGGATAGTGAACTGGCCCCCTGGGTAAACAGTTTCAGGACCCCTGCCCTAAGGTATCCTGGACTTAGGGGTTATTAATCTCCCAGCCCTGAAACATCCCTGAACATTCTACCCGTTGTAGGAGGCACCATGGGAATTTGGACCCCGGGTAATTTACAAGCCTTTACTCCAATTGAACCCAAGAAAATTCAAAATGACTTAGGCAGTTACTCTATTTTGGTCACTTTTGACTCGTCCTGCACTAGCCCATTATTTCCATTGAACTCTATAACGCGAAGCATGATGTTTTCATAACATTAAAAAATGTATATATTAATACATATATATATATATATTTATAACTATGAAAGTCCACAACAAAAAGAAAATTTTTTCCCAAAATTAAAATTGAAGCGTTATAGGGTTAAAAAGAAGGATGGGTCTGATCAGCGTGTCCAAGACCTTAGCATCATAAATGAATCAGTGATCCGACTGCACCTAGTAGTGCCCAAACCTGTGCCCTCCTAGGGGAAAGTGTGAATGCTTTTATCCCTCTTCCTGTACTTCCAATGAACAAACACACATGTCTGGTAATTAATCCTAAGATTATTTTTGTTTCCTGTGACACTCACCTAATTTCAAGGCCACTGCCACCTCACAAGCTTAGCCTTGTCGTAGTCAAACTGTTCACCTTTTAGACCGTTTGTTTTTCTCAGAAGTTATCGGGTGATTAAAGCTTCTGAACCAAGTGTGCCAGGTCCACGACTACCATCTCCTGGACCACCTCAACCTTATCCATCCTGGATAAAGTTGCCCTCAATGGACAACCCCTCCCAGCAGTGTAGGAAGGGTATGGACCCAAAGCCCCACCTCGCCCCTTCTGCCAGCAGGAAGTAGCTAGAGATGTCGTCGCCCAGTACCCCAAAGATTTGGGTCCATATCTCTTCAGGGGGGCAAATGTTAGGTAGCTATGCTAGGGACTGGGGCATCCGTTATGCATGCCCATAGGGCCAAGATAAGAGCCCAGTTAGGAGAGGCACCCTGTGCATGCTCAGAGGTCCAGATTTCTGGCCATGAAGGGGAGGTCACCTGGGTGGTTCCTGTACCTGGATTGACCAATCTAGGCCATGTTAATTCAATTCAGCCACTGGGGTCGGCCAGACTTGCCCACCACGCCTCCCTAACGCTCATAAAACTCTCTTGAGTGCAGACCAGGCTTCTGCATGATTTCTCTCACACTCAGGAAGGCTCTTTGGAGGCAGCTGGGCTGCACATGAGTGGCTGGTGGATACTGTTCAGATGCATGGCTTTCTGCTTGCAAGGGTTTTTGTCTCAGCTGACTGGAAGGGAGGAGGTAGTACGTCTGGATCACAGAGTATCCATGTCCACAAACGAGGCTGCTCATTCCACTGTCCTGGAAGTGCTTTATGAAAACCCTCTGCTTTGCAATGTCACTCCTTGTAGATTAGAGTGGGAGGGGCTGGGACCAAGGTATGCTGCCTCTTACTCCCAGTTGCAGGTTTCTGGATGCTGATTGTATCTCTTACAGCATCAGTTAGTGGGCTTGTTGTCTGCCTCGGGCTTTGTTCACGGAGATCCTCCAGCTAGGTGGTGGTGTATGCACATGAGCAGAGGCTTCCTGCCAATCCCCCATGAGTAGTAGAGCTCCCATGGTGTGGACTCCATGAAAGCCTTGCCCCAGGCAGCACGCTTACAAAGGAGGGTGGGCCCTGCAGGACAGAAGACCATTCCCCCTGTGGAATGGTCTCAGAGATCCACCTCCCTCTCTGGCCAGCTGCTGGGGCTGTGGGTCCTAAGCATCATGGCTGACTCAGTAATAGACACAGGGTGAGGCCACTCCAGTAGCTGTTTTGACTGGTCTCATCCAGCCTGAGATCATCCTTGCATGAGCCCTCTGCCAAGATTATTTTTGTTTCTTTTATGATCTTTTCATTAGTGGCTCCTACAACACTAACCGCAATCCATAAATACATCATCTGTTTGGAGCACATCTGTACATTAATTGCCCTCCTTATTCACAAAATATCCACTCTCCACCCAAGCCCCTGGCCTCAGCTCCTCATTTTTCCCCCCTCAATGCCCGCCACCCATCCCTCATCAATCCTTGGAAATGTACTAATTCTTTTGTCATATTTTCACCCACCTTTCTTTTGAGGTCAATGAAGATCCTTGTAATCGGTTCCCACTTTCCATCCTGCCCTTCCTCCACCCTCCCAGTATCTCTACTCATAACACTGGTAAAGGGCCCATCCACTCTGGATTCCCCGTGTTTGAAATTCCTATCGGTACTAGAATACCTTCTCTAGTTTGGCCAGATTAGTATGGTAGAACTGGGATCATGATAGTGGGGCAAGAGGAAGCATTAAGAACTAGAGGAAAGTTGTGTTTCATCTTTTCTGTCTCATACCCTGTATTCTTTAATCTCCACTCTGAGATCCTTCTGTAAGGGGATGTCCAGTGCACTGCAAACAGGTTTTGGGTCTATACCCGGCAGTCCCCTCTCATTCTCCATGATAAGATTTTTTTGTTCTCATGATGCCTGTTGCCTTATCCCTTTAAAACTTTGTGATCACACAGGCTGGTATGCTTTCTCCATGTGGGCTCTGTTGCTTCAGAGCCAGATGGCTGTTTCTTTACCCTCAAGCCTTTAAGACCCCACACGCTATATCTTTAGGTAGCTGGACACCATCGGATTTCTTCACCACATTTGCTTATGCAGCCGCTCTGTGGTCAGTGATTGTGTAGGAAAGGCGAGCATCTTAGAATGCCAATTTTATAAAACAGTGTTCTTGCAATGAGGGATTCCTTGAGCGGAGGCCCTATGTCCATCTGCTACCTCAATACTAAATCTATAAACATATGGACATAGATCTATTTCCCCATGCCCCTTTGTAAATATATGTACATATGTACATGCCTTTTTTTAGACGTCTATAACTGGCCCTTGCTTCCCAGCTCACTCTTCTATACCCTTTGATTTTCCTCTTGTGCCCACTGACATGCTCAGTCTTCCTTTGGGTTTCAGTAATTCCTCTTGGTTACATTACCTTTGATCACGCCCTACCAGGCCTCCTACATCCCCCTCACTACCGTTTTCCATCACTTGTTGTACCCTTGTCTCTGGGTTTCTTTACACCACTTCCTTTCCCCCCACCCTCCTCACTCCCATGCCCAATGGAAAGGGCCGGTCACATGTTTACTCCTCCAGATTCTTCATCCAGCCTCTCTTAATTAGACAGACCTGTAAAGGTAATAACATGCACAAAACAAGACTGAGCTAAACCAAGCAGCAAAAAGAAAAACAAACAAAAATGAAAACAAAACCCAACCCAAATCCAATGACACTAAAAGAAAACAACACTAACCAGAAAGAAAAGTACAAGGACTGTGTGGCGAACTTTAGGAGTGTTTTCCAGTCCAGTCTGTGGGGGCACCGAACCCTGACCACAAAGTCCACCTTTGGCATTCCCCGGGGACTTTGATGCTCCGTTTTCTTTCTCTTCCGCTGCACTCTCTTAGTGTCATGCCTCGAAGTGGCAGGATCAGTTCGGGCGCAGTTCCCACACTGTGTGTCCAGTGTTGTCCCCTCTAAGGCTATGGGTCTTTGAGGGACGTTTCTCATCGTGGGGCTGCCCATGTGGTCTTCTCTGTGGATTGGCTTCTCTGATTGGGAACATCATCCTCAAGGTGTATTGGGCCAGGGTGTGCTCCATTCTTCCCTCCTCCCCCTTGTTCTGCCCTGTGTTCTCTGATCAGATATGTCCCTCTCCGCGAGCTGCAGATCCGGTGCCATCCTGTGAAATACAATCTTTTGGGGCTGCAAGGATGTGTGTGGGGGGGGTGGGTGTCAGCTCAGATCTTTTGAGAGTCCAGGAGATATTGACTGCTCGATGGGCACAGTTCTGTGGGGCACCGTGCTCTTGGTCCAGACGCTGGTTTGAATATGACTTTGTTGTTAACCAGTTGTGTGTCTCTGGGTGAACTCCCGTGTGTTTTTGAGTGAGTTTTCTAATCTGCAAAGTAAATGTACAGGATTATCCAGACTCCCATGTCAGCAAGTTATCCAGAGGAGTTAATCAGAGACTGTTTCATATAGTGTGTACCTGCGCGCCGCATTCTAGACCTGGGATGGCAATTATGAGCTCAGGATAGAGATGGTGTCCAGCAGGTAACATACGTGGCTCCATATTGAAACAGAAAGCCCACTGTGGAGATTTGGTCCTTCCGTTGATGGCCACCGGCCACCTAGTCTTCTCCTGCTATAACTGCTTCACTGGCTCAGCAGCTGAGCCAGAAGCCAGTGATATCATAACCAGGTGGCTAACTGGGCCAAAGGGCTGATAGATATTTGTTATCTTGTTGTCTTGGGAAACCCACCTACCCTCCATGCAAACCTTCTGGTGTGAGTTATCTGTGGAAGGAATCATGGGCTCACAGTAATTCACATCTTTCTTCTTGAAAATGTGCCCATATTCCTTTCTGAACCTGAGAAGGTGGCCCCTGTGTCCACCAAGAAATTTACTGCCTGGCCTCCTACTTGGAGAGTTAGCCTGGGCTTTTGGCGGCGAAGTGAAACAGAGCCCTGACCCCTTCATTGAGCTTCTTCAAGCATTATTGTCTCTTGCTTGGGTCTTTCTACGTGCAGATGAGGCCTATCCACTCTAGTGGAGGGTCGTGCACCTCTCCTGGGGTTTTCAAGGCACTGATTTTTCCAGTGTCCTTCTTTCCTGCAGTAGGCACATTGGTCCTTCCCCATGGCTTGGCGGTGCCCACAGGTTAGTCTCTCCGTGAGTGAGCCATGCTCTCCTTTTCCTGAGTCTCTGGGGTATCTCATGGCAATTACGATTATTTTAGCTAGCTTCTTTGTCTCTGTCGTGCTAGGGTCATCTCTGTTGTTATACACTCAATGAGCCACTTGTACCAAATCGCTAAGATTTTCCCTTCAAACCCTTCCCATTTCGTTGTCATGTCTGAGGCAGACTGACTGAGTAATAAAGGCAATACTTATTGCCCTCCTGTTCTCAGTGCCTCCGGGCCGTTAGGGGTATAAAGCCCGTAGGCTTACATCAGCCACTCTAGAAAGGCAGGCGGACATTCTCTTATAGGAACCTGAAAATTCTCACTGACCTTAGATGATAAATTCATAGGTTTCCTAGCTCTTCCGCAGAGGGTCATGTAAGAGCAATGGGTGATACCTGGTAAAGCCCTTTGGGCCTTGCTAGGAATTGAGATCCCACATTGTTGGTGTAGTGGCCAAAAGAGTTTCTCTCAAGTGGGGAGTGCCCGCTCGCTGACCATCAGGTTCACTGACTGCTTACTGGGCCTCTGTCTGGAAGGGCTACCCTCCTCCGTTGTGAACAGCACCTGGAAAAGTTGTTGGCAAGCATTACAGGTGGGCTGATGAGTATGGAAGTCATACCAGTACTAGTGTGTGTGTGGGGCTGCTTGTTAGGGGTGGGGGTGAGGTTGGGGGGCCGGTGGGGGAGGGAGTGACTCAATAAGGGCCTGTTAGAAGTTTTCTATTTCTGGACCCTAGAAACCTTATAGGGCGGGGGTTGAAAGAAAGGGTTTGAAGCCAGCTCTCCCACTCTCAGAGTTCTCCTGCAAAATGGGATAAAGCCGATTAGGGGAGAGAGATCGGGAGGGGAGGGGAGGGGAGGGGTGATGGGGAGGGGAGGGGTGATGGGGAGGGGAGGGGTGATGGGGAGGGGTGATGGGGAGGGGTGATGGGGAGGGGAGGGGTGATGGGGAGGGGAGGGGTGATGGGGAGGGGAGGGGTGATGGGGAGGGGTGGGGTGATGGGGAGGGGTGGGTTGATGGGGAGGGAAGGCCTCCACCTATGTGGTTTTGGGAACTTGGACCGTTTGTTTTTCCGGTCCTTCCATGTTTCCTGAAACCTTCGAAACAAGGGCCCTTTCTTTGCGGGAGGGAGTAAGTCTTTTATATTTGCAGGCTTCTTAGTGGCAATGTCAGCCCACACTTGAAGTAACG
The DNA here is from genome assembly GCF_050624435.1 of Tenrec ecaudatus. NCBI lineage: Eukaryota > Metazoa > Chordata > Mammalia > Afrosoricida > Tenrecidae > Tenrec > Tenrec ecaudatus. The sequence goes on along the minus strand of NC_134548.1, from coordinate 67,428,227 downwards.
GGATCAGATCGGGATATCCTGGTTCCCTTTAACCATAACTATGAACTCTTAGTAATAGGGGATGGGAAAACTAGTCTTGCGTGGGTCAATCAGGGACTCCTTCTGCCCCATCACTTTTAAACAAATTGTAGAGTCTCCAAGCTTTTGGGTTGAAACCACATCCTCTTGGTGAATGCCGAGAGCAGGGGTCCTCAAACTACAACCTGTGGGCCACATGCAGACAGCCGAGGACGTTGATCCTTTCTGCCGGGTGTATGTGCCCCATTTATTTATTTATTTTTTTGAACTTCAAATCAATATGTGCAGTGTGCACATGAATTTGTTCGTAATATTTGTTTTTTTAAACTATAGTCTTTCCTTCAAAAGGCCTGAGGGATAGTGAACTGGCCCCCTGGGTAAACAGTTTCAGGACCCCTGCCCTAAGGTATCCTGGACTTAGGGGTTATTAATCTCCCAGCCCTGAAACATCCCTGAACATTCTACCCGTTGTAGGAGGCACCATGGGAATTTGGACCCCGGGTAATTTACAAGCCTTTACTCCAATTGAACCCAAGAAAATTCAAAATGACTTAGGCAGTTACTCTATTTTGGTCACTTTTGACTCGTCCTGCACTAGCCCATTATTTCCATTGAACTCTATAACGCGAAGCATGATGTTTTCATAACATTAAAAAATGTATATATTAATACATATATATATATATATATATTTATAACTATGAAAGTCCACAACAAAAAGAAAATTTTTTCCCAAAATTAAAATTGAAGCGTTATAGGGTTAAAAAGAAGGATGGGTCTGATCAGCGTGTCCAAGACCTTAGCATCATAAATGAATCAGTGATCCGACTGCACCTAGTAGTGCCCAAACCTGTGCCCTCCTAGGGGAAAGTGTGAATGCTTTTATCCCTCTTCCTGTACTTCCAATGAACAAACACACATGTCTGGTAATTAATCCTAAGATTATTTTTGTTTCCTGTGACACTCACCTAATTTCAAGGCCACTGCCACCTCACAAGCTTAGCCTTGTCGTAGTCAAACTGTTCACCTTTTAGACCGTTTGTTTTTCTCAGAAGTTATCGGGTGATTAAAGCTTCTGAACCAAGTGTGCCAGGTCCACGACTACCATCTCCTGGACCACCTCAACCTTATCCATCCTGGATAAAGTTGCCCTCAATGGACAACCCCTCCCAGCAGTGTAGGAAGGGTATGGACCCAAAGCCCCACCTCGCCCCTTCTGCCAGCAGGAAGTAGCTAGAGATGTCGTCGCCCAGTACCCCAAAGATTTGGGTCCATATCTCTTCAGGGGGGCAAATGTTAGGTAGCTATGCTAGGGACTGGGGCATCCGTTATGCATGCCCATAGGGCCAAGATAAGAGCCCAGTTAGGAGAGGCACCCTGTGCATGCTCAGAGGTCCAGATTTCTGGCCATGAAGGGGAGGTCACCTGGGTGGTTCCTGTACCTGGATTGACCAATCTAGGCCATGTTAATTCAATTCAGCCACTGGGGTCGGCCAGACTTGCCCACCACGCCTCCCTAACGCTCATAAAACTCTCTTGAGTGCAGACCAGGCTTCTGCATGATTTCTCTCACACTCAGGAAGGCTCTTTGGAGGCAGCTGGGCTGCACATGAGTGGCTGGTGGATACTGTTCAGATGCATGGCTTTCTGCTTGCAAGGGTTTTTGTCTCAGCTGACTGGAAGGGAGGAGGTAGTACGTCTGGATCACAGAGTATCCATGTCCACAAACGAGGCTGCTCATTCCACTGTCCTGGAAGTGCTTTATGAAAACCCTCTGCTTTGCAATGTCACTCCTTGTAGATTAGAGTGGGAGGGGCTGGGACCAAGGTATGCTGCCTCTTACTCCCAGTTGCAGGTTTCTGGATGCTGATTGTATCTCTTACAGCATCAGTTAGTGGGCTTGTTGTCTGCCTCGGGCTTTGTTCACGGAGATCCTCCAGCTAGGTGGTGGTGTATGCACATGAGCAGAGGCTTCCTGCCAATCCCCCATGAGTAGTAGAGCTCCCATGGTGTGGACTCCATGAAAGCCTTGCCCCAGGCAGCACGCTTACAAAGGAGGGTGGGCCCTGCAGGACAGAAGACCATTCCCCCTGTGGAATGGTCTCAGAGATCCACCTCCCTCTCTGGCCAGCTGCTGGGGCTGTGGGTCCTAAGCATCATGGCTGACTCAGTAATAGACACAGGGTGAGGCCACTCCAGTAGCTGTTTTGACTGGTCTCATCCAGCCTGAGATCATCCTTGCATGAGCCCTCTGCCAAGATTATTTTTGTTTCTTTTATGATCTTTTCATTAGTGGCTCCTACAACACTAACCGCAATCCATAAATACATCATCTGTTTGGAGCACATCTGTACATTAATTGCCCTCCTTATTCACAAAATATCCACTCTCCACCCAAGCCCCTGGCCTCAGCTCCTCATTTTTCCCCCCTCAATGCCCGCCACCCATCCCTCATCAATCCTTGGAAATGTACTAATTCTTTTGTCATATTTTCACCCACCTTTCTTTTGAGGTCAATGAAGATCCTTGTAATCGGTTCCCACTTTCCATCCTGCCCTTCCTCCACCCTCCCAGTATCTCTACTCATAACACTGGTAAAGGGCCCATCCACTCTGGATTCCCCGTGTTTGAAATTCCTATCGGTACTAGAATACCTTCTCTAGTTTGGCCAGATTAGTATGGTAGAACTGGGATCATGATAGTGGGGCAAGAGGAAGCATTAAGAACTAGAGGAAAGTTGTGTTTCATCTTTTCTGTCTCATACCCTGTATTCTTTAATCTCCACTCTGAGATCCTTCTGTAAGGGGATGTCCAGTGCACTGCAAACAGGTTTTGGGTCTATACCCGGCAGTCCCCTCTCATTCTCCATGATAAGATTTTTTTGTTCTCATGATGCCTGTTGCCTTATCCCTTTAAAACTTTGTGATCACACAGGCTGGTATGCTTTCTCCATGTGGGCTCTGTTGCTTCAGAGCCAGATGGCTGTTTCTTTACCCTCAAGCCTTTAAGACCCCACACGCTATATCTTTAGGTAGCTGGACACCATCGGATTTCTTCACCACATTTGCTTATGCAGCCGCTCTGTGGTCAGTGATTGTGTAGGAAAGGCGAGCATCTTAGAATGCCAATTTTATAAAACAGTGTTCTTGCAATGAGGGATTCCTTGAGCGGAGGCCCTATGTCCATCTGCTACCTCAATACTAAATCTATAAACATATGGACATAGATCTATTTCCCCATGCCCCTTTGTAAATATATGTACATATGTACATGCCTTTTTTTAGACGTCTATAACTGGCCCTTGCTTCCCAGCTCACTCTTCTATACCCTTTGATTTTCCTCTTGTGCCCACTGACATGCTCAGTCTTCCTTTGGGTTTCAGTAATTCCTCTTGGTTACATTACCTTTGATCACGCCCTACCAGGCCTCCTACATCCCCCTCACTACCGTTTTCCATCACTTGTTGTACCCTTGTCTCTGGGTTTCTTTACACCACTTCCTTTCCCCCCACCCTCCTCACTCCCATGCCCAATGGAAAGGGCCGGTCACATGTTTACTCCTCCAGATTCTTCATCCAGCCTCTCTTAATTAGACAGACCTGTAAAGGTAATAACATGCACAAAACAAGACTGAGCTAAACCAAGCAGCAAAAAGAAAAACAAACAAAAATGAAAACAAAACCCAACCCAAATCCAATGACACTAAAAGAAAACAACACTAACCAGAAAGAAAAGTACAAGGACTGTGTGGCGAACTTTAGGAGTGTTTTCCAGTCCAGTCTGTGGGGGCACCGAACCCTGACCACAAAGTCCACCTTTGGCATTCCCCGGGGACTTTGATGCTCCGTTTTCTTTCTCTTCCGCTGCACTCTCTTAGTGTCATGCCTCGAAGTGGCAGGATCAGTTCGGGCGCAGTTCCCACACTGTGTGTCCAGTGTTGTCCCCTCTAAGGCTATGGGTCTTTGAGGGACGTTTCTCATCGTGGGGCTGCCCATGTGGTCTTCTCTGTGGATTGGCTTCTCTGATTGGGAACATCATCCTCAAGGTGTATTGGGCCAGGGTGTGCTCCATTCTTCCCTCCTCCCCCTTGTTCTGCCCTGTGTTCTCTGATCAGATATGTCCCTCTCCGCGAGCTGCAGATCCGGTGCCATCCTGTGAAATACAATCTTTTGGGGCTGCAAGGATGTGTGTGGGGGGGGTGGGTGTCAGCTCAGATCTTTTGAGAGTCCAGGAGATATTGACTGCTCGATGGGCACAGTTCTGTGGGGCACCGTGCTCTTGGTCCAGACGCTGGTTTGAATATGACTTTGTTGTTAACCAGTTGTGTGTCTCTGGGTGAACTCCCGTGTGTTTTTGAGTGAGTTTTCTAATCTGCAAAGTAAATGTACAGGATTATCCAGACTCCCATGTCAGCAAGTTATCCAGAGGAGTTAATCAGAGACTGTTTCATATAGTGTGTACCTGCGCGCCGCATTCTAGACCTGGGATGGCAATTATGAGCTCAGGATAGAGATGGTGTCCAGCAGGTAACATACGTGGCTCCATATTGAAACAGAAAGCCCACTGTGGAGATTTGGTCCTTCCGTTGATGGCCACCGGCCACCTAGTCTTCTCCTGCTATAACTGCTTCACTGGCTCAGCAGCTGAGCCAGAAGCCAGTGATATCATAACCAGGTGGCTAACTGGGCCAAAGGGCTGATAGATATTTGTTATCTTGTTGTCTTGGGAAACCCACCTACCCTCCATGCAAACCTTCTGGTGTGAGTTATCTGTGGAAGGAATCATGGGCTCACAGTAATTCACATCTTTCTTCTTGAAAATGTGCCCATATTCCTTTCTGAACCTGAGAAGGTGGCCCCTGTGTCCACCAAGAAATTTACTGCCTGGCCTCCTACTTGGAGAGTTAGCCTGGGCTTTTGGCGGCGAAGTGAAACAGAGCCCTGACCCCTTCATTGAGCTTCTTCAAGCATTATTGTCTCTTGCTTGGGTCTTTCTACGTGCAGATGAGGCCTATCCACTCTAGTGGAGGGTCGTGCACCTCTCCTGGGGTTTTCAAGGCACTGATTTTTCCAGTGTCCTTCTTTCCTGCAGTAGGCACATTGGTCCTTCCCCATGGCTTGGCGGTGCCCACAGGTTAGTCTCTCCGTGAGTGAGCCATGCTCTCCTTTTCCTGAGTCTCTGGGGTATCTCATGGCAATTACGATTATTTTAGCTAGCTTCTTTGTCTCTGTCGTGCTAGGGTCATCTCTGTTGTTATACACTCAATGAGCCACTTGTACCAAATCGCTAAGATTTTCCCTTCAAACCCTTCCCATTTCGTTGTCATGTCTGAGGCAGACTGACTGAGTAATAAAGGCAATACTTATTGCCCTCCTGTTCTCAGTGCCTCCGGGCCGTTAGGGGTATAAAGCCCGTAGGCTTACATCAGCCACTCTAGAAAGGCAGGCGGACATTCTCTTATAGGAACCTGAAAATTCTCACTGACCTTAGATGATAAATTCATAGGTTTCCTAGCTCTTCCGCAGAGGGTCATGTAAGAGCAATGGGTGATACCTGGTAAAGCCCTTTGGGCCTTGCTAGGAATTGAGATCCCACATTGTTGGTGTAGTGGCCAAAAGAGTTTCTCTCAAGTGGGGAGTGCCCGCTCGCTGACCATCAGGTTCACTGACTGCTTACTGGGCCTCTGTCTGGAAGGGCTACCCTCCTCCGTTGTGAACAGCACCTGGAAAAGTTGTTGGCAAGCATTACAGGTGGGCTGATGAGTATGGAAGTCATACCAGTACTAGTGTGTGTGTGGGGCTGCTTGTTAGGGGTGGGGGTGAGGTTGGGGGGCCGGTGGGGGAGGGAGTGACTCAATAAGGGCCTGTTAGAAGTTTTCTATTTCTGGACCCTAGAAACCTTATAGGGCGGGGGTTGAAAGAAAGGGTTTGAAGCCAGCTCTCCCACTCTCAGAGTTCTCCTGCAAAATGGGATAAAGCCGATTAGGGGAGAGAGATCGGGAGGGGAGGGGAGGGGAGGGGTGATGGGGAGGGGAGGGGTGATGGGGAGGGGAGGGGTGATGGGGAGGGGTGATGGGGAGGGGTGATGGGGAGGGGAGGGGTGATGGGGAGGGGAGGGGTGATGGGGAGGGGTGGGGTGATGGGGAGGGGTGGGTTGATGGGGAGGGAAGGCCTCCACCTATGTGGTTTTGGGAACTTGGACCGTTTGTTTTTCCGGTCCTTCCATGTTTCCTGAAACCTTCGAAACAAGGGCCCTTTCTTTGCGGGAGGGAGTAAGTCTTTTATATTTGCAGGCTTCTTAGTGGCAATGTCAGCCCACACTTGAAGTAACGGGATCAGATCGGGATATCCTGGTTCCCTTTAACCATAACTATGAACTCTTAGTAATAGGGGATGGGAAAACTAGTCTTGCGTGGGTCAATCAGGGACTCCTTCTGCCCCATCACTTTTAAACAAATTGTAGAGTCTCCAAGCTTTTGGGTTGAAACCACATCCTCTTGGTGAATGCCGAGAGCAGGGGTCCTCAAACTACAACCTGTGGGCCACATGCAGACAGCCGAGGACGTTGATCCTTTCTGCCGGGTGTATGTGCCCCATTTATTTATTTATTTTTTTGAACTTCAAATCAATATGTGCAGTGTGCACATGAATTTGTTCGTAATATTTGTTTTTTTAAACTATAGTCTTTCCTTCAAAAGGCCTGAGGGATAGTGAACTGGCCCCCTGGGTAAACAGTTTCAGGACCCCTGCCCTAAGGTATCCTGGACTTAGGGGTTATTAATCTCCCAGCCCTGAAACATCCCTGAACATTCTACCCGTTGTAGGAGGCACCATGGGAATTTGGACCCCGGGTAATTTACAAGCCTTTACTCCAATTGAACCCAAGAAAATTCAAAATGACTTAGGCAGTTACTCTATTTTGGTCACTTTTGACTCGTCCTGCACTAGCCCATTATTTCCATTGAACTCTATAACGCGAAGCATGATGTTTTCATAACATTAAAAAATGTATATATTAATACATATATATATATATATATTTATAACTATGAAAGTCCACAACAAAAAGAAAATTTTTTCCCAAAATTAAAATTGAAGCGTTATAGGGTTAAAAAGAAGGATGGGTCTGATCAGCGTGTCCAAGACCTTAGCATCATAAATGAATCAGTGATCCGACTGCACCTAGTAGTGCCCAAACCTGTGCCCTCCTAGGGGAAAGTGTGAATGCTTTTATCCCTCTTCCTGTACTTCCAATGAACAAACACACATGTCTGGTAATTAATCCTAAGATTATTTTTGTTTCCTGTGACACTCACCTAATTTCAAGGCCACTGCCACCTCACAAGCTTAGCCTTGTCGTAGTCAAACTGTTCACCTTTTAGACCGTTTGTTTTTCTCAGAAGTTATCGGGTGATTAAAGCTTCTGAACCAAGTGTGCCAGGTCCACGACTACCATCTCCTGGACCACCTCAACCTTATCCATCCTGGATAAAGTTGCCCTCAATGGACAACCCCTCCCAGCAGTGTAGGAAGGGTATGGACCCAAAGCCCCACCTCGCCCCTTCTGCCAGCAGGAAGTAGCTAGAGATGTCGTCGCCCAGTACCCCAAAGATTTGGGTCCATATCTCTTCAGGGGGGCAAATGTTAGGTAGCTATGCTAGGGACTGGGGCATCCGTTATGCATGCCCATAGGGCCAAGATAAGAGCCCAGTTAGGAGAGGCACCCTGTGCATGCTCAGAGGTCCAGATTTCTGGCCATGAAGGGGAGGTCACCTGGGTGGTTCCTGTACCTGGATTGACCAATCTAGGCCATGTTAATTCAATTCAGCCACTGGGGTCGGCCAGACTTGCCCACCACGCCTCCCTAACGCTCATAAAACTCTCTTGAGTGCAGACCAGGCTTCTGCATGATTTCTCTCACACTCAGGAAGGCTCTTTGGAGGCAGCTGGGCTGCACATGAGTGGCTGGTGGATACTGTTCAGATGCATGGCTTTCTGCTTGCAAGGGTTTTTGTCTCAGCTGACTGGAAGGGAGGAGGTAGTACGTCTGGATCACAGAGTATCCATGTCCACAAACGAGGCTGCTCATTCCACTGTCCTGGAAGTGCTTTATGAAAACCCTCTGCTTTGCAATGTCACTCCTTGTAGATTAGAGTGGGAGGGGCTGGGACCAAGGTATGCTGCCTCTTACTCCCAGTTGCAGGTTTCTGGATGCTGATTGTATCTCTTACAGCATCAGTTAGTGGGCTTGTTGTCTGCCTCGGGCTTTGTTCACGGAGATCCTCCAGCTAGGTGGTGGTGTATGCACATGAGCAGAGGCTTCCTGCCAATCCCCCATGAGTAGTAGAGCTCCCATGGTGTGGACTCCATGAAAGCCTTGCCCCAGGCAGCACGCTTACAAAGGAGGGTGGGCCCTGCAGGACAGAAGACCATTCCCCCTGTGGAATGGCCTCAGAGATCCACCTCCCTCTCTGGCCAGCTGCTGGGGCTGTGGGTCCTAAGCATCATGGCTGACTCAGTAATAGACACAGGGTGAGGCCACTCCAGTAGCTGTTTTGACTGGTCTCATCCAGCCTGAGATCATCCTTGCATGAGCCCTCTGCCAAGATTATTTTTGTTTCTTTTATGATCTTTTCATTAGTGGCTCCTACAACACTAACCGCAGTCCATAAATACATCATCTGTTTGAAGCACATCTGTACATTAATTGCCCTCCTTATTCACAAAATATCCACTCTCCACCCAAGCCCCTGGCCTCAGCTCCTCATTTTTCCCCCCTCAATGCCCGCCACCCATCCCTCATCAATCCTTGGAAATGTACTAATTCTTTTGTCATATTTTCACCCACCTTTCTTTTGAGGTCAATGAAGATCCTTGTAATCGGTTCCCACTTTCCATCCTGCCCTTCCTCCACCCTCCCAGTATCTCCACTCATAACACTGGTAAAGGGCCCATCCACTCTGGATTCCCCGTGTTTGAAATTCCTATCGGTACTAGAATACCTTCTCTAGTTTGGCCAGATTAGTATGGTAGAACTGGGATCATGATAGTGGGGCAAGAGGAAGCATTAAGAACTAGAGGAAAGTTGTGTTTCATCTTTGCTGTCTCATACCCTGTATTCTTTAATCTCCACTCTGAGATCCTTCTGTAAGGGGATGTCCAGTGCACTGCAAACAGGTTTTGGGTCTATACCCGGCAGTCCCCTCTCATTCTCCATGATAAGATTTTTTTGTTCTCATGATGCCTGTTGCCTTATCCCTTTAAAACTTTGTGATCACACAGGCTGGTATGCTTTCTCCATGTGGGCTCTGTTGCTTCAGAGCCAGATGGCTGTTTCTTTACCCTCAAGCCTTTAAGACCCCACACGCTATATCTTTAGGTAGCTGGACACCATCGGATTTCTTCACCACATTTGCTTATGCAGCCGCTCTGTGGTCAGTGATTGTGTAGGAAAGGTGAGCATCTTAGAATGCCAATTTTATAAAACAGTGTTCTTGCAATGAGGGATTCCTTGAGCGGAGGCCCTATGTCCATCTGCTACCTCAATACTAAATCTATAAACATATGGACATAGATCTATTTCCCCATGCCCCTTTGTAAATATATGTACATATGTACATGCCTTTTTTTAGACGTCTATAACTGGCCCTTGCTTCCCAGCTCACTCTTCTATACCCTTTGATTTTCCTCTTGTGCCCACTGACATGCTCAGTCTTCCTTTGGGTTTCAGTAATTCCTCTTGGTTACATTACCTTTGATCACGCCCTACCAGGCCTCCTACATCCCCCTCACTACCGTTTTCCATCACTTGTTGTACCCTTGTCTCTGGGTTTCTTTACACCACTTCCTTTCCCCCCACCCTCCTCACTCCCATGCCCAATGGAAAGGGCCGGTCACATGTTTACTCCTCCAGATTCTTCATCCAGCCTCTCTTAATTAGACAGACCTGTAAAGGTAATAACATGCACAAAACAAGACTGAGCTAAACCAAGCAGCAAAAAGAAAAACAAACAAAAATGAAAACAAAACCCAACCCAAATCCAATGACACTAAAAGAAAACAACACTAACCAGAAAGAAAAGTACAAGGACTGTGTGGCGAACTTTAGGAGTGTTTTCCAGTCCAGTCTGTGGGGGCACCGAACCCTGACCACAAAGTCCACCTTTGGCATTCCCCGGGGACTTTGATGCTCCGTTTTCTTTCTCTTCCGCTGCACTCTCTTAGTGTCATGCCTCGAAGTGGCAGGATCAGTTCGGGCGCAGTTCCCACACTGTGTGTCCAGTGTTGTCCCCTCTAGGGCTATGGGTCTTTGAGGGACGTTTCTCATCGTGGGGCTGCCCATGTGGTCTTCTCTGTGGATTGGCTTCTCTGATTGGGAACATCATCCTCAAGGTGTATTGGGCCAGGGTGTGCTCCATTCTTCCCTCCTCCCCCTTGTTCTGCCCTGTGTTCTCTGATCAGATATGTCCCTCTCCGCGAGCTGCAGATCCGGTGCCATCCTGTGAAATACAATCTTTTGGGGCTGCAAGGATGTGTGTGTGTGTGGGGGGGGTGGGTGTCAGCTCAGATCTTTTGAGAGTCCAGGAGATATTGACTGCTCGATGGGCACAGTTCTGTGGGGCACCGTGCTCTTGGTCCAGACGCTGGTTTGAATATGACTTTGTTGTTAACCAGTTGTGTGTCTCTGGGTGAACTCCCGTGTGTTTTTGAGTGAGTTTTCTAATCTGCAAAGTAAATGTACAGGATTATCCAGACTCCCATGTCAGCAAGTTATCCAGAGGAGTTAATCAGAGACTGTTTCATATAGTGTGTACCTGCGCGCCGCATTCTAGACCTGGGATGGCAATTATGAGCTCAGGATAGAGATGGTGTCCAGCAGGTAACATACGTGGCTCCATATTGAAACAGGAAGCCCACTGTGGAGATTTGGTCCTTCCGTTGATGGCCACCGGCCACCTAGTCTTCTCCTGCTATAACTGCTTCACTGGCTCAGCAGCTGAGCCAGAAGCCAGTGATATCATAACCAGGTGGCTAACTGGGCCAAAGGGCTGATAGATATTTGTTATCTTGTTGTCTTGGGAAACCCACCTACCCTCCATGCAAACCTTCTGGTGTGAGTTATCTGTGGAAGGAATCATGGGCTCACAGTAATTCACATCTTTCTTCTTGAAAATGTGCCCATATTCCTTTCTGAACCTGAGAAGGTGGCCCCTGTGTCCACCAAGAAATTTACTGCCTGGCCTCCTACTTGGAGAGTTAGCCTGGGCTTTTGGCGGCGAAGTGAAACAGAGCCCTGACCCCTTCATTGAGCTTCTTCAAGCATTATTGTCTCTTGCTTGGGTCTTTCTACGTGCAGATGAGGCCTATCCACTCTAGTGGAGGGTCGTGCACCTCTCCTGGGGTTTTCAAGGCACTGATTTTTCCAGTGTCCTTCTTTCCTGCAGTAGGCACATTGGTCCTTCCCCATGGCTTGGCGGTGCCCACAGGTTAGTCTCTCCGTGAGTGAGCCATGCTCTCCTTTTCCTGAGTCTCTGGGGTATCTCATGGCAATTACGATTATTTTAGCTAGCTTCTTTGTCTCTGTCGTGCTAGGGTCATCTCTGTTGTTATACACTCAATGAGCCACTTGTACCAAATCGCTAAGATTTTCCCTTCAAACCCTTCCCACTTCTTCTTCATGTCTGAGGCAGACTGACTGAGTCATAAAGGCAATACTTATTGCCCTCCTGTTCTCAGTGCCTCCGGGCCGTTAGGGGTATAAAGCCCGTAGGCTTACATCAGCCACTCTAGAAAGGCAGGCGGACATTCTCTTATAGGAACCTGAAAATTCTCACTGACCTTAGATGATAAATTCATAGGTTTCCTAGCTCTTCCGCAGAGGGTCATGTAAGAGCAATGGGTGATACCTGGTAAAGCCCTTTGGGCCTTGCTAGGAATTGAGATCCCACATTGTTGGTGTAGTGGCCAAAAGAGTTTCTCTCAAGTGGGGAGTGCCCGCTCGCTGACCATCAGGTTCACTGACTGCTTACTGGGCCTCTGTCTGGAAGGGCTACCCTCCTCCGTTGTGAACAGCACCTGGAAAAGTTGTTGGCAAGCATTACAGGTGGGCTGATGAGTATGGAAGTCATACCAGTACTAGTGTGTGTGTGGGGCTGCTTGTTAGGGGTGGGGGTGAGGTTGGGGGGCCGGTGGGGGAGGGAGTGACTCAATAAGGGCCTGTTAGAAGTTTTCTATTTCTGGACCCTAGAAACCTTATAGGGCGGGGGTTGAAAGAAAGGGTTTGAAGCCAGCTCTCCCACTCTCAGAGTTCTCCTGCAAAATGGGATAAAGCCGATTAGGGGAGAGAGATCGGGAGGGGAGGGGAGGGGAGGGGTGATGGGGAGGGGAGGGGTGATGGGGAGGGGTGATGGGGAGGGGTGATGGGGAGGGGAGGGGTGATGGGGAGGGGAGGGGTGATGGGGAGGGGAGGGGTGATGGGGAGGGGTGGGGTGATGGGGAGGGGTGGGTTGATGGGGAGGGAAGGCCTCCACCTATGTGGTTTTGGGAACTTGGACCGTTTGTTTTTCCGGTCCTTCCATGTTTCCTGTAACCTTCGAAACAAGGGCCCTTTCTTTGCGGGAGGGAGTAAGTCTTTTATATTTGCAGGCTTCTTAGTGGCAATGTCAGCCCACACTTGAAGTAACGGGATCAGATCGGGATATCCTGGTTCCCTTTAACCATAACTATGAACTCTTAGTAATAGGGGATGGGAAAACTAGTCTTGCGTGGGTCAATCAGGGACTCCTTCTGCCCCATCACTTTTAAACAAATTGTAGAGTCTCCAAGCTTTTGGGTTGAAACCACATCCTCTTGGTGAATGCCGAGAGCAGGGGTCCTCAAACTACAACCTGTGGGCCACATGCAGACAGCCGAGGACGTTGATCCTTTCTGCCGGGTGTATGTGCCCCATTTATTTATTTATTTTTTTGAACTTCAAATCAATATGTGCAGTGTGCACATGAATTTGTTCGTAATATTTGTTTTTTTAAACTATAGTCTTTCCTTCAAAAGGCCTGAGGGATAGTGAACTGGCCCCCTGGGTAAACAGTTTCAGGACCCCTGCCCTAAGGTATCCTGGACTTAGGGGTTATTAATCTCCCAGCCCTGAAACATCCCTGAACATTCTACCCGTTGTAGGAGGCACCATGGGAATTTGGACCCCGGGTAATTTACAAGCCTTTACTCCAATTGAACCCAAGAAAATTCAAAATGACTTAGGCAGTTACTCTATTTTGGTCACTTTTGACTCGTCCTGCACTAGCCCATTATTTCCATTGAACTCTATAACGCGAAGCATGATGTTTTCATAAGATTAAAAAATGTATATATTAATACATATATATATATATTTATAACTATGAAAGTCCACAACAAAAAGAAATTTTTTTCCCAAAATTAAAATTGAAGCGTTATAGGGTTAAAAAGAAGGATGGGTCTGATCAGCGTGTCCAAGACCTTAGCATCATAAATGAATCAGTGATCCGACTGCACCTAGTAGTGCCCAAACCTGTGCCCTCCTAGGGGAAAGTGTGAATGCTTTTATCCCTCTTCCTGTACTTCCAATGAACAAACACACATGTCTGGTAATTAATCCTAAGATTATTTTTGTTTCCTGTGACACTCACCTAATTTCAAGGCCACTGCCACCTCACAAGCTTAGCCTTGTCGTAGTCAAACTGTTCACCTTTTAGACCGTTTGTTTTTCTCAGAAGTTATCGGGTGATTAAAGCTTCTGAACCAAGTGTGCCAGGTCCACGACTACCATCTCCTGGACCACCTCAACCTTATCCATCCTGGATAAAGTTGCCCTCAATGGACAACCCCTCCCAGCAGTGTAGGAAGGGTATGGACCCAAAGCCCCACCTCGCCCCTTCTGCCAGCAGGAAGTAGCTAGAGATGTCGTCGCCCAGTACCCCAAAGATTTGGGTCCATATCTCTTCAGGGGGGCAAATGTTAGGTAGCTATGCTAGGGACTGGGGCATCCGTTATGCATGCCCATAGGGCCAAGATAAGAGCCCAGTTAGGAGAGGCACCCTGTGCATGCTCAGAGGTCCAGATTTCTGGCCATGAAGGGGAGGTCACCTGGGTGGTTCCTGTACCTGGATTGACCAATCTAGGCCATGTTAATTCAATTCAGCCACTGGGGTCGGCCAGACTTGCCCACCACGCCTCCCTAACGCTCATAAAACTCTCTTGAGTGCAGACCAGGCTTCTGCATGATTTCTCTCACACTCAGGAAGGCTCTTTGGAGGCAGCTGGGCTGCACATGAGTGGCTGGTGGATACTGTTCAGATGCATGGCTTTCTGCTTGCAAGGGTTTTTGTCTCAGCTGACTGGAAGGGAGGAGGTAGTACGTCTGGATCACAGAGTATCCATGTCCACAAACGAGGCTGCTCATTCCACTGTCCTGGAAGTGCTTTATGAAAACCCTCTGCTTTGCAATGTCACTCCTTGTAGATTAGAGTGGGAGGGGCTGGGACCAAGGTATGCTGCCTCTTACTCCCAGTTGCAGGTTTCTGGATGCTGATTGTATCTCTTACAGCATCAGTTAGTGGGCTTGTTGTCTGCCTCGGGCTTTGTTCACGGAGATCCTCCAGCTAGGTGGTGGTGTATGCACATGAGCAGAGGCTTCCTGCCAATCCCCCATGAGTAGTAGAGCTCCCATGGTGTGGACTCCATGAAAGCCTTGCCCCAGGCAGCACGCTTACAAAGGAGGGTGGGCCCTGCAGGACAGAAGACCATTCCCCCTGTGGAATGGCCTCAGAGATCCACCTCCCTCTCTGGCCAGCTGCTGGGGCTGTGGGTCCTAAGCATCATGGCTGACTCAGTAATAGACACAGGGTGAGGCCACTCCAGTAGCTGTTTTGACTGGTCTCATCCAGCCTGAGATCATCCTTGCATGAGCCCTCTGCCAAGATTATTTTTGTTTCTTTTATGATCTTTTCATTAGTGGCTCCTACAACACTAACCGCAGTCCATAAATACATCATCTGTTTGAAGCACATCTGTACATTAATTGCCCTCCTTATTCACAAAATATCCACTCTCCACCCAAGCCCCTGGCCTCAGCTCCTCATTTTTCCCCCCTCAATGCCCGCCACCCATCCCTCATCAATCCTTGGAAATGTACTAATTCTTTTGTCATATTTTCACCCACCTTTCTTTTGAGGTCAATGAAGATCCTTGTAATCGGTTCCCACTTTCCATCCTGCCCTTCCTCCACCCTCCCAGTATCTCCACTCATAACACTGGTAAAGGGCCCATCCACTCTGGATTCCCCGTGTTTGAAATTCCTATCGGTACTAGAATACCTTCTCTAGTTTGGCCAGATTAGTATGGTAGAACTGGGATCATGATAGTGGGGCAAGAGGAAGCATTAAGAACTAGAGGAAAGTTGTGTTTCATCTTTGCTGTCTCATACCCTGTATTCTTTAATCTCCACTCTGAGATCCTTCTGTAAGGGGATGTCCAGTGCACTGCAAACAGGTTTTGGGTCTATACCCGGCAGTCCCCTCTCATTCTCCATGATAAGATTTTTTTGTTCTCATGATGCCTGTTGCCTTATCCCTTTAAAACTTTGTGATCACACAGGCTGGTATGCTTTCTCCATGTGGGCTCTGTTGCTTCAGAGCCAGATGGCTGTTTCTTTACCCTCAAGCCTTTAAGACCCCACACGCTATATCTTTAGGTAGCTGGACACCATCGGATTTCTTCACCACATTTGCTTATGCAGCCGCTCTGTGGTCAGTGATTGTGTAGGAAAGGTGAGCATCTTAGAATGCCAATTTTATAAAACAGTGTTCTTGCAATGAGGGATTCCTTGAGCGGAGGCCCTATGTCCATCTGCTACCTCAATACTAAATCTATAAACATATGGACATAGATCTATTTCCCCATGCCCCTTTGTAAATATATGTACATATGTACATGCCTTTTTTTAGACGTCTATAACTGGCCCTTGCTTCCCAGCTCACTCTTCTATACCCTTTGATTTTCCTCTTGTGCCCACTGACATGCTCAGTCTTCCTTTGGGTTTCAGTAATTCCTCTTGGTTACATTACCTTTGATCACGCCCTACCAGGCCTCCTACATCCCCCTCACTACCGTTTTCCATCACTTGTTGTACCCTTGTCTCTGGGTTTCTTTACACCACTTCCTTTCCCCCCACCCTCCTCACTCCCATGCCCAATGGAAAGGGCCGGTCACATGTTTACTCCTCCAGATTCTTCATCCAGCCTCTCTTAATTAGACAGACCTGTAAAGGTAATAACATGCACAAAACAAGACTGAGCTAAACCAAGCAGCAAAAAGAAAAACAAACAAAAATGAAAACAAAACCCAACCCAAATCCAATGACACTAAAAGAAAACAACACTAACCAGAAAGAAAAGTACAAGGACTGTGTGGTGAACTTTAGGAGTGTTTTCCAGTCCAGTCTGTGGGGGCACCGAACCCTGACCACAAAGTCCACCTTTGGCATTCCCCGGGGACTTTGATGCTCCGTTTTCTTTCTCTTCCGCTGCACTCTCTTAGTGTCATGCCTCGAAGTGGCAGGATCAGTTCGGGCGCAGTTCCCACACTGTGTGTCCAGTGTTGTCCCCTCTAAGGCTATGGGTCTTTGAGGGACGTTTCTCATCGTGGGGCTGCCCATGTGGTCTTCTCTGTGGATTGGCTTCTCTGATTGGGAACATCATCCTCAAGGTGTATTGGGCCAGGGTGTGCTCCATTCTTCCCTCCTCCCCCTTGTTCTGCCCTGTGTTCTCTGATCAGATATGTCCCTCTCCGCGAGCTGCAGATCCGGTGCCATCCTGTGAAATACAATCTTTTGGGGCTGCAAGGATGTGTGGGGGGTGGGGTGGGTGTCAGCTCAGATCTTTTGAGAGTCCAGGAGATATTGACTGCTCGATGGGCACAGTTCTGTGGGGCACCGTGCTCTTGGTCCAGACGCTGGTTTGAATATGACTTTGTTGTTAACCAGTTGTGTGTCTCTGGGTGAACTCCCGTGTGTTTTTGAGTGAGTTTTCTAATCTGCAAAGTAAATGTACAGGATTATCCAGACTCCCATGTCAGCAAGTTATCCAGAGGAGTTAATCAGAGACTGTTTCATATAGTGTGTACCTGCGCGCCGCATTCTAGACCTGGGATGGCAATTATGAGCTCAGGATAGAGATGGTGTCCAGCAGGTAACATACGTGGCTCCATATTGAAACAGGAAGCCCACTGTGGAGATTTGGTCCTTCCGTTGATGGCCACCGGCCACCTAGTCTTCTCCTGCTATAACTGCTTCACTGGCTCAGCAGCTGAGCCAGAAGCCAGTGATATCATAACCAGGTGGCTAACTGGGCCAAAGGGCTGATAGATATTTGTTATCTTGTTGTCTTGGGAAACCCACCTACCCTCCATGCAAACCTTCTGGTGTGAGTTATCTGTGGAAGGAATCATGGGCTCACAGTAATTCACATCTTTCTTCTTGAAAATGTGCCCATATTCCTTTCTGAACCTGAGAAGGTGGCCCCTGTGTCCACCAAGAAATTTACTGCCTGGCCTCCTACTTGGAGAGTTAGCCTGGGCTTTTGGCGGCGAAGTGAAACAGAGCCCTGACCCCTTCATTGAGCTTCTTCAAGCATTATTGTCTCTTGCTTGGGTCTTTCTACGTGCAGATGAGGCCTATCCACTCTAGTGGAGGGTCGTGCACCTCTCCTGGGGTTTTCAAGGCACTGATTTTTCCAGTGTCCTTCTTTCCTGCAGTAGGCACATTGGTCCTTCCCCATGGCTTGGCGGTGCCCACAGGTTAGTCTCTCCGTGAGTGAGCCATGCTCTCCTTTTCCTGAGTCTCTGGGGTATCTCATGGCAATTACGATTATTTTAGCTAGCTTCTTTGTCTCTGTCGTGCTAGGGTCATCTCTGTTGTTATACACTCAATGAGCCACTTGTACCAAATCGCTAAGATTTTCCCTTCAAACCCTTCCCACTTCTTCTTCATGTCTGAGGCAGACTGACTGAGTCATAAAGGCAATACTTATTGCCCTCCTGTTCTCAGTGCCTCCGGGCCGTTAGGGGTATAAAGCCCGTAGGCTTACATCAGCCACTCTAGAAAGGCAGGCGGACATTCTCTTATAGGAACCTGAAAATTCTCACTGACCTTAGATGATAAATTCATAGGTTTCCTAGCTCTTCCGCAGAGGGTCATGTAAGAGCAATGGGTGATACCTGGTAAAGCCCTTTGGGCCTTGCTAGGAATTGAGATCCCACATTGTTGGTGTAGTGGCCAAAAGAGTTTCTCTCAAGTGGGGAGTGCCCGCTCGCTGACCATCAGGTTCACTGACTGCTTACTGGGCCTCTGTCTGGAAGGGCTACCCTCCTCCGTTGTGAACAGCACCTGGAAAAGTTGTTGGCAAGCATTACAGGTGGGCTGATGAGTATGGAAGTCATACCAGTACTAGTGTGTGTGTGGGGCTGCTTGTTAGGGGTGGGGGTGAGGTTGGGGGGCCGGTGGGGGAGGGAGTGACTCAATAAGGGCCTGTTAGAAGTTTTCTACTTCTGGACCCTAGAAACCTTATAGGGCGGGGGTTGAAAGAAAGGGTTTGAAGCCAGCTCTCCCACTCTCAGAGTTCTCCTGCAAAATGGGATAAAGCCGATTAGGGGAGAGAGATCGGGAGGGGAGGGGAGGGGAGGTGTGGGGGAGGGGAGGTGTGGGAGAGGGGAGGGGTGGGGAGGGGAGGGGTGGGGGAGGGTGATGGGGAGGGATGGCCTCCACCTATGTGGTTTTGGGAACTTGGACTGTTTGCTTTTCCGGTCCTTCCATGTTTCCTGTAACCTTCGAAACAAGGGCCCTTTCTTTGCGGGAGGGAGTAAGTCTTTTATATTTGCAGGCTTCTTAGTGGCAATGTCAGCCCACACTTGAAGTAACGGGATCAGATCGGGATATCCTGGTTCCCTTTAACCATAACTATGAACTCTTAGTAATAGGGGATGGGAAAACTAGTCTTGCGTGGGTCAATCAGGGACTCCTTCTGCCCCATCACTTTTAAACAAATTGTAGAGTCTCCAAGCTTTTGGGTTGAAACCACATCCTCTTGGTGAATGCCGAGAGCAGGGGTCCTCAAACTACAACCTGTGGGCCACATGCAGACAGCCGAGGACGTTGATCCTTTCTGCCGGGTGTATGTGCCCCATTTATTTATTTATTTTTTTGAACTTCAAATCAATATGTGCAGTGTGCACATGAATTTGTTCGTAATATTTGTTTTTTTAAACTATAGTCTTTCCTTCAAAAGGCCTGAGGGATAGTGAACTGGCCCCCTGGGTAAACAGTTTCAGGACCCCTGCCCTAAGGTATCCTGGACTTAGGGGTTATTAATCTCCCAGCCCTGAAACATCCCTGAACATTCTACCCGTTGTAGGAGGCACCATGGGAATTTGGACCCCGGGTAATTTACAAGCCTTTACTCCAATTGAACCCAAGAAAATTCAAAATGACTTAGGCAGTTACTCTATTTTGGTCACTTTTGACTCGTCCTGCACTAGCCCATTATTTCCATTGAACTCTATAACGCGAAGCATGATGTTTTCATAAGATTAAAAAATGTATATATTAATACATATATATATATATATTTATAACTATGAAAGTCCACAACAAAAAGAAAATTTTTTCCCAAAATTAAAATTGAAGCGTTATAGGGTTAAAAAGAAGGATGGGTCTGATCAGCGTGTCCAAGACCTTAGCATCATAAATGAATCAGTGATCCGACTGCACCTAGTAGTGCCCAAACCTGTGCCCTCCTAGGGGAAAGTGTGAATGCTTTTATCCCTCTTCCTGTACTTCCAATGAACAAACACACATGTCTGGTAATTAATCCTAAGATTATTTTTGTTTCCTGTGACACTCACCTAATTTCAAGGCCACTGCCACCTCACAAGCTTAGCCTTGTCGTAGTCAAACTGTTCACCTTTTAGACCGTTTGTTTTTCTCAGAAGTTATCGGGTGATTAAAGCTTCTGAACCAAGTGTGCCAGGTCCACGACTACCATCTCCTGGACCACCTCAACCTTATCCATCCTGGATAAAGTTGCCCTCAATGGACAACCCCTCCCAGCAGTGTAGGAAGGGTATGGACCCAAAGCCCCACCTCGCCCCTTCTGCCAGCAGGAAGTAGCTAGAGATGTCGTCGCCCAGTACCCCAAAGATTTGGGTCCATATCTCTTCAGGGGGGCAAATGTTAGGTAGCTATGCTAGGGACTGGGGCATCCGTTATGCATGCCCATAGGGCCAAGATAAGAGCCCAGTTAGGAGAGGCACCCTGTGCATGCTCAGAGGTCCAGATTTCTGGCCATGAAGGGGAGGTCACCTGGGTGGTTCCTGTACCTGGATTGACCAATCTAGGCCATGTTAATTCAATTCAGCCACTGGGGTCGGCCAGACTTGCCCACCACGCCTCCCTAACGCTCATAAAACTCTCTTGAGTGCAGACCAGGCTTCTGCATGATTTCTCTCACACTCAGGAAGGCTCTTTGGAGGCAGCTGGGCTGCACATGAGTGGCTGGTGGATACTGTTCAGATGCATGGCTTTCTGCTTGCAAGGGTTTTTGTCTCAGCTGACTGGAAGGGAGGAGGTAGTACGTCTGGATCACAGAGTATCCATGTCCACAAACGAGGCTGCTCATTCCACTGTCCTGGAAGTGCTTTATGAAAACCCTCTGCTTTGCAATGTCACTCCTTGTAGATTAGAGTGGGAGGGGCTGGGACCAAGGTATGCTGCCTCTTACTCCCAGTTGCAGGTTTCTGGATGCTGATTGTATCTCTTACAGCATCAGTTAGTGGGCTTGTTGTCTGCCTCGGGCTTTGTTCACGGAGATCCTCCAGCTAGGTGGTGGTGTATGCACATGAGCAGAGGCTTCCTGCCAATCCCCCATGAGTAGTAGAGCTCCCATGGTGTGGACTCCATGAAAGCCTTGCCCCAGGCAGCACGCTTACAAAGGAGGGTGGGCCCTGCAGGACAGAAGACCATTCCCCCTGTGGAATGGCCTCAGAGATCCACCTCCCTCTCTGGCCAGCTGCTGGGGCTGTGGGTCCTAAGCATCATGGCTGACTCAGTAATAGACACAGGGTGAGGCCACTCCAGTAGCTGTTTTGACTGGTCTCATCCAGCCTGAGATCATCCTTGCATGAGCCCTCTGCCAAGATTATTTTTGTTTCTTTTATGATCTTTTCATTAGTGGCTCCTACAACACTAACCGCAGTCCATAAATACATCATCTGTTTGAAGCACATCTGTACATTAATTGCCCTCCTTATTCACAAAATATCCACTCTCCACCCAAGCCCCTGGCCTCAGCTCCTCATTTTTCCCCCCTCAATGCCCGCCACCCATCCCTCATCAATCCTTGGAAATGTACTAATTCTTTTGTCATATTTTCACCCACCTTTCTTTTGAGGTCAATGAAGATCCTTGTAATCGGTTCCCACTTTCCATCCTGCCCTTCCTCCACCCTCCCAGTATCTCCACTCATAACACTGGTAAAGGGCCCATCCACTCTGGATTCCCCGTGTTTGAAATTCCTATCGGTACTAGAATACCTTCTCTAGTTTGGCCAGATTAGTATGGTAGAACTGGGATCATGATAGTGGGGCAAGAGGAAGCATTAAGAACTAGAGGAAAGTTGTGTTTCATCTTTGCTGTCTCATACCCTGTATTCTTTAATCTCCACTCTGAGATCCTTCTGTAAGGGGATGTCCAGTGCACTGCAAACAGGTTTTGGGTCTATACCCGGCAGTCCCCTCTCATTCTCCATGATAAGATTTTTTTGTTCTCATGATGCCTGTTGCCTTATCCCTTTAAAACTTTGTGATCACACAGGCTGGTATGCTTTCTCCATGTGGGCTCTGTTGCTTCAGAGCCAGATGGCTGTTTCTTTACCCTCAAGCCTTTAAGACCCCACACGCTATATCTTTAGGTAGCTGGACACCATCGGATTTCTTCACCACATTTGCTTATGCAGCCGCTCTGTGGTCAGTGATTGTGTAGGAAAGGTGAGCATCTTAGAATGCCAATTTTATAAAACAGTGTTCTTGCAATGAGGGATTCCTTGAGCGGAGGCCCTATGTCCATCTGCTACCTCAATACTAAATCTATAAACATATGGACATAGATCTATTTCCCCATGCCCCTTTGTAAATATATGTACATATGTACATGCCTTTTTTTAGACGTCTATAACTGGCCCTTGCTTCCCAGCTCACTCTTCTATACCCTTTGATTTTCCTCTTGTGCCCACTGACATGCTCAGTCTTCCTTTGGGTTTCAGTAATTCCTCTTGGTTACATTACCTTTGATCACGCCCTACCAGGCCTCCTACATCCCCCTCACTACCGTTTTCCATCACTTGTTGTACCCTTGTCTCTGGGTTTCTTTACACCACTTCCTTTCCCCCCACCCTCCTCACTCCCATGCCCAATGGAAAGGGCCGGTCACATGTTTACTCCTCCAGATTCTTCATCCAGCCTCTCTTAATTAGACAGACCTGTAAAGGTAATAACATGCACAAAACAAGACTGAGCTAAACCAAGCAGCAAAAAGAAAAACAAACAAAAATGAAAACAAAACCCAACCCAAATCCAATGACACTAAAAGAAAACAACACTAACCAGAAAGAAAAGTACAAGGACTGTGTGGCGAACTTTAGGAGTGTTTTCCAGTCCAGTCTGTGGGGGCACCGAACCCTGACCACAAAGTCCACCTTTGGCATTCCCCGGGGACTTTGATGCTCCGTTTTCTTTCTCTTCCGCTGCACTCTCTTAGTGTCATGCCTCGAAGTGGCAGGATCAGTTCGGGCGCAGTTCCCACACTGTGTGTCCAGTGTTGTCCCCTCTAGGGCTATGGGTCTTTGAGGGACGTTTCTCATCGTGGGGCTGCCCATGTGGTCTTCTCTGTGGATTGGCTTCTCTGATTGGGAACATCATCCTCAAGGTGTATTGGGCCAGGGTGTGCTCCATTCTTCCCTCCTCCCCCTTGTTCTGCCCTGTGTTCTCTGATCAGATATGTCCCTCTCCGCGAGCTGCAGATCCGGTGCCATCCTGTGAAATACAATCTTTTGGGGCTGCAAGGATGTGTGTGTGTGTGTGGGGGGTGGGTGTCAGCTCAGATCTTTTGAGAGTCCAGGAGATATTGACTGCTCGATGGGCACAGTTCTGTGGGGCACCGTGCTCTTGGTCCAGACGCTGGTTTGAATATGACTTTGTTGTTAACCAGTTGTGTGTCTCTGGGTGAACTCCCGTGTGTTTTTGAGTGAGTTTTCTAATCTGCAAAGTAAATGTACAGGATTATCCAGACTCCCATGTCAGCAAGTTATCCAGAGGAGTTAATCAGAGACTGTTTCATATAGTGTGTACCTGCGCGCCGCATTCTAGACCTGGGATGGCAATTATGAGCTCAGGATAGAGATGGTGTCCAGCAGGTAACATACGTGGCTCCATATTGAAACAGGAAGCCCACTGTGGAGATTTGGTCCTTCCGTTGATGGCCACCGGCCACCTAGTCTTCTCCTGCTATAACTGCTTCACTGGCTCAGCAGCTGAGCCAGAAGCCAGTGATATCATAACCAGGTGGCTAACTGGGCCAAAGGGCTGATAGATATTTGTTATCTTGTTGTCTTGGGAAACCCACCTACCCTCCATGCAAACCTTCTGGTGTGAGTTATCTGTGGAAGGAATCATGGGCTCACAGTAATTCACATCTTTCTTCTTGAAAATGTGCCCATATTCCTTTCTGAACCTGAGAAGGTGGCCCCTGTGTCCACCAAGAAATTTACTGCCTGGCCTCCTACTTGGAGAGTTAGCCTGGGCTTTTGGCGGCGAAGTGAAACAGAGCCCTGACCCCTTCATTGAGCTTCTTCAAGCATTATTGTCTCTTGCTTGGGTCTTTCTACGTGCAGATGAGGCCTATCCACTCTAGTGGAGGGTCGTGCACCTCTCCTGGGGTTTTCAAGGCACTGATTTTTCCAGTGTCCTTCTTTCCTGCAGTAGGCACATTGGTCCTTCCCCATGGCTTGGCGGTGCCCACAGGTTAGTCTCTCCGTGAGTGAGCCATGCTCTCCTTTTCCTGAGTCTCTGGGGTATCTCATGGCAATTACGATTATTTTAGCTAGCTTCTTTGTCTCTGTCGTGCTAGGGTCATCTCTGTTGTTATACACTCAATGAGCCACTTGTACCAAATCGCTAAGATTTTCCCTTCAAACCCTTCCCATTTCGTTGTCATGTCTGAGGCAGACTGACTGAGTAATAAAGGCAATACTTATTGCCCTCCTGTTCTCAGTGCCTCCGGGCCGTTAGGGGTATAAAGCCCGTAGGCTTACATCAGCCACTCTAGAAAGGCAGGCGGACATTCTCTTATAGGAACCTGAAAATTCTCACTGACCTTAGATGATAAATTCATAGGTTTCCTAGCTCTTCCGCAGAGGGTCATGTAAGAGCAATGGGTGATACCTGGTAAAGCCCTTTGGGCCTTGCTAGGAATTGAGATCCCACATTGTTGGTGTAGTGGCCAAAAGAGTTTCTCTCAAGTGGGGAGTGCCCGCTCGCTGACCATCAGGTTCACTGACTGCTTACTGGGCCTCTGTCTGGAAGGGCTACCCTCCTCCGTTGTGAACAGCACCTGGAAAAGTTGTTGGCAAGCATTACAGGTGGGCTGATGAGTATGGAAGTCATACCAGTACTAGTGTGTGTGTGGGGCTGCTTGTTAGGGGTGGGGGTGAGGTTGGGGGGCCGGTGGGGGAGGGAGTGACTCAATAAGGGCCTGTTAGAAGTTTTCTATTTCTGGACCCTAGAAACCTTATAGGGCGGGGGTTGAAAGAAAGGGTTTGAAGCCAGCTCTCCCACTCTCAGAGTTCTCCTGCAAAATGGGATAAAGCCGATTAGGGGAGAGAGATCGGGAGGGGAGGGGAGGGGAGGGGTGATGGGGAGGGGAGGGGTGATGGGGAGGGGTGATGGGGAGGGGTGATGGGGAGGGGAGGGGTGATGGGGAGGGGAGGGGTGATGGGGAGGGGAGGGGTGATGGGGAGGGGTGGGGTGATGGGGAGGGGTGGGTTGATGGGGAGGGAAGGCCTCCACCTATGTGGTTTTGGGAACTTGGACCGTTTGTTTTTCCGGTCCTTCCATGTTTCCTGTAACCTTCGAAACAAGGGCCCTTTCTTTGCGGGAGGGAGTAAGTCTTTTATATTTGCAGGCTTCTTAGTGGCAATGTCAGCCCACACTTGAAGTAACGGGATCAGATCGGGATATCCTGGTTCCCTTTAACCATAACTATGAACTCTTAGTAATAGGGGATGGGAAAACTAGTCTTGCGTGGGTCAATCAGGGACTCCTTCTGCCCCATCACTTTTAAACAAATTGTAGAGTCTCCAAGCTTTTGGGTTGAAACCACATCCTCTTGGTGAATGCCGAGAGCAGGGGTCCTCAAACTACAACCTGTGGGCCACATGCAGACAGCCGAGGACGTTGATCCTTTCTGCCGGGTGTATGTGCCCCATTTATTTATTTATTTTTTTGAACTTCAAATCAATATGTGCAGTGTGCACATGAATTTGTTCGTAATATTTGTTTTTTTAAACTATAGTCTTTCCTTCAAAAGGCCTGAGGGATAGTGAACTGGCCCCCTGGGTAAACAGTTTCAGGACCCCTGCCCTAAGGTATCCTGGACTTAGGGGTTATTAATCTCCCAGCCCTGAAACATCCCTGAACATTCTACCCGTTGTAGGAGGCACCATGGGAATTTGGACCCCGGGTAATTTACAAGCCTTTACTCCAATTGAACCCAAGAAAATTCAAAATGACTTAGGCAGTTACTCTATTTTGGTCACTTTTGACTCGTCCTGCACTAGCCCATTATTTCCATTGAACTCTATAACGCGAAGCATGATGTTTTCATAAGATTAAAAAATGTATATATTAATACATATATATATATATATTTATAACTATGAAAGTCCACAACAAAAAGAAAATTTTTTCCCAAAATTAAAATTGAAGCGTTATAGGGTTAAAAAGAAGGATGGGTCTGATCAGCGTGTCCAAGACCTTAGCATCATAAATGAATCAGTGATCCGACTGCACCTAGTAGTGCCCAAACCTGTGCCCTCCTAGGGGAAAGTGTGAATGCTTTTATCCCTCTTCCTGTACTTCCAATGAACAAACACACATGTCTGGTAATTAATCCTAAGATTATTTTTGTTTCCTGTGACACTCACCTAATTTCAAGGCCACTGCCACCTCACAAGCTTAGCCTTGTCGTAGTCAAACTGTTCACCTTTTAGACCGTTTGTTTTTCTCAGAAGTTATCGGGTGATTAAAGCTTCTGAACCAAGTGTGCCAGGTCCACGACTACCATCTCCTGGACCACCTCAACCTTATCCATCCTGGATAAAGTTGCCCTCAATGGACAACCCCTCCCAGCAGTGTAGGAAGGGTATGGACCCAAAGCCCCACCTCGCCCCTTCTGCCAGCAGGAAGTAGCTAGAGATGTCGTCGCCCAGTACCCCAAAGATTTGGGTCCATATCTCTTCAGGGGGGCAAATGTTAGGTAGCTATGCTAGGGACTGGGGCATCCGTTATGCATGCCCATAGGGCCAAGATAAGAGCCCAGTTAGGAGAGGCACCCTGTGCATGCTCAGAGGTCCAGATTTCTGGCCATGAAGGGGAGGTCACCTGGGTGGTTCCTGTACCTGGATTGACCAATCTAGGCCATGTTAATTCAATTCAGCCACTGGGGTCGGCCAGACTTGCCCACCACGCCTCCCTAACGCTCATAAAACTCTCTTGAGTGCAGACCAGGCTTCTGCATGATTTCTCTCACACTCAGGAAGGCTCTTTGGAGGCAGCTGGGCTGCACATGAGTGGCTGGTGGATACTGTTCAGATGCATGACTTTCTGCTTGCAAGGGTTTTTGTCTCAGCTGACTGGAAGGGAGGAGGTAGTACGTCTGGATCACAGAGTATCCATGTCCACAAACGAGGCTGCTCATTCCACTGTCCTGGAAGTGCTTTATGAAAACCCTCTGCTTTGCAATGTCACTCCTTGTAGATTAGAGTGGGAGGGGCTGGGACCAAGGTATGCTGCCTCTTACTCCCAGTTGCAGGTTTCTGGATGCTGATTGTATCTCTTACAGCATCAGTTAGTGGGCTTGTTGTCTGCCTCGGGCTTTGTTCACGGAGATCCTCCAGCTAGGTGGTGGTGTATGCACATGAGCAGAGGCTTCCTGCCAATCCCCCATGAGTAGTAGAGCTCCCATGGTGTGGACTCCATGAAAGCCTTGCCCCAGGCAGCACGCTTACAATGGAGGGTGGGCCCTGCAGGACAGAAGACCATTCCCCCTGTGGAATGGCCTCAGAGATCCACCTCCCTCTCTGGCCAGCTGCTGGGGCTGTGGGTCCTAAGCATCATGGCTGACTCAGTAATAGACACAGGGTGAGGCCACTCCAGTAGCTGTTTTGACTGGTCTCATCCAGCCTGAGATCATCCTTGCATGAGCCCTCTGCCAAGATTATTTTTGTTTCTTTTATGATCTTTTCATTAGTGGCTCCTACAACACTAACCGCAGTCCATAAATACATCATCTGTTTGAAGCACATCTGTACATTAATTGCCCTCCTTATTCACAAAATATCCACTCTCCACCCAAGCCCCTGGCCTCAGCTCCTCATTTTTCCCCCCTCAATGCCCGCCACCCATCCCTCATCAATCCTTGGAAATGTACTAATTCTTTTGTCATATTTTCACCCACCTTTCTTTTGAGGTCAATGAAGATCCTTGTAATCGGTTCCCACTTTCCATCCTGCCCTTCCTCCACCCTCCCAGTATCTCCACTCATAACACTGGTAAAGGGCCCATCCACTCTGGATTCCCCGTGTTTGAAATTCCTATCGGTACTAGAATACCTTCTCTAGTTTGGCCAGATTAGTATGGTAGAACTGGGATCATGATAGTGGGGCAAGAGGAAGCATTAAGAACTAGAGGAAAGTTGTGTTTCATCTTTGCTGTCTCATACCCTGTATTCTTTAATCTCCACTCTGAGATCCTTCTGTAAGGGGATGTCCAGTGCACTGCAAACAGGTTTTGGGTCTATACCCGGCAGTCCCCTCTCATTCTCCATGATAAGATTTTTTTGTTCTCATGATGCCTGTTGCCTTATCCCTTTAAAACTTTGTGATCACACAGGCTGGTATGCTTTCTCCATGTGGGCTCTGTTGCTTCAGAGCCAGATGGCTGTTTCTTTACCCTCAAGCCTTTAAGACCCCACACGCTATATCTTTAGGTAGCTGGACACCATCGGATTTCTTCACCACATTTGCTTATGCAGCCGCTCTGTGGTCAGTGATTGTGTAGGAAAGGTGAGCATCTTAGAATGCCAATTTTATAAAACAGTGTTCTTGCAATGAGGGATTCCTTGAGCGGAGGCCCTATGTCCATCTGCTACCTCAATACTAAATCTATAAACATATGGACATAGATCTATTTCCCCATGCCCCTTTGTAAATATATGTACATATGTACATGCCTTTTTTTAGACGTCTATAACTGGCCCTTGCTTCCCAGCTCACTCTTCTATACCCTTTGATTTTCCTCTTGTGCCCACTGACATGCTCAGTCTTCCTTTGGGTTTCAGTAATTCCTCTTGGTTACATTACCTTTGATCACGCCCTACCAGGCCTCCTACATCCCCCTCACTACCGTTTTCCATCACTTGTTGTACCCTTGTCTCTGGGTTTCTTTACACCACTTCCTTTCCCCCCACCCTCCTCACTCCCATGCCCAATGGAAAGGGCCGGTCACATGTTTACTCCTCCAGATTCTTCATCCAGCCTCTCTTAATTAGACAGACCTGTAAAGGTAATAACATGCACAAAACAAGACTGAGCTAAACCAAGCAGCAAAAAGAAAAACAAACAAAAATGAAAACAAAACCCAACCCAAATCCAATGACACTAAAAGAAAACAACACTAACCAGAAAGAAAAGTACAAGGACTGTGTGGTGAACTTTAGGAGTGTTTTCCAGTCCAGTCTGTGGGGGCACCGAACCCTGACCACAAAGTCCACCTTTGGCATTCCCCGGGGACTTTGATGCTCCATTTTCTTTCTCTTCCGCTGCACTCTCTTAGTGTCATGCCTCGAAGTGGCAGGATCAGTTCGGGCGCAGTTCCCACACTGTGTGTCCAGTGTTGTCCCCTCTAAGGCTATGGGTCTTTGAGGGACGTTTCTCATCGTGGGGCTGCCCATGTGGTCTTCTCTGTGGATTGGCTTCTCTGATTGGGAACATCATCCTCAAGGTGTATTGGGCCAGGGTGTGCTCCATTCTTCCCTCCTCCCCCTTGTTCTGCCCTGTGTTCTCTGATCAGATATGTCCCTCTCCGCGAGCTGCAGATCCGGTGCCATCCTGTGAAATACAATCTTTTGGGGCTGCAAGGATGTGTGGGGGGTGGGGTGGGTGTCAGCTCAGATCTTTTGAGAGTCCAGGAGATATTGACTGCTCGATGGGCACAGTTCTGTGGGGCACCGTGCTCTTGGTCCAGACGCTGGTTTGAATATGACTTTGTTGTTAACCAGTTGTGTGTCTCTGGGTGAACTCCCGTGTGTTTTTGAGTGAGTTTTCTAATCTGCAAAGTAAATGTACAGGATTATCCAGACTCCCATGTCAGCAAGTTATCCAGAGGAGTTAATCAGAGACTGTTTCATATAGTGTGTACCTGCGCGCCGCA
This sequence comes from Tenrec ecaudatus, assembly GCF_050624435.1. Lineage (NCBI taxonomy): Eukaryota > Metazoa > Chordata > Mammalia > Afrosoricida > Tenrecidae > Tenrec > Tenrec ecaudatus. The sequence goes on along the minus strand of NC_134548.1, from coordinate 67,398,424 downwards.
TTCTAGACCTGGGATGGCAATTATGAGCTCAGGATAGAGATGGTGTCCAGCAGGTAACATACGTGGCTCCATATTGAAACAGGAAGCCCACTGTGGAGATTTGGTCCTTCCGTTGATGGCCACCGGCCACCTAGTCTTCTCCTGCTATAACTGCTTCACTGGCTCAGCAGCTGAGCCAGAAGCCAGTGATATCATAACCAGGTGGCTAACTGGGCCAAAGGGCTGATAGATATTTGTTATCTTGTTGTCTTGGGAAACCCACCTACCCTCCATGCAAACCTTCTGGTGTGAGTTATCTGTGGAAGGAATCATGGGCTCACAGTAATTCACATCTTTCTTCTTGAAAATGTGCCCATATTCCTTTCTGAACCTGAGAAGGTGGCCCCTGTGTCCACCAAGAAATTTACTGCCTGGCCTCCTACTTGGAGAGTTAGCCTGGGCTTTTGGCGGCGAAGTGAAACAGAGCCCTGACCCCTTCATTGAGCTTCTTCAAGCATTATTGTCTCTTGCTTGGGTCTTTCTACGTGCAGATGAGGCCTATCCACTCTAGTGGAGGGTCGTGCACCTCTCCTGGGGTTTTCAAGGCACTGATTTTTCCAGTGTCCTTCTTTCCTGCAGTAGGCACATTGGTCCTTCCCCATGGCTTGGCGGTGCCCACAGGTTAGTCTCTCCGTGAGTGAGCCATGCTCTCCTTTTCCTGAGTCTCTGGGGTATCTCATGGCAATTACGATTATTTTAGCTAGCTTCTTTGTCTCTGTCGTGCTAGGGTCATCTCTGTTGTTATACACTCAATGAGCCACTTGTACCAAATCGCTAAGATTTTCCCTTCAAACCCTTCCCATTTCGTTGTCATGTCTGAGGCAGACTGACTGAGTAATAAAGGCAATACTTATTGCCCTCCTGTTCTCAGTGCCTCCGGGCCGTTAGGGGTATAAAGCCCGTAGGCTTACATCAGCCACTCTAGAAAGGCAGGCGGACATTCTCTTATAGGAACCTGAAAATTCTCACTGACCTTAGATGATAAATTCATAGGTTTCCTAGCTCTTCCGCAGAGGGTCATGTAAGAGCAATGGGTGATACCTGGTAAAGCCCTTTGGGCCTTGCTAGGAATTGAGATCCCACATTGTTGGTGTAGTGGCCAAAAGAGTTTCTCTCAAGTGGGGAGTGCCCGCTCGCTGACCATCAGGTTCACTGACTGCTTACTGGGCCTCTGTCTGGAAGGGCTACCCTCCTCCGTTGTGAACAGCACCTGGAAAAGTTGTTGGCAAGCATTACAGGTGGGCTGATGAGTATGGAAGTCATACCAGTACTAGTGTGTGTGTGGGGCTGCTTGTTAGGGGTGGGGGTGAGGTTGGGGGGCCGGTGGGGGAGGGAGTGACTCAATAAGGGCCTGTTAGAAGTTTTCTATTTCTGGACCCTAGAAACCTTATAGGGCGGGGGTTGAAAGAAAGGGTTTGAAGCCAGCTCTCCCACTCTCAGAGTTCTCCTGCAAAATGGGATAAAGCCGATTAGGGGAGAGAGATCGGGAGGGGAGGGGAGGGGAGGGGTGATGGGGAGGGGAGGGGTGATGGGGAGGGGTGATGGGGAGGGGAGGGGTGATGGGGAGGGGAGGGGTGATGGGGAGGGGAGGGGTGATGGGGAGGGGTGGGGTGATGGGGAGGGGTGGGTTGATGGGGAGGGAAGGCCTCCACCTATGTGGTTTTGGGAACTTGGACCGTTTGTTTTTCCGGTCCTTCCATGTTTCCTGTAACCTTCGAAACAAGGGCCCTTTCTTTGCGGGAGGGAGTAAGTCTTTTATATTTGCAGGCTTCTTAGTGGCAATGTCAGCCCACACTTGAAGTAACGGGATCAGATCGGGATATCCTGGTTCCCTTTAACCATAACTATGAACTCTTAGTAATAGGGGATGGGAAAACTAGTCTTGCGTGGGTCAATCAGGGACTCCTTCTGCCCCATCACTTTTAAACAAATTGTAGAGTCTCCAAGCTTTTGGGTTGAAACCACATCCTCTTGGTGAATGCCGAGAGCAGGGGTCCTCAAACTACAACCTGTGGGCCACATGCAGACAGCCGAGGACGTTGATCCTTTCTGCCGGGTGTATGTGCCCCATTTATTTATTTATTTTTTTGAACTTCAAATCAATATGTGCAGTGTGCACATGAATTTGTTCGTAATATTTGTTTTTTTAAACTATAGTCTTTCCTTCAAAAGGCCTGAGGGATAGTGAACTGGCCCCCTGGGTAAACAGTTTCAGGACCCCTGCCCTAAGGTATCCTGGACTTAGGGGTTATTAATCTCCCAGCCCTGAAACATCCCTGAACATTCTACCCGTTGTAGGAGGCACCATGGGAATTTGGACCCCGGGTAATTTACAAGCCTTTACTCCAATTGAACCCAAGAAAATTCAAAATGACTTAGGCAGTTACTCTATTTTGGTCACTTTTGACTCGTCCTGCACTAGCCCATTATTTCCATTGAACTCTATAACGCGAAGCATGATGTTTTCATAAGATTAAAAAATGTATATATTAATACATATATATATATATATTTATAACTATGAAAGTCCACAACAAAAAGAAAATTTTTTCCCAAAATTAAAATTGAAGCGTTATAGGGTTAAAAAGAAGGATGGGTCTGATCAGCGTGTCCAAGACCTTAGCATCATAAATGAATCAGTGATCCGACTGCACCTAGTAGTGCCCAAACCTGTGCCCTCCTAGGGGAAAGTGTGAATGCTTTTATCCCTCTTCCTGTACTTCCAATGAACAAACACACATGTCTGGTAATTAATCCTAAGATTATTTTTGTTTCCTGTGACACTCACCTAATTTCAAGGCCACTGCCACCTCACAAGCTTAGCCTTGTCGTAGTCAAACTGTTCACCTTTTAGACCGTTTGTTTTTCTCAGAAGTTATCGGGTGATTAAAGCTTCTGAACCAAGTGTGCCAGGTCCACGACTACCATCTCCTGGACCACCTCAACCTTATCCATCCTGGATAAAGTTGCCCTCAATGGACAACCCCTCCCAGCAGTGTAGGAAGGGTATGGACCCAAAGCCCCACCTCGCCCCTTCTGCCAGCAGGAAGTAGCTAGAGATGTCGTCGCCCAGTACCCCAAAGATTTGGGTCCATATCTCTTCAGGGGGGCAAATGTTAGGTAGCTATGCTAGGGACTGGGGCATCCGTTATGCATGCCCATAGGGCCAAGATAAGAGCCCAGTTAGGAGAGGCACCCTGTGCATGCTCAGAGGTCCAGATTTCTGGCCATGAAGGGGAGGTCACCTGGGTGGTTCCTGTACCTGGATTGACCAATCTAGGCCATGTTAATTCAATTCAGCCACTGGGGTCGGCCAGACTTGCCCACCACGCCTCCCTAACGCTCATAAAACTCTCTTGAGTGCAGACCAGGCTTCTGCATGATTTCTCTCACACTCAGGAAGGCTCTTTGGAGGCAGCTGGGCTGCACATGAGTGGCTGGTGGATACTGTTCAGATGCATGGCTTTCTGCTTGCAAGGGTTTTTGTCTCAGCTGACTGGAAGGGAGGAGGTAGTACGTCTGGATCACAGAGTATCCATGTCCACAAACGAGGCTGCTCATTCCACTGTCCTGGAAGTGCTTTATGAAAACCCTCTGCTTTGCAATGTCACTCCTTGTAGATTAGAGTGGGAGGGGCTGGGACCAAGGTATGCTGCCTCTTACTCCCAGTTGCAGGTTTCTGGATGCTGATTGTATCTCTTACAGCATCAGTTAGTGGGCTTGTTGTCTGCCTCGGGCTTTGTTCACGGAGATCCTCCAGCTAGGTGGTGGTGTATGCACATGAGCAGAGGCTTCCTGCCAATCCCCCATGAGTAGTAGAGCTCCCATGGTGTGGACTCCATGAAAGCCTTGCCCCAGGCAGCACGCTTACAAAGGAGGGTGGGCCCTGCAGGACAGAAGACCATTCCCCCTGTGGAATGGCCTCAGAGATCCACCTCCCTCTCTGGCCAGCTGCTGGGGCTGTGGGTCCTAAGCATCATGGCTGACTCAGTAATAGACACAGGGTGAGGCCACTCCAGTAGCTGTTTTGACTGGTCTCATCCAGCCTGAGATCATCCTTGCATGAGCCCTCTGCCAAGATTATTTTTGTTTCTTTTATGATCTTTTCATTAGTGGCTCCTACAACACTAACCGCAGTCCATAAATACATCATCTGTTTGAAGCACATCTGTACATTAATTGCCCTCCTTATTCACAAAATATCCACTCTCCACCCAAGCCCCTGGCCTCAGCTCCTCATTTTTCCCCCCTCAATGCCCGCCACCCATCCCTCATCAATCCTTGGAAATGTACTAATTCTTTTGTCATATTTTCACCCACCTTTCTTTTGAGGTCAATGAAGATCCTTGTAATCGGTTCCCACTTTCCATCCTGCCCTTCCTCCACCCTCCCAGTATCTCCACTCATAACACTGGTAAAGGGCCCATCCACTCTGGATTCCCCGTGTTTGAAATTCCTATCGGTACTAGAATACCTTCTCTAGTTTGGCCAGATTAGTATGGTAGAACTGGGATCATGATAGTGGGGCAAGAGGAAGCATTAAGAACTAGAGGAAAGTTGTGTTTCATCTTTGCTGTCTCATACCCTGTATTCTTTAATCTCCACTCTGAGATCCTTCTGTAAGGGGATGTCCAGTGCACTGCAAACAGGTTTTGGGTCTATACCCGGCAGTCCCCTCTCATTCTCCATGATAAGATTTTTTTGTTCTCATGATGCCTGTTGCCTTATCCCTTTAAAACTTTGTGATCACACAGGCTGGTATGCTTTCTCCATGTGGGCTCTGTTGCTTCAGAGCCAGATGGCTGTTTCTTTACCCTCAAGCCTTTAAGACCCCACACGCTATATCTTTAGGTAGCTGGACACCATCGGATTTCTTCACCACATTTGCTTATGCAGCCGCTCTGTGGTCAGTGATTGTGTAGGAAAGGTGAGCATCTTAGAATGCCAATTTTATAAAACAGTGTTCTTGCAATGAGGGATTCCTTGAGCGGAGGCCCTATGTCCATCTGCTACCTCAATACTAAATCTATAAACATATGGACATAGATCTATTTCCCCATGCCCCTTTGTAAATATATGTACATATGTACATGCCTTTTTTTAGACGTCTATAACTGGCCCTTGCTTCCCAGCTCACTCTTCTATACCCTTTGATTTTCCTCTTGTGCCCACTGACATGCTCAGTCTTCCTTTGGGTTTCAGTAATTCCTCTTGGTTACATTACCTTTGATCACGCCCTACCAGGCCTCCTACATCCCCTCACTACCGTTTTCCATCACTTGTTGTACCCTTGTCTCTGGGTTTCTTTACACCACTTCCTTTCCCCCCACCCTCCTCACTCCCATGCCCAATGGAAAGGGCCGGTCACATGTTTACTCCTCCAGATTCTTCATCCAGCCTCTCTTAATTAGACAGACCTGTAAAGGTAATAACATGCACAAAACAAGACTGAGCTAAACCAAGCAGCAAAAAGAAAAACAAACAAAAATGAAAACAAAACCCAACCCAAATCCAATGACACTAAAAGAAAACAACACTAACCAGAAAGAAAAGTACAAGGACTGTGTGGTGAACTTTAGGAGTGTTTTCCAGTCCAGTCTGTGGGGGCACCGAACCCTGACCACAAAGTCCACCTTTGGCATTCCCCGGGGACTTTGATGCTCCATTTTCTTTCTCTTCCGCTGCACTCTCTTAGTGTCATGCCTCGAAGTGGCAGGATCAGTTCGGGCGCAGTTCCCACACTGTGTGTCCAGTGTTGTCCCCTCTAAGGCTATGGGTCTTTGAGGGACGTTTCTCATCGTGGGGCTGCCCATGTGGTCTTCTCTGTGGATTGGCTTCTCTGATTGGGAACATCATCCTCAAGGTGTATTGGGCCAGGGTGTGCTCCATTCTTCCCTCCTCCCCCTTGTTCTGCCCTGTGTTCTCTGATCAGATATGTCCCTCTCCGCGAGCTGCAGATCCGGTGCCATCCTGTGAAATACAATCTTTTGGGGCTGCAAGGATGTGTGGGGGGTGGGGTGGGTGTCAGCTCAGATCTTTTGAGAGTCCAGGAGATATTGACTGCTCGATGGGCACAGTTCTGTGGGGCACCGTGCTCTTGGTCCAGACGCTGGTTTGAATATGACTTTGTTGTTAACCAGTTGTGTGTCTCTGGGTGAACTCCCGTGTGTTTTTGAGTGAGTTTTCTAATCTGCAAAGTAAATGTACAGGATTATCCAGACTCCCATGTCAGCAAGTTATCCAGAGGAGTTAATCAGAGACTGTTTCATATAGTGTGTACCTGCGCGCCGCATTCTAGACCTGGGATGGCAATTATGAGCTCAGGATAGAGATGGTGTCCAGCAGGTAACATACGTGGCTCCATATTGAAACAGGAAGCCCACTGTGGAGATTTGGTCCTTCCGTTGATGGCCACCGGCCACCTAGTCTTCTCCTGCTATAACTGCTTCACTGGCTCAGCAGCTGAGCCAGAAGCCAGTGATATCATAACCAGGTGGCTAACTGGGCCAAAGGGCTGATAGATATTTGTTATCTTGTTGTCTTGGGAAACCCACCTACCCTCCATGCAAACCTTCTGGTGTGAGTTATCTGTGGAAGGAATCATGGGCTCACAGTAATTCACATCTTTCTTCTTGAAAATGTGCCCATATTCCTTTCTGAACCTGAGAAGGTGGCCCCTGTGTCCACCAAGAAATTTACTGCCTGGCCTCCTACTTGGAGAGTTAGCCTGGGCTTTTGGCGGCGAAGTGAAACAGAGCCCTGACCCCTTCATTGAGCTTCTTCAAGCATTATTGTCTCTTGCTTGGGTCTTTCTACGTGCAGATGAGGCCTATCCACTCTAGTGGAGGGTCGTGCACCTCTCCTGGGGTTTTCAAGGCACTGATTTTTCCAGTGTCCTTCTTTCCTGCAGTAGGCACATTGGTCCTTCCCCATGGCTTGGCGGTGCCCACAGGTTAGTCTCTCCGTGAGTGAGCCATGCTCTCCTTTTCCTGAGTCTCTGGGGTATCTCATGGCAATTACGATTATTTTAGCTAGCTTCTTTGTCTCTGTCGTGCTAGGGTCATCTCTGTTGTTATACACTCAATGAGCCACTTGTACCAAATCGCTAAGATTTTCCCTTCAAACCCTTCCCATTTCGTTGTCATGTCTGAGGCAGACTGACTGAGTAATAAAGGCAATACTTATTGCCCTCCTGTTCTCAGTGCCTCCGGGCCGTTAGGGGTATAAAGCCCGTAGGCTTACATCAGCCACTCTAGAAAGGCAGGCGGACATTCTCTTATAGGAACCTGAAAATTCTCACTGACCTTAGATGATAAATTCATAGGTTTCCTAGCTCTTCCGCAGAGGGTCATGTAAGAGCAATGGGTGATACCTGGTAAAGCCCTTTGGGCCTTGCTAGGAATTGAGATCCCACATTGTTGGTGTAGTGGCCAAAAGAGTTTCTCTCAAGTGGGGAGTGCCCGCTCGCTGACCATCAGGTTCACTGACTGCTTACTGGGCCTCTGTCTGGAAGGGCTACCCTCCTCCGTTGTGAACAGCACCTGGAAAAGTTGTTGGCAAGCATTACAGGTGGGCTGATGAGTATGGAAGTCATACCAGTACTAGTGTGTGTGTGGGGCTGCTTGTTAGGGGTGGGGGTGAGGTTGGGGGTCCGGTGGGGGAGGGAGTGACTCAATAAGGGCCTGTTAGAAGTTTTCTATTTCTAGACCCTAGAAACCTTATAGGGCGGGGGTTGAAAGAAAGGGTTTGAAGGCAGCTCTCCCACTCTCAGAGTTCTCCTGCAAAATGGGATAAAGCCGATTAGGGGAGAGAGATCGGGAGGGGAGGGGAGGGGAGGGGAGGGGAGGGGAGGGGAGAGGAGGGGAGGGGAGGGGTGGGGGAGGCGAGGGGAGGGGTGGGGGAGGGGAGGGGTGTGGGAAGGGTTGGGGAGGGTGATGGGGAGGGATGGCCTCCACCTATGTGGTTTTGGGAACTTGGACCGTGTGCTTTTCCGGTCCTTCATAGTGCAAGTGCCCGCTAGGTAACCTAGAGAGTTCAAGTGCCCGCTAGTTAACCTACATAGTCCAAGTGCCTGCTATTTAACCTAGATAGTCCAAGGGCCTGCTAGTTAACCTACATAATCCAAGTGCCCGCTAGGTAACCTACATAGTCAAAGTGCCCGCTAGTTAACCTAGATAGTCCAAGTGCCCGCTAGGTAACCTACATAGTGCAAGTGTCCGCTAGTTAACCTAGATCATCCAATTGTCCGCTAGTTAACCTATATATTCCAAGTTCCCGCTAGGTAACCTAGATAGTCCAAGTGCCCGTTCGGTAACCTAGATAGTCCAAGTGCCCTTTAGGGAATCTAGATAGTCCAAGTGCCCACTAGGGAACCTACATAGTCCAATTGTCCGCTCTGGAACATACATAGTCCAAGTGCCCGCTAGTTAACCTAGATAGTCCAAGTGCCCGCTAGTTAACCTATATAGTCCAAATGCCCGCTAGGGAACCTACATGGTCCAAGCGCCCGCTAGTTAACATAGATATTCCAAGTGCCCGCTAGTTAACCTAGATAGTGCAAGTGCCGGTAGGTAACCTAGATAGTCCAAGTGCCCGTTAGTTAACCTAGATCGTCCAAGTGCCCGCTAGTTAACCTACATAGTCCAAGTGCCCGCTACGTAACCTACATAGTGCAAGTGTCTGCTATATAACCTACATAGTCCAACTGCCCGCTAGTTAACATAGATAGTCCAAGTGCCCGCTAGGGAAGGTACATAGTCCAAGTGCCCGCTAGGTAACCTAGAGAGTTCAAGTGCCCGCTAGTTAACCTACATAGTCCAAGTGCCTGCTAGGTAACCTAGATAGTCCAAGGGCCTGCTAGTTAACCTACATAATCCAAGTGCCCGCTAGGTAACCTACATAGTGCAAGTGTCCGCTAGTTAACCTACATAGTCAAAGTGCCTGCTAGGTAACCTAGATAGTCCAAGTGCCCGCTAGTTAACCTACATAGTCCAAGTGCCTGCTAGGTAACCTAGATAGTCCAAGGGCCTGCTAGTTAACCTACATAATCCAAGTGCCCGCTAGGTAACCTACATAGTGCAAGTGTCCGCTAGTTAACCTACATAGTCAAAGTGCCTGCTAGGTAACCTACATAGTGCAAGTGTCCGCTAGTTAACCTAGATCGTCCAATTGTCCGCTAGTTAACCTACATATTCCAAGTTCCCGCTAGGTAACCTAGATAGTCCAAGTGCCCGCTCGGTAACCTAGATAGTCCAAGTGCCCTTTAGGGAATCTAGATAGTCCAAGTGCCCACTAGGGAATCTACATAGTCCAATTGTCCGCTCTGGAACATACATAGTCCAAGTGCCCGCTAGGTAACCTATATAGTCCAAATGCCCGCTAGGGAACCTACATGGTCCAAGCGCCCGCTAGTTAACCTAGATAGTCCAAGTGCCCGTTCGTTAACCTAGATAGTCCAATTGCCCGCTAGGTAACCTAGATGTCCAAGTGTCCGCTAGGTTACCTACATTGTCCAATTGCCCGTTCGTTAACCTAGATAGTCCAAGTGCCCACTAGGTAACCTAGACTGTCCAAGTGCCCGCTAGGTTACCTACGTAGTCCAAGTGCCCGTTCGTTAACCTAGATAGTCCAAGTGCCCGCTAGGAAACCTACATAGTCCAAGGGCCCGCTAGGTAACCTAGATAGTCCAAGTGCCCGCTAGGTAACCTAGAGTCCAAGTGCTCGCTAGTTAACCGACATAGTCCAAGTGCCCGCTAGGAAACCTATATAGTACAAGTGTCTGCTAGGTAACCTACATATTCCAAGCGCCCGCTAGTTAACATAGATAGTCCAAGTGCCCGCTAGGGAACGTACATAATCCAAGTGCCCGCTAGGTAACCTAGATAGTCCAAGTGCGCGCTATGATATGTACATAGTCCAAGTGCCTGCTAGGAAACCTAGATAGTCCAAGAGCCCGCTAGTTAACCTACATAGTCCAAGGGCCCGCTAGTTAACCTTCATAGTCCAAGGTCTGCTAGTTACCTAGATAGTCAAAGTGCCCGCTAGGTAAGCTAGATAGTCCAAGTGCCCGTTAGGTTACCTAAATAGTCCAAGTGCCCGTTCGTTAACCTAGATAGTCCAAGTGCCCGCTGGGTAACCTACATAGTCCAAGGGCCCGCTAGGTAACCTAGATAGTCCAAGTTCCCGCTAGGTAACCTAGATAGTGCAATGCCCGCTAGTTTACCTAGATAGTCCAAGTGCCTGCTAGGTAACGTACATTGTCCAAGTTCCCGCTAGGTAACCTAGATAGTCCAAATGCCCGTTACCTAACCTAGTTTGTCCAAGTGCCCGCTAGGCAACATACATATTCCAAGTGCCCGTTCGTTAACATAGAAGTACAAGTGCCCGCTATGTAACCTAGACAGTCCAAGTGCCCGCTAGGTTACCTGCATAGTCCAAGTGCCCGTTCGTTAACCTAGATAGTCCAAGTGCCCGCGAGGGAACCTATATAGTCCAAGTGCTATCTAGGTAACCTAGATAGTCCAAGGGCCCGCTAGTTAACCTAGATAGTCCAAGGGCTCGCTTGTTAACTTTGATAGTCCAAGTGCCCGTTAGTTAACCTAGATCGTCCAAGTGCCCGCTAGTTAACCTACATAGTCCAAGTGCCCGCTAGGTAACCCACATAGTGCAAGTGTCTGCTAGGTAACCTACATAGTCCAAGTGCCTGCTAGGTAACCTAGATAGTCCAAGGGCCTGCTAGTTAACCTACATAATCCAAGTGCCCACTAGGTAACCTACATAGTGCAAGTGTGCGCTAGTTAAGCTACATAGTCAAAGTGCCCGCTAGTTAACCTAGATAGTCCAAGTGCCCGCTAGGTAACCTACATAGTGCAAGTGTCCGCTAGTTAACCTACATCGTCCAATTGTCCGCTAGTTAACCTACATATTCCAAGTTCCCGCTAGGTAACCTAGATAGTCCAAGTGCCCGTTCGGTAACCTAGATAGTCCAAGTGCCCTTTAGGGAATCTAGATAGTCCAAGTGCCCACTAGGGAACCTACATAGTCCAATTGTCCGCTCTGGAACATACATAGTCCAAGTGCCCGCTAGTTAACCTAGATAGTCCAAGTGCCCGCTAGGTAACCTATAGTGTCCAAATGCCCGCTAGGGAACCTACATGGTCCAAGCGCCCGCTAGTTAACCTAGATAGTCCAAGTGCCCTCTAGTTAACCTAGATAGTCCAAGTGCCCGTAGGTAACCTAGATAGTCCAAGTGCCCGCTAGTTAAACTACATAATCCAAGTGCCTGCTAGGTAAACTACATAGTCCAAGTGCCCGTTCGTTAACCTACATAGTCCAAGTGCCCGCTAGGTAACGTAGATAGCCCATGTGCCCGCTAGGGAACGTACATATTCCAAGTGCCCACTAGGTAACCTAGACAGTCCAATTGCCCACTAGTTAACCTAGACAGTCCAAGTACCCGATAGGGAACCTACATAGTCCAAGTTCCCCCTAGGGAACCTACATAGTCCAAGTGCTCGCTAGGCAACCTACATAGTCCAAGTGCCCGTTAGTTAACCTAGATAGTCCAAGTGCCCGCTAGGTAACCTAGATTGTCCAACAGCCCGCTAGGTAACCTACATACTCTAAGAACCCGCTATAACGTAGATAGTTCAAGTGCCAGCTAGGTAACCTAGATAGTCCATGTGCCGCTAGGTAACCTACAAAGTCAAAATGCCCGCTAGGTTATCTATATAATCCAAATGCCCGCTAGGGAATCTACATAGTCCAAGGGCCCGCTAGTTAATGTAGATAGTCCAAGTGTCGCTAGTTAATCTACATAATCCAAGGGTCCGCTAGTTAAACTACATTGTCCAAGTACCCGCTAAGAAACCTAGATAGTCCAAGAGCACGCTAGTTAACCTAGATAGTCCAAGTGCCCTCTAGTTAACCTAGATCGTCCAAGTGCCCGCTAAGAAACCTAGATAGTTCAAGTGCCCGTTACCTAACCTAGAGAGTCCAATTGCCTGCTATGCAACATACATAGTCCAATTGCCCGTTCGTTAACCGAGAAGTCCAAGTGCCGCTAGGTAACCTAGACTCTCCAAGTGCCCGCTAGGTTACCTACATAGTCCAAATGCCCTTTCGGAAACCTAGATAGTGCAAGTGCCCGGTAGTTAACCTACATAGTCCAAGTGCCCGCTAGGTAACCTAGATAGTCCAAGGGCCCGCAATTTAACCTACATAGTCCAAGTGCCCTGTTGTTAACTTACCTAGTTCAAGTGTCCGTAGGGAACATACAGAGTCAAAGTGCCCACTAGGGAACCTACATAGTCCAAGTGCACGCTAGTTAACCTAGATAGTCCAAGTGCCCGCTAGTTAACCTAGATAGTCCAAGTGCCTGGTAGGTAACCTACATAGTGCAAGTGTCTGCTAGGTAACCTACATAGTCCAAGTGCCCGCTAGGGAACGGACATAATCCAAGTGCCCGCTAGGTAACCTAGATAGTCCAAGTGCGCGCTATGGTATGTACATAGTCCAAGTGCCTGCTAGGAAACCTAGATAGTCCAAGAGCCCGCTAGTTAACCTACATAGTCCAAGGGCCCGCTAGTTAACCTACATAGTCCAAGGTCTGCTAGTTAACCTAGATAGACAAAGTGCCCGCTAGGTAACCTAGACAGTCCAAGTGCCCGTTAGGTTACCTACATAGTCCAAGTGCCCGTTCGTTAACCTAGATAGTCCAAGTGCCCGCTGGGTAACCTACATAGTCCAAGGGCCCGCTAGGTAACCTAGATAGTCCAATGCCCGCTAGTTAACCTAGATAGTCCAAGTGCCTGCTAGGTAACGTACATTGTCCAAGTTCCCGCTAGGTAACCTAGATAGTCCAAGTGCCCGTTACCTAACCTAGTTTGTCCAAGTGCCCGTTCGTTAACATAGAAGTACAAGTGCCCGCTATGTAACCTAGACAGTCCAAGTGCCCGCTAGGTTACCTGCATAATCCAAGTGCCCGTTCGTTAACCTAGATAGTCCAAGTGCCCGCGAGGGAACCTATATAGTCCAAGTGCTATCTAGGTAACCTAGATAGTCCAAGGGCCCGCTAGTTAACCTAGATAATCCAAGGGCTCGCTTGTTAATTTGATAGTCCAAGTGCCCGTTAGTTAACCCAAATCGTCCAAGTGCCCGCTAGTTAACCTACATAGTCCAAGTGCCCGCTAGGTAAACTACATAGTGCAAGTGTCTGCTAGGTAACCTACATAGTCCAAGTGCCTGCTAGGTAACCTAGATAGTCCAAGGGCCTGCTAGTTAACCTACATAATCCAAGTGCCCGCTAGGTAACCTACATAGTGCAATTGTCCGCTAGTTAACCTACATAGTCAAAGTGCCCGCTAGTTAACCTAGATAGTCCAAGTGCCCGCTAGTTAACCTACATAGTCCAAGTGCCCGCTAGGTAACCTACATAGTGCAAGTGTCTGCTATATAACCTACATAGACCAAGTGCCCGCTAGTTAACCTAGATAGTCCAAGTGCCGGTAAGTAACCTAGATAGTCCAAGTGCCCGTTAGTTAACCTAGATCGTCCAAGTGCCCGCTAGTTAACCTACATAGTCCAAGTGCCTGCTAGGTAACCTAGATAGTCCAAGGGCCTGCTAGTTAACCTACATAATCCAAGTGCCCGCTAGGTAACCTACATAGTGCAAGTGTCCGCTAGTTAACCTACATAGTCAAAGTGCCCGCTAGTTAACCTAGATAGTCCAAGTGCCCGCTAGGTAACCTACATAGTGCAAGTGTCCGCTAGTTAACCTAGATCGTCCAATTGTCCGCTAGTTAACCTATATATTCCAAGTTCCCGCTAGGTAACCTAGATAGTCCAAGTGCCCGTTCGGTAACCTAGATAGTCCAAGTGCCCTTTAGGGAATCTAGATAGTCCAAGTGCCCACTAGGGAACCTACATAGTCCAATTGTCCGCTCTGGAACATACATAGTCCAAGTGCCCGCTAGTTAACCTAGATAGTCCAAGTGCCCGCTAGGTAACCTATAGTGTCCAAATGCCCGCTAGGGAACCTACATGGTCCAAGCGCCCGCTAGTTAACCTAGATAGTCCAAGTGCCGGTAGGTTACCTAGATAGTCCAAGTGCCCGTTAGTTAACCTACATAGTCCAAGTGCCTGCTAGGTAAACTACATAGTCCAAGTGCCCGTTCGTTAACCTACATAGTCCAAGTGCCCGCTAGGTAACGTAGATAGCCCATGTGCCCGCTAGGGAACGTACATAGTCCAAGTGCCCACTAGGTAACCTAGACAGTCCAATTGCCCACTAGTTAACCTAGACAGTCCAAGTACCCGATAGGGAACCTACATAGTCCAAGTTCCCCCTAGGGAACCTACATAGTCCAAGTGCTCGCTAGGCAACCTACATAGTCCAAGTACCCGTTAGTTAACCTAGATAGTCAAAGTGCCTACTAGGTAACCTAAATAGTCCACGTGCCCGCTAGGGAACCTACATAGTCCAAGTGCCCGCAAGGTAACCTAGATAGTCCAAATGCACGTTAGCTAACCTAGATAGTCGAAGTGTCCGCTAGTTAACCTACATAGTCCAAGTGCCCGTTCGTTAACCTAGAAAGTCCAAGTGCCCGCTAGGTAACCTAGACAGTCCAAGTGCCCGCTAGGTTACCTACATAGTCCAAGTGCACGTTCGTTAACCTAGATTATCCAAGTGCCCGCTGGTAACCTACATAGTCCAAGGGCCCGCTAGGTAACCTAGATAGTCCAAGTGCCCGCTAGGTAACCAAAGTAGTCCAAGTGCCCGCTAGGTAACCTACACAGTCTAAGTGCCCGCTAAGGAATCTATATAGTCCAAATGCCCGCTAGGGAGCCTACATAATCCAAATGCCCGCTAGGTAATCTAGATAGTCCAAGGGCCCTCTAGGTAACCTACATAGTCCTAGTGCCCCCTAGTTAACCTACATTCTCCAAGTGCCCGATAAGGAACCTACATAGTCCAAGTGCCCGCTAGGTAACCTTCATAGTCCAAATGCCCTCTAGTTAACTCACATAGTCCAAGGGCCCGCTAGGTAACCTAGATAGTCCAACACCCCTCTAGGTAACCTACATACTCCAAGAACCCGCTAGGCAACGTAGATAATTCAAGTGCCAGCTAGGTAACCTAGATAGTCCAAGTGCCCACTAGGTAACCTACAAATTCTAAGTGCCCGCTAGGTTGTCTATATAGTCCAAATGCCCGCCTGGGAACCTACATGGTCCAAATGCCCGCAAGGTAACCTATATAGTCCAAGTGCCCTCTAGTTAACCTACATAGCCCAAGGGCCCGCTAGTTAACCCACATAGTCCAAGGTCCGCTAGTTAACCTAGATAGTCCTAGTGCTCGCTAGTTAACCTACAAAGTACAAGGGCCCGCTAGTTGACCTAGATAGTCCAAGTGCCCGCTAGTTAACCTAGATAGTCCCTGTGCCCGCTAGGTAACCAAAGTAGTCCAAATGTCCAATAGGGATCCTACATAGTCCAAGTGCCCGCTAGGGAACCTACATAGTCCAAGTGCACGCTAGTTAACCTAGATAGTCCAAGTGCCCGCTAGTTAAAATAGACAGTCCAAGTGCCCGCTAGGGAACTTACATAGTCCAAGTGCCCACTAGGTAACCTAGATAGTGCAAGTGCCCGCTAGTTAGCCTAGATAGTTCAAGTACCCGCTAGGTAACCTAGATCGTCCAAGGGGCCCCTAGTTAGCCTACATACTCCAAGTGCCCGCTAGGTAACCTACATAATCTAAGTGCCCGTTAGCTAACCTTGATAGTCCAAGGGCCCGCTACTTGACCTACATAGTCTAAGTGCCAGCTAGGTAACCTAGACAGTCCAAGTGCCCGTTAGGTTACCTACATAGTCCAAGTGCCCGTTCGTTAACCTAGATAGTCCAAGTGCCCGCTGGGTAACCTACATAGTCCAAGGGCCCGCTAGGTAACCTAGATAGTCCAATGCCCGCTAGTTAACCTAGATAGTCCAAGTGCCTGCTAGGTAACGTACATTGTCCAAGTTCCCGCTAGGTAACCTAGATAGTCCAAGTGCCCGTTACCTAACCTAGTTTGTCCAAGTGCCCGTTCGTTAACATAGAAGTACAAGTGCCCGCTATGTAACCTAGACAGTCCAAGTGCCCGCTAGGTTACCTGCATAGTCCAAGTGCCCGTTCGTTAACCTAGATAGTCCAAGTGCCCGCGAGGGAACCTATATAGTCCAAGTGCTATCTAGGTAACCTAGATAGTCCAAGGGCCCGCTAGTTAACCTAGATAGTCCAAGGGCTCGCTTGTTAATTTGATAGTCCAAGTGCCCGTTAGTTAACCCAAATCGTCCAAGTGCCCGCTAGTTAACCTACATAGTCCAAGTGCCCGCTAGGTAAACTACATAGTGCAAGTGTCTGCTAGGTAACCTACATAGTCCAAGTGCCTGCTAGGTAACCTAGATAGTCCAAGGGCCTGCTAGTTAACCTACATAATCCAAGTGCCCGCTAGGTAACCTACATAGTGCAATTGTCCGCTAGTTAACCTACATAGTCAAAGTGCCCGCTAGTTAACCTAGATAGTCCAAGTGCCCGCTAGTTAACCTACATAGTCCAAGTGCCCGCTAGGTAACCTACATAGTGCAAGTGTCTGCTATATAACCTACATAGACCAAGTGCCCGCTAGTTAACCTAGATAGTCCAAGTGCCGGTAAGTAACCTAGATAGTCCAAGTGCCCGTTAGTTAACCTAGATCGTCCAAGTGCCCGCTAGTTAACCTACATAGTCCAAGTGCCTGCTAGGTAACCTAGATAGTCCAAGGGCCTGCTAGTTAACCTACATAATCCAAGTGCCCGCTAGGTAACCTACATAGTGCAAGTGTCCGCTAGTTAACCTACATAGTCAAAGTGCCCGCTAGTTAACCTAGATAGTCCAAGTGCCCGCTAGGTAACCTACATAGTGCAAGTGTCCGCTAGTTAACCTAGATCGTCCAATTGTCCGCTAGTTAACCTATATATTCCAAGTTCCCGCTAGGTAACCTAGATAGTCCAAGTGCCCGTTCGGTAACCTAGATAGTCCAAGTGCCCTTTAGGGAATCTAGATAGTCCAAGTGCCCACTAGGGAACCTACATAGTCCAATTGTCCGCTCTGGAACATACATAGTCCAAGTGCCCGCTAGTTAACCTAGATAGTCCAAGTGCCCGCTAGGTAACCTATAGTGTCCAAATGCCCGCTAGGGAACCTACATGGTCCAAGCGCCCGCTAGTTAACCTAGATAGTCCAAGTGCCGGTAGGTTACCTAGATAGTCCAAGTGCCCGTTAGTTAACCTACATAGTCCAAGTGCCTGCTAGGTAAACTACATAGTCCAAGTGCCCGTTCGTTAACCTACATAGTCCAAGTGCCCGCTAGGTAACGTAGATAGCCCATGTGCCCGCTAGGGAACGTACATAGTCCAAGTGCCCACTAGGTAACCTAGACAGTCCAATTGCCCACTAGTTAACCTAGACAGTCCAAGTACCCGATAGGGAACCTACATAGTCCAAGTTCCCCCTAGGGAACCTACATAGTCCAAGTGCTCGCTAGGCAACCTACATAGTCCAAGTACCCGTTAGTTAACCTAGATAGTCAAAGTGCCTACTAGGTAACCTAAATAGTCCACGTGCCCGCTAGGGAACCTACATAGTCCAAGTGCCCGCAAGGTAACCTAGATAGTCCAAATGCACGTTAGCTAACCTAGATAGTCGAAGTGTCCGCTAGTTAACCTACATAGTCCAAGTGCCCGTTCGTTAACCTAGAAAGTCCAAGTGCCCGCTAGGTAACCTAGACAGTCCAAGTGCCCGCTAGGTTACCTACATAGTCCAAGTGCACGTTCGTTAACCTAGATTATCCAAGTGCCCGCTGGTAACCTACATAGTCCAAGGGCCCGCTAGGTAACCTAGATAGTCCAAGTGCCCGCTAGGTAACCAAAGTAGTCCAAGTGCCCGCTAGGTAACCTACACAGTCTAAGTGCCCGCTAAGGAATCTATATAGTCCAAATGCCCGCTAGGGAGCCTACATAATCCAAATGCCCGCTAGGTAATCTAGATAGTCCAAGGGCCCTCTAGGTAACCTACATAGTCCTAGTGCCCCCTAGTTAACCTACATTCTCCAAGTGCCCGATAAGGAACCTACATAGTCCAAGTGCCCGCTAGGTAACCTTCATAGTCCAAATGCCCTCTAGTTAACTCACATAGTCCAAGGGCCCGCTAGGTAACCTAGATAGTCCAACACCCCTCTAGGTAACCTACATACTCCAAGAACCCGCTAGGCAACGTAGATAATTCAAGTGCCAGCTAGGTAACCTAGATAGTCCAAGTGCCCACTAGGTAACCTACAAATTCTAAGTGCCCGCTAGGTTGTCTATATAGTCCAAATGCCCGCCTGGGAACCTACATGGTCCAAATGCCCGCAAGGTAACCTATATAGTCCAAGTGCCCTCTAGTTAACCTACATAGCCCAAGGGCCCGCTAGTTAACCCACATAGTCCAAGGTCCGCTAGTTAACCTAGATAGTCCTAGTGCTCACTAGTTAACCTACAAAGTACAAGGGCCCGCTAGTTGACCTAGATAGTCCAAGTGCCCGCTAGTTAACCTAGATAGTCCCTGTGCCCGCTAGGTAACCAAAGTAGTCCAAATGTCCAATAGGGATCCTACATAGTCCAAGTGCCCGCTAGGGAACCTACATAGTCCAAGTGCACGCTAGTTAACCTAGATAGTCCAAGTGCCCGCTAGTTAAAATAGACAGTCCAAGTGCCCGCTAGGGAACTTACATAGTCCAAGTGCCCACTAGGTAACCTAGATAGTGCAAGTGCCCGCTAGTTAGCCTAGATAGTTCAAGTACCCGCTAGGTAACCTAGATCGTCCAAGGGGCCCCTAGTTAGCCTACATACTCCAAGTGCCCGCTAGGTAACCTACATAATCTAAGTGCCCGTTAGCTAACCTTGATAGTCCAAGGGCCCGCTACTTGACCTACATAGTCTAAGTGCCAGCTAGGTAACCTAGACTGTCCAAGTGCCCGCTAGGTTACCTACATAGTCTAAGTGCCCGTTCGTTAACCTAGATAGTCCAAGTGGCCGCTAGGTAACCTACATAGTCCAAGTGCCCGCTAGGTAACCTATATAGTCCAAATACCCGCTAGGGAACCTACATAGTCCAAGTGACTCGTAGGGAACTTACATAGTCCAAGGGCCCGCTAGGGGACCTACACAATCGAAGTGCCCGTTAGTTAACCTAGATAGTCCAAGTGCCCGCTAGGTAACCTAGATAGTCCGACAGCCAGCTAGGTAACCTACATACTCCAAGAACTCGCTATAACGTAGATAGTTCAAGTGCCAGCTAGGTAACCTAGATAGTCCATGTGCCGCTAGGTAACCTACAAAGTCAAAATGCCCGCTAGGTTATCTGTATAGTCCAAATGCCCGCTAGGGAATCTACATAGTGCAAGGGCCCGCTAGTTAACGTAGATAGTCCAAGTGCCGCTAGTTAATCTACATAGTCCAAGGGCCCGCTAGTTAACCTACATAGTCCAAGTACCCGCTAAGAAACCTAGATAGTCCAAGTGCATGCTAGTTAACCTAGATAGTCCAAGTGCCCTCTAGTTAACCTAGATTGTCCAAGTGCCCTCTATGAATCCTAGATAGTTCAAGTGCCCGTTACCTAACCTAGATAATCCAATTGCATGCTATGCAACATACATAGTCCAAGTGCCCGTTAGTTAACCCAGAAGTCCAAGTGCCCGCTAGGTAACCTAGACTCTCCAAGTGCCCGCTAGGTTACCTACATAGTCCAAATAGCCGTTCGGAAACCTAGATAGTGCAAGTGCCCGGTAGTTAACCTACATAGTCCAAGTGGCCGCTAGGTAACCTAGATAGTCCAAGGGTCCGCTATTTAACCTACATAGTCCAAGTGTCCGGTAGTTAACTTACCTAGTTCAAGTGTCCGTAGGGAACATACAGAGTCAAAGTGCCCACTAGGGAACCTACATAGTCCAAGTGCACGCTAGTTAACCTAGATAGTCCAAGTGCCCGCTAGTTAACCTAGATAGTCCAAGTGCCTGCTAGGTAACCTACATAGTGCAAGTGTCCGCTAGTTAACCTACATATTCCAAGTGCCCGCTAGTTAACATAGATAGTTCAAGTGCCCGCTAGGGAACGTACATAATCCAAGTGCCCGCTAGGTAACCTAGATAGTCCAAGTGCGCGCTATGATATGTACATAATCCAAGTGCCTGCTAGGAAACCTAGATAGTCCAAGAGCCCGCTAGTTAACCTACATAGTCCAAGGGCCCGCTAGTTAACCTACATAGTCCAAGGTCTGCTAGTTACCTAGATAGTCAAAGTGCCCGCTAGGTAACCTAGACAGTCCAAGTGCCCGTTAAGTTACCTACATAGTCCAAGTGCCCGCTAGGTAACCTAGATAGTCCAAGTGCCCGCTGGGTAACCTACATAGTCCAAGGGCCCGCTAGGTAACCTAGATAGTCCAAGTTCCCGCTAGGTAACCTAGATAGTCCAATGCCCGCTAGTTAACCTAGATAGTCCAAGTGCCTGCTAGGTAACGTACATTGTCCAAGTTCCCGCTAGGTAACCTAGATAGTCCAAGTGCCCGTTACCTAACCGAGTTTGTCCAAGTGCCCGCTAGGCAACATACATATTCCAAGTGCCCGTTCGTTAACATAGAAGTACAAGTGCCCGCTATGTAACCTAGACAGTCCAAGTGCCCGCTAGGTTACCTGCATAGTCCAAGTGCCCGTTCGTTAACCTAGATAGTCCAAGTGCCCGCGAGGGAACCTATATAGTCCAAGTGCTATCTAGGTAACGTAGATAGTCCAAGGGCTCGCTTGTTATCTTTGATAGTCCAAGTGCCCGTTATTTAACCTAGATCGTCCAAGTGCCTGCTAGTTAACCTACATAGTCCAAGTGCCCGCTAGGTAACCTACATAGTGCAAGTGTCTGCTAGGTAACCTACATAGTCCAAGTGCCCGCTAGTTAACATAGATAGTCCAAGTGCCCCCTAGGGAAGGTACATTGTGCAAGTGTCCGCTAGTTAACCTAGATCGTCCAATTGTCCGCTAGTTAACCTACATAGTCCAAGTGCCAGCTAGGTAACCTAGATAGTCCAAGTGCCCGTTAGGTAACCTAGATAGTCCAAGTGCCTGCTAGGTAACCTACATTGTCCAAGTTCCCGCTAGGTTACTTAGATAGTCCAAGTGCCCGTTAGCTAACCTAGATAGTCCAAGTGCCCGCTAGGCAACATACATAGTCCAAGTGCCCGTTCGTTAACCTAGAAGTCCAAGTGCCACTATGTAACCTAGACAGTCCAGGTGCCCGTTCGTTAACCTAGATAGTCCAAGTGCCCGCTAGGCAACCTACATAGTCCAAGTGCCCGTTAGTTAACCTAGATAGTCAAAGTGCCTGCTAGGTAACTAAGATAGTCCAAGTGCTCGCTAGGTAAGCTAGATAGTCCAAGTGCCCGCTAGGCAATATACATAGTCCAAGTGCCCATTCGTTAACCTAGAAGTCCAAGTGCCGCTATGTAACCTAGACAGTCCAGGTGCCCGTTCGTTAACCTAGATAGTCCAAGTGCCCGCTAGGGAACCTACATAATCCAAGTGCCCGCTAGGCAACCTACATAGTCCAAGTGCCCGTTAGTTAACCTAGATAGTCAAAGTGCATGCTAGGTAACGTAGATAGTCCAAGTGCTCGCTAGGTAAGCTAGATAGTCCAAGTGCCCGCTAGGTAACCTAGATAGTCCAAATGCCCGCTAGGGAAGCTACATAGTCCATGTGCCCGCTAGTTTGCCTAGATAGTCCAAGTGCCTGCTAGTAAACCTACATAATCCATGGCCCGCTAGTTAACCTACATAGTGCAAGGGCCCGCTAGTTAACCTAGATCGTGTAAGTGTCCGCTAGTTAACCTACATAGTCCAAATGCCCGCTAGTTAACCTATATACCAAGTGTCCGCTATGTAACCTAGATAGTCCAAGGGTACGCTAGTTAACCTACATAGTACAAGTGTCCGCTAGGTTACCTAGATTGTCCAAGTGCCCGCTAAGGAACCTACATAGTCCAAGTGCACGCTAGTTAACCTATATAGTCCAAGTGCCTGCTAGTTAACCTAGATAGTCCAAATGCCTGCTAGGTAACCGACATAGTGCAAGTGTCCGCTAGTTAACCTTCATATTCCAAGTGCCCGCCAGTTAACATAGGTAATCCAAGTGTCCGCTAGTTAACCTACATATTCCAAGTGCCCGCTAGTTAACATAGATAGTCCAAGTGCCCGCTAGGTAACCTAGATAGTGCAAGTGCCCGCTAGTTAACCTAGATAGTTCAAGTACCCGCTAGGTAACCTAGATCGTCCAAGGGTCCCCTAGTTAGCCTACATAGTCCTACTGCCCTTTAGGTAACCTAGATAGTCCAAGTGCCCGTTCGGTAACCTAGATAATCCAAGTGCCCTTTAGGGAACCTAGATAGTCCAAGTGCCCGCTAGTAAACCTACATAGTCCATGGGCCCGCTAGTTAACCTACATAGTGCAAGTGTCCGCTAGTTAACCTACAAATTCCAAGTGCCCCCTAGTTAAACTACATAATCTAAGTGCCCGTTAGCTAACATAGGTAGTATAAGGGCCCGCTAGTTGACCTACATAGTCCAAGTGCCAGCTAGGGAACCTAGATAGTCCAAGTGCCAGTTAGCTAACCTCGATAGTCCAAATGGCGGCTAGGTAACTTACATAGTCCAAGTGCCCTTTCGTTAACCTAGATAATCCAAGTGCCCGCTAGGTAACCTAGACAGTCCAAGTGCCCGCTACTTAACCTACATAGTCCAAGTGCCCGATAGGGAACCTACATAATCCAAGTGCCCGCTAGGTAACCTACATAGTCCAAGTGCCCGCTAGGCAACCTACATAGTCCAAGTGCCCGTTAGTTAACCTAGATAGTCAAAGTGCCTGCTAGGTAACTTAGATAGTCCAAATGCCCGCTAGGGAAGCTACATAGTCCAAGTGCCCGCTAGTTTGCCTAGATAGTCCAAGTGCCTGCTAGTAAACCTACATAATCCATGGCCCGCTAGTTAACCTACATAGTGCAAGGGCCCGCTAGTTAACCTAGATCGTGTATGTGTCCGCTAGTTAACCTACATAGTCCAAATGCCCGCTAGTTAACCTATATACCAAGTGCCCGCTAAGTAACCTAGATAGTCCAAGGGCATGCTAGGTAACCTACATAGTACAAGTGCCCGCTAGGCAACCTAGATTGTCCAAGTGCCCGCTAAGGAACCTACATAGTCCAAGTGCACGCTAGTTAACCTATATAGTCCAAGTGCCCGCTAGTTAACCTAGATAGTCCAAGTGCCTGCTAGGTAACCGACATAGTGCCAGTGTCCGCTAGTTAACCTACATATTCCAAGTGCCCGCCAGTTAACATAGATAATCCAAGTGCCCGCTAGGGAACATACATAGTTCAAGTTCCCGCTAGGGAACGTACTTATTCCAAGTGCCCGCTAGGTAACTTAGATAGTGCAAGTGCCCGCTAGTTAACCTAGATAGTTCTAGTACCCGCTAGGTAACCTCGATCGTACAAGGGCCCCCTAGTTAGCCTACATAGTCCAAGTGCCCGCTAGATAACCTAGATAGTTCAAGTGCCCGTTCGGTAACCAAGATAGCCCAAGTGCCCTTGAGAGAACCTAGATAGTCCAAAGGCCCGCTAGTAAACCTACATAGTCCATGGGCCCGCTAGTTAACCTACATAGTGCAAGTGTCTGCTAGTTAACCTACAAATTCCAAGTGCCCCCTAGTTAAACTACATAATCTAAGTGCCCGTTAGCTAACCTTGGTAGTATAAGGGCCCGCTAGTTGACCTATATAGTCCAAGTGCCAGCTAGGGAACCTAGAGAGTCCAAGTGGCGGCTAGGTAACCTACATAGTCCAAGTGCCCTTTCGTTAACCTAGATAATCCAAGTGCCCTCTAAGTAACCTAGACAGTCCAAGTGCCCGCTAGTTAACCTACATAGTCCAAGTGCCCGATAGGGAACCTACATAATCCAAGTGCCCGCTAGGTAACCTACATAGTCCAAGTGCCCGCTAGGCAACATACATAGTCCAAGTGCCCGTTAGTTAACCTAGATAATCAAAGTGCCTGCTAGGTAACTTAGATAGTCCAAGTGCCCACTAGGTAACCTACATTGTCCAAGTTCCCGCTTGGTAACCTTAATAGCCCAAATGCCCGCTAGGGAAACTACATAGTCCAAGTGCCCGCTAGTTAATCTAGATAGTCCAAGTGCCTGCTAGTAAACCTACATAATCCATGGGCCCGCTAGTTAACCTACATAGTGCAAGGGCCCGCTAGTTAACCTAGATCGTGCAAGTGTCCGCTAGTTAACCTACATAGTCCAAGTGCCCGCTAGTTAACCTAGATAGTCCAAGTGCCCGCTAGGGATCCTTCATAATCCAAGTGCCTGCTAGGTAACCTACATAGTCCAAGTGCCCGTTAGTTAACCTAGATAGTCAAATTGCCTGCTAGGTAACCTAGATAGTCCAAGTACCCGCTAGGTAACCCACATAGTCCAAGTGCCCGCTAGGTAACCTAAATAGTCCAAATGCCCGCTAGGGAAACTACATAGTCCAAGTGCCCGCTAGTTAACCTAGATAGTCCAAGTGCCTGCTAGTAAACCTACATAATCCATGGGCCCGCTAGTTAACCTACATAGTGCAAGGGCCCGCTAGTTAACCTAGATCGTGCAAGTGTCCGCTAGTTAACCTACATAGTCCAAGTGCCCGCTAGTTAACCTAGATAGTCCAAGTGCCCGCTAGGGATCCTTCATAATCCAAGTGCCTGCTAGGTAACCTAGATAGTCCAAGTGCCCGCTAGTTAACCTAGATAGTCCACGTCCCCACTAGGGGAAGTACATAGTCCAAGTGCCCGCTAGGTAAGCTAGATAGTCCAAGTGCGCGCTAGGGTATGTACATAGTTCAAGGGCCTGCCAGGAAACCTAGATAGTCCAAGTGCCCGCTAGTTAACCTACATAGTCCAAGGGCCCGCTAGTTAACCTACATAGTCCACGATCTGCTAGTTAACGTAGATAGTAAAAGTGCCCGTTAGGTAACCTAGATAGTCCAAATGGCCGCCAGGAAACCCAAATAGTCCAAGGGCCCGCTAGGGAACCTACATAGTCCAAGTGCCCGTTCGTTAACCTAGATAGTCCAAGTGCCCGCTAGGTAACCTACATAGTCCAGGGAACCGCTAGGTAACCTAGATAATCCAAGTGCCCGCTAGGTAACCTAGATAGTCTAAGTTCCCGTTAGTTAACCTAGATAGTCCAAGTGCCCGCTAGGTAACCTAGATAGTCAAAGTGCCCTTTAGGTAACCTACATAGTCCAAGTGCCAGCTAGGTAACCTAGATAGTGAAAGTGCCCGTTAGGTAACCTAGATAGTCCAAGTGCCTGCTAGGTAACCTACATTGTCCAAGTTCCCGCTAGGTAATCTAGATAGTCCAAGTGCCCGTAACCTAACCTAGATAGTCCAAATGCCCGCTAGGCAACATACATAGTCCAAGTGCCCGTTCGTTAACCTAGAAGACCAAGTGCCCGCTATGTAACCTAGAAGGTCCAAGTGCCGCTAGGTTACCTGCATAGTCCAAGTGCCCATTCGTTAACCTAGATAGTCCAAGTGCCCGCTAGGGTACCTATATAGTCCAAGTGCTATCTAGGTAACCTAGATAGTCCAAGTGCCTGCTAGGTAACCTACATAGTCCAAGTGCCCGTTCGTTAACCTCGATAGTCCAAGTGCCCGCTAGGTAACCTATATAGTCCAAGTGCCCGCTAGTCAACCTAGATCGTCCAAGTGCCCGCTAGTTAACCTACATAGTCCAAGTGCCAGCTAGGTAACCTAGATAGTGAAAGTGCCCGTTGGGTAACCTAGATAGTCCAAGTGCCTGCTAGGTAACCTTCATTGTCCAAGTTCTCGCTAGGTTACTTAGATAGTCCAAGTGCCCGTTAGCTAACCTAGATAGTCCAAGTGCCCGCTAGGCAACATACATAGTCCAAGTGCCCGTTCGTTAACCTAGAAGTCCAAGTGCCGCTATGTAACCTAGACAGTCCAAGTCCCCTTTCGTTAACCTAGATAGTCCAAGTGCCCGCTAGGGAACCTACATAATCCAAGTGCCCGCTAGGCAACCTACATAGTCCAAGTGCCCGTTAGTTAACCTAGATAGTCAAAGTGCCTGCTAGGTAACTTAGATAGTCCAAGTGCTCGCTAGGTAAGCTAGATAGTCCAAGTGCCCGCTAGGTAACCTAGATAGTCCAAATGCCCGCTAGGGAAGCTGCATAGTCCAAGTGCCCGCTAGTTTGCCTAGATAGTCCAAGTGCCTGCTAGTAAACCTACATAATCCATGGCCCGCTAGTTAACCTACATAGTGCAAGGGCCCGCTAGTTAACCTAGATCGTGTAAGTGTCCGCTAGTTAACCTACATAGTCCAAATGCCCGCTAGTTAACCTATATACCAAGTGCCCGCTACGTAACCTAGATAGTCCAAGGGCACGCTAGTTAACCTACATAGTACAAGTGCCCGCTAGGCAACCTAGATTGTCCAAGTGCCCTTGAGGGAACCTAGATAGTCCAAAGGCCCGCTAGTAAACCTACATAGTCCATGGGCCCGCTAGTTAACCTACATAGTGCAAGTGTCCGCTAGTTAACCTACAAATTCCAAGTGCCCCCTAGTTAAACTACATAATCTAAGTGCCCGTTAGCTAACATAGGTAGTATAAGGGCCCGCTAGTTGACCTACATAGTCCAAGTGCCAGCTAGGTAACCTAGATAGTACAAGTGCCCGCTAGGGATCCTAGATAGTCCAAGTGCCTGTTAGCTAACCTAGATAGTCAAGTGGCGGTTAAGTAACCTACATAGTCCAAGTGCCCGTTCGTTAACCTAGATAATCTAAGTGCCCGCTAGGTAACCTAGACAGTCCAAGTACCCGCTAGTTAACCTACATAGTCCAAGTGCCCAATAGGGAACCTACATAATCCAAGTGCCGGCTAGGGAACCTACATAGTCCAAGTGCCCGCTAGGCAACCTACATAGTCCAATGCCCGTTATTTAACCTAGATAGTCAAAGTGCCTGCTAGGTAACCTACATAGTCCAAGTGCCCGATAGGGAACCTACATAATCCAAGTGCCCGCTAGGGAACCTACATAGTCCAAGTTCTCTCTTGGTAACCTTAATAGTCCAAATGCCCGCTAGGGAAACTACATAGTCCAAGGGCCCGCTAGTTAACCTAGATAGTCCAAGTGCCTGCTAGTAAACCTACATAATCCATGGGCCCGCTAGTTAACCTACATAGTGCAAGGGCCCGCTAGTTAACCTAGATCGTGCAAGTGTCCGCTAGTTAACCTACATAGTCCAAGTGCCCGCTAGTTAACCTAGATAATCCAAGTGCCAGCTAGTTAACCTAGATAGTTCTAGTACCCGCTAGGTAACCTCGATCGTTCAAGGGCCCCCTAGTTAGCCTACATAGTCCAAGTGCCCGTTAGTTAACCTAGATAGTCCAAGTGCCCACTAGGGGACGTACATAGTCCAAGTGCCCGCTAGGTAACCTAGATAGTCCAAGTGCGCGCTAGGGTATGTACATCGTCCAAGTGCCTGCTAGGAAACCTAGATAGTCCAAGAGCCCGCTAGTTAACCTACATAGTCCAAGGGCCCGCTAGTTAACCTACATAGTCCAAGGTCTGCTAGTTAACCTAGATAGTCAAAGTGCCTGCTGGATAACCTAGACAGTCCAAGTGCCCGTTAGGTTACCTACATAGTCCAAATGCCCGTTCGTTAACCTAGATAGTCCAAGTGCCCGCTAGGTAACCTACATAGTCCGAGGGCCCGCTAGGTAACCTAGAGAGTCCAAGTGCCCGCTAGTTAACCTAGATAGTCCAAGTGCCTGCCAGGTAACCTACATTGTCCAAGTTCCCGCTAGGTAACTTAGATAGTCCAAGTGCCCGTTCGTAAACCTAGAAGTCCAAGTGCCCGCTAGGTAACCTAGACAGTCCAAGTGCCCGCTAGGTTACTTGCATAGTCCAAGTGCCCGTTCGTTAACCTAGATAGTCCAAGTGTCCGCTAGGGAACCTATATATTCCAAGTGCTATCTAGGTAAACTAGATAGTCCAAGGGCCCGCTAGTTAACCTAGATAGTCCAAGGGCTCGCTGTTAACTTTGATAGTCCAAGTGCCCGTTAGTTAACCTAGATCATCCAAGTGCCCGCTAGTTAACCTACATAATCTAAGTGCCCGTTAGCTAACCTAGATAGTCCAAGGGCCCGCTAGTTGACCTACATAGTCCAAGTGCCAGCTAGGTAACCTAGATAGTACAAGTGCCTGCTAGAGAACCTAGATAGTCCAAGTGCCTGTTAGCTAACCTAGATAGTCCATGTGGCGGCTAGGTAACCTACATAGTCCAAGTGCCCGTTCGTTAACCTAGATAATCCAAGGGCCCGCTAGGTAACCTAGACAGTCCTAGTGCCCACAAGTTAACCTACGTAGTCCAAGTGCCCGATAGAGAACCTACATAATCCAAGTGCCCGCTTGGCAACCTACATAGTCCAAGTGCCCGTTATTTAACCTAGACAGTCAAAGTGCCTGCTAGGTAACCTAGATAGTCCTAGTGTCCGCTAGGTAACCTACAAAGTCTAAGTGCCCGCTAGGTTATCTATATAGTCCAAATGCCCGCTTGGAAACCTACATAGTCCAAGTGCCCTCTAGTTAACCTAGATCGTCCAAGTGCCCGCTAGTTTACATACATAGTCCAAGGGCCCGCTAGTTAATCTAGATAGTCCAAGTGCCTGCTAGGTAACCTAGATAGTCCAAGTGCACGCTAGTTAACCTAGATAGTCCAAGTTCCCGCTAGTTAACCTAGATAGTCCAAGTGCCTGCTAGGTAACCTACATAGTGCAAGAGTCCGCTAGTTAACCTACATATTTCAAGTGCCCGCTAGTTAACATAGATAGTCCAAGTGCCCGCTAGGGAACGTACCTAGTCCATGTGCCCGCTAGGTAACTTAGATAGTGCAAGTGCCCTCTAGTTACCTAGATCGTTCTAGTACCCGCTAGGTAACCTAGATCGTCCAAGGGCCCCCTAGTTAGCCTACATAGTCCAAGTGCCCGCTAGGTAACCTAGATAGTCCAAGTGCCCGATCGGTAACCTAGATAGTCCAAGTGCCCTTTAGAGAACCTAGATAGTCCAAGGGCCCGCTAGTAAACCTACATAGTCCATGGGCCCGCTAGTTAACCTACATAGTGCAAGTGTCCGCTAGTAAACCTACATATTCCAAGTGCCCGCTAGTTAACCTACATAATCAAAGTTCCCGTTAGCTAACCTTGGTAGTAGAAGGGCCCGCTAATTGACCTACATAGTCCAAGTTCCAGCTAGTTAACCTAGATAGTACAAGTGCCCCCAAGCTAACCTAGATAGTCCAAGTGGCGGCTAGGTAACCTAAATAGTCCAAGTGCCTTTTCGTTAACCTAGATAATCCAAGTGCCTGCTAGGTAACCTAGACAGTCCAAGTGCCCGCTAGTTAACCTACATAATCCAAGTGCCCGAAAGGGAACCTACATAATCCAAGTGCCCGCCAGGGAACCTACATAGTCCAAGTGCCCGCTAGGCAACCTACATAGTCCAAGTGCCCGTTATTTAACCTAGATAGTCAAAGTGCCTGCTAGGTAACCTAGATAGTCCAAGTGCCCGCTAGGTAAGCTACATAGTCCTTGTTCCCGCTTGGTAACCTAAATTGTCCAAATGCCCGGTAGGGAAACTACATAGTCCAAGTGCCCGCTAGTTAACCTAGATAGTCCAAGTGTCTGCTAGTAAACCTAAATAATCCATGGGCCCGCTAGTTAACCTACATAGTGCAAGGGCCCTCTAGTTAACCTAGATAGTCAAAGTGCCCGCTTGGGATCCTTCATAATCCATGTGCCTGCTAGGAAACCTAGATAGTCCAAGTGCCCGCTAGTTAACCTAGATAGTCTCGTGCCCGTTAGTTAACGTAGATAGTCCAAGTGCCCACTATGGGACGTACATATTCCAAGGGCCCGCTAGGTAACCTAGATAATCCAAGTGCGCGCTAGGGTATGTACATAGTCCAAGTGCCTGCTAGGAAACCTAGATAGTCCAAGTGCCCGCTTGTTAACCTACATAGTCCACGGGCCCACTAGTTAACCTACAGAGTCGAAGGTCTGCTAATTAACCTAGATAGTCAAAGTGCCCGCTAGGTAACCTAGACAGTCCAAGTGCCCGCTAGGTTACCTACATAGTCCAAGTGCCCTTTCGTTAACCTAGATAGTCCAAGTGCCCGCTAGGTAACCTACATAGTCCAAGGGCCCGCTAGGTAACCGAGATAGTCCAAGTGCCCGCTAGGTAACCTAGATAGTCCAAGTGCCCGCTAGTTAACCTACATAGTCCAAGTGCCCGCTAGGTAACCTAGATAGTGAAAGTGCCCGTTAGGTAACCTAGATAGTCCAAGTGCCTGCTAGGTAACCTACATGTCCAAGTTCTGGCTAGGTAAACTAGATAGTCAATGTGCCCGTTACCTAACCTAGATAGTCCAAGTGCCCGCTAGGCAACATACATAGTCCAAGTGCCCGTTCGTTAACCTAGAAGTCCAAGTGCCTGGTATGTAACCTAGACAGTCCAAGTGCCCGTTTGTTAACCTACAAGTCCTAGTGCATGCTAGGGAACCTATATAGTCCAAGTGCTATCTAGGTAACCTAGATAGTCCAAGGGCCCGCTAGTTAACCTACATAGTCCAAGGGCTCGCTTGTTAACTTTGATAGTCCAAGTGCCCGTTAGTTAACCTAGATCGTCCAAGTGCCCGCTAGTTAACCTAGATAGTCCAAGTGTCCTCTAGTTAACCTACATAGTCCAAGTGCCCGCTAGTTAACGTAGATAGTCCAAGTGCCCGCTAGAGAAGGTACATAGTCAAAGTGCCCGCTAGGTAACCTAGAGAGTGCAAGTGCCCGCTAGTTAACCTACATAGTCCAAATGCCTGCTAGGTAACCTAGATAGTCCAAGGGCCTGCCAGTTAACCTACATAGTCCAAGTACCCGCTAGGTAACCTACATAGTGCAAGTGTCCGCTAGTTAACCTACATAGTCAAAGTGCCCGCTAGTTAACCTAGATAGTCCAAGTGCCCGCTAGGCAACCTACATAGTGCAAGTGTCCGCTAGTTAACCTAGATCGTCCAATTGTCCGCTAGTTAGCCTACATAGTCCAAGTGCCCGCTAGGTAACCTAGATAGTCCAAGTGCCCGTTCGGTAACCTAGATAGTCCAAGTGCCCTTTAGGGAACCTAGATAGTCCAAGTGCCCACTAGGGAACCTACATAGTCCAATTGCTCGCTCTGGAACATACATAGTCCCAGTGCCCGTTAGTTAACCTGGATAATCCAAGTGCCCGCTAGTTAACCTAGATAGTCCAAGTGCCCGCTAGGTAACCTACATAGTCCAAGTGCCCGCTAGGTAACCTATATAGTCCAATGCCCGCTAGGGAACCTACACAGTCCAAGTGCCCGCTAGTTAACCTAGATAGTCCAAGTGCCCGCTAGTTAACCAGAATCATCAAAGTGCCCTCTAGTTAACATAGATAGTCCAAGTGCCCGCTAGGTAACCTAGATAGTGCAAGTGCCCGCTAGTTAACCTAGATACTCCAAGTTTCCGCTAGGTAACCTAGACAGTCCAAGGGACCACTAGGTTACGTACATAGTCCAAGTGCCCGTTCGTTAACCTACATAGTCCAAGTGCCCTCTAGGGAACGTAGATAGCCCAAGTGCCCGCTAGGGAACGTACATAGTCCAAGTGCCCATAGGTAACCTAGAGTGTCCAAGTGCCCGCTAGTTAACCTACATAGTCCAAGTGCCGGCTAGTTAACCTAGATAGTCCAAGTGCCTGCTAGGTAACCTACATAGTGCAAGTGTCCGCTAGTTAACCTACATATTCCAAGTGCCCGCTAGTTAACATAGATAGTTCAAGTGCCCGCTAGGTAACCTAGATAGTGCAAGTGCCCGCTAGTTAACCTAGATAGTTCAAGTACCCGCTAGGTAACCTAGATCGTCCAAGGGTCCCCTAGTTAGCCTACATAGTCCTACTGCCCTTTAGGTAACCTAGATAGTCCAAGTGCCCGTTCGGTAACCTAGATAATCCAAGTGCCCTTTAGGGAACCTAGATAGTCCAAGTGCCCGCTAGTAAACCTACATAGTCCATGGGCCCGCTAGTTAACCTACATATTCCAAGTGCCCGCTAGTTAACCTACATAATCTAAGTGCCCGTTAGCTAACCTAGATTGTCCAAGGGCCCGCTAGTTGTCCTACATAGTCCAAGTGCCAGCTAGGTATCCTAGATAGTACAATTGCCCGCTAGGGAACCTAAATAGTCCAAGTGCCTGTTAGCTAACCTAGATAGTCCAAGTGGCGGCTAGGTAACCTACATAGTCCAAGTGCCCGTTCGTTAACCTAGATAATCCAAATGCCCGCTAGGTAACCCAGAGAGTCCAAGTGCGCGCTAGTTAACCTACATAGTCCAAGTGCCCGATAGGGAACCTACATAATCCAAGTGCCCGCTAGGCAACCTACATAGTCCAAGTGCCCACTAGTTAACCTACATAGCCCACGTTCCCCCGAGGTAACCTAGATAGTCCAAGTACCGGCTAGGTAACCTACATAGTCCAAATGCCCTCTAGGTAACCTACATAGTCCAAGTGCCCGATAGGGAACCTACATAATCCAAGTGCTCGCTAGGGAACCTACATAGTACAAGTGCCCGTTAGGTAACCTAGATAGTACAAATGGCCGCCAGGAAACCCACATAGTCCAAGGGCCCGCTAGGGAACCTACATAGTCCAGGGAACCGCTAGGTAACCTAGATAATCCAAGTGCCCGCTAGGTAACCTAGATAGTCTAAGTTCCCGTTAGTTAACCTAGATAGTCCAAGTGCCCGCTAGGTAACCTAGATAGTCAAAGTGCCCTTTAGGTAACCTACATAGTCCAAGTGCCAGCTAGGTAACCTAGATAGTGAAAGTGCCCGTTAGGTAACCTAGATAGTCCAAGTGCCTGCTAGGTAACCTACATTATCCAAGTTCCCGCTAGGTAATCTAGATAGTCCAAGTGCCCGTAACCTAACCTAGATAGTCCAAATGCCCGCTAGGCAACATACATAGTCCAAGTGCCCGTTCGTTAACCTAGAAGACCAAGTGCCCGCTATGTAACCTAGAAGGTCCAAGTGCCGCTAGGTTACCTGCATAGTCCAAGTGCCCATTCGTTAACCTAGATAGTCCTAGTGCCTGCTAGGTAACCTACATAGTCCAAGTGCCCGTTCGTTAACCTCGATAGTCCAAGTGCCCGCTAGGTAACCTATATAGTCCAAGTGCCCGCTAGTCAACCTAGATCGTCCAAGTGCCCGCTAGTTAACCTACATAGTCCAAGTGCCAGCTAGGTAACCTAGATAGTGAAAGTGCCCGGTAGGTAACCTAGATAGTCCAAGTGCCTGCTAGGAAACCTACATTGTCCAAGTTCCCGCTAGGTTACTTAGATAGTCCAAGTGCCCGTTAGCTAACCTAGATAGTCCAAGTGCCCGCTAGGCAACATACATAGTCCAAGTGCCCGTTCGTTAACCTAGAAGTCCAAGTGCCGCTATGTAACCTAGACAGTCCAAGTCCCCTTTCGTTAACCTAGATAGTCCAAGTGCCCGCTAGGGAACCTACATAATCCAAGTGCCCGCTAGGCAACCTACATAGTCCAAGTTCCCGTTAGTTAACCTAGATAGTCAAAGTGCCTGCTAGGTAACTTAGATAGTCCAAGTGCTCGCTAGGTAAGCTAGATAGTCCAAGTGCCCGCTAGGTAACCTAGATAGTCCAAATGCCCGCTAGGGAAGCTGCATAGTCCAAGTGCCCGCTAGTTTGACTAGATAGTCCAAGTGCCTGCTAGTAAACCTACATAATCCATGGCCCGCTAGTTAACCTACATAGTGCAAGGGCCCGCTAGTTAACCTAGATCGTGTAAGTGTCCGCTAGTTAACCTACATAGTCCAAATGCCCGCTAGTTAACCTATATACCAAGTGCCCGCTACGTAACCTAGATAGTCCAAGGGCACGCTAGTTAACCTACATAGTACAAGTGCCCGCTAGGCAACCTAGATTGTCCAAGTGCCCGCTAAGGAACCTACATAGTCCAAGTGCCCGCTAGTTAACCTAGATAGTCCAAGTGCCCGCTAAGGAACCTACATAGTCCAAGTGCACGCTAGTTAACCTAGATAGTCCAAGTGCCCGCTAGTTAATCTAGATAGTCCAAGTGCCCGCTAGGGAACGTACATAGTCCAACAGCCCGCTAAGTAACCTAGATAGTTCAAGTGACCAGTAGGTTTCTTACATAGTCCAAGTGCCTTTTCGTTAACCTACATAGTCCAAGTGCCCTCTAGGTAACCAATATAGTCCAAATGCCCGCTAGGGACCCTAATAGTCCAAGTGCCCGCTAGTTATCCTAGATAGTCCAAGTGCTCGCTAGTTAACCAGATACTCCAAGTGCCCGCTAGTTAACCTAGATAGACCAAGTGCCCGCTAGGGAACCTACCTAGTCCAAGTGCCCGAAAGGGAACTTACATAGTCCAAGGGCCCGCTAGGGAACCTACATAGTCCAAGTGCCCGTTAGTTAACCTAAATAGTCCAAGTGCCTGCTAGGTAACCTAGATAGTCCAACAGCCCGCTAGGTAACCTACATACTCCAAGAACCCGCTAGGCAACTTAGATAGTTGAAGTGCCAGATATGTAACCTGGATAGTCCATGTGCCGCTAGGTAACCTACAATGTCAAAGTGCCCGCTAGGTTATCTATATAGTCCAAATGCCCGCTAGGGTATCTACATAGTCCAAGGGCCCGCTAGTTATTCTACATAGTTCAAGGGCCCACTAGTTAACCTACATAGTCCAAGTACCCGCTAAGAAACCTAGATAGTCCAAGTGCCCGTTACCTAACCTAGTTAGTCCAAGTGCCCTCTAGTTAACCTAGATCTTCCAAGTGCCCGCTAAGAAACCTAGATAGTCCAAGTGCACGTTACCTAACCTTGATAGTCCAATTGCCCGCTATGCAACATACATAGTCCAAGTGCCCGTTCGTTAACCTAGAAGTCCAAGTGCCCGCTAGGTAACCTAGACTCTCCAAGTGCCCGCTAGGTTACCTACATAGCCAAATGCCCGTTTGGTAACCTAGATAGTGCAAGTGCCCGGTAGTTAACCTACATAGTCTAAGTGCCCGCTAGGTAACCTAGATAGTACAAGGGCCCGCTAGTTAACCTACATAGTCCAAGTGCCCGGTAGTTAACTTACATAGTTCAAGTGTCCGTAGGGAACATACAGAGTCCAAGTGCCCGCTAGGGAACCTACATACTCCAAGTGCCCGCTAGTTAATCTACATAGTTCAAGGGCCCGCTACTTAACTTACATAATCCAAGTACCCGCTAGTTAACCTAGATCGTCCAAGTGTCCGCTAATTAACCTACATAGTACAAGTGCCCGCTAGGGAACCTAGTTAGCCTAAGTGCCCGCTCTGGAACCTACATAGTCCAAGTGACTGCTAGGGACCCTACATAGTCCAAGGGCCCGCTCTGGAACATACATAGTCCAAGTGCCCGCTAGGGAATCTGCATAGTCCAAGGGCCCGCTAGTTAACGTAGATAGTCCAAGTGCCGCTAGTTAATCTACATAGTCCAAGTACCCGCTAGTTAACCTAGATCGTCCAAGTGCCCACTAGTTAACCTACATAATCCAAGGGCCCGCTAATTAACCTGCATTGTCCAAGGGCCCGCAAGTTAACCTAGATAGTCCAAGTGACCAATAGGTTACCTAAATAGTACAAGTGCCCGTTCGTTAACCTAAATAGTCCAAGTGCCCGCTAGGTAACAAATATAGTCCAAATGCCCGCTAGGGGCCCTAATAATCCATATGCCCGCTAGTTAACCTAGATAGTCCAAGTGCTCGCTAGTTAACCTAGATAGACCAAGTGCCCGCTAGGGAACCTATCTAGTCCAAGTACCCGCTCGGAAACATACATAGTCCAAGTGCCCGCTAGGTAAAGTACATAGTCCAAGTGCCCGATAGTGAACCTACATAATCCAATGCCCGCTAAGGAACGTACATAGTCCAAGTGCCTGCTAGGTAACCTAGATAGTCCAAGTGCCCACTAGTTAACCTACATAGTCCAGGTTCCCCCTAGGTAACCTAGATAGTCCAAGGGCCCGCTAGGTAACCTACATAGTCCTAGTGCCCCCTAGTTAACCTACATTCTCCAAGTGCCCGATAGGGAACCTAGATAGCCAAAGTGCCCGCTAGGTAACCTACATAGTCCAAATGCCTGCTAGTTAACCTACATAGTCCAAGTGCCCGATAGGGAACCTACATAATGCAAGTGCCCGCTAGGGAACCTACATAGTCCAAGTGCCCGTTAGGTAACCTAGATAGTCCAAATGCCCGCTAGGGAACCCACATAGTCAAAGTGCACGCTAGGGAACTTACATAGTCCGGGCCCGCTTGGGAACCTACATAGTCCAAGTGACCGTTAGTTAACCTAGATAGTCCCAATGCCCGCTAGGTAACCTAGATAGTCCAACAGCCCGGTAGGTAACCTACATACTCCAAGTACCCGCTAGGTAACGTAGATAGTTCAAGTGCCAGCTAGGTAACCTAGATAGTCCAAATGACCGCTAGGGAGCCTACATAATCCAAATGCCCGCTAGGTAACCAAGATAGTCTAAGGGCCCCCTAGGTAACCTACATAGTCCTAGTGCCCCCTAGTTAACTTACATTTTCCATGTGCCCGATAGGGAACCTACATAGTCCAAGTGCCCGCTAGGTAACCTACATAGTCCAAATGCCCTCTAGTTATTCTACATAGTCCAAGTTCCCGATAGGGAACCTACATAATCCAAGTGCCTGCTAGGGAACGTACATAGTCCAAGTGCCTGCTAGGTAACCTAGATTGTCCAAGTGCCCACTAGTTAACCTACATAGTCCAGGTTCCCCCTAGGTAACCTAGATAGTCCAAGGGCCCGCTAGGTAACCTACATAGTCCTAGTGCCCCCTAGTTAACCTACATTCTCAAAGTGCCCGATAGGGAACCTACATAGTCCAAATGCCCGCTAGTTAACCTACATAGTCCAAGTGCCCGATAGGGAACCTACATAATCCATGTGCCCGCTAGGGAACCTACCTAGTCCAAGTGCCCGTTAGGTAACCTAGATAGTCCAAATGCCCGCTAGGGAACGTACATAGTCCAAGTGCCTGCTAGGTAACCTAGATAATCTAAGTGCCCACTAGTTAACCTACATAGTCCAGGTTCCCCTTAGGTCACCTAGATAGTCCAAGGGCCCGCTAGGTAACCTACATAGTCCTAGTGCCCCCTAGTTAACCTACATTCTCAAAGTGCCCGATAGGGAACCTACATAGTCCAAGTGCCCGCTCGGTAACCTACATAGTCCAAATGCCCGCTAGTTAACCTACATAGTCCAAGTGCCCGATAGGGAACCTACATAATCCAATTGCCCGCTAGGGAACCTACCTAGTCCAAGTGCCCGTTAGGTAATCTAGATAGTCCAAATGCCCGCTAGGGAACCCACATAGTCCAAGTGCCCGCTAGGGAACTTACATCGTCCAAGGGCCCGCTAGGGAACCTACATAGTACAAGTGCCCGTTAGTTAACCTAGATAGTCCCAGTGCCTTCTAGGTAACCTAGATATTCCAACAGCCCGGTAGGTAATCTACATACTCCAAGTACCTGCTAGGTAATGTAGATAGTTCAAGTGTCAGCTAGGTAACCTAGATAGTCCAAGTGCCCGCTAGGTAACCTACAAAGTCTAAGTGCCCGCTAGGGAATCTATATAGTCCAAATGCCCGCTAGGTAACCTAGATAGTCTAAGGGCCCGCTAGGCAACCTACATAGTCCTAGTGCCCCCTAGTTAAACTACATTTTCCAAGTGCCCGATAGGGAAGCTACATAGTCCAAGTGCCCGCTAGGTAACCTACATAGTCCAAATGCCCTCTAGTTATTCTACATAGTCCAAGTGCCCGATAGGGAACGTACATAATCCAAGTGCCCGTTAGGTAACCTAGAAAGTCCAAATGCCCGCCAGGAAACCCACATAGTCCAAGTGCCCGCTAGGGAACTTACATAGTCCAAGGGCCCGCTAGGGAACCTACACAGTCCAAGTGCCCGTTAGTTAACCTAGATAGTCCAAGTGCCCGCTTGGTAACCTAGATAGTACAACCGCCCGGTAGGTAACGTACATACTCCAAGTACCCGCTAGGTAACATAGATAGTTCAAGTGCCAGCTAGGTAACCTAGATAGTCCAAGTGCCCGCTAGGTAACCTACAAAGTCTAAGTGCCTGCTAGGTAATCTATATAGTCCAAATGACCGCTAGGGAGCCTACATAGTCCAAATGCCCGCTAGGTAACCTAGATAGTTTAAGGGCCCGCTAGGTAACCTACATAGTCCTAGTGCCCCCTAGTTAACCTACATTTTCCACGTGCCCGATAGGGAACCTACATAGTCCAAGTGCCCGCTAGGTAACCTACATAGTGCAAATGCCCTCTAGTTAACCTACATAGTCCAAGTGCCCGATAGGGAACCTACATAATCCAAGTGCCCGCTAGTTGACCTACATAGTCCAAGTGCCCGCTAGGTAACCTAGATAATCCTAGTGCCCGCTAGGGAACCTTCATAGTCCTAGTGCCAGCTAGGTAACCTAGATAGTCCAAGTGCCCGCTTGGTAACCTAGATAGTCCAACAGCCCGCTAGGTAAACTACATGCTCCAAGATCCCGCTATAACGTAGATAGTTCAAGTGCCAGCCAGGTAACCTAGATAGTCCATGTGCCGCTAGGTGACCTACAAAGTCAAAGTGCCCGCTAGGTTATCTATATAGTCCAAATGCCCGCTAGGGTATCTACATAGTCCAAGGGCCCGCTAATTAACGTAGATAGTCCAAGTGCCGCTAGTTATTCTACATAGATCAATGGCCCACTATTTAACCTACATAGTCCAAGTACCCGCTAAGAAACCTAGATAGTCCAAGTGCATGCTAGTTAACCTAGATAGTCCAAGTGCCCTCTAGTTAACCTAGATCGTCCAATTGCCCGCTAAGAAACCTAGATAGTCCAAGTGCCCGTTACCTAACCTAGATAGTCCAATTGCCCGCTATGCAAAATACATTGTCCAAGTGCCCGTTCGTTAACCTAGAAGTCCAAGTGCCTGCTAGGTAACCTACACTCTCCAAGTGCCCGCTAGGTTACCTACATAGTCCAAGTGCCTGATAGGTAACCTAGATAGTACAAGGGCCCGTTAGTTAACCTACATAGTCCAAGTGCCCGGTAGTTAACTTACATAGTTCAAGTGTCCGTAGGCAACATACAGAGTCCAAGTGCCCGCCAGGGAACCTACATAGACCAAGTGCCCGCTAGTTAATCTACATAGTTCAAGGGCCTGCTAGTTAACCTACATAATTCAAGTACCCGCTAGTTAACCTAGATCGTCCAAGTGTCCGCAAATTAACCTACATAGTACAAGTGCCCGCTAGGGAACTTAGATATTCTAAGTGCCCACTCTGGAACTTACATAGTCCAAGTGACTGCTAGGGAACCTACATAGTCTAAGTGCCCGCTCTGGAACCTACATAGTCCAAGTGCCCGATAGGGAATCTACATAGTCCAAGGGCCCGCTAGTTAACGTAGATAGTCCAAGTGCTGCTAGTTAATCTACATAGTCCAAGGGCCCGCTAGTTAACCTACATAGTCCATGTACCCGCTAGTTAACCTAGAACGTTCAAGTGCCCACTAGGTAACCTACATAGTCCAAAGGCCCGCTAGTTAACCTACATAGTCCAAGGGCCCAGTAGTTAACCTACATCGTCCAAGGGCCCGCTAGTTAACCTAGATAGTCCAAGTGCCCACTAGTTAACCTACATAGTCCACGTGCCCGCTAGGTAACCTAGACAGTTCAAGTGACCACTAGGTTACCTACATAGTCCAAGTGCCCGTTTGTTAACCTACATAGACCAAGTGCCCGCTAGGTAACAAATATAGTCCAAATGCCCGCTAGGGGCACTAATAGTCCATATGCCTGCTAGTTAACCTAGATAGTCCAAGTGCTCGCTAGTTAACCTAGATAGACCAAGTGCCCGCTAGGGAACCTATCTAGTCCTAGTACCCGCCAGGAAACGTACATATTCCAAGTGCCTGCTAGGTAACGTACATAGTCGAAGTGCCCGCTAGGTAACGTAGATAGTCCAAGTGCCCGCTAGGGAACGTACATAGTCCAAGTGCCTGCTAGGTAACCTAGATAGTCCAAGTGCCCACTAGTAAACCTACATACTCCAGGTTCCCCCTAGGTAACCTAGAAAGTCCTAGGGCCCGCTAGGTAACCTACATAGTCCTAGTGCCCCCTAGTTAACCTACATTCTCCAAGTGCCCGATTGGGAATCTACATAGTGCCCCCTAGTTAACCTACATTCTCCAAGTGCCCGATAGGGAACCTACATAGTCTAAGTGCCCGTTAGGTAACCTACATACTCCAAATGCCCTCTAGTTAATCTACATAGTCCAAGTGGCCGATAGGGAACGTACATAATCCAAGTGCCCGCTAGGGAACCTACATAGTCCAAGTGCCCGTTTGGTAACCTAGATAGTCAAAATGCCCGCCAGAAACCCACATAGTCCAAGTGCCCGCTAGGTAACCTACATACTCCAAATGCCCTCTAGTTAATCTACATAGTCCAAGTGCCCGATAGGGAACGTACATAATCCAAGTACCCGCTAGGGAACGTACATAGTCCAAGTGCCCGTTTGGTAACCTAGATAGTCCAAATGCCCGCCAGGAAACCCACATAGTCCAAGTGCCCGCTAGGGAACTTACATAGTCCAAGGGCCCACTAGGGAATCTACACAGTCCAAGTGCCCTTTAGTTAACCTAGATAGTCCAAGTGCCCACATGGTAACCTAGATAGTCCAACAGCCCGCTAGGTAACCTACATACTCTAAGAACCCGCTATAACGTAGATAGTTCAAGTGCCAGCTAGGTAACCTAGATAGTCCAAGTGCTCGCTAGTTAACCTATCTAGTCCAAGTACCCGCTAGGAAACGTGCATAGTCCATGTGCCCGGTAGGTAACGTACATAGTCCAAGTGCCCGCTAGGTAACGAAGATAGTCCAAGTGCCCGCTAGGGAACGTACATAGTCCTAGTGCCTGCTAGGTAACCTAGATAGTCCAAGTGCCCACTAGTTAACCTACATAGTCAAGGTTCCCCCTAGGTAACCTAGATAATCCAAGGGCCCGCTAGGTAACCTACATAGTCCTAGTGCCCCCTAGTTAACCTACATTCTCCAAGTGCCCGATAGGGAACCTACATAATCCAAGTGCCCGCTAGGTAACCTACATAGTCCAAATGCCCTCTAGTTAATCTACATAGTCCAAGTGCCCGATAGGGAACGTACATAATCCAAGTGCCCGCTAGGGAACCTACATAGTCCAAGTGCCCGTTTGGTAACCTAGATAGTCCAAATGCCCACCAGGAAACCCATATAGTCCAAGGGCCCGCTAGGGAATCTACACAGTCCAAGTGCCCTTTAGTTAACCTAGATAGACCAAGTGCCCACTTGGTAACCTAGATAGTCCAACAGCCCGCTAGGTAACCTACATATATTAAGAACCCGCTATAACGTAGATAGTTCAAGTGCCAGCTAGGTAACCTAGATAGTCCTTGTGCCGCTAGGTAACCTACAAAGTCAAGGTGCCCGCTAC
Organism: Tenrec ecaudatus; assembly: GCF_050624435.1. Lineage (NCBI taxonomy): Eukaryota > Metazoa > Chordata > Mammalia > Afrosoricida > Tenrecidae > Tenrec > Tenrec ecaudatus. Next base: position 67,356,574 of record NC_134548.1, on the reverse strand, counting down.
GTTATCTATATAGTCCAAATGCCAGCTAGGGAATCTACATAGTCCAAGGGCCCGCTAGTTAACGTAGATAGCCCAAGTGCCGCTAATTAATCTACATAGTCCAAGGGCCCGCTAGTTAACCTACATAGTCCAAGTACCCGCTAAGAAACCTAGATAGTCCAAGTTCACGCTAGTTAACCTAGATAGTACAAGTGCCCTCTAGTTAACCTAGATCGTCCAAATGCCCACTAAGAAACCTAGATAGTCCAAGTACCCGTTACCTAACCTAGATAGTCCAATTGCCCGCTATGCAACATACATAGTCCAAGTGCCCGTTCGTTAACCTAGAAATCCAAGTGCCCGCTAGGTAACCTAGACTCTCCAAGTGCCTGCTAGGTTACCTACATAATCCAAATGCCCGTTCGGTAACCTAGATAGTGCAAGTGCCCAGTAGTTAACCTACATAGTTCAAGTGCCCGCTAGGTAACCTAGATAGTCCAAGGGCCCGCTAGTTAACCTACATAATCCAAGTGCCCGATAGGGAACCTACATAATCCAAGTGTCCGCTAGGGAACCTACACAGTCCAAGTGCACGCTAGTTAACCTAGATAGTCCAAGTGCCCGCTAGTTAACCTAGATAGACCAAGTGCCTGCTAGGTAACCTACATAGTGCAAATGTCCGCTAGTTAACCTACATATTCCAAATGCCCGCTAGTTAAAATGGATAGTCCAAGTGCCCGCTAGGTAACCTAGATAATGCAATTGCCCGCTAGTTAACCTAGATAGTTCAAGTACCTGCTAGGTAACCTAGATCGTCCAAGGGCCCCTTAGTTAATCTACATAGTCCAAGTGCCCGCTCTGGAACCTACATAGTCCAAGTGACTGCTAGGGAACCTACATAGTCCAAGTGCCCGTTCTGGAACATATATAGTCCAAGTGCCCGCTAGGGAATCTACATAGTCCAAGGGCCCACTAGTTAACGTAGATAGTCCAAGTGCCGCTAGTTAATCTACATAGTCCAAGGGCCCGCTAGTTGACCTACATAGTCCAAGTGCCAGCTAGGTAACCTAGATAGTACAAGTGCCCGCTAGGGAACCTAGATAGTCCAAGTGCCTGTTAGCTAACCTAGATAGTCCCAGTGGCGGCTAGGTAACCTACATAGTCCTAGTGCTCGTTCGTTAACCTAGATAATCCAAGTGCCCGCTAGTTAACCTACATAGTCCAAGTGCCCGATAGGGAACCTACATAATCCAAGTGCCCGCTAGGCAACCTACATAGTCCAAGTGCCCGTTAGTTAACCTAGATAGTCAAATTGCCTGCTAGGTAACCTAGATAGTCCAAGTGCCCGCTAGGTAACCCACATAGTCCAAGTGCCCGCTAGGTAACCCACATAGTCCAAGAGCCCGCTAGGTAACCTAAATAGTCCAAATGCCCGCTAGGGAAACTACATAGTCCAAGTGCCCGCTAGTTAACATAGATAGTCTAAGTGCCTGCTAGTAAACCTACATAATCCATGGGCCCGCTAGTTAACCTACATAGTGCAAGGGCCCGCTAGTTAACCTACATCGTCCAAGGGCCCGCGAGTTAACCTAGATAGTCCAAGTGCCCGCTAGTTAACCTACATAGTGTAAGTGCCCGCTAGGTAACCTAGACAGTTCAAATGACCAGTAGGTTACCTACATAGTCCAAGTGCCCGTTCGTTAACCTACAGAGTCCAAGTGCCCGCTAGGTAACCAATATAGTCCAAATGCCCGCTAGGGACCCTAATATTCCAAATGCCCGCTAGTTAACCTACATAGTCCAAGTGCTCGCTAGTTAACTTGGATAGACCAAGTGCCTGCTAGGGAACCTATCTAGTCCAAGTACCCGCTAGGAAACGTACATAATCCAAGTGCCCGCTAGGTACCGTAGATAGTCCAAGTGCCCGCTAGGGAACGTAAATAGTCCAAGTGCCCGCTAGGTAACCTAGATAGTCCAAGTGCCCGCTAGTTAACCTACATATTCCAAGTGCCTGCTAGGTAACCTAGATAGTCCAAGTGCCCACTAGTTAACCTACATATTCCAGGTTCCCCCTAGGTAACCTAGATTGTCCAAGGACCCGCTAGGTAACCTACATTGTCCTAGTGCCCCCTAGTTAACCTACATTCTCCAAGTGCCCGATAGGGAACCTACATAGTCCAAGTGCCCGTTAGTTAACCTAGATAGTCCAAGTGCCCGCTAGGTAACGAATATAGTCCAAATGCCCGCTAGGGGCCCTAATATTCCAAATGCCCGCTAGTTAACCTAGATAGTCCAAGTGCTCGCTAGTTAACCTAGATAGACCAATTGCCCGCTAGGGAACCTATCTAGTCCAAGTACCCGCTAGGAAACGTACATAGTCCAAGTGCCCGCTAGGGAACGTAGATAGTCCAAGTGCCCGCTAGGGAACGTACATAGTCCAAGTGCCCGCTAGGTAACCTAGATATTCCAAGTGCCCGCTAGTTAACCTACATATTCCAAGTGCCTGCTAGGTAACCTAGATAGTCCAAGTGCCCACTAGTTAACCTACATAGTCCAGGTTCCCCCTAGGTAACCTAGATAGTCCAAGGGCCCGCTAGGTAACCTACATTGTCCTAGTGCCCCCTAGTTAACCTACATTCTCCAAGTGCCCGATAGGGAACCTACATAGTCCAAGTGCCAGTTAGTTAACCTAGATAGTCCAAGTGCCCGCTAGGTAACCTAGATAGTCCAACAGCCCGGTACGTAACCTACATACTCCAAGTACCCGCTAGGTAACGTAGATAGTTCAAGTGCCAGATAGGTAACTTAGATAGTCCACATGCCCGCTAGGTAACGTAAAGAGTCTAAGTTCCTGCTAGGTAACCTAAATATTCCAAATGCCCGCTAGTTAACCTAGATAGTCCAAGTGCCCGCTAGATAACCTAGATAGTCCAAGTGCCTGCTAGTAAACCTACATAATCCATGGGCCCGCTAGTTAACCTACATAGTGCAAGGGCCCGCTAGTTAACCTAAATCGTCCAAGGGCCCTCTAGTTAACCTGCATAGTCTAATTGCCCGATAGGGAACCTACATAATCCATTGCCCGCTAGGGAACCTACATAGACCAAGTGCCCGTTAGGTAACCTAGATAGTCCAAATGCCCGCTATGGAACCCACATGGTCCAAGTGCCCGCTAGGGAACTTACATAGTCCAAGGGCCCGCTAGGGAACCTACATAGTCCAAGTGCCCGTTAGTTAACCTAGATAGTCCAAGTGCCCGTTAGGTAACCTAGATAGTCCAACAGCCCGGTAGGTAACCTACATACTCCAAGTACCTGCTAGGTAACATAGATAGTTCAAGTGCCAGCTAGGTAACCTAGATAGTCCAAGTGCCCGCTAGGTAACCTACAAAGTCTATGTTCCCGCTAGGTAATCTATATAGTCCAAATGACCGCTAGGGAGCCTACATAGTCCAAATGCTCCCTAGGTAACCTAGATAGTCTAAGGGCCCGCTAGGTATCCTACATAGTCCTAGTGCCCCCTAGTTAACCTACATTTTCCAAGTGCACGATAGGGAACCTACATAGTCCAAATGCCCGTTAGTTAACCTAGATAGTCCAAGTGCCCGCTAGGTAACCTAGATAGTCCAACAGCCCGGTACGTAACCTACATACTCCAAGTACCCGCTAGGTAACGGAGATAGTTCAAGTGCCAGCTAGGTAACCTAGATAGTCCAAGTGCCCGCTAGGTAACGTACAGAGTCTAAGTTCCCGCTAGGTAACCTAAATATTCCAAATGCCCGCTAGTTAACCTAGATAGTCCAAGTGCCCGCTAGATAACCTAGATAGTCCAAGTGCCTTCTAGTAAAGCTACATAATCCATGGGCCCGCTAGTTAACCTACATAGTGCAAGGGCCCGCTAGTTAACGTAGATAGTCCAAGTGCCGTTAGTTAATCTACATAGTCCAAGGGCCCGCTAGTTAACCTACATAGTCCAAGTACCCGCTAGTTAACCTAGATCGTCCAAGTGCCCACTAGGTAACCTACATAGTCCAAGCGCCCGCTAGTTAACCTACATAGTCCAAGGGCCCGCTAGTTAACCTACATCGTCCAAAAGCTCCCTAGGTAACCTAGATAGTCCAAGTGCCCGCTAGTTAACCTACATAGTCCAAGTGCCCGCTAGGTAATCTAGACATTTCAAGTGACCACTAGTTTACCTACATAGTCCAAGTGCCCGTTCGTTAACCTACATAGTCCACGTGCCCGCTAGGTAACCAATATAGTCAAAATGCCCGCTAGGGTCCTAATAGTACATATGCCCGCTAGTTAACACAGATAGTCCAAGTGCTCGCTAGTTAACCTAGATAGACCAAGTGCCCGCTAGGGAATCTATCTAGTCCAAGTACCCTCTTGGAAACGTACATAGTCCAAGTGCCCTCTAGGTAACGTAGATAGTCCAAGTGCCCACTAGTTACCCTACATAGTCCAGGTTCCCCATAGGTAACCTAGATAGTCCAAGGGCCCGCTAGGTCACGTACATAGTCCTAGTACCCCCTAGTTAACCTACATTCTCCAAGTGCCCGATAGGGAACCTACATAATCCAAGTGCCCGCTAGGTAACCTACATAGGCCAAATGCCCTCTAGTTAATCTACATAGTCCAAGTGCCCGATAGGGAACCTACATAATCCAAGTGCCCGCTAGGGAACTTACATAGTCCACGTGCCCGTTAGGTAACCTAGATAGTCCAAATGCCCGCCAGGAAACCCACATAGTCCAAGTGCACGCTAGGGAACTTACATAGTCCAAGGGCCCGCTAGGGAATCTACACAGTCCAAGTGCCCGTTAGTTAACCTAGATAGTCCAAGTCCCCGCTTGGTAACCTAGATAGTCCAACAGCCCGCTAGGTAACCTACATACTCCAAGTACCTGCTAGGTAACATAGATAGTTCAAGTGCCAGCTAGGTAACCTAGATAGTCCAAGTGCCCGCTAGGTAACCTACAAAGTCTAAGTTCCCGCTAGGTAATCTATATAGTCCAAATGACCGCTAGGGAGCCTACATAGTCCAAATGCCCGCTAGGTAACCTAGATAGTCTAAGGGCCCGCTAGGTAACCTACATAGTCCTAGTGCCCCCTAGTTAACCTACATTTTCCAAGTGCCCGATAGGGAACCTACATAGTCCAAGTGCCCGTTAGTTAACCTAGATAGTCCAAGTGCCCACTAGTTAACCTACATAGTCCAGGTTCCCCCTAGGTAACCTAGATAGTCCAAGGGCCCGCTAGGTAACCTACATTGTCCTAGTGCCCCCTAGTTAACCTACATTCTCCAAGTGCCCGATAGGGAACCTACATAGTCCAAGTGCCCGTTAGTTAACCTAGATAGTCCAAGTGCCCGCTAGGTAACCTAGATAGTCCAACAGCGCGGTACGTAACCTACATACTCCAAGTACCCGCTAGGTAACTTAGATAGTTCAAGTGCCAGCTAGGTAACCTAGATAGTCCAAGTGCCCGCTAGGTAACGTACAGAGTCTAAGTTCCCGCTAGGTAACCTAAATATTCCAAATACCCGCTAGTTAACCTAGATAGTCCAAGTGCCCGCTAGATAACCTAGATAGTCCAAGTGCCTGCTAGTAAAGCTACATAATCCATGGGCCCGCTAGTTAACCTACATAGTGCAAGGGCCCGCTAGTTAACCTAAATCGTCCAAGGGCCCGCTAGTTAACCTACATACTCTAATTGCCCGATAGGGAACCTACATAATCCAATTGCCCACTAGGGAACCTACATAGACCAAGTGCCCGTTAGGTAACCTAGATAGTCCAAATGCCCGCTATGGAACCCACATAGTCCAAGTGCCCGCTAGGGAACTTACATAGTCCAAGGGCCCGCTAGGGAACCTACATAGTCCAAGTGCCCGTGAGTTAACCTAGATAGTCCAAGTGCCCGCTAGGTTACCTAGATAGTCCAACAGCCCGGTAGGTAACCTACATACTCCAAGTACCTGCTAGGTAACATAGATAGTTCAAGTGCCAGCTAGGTAACCTAGATAGTCCAAGTGCCCGCTAGGTAACCTACAAAGTCTATGTTCCCGCTAGGTAATCTATATAGTCCAAATGACCGCTAGGGAGCCTACATAGTCCAAATGCTCCCTAGGTAACCTAGATAGTCTAAGGGCCCGCTAGGTATCCTACATAGTCCTAGTGCCCCCTAGTTAACCTACATTTTCCAAGTGCACGATAGGGAACCTACATAGTCCAAATGCCCGTTAGTTAACCTAGATAGTCCAAGTGCCCGCTAGGTAACCTAGATAGTCCAACAGCCCGGTACGTAACCTACATACTCCAAGTACCCGCTAGGTAACGTAGATAGTTCAAGTGCCAGCTAGGTAACCTAGATAGTCCAAGTGCCCGCTAGGTAACGTACAGAGTCTAAGTTCCCGCTAGGTAACCTAAATATTCCAAATGCCCGCTAGTTAACCTAGATAGTCCAAGTGCCCGCTAGATAACCTAGATAGTCCAAGTGCCTTCTAGTAAACCTATATAATCCATGGGCCCGCTAGTTAACCTACATAGTGCAAGGGCCCGCTAGTTAACGCAGATAGTCCAAGTGCCGTTAGTTAATCTACATAGTCCAAGGGCCCGCTAGTTAACCTACATAGTCCAAGTACCCGCTAGTTAACCTAGATCGTCCAAGTGCCCACTAGGTAACCTACATAGTCCAAGTGCCCGCTAGTTAACCTACATAGTCCAAGGGCCCGCTAGTTAACCTACATCGTCCAAAAGCTCCCTGGGTAACCTAGATAGTCCAAGTGCCCGCTAGTTAACCTACATAGTCCAAGTGCCCGCTAGGTAATCTAGACATTTCAAGTGACCACTAGTTTACCTCCATAGTCCAAGTGCACGTTCGTTAACCTACATAGTCCACCTGCCCGCTAGGTAACCAATATAATCAAAATGCCCGCTAGGGTCCTAATAGTACATATGCCCGCTAGTTAACACAGATAGTCCAAGTGCTCGCTAGTTAACCTAGATAGACCAAGTGCCCGCTAGGGAACCTATCTAGTCCAAGTACCCTCTTGGAAACGTACATAGTCCAAGTGCCCTCTAGGTAACGTAGATAGTCCAAGTGCCCACTAGTTACCCTACATAGTCCAGGTTCCCCATAGGTAACCTAGATAGTCCAAGGGCCCGCTAGGTCACGTACATAGTCCTAGTACCCCCTAGTTAACCTACATTCTCCAAGTGCCCGATAGGGAACCTACATAATCCAAGTGCCCGCTAGGTAACCTACATAGGCCAAATGCCCTCTAGTTAATCTACATAGTCCAAGTGCCCGATAGGGAACCTACATAATCCAAGTGCCCGCTAGGGAACTTACATAGTCCACGTGCCCGTTAGGTAACCTAGATAGTCCAAATGCCCGCCAGGAAACCCACATAGTCCAAGTGCACGCTAGGGAACTTACATAGTCCAAGGGCCCGCTAGGGAATCTACACAGTCCAAGTGCCCGTTAGTTAACCTAGATAGTCCAAGTCCCCGCTTGGTAACCTAGATAGTCCAACAGCCCGCTAGGTAACCTACATACTCCAAGTACCTGCTAGGTAACATAGATAGTTCAAGTGCCAGCTAGGTAACCTAGATAGTCCAAGTGCCCGCTAGGTAACCTACAAAGTCTAAGTTCCCGCTAGGTAATCTATATAGTCCAAATGACCGCTAGGGAGCCTACATAGTCCAAATGCCCGCTAGGTAACCTAGATAGTCTAAGGGCCCGCTAGGTAACCTACATAGTCCTAGTGCCCCCTAGTTAACCTACATTTTCCAAGTGCCCGATAGGGAACCTACATAGTCCAAGTGCCCGTTAGTTAACCTAGATAGTCCAAGTGCCCACTAGTTAACCTACATAGTCCAGGTTCCCCCTAGGTAACCTAGATAGTCCAAGGGCCCGCTAGGTAACCTACATTGTCCTAGTGCCCCCTAGTTAACCTACATTCTCCAAGTGCCCGATAGGGAACCTACATAGTCCAAGTGCCCGTTAGTTAACCTAGATAGTCCAAGTGCCCGCTAGGTAACCTAGATAGTCCAACAGCCCGGTACGTAACCTACATACTCCAAGTACCCGCTAGGTAACGTAGATAGTTCAAGTGCCAGCTGGGCAACCTAGATAGTCCAAGTGCCCGCTAGGTAACGTACAGGGTCTACGTTCCCGCTAGGTAACCTAAATATTCCAAATACCCGCTAGTTAACCTAGATAGTCCAAGTGCCCGCTAGATAACCTAGATAGTCCAAGTGCCTGCTAGTAAAGCTACATAATCCATGGGCCCGCTAGTTAACCTACATAGTGCAAGGGCCCGCTAGTTAACCTAAATCGTCCAAGGGCCCGCTAGTTAACCTACATACTCTAATTGCCCGATAGGGAACCTACATAATCCAATTGCCCACTAGGGAACCTACATAGACCAAGTGCCCGTTAGGTAACCTAGATAGTCCAAATGCCCGCTATGGAACCCACATAGTCCAAGTGCCCGCTAGGGAACTTACATAGTCCAAGGGCCCGCTAGGGAACCTACATAGTCCAAGTGCCCGTTAGTTAACCTAGATAGTCCAAGTGCCCGCTAGGTTACCTAGATAGTCCAACAGCCCGGTAGGTAACCTACATACTCCAAGTACCTGCTAGGTAACATAGATAGTTCAAGTGCCAGCTAGGTAACCTAGATAGTCCAAGTGCCCGCTAGGTAACCTACAAAGTCTATGTTCCCGCTAGGTAATCTATATAGTCCAAATGACCGCTAGGGAGCCTACATAGTCCAAATGCTCCCTAGGTAACCTAGATAGTCTAAGGGCCCGCTAGGTATCCTACATAGTCCTAGTGCCCCCTAGTTAACCTACATTTTCCAAGTGCACGATAGGGAAACTACATAGTCCAAATGCCCGTTAGTTAACCTAGATAGTCCAAGTGCCCGCTAGGTAACCTAGATAGTCCAACAGCCCGGTACGTAACCTACATACTGCAAGTACCCGCTAGGTAACGTAGATAGTTCAAGTGCCAGCTAGGTAACCTAGATAGTCCAAGTGCCCGCTAGGTAACGTACAGAGTCTAAGTTCCCGCTAGGTAACCTAAATATTCCAAATGCCCGCTAGTTAACCTAGATAGTCCAAGTGCCCGCTAGATAACCTAGATAGTCCAAGTGCCTTCTAGTAAACCTATATAATCCATGGGCCCGCTAGTTAACGCAGATAGTCCAAGTGCCGTTAGTTAATCTACATAGTCCAAGGGCCCGCTAGTTAACCTACATAGTCCAAGTACCCGCTAGTTAACCTAGATCGTCCAAGTGCCCACTAGGTAACCTACATAGTCCAAGTGCCCGCTAGTTAACCTACATAGTCCAAGGGCCCGCTAGTTAACCTACATCGTCCAAAAGCTCCCTAGGTAACCTAGATAGTCCAAGTGCCCGCTAGTTAACCTACATAGTCCAAGTGCCCGCTAGGTAATCTAGACATTTCAAGTGACCACTAGTTTACCTACATAGTCCAAGTGCCCGTTCGTTAACCTACATAGTCCACGTGCCCGCTAGGTAACCAATATAGTCAAAATGCCCGCTAGGGTCCTAATAGTACATATGCCCTCTAGTTAACCTAGATAGTCCAAGTGCTCGCTAGTTAACCTAGATAGACCAAGTGCCCGCTAGGGAACCTACCTAGTCCAAGTACCCTCTTGGAAACGTACATAGTCCAAGTGCCCTCTAGGTAACGTAGATAGTCCAAGTGCCCACTAGTTACCCTACATAGTCCAGGTTCCCCATAGGTAACCTAGATAGTCCAAGGGCCCGCTAGGTCACCTACATAGTCCTAGTACCCCCTAGTTAACCTACATTCTCCAAGTGCCCGATAGGGAACCTACATAATCCAAGTGCCCGCTAGGTAACCTACATAGGCCAAATGCCCTCTAGTTAATCTACATAGTCCAAGTGCCCGATAGGGAACCTACATAATCCAAGTGCCCGCTAGGGAACTTACATAGTCCACGTGCCCGTTAGGTAACCTAGATAGTCCAAATGCCCGCCAGGAAACCCACATAGTCCAAGTGCACGCTAGGGAACTTACATAGTCCAAGGGCCCGCTAGGGAATCTACACAGTCCAATTGCCCGTTAGTTAACCTAGATAGTCCACGTCCCCGCTTGGTAACCTAGATAGTCCAACAGCCCCCTAGGTAACCTACATACTCCAAGTACTTGCTAGGTAACATAGATAGTTCAAGTGCCAGCTAGGTAACCTAGATAGTCCAAGTGCCCGCTAGGTAACCTACAAAGTCTAAGTTCCCGCTAGGTAATCTATATAGTCCAAATGACCGCTAGGGAGCCTACATAGTCCAAATGCCCGCTAGGTAACCTAGATAGTCTAAGGGCCCGCTAGGTAACCTACATAGTCCTAGTGCCCCCTAGTTAACCTACATTTTCCAAGTGCCCGATAAGGAACCTACATAGTCCAAGTGCCCGTTAGTTAACCTAGATAGTCCAAGTGCCCGCTAGGTAGCCTAGATAGTCCAACAACCCGGTACGTAACCTACATACTCCAAGTACCCGCTAGGTAACATAGATAGTTCAAGTGCCAGCTGGGCAACCTAGATAGTCCAAGTGCCCGCTAGGTAACGTACAGAGTCTACGTTCCCGCTAGGTAACCTAAATATTCCAAATACCCGCTAGTTAACCTAGATAGTCCAAGTGCCCGCTAGATAACCTAGATAGTCCAAGTGCCTGCTAGTAAAGCTACATAATCCATGGGCCCGCTAGTTAACCTACATAGTGCAAGGGCCCGCTAGTTAACCTAAATCGTCCAAGGGCCCGCTAGTTAACCTACATAGTCTAATTGCCCGATAGGGAACCTACATAATCCAATTGCCCACTAGGGAACCTACATAGACCAAGTGCCCGTTAGGTAACCTAGATAGTCCAAATGCCCGCTATGGAACCCACATAGTCCAAGTGCCCGCTAGGGAACTTACATAGTCCAAGGGCCCGCTAGGGAACCTACATAGTCCAAGTACCCGCTAGGTAACATAGATAGTTGAAGTGCCAGCTAGGTAACCTAGATAGTCCAAGTGCCCGCTAGGTAACCTACAAAGTCTAAGTTCCCGCTAGGTAATCTATATAGTCCAAATGACCGCTAGGGAGCCTACATAGTCCAAATGCTCCCTAGGTAACCTAGATAGTCTAAGGGCCCGCTAGGTATCCTACATAGTCCTAGTGCCCCCTAGTTAACCTACATTTTCCAAGTGCCCGATAGGGAACCTACATAGTCCAAATGCCCGTTAGTTAACCTAGATAGTCCAAGTGCCCGCTAGGTAACCTAGATAGTCCAACAGCCCAGTAGGTAACCTACATACTCCAAGTACCCGCTAGGTAACGTAGATAGTTCAAGTGCCAGCTAGGTAACCTAGATAGTCCAAGTGCCCGCTAAGTAACGTACAGAGTCTAAGTTCCCGCTAGGTAACCTAAATATTCCAAATGCCCGCTAGTTAACCTAGATAGTCCAAGTGCCCGCTAGATAACCTAGATAGTCCAAGTGCCTTCTAGTAAACCTATATAGTCCATGGGCCCGCTAGTTAACCTACATAGTGCAAGGGCCCCTAGTTAACGTAGATAGTCCAAGTGCCGTTAGTTAATCTACATAGTCCAAGGGCCCGCTAGTTAACCTACATAGTCCAAGTACCCGCTAGTTAACCTAGATCGTCCAAGTGCCCACTAGGTAACCTACATAGTCCAAGCGCCCGCTAGTTAACCTACATAGTCCAAGGGCCCGCTAGTTAACCTACATCGTCCCAAAGCTCCCTAGGTAACCTAGATAGTCCAAGTGCCCGCTAGTTAACCTACATAGTCCAAGTGCCCGCTAGGTAATCTAGACATTTCAAGTGACCACTAGTTTACCTACATAGTCCAAGTGCCCGTTCGTTAACCTACATAGTCCACGTGCCCGCTAGGTAACCAATATAGTCAAAATGCCCGCTAGGGTCCTAATAGTACATATGCCTGCTAGTTAACCTAGATAGTCCAAGTGCTCCCTTGTTAACCTAGATAGACCAAGTGCCCGCTAGGGAACCTATCTAGTCCAAGTACCCTCTTGGAAACGTACATAGTTCAAGTGCCCTCTAGGTAACGTAGATAGTCCAAGTGCCCACTAGTTACCCTACATAGTCCAGGTTCCCCTTAGGTAAGCTAGATAGTCCAAGGGCCCGCTAGGTCACCTACATAGTCCTAGTACCCCCTAGTTAACCTACATTCTCCAAGTGCCCGATAGGGAACCTACATAATCCAAGTGCCCGCTAGGTAACCTACATAGGCCAAATGCCCTCTAGTTAATCTACATAGTCCAAGTGCCCGATGGGTAACCTACATAATCCAAGTGCCCGCTAGGGAACTTACATAGTGCACGTGCCCCTTAGGTAACCTAGATAGTCCAAATGCCCGCCAGGAAACCCACATAGTCCAAGTGCCCGCTAGGGAACTTACATAGTCCAAGGGCCCGCTAGGGAATCTACACAGTCCAAGTGCCCGTTAGTTAACCTAGATAGTCCAAGTTCCCGCTAGGTAACCTAGATAGTCCAACAGCCCAGTACGTAAACTACATACTCCAAGTACACGCTAGGTAACGTAGATAGTCCTCGTGCCCTCTAGTTAACCTAGTTCGTCCAAGTGCCCGCTAAGAAACCTAGATAGTCCAAGTGCCCGTTACCTAACCTAGATAGTCCAATTGCCCGCTATGCAACATACATAGTCCAAGTGCCCGTTCGTTAACCTAGAAGTCCAAGTGCCCGCTAGGTAACCTAGATAGTCCAATTGCCCGTTCGGTAACCTAGATAGTCCATGTGCCGCTAGGTAACCTACAAAGTCAAAGTGCCCGCCAGGTTATCTATATAGTCCAAATGCCAGCTAGGGAATCTACATAGTCCAAGGGCCCGCTAGTTAACGTAGATAGTCCAAGTGCCTCTAGTTAATCTACATAGCCCAATGGCCCACTAGTTAACCTACATAGTCCAATTATCCGCTAAGAAACCTAGATAGTCCAAGTGCACGCTAGTTTACCTAGATAGTCCAAGTGCACGCTAGTTAACCTAGATAGTCCAAGTGCCCTCTAGTTAACCTAGTTCGTCCAAGTGCCCGCTAAGAAACCTAGATAGTCCAAGTGCCCGTTACCTAACCTAGATAGTTCAATTGCCCGCTATGCAACATACATAGTCCAAGTGCCCGTTCGTTAACCTAGAAGTCCAAGGTAACCTAGATAGTCCAAGTGCCCGTTCGGTAACCTAGATAGTCCAAGTGCCCTTTAGGGAACCTTGATAGTCCAAGGGCCCGCTAGTAAACCTACATAGTCCATGGGCCCGCTAGTTAACCTTCATAGTGCAAGTGTCCGCTACTTAACCTACATATTCCAAGTGCCCTCTAGTTAACCTACATAATCTAAGTGCCCGTTGGCTAACCTAGATAGTCCAAGGGCCCGCTAGTTGACCTACATAGTCCAAGTGCCCGCTAGTTAACCTAGATAGTCCAAGTGACTGCTAGGTAACCTACATAGTGCAAGTGTCCACTAGTTAACCTACATATTCCAAGTGCCCTCTAGTTAACATAGAAAGTCCAAGTGCCCGCTAGGGAACGTACATAGTCCAAGTGCCCGCCAGGTAACCTAGATAGTACAAGTGCCCGCTAGTTAACCTAGATAGTTCAAGTACCCGCTAGGTAACCTAGATCGTCCAAGGGCCCCCTAGTTAGCCTACATAGTCCAAGTGCCCGCTAGGCAACCTAGATAGTCCAAGGGCCCGCTAGTAAACCTACATACTCCATGTGCCCGCTATTTAACCTTCATAGTGCAAGTGTCCGCTACTTAACCTACATATTCCAAGTTCCCGCTAGTTAACCTACATAATCTAAGTGCCCGCTGGCTAACATAGATAGTCCAAGGGCCCGCTAGTTGACCTACATAGTCCAAGTGCCAGCTAGGTAACCTAGATAGTACAAGTGCCCGCTAGGGAACCTACATAGTCCAAGTGCCTGTTAGCTAACCTAGATAGTCCCAGTGGCGGCTAGGTAACCTACATAGTCCTAGTGCCCGTTCGTTAACCGAGATAATCCAAGTGCCCGCTAGTTAACCTACATAGTCCAAGTGCCCGATAGGGAACCTACATAATCCAAGTGCCCGCTAGGCAACCTACATAGTCCAAGTGCCCGTTAGTTAACCTAGATAGTCAAATTGCCTGCTAGGAAACCTAGATAGTCCAAGTGCCCGCTAGGGAACCCACATAGTCCAAGTGCCCGCTAGGTAACATAAATAGTCCAAATGCCCGCTAGGGAAACTACATAGTCCAAGTGCCCGCTAGTTAACCTAGATAGTCTAAGTGCCTGCTAGTAAACCTACATAATCCATGGGCCCGCTAGTTAACCTACATAGTGCAAGGGCCCGCTAGTTAACCTACATCGTCCAAGGGCCCGCGAGTTAACCTAGATAGTCCAAGTGCCCGCTAGTTAACCTACATAGTCTAAGTGCCCGCTAGGTAACCTAGACAGTTCAAATGACCACTAGGTTACCTACATAGTCCAAGTGCCCGTTCGTTAACCTACATAGTCCAAGTGCCCGCTAGGTAACCAATATAGTCCAAATGCCCGCTAGGGGCCCTAATATTCCAAATGCCCGCTAGTTAACCTAGATAGTCCAAGTGCTCGCTAGTTAACCTAGATAGACCAAGTGCCCCCTAGGGAACCTATCTAGTCCAAGTACCCGCTAGGAAACGTACATAGTCCAAGTGCACGCTAGTTAACCTAGATAGTCCAAGTGCCCGCTAGTTAATCTAGATAGTCCAAGTGCCCGCTAGGGAACGTACATAGTCCAAGTGCCCGCTAGGTAACCTAGATAGTCCAAGTGCCGGCTAGTTAACCTACATATTCCAAGTGCCTGCTAGGTAACCTAGATAATACAAGTGCCCACTAGTTAACCTACATAGTCCAGGTACCCCCTAGGTAACCTAGATAGTCCAAGGGCCCGCTAGGTAACCTACATTGTCCTAGTGCCCCCTAGTTAACCTACATTCTCCAAGTGCCCGATAGGGAACTTATATAGTCCAAGTGCCCGTTAGTTAACCTAGATAGTCCAAGTGCCCGCTAGGTAACAAATATAGTCCAAATGTCCGCTATGGGCCCTAATATTCCAAATGCCCGCTAGTTAACCTAGATAGTCCAAGTGCTCGCTAGATAACCTAGATAGACCAATTGCCCGCTAGGTAACCTAGATAGTCCAACAGCCCGGTACGTAACCTACATACTCCAAGTACACGCTAGGTAACGTAGATAGTTCAAGTGCCAGCTAGGTAACCTAGATAGTCCAAGTGCCCGCTAGGTAACGTACAGAGTCTAAGTTCCCGCTAGGTAACCTAAATATTCCAAATGCCCGCTAGTTAACCTAGATAGTCCAAGTGCCCGCTAGATAACCTAGATAGTCCAAGTGCCTGCTAGTAAACCTACATAATCCATGGTCCCGCTAGTTAAACTACATAGTGTAAGGGCCCGCTAGTTAACCTAAATCGTCCAAGGGCCCGCTAGTTAACCTACATAGTCTAATTGCCCGATAGGGAACCTACATAATCCAATTGCCCGCTAGGGAACCTACATAGACCAAGTGCCCGTTAGGTAACCTAGATAGTCCAAATGCCCGCTATGGAACCCACATGGTCCAAGTGCCCGCTAGGGAACTTACATAGTCCAAGGGCCCGCTTGGGAACCTACATAGTCCAAGTGCCCGTTAGTTAACCTAGATAGTCCAAGTGCCCGCTAGGTAACCTAGATAGTCCAACAGCCCGGTAGGTAACCTACATACTCCAAGTACCCGCTAGGTAACATAGATAGTTCAAGTGCCAGCTAGGTAACCTAGATAGTCCAAGTGCCCGCTAGGTAACCTACAAAGTCTAAGTTCCCGCTAGGTAATCTATATAGTCCAAATGACCGCTAGGGAGCCTACATAGTCCAAACGCTCGCTAGGTAACCTAGATAGCCTAAGGGCCCGCTGGTATCCTACATAGTCCTAGTGCCCCCTAGTTAACCTACATTTTCCAAGTGCCCGATAGGGAACCTACATAGTCCAAGTGCCTGCTAGGTAACCTACATAGTCCAAATGCCCTCTAGTTAACCTACATAGTCCATGTGCCCGATAGGGAACCTACATAATCCAAGTGCCCGCTAGGGAACCTACATAGTCCAAGTGCCCGATAGGGAACCTACATAATCCACGTGCCCGCTAGGTAACCTACATAGTCCAAGTGCCCGTTAGTTAACCTAGATAGTCAAATTGCCTGCTAGGTAACCTAGATAGTCCAAGTACCCGCTAGGTAACCCACATAGTCCAAGTGCCCGCTAGGTAACCTAAATAGTCCAAATGCCCGCTAGGGAAACTACATAGTCCAAGTGCCCGCTAGTTAACCTAGATAGTCCAAGTGCCTGCTAGTAAACCTACATAATCCATGGGCCCGCTAGTTAACCTACATAGTGCAAGGGCCCGCTAGTTAACCTACATCGTCCAAGGGCCCGCGAGTTAACCTAGATAGTCCAAGTGCCCGCTAGTTAACCTACATAGTCTAAGTGCCCGCTAGGTAACCTAGACATTTCAAGTGACCACTAGGTTACCTACATAGTCCAAGTGCCCGTTAGTTAACCTACATAGTCCAAGTGCCCGCTAGGTAACCAATATTGTCCAAATGCCCGCTAGGGGCCCTAATATTCCAAATGCCCGCTAGTTAACCTAGATAGTCCAAGTGCTCGCTAGTTAACCTAGATAGTCCAAGTGCCCGCTAGTTAACCTAGATAGATCAAGTGCCCGCTAGGGAACCTATCTAGTCCAAGTACCCGCTAGGAAACGTACATAGTCCAAGTGCCCGCTAGGTAAAGTAGATAGTCCAAGTGCCCGCTAGGGAATGTACATAGTCCAAGTTCCCGCTAGGTAACCTAGATAGTCCAAGTGCCCGCTAGTTAACCTACATATTCCAAGTGCCTGCTAGGTAACCTAGATAGTCCAAGTGCCCACTAGTTAACCTACATAGTCCAGGTTCCCCCTAGGTAACCTAGATAGTCCATGGGCCCGCTAGGTAACCTACATTGTCCTAGTGCCCCCTAGTTAACCTACATTCTCCAAGTGCCCGATGGGGAACCTACATAGAACAAGTGCCCGCTAGGTAACCTACATAGTCCAAATGCCCGCTAGTTAACCTACATAGTCCAAGTGCCCGATAGGGAACCTACATAATCCAATTGCCCGTTAGGGAACCTACATAGACGAAGTGCCCGTTAGGTAACCTAGATATTCCAAATGCCCCCTATGGAACCCACATATTCCAAGTGCCCGCTAGGGAACTTACATAGTCCAAGTGCCCGCTAGGGAACCTACATAGTCCAAGTGCCCGTTAGTTAACCTAGATAGTCCAAGTGCCCGCTAGGTAACCTAGATAGTCCAACAGCCCGGTAGGTAACCTACATACTCCAAGTACCCGCTAGGTAACGTAGATAGTTCAAGTGCCAGCTTGGTAACTTAGATAGTCCAAGTGCCCGCTAGGTAACCTACAAAGTCTAAGTTCCCGCTAGGTAATCTATATAGTCCAAATGCGCGCTAGGGGCCCTAATAGTCCATATGCCCGCTAGTTAACCTAGATAGTCCAAGTGCTCGCTAGTTAACCTAGATAGACCAATTGCCCACTAGGGAACCTATCTAGTCCAAGTACCCTCCAGGAAACGTACATAGTCCAAGTGTCCGCTAGGTAACGTAGATAGTCCAAGTGCCCGCTAGGGAACGTACATAGTCCAAGTGCCTGCTAGGTAACATAGATAGTCCAAGTGCCCACTAGTTAACCAAATAGTACAGGTTCCCCCTAGGTAACCTAGATAGTCCAAGGGCCCGCTAGGTAACCTACATAGTCCTAGTGCCCCCTAGTTAACCTACATTCTCCAAGTGCCCGATAGGGAACCTACATAGTCCAAGTGCCCGCTAGGTAACCTACATAGTCCAAATGCCCTCTAGTTAATATACATAGTCCAAGTGCCCGATAGGGAACCTACATAATCCAAGTGCCCGCTAGGGAACGTACAGAGTCCAAGAGCCCGTTAGGTAACCTAGATAGTCCAAATGCCCGCCAGGAATCCCACATAGTCCAAGTGCCCCCTAGGGAACTTACATAGTCCAAGGGCCCGCTAGGGAATCTACACAGTCCAAGTGCCCGTTAGTTAACCTAGATAGTCCACGTCCCCGCTTGGTAACCTAGATAGTCCAACAGCCCGGTAGGTAACCTACATACTCTAAAAACCCGCTATAACGTAGATAGTTCAAGTGACAGCTAGGTAACCTAGATATTCCATGTGCCGCTAGGTAATCTACAAAGTCAAAGTGCCGTCTAGGTTATCTATATAGTCCAAATGCCAGCTAGGGAATCTACATAGGCTAAGGGCCCGCTAGTTAACGTAGATAGTCCAAGTGCCTCTAGTTAATCTACATAGCCCAATGGCCCACTAGTTAACCTACATAGTCCAATTATCCGCTAAGAAACCTAGATAGTCCAAGTGCACGCTAGTTTACCTAGATAGTCCAAGTGCACGCTAGTTAACCTAGATAGTCCAAGTGCCCTCTAGTTAACCTAGTTCGTCCAAGTGCCCGCTAAGAAACCTAGATAGTCCAAGTGCCCGTTACCTAACCTAGATAGTTCAATTGCCCGCTATGCAACATACATAGTCCAAGTGCCCGTTCGTTAACCTAGAAGTCCAAGGTAACCTAGATAGTCCAAGTGCCCGTTCGGTAACCTAGATAGTCCAAGTGCCCTTTAGGGAACCTTGATAGTCCAAGGGCCCGCTAGTAAACCTACATAGTCCATGGGCCCGCTAGTTAACCTTCATAGTGCAAGTGTCCGCTACTTAACCTACATATTCCAAGTGCCCTCTAGTTAACCTACATAATCTAAGTGCCCGTTGGCTAACCTAGATAGTCCAAGGGCCCGCTAGTTGACCTACATAGTCCAAGTGCCCGCTAGTTAACCTAGATAGTCCAAGTGACTGCTAGGTAACCTACATAGTGCAAGTGTCCACTAGTTAACCTACATATTCCAAGTGCCCTCTAGTTAACATAGAAAGTCCAAGTGCCCGCTAGGGAACGTACATAGTCCAAGTGCCCGCCAGGTAACCTAGATAGTACAAGTGCCCGCTAGTTAACCTAGATAGTTCAAGTACCCGCTAGGTAACCTAGATCGTCCAAGGGCCCCCTAGTTAGCCTACATAGTCCAAGTGCCCGCTAGGCAACCTAGATAGTCCAAGGGCCCGCTAGTAAACCTACATACTCCATGTGCCCGCTATTTAACCTTCATAGTGCAAGTGTCCGCTACTTAACCTACATATTCCAAGTTCCCGCTAGTTAACCTACATAATCTAAGTGCCCGCTGGCTAACATAGATAGTCCAAGGGCCCGCTAGTTGACCTACATAGTCCAAGTGCCAGCTAGGTAACCTAGATAGTACAAGTGCCCGCTAGGGAACCTACATAGTCCAAGTGCCTGTTAGCTAACCTAGATAGTCCCAGTGGCGGCTAGGTAACCTACATAGTCCTAGTGCCCGTTCGTTAACCGAGATAATCCAAGTGCCCGCTAGTTAACCTACATAGTCCAAGTGCCCGATAGGGAACCTACATAATCCAAGTGCCCGCTAGGCAACCTACATAGTCCAAGTGCCCGTTAGTTAACCTAGATAGTCAAATTGCCTGCTAGGAAACCTAGATAGTCCAAGTGCCCGCTAGGGAACCCACATAGTCCAAGTGCCCGCTAGGTAACATAAATAGTCCAAATGCCCGCTAGGGAAACTACATAGTCCAAGTGCCCGCTAGTTAACCTAGATAGTCTAAGTGCCTGCTAGTAAACCTACATAATCCATGGGCCCGCTAGTTAACCTACATAGTGCAAGGGCCCGCTAGTTAACCTACATCGTCCAAGGGCCCGCGAGTTAACCTAGATAGTCCAAGTGCCCGCTAGTTAACCTACATAGTCTAAGTGCCCGCTAGGTAACCTAGACAGTTCAAATGACCACTAGGTTACCTACATAGTCCAAGTGCCCGTTCGTTAACCTACATAGTCCAAGTGCCCGCTAGGTAACCAATATAGTCCAAATGCCCGCTAGGGGCCCTAATATTCCAAATGCCCGCTAGTTAACCTAGATAGTCCAAGTGCTCGCTAGTTAACCTAGATAGACCAAGTGCCCCCTAGGGAACCTATCTAGTCCAAGTACCCGCTAGGAAACGTACATAGTCCAAGTGCACGCTAGTTAACCTAGATAGTCCAAGTGCCCGCTAGTTAATCTAGATAGTCCAAGTGCCCGCTAGGGAACGTACATAGTCCAAGTGCCCGCTAGGTAACCTAGATAGTCCAAGTGCCGGCTAGTTAACCTACATATTCCAAGTGCCTGCTAGGTAACCTAGATAATACAAGTGCCCACTAGTTAACCTACATAGTCCAGGTACCCCCTAGGTAACCTAGATAGTCCAAGGGCCCGCTAGGTAACCTACATTGTCCTAGTGCCCCCTAGTTAACCTACATTCTCCAAGTGCCCGATAGGGAACTTATATAGTCCAAGTGCCCGTTAGTTAACCTAGATAGTCCAAGTGCCCGCTAGGTAACAAATATAGTCCAAATGTCCGCTATGGGCCCTAATATTCCAAATGCCCGCTAGTTAACCTAGATAGTCCAAGTGCTCGCTAGATAACCTAGATAGACCAATTGCCCGCTAGGTAACCTAGATAGTCCAACAGCCCGGTACGTAACCTACATACTCCAAGTACACGCTAGGTAACGTAGATAGTTCAAGTGCCAGCTAGGTAACCTAGATAGTCCAAGTGCCCGCTAGGTAACGTACAGAGTCTAAGTTCCCGCTAGGTAACCTAAATATTCCAAATGCCCGCTAGTTAACCTAGATAGTCCAAGTGCCCGCTAGATAACCTAGATAGTCCAAGTGCCTGCTAGTAAACCTACATAATCCATGGTCCCGCTAGTTAAACTACATAGTGTAAGGGCCCGCTAGTTAACCTAAATCGTCCAAGGGCCCGCTAGTTAACCTACATAGTCTAATTGCCCGATAGGGAACCTACATAATCCAATTGCCCGCTAGGGAACCTACATAGACCAAGTGCCCGTTAGGTAACCTAGATAGTCCAAATGCCCGCTATGGAACCCACATGGTCCAAGTGCCCGCTAGGGAACTTACATAGTCCAAGGGCCCGCTTGGGAACCTACATAGTCCAAGTGCCCGTTAGTTAACCTAGATAGTCCAAGTGCCCGCTAGGTAACCTAGATAGTCCAACAGCCCGGTAGGTAACCTACATACTCCAAGTACCCGCTAGGTAACATAGATAGTTCAAGTGCCAGCTAGGTAACCTAGATAGTCCAAGTGCCCGCTAGGTAACCTACAAAGTCTAAGTTCCCGCTAGGTAATCTATATAGTCCAAATGACCGCTAGGGAGCCTACATAGTCCAAACGCTCGCTAGGTAACCTAGATAGCCTAAGGGCCCGCTGGTATCCTACATAGTCCTAGTGCCCCCTAGTTAACCTACATTTTCCAAGTGCCCGATAGGGAACCTACATAGTCCAAGTGCCTGCTAGGTAACCTACATAGTCCAAATGCCCTCTAGTTAACCTACATAGTCCATGTGCCCGATAGGGAACCTACATAATCCAAGTGCCCGCTAGGGAACCTACATAGTCCAAGTGCCCGATAGGGAACCTACATAATCCACGTGCCCGCTAGGTAACCTACATAGTCCAAGTGCCCGTTAGTTAACCTAGATAGTCAAATTGCCTGCTAGGTAACCTAGATAGTCCAAGTACCCGCTAGGTAACCCACATAGTCCAAGTGCCCGCTAGGTAACCTAAATAGTCCAAATGCCCGCTAGGGAAACTACATAGTCCAAGTGCCCGCTAGTTAACCTAGATAGTCCAAGTGCCTGCTAGTAAACCTACATAATCCATGGGCCCGCTAGTTAACCTACATAGTGCAAGGGCCCGCTAGTTAACCTACATCGTCCAAGGGCCCGCGAGTTAACCTAGATAGTCCAAGTGCCCGCTAGTTAACCTACATAGTCTAAGTGCCCGCTAGGTAACCTAGACATTTCAAGTGACCACTAGGTTACCTACATAGTCCAAGTGCCCGTTAGTTAACCTACATAGTCCAAGTGCCCGCTAGGTAACCAATATTGTCCAAATGCCCGCTAGGGGCCCTAATATTCCAAATGCCCGCTAGTTAACCTAGATAGTCCAAGTGCTCGCTAGTTAACCTAGATAGTCCAAGTGCCCGCTAGTTAACCTAGATAGATCAAGTGCCCGCTAGGGAACCTATCTAGTCCAAGTACCCGCTAGGAAACGTACATAGTCCAAGTGCCCGCTAGGTAAAGTAGATAGTCCAAGTGCCCGCTAGGGAATGTACATAGTCCAAGTTCCCGCTAGGTAACCTAGATAGTCCAAGTGCCCGCTAGTTAACCTACATATTCCAAGTGCCTGCTAGGTAACCTAGATTGTCTAAGTGCCCACTAGTTAACCTACATAGTCCAGGTTCCCCCTAGGTAACCTAGATAGTCCATGGGCCCGCTAGGTAACCTACATTGTCCTAGTGCCCCCTAGTTAACCTACATTCTCCAAGTGCCCGATGGGGAACCTACATAGAACAAGTGCCCGCTAGGTAACCTACATTCTCCAAGTGCCCGCTAGTTAACCTACATAGTCCAAGTGCCCGATAGGGAACCTACATAATCCAATTGCCCGTTAGGGAACCTACATAGACCAAGTGCCCGTTAGGTAACCTAGATATTCCAAATGCCCGCTATGGAACCCACATATTCCAAGTGCCCGCTAGGGAACTTACATAGTCCAAGGGCCCGCTAGGGAACCTACATAGTCCAAGTGCCCGTTAGTTAACCTAGATAGTCCAAGTGCCCGCTAGGTAACCTAGATAGTCCAACAGCCCGGTAGGTAACCTACATACTCCAAGTACCCGCTAGGTAACGTAGATAGTTCAAGTGCCAGCTTGGTAACTTAGATAGTCCAAGTGCCCGCTAGGTAACCTACAAAATCTAAGTTCCCGCTAGGTAATCTATATAGTCCAAATGCGCGCTAGGGGCCCTAATAGTCCATATGCCCGCTAGTTAACCTAGATAGTCCAAGTGCTCGCTAGTTAACCTAGATAGACCAATTGCCCACTAGGGAACCTATCTAGTCCAAGTACCCTCCAGGAAACGTACATAGTCCAAGTGTCCGCTAGGTAACGTAGATAGTCCAAGTGCCCGCTAGGGAACGTACATAGTCCAAGTGCCTGCTAGGTAACATAGATAGTCCAAGTGCCCACTAGTTAACCAAATAGTACAGGTTCCCCCTAGGTAACCTAGATAGTCCAAGGGCCCGCTAGGTAACCTACATAGTCCTAGTGCCCCCTAGTTAACCTACATTCTCCAAGTGCCCGATAGGGAACCTACATAGTCCAAGTGCCCGCTAGGTAACCTACATAGTCCAAATGCCCTCTAGTTAATATACATAGTCCAAGTGCCCGATAGGGAACCTACATAATCCAAGTGCCCGCTAGGGAACGTACAGAGTCCAAGAGCCCGTTAGGTAACCTAGATAGTCCAAATGCCCGCCAGGAATCCCACATAGTCCAAGTGCCCCCTAGGGAACTTACATAGTCCAAGGGCCCGCTAGGGAATCTACACAGTCCAAGTGCCCGTTAGTTAACCTAGATAGTCCACGTCCCCGCTTGGTAACCTAGATAGTCCAACAGCCCGGTAGGTAACCTACATACTCTAAAAACCCGCTATAACGTAGATAGTTCAAGTGACAGCTAGGTAACCTAGATATTCCATGTGCCGCTAGGTAATCTACAAAGTCAAAGTGCCGTCTAGGTTATCTATATAGTCCAAATGCCAGCTAGGGAATCTACATAGGCTAAGGGCCCGCTAGTTAACGTAGATAGTCCAAGTGCCTCTAGTTAATCTACATAGCCCAATGGCCCACTAGTTAACCTACATAGTCCAATTATCCGCTAAGAAACCTAGATAGTCCAAGTGCACGCTAGTTTACCTAGATAGTCCAAGTGCACGCTAGTTAACCTAGATAGTCCAAGTGCCCTCTAGTTAACCTAGTTCGTCCAAGTGCCCGCTAAGAAACCTAGATAGTCCAAGTGCCCGTTACCTAACCTAGATAGTTCAATTGCCCGCTATGCAACATACATAGTCCAAGTGCCCGTTCGTTAACCTAGAAGTCCAAGGTAACCTAGATAGTCCAAGTGCCCGTTCGGTAACCTAGATAGTCCAAGTGCCCTTTAGGGAACCTTGATAGTCCAAGGGCCCGCTAGTAAACCTACATAGTCCATGGGCCCGCTAGTTAACCTTCATAGTGCAAGTGTCCGCTACTTAACCTACATATTCCAAGTGCCCTCTAGTTAACCTACATAATCTAAGTGCCCGTTGGCTAACCTAGATAGTCCAAGGGCCCGCTAGTTGACCTACATAGTCCAAGTGCCCGCTAGTTAACCTAGATAGTCCAAGTGACTGCTAGGTAACCTACATAGTGCAAGTGTCCACTAGTTAACCTACATATTCCAAGTGCCCTCTAGTTAACATAGAAAGTCCAAGTGCCCGCTAGGGAACGTACATAGTCCAAGTGCCCGCCAGGTAACCTAGATAGTACAAGTGCCCGCTAGTTAACCTAGATAGTTCAAGTACCCGCTAGGTAACCTAGATCGTCCAAGGGCCCCCTAGTTAGCCTACATAGTCCAAGTGCCCGCTAGGCAACCTAGATAGTCCAAGGGCCCGCTAGTAAACCTACATACTCCATGTGCCCGCTATTTAACCTTCATAGTGCAAGTGTCCGCTACTTAACCTACATATTCCAAGTTCCCGCTAGTTAACCTACATAATCTAAGTGCCCGCTGGCTAACATAGATAGTCCAAGGGCCCGCTAGTTGACCTACATAGTCCAAGTGCCAGCTAGGTAACCTAGATAGTACAAGTGCCCGCTAGGGAACCTACATAGTCCAAGTGCCTGTTAGCTAACCTAGATAGTCCCAGTGGCGGCTAGGTAACCTACATAGTCCTAGTGCCCGTTCGTTAACCGAGATAATCCAAGTGCCCGCTAGTTAACCTACATAGTCCAAGTGCCCGATAGGGAACCTACATAATCCAAGTGCCCGCTAGGCAACCTACATAGTCCAAGTGCCCGTTAGTTAACCTAGATAGTCAAATTGCCTGCTAGGAAACCTAGATAGTCCAAGTGCCCGCTAGGGAACCCACATAGTCCAAGTGCCCGCTAGGTAACATAAATAGTCCAAATGCCCGCTAGGGAAACTACATAGTCCAAGTGCCCGCTAGTTAACCTAGATAGTCTAAGTGCCTGCTAGTAAACCTACATAATCCATGGGCCCGCTAGTTAACCTACATAGTGCAAGGGCCCGCTAGTTAACCTACATCGTCCAAGGGCCCGCGAGTTAACCTAGATAGTCCAAGTGCCCGCTAGTTAACCTACATAGTCTAAGTGCCCGCTAGGTAACCTAGACAGTTCAAATGACCACTAGGTTACCTACATAGTCCAAGTGCCCGTTCGTTAACCTACATAGTCCAAGTGCCCGCTAGGTAACCAATATAGTCCAAATGCCCGCTAGGGGCCCTAATATTCCAAATGCCCGCTAGTTAACCTAGATAGTCCAAGTGCTCGCTAGTTAACCTAGATAGACCAAGTGCCCCCTAGGGAACCTATCTAGTCCAAGTACCCGCTAGGAAACGTACATAGTCCAAGTGCACGCTAGTTAACCTAGATAGTCCAAGTGCCCGCTAGTTAATCTAGATAGTCCAAGTGCCCGCTAGGGAACGTACATAGTCCAAGTGCCCGCTAGGTAACCTAGATAGTCCAAGTGCCGGCTAGTTAACCTACATATTCCAAGTGCCTGCTAGGTAACCTAGATAATACAAGTGCCCACTAGTTAACCTACATAGTCCAGGTACCCCCTAGGTAACCTAGATAGTCCAAGGGCCCGCTAGGTAACCTACATTGTCCTAGTGCCCCCTAGTTAACCTACATTCTCCAAGTGCCCGATAGGGAACTTATATAGTCCAAGTGCCCGTTAGTTAACCTAGATAGTCCAAGTGCCCGCTAGGTAACAAATATAGTCCAAATGTCCGCTATGGGCCCTAATATTCCAAATGCCCGCTAGTTAACCTAGATAGTCCAAGTGCTCGCTAGATAACCTAGATAGACCAATTGCCCGCTAGGTAACCTAGATAGTCCAACAGCCCGGTACGTAACCTACATACTCCAAGTACACGCTAGGTAACGTAGATAGTTCAAGTGCCAGCTAGGTAACCTAGATAGTCCAAGTGCCCGCTAGGTAACGTACAGAGTCTAAGTTCCCGCTAGGTAACCTAAATATTCCAAATGCCCGCTAGTTAACCTAGATAGTCCAAGTGCCCGCTAGATAACCTAGATAGTCCAAGTGCCTGCTAGTAAACCTACATAATCCATGGTCCCGCTAGTTAAACTACATAGTGTAAGGGCCCGCTAGTTAACCTAAATCGTCCAAGGGCCCGCTAGTTAACCTACATAGTCTAATTGCCCGATAGGGAACCTACATAATCCAATTGCCCGCTAGGGAACCTACATAGACCAAGTGCCCGTTAGGTAACCTAGATAGTCCAAATGCCCGCTATGGAACCCACATGGTCCAAGTGCCCGCTAGGGAACTTACATAGTCCAAGGGCCCGCTTGGGAACCTACATAGTCCAAGTGCCCGTTAGTTAACCTAGATAGTCCAAGTGCCCGCTAGGTAACCTAGATAGTCCAACAGCCCGGTAGGTAACCTACATACTCCAAGTACCCGCTAGGTAACATAGATAGTTCAAGTGCCAGCTAGGTAACCTAGATAGTCCAAGTGCCCGCTAGGTAACCTACAAAGTCTAAGTTCCCGCTAGGTAATCTATATAGTCCAAATGACCGCTAGGGAGCCTACATAGTCCAAACGCTCGCTAGGTAACCTAGATAGCCTAAGGGCCCGCTGGTATCCTACATAGTCCTAGTGCCCCCTAGTTAACCTACATTTTCCAAGTGCCCGATAGGGAACCTACATAGTCCAAGTGCCTGCTAGGTAACCTACATAGTCCAAATGCCCTCTAGTTAACCTACATAGTCCATGTGCCCGATAGGGAACCTACATAATCCAAGTGCCCGCTAGGGAACCTACATAGTCCAAGTGCCCGATAGGGAACCTACATAATCCACGTGCCCGCTAGGTAACCTACATAGTCCAAGTGCCCGTTAGTTAACCTAGATAGTCAAATTGCCTGCTAGGTAACCTAGATAGTCCAAGTACCCGCTAGGTAACCCACATAGTCCAAGTGCCCGCTAGGTAACCTAAATAGTCCAAATGCCCGCTAGGGAAACTACATAGTCCAAGTGCCCGCTAGTTAACCTAGATAGTCCAAGTGCCTGCTAGTAAACCTACATAATCCATGGGCCCGCTAGTTAACCTACATAGTGCAAGGGCCCGCTAGTTAACCTACATCGTCCAAGGGCCCGCGAGTTAACCTAGATAGTCCAAGTGCCCGCTAGTTAACCTACATAGTCTAAGTGCCCGCTAGGTAACCTAGACATTTCAAGTGACCACTAGGTTACCTACATAGTCCAAGTGCCCGTTAGTTAACCTACATAGTCCAAGTGCCCGCTAGGTAACCAATATTGTCCAAATGCCCGCTAGGGGCCCTAATATTCCAAATGCCCGCTAGTTAACCTAGATAGTCCAAGTGCTCGCTAGTTAACCTAGATAGTCCAAGTGCCCGCTAGTTAACCTAGATAGATCAAGTGCCCGCTAGGGAACCTATCTAGTCCAAGTACCCGCTAGGAAACGTACATAGTCCAAGTGCCCGCTAGGTAAAGTAGATAGTCCAAGTGCCCGCTAGGGAATGTACATAGTCCAAGTTCCCGCTAGGTAACCTAGATAGTCCAAGTGCCCGCTAGTTAACCTACATATTCCAAGTGCCTGCTAGGTAACCTAGATAGTCCAAGTGCCCACTAGTTAACCTACATAGTCCAGGTTCCCCCTAGGTAACCTAGATAGTCCATGGGCCCGCTAGGTAACCTACATTGTCCTAGTGCCCCCTAGTTAACCTACATTCTCCAAGTGCCCGATGGGGAACCTACATAGAACAAGTGCCCGCTAGGTAACCTACATAGTCCAAATGCCCGCTAGTTAACCTACATAGTCCAAGTGCCCGATAGGGAACCTACATAATCCAATTGCCCGTTAGGGAACCTACATAGACGAAGTGCCCGTTAGGTAACCTAGATATTCCAAATGCCCGCTATGGAACCCACATATTCCAAGTGCCCGCTAGGGAACTTACATAGTCCAAGGGCCCGCTAGGGAACCTACATAGTCCAAGTGCCCGTTAGTTAACCTAGATAGTCCAAGTGCCCGCTAGGTAACCTAGATAGTCCAACAGCCCGGTAGGTAACCTACATACTCCAAGTACCCGCTAGGTAACGTAGATAGTTCAAGTGCCAGCTTGGTAACTTAGATAGTCCAAGTGCCCGCTAGGTAACCTACAAAGTCTAAGTTCCCGCTAGGTAATCTATATAGTCCAAATGCGCGCTAGGGGCCCTAATAGTCCATATGCCCGCTAGTTAACCTAGATAGTCCAAGTGCTCGCTAGTTAACCTAGATAGACCAATTGCCCACTAGGGAACCTATCTAGTCCAAGTACCCTCCAGGAAACGTACATAGTCCAAGTGTCCGCTAGGTAACGTAGATAGTCCAAGTGCCCGCTAGGGAACGTACATAGTCCAAGTGCCTGCTAGGTAACATAGATAGTCCAAGTGCCCACTAGTTAACCAAATAGTACAGGTTCCCCCTAGGTAACCTAGATAGTCCAAGGGCCCGCTAGGTAACCTACATAGTCCTAGTGCCCCCTAGTTAACCTACATTCTCCAAGTGCCCGATAGGGAACCTACATAGTCCAAGTGCCCGCTAGGTAACCTACATAGTCCAAATGCCCTCTAGTTAATATACATAGTCCAAGTGCCCGATAGGGAACCTACATAATCCAAGTGCCCGCTAGGGAACGTACAGAGTCCAAGAGCCCGTTAGGTAACCTAGATAGTCCAAATGCCCGCCAGGAATCCCACATAGTCCAAGTGCCCCCTAGGGAACTTACATAGTCCAAGGGCCCGCTAGGGAATCTACACAGTCCAAGTGCCCGTTAGTTAACCTAGATAGTCCACGTCCCCGCTTGGTAACCTAGATAGTCCAACAGCCCGGTAGGTAACCTACATACTCTAAAAACCCGCTATAACGTAGATAGTTCAAGTGACAGCTAGGTAACCTAGATATTCCATGTGCCGCTAGGTAATCTACAAAGTCAAAGTGCCGTCTAGGTTATCTATATAGTCCAAATGCCAGCTAGGGAATCTACATAGGCTAAGGGCCCGCTAGTTAACGTAGATAGTCCAAGTGCCTCTAGTTAATCTACATAGCCCAATGGCCCACTAGTTAACCTACATAGTCCAATTATCCGCTAAGAAACCTAGATAGTCCAAGTGCACGCTAGTTTACCTAGATAGTCCAAGTGCACGCTAGTTAACCTAGATAGTCCAAGTGCCCTCTAGTTAACCTAGTTCGTCCAAGTGCCCGCTAAGAAACCTAGATAGTCCAAGTGCCCGTTACCTAACCTAGATAGTTCAATTGCCCGCTATGCAACATACATAGTCCAAGTGCCCGTTCGTTAACCTAGAAGTCCAAGGTAACCTAGATAGTCCAAGTGCCCGTTCGGTAACCTAGATAGTCCAAGTGCCCTTTAGGGAACCTTGATAGTCCAAGGGCCCGCTAGTAAACCTACATAGTCCATGGGCCCGCTAGTTAACCTTCATAGTGCAAGTGTCCGCTACTTAACCTACATATTCCAAGTGCCCTCTAGTTAACCTACATAATCTAAGTGCCCGTTGGCTAACCTAGATAGTCCAAGGGCCCGCTAGTTGACCTACATAGTCCAAGTGCCCGCTAGTTAACCTAGATAGTCCAAGTGACTGCTAGGTAACCTACATAGTGCAAGTGTCCACTAGTTAACCTACATATTCCAAGTGCCCTCTAGTTAACATAGAAAGTCCAAGTGCCCGCTAGGGAACGTACATAGTCCAAGTGCCCGCCAGGTAACCTAGATAGTACAAGTGCCCGCTAGTTAACCTAGATAGTTCAAGTACCCGCTAGGTAACCTAGATCGTCCAAGGGCCCCCTAGTTAGCCTACATAGTCCAAGTGCCCGCTAGGCAACCTAGATAGTCCAAGGGCCCGCTAGTAAACCTACATACTCCATGTGCCCGCTATTTAACCTTCATAGTGCAAGTGTCCGCTACTTAACCTACATATTCCAAGTTCCCGCTAGTTAACCTACATAATCTAAGTGCCCGCTGGCTAACATAGATAGTCCAAGGGCCCGCTAGTTGACCTACATAGTCCAAGTGCCAGCTAGGTAACCTAGATAGTACAAGTGCCCGCTAGGGAACCTACATAGTCCAAGTGCCTGTTAGCTAACCTAGATAGTCCCAGTGGCGGCTAGGTAACCTACATAGTCCTAGTGCCCGTTCGTTAACCGAGATAATCCAAGTGCCCGCTAGTTAACCTACATAGTCCAAGTGCCCGATAGGGAACCTACATAATCCAAGTGCCCGCTAGGCAACCTACATAGTCCAAGTGCCCGTTAGTTAACCTAGATAGTCAAATTGCCTGCTAGGAAACCTAGATAGTCCAAGTGCCCGCTAGGGAACCCACATAGTCCAAGTGCCCGCTAGGTAACATAAATAGTCCAAATGCCCGCTAGGGAAACTACATAGTCCAAGTGCCCGCTAGTTAACCTAGATAGTCTAAGTGCCTGCTAGTAAACCTACATAATCCATGGGCCCGCTAGTTAACCTACATAGTGCAAGGGCCCGCTAGTTAACCTACATCGTCCAAGGGCCCGCGAGTTAACCTAGATAGTCCAAGTGCCCGCTAGTTAACCTACATAGTCTAAGTGCCCGCTAGGTAACCTAGACAGTTCAAATGACCACTAGGTTACCTACATAGTCCAAGTGCCCGTTCGTTAACCTACATAGTCCAAGTGCCCGCTAGGTAACCAATATAGTCCAAATGCCCGCTAGGGGCCCTAATATTCCAAATGCCCGCTAGTTAACCTAGATAGTCCAAGTGCTCGCTAGTTAACCTAGATAGACCAAGTGCCCCCTAGGGAACCTATCTAGTCCAAGTACCCGCTAGGAAACGTACATAGTCCAAGTGCACGCTAGTTAACCTAGATAGTCCAAGTGCCCGCTAGTTAATCTAGATAGTCCAAGTGCCCGCTAGGGAACGTACATAGTCCAAGTGCCCGCTAGGTAACCTAGATAGTCCAAGTGCCGGCTAGTTAACCTACATATTCCAAGTGCCTGCTAGGTAACCTAGATAATACAAGTGCCCACTAGTTAACCTACATAGTCCAGGTACCCCCTAGGTAACCTAGATAGTCCAAGGGCCCGCTAGGTAACCTACATTGTCCTAGTGCCCCCTAGTTAACCTACATTCTCCAAGTGCCCGATAGGGAACTTATATAGTCCAAGTGCCCGTTAGTTAACCTAGATAGTCCAAGTGCCCGCTAGGTAACAAATATAGTCCAAATGTCCGCTATGGGCCCTAATATTCCAAATGCCCGCTAGTTAACCTAGATAGTCCAAGTGCTCGCTAGATAACCTAGATAGACCAATTGCCCGCTAGGTAACCTAGATAGTCCAACAGCCCGGTACGTAACCTACATACTCCAAGTACACGCTAGGTAACGTAGATAGTTCAAGTGCCAGCTAGGTAACCTAGATAGTCCAAGTGCCCGCTAGGTAACGTACAGAGTCTAAGTTCCCGCTAGGTAACCTAAATATTCCAAATGCCCGCTAGTTAACCTAGATAGTCCAAGTGCCCGCTAGATAACCTAGATAGTCCAAGTGCCTGCTAGTAAACCTACATAATCCATGGTCCCGCTAGTTAAACTACATAGTGTAAGGGCCCGCTAGTTAACCTAAATCGTCCAAGGGCCCGCTAGTTAACCTACATAGTCTAATTGCCCGATAGGGAACCTACATAATCCAATTGCCCGCTAGGGAACCTACATAGACCAAGTGCCCGTTAGGTAACCTAGATAGTCCAAATGCCCGCTATGGAACCCACATGGTCCAAGTGCCCGCTAGGGAACTTACATAGTCCAAGGGCCCGCTTGGGAACCTACATAGTCCAAGTGCCCGTTAGTTAACCTAGATAGTCCAAGTGCCCGCTAGGTAACCTAGATAGTCCAACAGCCCGGTAGGTAACCTACATACTCCAAGTACCCGCTAGGTAACATAGATAGTTCAAGTGCCAGCTAGGTAACCTAGATAGTCCAAGTGCCCGCTAGGTAACCTACAAAGTCTAAGTTCCCGCTAGGTAATCTATATAGTCCAAATGACCGCTAGGGAGCCTACATAGTCCAAACGCTCGCTAGGTAACCTAGATAGCCTAAGGGCCCGCTGGTATCCTACATAGTCCTAGTGCCCCCTAGTTAACCTACATTTTCCAAGTGCCCGATAGGGAACCTACATAGTCCAAGTGCCTGCTAGGTAACCTACATAGTCCAAATGCCCTCTAGTTAACCTACATAGTCCATGTGCCCGATAGGGAACCTACATAATCCAAGTGCCCGCTAGGGAACCTACATAGTCCAAGTGCCCGATAGGGAACCTACATAATCCACGTGCCCGCTAGGTAACCTACATAGTCCAAGTGCCCGTTAGTTAACCTAGATAGTCAAATTGCCTGCTAGGTAACCTAGATAGTCCAAGTACCCGCTAGGTAACCCACATAGTCCAAGTGCCCGCTAGGTAACCTAAATAGTCCAAATGCCCGCTAGGGAAACTACATAGTCCAAGTGCCCGCTAGTTAACCTAGATAGTCCAAGTGCCTGCTAGTAAACCTACATAATCCATGGGCCCGCTAGTTAACCTACATAGTGCAAGGGCCCGCTAGTTAACCTACATCGTCCAAGGGCCCGCGAGTTAACCTAGATAGTCCAAGTGCCCGCTAGTTAACCTACATAGTCTAAGTGCCCGCTAGGTAACCTAGACATTTCAAGTGACCACTAGGTTACCTACATAGTCCAAGTGCCCGTTAGTTAACCTACATAGTCCAAGTGCCCGCTAGGTAACCAATATTGTCCAAATGCCCGCTAGGGGCCCTAATATTCCAAATGCCCGCTAGTTAACCTAGATAGTCCAAGTGCTCGCTAGTTAACCTAGATAGTCCAAGTGCCCGCTAGTTAACCTAGATAGATCAAGTGCCCGCTAGGGAACCTATCTAGTCCAAGTACCCGCTAGGAAACGTACATAGTCCAAGTGCCCGCTAGGTAAAGTAGATAGTCCAAGTGCCCGCTAGGGAATGTACATAGTCCTAGTTCCCGCTAGGTAACCTAGATAGTCCAAGTGCCCGCTAGTTAACCTACATATTCCAAGTGCCTGCTAGGTAACCTAGATAGTCCAAGTGCCCACTAGTTAACCTACATAGTCCAGGTTCCCCCTAGGTAACCTAGATAGTCCATGGGCCCGCTAGGTAACCTACATTGTCCTAGTGCCCCCTAGTTAACCTACATTCTCCAAGTGCCCGATGGGGAACCTACATAGAACAAGTGCCCGCTAGGTAACCTACATAGTCCAAATGCCCGCTAGTTAACCTACATAGTCCAAGTGCCCGATAGGGAACCTACATAATCCAATTGCCCGTTAGGGAACCTACATAGACGAAGTGCCCGTTAGGTAACCTAGATATTCCAAATGCCCGCTATGGAACCCACATATTCCAAGTGCCCGCTAGGGAACTTACATAGTCCAAGGGCCCGCTAGGGAACCTACATAGTCCAAGTGCCCGTTAGTTAACCTAGATAGTCCAAGTGCCCGCTAGGTAACCTAGATAGTCCAACAGCCCGGTAGGTAACCTACATACTCCAAGTACCCGCTAGGTAACGTAGATAGTTCAAGTGCCAGCTTGGTAACTTAGATAGTCCAAGTGCCCGCTAGGTAACCTACAAAGTCTAAGTTCCCGCTAGGTAATCTATATAGTCCAAATGCGCGCTAGGGGCCCTAATAGTCCATATGCCCGCTAGTTAACCTAGATAGTCCAAGTGCTCGCTAGTTAACCTAGATAGACCAATTGCCCACTAGGGAACCTATCTAGTCCAAGTACCCTCCAGGAAACGTACATAGTCCAAGTGTCCGCTAGGTAACGTAGATAGTCCAAGTGCCCGCTAGGGAACGTACATAGTCCAAGTGCCTGCTAGGTAACATAGATAGTCCAAGTGCCCACTAGTTAACCAAATAGTACAGGTTCCCCCTAGGTAACCTAGATAGTCCAAGGGCCCGCTAGGTAACCTACATAGTCCTAGTGCCCCCTAGTTAACCTACATTCTCCAAGTGCCCGATAGGGAACCTACATAGTCCAAGTGCCCGCTAGGTAACCTACATAGTCCAAATGCCCTCTAGTTAATATACATAGTCCAAGTGCCCGATAGGGAACCTACATAATCCAAGTGCCCGCTAGGGAACGTACAGAGTCCAAGAGCCCGTTAGGTAACCTAGATAGTCCAAATGCCCGCCAGGAATCCCACATAGTCCAAGTGCCCCCTAGGGAACTTACATAGTCCAAGGGCCCGCTAGGGAATCTACACAGTCCAAGTGCCCGTTAGTTAACCTAGATAGTCCACGTCCCCGCTTGGTAACCTAGATAGTCCAACAGCCCGGTAGGTAACCTACATACTCTAAAAACCCGCTATAACGTAGATAGTTCAAGTGACAGCTAGGTAACCTAGATATTCCATGTGCCGCTAGGTAATCTACAAAGTCAAAGTGCCGTCTAGGTTATCTATATAGTCCAAATGCCAGCTAGGGAATCTACATAGGCTAAGGGCCCGCTAGTTAACGTAGATAGTCCAAGTGCCTCTAGTTAATCTACATAGCCCAATGGCCCACTAGTTAACCTACATAGTCCAATTATCCGCTAAGAAACCTAGATAGTCCAAGTGCACGCTAGTTTACCTAGATAGTCCAAGTGCACGCTAGTTAACCTAGATAGTCCAAGTGCCCTCTAGTTAACCTAGTTCGTCCAAGTGCCCGCTAAGAAACCTAGATAGTCCAAGTGCCCGTTACCTAACCTAGATAGTCCAATTGCCCGCTATGCAACATACATAGTCCAAGTGCCCGTTCGTTAACCTAGAAGTCCAAGGTAACCTAGATAGTCCAAGTGCCCGTTCGGTAACCTAGATAGTCCAAGTGCCCTTTAGGGAACCTTGATAGTCCAAGGGCCCGCTAGTAAACCTACATAGTCCATGGGCCCGCTAGTTAACCTTCATAGTGCAAGTGTCCGCTACTTAACCTACATATTCCAAGTGCCCTCTAGTTAACCTACATAATCTAAGTGCCCGTTGGCTAACCTAGATAGTCCAAGGGCCCGCTAGTTGACCTACATAGTCCAAGTGCCCGCTAGTTAACCTAGATAGTCCAAGTGACTGCTAGGTAACCTACATAGTGCAAGTGTCCACTAGTTAACCTACATATTCCAAGTGCCCTCTAGTTAACATAGAAAGTCCAAGTGCCCGCTAGGGAACGTACATAGTTCAAGTGCCCGCCAGGTAACCTAGAGAGTTCAAGTACCCGCTAGGTAACCTAGATCGTCCAAGGGCCCCCTAGTTAGCCTACATAGTCCAAGTGCCCGCTAGGCAACCTAGATAGTCCAAGGGCCCGCTAGTAAACCTACATACTCCATGTGCCCGCTAGTTAACCTTCATAGTGCAAGTGTCCGCTACTTAACCTACATATTCCAAGTTCCCGCTAGTTAACCTACATAATCTAAGTGCCCGCTGGCTAACATAGATAGTCCAAGGGCCCGCTAGTTGACCTACATAGTCCAAGTGCCAGCTAGGTAACCTAGATAGTACAAGTGCCCGCTAGGGAACCTACATAGTCCAAGTGCCTGTTAGCTAACCTAGATAGTCCCAGTGGCGGCTAGGTAACCTACATAGTCCTAGTGCCCGTTCGTTAACCGAGATAATCCAAGTGCCCGCTAGTTAACCTACATAGTCCAAGTGCCCGATAGGGAACCTACATAATCCAAGTGCCCGCTAGGCAACCTACATAGTCCAAGTGCCCGTTAGTTAACCTAGATAGTCAAATTGCCTGCTAGGAAACCTAGATAGTCCAAGTGCCCGCTAGGGAACCCACATAGTCCAAGTGCCCGCTAGGTAACATAAATAGTCCAAATGCCCGCTAGGGAAACTACATAGTCCAAGTGCCCGCTAGTTAACCTAGATAGTCTAAGTGCCTGCTAGTAAACCTACATAATCCATGGGCCCGCTAGTTAACCTACATAGTGCAAGGGCCCGCTAGTTAACCTACATCGTCCAAGGGCCCGCGAGTTAACCTAGATAGTCCAAGTGCCCGCTAGTTAACCTACATAGTCTAAGTGCCCGCTAGGTAACCTAGAGAGTTCAAATGACCACTAGGTTACCTACATAGTCCAAGTGCCCGTTCGTTAACCTACATAGTCCAAGTGCCCGCTAGGTAACCAATATAGTCCAAATGCCCGCTAGGGGCCCTAATATTCCAAATGCCCGCTAGTTAACCTAGATAGTCCAAGTGCTCGCTAGTTAACCTAGATAGACCAAGTGCCCCCTAGGGAACCTATCTAGTCCAAGTACCCGCTAGGAAACGTACATAGTCCAAGTGCACGCTAGTTAACCTAGATAGTCCAAGTGCCCGCTAGTTAATCTAGATAGTCCAAGTGCCCGCTAGGGAACGTACATAGTCCAAGTGCCCGCTAGGTAACCTAGAAAGTCCAAGTGCCGGCTAGTTAACCTACATATTCCAAGTGCCTGCTAGGTAACCTAGATAGTCCAAGTGCCCACTAGTTAACCTACATAGTCCAGGTACCCCCTAGGTAACCTAGATTGTCCAAGGGCCCGCTAGGTAACCTACATTGTCCTAGTGCCCCCTAGTTAACCTACATTCTCCAAGTGCCCGATAGGGAACCTATATAGTCCAAGTGCCCGTTAGTTAACCTAGATAGTCCAAGTGCCCGCTAGTTAACCTACATAGTCCCAGAACCTGCTAGTTAACCTAGATAGTCCAAGTGCCCGCTAGTTAACCTACATAGTCCAAGGGCCCGCTAGTTAACCTAGATATTCCAAGTGCCCGCTAGTTAACCTAGATCGTCCAAGTGTACGCTAGTTAACCTACATAGTCCATGTTCCCGTTAGGTAACCTAGATAGTACAAGTGCCCGCAAGGTAACCTACCTAGTCCAAGTGCCCGCTAGGTAACCTAGATATTCCAAGTTCCTGTTAGCTAACCTAGACAATCCAAGTGCCCTCTAGGTAACCTACATAGTCCAAGTGCCCTTTCGTTAACCTAGATAGTCCAAGTGCCCGCTAGGTAACCTACATAGTCCAAGTTCCCGCTAGGTAACATAGATAGTCCAAGTGCCCATTACCTAACCTAGATAATCCAATTGCCCGCTATGCAACATATATAGTCCAAGTGCCCATTCGTTAACCTAGAAGTCGAAGTGCCCGCTAGGTAACCTACATAGTCCAAATGCCCGTTCGGTAACCTACATATTCCAAGTGCCCGCTAGGTAACCTAGATAGTGCAAGTGCCCGCTAGGTAACCTACATAGTCCAAGTGCCCACTAGTTAACCTAGATAGTCCAAGGTCCCGCTAGTTAACCTAGATAGATCAAGTGCCCTCCAGGGATCCTATCTAGTCCAAGTACCCGCTAGAAAACGTACATAGTCCAAGTGCCCACTAGGTAACGTAGATAGTCCAAGTGCCCGCTACGGAACGTACATACTCCAAGTGCCCGCTAGGTAACCTAGATAGTCCAAGTGCCCGCTAGTTAACCTACATATTCCAAGTGCCTGCTAGGTAACCTAGATAGTCCAAGTGCCCACTAGTTAACCTACATAGTGCAGGTTCCCCCTAGGTAACCTAGATAGTCCAAGGGCCCACTAGGTAACCTACATTGTCCTAGTGCCCCCTAGTTAACCTACATTCTCCAAGTGCCCGATAGGGAACCTACATAGTCCAAGTGCCCGTTAGTTAACCTAGATAGTCCAAGTGCCCGCTAGGTAACCTAGATAGTCCAACAGCCCGGTAGGTAACCTACATACTCCAAGTACCCGCTAGGTAACGTAGATAGTTCAAGTGCCTGTTAGGTAACCTAGATAGTCCAAGTGCCCGCTAGGTAACCTACAGAGTCTAAGTTCCCGCTAGGTAATCTATATAGTCCAAATGACCGCTAGGGAGCCTACATAGTCCAAGTGCTAGCTACGTAACCTAGATAGTCTAAGGGCCCGCTAGGTTACCTACATAGTCCTAGTGCCCCCTAGTTAACCTACATTCTCCAAGTGCCCGATAGGGAACCTACATAGTCCAAGTGCCCGTTAGTTAACCTAGATAGTCCAAGTGCCCGCTAGGTAACCTAGATAGTCCAACAGCCCGGTAGGTAACCTACATACTCCAAGTACCCGCTAGGTAACGTAGATAGTTCAAGTGACTGCTAGGTAACCTAGATAGTCCAAGTGCCCGCTAGGTAACCTACAGAGTCTAAGTTCCCGCTAGGTAATCTATATAGTCCAAATGACCGCTAGGGAGCCTACATAGTCCAAGTGCTCGCTAGGTAACCTAGATAGTCTAAGGGCCCGCTAGGTAACCTACATAGTCCTAGTGCCCCCTAGTTAACCTACATTTTCCAAGTGCCCGAGAGGGAACCTACATAGTCCAAGTGCCCGTTAGGTAACCTAGATAGTCCAAATGCCCGCCAGGAAACCCACATAGTCCAAGTGCCTGCTAGGTAACGTACATAGTCCAAGTGCCCGCTAGGTAATGTAGATAGTCCAAGTGCCCGCTAGGTAACGTACATTTTCCAAGTGCCTGCTAGGTAACCTAGAGAGTCCAAGTGCCCACTAGTTAACCTACATAGTGCAGGTTCCCCCTAGGTAACCTAGATAGTCCAAGGGCCCGCTAGGTAACCTACATTGTCCTAGTGCCCCCTAGTTAACCTACATTCTCCAAGTGCCCGATAGGGAACCTATATAGTCCAAGTGCCTGCTAGGTAACCTACATAGTCCAAATGCCCGCCAGTTAACCTACATAGTCCAAGTGCACGATAGGGAAATTACATAATCCAAGTGCCCGCTAGGGAACCTACATAGTCCTAGTGGCCGTTAGGTAACCTAGATAGTCCAAATGCCCGCTAGGGAACCCACATAGTCCAAGTGCCCGCTAGGGAACTTATATAGTCCAAGGGTCCGCTAAGGAACCTATATAGTTCAAGTGCCCGTTAGTTAACCTAGATAGTCCAAGTGCCCGCTAGGTAACCTAGATAGTTCAACAGCCCGGTAGGTAACCTACATACTACAAGTACCCGCTAGGTAACGTAGATATTTCAAGTGCCTGCTAGGTAACCTAGATAGTCCTAGTGCCTGCTAGGTAACCTACAAAGTCTAAGTGCCCGCTAGCTAATCTATATAGTCCAAATGACCGCTAGGGAGCCTACATAGTCCAAATGCCCGCTAGGTAACCTAGATAGTCTAAGGGCCCTCTAGGTAAGCTACATAGTCCTAGTGCCCCCTAGTTAACCTACCTTTTCCAAGTGCCCGATAAGTAACCTACATAGTCCAAGTGCCCGCTAGGTACCCTACATAATCCAAATGCCCTCTAGTTAACCTACATAGTCCAAGTGCCCGATAGGGAACCTACATAATCCAAGTGCCCGCTAGGGAACCTACATAGTCCAAGTGCCCGTTAGGTAACCTAGATAGTCCAAATGCCCGCCAGGAAAACCACATAGTCCAAGTGCCCGCTAGGGAACTTACATAGTCCAAGGGCCTGAGAGGGAACCTACATAGTCCAAGTGCCCGTTAGTTAAACTAGATAGTCCAAGTGCCCGCTTGGTAACCTAGATAGTCCAACAGCCCGCTAGGTAACCTACATACTCCAAGAACCCGCTAGGTAACATATATAGTTCAAGTGCCAGCTAGGTAACCTAGACAGTCCAAGTGCCCGCTAGGTAACCAACAGAGTCTAAGTGCCCGCTGGGTTATCTATATAGTCCAAATGCCCGCTGGGGAACCTACATAGTCCAAGTGCCCGCTAGTTAACCTAGATCGTCCAAGCGCCCACTAGTTTACCTACATAGTCAATGGGCCCGCTAGTTAACCTACATAGTGCAAGAGCCCGCTAGTTAACCTATATCGTGCAAGTGTCCGCTAGTTAACCTACATAGTCCAAGTGCCAGTTAGCTAACCTAGATAGTCCAAGGGCCTTCTAGTTACCCTACATAGTCCAAGTTCCCGCTCCGTAACCTACATAGTGCAAGTGTCCGCTAGTTAACCTACATAGTCCAAGTGCCCGCTAGTTAATCTAGATAGTCCAAGTGCCCGCTAGGTAACCTAGATAGAACAAGGGCCCGCTAGTTAACCTACATAGTCCAAGTGCCCGGTAGTTAACTTACATAGTTCAAGTGTCCGTAGGGAACATACAGAGTCCAAGTGCCCGCTAGGGAACCTACATTGTCCAAGTGCCCGCTAGTTAATCTACATAGTTCAAGGGCCCGCTAGTTAACCTACATAGTCCAAGTACCCGCTAGTTAACCTAGATCATCAAAGTGCCCACTAGGTAACCTACGTTGTCCAAGGGCCCGCTAGGTAACCTAGATAGTCCAAGTGCCCGCTAGTTAACCTACATAGTCCAAGTACCCGCTAGTTAACCTAGATCATCAAAGTGCCCACTAGGTAACCTACGTTGTCCAAGGGCCCGCTAGGTAACCTACATTGTCCTAGTGCCCCCTAGTTAACCTACATTCTCCAAGTGCCCGATAGGGAACTTATATAGTCCAAGTGCCCGTTAGTTAACCTAGATAGTCCAAGTGCCCGCTAGGTAACAAATATAGTCCAAATGTCCGCTATGGGCCCTAATATTCCAAATGCCCGCTAGTTAACCTAGATAGTCCAAGTGCTCGCTAGATAACCTAGATAGACCAATTGCCCGCTAGGTAACCTAGATAGTCCAACAGCCCGGTACGTAACCTACATACTCCAAGTACACGCTAGGTAACGTAGATAGTTCAAGTGCCAGCTAGGTAACCTAGATAGTCCAAGTGCCCGCTAGGTAACGTACAGAGTCTAAGTTCCCGCTAGGTAACCTAAATATTCCAAATGCCCGCTAGTTAACCTAGATAGTCCAAGTGCCCGCTAGATAACCTAGATAGTCCAAGTGCCTGCTAGTAAACCTACATAATCCATGGTCCCGCTAGTTAAACTACATAGTGTAAGGGCCCGCTAGTTAACCTAAATCGTCCAAGGGCCCGCTAGTTAACCTACATAGTCTAATTGCCCGATAGGGAACCTACATAATCCAATTGCCCGCTAGGGAACCTACATAGACCAAGTGCCCGTTAGGTAACCTAGATAGTCCAAATGCCCGCTATGGAACCCACATGGTCCAAGTGCCCGCTAGGGAACTTACATAGTCCAAGGGCCCGCTTGGGAACCTACATAGTCCAAGTGCCCGTTAGTTAACCTAGATAGTCCAAGTGCCCGCTAGGTAACCTAGATAGTCCAACAGCCCGGTAGGTAACCTACATACTCCAAGTACCCGCTAGGTAACATAGATAGTTCAAGTGCCAGCTAGGTAACCTAGATAGTCCAAGTGCCCGCTAGGTAACCTACAAAGTCTAAGTTCCCGCTAGGTAATCTATATAGTCCAAATGACCGCTAGGGAGCCTACATAGTCCAAACGCTCGCTAGGTAACCTAGATAGCCTAAGGGCCCGCTGGTATCCTACATAGTCCTAGTGCCCCCTAGTTAACCTACATTTTCCAAGTGCCCGATAGGGAACCTACATAGTCCAAGTGCCTGCTAGGTAACCTACATAGTCCAAATGCCCTCTAGTTAACCTACATAGTCCATGTGCCCGATAGGGAACCTACATAATCCAAGTGCCCGCTAGGGAACCTACATAGTCCAAGTGCCCGATAGGGAACCTACATAATCCACGTGCCCGCTAGGTAACCTACATAGTCCAAGTGCCCGTTAGTTAACCTAGATAGTCAAATTGCCTGCTAGGTAACCTAGATAGTCCAAGTACCCGCTAGGTAACCCACATAGTCCAAGTGCCCGCTAGGTAACCTAAATAGTCCAAATGCCCGCTAGGGAAACTACATAGTCCAAGTGCCCGCTAGTTAACCTAGATAGTCCAAGTGCCTGCTAGTAAACCTACATAATCCATGGGCCCGCTAGTTAACCTACATAGTGCAAGGGCCCGCTAGTTAACCTACATCGTCCAAGGGCCCGCGAGTTAACCTAGATAGTCCAAGTGCCCGCTAGTTAACCTACATAGTCTAAGTGCCCGCTAGGTAACCTAGACATTTCAAGTGACCACTAGGTTACCTACATAGTCCAAGTGCCCGTTAGTTAACCTACATAGTCCAAGTGCCCGCTAGGTAACCAATATTGTCCAAATGCCCGCTAGGGGCCCTAATATTCCAAATGCCCGCTAGTTAACCTAGATAGTCCAAGTGCTCGCTAGTTAACCTAGATAGTCCAAGTGCCCGCTAGTTAACCTAGATAGATCAAGTGCCCGCTAGGGAACCTATCTAGTCCAAGTACCCGCTAGGAAACGTACATAGTCCAAGTGCCCGCTAGGTAAAGTAGATAGTCCAAGTGCCCGCTAGGGAATGTACATAGTCCAAGTTCCCGCTAGGTAACCTAGATAGTCCAAGTGCCCGCTAGTTAACCTACATATTCCAAGTGCCTGCTAGGTAACCTAGATAGTCCAAGTGCCCACTAGTTAACCTACATAGTCCAGGTTCCCCCTAGGTAACCTAGATAGTCCATGGGCCCGCTAGGTAACCTACATTGTCCTAGTGCCCCCTAGTTAACCTACATTCTCCAAGTGCCCGATGGGGAACCTACATAGAACAAGTGCCCGCTAGGTAACCTACATAGTCCAAATGCCCGCTAGTTAACCTACATAGTCCAAGTGCCCGATAGGGAACCTACATAATCCAATTGCCCGTTAGGGAACCTACATAGACGAAGTGCCCGTTAGGTAACCTAGATATTCCAAATGCCCGCTATGGAACCCACATATTCCAAGTGCCCGCTAGGGAACTTACATAGTCCAAGGGCCCGCTAGGGAACCTACATAGTCCAAGTGCCCGTTAGTTAACCTAGATAGTCCAAGTGCCCGCTAGGTAACCTAGATAGTCCAACAGCCCGGTAGGTAACCTACATACTCCAAGTACCCGCTAGGTAACGTAGATAGTTCAAGTGCCAGCTTGGTAACTTAGATAGTCCAAGTGCCCGCTAGGTAACCTACAAAGTCTAAGTTCCCGCTAGGTAATCTATATAGTCCAAATGCGCGCTAGGGGCCCTAATAGTCCATATGCCCGCTAGTTAACCTAGATAGTCCAAGTGCTCGCTAGTTAACCTAGATAGACCAATTGCCCACTAGGGAACCTATCTAGTCCAAGTACCCTCCAGGAAACGTACATAGTCCAAGTGTCCGCTAGGTAACGTAGATAGTCCAAGTGCCCGCTAGGGAACGTACATAGTCCAAGTGCCTGCTAGGTAACATAGATAGTCCAAGTGCCCACTAGTTAACCAAATAGTACAGGTTCCCCCTAGGTAACCTAGATAGTCCAAGGGCCCGCTAGGTAACCTACATAGTCCTAGTGCCCCCTAGTTAACCTACATTCTCCAAGTGCCCGATAGGGAACCTACATAGTCCAAGTGCCCGCTAGGTAACCTACATAGTCCAAATGCCCTCTAGTTAATATACATAGTCCAAGTGCCCGATAGGGAACCTACATAATCCAAGTGCCCGCTAGGGAACGTACAGAGTCCAAGAGCCCGTTAGGTAACCTAGATAGTCCAAATGCCCGCCAGGAATCCCACATAGTCCAAGTGCCCCCTAGGGAACTTACATAGTCCAAGGGCCCGCTAGGGAATCTACACAGTCCAAGTGCCCGTTAGTTAACCTAGATAGTCCACGTCCCCGCTTGGTAACCTAGATAGTCCAACAGCCCGGTAGGTAACCTACATACTCTAAAAACCCGCTATAACGTAGATAGTTCAAGTGACAGCTAGGTAACCTAGATATTCCATGTGCCGCTAGGTAATCTACAAAGTCAAAGTGCCGTCTAGGTTATCTATATAGTCCAAATGCCAGCTAGGGAATCTACATAGGCTAAGGGCCCGCTAGTTAACGTAGATAGTCCAAGTGCCTCTAGTTAATCTACATAGCCCAATGGCCCACTAGTTAACCTACATAGTCCAATTATCCGCTAAGAAACCTAGATAGTCCAAGTGCACGCTAG
The DNA here is from genome assembly GCF_050624435.1 of Tenrec ecaudatus. Lineage (NCBI taxonomy): Eukaryota > Metazoa > Chordata > Mammalia > Afrosoricida > Tenrecidae > Tenrec > Tenrec ecaudatus. The sequence goes on along the minus strand of NC_134548.1, from coordinate 67,312,130 downwards.
TTTACCTAGATAGTCCAAGTGCACGCTAGTTAACCTAGATAGTCCAAGTGCCCTCTAGTTAACCTAGTTCGTCCAAGTGCCCGCTAAGAAACCTAGATAGTCCAAGTGCCCGTTACCTAACCTAGATAGTCCAATTGCCCGCTATGCAACATACATAGTCCAAGTGCCCGTTCGTTAACCTAGAAGTCCAAGGTAACCTAGATAGTCCAAGTGCCCGTTCGGTAACCTAGATAGTCCAAGTGCCCTTTAGGGAACCTTGATAGTCCAAGGGCCCGCTAGTAAACCTACATAGTCCATGGGCCCGCTAGTTAACCTTCATAGTGCAAGTGTCCGCTACTTAACCTACATATTCCAAGTGCCCTCTAGTTAACCTACATAATCTAAGTGCCCGTTGGCTAACCTAGATAGTCCAAGGGCCCGCTAGTTGACCTACATAGTCCAAGTGCCCGCTAGTTAACCTAGATAGTCCAAGTGACTGCTAGGTAACCTACATAGTGCAAGTGTCCACTAGTTAACCTACATATTCCAAGTGCCCTCTAGTTAACATAGAAAGTCCAAGTGCCCGCTAGGGAACGTACATAGTCCAAGTGCCCGCCAGGTAACCTAGATAGTACAAGTGCCCGCTAGTTAACCTAGATAGTTCAAGTACCCGCTAGGTAACCTAGATCGTCCAAGGGCCCCCTAGTTAGCCTACATAGTCCAAGTGCCCGCTAGGCAACCTAGATAGTCCAAGGGCCCGCTAGTAAACCTACATACTCCATGTGCCCGCTATTTAACCTTCATAGTGCAAGTGTCCGCTACTTAACCTACATATTCCAAGTTCCCGCTAGTTAACCTACATAATCTAAGTGCCCGCTGGCTAACATAGATAGTCCAAGGGCCCGCTAGTTGACCTACATAGTCCAAGTGCCAGCTAGGTAACCTAGATAGTACAAGTGCCCGCTAGGGAACCTACATAGTCCAAGTGCCTGTTAGCTAACCTAGATAGTCCCAGTGGCGGCTAGGTAACCTACATAGTCCTAGTGCCCGTTCGTTAACCGAGATAATCCAAGTGCCCGCTAGTTAACCTACATAGTCCAAGTGCCCGATAGGGAACCTACATAATCCAAGTGCCCGCTAGGCAACCTACATAGTCCAAGTGCCCGTTAGTTAACCTAGATAGTCAAATTGCCTGCTAGGAAACCTAGATAGTCCAAGTGCCCGCTAGGGAACCCACATAGTCCAAGTGCCCGCTAGGTAACATAAATAGTCCAAATGCCCGCTAGGGAAACTACATAGTCCAAGTGCCCGCTAGTTAACCTAGATAGTCTAAGTGCCTGCTAGTAAACCTACATAATCCATGGGCCCGCTAGTTAACCTACATAGTGCAAGGGCCCGCTAGTTAACCTACATCGTCCAAGGGCCCGCGAGTTAACCTAGATAGTCCAAGTGCCCGCTAGTTAACCTACATAGTCTAAGTGCCCGCTAGGTAACCTAGACAGTTCAAATGACCACTAGGTTACCTACATAGTCCAAGTGCCCGTTCGTTAACCTACATAGTCCAAGTGCCCGCTAGGTAACCAATATAGTCCAAATGCCCGCTAGGGGCCCTAATATTCCAAATGCCCGCTAGTTAACCTAGATAGTCCAAGTGCTCGCTAGTTAACCTAGATAGACCAAGTGCCCCCTAGGGAACCTATCTAGTCCAAGTACCCGCTAGGAAACGTACATAGTCCAAGTGCACGCTAGTTAACCTAGATAGTCCAAGTGCCCGCTAGTTAATCTAGATAGTCCAAGTGCCCGCTAGGGAACGTACATAGTCCAAGTGCCCGCTAGGTAACCTAGATAGTCCAAGTGCCGGCTAGTTAACCTACATATTCCAAGTGCCTGCTAGGTAACCTAGATAATACAAGTGCCCACTAGTTAACCTACATAGTCCAGGTACCCCCTAGGTAACCTAGATAGTCCAAGGGCCCGCTAGGTAACCTACATTGTCCTAGTGCCCCCTAGTTAACCTACATTCTCCAAGTGCCCGATAGGGAACTTATATAGTCCAAGTGCCCGTTAGTTAACCTAGATAGTCCAAGTGCCCGCTAGGTAACAAATATAGTCCAAATGTCCGCTATGGGCCCTAATATTCCAAATGCCCGCTAGTTAACCTAGATAGTCCAAGTGCTCGCTAGATAACCTAGATAGACCAATTGCCCGCTAGGTAACCTAGATAGTCCAACAGCCCGGTACGTAACCTACATACTCCAAGTACACGCTAGGTAACGTAGATAGTTCAAGTGCCAGCTAGGTAACCTAGATAGTCCAAGTGCCCGCTAGGTAACGTACAGAGTCTAAGTTCCCGCTAGGTAACCTAAATATTCCAAATGCCCGCTAGTTAACCTAGATAGTCCAAGTGCCCGCTAGATAACCTAGATAGTCCAAGTGCCTGCTAGTAAACCTACATAATCCATGGTCCCGCTAGTTAAACTACATAGTGTAAGGGCCCGCTAGTTAACCTAAATCGTCCAAGGGCCCGCTAGTTAACCTACATAGTCTAATTGCCCGATAGGGAACCTACATAATCCAATTGCCCGCTAGGGAACCTACATAGACCAAGTGCCCGTTAGGTAACCTAGATAGTCCAAATGCCCGCTATGGAACCCACATGGTCCAAGTGCCCGCTAGGGAACTTACATAGTCCAAGGGCCCGCTTGGGAACCTACATAGTCCAAGTGCCCGTTAGTTAACCTAGATAGTCCAAGTGCCCGCTAGGTAACCTAGATAGTCCAACAGCCCGGTAGGTAACCTACATACTCCAAGTACCCGCTAGGTAACATAGATAGTTCAAGTGCCAGCTAGGTAACCTAGATAGTCCAAGTGCCCGCTAGGTAACCTACAAAGTCTAAGTTCCCGCTAGGTAATCTATATAGTCCAAATGACCGCTAGGGAGCCTACATAGTCCAAACGCTCGCTAGGTAACCTAGATAGCCTAAGGGCCCGCTGGTATCCTACATAGTCCTAGTGCCCCCTAGTTAACCTACATTTTCCAAGTGCCCGATAGGGAACCTACATAGTCCAAGTGCCTGCTAGGTAACCTACATAGTCCAAATGCCCTCTAGTTAACCTACATAGTCCATGTGCCCGATAGGGAACCTACATAATCCAAGTGCCCGCTAGGGAACCTACATAGTCCAAGTGCCCGATAGGGAACCTACATAATCCACGTGCCCGCTAGGTAACCTACATAGTCCAAGTGCCCGTTAGTTAACCTAGATAGTCAAATTGCCTGCTAGGTAACCTAGATAGTCCAAGTACCCGCTAGGTAACCCACATAGTCCAAGTGCCCGCTAGGTAACCTAAATAGTCCAAATGCCCGCTAGGGAAACTACATAGTCCAAGTGCCCGCTAGTTAACCTAGATAGTCCAAGTGCCTGCTAGTAAACCTACATAATCCATGGGCCCGCTAGTTAACCTACATAGTGCAAGGGCCCGCTAGTTAACCTACATCGTCCAAGGGCCCGCGAGTTAACCTAGATAGTCCAAGTGCCCGCTAGTTAACCTACATAGTCTAAGTGCCCGCTAGGTAACCTAGACATTTCAAGTGACCACTAGGTTACCTACATAGTCCAAGTGCCCGTTAGTTAACCTACATAGTCCAAGTGCCCGCTAGGTAACCAATATTGTCCAAATGCCCGCTAGGGGCCCTAATATTCCAAATGCCCGCTAGTTAACCTAGATAGTCCAAGTGCTCGCTAGTTAACCTAGATAGTCCAAGTGCCCGCTAGTTAACCTAGATAGATCAAGTGCCCGCTAGGGAACCTATCTAGTCCAAGTACCCGCTAGGAAACGTACATAGTCCAAGTGCCCGCTAGGTAAAGTAGATAGTCCAAGTGCCCGCTAGGGAATGTACATAGTCCTAGTTCCCGCTAGGTAACCTAGATAGTCCAAGTGCCCGCTAGTTAACCTACATATTCCAAGTGCCTGCTAGGTAACCTAGATAGTCCAAGTGCCCACTAGTTAACCTACATAGTCCAGGTTCCCCCTAGGTAACCTAGATAGTCCATGGGCCCGCTAGGTAACCTACATTGTCCTAGTGCCCCCTAGTTAACCTACATTCTCCAAGTGCCCGATGGGGAACCTACATAGAACAAGTGCCCGCTAGGTAACCTACATAGTCCAAATGCCCGCTAGTTAACCTACATAGTCCAAGTGCCCGATAGGGAACCTACATAATCCAATTGCCCGTTAGGGAACCTACATAGACGAAGTGCCCGTTAGGTAACCTAGATATTCCAAATGCCCGCTATGGAACCCACATATTCCAAGTGCCCGCTAGGGAACTTACATAGTCCAAGGGCCCGCTAGGGAACCTACATAGTCCAAGTGCCCGTTAGTTAACCTAGATAGTCCAAGTGCCCGCTAGGTAACCTAGATAGTCCAACAGCCCGGTAGGTAACCTACATACTCCAAGTACCCGCTAGGTAACGTAGATAGTTCAAGTGCCAGCTTGGTAACTTAGATAGTCCAAGTGCCCGCTAGGTAACCTACAAAGTCTAAGTTCCCGCTAGGTAATCTATATAGTCCAAATGCGCGCTAGGGGCCCTAATAGTCCATATGCCCGCTAGTTAACCTAGATAGTCCAAGTGCTCGCTAGTTAACCTAGATAGACCAATTGCCCACTAGGGAACCTATCTAGTCCAAGTACCCTCCAGGAAACGTACATAGTCCAAGTGTCCGCTAGGTAACGTAGATAGTCCAAGTGCCCGCTAGGGAACGTACATAGTCCAAGTGCCTGCTAGGTAACATAGATAGTCCAAGTGCCCACTAGTTAACCAAATAGTACAGGTTCCCCCTAGGTAACCTAGATAGTCCAAGGGCCCGCTAGGTAACCTACATAGTCCTAGTGCCCCCTAGTTAACCTACATTCTCCAAGTGCCCGATAGGGAACCTACATAGTCCAAGTGCCCGCTAGGTAACCTACATAGTCCAAATGCCCTCTAGTTAATATACATAGTCCAAGTGCCCGATAGGGAACCTACATAATCCAAGTGCCCGCTAGGGAACGTACAGAGTCCAAGAGCCCGTTAGGTAACCTAGATAGTCCAAATGCCCGCCAGGAATCCCACATAGTCCAAGTGCCCCCTAGGGAACTTACATAGTCCAAGGGCCCGCTAGGGAATCTACACAGTCCAAGTGCCCGTTAGTTAACCTAGATAGTCCACGTCCCCGCTTGGTAACCTAGATAGTCCAACAGCCCGGTAGGTAACCTACATACTCTAAAAACCCGCTATAACGTAGATAGTTCAAGTGACAGCTAGGTAACCTAGATATTCCATGTGCCGCTAGGTAATCTACAAAGTCAAAGTGCCGTCTAGGTTATCTATATAGTCCAAATGCCAGCTAGGGAATCTACATAGGCTAAGGGCCCGCTAGTTAACGTAGATAGTCCAAGTGCCTCTAGTTAATCTACATAGCCCAATGGCCCACTAGTTAACCTACATAGTCCAATTATCCGCTAAGAAACCTAGATAGTCCAAGTGCACGCTAGTTTACCTAGATAGTCCAAGTGCACGCTAGTTAACCTAGATAGTCCAAGTGCCCTCTAGTTAACCTAGTTCGTCCAAGTGCCCGCTAAGAAACCTAGATAGTCCAAGTGCCCGTTACCTAACCTAGATAGTCCAATTGCCCGCTATGCAACATACATAGTCCAAGTGCCCGTTCGTTAACCTAGAAGTCCAAGGTAACCTAGATAGTCCAAGTGCCCGTTCGGTAACCTAGATAGTCCAAGTGCCCTTTAGGGAACCTTGATAGTCCAAGGGCCCGCTAGTAAACCTACATAGTCCATGGGCCCGCTAGTTAACCTTCATAGTGCAAGTGTCCGCTACTTAACCTACATATTCCAAGTGCCCTCTAGTTAACCTACATAATCTAAGTGCCCGTTGGCTAACCTAGATAGTCCAAGGGCCCGCTAGTTGACCTACATAGTCCAAGTGCCCGCTAGTTAACCTAGATAGTCCAAGTGACTGCTAGGTAACCTACATAGTGCAAGTGTCCACTAGTTAACCTACATATTCCAAGTGCCCTCTAGTTAACATAGAAAGTCCAAGTGCCCGCTAGGGAACGTACATAGTTCAAGTGCCCGCCAGGTAACCTAGAGAGTTCAAGTACCCGCTAGGTAACCTAGATCGTCCAAGGGCCCCCTAGTTAGCCTACATAGTCCAAGTGCCCGCTAGGCAACCTAGATAGTCCAAGGGCCCGCTAGTAAACCTACATACTCCATGTGCCCGCTAGTTAACCTTCATAGTGCAAGTGTCCGCTACTTAACCTACATATTCCAAGTTCCCGCTAGTTAACCTACATAATCTAAGTGCCCGCTGGCTAACATAGATAGTCCAAGGGCCCGCTAGTTGACCTACATAGTCCAAGTGCCAGCTAGGTAACCTAGATAGTACAAGTGCCCGCTAGGGAACCTACATAGTCCAAGTGCCTGTTAGCTAACCTAGATAGTCCCAGTGGCGGCTAGGTAACCTACATAGTCCTAGTGCCCGTTCGTTAACCGAGATAATCCAAGTGCCCGCTAGTTAACCTACATAGTCCAAGTGCCCGATAGGGAACCTACATAATCCAAGTGCCCGCTAGGCAACCTACATAGTCCAAGTGCCCGTTAGTTAACCTAGATAGTCAAATTGCCTGCTAGGAAACCTAGATAGTCCAAGTGCCCGCTAGGGAACCCACATAGTCCAAGTGCCCGCTAGGTAACATAAATAGTCCAAATGCCCGCTAGGGAAACTACATAGTCCAAGTGCCCGCTAGTTAACCTAGATAGTCTAAGTGCCTGCTAGTAAACCTACATAATCCATGGGCCCGCTAGTTAACCTACATAGTGCAAGGGCCCGCTAGTTAACCTACATCGTCCAAGGGCCCGCGAGTTAACCTAGATAGTCCAAGTGCCCGCTAGTTAACCTACATAGTCTAAGTGCCCGCTAGGTAACCTAGAGAGTTCAAATGACCACTAGGTTACCTACATAGTCCAAGTGCCCGTTCGTTAACCTACATAGTCCAAGTGCCCGCTAGGTAACCAATATAGTCCAAATGCCCGCTAGGGGCCCTAATATTCCAAATGCCCGCTAGTTAACCTAGATAGTCCAAGTGCTCGCTAGTTAACCTAGATAGACCAAGTGCCCCCTAGGGAACCTATCTAGTCCAAGTACCCGCTAGGAAACGTACATAGTCCAAGTGCACGCTAGTTAACCTAGATAGTCCAAGTGCCCGCTAGTTAATCTAGATAGTCCAAGTGCCCGCTAGGGAACGTACATAGTCCAAGTGCCCGCTAGGTAACCTAGAAAGTCCAAGTGCCGGCTAGTTAACCTACATATTCCAAGTGCCTGCTAGGTAACCTAGATAGTCCAAGTGCCCACTAGTTAACCTACATAGTCCAGGTACCCCCTAGGTAACCTAGATTGTCCAAGGGCCCGCTAGGTAACCTACATTGTCCTAGTGCCCCCTAGTTAACCTACATTCTCCAAGTGCCCGATAGGGAACCTATATAGTCCAAGTGCCCGTTAGTTAACCTAGATAGTCCAAGTGCCCGCTAGTTAACCTACATAGTCCCAGAACCTGCTAGTTAACCTAGATAGTCCAAGTGCCCGCTAGTTAACCTACATAGTCCAAGGGCCCGCTAGTTAACCTAGATATTCCAAGTGCCCGCTAGTTAACCTAGATCGTCCAAGTGTACGCTAGTTAACCTACATAGTCCATGTTCCCGTTAGGTAACCTAGATAGTACAAGTGCCCGCAAGGTAACCTACCTAGTCCAAGTGCCCGCTAGGTAACCTAGATATTCCAAGTTCCTGTTAGCTAACCTAGACAATCCAAGTGCCCTCTAGGTAACCTACATAGTCCAAGTGCCCTTTCGTTAACCTAGATAGTCCAAGTGCCCGCTAGGTAACCTACATAGTCCAAGTTCCCGCTAGGTAACATAGATAGTCCAAGTGCCCATTACCTAACCTAGATAATCCAATTGCCCGCTATGCAACATATATAGTCCAAGTGCCCATTCGTTAACCTAGAAGTCGAAGTGCCCGCTAGGTAACCTACATAGTCCAAATGCCCGTTCGGTAACCTACATATTCCAAGTGCCCGCTAGGTAACCTAGATAGTGCAAGTGCCCGCTAGGTAACCTACATAGTCCAAGTGCCCACTAGTTAACCTAGATAGTCCAAGGTCCCGCTAGTTAACCTAGATAGATCAAGTGCCCTCCAGGGATCCTATCTAGTCCAAGTACCCGCTAGAAAACGTACATAGTCCAAGTGCCCACTAGGTAACGTAGATAGTCCAAGTGCCCGCTACGGAACGTACATACTCCAAGTGCCCGCTAGGTAACCTAGATAGTCCAAGTGCCCGCTAGTTAACCTACATATTCCAAGTGCCTGCTAGGTAACCTAGATAGTCCAAGTGCCCACTAGTTAACCTACATAGTGCAGGTTCCCCCTAGGTAACCTAGATAGTCCAAGGGCCCACTAGGTAACCTACATTGTCCTAGTGCCCCCTAGTTAACCTACATTCTCCAAGTGCCCGATAGGGAACCTACATAGTCCAAGTGCCCGTTAGTTAACCTAGATAGTCCAAGTGCCCGCTAGGTAACCTAGATAGTCCAACAGCCCGGTAGGTAACCTACATACTCCAAGTACCCGCTAGGTAACGTAGATAGTTCAAGTGCCTGTTAGGTAACCTAGATAGTCCAAGTGCCCGCTAGGTAACCTACAGAGTCTAAGTTCCCGCTAGGTAATCTATATAGTCCAAATGACCGCTAGGGAGCCTACATAGTCCAAGTGCTAGCTACGTAACCTAGATAGTCTAAGGGCCCGCTAGGTTACCTACATAGTCCTAGTGCCCCCTAGTTAACCTACATTCTCCAAGTGCCCGATAGGGAACCTACATAGTCCAAGTGCCCGTTAGTTAACCTAGATAGTCCAAGTGCCCGCTAGGTAACCTAGATAGTCCAACAGCCCGGTAGGTAACCTACATACTCCAAGTACCCGCTAGGTAACGTAGATAGTTCAAGTGACTGCTAGGTAACCTAGATAGTCCAAGTGCCCGCTAGGTAACCTACAGAGTCTAAGTTCCCGCTAGGTAATCTATATAGTCCAAATGACCGCTAGGGAGCCTACATAGTCCAAGTGCTCGCTAGGTAACCTAGATAGTCTAAGGGCCCGCTAGGTAACCTACATAGTCCTAGTGCCCCCTAGTTAACCTACATTTTCCAAGTGCCCGAGAGGGAACCTACATAGTCCAAGTGCCCGTTAGGTAACCTAGATAGTCCAAATGCCCGCCAGGAAACCCACATAGTCCAAGTGCCTGCTAGGTAACGTACATAGTCCAAGTGCCCGCTAGGTAATGTAGATAGTCCAAGTGCCCGCTAGGTAACGTACATTTTCCAAGTGCCTGCTAGGTAACCTAGAGAGTCCAAGTGCCCACTAGTTAACCTACATAGTGCAGGTTCCCCCTAGGTAACCTAGATAGTCCAAGGGCCCGCTAGGTAACCTACATTGTCCTAGTGCCCCCTAGTTAACCTACATTCTCCAAGTGCCCGATAGGGAACCTATATAGTCCAAGTGCCTGCTAGGTAACCTACATAGTCCAAATGCCCGCCAGTTAACCTACATAGTCCAAGTGCACGATAGGGAAATTACATAATCCAAGTGCCCGCTAGGGAACCTACATAGTCCTAGTGGCCGTTAGGTAACCTAGATAGTCCAAATGCCCGCTAGGGAACCCACATAGTCCAAGTGCCCGCTAGGGAACTTATATAGTCCAAGGGTCCGCTAAGGAACCTATATAGTTCAAGTGCCCGTTAGTTAACCTAGATAGTCCAAGTGCCCGCTAGGTAACCTAGATAGTTCAACAGCCCGGTAGGTAACCTACATACTACAAGTACCCGCTAGGTAACGTAGATATTTCAAGTGCCTGCTAGGTAACCTAGATAGTCCTAGTGCCTGCTAGGTAACCTACAAAGTCTAAGTGCCCGCTAGCTAATCTATATAGTCCAAATGACCGCTAGGGAGCCTACATAGTCCAAATGCCCGCTAGGTAACCTAGATAGTCTAAGGGCCCTCTAGGTAAGCTACATAGTCCTAGTGCCCCCTAGTTAACCTACCTTTTCCAAGTGCCCGATAAGTAACCTACATAGTCCAAGTGCCCGCTAGGTACCCTACATAATCCAAATGCCCTCTAGTTAACCTACATAGTCCAAGTGCCCGATAGGGAACCTACATAATCCAAGTGCCCGCTAGGGAACCTACATAGTCCAAGTGCCCGTTAGGTAACCTAGATAGTCCAAATGCCCGCCAGGAAAACCACATAGTCCAAGTGCCCGCTAGGGAACTTACATAGTCCAAGGGCCTGAGAGGGAACCTACATAGTCCAAGTGCCCGTTAGTTAAACTAGATAGTCCAAGTGCCCGCTTGGTAACCTAGATAGTCCAACAGCCCGCTAGGTAACCTACATACTCCAAGAACCCGCTAGGTAACATATATAGTTCAAGTGCCAGCTAGGTAACCTAGACAGTCCAAGTGCCCGCTAGGTAACCAACAGAGTCTAAGTGCCCGCTGGGTTATCTATATAGTCCAAATGCCCGCTGGGGAACCTACATAGTCCAAGTGCCCGCTAGTTAACCTAGATCGTCCAAGCGCCCACTAGTTTACCTACATAGTCAATGGGCCCGCTAGTTAACCTACATAGTGCAAGAGCCCGCTAGTTAACCTATATCGTGCAAGTGTCCGCTAGTTAACCTACATAGTCCAAGTGCCAGTTAGCTAACCTAGATAGTCCAAGGGCCTTCTAGTTACCCTACATAGTCCAAGTTCCCGCTCCGTAACCTACATAGTGCAAGTGTCCGCTAGTTAACCTACATAGTCCAAGTGCCCGCTAGTTAATCTAGATAGTCCAAGTGCCCGCTAGGTAACCTAGATAGAACAAGGGCCCGCTAGTTAACCTACATAGTCCAAGTGCCCGGTAGTTAACTTACATAGTTCAAGTGTCCGTAGGGAACATACAGAGTCCAAGTGCCCGCTAGGGAACCTACATTGTCCAAGTGCCCGCTAGTTAATCTACATAGTTCAAGGGCCCGCTAGTTAACCTACATAGTCCAAGTACCCGCTAGTTAACCTAGATCATCAAAGTGCCCACTAGGTAACCTACGTTGTCCAAGGGCCCGCTAGGTAACCTAGATAGTCCAAGTGCCCGCTAGTTAACCTACATAGTCCAAGTGCCCGCTAGGTAACCAATATAGTCCAAATGCCTGCTAGGGGCCCTAATAGGCCATATGCCCGCTAGTTAACCTAGATAGTCCAAGTGCTCGCTAGTTAACCTAGATAGACCAAGTGCCCGCTAGGGAACCTATCTAGTCCAAGTACCCGCTAGGAAACGTACATAGTCCAAGTGCCCGCTAGGTAACGTACATAGTCCAAGTGCCCGCTAGGTTACGTAGATAGTCCAAGTGCCCGCTAGGGAACGTACATAGTCCAAGTGCCTGCTAGGTAACCTAGATAGTCCAAGTGCCCACTAGTTAACCTACATAGTACAGGTTCCCCCTAGGTAACCTAGATAGTCCAAGGGCCCGCTAGGTAACCTACATTGTCCTAGTGCCCCCTAGTTAACCTACATTCTCCAAGTGCCCGATAGGGAACCTACATAGTCCAAGTGCCCGTTAGGTAACCTAGATAGTCCAAATGCCCGCTAGGGAACCCACATAGTCCAAGTGCCCCCTAGGGAACTTATATAGTCCAAGGGCCCGCTAGGGAACCTACATAGTACAAGTGCCCGTTAGTTAACCTGGATAGTCCAAGTGCCCGCTAGGTAACCTAGATAGTTCAACAGTCCGGTAGGTAACCTACATACTCCAAGTACCCGCTAGGTAACGTAGATAGTTCAAGTGAATGCTAGGTAACCTAGATAGTCCTAGTGCCCGCTAGGTAACCTACAAAGTCTAAGTGCCCGCTAGGTAATCTATATAATCCAAATGACCGCTAGGGAGCCTACATAGTCCAAATGGCCGCTAGGTAACCTAGATAGTCAAAGGGCCCTCTAGGTAACCTACATAGTCCTAGTGCCCCCTAGTTAACCTACATTTTTCCAAGTGCCCGATAAGGAACCTACATAGTCCAAGTGCCCGCTAGGTACCCTACATATTCCACATGCCCTCTAGTTAACCTACATAGTCCAAGTGCCCGCTAGGTTACCAATATAGTCCAAATGCCCGCTAGGGGCCCTAATAGGCCATATGCCCGCTAGTTAACCTAGATAGTCCAAGTGCTCGCTAGTTAACCTAGATAGACCAAGTGCCCGCTAGGGAACCTATCTAGTCCAAGTACCCGCTAGGAAACGTACATAGTCCAAGTGCCCGCTAGGTAACGTACATAGTCCAAGTGCCCGCTAGGTAACGTAGATAGTCCAAGTGCCCGCTAGGGAACGTACATAGTCCAAGTGCCTGCTAGGTAACCTAGATAGTCCAAGTGCCCACTAGTTAACCTACATAGTACAGGTTCCCCCTAGGTAACCTAGATAGTCCAAGGGCCCGCTAGGTAACCTACATTGTCCTAGTGCCCCCTATTTAACCTACATTCTCCAAGTGCCCGATAGGGAACCTACATAGTCCAAGTGCCCGTTAGGTAACCTAGATAGTCCAAATGCCCGCTAGGGAACCCACATAGTCCAAGTGCCCCCTAGGGAACTTATATAGTCCAAGGGCCCGCTAGGGAACCTACATAGTCCAAGTGCCCGTTAGTTAACCTGGATAGTCCAAGTGCCCGCTAGGTAACCTAGATAGTTCAACAGTCCGGTAGGTAACCTACATACTCCAAGTACCCGCTAGGTAATGTAGATAGTTCAAGTGAATGCTAGGTAACCTAGATAGTCCTAGTGCACGCTAGGTAACCTACAAAGTCTAAGTGCCCGCTAGGTAATCTATATAATCCAAATGACCGCTAGGGAGCCTACATAGTCCAAATGGCCGCTAGGTTACCTAGATAGTCTAAGGGCCCTCTAGGTAACCTACATAGTCCTAGTGCCCCCTAGTTAACCTACATTTTTCCAAGTGCCCGATAAGGAACCTACATAGACCATGTGCCCGCTAGGTACCCTACATAGTCCAAATGCCCTCTAGTTAACCTACATAGTCCAAGTGCCCGCTAGTTAACCTACATAGTCCAAGTGCCCGCTAGGTAACCAATATAGTCCAAATGCCCGCTAGGGGCCCTAATAGGCCATATGCCCGCTAGTTAACCTAGATAGTCCAAGTGCTCGCTAGTTAACCTAGATAGACCAAGTGCCCGCTAGGGAACCTATCTAGTCCAAGTACCCGCTAGGAAACGTACATAGTCCAAGTGCCCGCTAGTAACGTACATAGTCCAAGTGCCCGCTAGGTAACGTAGATAGTCCAAGTGCCCGCTAGGGAACGTACATAGTCCAAGTGCCTGCTAGGTAACCTAGATAGTCCAAGTGCCCACTAGTTAACCTACATAGTACAGGTTCCCCCTAGGTAACCTAGATAGTCCAAGGGCCCGCTAGGTAACCTACATTGTCCTAGTGCCCCCTATTTAACCTACATTCTCCAAGTGCCCGATAGGGAACCTACATAGTCCAAGTGCCCGTTAGGTAACCTAGATAGTCCAAATGCCCGCTAGGGAACCCACATAGTCCAAGTGCCCCCTAGGGAACTTATATAGTCCAAGGGCCCGCTAGGGAACCTACATAGTCCAAGTGCCCGTTAGTTAACCTGGATAGTCCAAGTGCCCGCTAGGTAACCTAGATAGTTCAACAGTCCGGTAGGTAACCTACATACTCCAAGTACCCGCTAGGTAATGTAGATAGTTCAAGTGAATGCTAGGTAACCTAGATAGTCCTAGTGCACGCTAGGTAACCTACAAAGTCTAAGTGCCCGCTAGGTAATCTATATAATCCAAATGACCGCTAGGGAGCCTACATAGTCCAAATGGCCGCTAGGTTACCTAGATAGTCTAAGGGCCCTCTAGGTAACCTACATAGTCCTAGTGCCCCCTAGTTAACCTACATTTTTCCAAGTGCCCGATAAGGAACCTACATAGACCATGTGCCCGCTAGGTACCCTACATAGTCCAAATGCCCTCTAGTTAACCTACATAGTCCAAGTGCCCGCTAGTTAACCTACATAGTCCAAGTGCCCGCTAGGTAACCAATATAGTCCAAATGCCCGCTAGGGGCCCTAATAGGCCATATGCCCGCTAGTTAACCTAGATAGTCCAAGTGCTCGCTAGTTAACCTAGATAGACCAAGTGCCCGCTAGGGAACCTATCTAGTCCAAGTACCCGCTAGGAAACGTACATAGTCCAAGTGCCCGCTAGTAACGTACATAGTCCAAGTGCCCGCTAGGTAACGTAGATAGTCCAAGTGCCCGCTAGGGAACGTACATAGTCCAAGTGCCTGCTAGGTAACCTAGATAGTCCAAGTGCCCACTAGTTAACCTACATAGTACAGGTTCCCCCTAGGTAACCTAGATAGTCCAAGGGCCCGCTAGGTAACCTACATTGTCCTAGTGCCCCCTAGTTAACCTACATTCTCCAAGTGCCCGATAGGGAACCTACATAGTCCAAGTGCCCGTTAGGTAACCTAGATAGTCCAAATGCCCGCTAGGGAACCCACATAGTCCAAGTGCCCCCTAGGGAACTTATATAGTCCAAGGGCCCGCTAGGGAACCTACATAGTCCAAGTGCCCGTTAGTTAACCTGGATAGTCCAAGTGCCTGCTAGTTAACCTAGATAGTTCAACAGTCCGGTAGGTAACCTACATACTCCAAGTACCCGCTAGGTAACGTAGATAGTTCAAGTGGATGCTAGGTAACCTAGATAGTCCTAGTGCCCGCTAGGTAACCTACAAAGTCTAAGTGCCCGCTAGGTAATCTATATAATCCAAATGACCGCTAGGGAGCCTACATAGTCCAAATGGCCGCTAGGTAACCTAGATAGTCTAAGGGCCCTGTAGGTAACCTACATAGTGCTAGTGCCCCCTAGTTAACCTACATTTTTCCAAGTGCGCGATAAGGAACCTACATAGTCCAAGTGCCCGCTAGGTACCCTACATAGTCCAAATGCCCTCTAGTTAACCTACATAGTCCAAGTGCCCGCTAGGTAACCAATATAGTCCAAATGCCCGCTAGCGGCCCTAATAGGCCATATGCCCGCTAGTTAACCTAGATAGTCCAAGTGCTCGCTAGTTAACCTAGATAGACCAAGTGCCCGCTAGGGAACCTATCTAGTCCAAGTACCCGCTAGGAAACGTACATAGTCCAAGTGCCCGCTAGGTAACGTACATAGTCCAAGTGCCCGCTAGGTAACGTAGATAGTCCAAGTGCCCGCTAGGGAACGTACATAGTCCAAGTGCCTGCTAGGTAACCTAGATAGTCCAAGTGCCCACTAGTTAACCTACATAGTACAGGTTCCCCCTAGGTAACCTAGATAGTCCAAGGGCCCGCTAGGTAACCTACATTGTCCTAGTGCCCCCTAGTTAACCTACATTCTCCAAGTGCCCGATAGGGAACCTACATAGTCCAAGTGCCCGTTAGGTAACCTAGATAGTCCAAATGCCCGCTAGGGAACCCACATAGTCCAAGTGCCCCCTAGGGAACTTATATAGTCCAAGGGCCCGCTAGGGAACCTACATAGTCCAAGTGCCTGTTAGTTAACCTGGATAGTCCAAGTGCCCGCTAGGTAACCTAGATAGTTCAACAGTCCGGTAGGTAACCTACATACTCCAAGTACCCGCTAGGTAAAGTAGATAGTTCAAGTGAATGCTAGGTAACCTAGATAGTCCTAGTGCACGCTAGGTAACCTACAAAGTCTAAGTGCCCGCTAGGTAATCTATATAATCCAAATGACCGCTAGGGAGCCTACATAGTCCAAATGGCCGCTAGGTAACCTAGATAGTCTAAGGGCCCTCTAGGTAACCTACATAGTCCTAGTGCCCCCTAGTTAACCTACATTTTTCCAAGTGCCCGATAAGGAACCTACATAGACCATGTGCCCGCTAGGTACCCTACATAGTCCAAATGCCCTCTAGTTAACCTACATAGTCCAAGTGCCCGCTAGTTAACCTACATAGTCCAAGTGCCCGCTAGGTAACCAATATAGTCCAAATGCCCGCTAGGGGCCCTAATAGGCCATATGCCCGCTAGTTAACCTAGATAGTCCAAGTGCTCGCTAGTTAACCTAGATAGACCAAGTGCCCGCTAGGGAACCTATCTAGTCCAAGTACCCGCTAGGAAACGTACATAGTCCAAGTGCCCGCTAGTAACGTACATAGTCCAAGTGCCCGCTAGGTAACGTAGATAGTCCAAGTGCCCGCTAGGGAACGTACATAGTCCAAGTGCCTGCTAGGTAACCTAGATAGTCCAAGTGCCCACTAGTTAACCTACATAGTACAGGTTCCCCCTAGGTAACCTAGATAGTCCAAGGGCCCGCTAGGTAACCTACATTGTCCTAGTGCCCCCTAGTTAACCTACATTCTCCAAGTGCCCGATAGGGAACCTACATAGTCCAAGTGCCCGTTAGGTAACCTAGATAGTCCAAATGCCCGCTAGGGAACCCACATAGTCCAAGTGCCCCCTAGGGAACTTATATAGTCCAAGGGCCCTCTAGGGAACCTACATAGTCCAAGTGCCCGTTAGTTAACCTGGATAGTCCAAGTGCCCGCTAGGTAACCTAGATAGTTCAACAGTCCGGTAGGTAACCTACATACTCCAAGTACCCGCTAGGTAACGTAGATAGTTCAAGTGAATGCTAGGTAACCTAGATAGTCCTAGTGCCCGCTAGGTTACTTACAAAGTCTAAGTGCCCGCTAGGTAATCTATATAATCCAAATGACCGCTAGGGAGCCTACATAGTCCAAATGGCCGCTAGGTAACCTAGATAGTCAAAGGGCTCTCTAGGTAACCTACATAGTGCTAGTGCCCCCTAGTTAACCTACATTTTTCCAAGTGCGCGATAAGGAACCTACATAGTCCAAGTGCCCGCTAGGTACCCTACATAGTCCAAATGCCCTCTAGTTAACCTACATAGTCCAAGTGCCCGCTAGGTAACCAATATAGTCCAAATGCCCGCTAGCGGCCCTAATAGGCCATATGCCCGCTAGTTAAACTAGATAGTCCAAGTGCTCGCTAGTTAACCTAGATAGACCAAGTGCCCGCTGGGAACCTATCTAGTCCAAGTACCCGCTAGGAAACGTACATAGTCCAAGTGCCCGCTAGGTAACGTACATAGTCCAAGTGCCCGCTAGGTAACGTAGATAGTCCAAGTGCCCGCTAGGGAACGTACATAGTCCAAGTGCCTGCTAGGTAACCTAGATAGTCCAAGTGCCCACTAGTTAACCTACATAGTACAGGTTCCCCCTATGTAACCTAGATAGTCCAAGGGCCCGCTAGGTAACCTACATTGTCCTAGTGCCCCCTAGTTAACCTACATTTTTCCAAGTTCCCGATAAGGAACCTACATAGACCAAGTGCCCGCTAGGTACCCTACATAGTCCAAATGCCCTCTAGTTAACCTACATAGTCCAAGTGCCCGATAGGGAACCTAAATAATCCAAGTGCCCGCTAGGGAACCTACATAGTCCAAGTGCCCGTTAAGTAACCTAGATAGTCCAAATGCTCGCCAGGAAACCCACATAGTCCAAGTGCCCGCTAGGGAACTTACATAGTCCAAGTGCCCGTTAGTTAACCTCGATAGTCCAAGTGCCCGCTTGGTAACCTAGATAGTCCAACAGCCCGCTAGGTAACCTACATACTCCAAGAACCCACTAGGTAACATAGATAGTTCAAGTGCCAGCTTGCCAACCTAGATAGTCCAAGTGCCCGCTAGGTTACCTACAGAGTCTAAGTGCCCGCTAGGGAGCCTACATAGTCAAAGTGCCCGCTAGGGAACCTGCATTGTAAAAGTGCCCGCTAATTAACCTAGATAGTCCAATTGCCCGCTACTTAACCTAGATAGTTCAAGTGCCCGCTAGTTAACCTTGATCATCCAAGTGCCCGCTAGTTAACCTACATAGTCCTAGTGCCTGTTAGGGAACCTACATTGTCCAAGGGCCCGCAGAGGAACCTACATAGTCCAAGTGCCCGTTAGGGAACCTAGATAGTCCAAGTGCCCTTAGGGAACCTATATAGTCCAAGTGCCCGCTAGGGAACCTACATAGTCAAAGTGCCCGCTAGGGAACCTGCATTGTGCAAGTGCCCGCTTGTTAACCTAGATAGTCCAAGTGCCCGCTAGTTAACCTAGATAGTCTAATTTCTCGATAGTTAACCTACATAGTCCAAGGTCAGCTAGTTAACCTAGATAGTCCAAGTGCCCGCTAGTTAACCTACATAGTCCCAGAACCTGCTAGTTAACCTAGATAATCCAAGTGCCCGCTAGTTAACCTACATAGTCCAAGGGCCCGCTAGTTAACCTAGATATTCCAAGTGCCCGCTAGTTAACCTAGATCGTCCAAGTGTACGCTAGTTAACCTACATAGTCCATGTTCCCGTTAGGTAACCTAGATAGTACAAGTGCCCGCAAGGTAACCTACATAGTCCAAGTGCCCGCTAGGTAACCTAGATATTCCAAGTTCCTGTTAGCTAACCTAGACAATCCAAGTGCCCTCTAGGTAACCTACATAGTCCAAGTGCCCTTTCGTTAACCTAGATAGTCCAAGTGCCCGCTAGGTAACATAGATAGTCCAAGTGTCCATTACCTAACCTAGATAATCCAATTGCCCGCTATGCAACATATATAGTCCAAGTGCCCATTCGTTAACCGAGAAGTCGAAGTGCCCGCTAGGTAACCTACATAGTCCAAATGCCCGTTCGGTAACCTAGATAGTCCAAGTGCCCGCTAATTAACCTACATAGTCCAAGTGCCCGATAGGTAACCTAGATAGTGCAAGTGCCCGCTAGGTAACCTACATAGTCCAAGTGCCCGCTAGTTAACCTAGATAGTCCAAGTGCCCGTTTGTTAACCTAGATAGTCCAAGTGCCCGCTAGGGAACCAATATAGTCCAAATGCCCGCTAGGGGCCCTAATAGTCCATTTGCCCGCTAGTTAACCTAGATAGACCAAGTGCCCGCTAGGGAACCTATCTAGTCCAAGTACCCGCTAGGAAACGTACATAGTCCAAGTGCCCGCTAGGTAACGTACATAGTCCAAGTGCCCGCTAGGTAACGTAGATAGTCCAAGTGCCCGCTAGGGAACGTACATAGTCCAAGTGCCTGCTAGGTAACCTAGATAGTCCAAGTGTCCACTAGTTAACCTACATAGTACAGGTTCCCCTAGGTAACCTACATAGTCCAAGGGCCCGCTAGGTAACCTACATTGTCCTAGTGCCCGCTAGGTAAACTAGATAATCCTAGTGCCCGCTAAGGAACCTACATAGTCCAAGTGCACGCTAGTTAACCCAGATAGTCCAAGTGCCCGCTCGTTAACCTAGATAGTCCAAGTGCCGCTGGGAAACCTACATAGTGCAAGTGTCCCCTAGTTAACCTACATATTCCAAGTGCCAGCTAGTTAACATAGATAGTCCAAGTGCCCGCTAGGGAACATACATGGTCCAAGTGCCCGCTAGGTAACCTAGATAGTGCAAGTGCACGGTAGTTAACCTACATAGTCCAAGTGCCCGCTAGTTAACCTTGATAGTCCAAGTGCCTTCTAGTTAACTTAAATAGTACAAGTGCCCACTAGGTAACCTACATAGTCCAAGTGCCCACTAGGTAACCTAAATTATCCAAATGCCCGCTAGGGAAACTACATTGTCCAAGTGCCCGCTAGTTAATCTAGAGAGTCCAAGTGCCCGCTAGATAACCTACATAGTCCAAGGGCCCTCTAGTTAACCTAGATAGTCCAAGTGCCCGCTAGGGGACGTACATAGTCCAAGTGCCCGCTAGGTAACCTAGATAGTCCAAGTGCCCGCTAGGTAACCTACATAGTCCAAGTGCCCACTAGGTAACCTAAATAATCCAAATGCCCGCTAGGGAAACTACATAGTCCAAGTGCCCGCTAGTTAACTTAGATAGTCCAAGTGCCCGCTAGGGAATCTACATAGTCCAAGGGCCCGCTAGTTAACGTAGATAGACCAAGTGCCGCTAGTTAATCTACATAGTTCATGGGCCCGCTAGTTAACCTACATAGTCCAACTACCCGCTAGTTAACCTAGATTGTCCAAGTCCGCTAGTTAACCTACATAGTACAAGTGCCCGCTAGGGAACCAATATAGTCCAAATGCCCGCTAGGGCCCCTAATAATCCATATGCCCGCTAGTTAACCTAGATAGTCCAAGTGCTCGCTAGTTAACCTAGATAGACCAAGTGCCCGCTAGGGAACCTATCTAGTCCAAGTACGCGCTAGGAAACGTACATAGTCCAAGTGCCCGCTAGGTAACGTACATAGTCCAAGTGCCCGCTAGGTAACGTAGATAGTCCAAGTGCCCGCTAGGGAACGTACATAGTCCAAGTGCCTGCTAGGTAACCTAGATAATCCAAGTGCCCACTAGTTAACCTACATAGTACAGGTTCCCCCTAGGTAACCTAGATAGTCCAAGGGCCCGCTAGGTAACCTACATTGTCCTAGTGCCCCCTAGTTAACCTACATTCTCCAAGTGCCCGATAGGGAACCTACATAGTCCAAGTGCCCGTTAGGTAACCTAGATAGTCCAAATGACCGCTAGGGAACCCACATAGTCCAAGTGCCCCCTAGGGAACTTATATAGTCCAAGGGCCCGCTAGGGAACCTACATAGTCCAAGTGTCCGTTAGTTAACCTGGATAGTCCAAGTGCCCGCTAGGTAACCTAGATAGTTCAACAGTCCGGTAGGTAACCTACATACTCCAAGTACCCGCTAGGTAACGTAGATAGTTCAAGTGAATGCTAGGTAACCTAGATAGTCCTAGTGCCCGCTAGGTAACCTACAAAGTCTAAGTGCCCGCTAGGTAATCTATATAATCCAAATGACCGCTAGGGAGCCTACATAGTCCAACATGACCGCTACGTAACCTAGATAGTCCAAATGCCCACCAGGAAACCCACATAGTCCAAGTGCCCATAGGAAACTTACATAGTCCAAGTGCCCGTTAGTTAACCTCGATAGTCCAAGTGCCCGCTTGGTAACCTAGATAGTCCAACAGCCCGTAGGTAACCTACATACTCCAAGAACCCGCTAGGTAACATAGATAGTTCAAGTGCCAGCTTGGCAACCTAGATAGTCCAAGTGCCCGCTAGGTAACCTACAGAGTCTAAGTGCCCGCTAGGGAACCTACATAGTCAAAGTGCCCGCTAGGGAACCTGCATTGTACAAGTGCCCGCTAATTAACCTAGATAGTCCAATTGCCCGCTACTTAACCTAGATAGTCCAAGTGCCCGCTAGTTAACCTTGATCATCCAAGTGCCCGCAAGTTAACCTACATAGTCCAATTGCCTGCTAGGGAACCTACATTGTCCAAGTGCCCACAGAGGAACCTACATAGTCCAAGTGCCCGTTAGGGAACCTAGATAGTCCAAGTGCCCTTAGGGAACCTATATAGTCCAAGTGCCCACTAGGGAACCTACATAGTCAAAGTGCCCGCTAGGGAACCTGCATTGTGCAAGTGCCCGCTTGTTAACCTAGATAGTCCAAGTGCCCGCTAGTTAACCTAGATAGTCTAATTTCTCGATAGTTAACCTACATAGTCCAAGGTCAGCTAGTTAACCTAGATAGTCCAAGTGCCCGCTAGTTAACCTACAAAGTCCCAGAACCTGCTAGTTAACCTAGATAGTCCAAGTGCCCGCTAGTTAACCTACATAGTCCAAGGGCCCGCTAGTTAACCTAGATATTCCAAGTGCCCGCTATTTAACCTAGATCGTCCAAGTGTACGCTAGTTAACCTACATAGTCCATGTTCCCGTTAGGTAACCTAGATAGTACAAGTGCCCGCAAGGTAACCTACATAGTCCAAGTGCCCGCTAGGTAACCTAGATATTCCAAGTTCCTGTTAGCTAACCTAGACAATCCAAGTGCCCTCTAGGTAACCTACATAGTCCAAGTGCCCTTTCGTTAACCTAGATAGTCCAAGTGCCCGCTAGGTAACCTACATAGTCCAAGTTCCCGCTAGGTAACATAGATAGTCCAAGTGCCCATTACCTAACCTAGATAATCCAATTGCCCGCTATGCAACATATATAGTCCAAGTGCCCATTCGTTAACCTAGAAGTCGAAGTGCCCGCTAGGAAACCTACATAGTCCAAATGCCCGTTCGGTAACCTACATATACCAAGTGCCCGCTAGGTAACCTAGATAGTGCAAGTGGCCACTAGGTAACCTACATAGTCCAAGTGCCCGCTAGTTAACCTAGATAGTCCAAGTGCCCGTTTGTTAACTTAGATAGTCCAAGTGCCCACTAGGTAACCTAGAGAGTCCAATTGCCTGCTAGGTAAGTTACATAGTCTAAATGCCCGTTCGTTAACCTACATAGTCCAAGGGCCCACTATTTAACCTAGATCGTCCAAGTGTCTTTGATTAACCTACATAGTCCAAGTGCCCGCAAGGTAACCTATAAAGTCCAAGTTCCAGCTATGTAACCTAGATAGTCCAATGGCCCGCTAGTTAACCTACATAGTCCAAGTGCCCGCTA
Source organism: Tenrec ecaudatus (assembly GCF_050624435.1). Taxonomy (NCBI): domain Eukaryota; kingdom Metazoa; phylum Chordata; class Mammalia; order Afrosoricida; family Tenrecidae; genus Tenrec; species Tenrec ecaudatus. The sequence goes on along the minus strand of NC_134548.1, from coordinate 67,289,507 downwards.
GGTAAACTAGATAATCCTAGTGCCCGCTAAGGAACCTACATAGTCCAAGTGCACGCTAGTTAACCCAGATAGTCCAATTGCCCGCTAGTTAACCTAGATAGTCCAAGTGCCCCTAGGTAACCTACATAGTGCAAGTGTCCCCTAGTTAACCTACATATTCCAAGTGCCCGCTAGTTAACATAGATAGTCCAAGTGCCTGCTAGGGAACATACATGGTCCAAGTGCCCGCTAGGTAATCTAGATAGTGCAAGTGCACGGTAGTTAACCTACATAGTCCAAGTGCCCGCTAGTTATCCTTGATAGTCCAAGTGCCTTCTAGTTAACTTAAATAGTCCAAGTGCCCGCTAGGTAACCTACATAGTCCAAGTGCCCACTAGGTAACCTAAATTATCCAAATGCCCGCTAGGGAAACTACATAGTCCAAGTGCCCGCTAGTTAACCTAGATAGTCCAAGTGCCCGCTAGTAAACCTAGATAGTCCAAGGGCCCGCTAGTTAATCTAGAGAGTCCAAGTGCCCGCTAGTTAACCTACATAGTCCAAGGGCCCTCTAGTTAACCTAGATAGTCCAAGTGCCCGCTATGGGACGTACATAGTCCAAGTGCCCGCTAGGTAACCTAGATAGTCCAAGTGCCCGCTAGGTAACCAACATAGTCCAAGTGCCCACTAGGTAACCTAAATAATCCAAATGCCCGCTAGGGAAACTACATAGTCCAAGTGCCCGCTAGTTAACCTAGATAGTCCAAGTGCCCGCTAGGGAATCTACATAGTCCAAGGGCCCAGTAGTTAACGTAGATAGTCCAAGTGCCGCTAGTTAATCTACATAGTTCAAGGGCCCGCTAGTTAACCTACATATTCCAAGTGCCTGCTAGGTAACCTAGATAGTCCAAGGGCCCGCTAGTTAACCTACATAGTCCATGGGCTCACTTGTTAACTTTGATAGTCCAAGTGCCCGCTAGTTAACCTAGATTGTCCAAGTGCCCGCTAGTTAACCTAGATTGTCCAAGTGCCCGATAGGGATCCTTCATAATCCAAGTGCCTTCTAGGTAACCTAGATAGTCCAAGTGCTCGCTAGTTAACCTAGATAGTCCTAGTGCCCGTTAGTTAACCTAGATAGTCCAATTGCCCACTAGGGGACGTACATAGTCCATGTGCCTGCTAGGAAACTTAGATAGTCCAAGTGCCCGCTATTTAACCTACATAGTCAAATTTCCCGCTAGTTAACCTAAGTAGTACCAATGTCTGATAGGGATCCTACATAGTCAAAGTGCCCGCTAGGTTACCTAGACAGTCCTAGTGCCCGCTAGTTAACCTACATAGTCCAAGTGCCCGATAGGGAACCTACATAATCCAAGTGCCCGATAGGGAACTTACATAATCCAAGTGCCCGCTAGGGAACCTACACAGTCCATGTGCCCGCTAGGCAACCTACATAGTCCAAGTGCCCGTTAGTTAACCTAGATAGTCAAAGTGCCTGCTAGTTAACCTAGATAGTCCAAGTGCCCGCTAGGTAACCTACATAGTCCAAGTTCCCGCTTGGTAAACTTAATAGTCCAAATGCCCGCTAGGGAAATTACATAGTCCAAGTGCCCGCTAGTTAACCTAGATACTCCAAGTGCCTGCTAGTAAACCTACATAATCCATGGGCCAGCTAGTTAACCTACATATTGCGAGGGCCCGCTAGTTAACCTAGATCGTGCAAGTGTCCGCTAGTTAACCTACATAGTCCTCGTGTCCGCTAGGTAACCTAGATAGTCCAAGTGCCCGCTAGGGATCCTTCATAATCCAAGTGCCTGCTAGGTAACCTAGATAGTCCAAGTGCCCGATAGCTAACCTAGATAGTCCTAGTTCCCTTTAGTAAACCTAGATAGTCCAAGTGCCCGCTAGTTAACCTAGATAGTCCTAGTTCCCATTAGTTAACCTAGATCGTCCAAGTGCCCACTAGGGGACGTACAAAGTCTAAGTGGCCGCAAGTTAACCTACATAGTGCAAGGTCCACTAGTTAGCCTAGATAGTCCAAGTGCCCGCTAGTTAACCTACATAGTACAAGGGCCCGCTAGTTGACCTAGATAGTCCAAGTTCCCGCTAGTTAACCTAGATAGTCAAAGTGCCCGCTAGTTAACCTAAGTAGTACAAATGCCTGATAGGCATCCTACATAGTCCAAGTGCCCGCTAGTTAACCTACATAATCCAAGTCCCCGCTAGGTAACCTAGACAGTCCAAGTGACCATTATGTTACCTACATAGTCCAAGTGCCCTCTGGGTAACCTAGATAGTCCAAGTGCCCGCTAGTTAACCTACATAGTCCAAGTGCCTGCTAGGTAAACTACATAGTCCACGTGCCCACTAGGTAACCTAGACAGCCCAATTGCCCGCTATTTAACCTAGACAGTCCAAGTACCCGATAGGGAACCTACATAGTCCAAGTGCCCGCTGGGAACCTACATAGTCCAAGTGCTCGCTAGGGAACCTACATAGTCCAAGTGCCCGTTAGTTAACCTAGATAGTCAAAGTGCCTGCTAGTTAACCTAAATAATCCAAGTGCCTGCTAGGGAACCTACATAGTCCAAGTGCCCGCTAGGTAACCTAGATAGTCCAATTGCCCGTTAGCTAACCTACATAGTCGAAGTGTCCGCTAGTTACCCTACATAGTCCAAGTGCCCGTTCGTTAACCTAGATAGTCCAAGTGCCCGCTAGGTAACCTAAGTAGTACAAATGTCCGATAGGGATCCTACATAGTCCAAGTGCCCGCTGGTAATCTACATAGTTCAAGTGCCCGTTCGTTAACCTAGATAGGCCAAGTGCCTGCTAGGTAACCTAGACAGTCCAAGTGCCCGCTAGGTTACATACATAGTCCAAGTGCACGTTCGTTAACCTAGATAGTCCAAGTGCCCGCTGGTAACCTACATAGTCCAAGGGCCCGCTAGGTAACCTTGATAGTCCAAGTGCCTTCTAGTTAACCTACATAGTCCAAGTGCCCGCTAGGTAACCTACATAGTCCAAGTGCCCACTAGGTAACCTAAATAATCCAAATGGCCGCTAGGGAAACTACATAGTCCAAGTGCCCGCTAGTTAACCTAGATAGTCCAAGTACCCGCTAATTAACCTATATAGTCCAAGTGCCTTCTAGTTAACCTACATAGTGCAAGGGCCCGCTAGTTAACCTAGATCGTGCAAGTGTCCGCTAGTTAACCTACATAGTCCACGTGTCCGCTAGGTAACCTAGATAGTCCAAGTGCCCGCTAGGGATCCTTCATAATCCAAGTGCCTGCTAGGTAACCTAGATAGTCCAAGTGCCCGATAGTTAACCTAGATAGTCCTAGTTCCCTTTAGTAAACCTAGATAGTCCAAGTGCCCGCTAGTTAACCTAGATAGTCCTAGTTCCCATTAGTTAACCTAGATAGTCCAAGTGCCCACTAGGGGACGTACAAAGTCCAAGTGGCCGCTAGTTAACCTACATAGTCCAAGGTCCACTAGTTAGCCTAGATAGTCCAAGTGCCCGCTAGGTTACCTACATAGTCCAAGTGCATGTTCGTTAACCTAGAAAATCCAAGTGCCCGCTGGTAACCTACATTGTCCAAGGGCCCGCTAGGTAACCTTGATAGTCCAAGTGCTTTCTAGTTAACCTACATAGTCCAAGTGCCCGCTAGGTAACCTACATAGTCCAAGTGCCCACTAGGTAACCTATATAATCCAAATGCCCGCTAGGGAAACTACATAGTCCAAGTGCCCGTTAGTTAACCTAGATAGTCCAAATGCCCACTAGGGGACGTACATAGTCCAAGTGCCCGCTAGGTAACCTAGATAGTCCAAGTGCGCGCTAGTTAACCTACATAGTCTAAGGGCCCGCTAGTTAACCTACATAGTACATGGGCCCGCTAGTTGACCTAGATAGACCAAGTGCCCGCTAGTTAACCTAGATCGTCCAAGTGCCCGCTAGTTAACCTAAGTAGTCCAAAATGTCCGATAGGGATCCTACATAGTCCATATGCCCGCTAGGTACCCTGCATAGTCCAAGTGCCTGTTCGTTAACCTAGATAGTCAAAGTGCCCGCTAGGTAACCTAGACAGTCCAAGTGCCCGCTAGGTTACCTACATAGTCCAAGTGCCCGTTCATTAACCAAGATAGTCCAAGTGCCTGCTAGGTTACCTAGACAGTCCAAGTGCCCGCTAGTTAACCTACATAGTCCAAGTGCCCGATAGGGAACCTACATAGTCCAAGTGCCAGTTAGTTAACCTAGATAGTCCAAGTGCCCACTAGGGGACGTACATAGTCCAAGTGCCCGCTAGGTAACCTACATAGTCCAAGTTCCCGATAGTAACCTAAATAGTCCAAATGCCCGCTAGGGAAACTACATAGTCCAAGTGCCTGCTAGTTAACCTAGATAGTCCAAGTGCCTGTTAGTAAACCTACATAATCCATGGGCCCGTTAGTTAACCTACATAGTCCAAGTGCCCGCTAGGGAAGGTACATAGTCCATGTGGCCGCTAGGTAACCTAGAGAGTGCAAGTGCCCGCTAGTTAACCTACATAGTCCAAGTGCCTGCTAGGTAACCTAGATAGTCCAAGGGTCTGCTAGTTAACCTACATAGTCCAAGTGCCCGCTAGGTAACCTACATAGTGCAAGTGTCCGCTAGTTAACCTACATAGTCAAAGTGCCCGCTAGTTAACCTAGATAGTCCAAGTGCCCGCTAGGTAACCTACATAGTACAAGTGTCCGCTAGTTAACCTAGATCGTCCAATTGTCCGCTAGTTAACCTACATAGTCCAATTGCCCGCTAGGTAACCTAGACAGTCCAATTGCCCGCTAGTTAACCTACATAGTCCAAGTGCCCGATAGGGAACCTACATAATCCAAGGGCCCGCTAGGCAACGTACATAGTCCAAGTGCCCGCTAGGTAACCTAGATAGTCCAAGTGCGCGCTAGTTAACCTACATGGTCCAAGTGCCCGATAGGGAACCTACATAATCCAAGGGCCCGCTAGGCAACCTTCATAGTCCAAGTGTCCGCTAGGTAACCTAGATAGTCCAAGTGCGCGCTAGTTAACCTACATAGTCCAAGTGCCCGTTCATTAACCTAGATAGTCCAAGTGCCTGCTAGGTTACCTAGACAGTCCAAGTGCCCGCTAGTTAACCTATATAGTCCAAGTGCCCGATAGGGAACCTACATAGTCCAAGTGCCCGCTAGGCAACCTACATATTCCAAGTGCTAATTAGTTAACCTAGATAGTCCAAGTGCCCACTAGGGGACGTACATAGTCCAAGTGCCCGCTAGGTAACCTACATAGTCCAAGTTCCCGATGGTAACCTAAATAGTCCAAATGCCCGCTAGGGAAACTACATAGTCCAAGTGCCTGCTAGTTAACCTAGATAGTCCAAGTGCCTGTTTGTAAACCTACATAATACATGGGCCCGCTAGTTAACCTACATAGTCCAAGTGCCTGCTAGGGAAGGTACATAGTCCATGTGCCCGCTAGGTAACCTAGAGAGTGCAAGTGCCCGCTAGTTAACCTACATAGTCCAAGTGCCTGCTAGGTAACCTAGATAGTCCAAGGGTCTGATAGTTAACCTACATAGTCCAAGTGCCCGCTAGGTAACCTACATAGTGCAAGTGTCCGCTCGTTAACCTACATAGTCAAACTGCCCGCTAGTTAACCTAGATAGTCCAAGTGCACGCTAGGTAACCTACATAGTACAAGTGTCCGCTAGTTAACCTAGATGGTCCAATTGTCCGCTAGTTAACCTACATAGTCAAATTGCCCGCTAGGTAACCTAGACAGTCCAATTGCCCGCTAGTTAACCTACATAGTCCAAGTGCCCGATAGGGAACCTACATAATCCAAGGGCCCGCTAGGCAACCTACATAGTCCAAGTGCCCGTTAGTTAACCTAGATAGTCAAAGTGCCTGCTAGGTAACCTAGATAGTCCAAGTGCACGCTAGTTAACCTAGATAGTCCAAGTGCCCGCTAGTTAACCTAGATAATCCAAGTGCCCGCTAGTTAACCTAGATAGTCCAAGTGCCCGCTAGGTAACCTACATATTACAAGTGTCCGCTAGTTAACCTAGATCGTCCAATTGTCCGCTAGTTAACCTACATAGTCCAATTGCCCGCTAGGTAACCTAGACAGTCCAAGTGCCCGCTAGTTAACCTACATAGTCCAAGTGCCCGATAGGGAACCTACATAATCCAAGGGCCCGCTAGGCAACCTACATAGTCCAAGTGCCCGTTAGTTAACCTACATAGTCAAAGTGCCTGCTAGGTAACCTAGATCGTCCAAGGGCCCCATAGTTAGCCTACATAGTCCAAGTGCCCGCTAGGTAACCTAGATAGTCCAAGTGCCCGTTCGGTAACCTGATAGTCCAAGTGCCCTTTAGGGAACCTAGATAGTCCAAGGGCCCGCTAGAAAACCTACATAGTCCATGGGCCCGCTAGTTAACCTACATAGTCCAAGTACCCGCTAAGAAACCTAGATAGTCCAAGTGCACGCTAGTTAACCTAGAGAGTCCAAGTGCCCTCTAGTTAACCTAGATCTTCCAAGTGCCCGCTAAGAAACCTAGATAGTCCAAGTGCCCGTTACCTAACCTAGATAGTCCAATTGCCCGCTATGCAACATACATAGTCCAAGTGCCCGTTCGTTAACCTAGAAGTCCACGTGCCCGCTAGGTAACCTAGACTCTCCAAGTGCCCGCTAGGTTACCTACATAGTCCAAATGCCCGTTCGGTAACCTAGATAGTGCAAGGGCCCGCTAGTTAACCTACATAGTCAAAGTGCCCGGTAGTTAACTTACATAGTTCAAGTGTCCGTAGGGAACATACATAGTCCAAGTGCCCGCTAGGGAACATACAGAGTCCAAGTGCCCGCTAAGGAATCTGCATAGTCCAAGGGCCCGCTAGTTAATGTAGGTAGTCCAAGTGCAGCTAGTTAATCTACATAGTTCAAGGGCCCACTAGTTAACCTACATAGTCCAAGTACCCGCTAGTTAACCTAGATCGTCCAAGTGTCCGCTAATTACCCTACATAGTACAAGTGACCACTAGGGAACCTAGATAGTCCAAGTGCCCGCTCTGGAACCTACATAGTCCAAGTGCCTGCTAGGGAACCTACATAGTCCAAGTGCCTGCTCTGGAACATACCTAGTCCAAGTGCCCGCTAGGGAATCTACATAGTCCAAGGGCCCACTAGTTAATTTAGATAGTCCAAGTGCCGCTAGTTAACCTACATAGTCCAAGTACCCGCTTGTTAACCTAGATTGTCCAAGTGGCCGCTAGGTAACCTACATAGTCCAAGGACCCGCTAGTTAACCTACATAATCCTAGGGCCCGCTAGTTAACCTACATCGTCCAAGGGCCCGCTAGTTAACCTAGATAGTCCAAGTGCACGATAGTTAACCTACATAGTCCAAGTGCCCGCTAGGTAACCTAGACAGTTCAAGTGACCACTAGGTTACCTACATAGACCAAGTGCCCGTTCGTTAACCTACATAGTCCAAGTGCCCGCTAGGTAACCAATATAGTCCAAATGCCCGCTAAGGGCCCTAATTGTCCAAATGCCCGCTAGTAACCTAGATAGTCCAAGTGCTCGCTAGTTAACCTAGATAGTCCAAGTGCCCGCTAGTTAACCTAGATAGACCAAGTGCCCCCTAGGGAACCTACATAGTCCAAGTGCCCGTTAGGTAACCTAGATAGTCCAAATGCCCGCTAGGGAACCCACATAGTCCAAGTGCCCGCTATGGAACTTACATAGTCCAAGGGCCCGCTAGGGAACATACATAGTCCAAGGGCCCATTAGTTAAACTAGATAGTCCCAGTGCCCGCTAGGTAACCTAGATAGTTCAACAGTCCGGTAGGTAACCTACATACTCCAAGTACCCGCTAGGTAACGTAGATAGCTCAAGTGAATGCTAGGTAACCTAGATAGTCCTAGTGCCTGCTAGGTAACCTACAAAGTCTAAGTGCCCGCTAGGTAATCTATATAATCCAAATGACCGCTAGGGAGCCTACATAGTCCAAATGACCGCTAGGTAACCTAGATAGTCTAAGGGCCATGTAGGTAACCTACATAGTCCTAGTGCCCCCTAGTTAACCTACATTTTTCCAAGTGCCCGATAAGGAACCTACATAGTCCAAGTGCCCGCTAGGTACCCTAAGTAGTCCAAATGCCCTCTAGTTAACCTACATAGTCCAAGTGCCCGATAGGGAACCTAAATAATCCAAGTGCCCGCTAGGGAACCTACATAGTCCAAGTGCCCGTTAAGTAACCTAGATAGTCCAAATGCCCACCAGGAAACCCACATAGTCCAAGTGCCCATAGGGAACTTACATAGTCCAAGTGCCCGTTAGTTAACCTCGATAGCCCAAGTGCCCGCTTGGTAACCTAGATAGTCCAACAGCCCGTAGGTAACCTACATACTCCAAGAACCCGCTAGGTAACATAGATAGTTCAAGTGCCAGCTTGGCAACCTAGATAGTCCAAGTGCCCGCTAGGTAACCTACAGAGTCTAAGTGCCCGCTAGGGAACCTACATAGTCAAAGTGCCCGCTAGGGAACCTGCATTGTACAAGTGCCCACTAATTAACCTAGATAGTCCAATTGCCCGCTACTTAACCTAGATAGTCCAAGTGCCCGCTAGTTAACCTTGATCATCCAAGTGCCCGCAAGTTAACCTACATAGTCCAAGTGCCTGCTAGGGAACCTACATTGTCCAAGTGCCCGCAGAGGAACCTACATAGTCCAAGTGCCCGTTAGGGAACCTAGATAGTCCAAGTGCCCTTAGGGAACCTATATAGTCCAAGTGCCCGCTAGGGAACCTACATAGTCAAAGTGCCCGCTAGGGAACCTGCATTGTGCAAGTGCCCGCTTGTTAACCTAGATAGTCCAAGTGCCCGCTAGTTAACCTAGATAGTCTAATTTCTCGATAGTTAACCTACATAGTCCAAGGTCAGCTAGTTAACCTAGATAGTCCAAGTGCCCGCTAGTTAACCTACATAGTCCCAGAACCTGCTAGTTAACCTAGATAGTCCAAGTGCCCGCTAGTTAACCTACATAGTCCAAGGGCCCGCTAGTTAACCTAGATATTCCAAGTGCCCGCTAGTTAACCTAGATCGTCCAAGTGCCCGCTAGGTAACCTACATATTACAAGTGTCCGCTAGTTAACCTAGATCGTCCAATTGTCCGCTAGTTAACCTACATAGTCCAATTGCCCGCTAGGTAACCTAGACAGTCCAAGTGCCCGCTAGTTAAACTACATAGTCCAAGTGCCCGATAGGGAACCTACATAATCCAAGGGCCCGCTAGGCAACCTACATAGTCCAAGTGCCCGTTAGTTAACCTAGATAGTCAAAGTGCCTGCTAGGTAACCTAGATCGTCCAAGGGCCCCATAGTTAGCCTACATAGTCCAAGTGCCCGCTAGGTAACCTAGATAGTCCAAGTGCCCGTTCGGTAACCTGATAGTCCAAGTGCCCTTTAGGGAACCTAGATAGTCCAAGGGCCCGCTAGAAAACCTACATAGTCCATGGGCCCGCTAGTTAACCTACATAGTGCAAGTGTCCGCTAGTTAACCTACATATTCCAAGTGCCCCCTAGTTAACCTACATAATCTAAGTTCACGTTAGATAACCTATATAGTCCAAGTGCCCGCTAGTTATCCTAGATAGTCCAAGTGCTCACTAGTTAACCTAGATAGTCCAAGTGCTCGCTAGTTAACCTAGATAGACCAAATGCCCGCTAGGGAACCTACCTAGTCCAAGTGCCCGATAGGGAACCTACATAGTCCAAGTGCCCGCTAGTTACCATAGATAGTCCAAGTACCCGCTAGGAAACGTACATAGTCCAAGTGCCCGCTAGTTAACGTACATAGTCCAAGTGCCCGCTAGGTAACGTAGATAGTCCAAGTGCCCGCTAGGGAACGTACATAGTCCCAGTGCCCGCTAGGTAACCTAGATAGTCCAAGTGCCCGCTATTTAACCTACATAATCCAAGTGACTGCTAGGTAACCTAGATAGTCCAAGTGCCCAGTAGTTAACCTACATAGTCAAAGTTCCCCCTAGGTAACCTAGATCGTCCAAGTGTCCGCTAGTTAACCTACATAGTCAATGGGCCCGCTAGTTAACCTACATAATGCAAGAGCCCGCTAGCTAACCTAGATAATCCAAGAGCCCGCTAGTTAACCTATATCGTCCAAGTGCCCGCTAGTTAACCTAGATCGTCCAAGTGCCCGCTAGTTAACCTACATAGTCAATGGGCCCGCTAGTTAACGTACATAGTGCAAGAGCCCGCTAGTTAACCTAGATCGTACAAGTGTCCGCTAGTTAACCTACACAGTCCACGTGCCAGTTAGCTAACCTAGATAGTCCAAGGGCCCGCTAGTTGACCTACATAGTCCAAGTGCCCGCTAGGGAACCTTCATAGTCCAAGTGCCACCTAGTTAACCTAGGTAGTCCAAGTGCCCGCTAGTTAACCTAGATAGTCCTATTGCCCGTTACTTAACCTAGATAGTCCAAGTGCCCACTAAGGGATGTACTTAGTCCATGAGCCCGTTAGCTAATCTAGATAGTCCAAGTGCCCGCTAGTTAACAATGATCATCCAAGTGCCCGCTAGTTAACCTAGATAGCCCAAGTGCCCTCTAGTTAACCTATATCGTCCAAGTGCCCGCTAGTTAACCTACATAGTCCAAGGGCCCGCTAGTTAACCTACATAGTCCAAGGTCCGCTAGTTAACCTAGATAGTCCAAGTGCTCGCTAGTTAACCTACATAGTACAAGGGCCCACTAGTTGACCTAGATAGTCCATGTGCCCGCTAGTTAACCTAGATAGTCCAAGTGCCCGCTAGGTAACCTAAGTAGTCCAAATGTCCGATAGGGATCCTACATAGTCCAGGGCCCGCTAGGTAACCCAGATCGTCCTAATGCTCGTTAGTTAACCTAGATAATCCATGTGCCCTCTAGGTAACCTAGACTGTCCAAGTGCCTGCTAGGTTACCTACATAGTCCAAGTGCCCGTTCGTTAACCTAGATAGTCCAAGTGCCCGTTACCTAACCTAGATAGTCCTTGTGCCCGCTAGGCAACCTACATAGCCCAAGAGCCCGTTCGTTAACCTAGAAGTCCAAGTGCCCGCTAGGTAACCTAGACAGTCCACGTGCCCGCTAGGTTACCTGCATATTCCAAGTGCCCGTTCGTTAACCTTAGATAGTCCAAGTGCCCACTAGGTAACCTACATAGTCCAAGTGCCCGCTAGGTAACCTATATAGCCCAAGTGCCCGCTAGGTAACCCAGATAGTCCAAGGGCCCGCTAGTTAACCTACATAGTCCAAGGGCTCACTTGTTCACTTTGATAGTTCAAGTGCCCGCTAGTTAACCTAGATCGTCCAAGTGCCCACTAGTTAACCTAGATTGTCCAAGTGCCCGCTAGTTAACCTACATAGTCCAAGGGCCCACTAGTTAACCTAGATAGTCCAAGTGTTCTCTAGTTAACCTACATAGTCCAAGTGCCTGCTAGTTAACCTATATACCAAGTGCCCGTTTCGTAACCTAGATATTCCAAGGGCACGCTAGTTAACCTATATCTTCCAAGTGCCCGCTAGGCAACCTAGATAGTCCAAGTGCTCGCTAAGGAACCTACATAGTCCAAGTGCACGCTAGTTAACCTAGATAGTTCAATTGCCCGCTAGTTAACCTAGATAGTCCAAGTGCCTGCTAGGTAACCTACAGAGTGCAAGTGTCCGCTAGTTAACCTACATATTCCAAGTGCCCGCTAGGTAACCTAGATACTGCAAGTGCCCGCTAGTTAACCTAGATAGTTCAAGTACCCGCTAGGTAACCTAGATCGTCCAAGGGCCCCCTAGTTAGCCTACATAGTAAGTGCCCGGTAGTTAATCTAGATAGTCCAAGTGCCGCTAGTTAATCTACATAGTTCAAGGGCCCGCTAGTTAACCTACATAGTCCAAGTACCCGCTAAGAAACCTAGATAGTCCAAGTGCACGCTAGTTAACCTAGAGAGTCCAAGTGCCCTCTAGTTAACCTAGATCTTCCAAGTGCCCGCTAAGAAACCTAGATAGTCCAAGTGCCCGTTACCTAACCTAGATAGTCCAATTGCCCGCTATGCAACATACATAGTCCAAGTGCCCGTTCGTTAACCTAGAAGTCCACGTGCCCGCTAGGTAACCTAGACTCTCCAAGTGCCCGCTAGGTTACCTACATAGTCCAAATGCCCGTTCGGGAACCTAGATAGTGCAAGGGCCCGCTAGTTAACCTACATAGTCAAAGTGCCCGGTAGTTAACTTACATAGTTCAAGTGTCCGTAGGGAACATACATAGTCCAAGTGCCCGCTAGGGAACATACAGAGTCCAAGTGCCCGCTAAGGAATCTGCATAGTCCAAGGGCCCGCTAGTTAATGTAGGTAGTCCAAGTGCAGCTAGTTAATCTACATAGTTCAAGGGCCCACTAGTTAACCTACATAGTCCAAGTACCCGCTAGTTAACCTAGATCGTCCAAGTGTCCGCTAATTACCCTACATAGTACAAGTGACCACTAGGGAACCTAGAAAGTCCAAGTGCCCGCTCTGGAACCTACATAGTCCAAGTGCCTGCTAGGGAACCTACATAGTCCAAGTGCCCGCTCTGGAACATACCTAGTCCAAGTGCCCGCTAGGGAATCTACATAGTCCAAGGGCCCACTAGTTAATTTAGATAGTCCAAGTGCCCCTAGTTAACCTACATAGTCCAAGTACCCGCTTGTTAACCTAGATTGTCCAAGTGGCCGCTAGGTAACCTACATAGTCCAAGGACCCGCTAGTTAAACTACATAATCCTAGGGCCTGCTAGTTAACCTACATCGTCCAAGGGCCCGCTAGTTAACCTAGATAGTCCAAGTGCACGATAGTTAACCTACATAGTCCAAGTGCCCGCTAGGTAACCTAGACAGTTCAAGTGACCACTAGGTTACCTACATAGACCAAGTGCCCGTTCGTTAACCTACATAGTCCAAGTGCCCGCTAGGTAACCAATATAGTCCAAATGCCCGCTAAGGGCCCTAATTGTCCAAATGCCCGCTAGTAACCTAGATAGTCCAAGTGCTCGCTAGTTAACCTAGATAGTCCAAGTGCCCGCTAGTTAACCTAGATAGACCAAGTGCCCCCTAGGGAACCTACATAGTCCAAGTGCCCGTTAGGTAACCTAGATAGTCCAAATGCCCGCTAGGGAACCCACATAGTCCAAGTGCCCGCTAGGGAACTTACATAGTCCAAGGGCCCGCTAGGGAACATACATAGTCCAAGGGCCCGTTAGTTAACCTAGATAGTCCCAGTGCCCGCTAGGTAACCTAGATAGTTCAACAGTCCGGTAGGTAACCTACATACTCCAAGTACCCGCTAGGTAACGTAGATAGCTCAAGTGAATGCTAGGTAACCTAGATAGTCCTAGTGCCTGCTAGGTAACCTACAAAGTCTAAGTGCCCGCTAGGTAATCTATATAATCCAAATGACCGCTAGGGAGCCTACATAGTCCAAATGACCGCTAGGTAACCTAGATAGTCTAAGGGCCATGTAGGTAACCTACATAGTCCTAGTGCCCCCTAGTTAACCTACATTTTTCCAAGTGCCCGATAAGGAACCTACATAGTCCAAGTGCCCGCTAGGTACCCTAAGTAGTCCAAATGCCCTCTAGTTAACCTACATAGTCCAAGTGCCCGATAGGGAACCTAAATAATCCAAGTGCCCGCTAGGGAACCTACATAGTCCAAGTGCCCGTTAAGTAACCTAGATAGTCCAAATGCCCACCAGGAAACCCACATAGTCCAAGTGCCCATAGGGAACTTACATAGTCCAAGTGCCCGTTAGTTAACCTCGATAGCCCAAGTGCCCGCTTGGTAACCTAGATAGTCCAACAGCCCGTAGGTAACCTACATACTCCAAGAACCCGCTAGGTAACATAGATAGTTCAAGTGCCAGCTTGGCAACCTAGATAGTCCAAGTGCCCGCTAGGTAACCTACAGAGTCTAAGTGCCCGCTAGGGAACCTACATAGTCAAAGTGCCCGCTAGGGAACCTGCATTGTACAAGTGCCCACTAATTAACCTAGATAGTCCAATTGCCCGCTACTTAACCTAGATAGTCCAAGTGCCCGCTAGTTAACCTTGATCATCCAAGTGCCCGCAAGTTAACCTACATAGTCCAAGTGCCTGCTAGGGAACCTACATTGTCCAAGTGCCCGCAGAGGAACCTACATAGTCCAAGTGCCCGTTAGGGAACCTAGATAGTCCAAGTGCCCTTAGGGAACCTATATAGTCCAAGTGCCCGCTAGGGAACCTACATAGTCAAAGTGCCCGCTAGGGAACCTGCATTGTGCAAGTGCCCGCTTGTTAACCTAGATAGTCCAAGTGCCCGCTAGTTAACCTAGATAGTCTAATTTCTCGATAGTTAACCTACATAGTCCAAGGTCAGCTAGTTAACCTAGATAGTCCAAGTGCCCGCTAGTTAACCTACATAGTCCCAGAACCTGCTAGTTAACCTAGATAGTCCAAGTGCCCGCTAGTTAACCTACATAGTCCAAGGGCCCGCTAGTTAACCTAGATATTCCAAGTGCCCGCTAGTTAACCTAGATCGTCCAAGTGTACGCTAGTTAACCTACATAGTCCATGTTCCCGTTAGGTAACCTAGATAGTACAAGTGCCCGCAAGGTAACCTACATAGTCCAAGTGCCCGCTAGGTAACCTAGATATTCCAAGTTCCTGTTAGCTAACCTAGACAATCCAAGTGCCCACTAGTTAACCTACATAGTACAGGTTCCCCCTAGGTAATCTAGATAGTCCAAGGTTCCGCTAGGTAACCTACATTGTCCTAGTGCCCCCTAGTTAATCTACATTCTCCAAGTGCCCGATAGGGAACCTACATTGTCCATATGCCCGTTAGGTAACCTAGATAGTCCAAATGCCCGCTAGGGAACCCACATAGTCCAAGTGCCCGCTAGGGAACTTATATAGTCCAAGGGCCCGCTGGGGAACCTATATAGTTCAAGTGCCCGTTAGTTAACCTAGATAGTCCAAGTGCCCGCTAGGTAACCTAGATAGTTCAACAGCCCTGTAGGTAACCTACATTCTCCAAGTACCCGCTAGGTAACGTAGATAGTTCAAGTGCCTGCTAGGTAACCTAGATAGTCCTAGTGCCCGCTAGGTAACCTACAAAGACTAAGTGCCCACTAGGTAATCTATATAGTCCAAATGACCGCTAGGGAGCCTACATAGTCCAAATGCCCGCTAGGTAACCTAGATAGTCTAAGGGCCCTCTAGGTAACCTACATAGTCCTAGTGCCCCCTAGTTAACCTACCTTTTCCAAGTGCCCGATAAGGAACCTACATAGTCCAAGTGCCCGCTAGGTACCCTACATAATCCAAATGCCCGCTAGGTAACCTAGATAGTCCAAGTGCCCGATAGGGAACCTACATAATCCAAGTGCCCTCTAGGGAACCTACATAGTCCAAGTGCCCATTAAGTAACCTAGATAGTCCAAATGCCCGCCAGGAAAACCACATAGTCCAAGTGCCCGCTAGGGAACTTACATAGTCCAAGGGCCTGAGAGGGATCCTACATAGTCAAAGTGCCCGTTAGTTAACCTAGATAGTCCAAGTGCCCGCTTGGTAACCTAGATAGTCCAACAGCCCGCTAGGTAACCTACACACTCCAAGAACCCGCTAGGTAACATATATAGTTCAAGTTCCAGCTAGGTAACCTAGACAGTCCAAGTGCCCGCTAGGTAACCTACAGAGTCTAAGTGCCCGCTGGGTTATCTATATAGTCCAAATACCCGCTGGGGAACCTACATAGTCCAAGTGCCCACTAGGTAACCTAGATAATCCAAGTGCCCGCTAGTTAACCTAGATCGTCCAAGTGACCACTAATTTACCTACATAGTCAATGGGCCCGCTAGTTAACCTACATAGTGCAAGAGCCCGCTAGTTAACCTAGATCGTGCAAGTGTCCGCTAGTTAACCTACATAGTCCAAGTGCCAGTTAGCTAACCTAGATAGTCCAAGGGCCTTCTAGTTACCCTACATAGTCCAAGTGCCCGCTACGTAACCTACATAGTGCAAGTGTCTGCTAGTTAACCTACATAGTCCAAGTGCCCGCTAGTTAATCTAGATAGTCCAAGTGCCCGCTAGGTAACCTAGATAGACCAAGGGCCCGCTAGTTAACCTACATAGTCCAAGTGCCCGGTAGTTAACTTACATAGTTCAAGTGTCCGTAGGGAACATTCATAGTCCAAGTGCCGCCTAGGGAACCTACATAGTCCAAGTGCCCGCTAGGGATCCTACGTAGTCCAAGTGCCCGCTAGGGAATCTACATAGTCCAAGGGCCCGCTAGTTATCGTAGATAGTCCAAGTGCTGCTAGTTAATCTACATAGTCCAAGGGCCCGCTAGTTAACCTACATAGTCCAAGTGCCCGATAGGGAACCTACATAGTCCACGTGCCTGCTAGGGAACCTACATAGTTCAAGTGCCCGCACTGGAACATACATAGTCCAAGTGCCCGCTAGGGAATCTACATAGTCCAAGGGCCCGTTAGTTAACGTAGATAGTCCAAGTGCCGCTAGTTAATCTACATAATCCAAGGGCCCGCTAGTTAACCTACATAGTCCAAGTACCCGCTAGTTAACCTAGATCGTTCAAGGGCCCGCGAGTTAACCTACATCGTCCAAGGGCCCGCTAGTTAACCTAGATAGTCCAAGTGCCCGCTAGTTAACCTACATAGTCCAAGTGCCCGCTAGGTAACCTAGACATTTCATTTGACCACTACGTTACCTACATAGTCCAAGTGCCCGTTCGTTAACCTACATAGTCCAAGTGCCCGCTAGGTAACCAATATAGTCCAAATGCCCGCTAGGGGCCCTAATAGGCCATATGCCCGCTAGTTAACCTAGATAGTCCAAGTGCTCGCTAGTTAACCTAGATAGACCAAGTGCCCGCTAGGGAACCTATCTAGTCCAAGTACCCGCTAGGAAACGTACATAGTCCAAGTGCCCGCTAGGTAACGTACATAGTCCATGTGCCCGCTAGGTAACGTAGATAGTCCAAGTGCCCGCTAGGGAACGTACATAGTCCAAGTGCCTGCTAGGTAACCTAGATAGTCCAAGTGCCCACTAGTTAACCTACATAGTACAGGTTCCCCCTAGGTAACCTAGATAGTCCAAGGGCCCGCTAGGTAACCTACATTGTCCTAGTGCCCCCTAGTTAACCTACATTCTCCAAGTGCCCGATAGGGAACCTACATAGTCCAAGTGCCCGTTAGGTAACCTAGATAGTCCAAATGCGCGCTAGGTAACCTAGATAGTCCAAGTGCCCCCTAGGGAACTTATATAGTCCAAGGGCCCGCTAGGGAACCTACATAGTCCAAGTGCCCGTTAGTTAACCTGGATAGTCCAAGTGCCCGCTAGGTAACCTAGATAGTTCAACAGTCCGGTAGGTAACCTACATACTCCAAGTACCCGCTAGTTAACGTAGATAGTTCAAGTGAATGCTAGGTAACCTAGATAGTCCTAGTGCCCGCTAGGTAACCTACAAAGTCTAAGTGCCCGCTAGGTAATCTATATAATCCAAATGACCGCTAGGGAGCCTACATAGTCCAAATGACCGCTAGGTAACCTAGATAGTCTAAGGGCCATCTAGGTAACCTACATAGTCCTAGTGCCCCCTAGTTAACCTACATTTTTCCAAGTGCCCGATAAAGAACCTACATAGTCCAAGTGCCCGCTAGGTACCCTAAGTAGTCCAAATGCCCTCTAGTTAACCTACATAGTCCAAGTGCCCGATAGGGAACCTAAATAATCCAAGTGCCCGCTAGGGAACCTACATAGTCCAAGTGCCCGTTAAGTAACCTAGATAGTCCAAATGCCCACCAGGAAACCCACATAGTCCAAGTGCCCATAGGGAACTTACATAGTCCAAGTGCCCGTTAGTTAACCTCGATAGTCCAAGTGCCCGCTTGGTAACCTAGATAGTCCAAAAGCCCGTAGGTAACCTACATACTCCAAGAACCCGCTAGGTAACATAGATAGTTCAAGTGCCAGCTTGGCAACCTAGATAGTCCAAGTGCCCGCTAGGTAACCTACAGAGTCTAAGTGCCCGCTAGGAAACCTACATAGTCAAAGTGCCCGCAAGGGAACCTGCATTGTACAAGTGCCCGCTAATTAACCTAGATAGTCCAATTGCCCACTACTTAACCTAGATAGTCCAAGTGCCCGCTAGTTAACCTTGATCATCCAAGTGCCCGCAAGTTAACCTACATAGTCCAAGTGCCTGCTAGGGAACCTACATTGTCCAAGTGCCCGCAGAGGAACCTACATAGTCCAAGTGCCCGTTAGGGAACCTAGATAGTCCAAGTGCCCTTAGGGAACCTATATAGTCCAAGTGCCCGCTAGGGAACCTACATAGTCAAAGTGCCCGCTAGGGAACCTGCATTGTGCAAGTGCCCGCTTGTTAACCTAGATAGTCCAAGTGCCCGCTAGTTAACCTAGATAGTCTAATTTCTCGATAGTTAACCTACATAGTCCAAGGTCAGCTAGTTAACCTAGATAGTCCAAGTGCCCGCTAGTTAACCTACATAGTCCCAGAACCTGCTAGTTAACCTAGATAGTCCAAGTGCCCGCTAGTTAACCTACATAGTCCAAGGGCCCGCTAGTTAACCTAGATATTCCAAGTGCCCGCTAGTTAACCTAGATCGTCCAAGTGTACGCTAGTTAACCTACATAGTCCATGTTCCCGTTAGGTAACCTAGATAGTACAAGTGCCCGCAAGGTAACCTACATGGTCCAAGTGCCCGCTAGGTAACCTAGATATTCCAAGTTCCTGTTAGCTAACCTAGACAATCCAAGTGCCCTCTAGGTAACCTACATAGTCCAAGTGCCCTTTCGTTAACCTAGATAGTCCAAGTGCCCGCTAGGTAACCTACATAGTCCAAGTTCCCGCTAGGTAACATAGATAGTCCAAGTGCCCATTACCTAACCTAGATAATCCAATTGCCCGCTATGCAACATATATAGTCCAAGTGCCCATTCGTTAACCTAGAAGTCGAAGTGCCCGCTAGGAAACCTACATAGTCCAAATGCCCGTTCGGTAACCTACATATTCCAAGTGCCCGCTAGGTAACCTAGATAGTGCAAGTGGCCACTAGGTAACCTACATAGTCCAAGTGCCCGCTAGTTAACCTAGATAGTCCAAGTGCCCGTTTGTTAACTTAGATAGTCCAAGTGCCCACTAGGTAACCTAGAGAGTCCAATTGCCTGCTAGGTAAGTTACATAGTCTAAATGCCCGTTCGTTAACCTACATAGTCCAAGGGCCCACTATTTAACCTAGATCGTCCAAGTGTCTTTGATTAACCTACATAGTCCAAGTGCCCGTTCGGTAACCTACATATTCCAAGTGCCCGCTAGGTAACCTAGATAGTGCAAGTGGCCACTAGGTAACCTACATAGTCCAAGTGCCCGCTAGTTAACCTAGATAGTCCAAGTGCCCGTTTGTTAACTTAGATAGTCCAAGTGCCCACTAGGTAACCTAGAGAGTCCAATTGCCTGCTAGGTAAGTTACATAGTCTAAATGCCCGTTCGTTAACCTACATAGTCCAAGGGCCCACTATTTAACCTAGATCGTCCAAGTGTCTTTGATTAACCTACATAGTGCAAGTGCCCGCAAGGTAACCTATAAAGTCCAAGTTCCAGCTATGTAACCTAGATAGTCCAATGGCCCGCTAGTTAACCTACATAGTCCAAGTGCCCGCTACGTAACCTACATAGTGCAAGTGTCTGCTATATAACCTACATAGTCCAACTGCCCGCTAGTTAACATAGATAGTCCAAGTGCCCGCTAGGGAAGGTACATAGTCCAAGTGCCCGCTAGGTAACCTAGAGAGTTCAAGTGCCCGCTAGTTAACCTACATAGTCCAAGTGCCTGCTAGGTAACCTAGATAGTCCAAGGGCCTGCTAGTTAACCTACATAATCCAAGTGCCCGCTAGGTAACCTACATAGTGCAAGTGTCCGCTAGTTAACCTACATAGTCAAAGTGCCTGCTAGGTAACCTAGATAGTCCAAGTGCCCGCTAGTTAACCTACATTGTCCTAGTGCCCGCTAGGTAAACTAGATAATCCTAGTGCCCGCTAAGGAACCTACATAGTCCAAGTGCACGCTAGTTAACCCAGATAGTCCAAGTGCCCGCTCGTTAACCTAGATAGTCCAAGTGCCGCTGGGAAACCTACATAGTGCAAGTGTCCCCTAGTTAACCTACATATTCCAAGTGCCAGCTAGTTAACATAGATAGTCCAAGTGCCCGCTAGGGAACATACATGGTCCAAGTGCCCGCTAGGTAACCTAGATAGTGCAAGTGCACGGTAGTTAACCTACATAGTCCAAGTGCCCGCTAGTTAACCTTGATAGTCCAAGTGCCTTCTAGTTAACTTAAATAGTACAAGTGCCCACTAGGTAACCTACATAGTCCAAGTGCCCACTAGGTAACCTAAATTATCCAAATGCCCGCTAGGGAAACTACATTGTCCAAGTGCCCGCTAGTTAATCTAGAGAGTCCAAGTGCCCGCTAGATAACCTACATAGTCCAAGGGCCCTCTAGTTAACCTAGATAGTCCAAGTGCCCGCTAGGGGACGTACATAGTCCAAGTGCCCGCTAGGTAACCTAGATAGTCCAAGTGCCCGCTAGGTAACCTACATAGTCCAAGTGCCCACTAGGTAACCTAAATAATCCAAATGCCCGCTAGGGAAACTACATAGTCCAAGTGCCCGCTAGTTAACTTAGATAGTCCAAGTGCCCGCTAGGGAATCTACATAGTCCAAGGGCCCGCTAGTTAACGTAGATAGACCAAGTGCCGCTAGTTAATCTACATAGTTCATGGGCCCGCTAGTTAACCTACATAGTCCAACTACCCGCTAGTTAACCTAGATTGTCCAAGTCCGCTAGTTAACCTACATAGTACAAGTGCCCGCTAGGGAACCAATATAGTCCAAATGCCCGCTAGGGCCCCTAATAATCCATATGCCCGCTAGTTAACCTAGATAGTCCAAGTGCTCGCTAGTTAACCTAGATAGACCAAGTGCCCGCTAGGGAACCTATCTAGTCCAAGTACGCGCTAGGAAACGTACATAGTCCAAGTGCCCGCTAGGTAACGTACATAGTCCAAGTGCCCGCTAGGTAACGTAGATAGTCCAAGTGCCCGCTAGGGAACGTACATAGTCCAAGTGCCTGCTAGGTAACCTAGATAATCCAAGTGCCCACTAGTTAACCTACATAGTACAGGTTCCCCCTAGGTAACCTAGATAGTCCAAGGGC
Organism: Tenrec ecaudatus; assembly: GCF_050624435.1. Classification (NCBI taxonomy): domain Eukaryota; kingdom Metazoa; phylum Chordata; class Mammalia; order Afrosoricida; family Tenrecidae; genus Tenrec; species Tenrec ecaudatus. The sequence goes on along the minus strand of NC_134548.1, from coordinate 67,268,191 downwards.
CCGCTAGGTAACCTACATTGTCCTAGTGCCCCCTAGTTAACCTACATTCTCCAAGTGCCCGATAGGGAACCTACATAGTCCAAGTGCCCGTTAGGTAACCTAGATAGTCCAAATGACCGCTAGGGAACCCACATAGTCCAAGTGCCCCCTAGGGAACTTATATAGTCCAAGGGCCCGCTAGGGAACCTACATAGTCCAAGTGTCCGTTAGTTAACCTGGATAGTCCAAGTGCCCGCTAGGTAACCTAGATAGTTCAACAGTCCGGTAGGTAACCTACATACTCCAAGTACCCGCTAGGTAACGTAGATAGTTCAAGTGAATGCTAGGTAACCTAGATAGTCCTAGTGCCCGCTAGGTAACCTACAAAGTCTAAGTGCCCGCTAGGTAATCTATATAATCCAAATGACCGCTAGGGAGCCTACATAGTCCAACATGACCGCTACGTAACCTAGATAGTCCAAATGCCCACCAGGAAACCCACATAGTCCAAGTGCCCATAGGAAACTTACATAGTCCAAGTGCCCGTTAGTTAACCTCGATAGTCCAAGTGCCCGCTTGGTAACCTAGATAGTCCAACAGCCCGTAGGTAACCTACATACTCCAAGAACCCGCTAGGTAACATAGATAGTTCAAGTGCCAGCTTGGCAACCTAGATAGTCCAAGTGCCCGCTAGGTAACCTACAGAGTCTAAGTGCCCGCTAGGGAACCTACATAGTCAAAGTGCCCGCTAGGGAACCTGCATTGTACAAGTGCCCGCTAATTAACCTAGATAGTCCAATTGCCCGCTACTTAACCTAGATAGTCCAAGTGCCCGCTAGTTAACCTTGATCATCCAAGTGCCCGCAAGTTAACCTACATAGTCCAAGTGCCTGCTAGGGAACCTACATTGTCCAAGTGCCCACAGAGGAACCTACATAGTCCAAGTGCCCGTTAGGGAACCTAGATAGTCCAAGTGCCCTTAGGGAACCTATATAGTCCAAGTGCCCACTAGGGAACCTACATAGTCAAAGTGCCCGCTAGGGAACCTGCATTGTGCAAGTGCCCGCTTGTTAACCTAGATAGTCCAAGTGCCCGCTAGTTAACCTAGATAGTCTAATTTCTCGATAGTTAACCTACATAGTCCAAGGTCAGCTAGTTAACCTAGATAGTCCAAGTGCCCGCTAGTTAACCTACATAGTCCCAGAACCTGCTAGTTAACCTAGATAGTCCAAGTGCCCGCTAGTTAACCTACATAGTCCAAGGGCCCGCTAGTTAACCTAGATATTCCAAGTGCCCGCTATTTAACCTAGATCGTCCAAGTGTACGCTAGTTAACCTACATAGTCCATGTTCCCGTTAGGTAACCTAGATAGTACAAGTGCCCGCAAGGTAACCTACATAGTCCAAGTGCCCGCTAGGTAACCTAGATATTCCAAGTTCCTGTTAGCTAACCTAGACAATCCAAGTGCCCTCTAGGTAACCTACATAGTCCAAGTGCCCTTTCGTTAACCTAGATAGTCCAAGTGCCCGCTAGGTAACCTACATAGTCCAAGTTCCCGCTAGGTAACATAGATAGTCCAAGTGCCCATTACCTAACCTAGATAATCCAATTGCCCGCTATGCAACATATATAGTCCAAGTGCCCATTCGTTAACCTAGAAGTCGAAGTGCCCGCTAGGAAACCTACATAGTCCAAATGCCCGTTCGGTAACCTACATATACCAAGTGCCCGCTAGGTAACCTAGATAGTGCAAGTGGCCACTAGGTAACCTACATAGTCCAAGTGCCCGCTAGTTAACCTAGATAGTCCAAGTGCCCGTTTGTTAACTTAGATAGTCCAAGTGCCCACTAGGTAACCTAGAGAGTCCAATTGCCTGCTAGGTAAGTTACATAGTCTAAATGCCCGTTCGTTAACCTACATAGTCCAAGGGCCCACTATTTAACCTAGATCGTCCAAGTGTCTTTGATTAACCTACATAGTCCAAGTGCCCGCAAGGTAACCTATAAAGTCCAAGTTCCAGCTATGTAACCTAGATAGTCCAATGGCCCGCTAGTTAACCTACATAGTCCAAGTGCCCGCTAGGTAAACTAGATAATCCTAGTGCCCGCTAAGGAACCTACATAGTCCAAGTGCACGCTAGTTAACCCAGATAGTCCAATTGCCCGCTAGTTAACCTAGATAGTCCAAGTGCCCCTAGGTAACCTACATAGTGCAAGTGTCCCCTAGTTAACCTACATATTCCAAGTGCCCGCTAGTTAACATAGATAGTCCAAGTGCCTGCTAGGGAACATACATGGTCCAAGTGCCCGCTAGGTAATCTAGATAGTGCAAGTGCACGGTAGTTAACCTACATAGTCCAAGTGCCCGCTAGTTATCCTTGATAGTCCAAGTGCCTTCTAGTTAACTTAAATAGTCCAAGTGCCCGCTAGGTAACCTACATAGTCCAAGTGCCCACTAGGTAACCTAAATTATCCAAATGCCCGCTAGGGAAAATACATAGTCCAAGTGCCCGCTAGTTAACCTAGATAGTCCAAGTGCCCGCTAGTAAACCTAGATAGTCCAAGGGCCCGCTAGTTAATCTAGAGAGTCCAAGTGCCCGCTAGTTAACCTACATAGTCCAAGGGCCCTCTAGTTAACCTAGATAGTCCAAGTGCCCGCTATGGGACGTACATAGTCCAAGTGCCCGCTAGGTAACCTAGATAGTCCAAGTGCCCGCTAGGTAACCAACATAGTCCAAGTGCCCACTAGGTAACCTAAATAATCCAAATGCCCGCTAGGGAAACTACATAGTCCAAGTGCCCGCTAGTTAACCTAGATAGTCCAAGTGCCCGCTAGGGAATCTACATAGTCCAAGGGCCCAGTAGTTAACGTAGATAGTCCAAGTGCCGCTAGTTAATCTACATAGTTCAAGGGCCCGCTAGTTAACCTACATATTCCAAGTGCCTGCTAGGTAACCTAGATAGTCCAAGGGCCCGCTAGTTAACCTACATAGTCCATGGGCTCACTTGTTAACTTTGATAGTCCAAGTGCCCGCTAGTTAACCTAGATTGTCCAAGTGCCCGCTAGTTAACCTAGATTGTCCAAGTGCCCGATAGGGATCCTTCATAATCCAAGTGCCTTCTAGGTAACCTAGATAGTCCAAGTGCTCGCTAGTTAACCTAGATAGTCCTAGTGCCCGTTAGTTAACCTAGATAGTCCAATTGCCCACTAGGGGACGTACATAGTCCATGTGCCTGCTAGGAAACTTAGATAGTCCAAGTGCCCGCTATTTAACCTACATAGTCAAATTTCCCGCTAGTTAACCTAAGTAGTACCAATGTCTGATAGGGATCCTACATAGTCAAAGTGCCCGCTAGGTTACCTAGACAGTCCTAGTGCCCGCTAGTTAACCTACATAGTCCAAGTGCCCGATAGGGAACCTACATAATCCAAGTGCCCGATAGGGAACTTACATAATCCAAGTGCCCGCTAGGGAACCTACACAGTCCATGTGCCCGCTAGGCAACCTACATAGTCCAAGTGCCCGTTAGTTAACCTAGATAGTCAAAGTGCCTGCTAGTTAACCTAGATAGTCCAAGTGCCCGCTAGGTAACCTACATAGTCCAAGTTCCCGCTTGGTAAACTTAATAGTCCAAATGCCCGCTAGGGAAATTACATAGTCCAAGTGCCCGCTAGTTAACCTAGATACTCCAAGTGCCTGCTAGTAAACCTACATAATCCATGGGCCAGCTAGTTAACCTACATATTGCGAGGGCCCGCTAGTTAACCTAGATCGTGCAAGTGTCCGCTAGTTAACCTACATAGTCCTCGTGTCCGCTAGGTAACCTAGATAGTCCAAGTGCCCGCTAGGGATCCTTCATAATCCAAGTGCCTGCTAGGTAACCTAGATAGTCCAAGTGCCCGATAGCTAACCTAGATAGTCCTAGTTCCCTTTAGTAAACCTAGATAGTCCAAGTGCCCGCTAGTTAACCTAGATAGTCCTAGTTCCCATTAGTTAACCTAGATCGTCCAAGTGCCCACTAGGGGACGTACAAAGTCTAAGTGGCCGCAAGTTAACCTACATAGTGCAAGGTCCACTAGTTAGCCTAGATAGTCCAAGTGCCCGCTAGTTAACCTACATAGTACAAGGGCCCGCTAGTTGACCTAGATAGTCCAAGTTCCCGCTAGTTAACCTAGATAGTCAAAGTGCCCGCTAGTTAACCTAAGTAGTACAAATGCCTGATAGGCATCCTACATAGTCCAAGTGCCCGCTAGTTAACCTACATAATCCAAGTCCCCGCTAGGTAACCTAGACAGTCCAAGTGACCATTATGTTACCTACATAGTCCAAGTGCCCTCTGGGTAACCTAGATAGTCCAAGTGCCCGCTAGTTAACCTACATAGTCCAAGTGCCTGCTAGGTAAACTACATAGTCCACGTGCCCACTAGGTAACCTAGACAGCCCAATTGCCCGCTATTTAACCTAGACAGTCCAAGTACCCGATAGGGAACCTACATAGTCCAAGTGCCCGCTGGGAACCTACATAGTCCAAGTGCTCGCTAGGGAACCTACATAGTCCAAGTGCCCGTTAGTTAACCTAGATAGTCAAAGTGCCTGCTAGGTAACCTAAATAATCCAAGTGCCTGCTAGGGAACCTACATAGTCCAAGTGCCCGCTAGGTAACCTAGATAGTCCAATTGCCCGTTAGCTAACCTACATAGTCGAAGTGTCCGCTAGTTACCCTACATAGTCCAAGTGCCCGTTCGTTAACCTAGATAGTCCAAGTGCCCGCTAGGTAACCTAAGTAGTACAAATGTCCGATAGGGATCCTACATAGTCCAAGTGCCCGCTGGTAATCTACATAGTTCAAGTGCCCGTTCGTTAACCTAGATAGGCCAAGTGCCTGCTAGGTAACCTAGACAGTCCAAGTGCCCGCTAGGTTACATACATAGTCCAAGTGCACGTTCGTTAACCTAGATAGTCCAAGTGCCCGCTGGTAACCTACATAGTCCAAGGGCCCGCTAGGTAACCTTGATAGTCCAAGTGCCTTCTAGTTAACCTACATAGTCCAAGTGCCCGCTAGGTAACCTACATAGTCCAAGTGCCCACTAGGTAACCTAAATAATCCAAATGGCCGCTAGGGAAACTACATAGTCCAAGTGCCCGCTAGTTAACCTAGATAGTCCAAGTACCCGCTAATTAACCTATATAGTCCAAGTGCCTTCTAGTTAACCTACATAGTGCAAGGGCCCGCTAGTTAACCTAGATCGTGCAAGTGTCCGCTAGTTAACCTACATAGTCCACGTGTCCGCTAGGTAACCTAGATAGTCCAAGTGCCCGCTAGGGATCCTTCATAATCCAAGTGCCTGCTAGGTAACCTAGATAGTCCAAGTGCCCGATAGTTAACCTAGATAGTCCTAGTTCCCTTTAGTAAACCTAGATAGTCCAAGTGCCCGCTAGTTAACCTAGATAGTCCTAGTTCCCATTAGTTAACCTAGATAGTCCAAGTGCCCACTAGGGGACGTACAAAGTCCAAGTGGCCGCTAGTTAACCTACATAGTCCAAGGTCCACTAGTTAGCCTAGATAGTCCAAGTGCCCGCTAGGTTACCTACATAGTCCAAGTGCATGTTCGTTAACCTAGAAAATCCAAGTGCCCGCTGGTAACCTACATTGTCCAAGGGCCCGCTAGGTAACCTTGATAGTCCAAGTGCTTTCTAGTTAACCTACATAGTCCAAGTGCCCGCTAGGTAACCTACATAGTCCAAGTGCCCACTAGGTAACCTATATAATCCAAATGCCCGCTAGGGAAACTACATAGTCCAAGTGCCCGTTAGTTAACCTAGATAGTCCAAATGCCCACTAGGGGACGTACATAGTCCAAGTGCCCGCTAGGTAACCTAGATAGTCCAAGTGCGCGCTAGTTAACCTACATAGTCTAAGGGCCCGCTAGTTAACCTACATAGTACATGGGCCCGCTAGTTGACCTAGATAGACCAAGTGCCCGCTAGTTAACCTAGATCGTCCAAGTGCCCGCTAGTTAACCTAAGTAGTCCAAAATGTCCGATAGGGATCCTACATAGTCCATATGCCCGCTAGGTACCCTGCATAGTCCAAGTGCCTGTTCGTTAACCTAGATAGTCAAAGTGCCCGCTAGGTAACCTAGACAGTCCAAGTGCCCGCTAGGTTACCTACATAGTCCAAGTGCCCGTTCATTAACCAAGATAGTCCAAGTGCCTGCTAGGTTACCTAGACAGTCCAAGTGCCCGCTAGTTAACCTACATAGTCCAAGTGCCCGATAGGGAACCTACATAGTCCAAGTGCCAGTTAGTTAACCTAGATAGTCCAAGTGCCCACTAGGGGACGTACATAGTCCAAGTGCCCGCTAGGTAACCTACATAGTCCAAGTTCCCGATAGTAACCTAAATAGTCCAAATGCCCGCTAGGGAAACTACATAGTCCAAGTGCCTGCTAGTTAACCTAGATAGTCCAAGTGCCTGTTAGTAAACCTACATAATCCATGGGCCCGCTAGTTAACCTACATAGTCCAAGTGCCCGCTAGGGAAGGTACATAGTCCATGTGGCCGCTAGGTAACCTAGAGAGTGCAAGTGCCCGCTAGTTAACCTACATAGTCCAAGTGCCTGCTAGGTAACCTAGATAGTCCAAGGGTCTGCTAGTTAACCTACATAGTCCAAGTGCCCGCTAGGTAACCTACATAGTGCAAGTGTCCGCTAGTTAACCTACATAGTCAAAGTGCCCGCTAGTTAACCTAGATAGTCCAAGTGCCCGCTAGGTAACCTACATAGTACAAGTGTCCGCTAGTTAACCTAGATCGTCCAATTGTCCGCTAGTTAACCTACATAGTCCAATTGCCCGCTAGGTAACCTAGACAGTCCAATTGCCCGCTAGTTAACCTACATAGTCCAAGTGCCCGATAGGGAACCTACATAATCCAAGGGCCCGCTAGGCAACGTACATAGTCCAAGTGCCCGCTAGGTAACCTAGATAGTCCAAGTGCGCGCTAGTTAACCTACATGGTCCAAGTGCCCGATAGGGAACCTACATAATCCAAGGGCCCGCTAGGCAACCTTCATAGTCCAAGTGTCCGCTAGGTAACCTAGATAGTCCAAGTGCGCGCTAGTTAACCTACATAGTCCAAGTGCCCGTTCATTAACCTAGATAGTCCAAGTGCCTGCTAGGTTACCTAGACAGTCCAAGTGCCCGCTAGTTAACCTATATAGTCCAAGTGCCCGATAGGGAACCTACATAGTCCAAGTGCCCGCTAGGCAACCTACATATTCCAAGTGCTAATTAGTTAACCTAGATAGTCCAAGTGCCCACTAGGGGACGTACATAGTCCAAGTGCCCGCTAGGTAACCTACATAGTCCAAGTTCCCGATGGTAACCTAAATAGTCCAAATGCCCGCTAGGGAAACTACATAGTCCAAGTGCCTGCTAGTTAACCTAGATAGTCCAAGTGCCTGTTTGTAAACCTACATAATACATGGGCCCGCTAGTTAACCTACATAGTCCAAGTGCCTGCTAGGGAAGGTACATAGTCCATGTGCCCGCTAGGTAACCTAGAGAGTGCAAGTGCCCGCTAGTTAACCTACATAGTCCAAGTGCCTGCTAGGTAACCTAGATAGTCCAAGGGTCTGATAGTTAACCTACATAGTCCAAGTGCCCGCTAGGTAACCTACATAGTGCAAGTGTCCGCTCGTTAACCTACATAGTCAAACTGCCCTCTAGTTAACCTAGATAGTCCAAGTGCACGCTAGGTAACCTACATAGTACAAGTGTCCGCTAGTTAACCTAGATGGTCCAATTGTCCGCTAGTTAACCTACATAGTCAAATTGCCCGCTAGGTAACCTAGACAGTCCAATTGCCCGCTAGTTAACCTACATAGTCCAAGTGCCCGATAGGGAACCTACATAATCCAAGGGCCCGCTAGGCAACCTACATAGTCCAAGTGCCCGTTAGTTAACCTAGATAGTCAAAGTGCCTGCTAGGTAACCTAGATAGTCCAAGTGCACGCTAGTTAACCTAGATAGTCCAAGTGCCCGCTAGTTAACCTAGATAATCCAAGTGCCCGCTAGTTAACCTAGATAGTCCAAGTGCCCGCTAGGTAACCTACATATTACAAGTGTCCGCTAGTTAACCTAGATCGTCCAATTGTCCGCTAGTTAACCTACATAGTCCAATTGCCCGCTAGGTAACCTAGACAGTCCAAGTGCCCGCTAGTTAACCTACATAGTCCAAGTGCCCGATAGGGAACCTACATAATCCAAGGGCCCGCTAGGCAACCTACATAGTCCAAGTGCCCGTTAGTTAACCTACATAGTCAAAGTGCCTGCTAGGTAACCTAGATCGTCCAAGGGCCCCATAGTTAGCCTACATAGTCCAAGTGCCCGCTAGGTAACCTAGATAGTCCAAGTGCCCGTTCGGTAACCTGATAGTCCAAGTGCCCTTTAGGGAACCTAGATAGTCCAAGGGCCCGCTAGAAAACCTACATAGTCCATGGGCCCGCTAGTTAACCTACATAGTCCAAGTACCCGCTAAGAAACCTAGATAGTCCAAGTGCACGCTAGTTAACCTAGAGAGTCCAAGTGCCCTCTAGTTAACCTAGATCTTCCAAGTGCCCGCTAAGAAACCTAGATAGTCCAAGTGCCCGTTACCTAACCTAGATAGTCCAATTGCCCGCTATGCAACATACATAGTCCAAGTGCCCGTTCGTTAACCTAGAAGTCCACGTGCCCGCTAGGTAACCTAGACTCTCCAAGTGCCCGCTAGGTTACCTACATAGTCCAAATGCCCGTTCGGTAACCTAGATAGTGCAAGGGCCCGCTAGTTAACCTACATAGTCAAAGTGCCCGGTAGTTAACTTACATAGTTCAAGTGTCCGTAGGGAACATACATAGTCCAAGTGCCCGCTAGGGAACATACAGAGTCCAAGTGCCCGCTAAGGAATCTGCATAGTCCAAGGGCCCGCTAGTTAATGTAGGTAGTCCAAGTGCCGCTAGTTAATCTACATAGTTCAAGGGCCCACTAGTTAACCTACATAGTCCAAGTACCCGCTAGTTAACCTAGATCGTCCAAGTGTCCGCTAATTACCCTACATAGTACAAGTGACCACTAGGGAACCTAGATAGTCCAAGTGCCCGCTCTGGAACCTACATAGTCCAAGTGCCTGCTAGGGAACCTACATAGTCCAAGTGCCTGCTCTGGAACATACCTAGTCCAAGTGCCCGCTAGGGAATCTACATAGTCCAAGGGCCCACTAGTTAATTTAGATAGTCCAAGTGCCGCTAGTTAACCTACATAGTCCAAGTACCCGCTTGTTAACCTAGATTGTCCAAGTGGCCGCTAGGTAACCTACATAGTCCAAGGACCCGCTAGTTAACCTACATAATCCTAGGGCCCGCTAGTTAACCTACATCGTCCAAGGGCCCGCTAGTTAACCTAGATAGTCCAAGTGCACGATAGTTAACCTACATAGTCCAAGTGCCCGCTAGGTAACCTAGACAGTTCAAGTGACCACTAGGTTACCTACATAGACCAAGTGCCCGTTCGTTAACCTACATAGTCCAAGTGCCCGCTAGGTAACCAATATAGTCCAAATGCCCGCTAAGGGCCCTAATTGTCCAAATGCCCGCTAGTAACCTAGATAGTCCAAGTGCTCGCTAGTTAACCTAGATAGTCCAAGTGCCCGCTAGTTAACCTAGATAGACCAAGTGCCCCCTAGGGAACCTACATAGTCCAAGTGCCCGTTAGGTAACCTAGATAGTCCAAATGCCCGCTAGGGAACCCACATAGTCCAAGTGCCCGCTATGGAACTTACATAGTCCAAGGGCCCGCTAGGGAACATACATAGTCCAAGGGCCCATTAGTTAAACTAGATAGTCCCAGTGCCCGCTAGGTAACCTAGATAGTTCAACAGTCCGGTAGGTAACCTACATACTCCAAGTACCCGCTAGGTAACGTAGATAGCTCAAGTGAATGCTAGGTAACCTAGATAGTCCTAGTGCCTGCTAGGTAACCTACAAAGTCTAAGTGCCCGCTAGGTAATCTATATAATCCAAATGACCGCTAGGGAGCCTACATAGTCCAAATGACCGCTAGGTAACCTAGATAGTCTAAGGGCCATGTAGGTAACCTACATAGTCCTAGTGCCCCCTAGTTAACCTACATTTTTCCAAGTGCCCGATAAGGAACCTACATAGTCCAAGTGCCCGCTAGGTACCCTAAGTAGTCCAAATGCCCTCTAGTTAACCTACATAGTCCAAGTGCCCGATAGGGAACCTAAATAATCCAAGTGCCCGCTAGGGAACCTACATAGTCCAAGTGCCCGTTAAGTAACCTAGATAGTCCAAATGCCCACCAGGAAACCCACATAGTCCAAGTGCCCATAGGGAACTTACATAGTCCAAGTGCCCGTTAGTTAACCTCGATAGCCCAAGTGCCCGCTTGGTAACCTAGATAGTCCAACAGCCCGTAGGTAACCTACATACTCCAAGAACCCGCTAGGTAACATAGATAGTTCAAGTGCCAGCTTGGCAACCTAGATAGTCCAAGTGCCCGCTAGGTAACCTACAGAGTCTAAGTGCCCGCTAGGGAACCTACATAGTCAAAGTGCCCGCTAGGGAACCTGCATTGTACAAGTGCCCACTAATTAACCTAGATAGTCCAATTGCCCGCTACTTAACCTAGATAGTCCAAGTGCCCGCTAGTTAACCTTGATCATCCAAGTGCCCGCAAGTTAACCTACATAGTCCAAGTGCCTGCTAGGGAACCTACATTGTCCAAGTGCCCGCAGAGGAACCTACATAGTCCAAGTGCCCGTTAGGGAACCTAGATAGTCCAAGTGCCCTTAGGGAACCTATATAGTCCAAGTGCCCGCTAGGGAACCTACATAGTCAAAGTGCCCGCTAGGGAACCTGCATTGTGCAAGTGCCCGCTTGTTAACCTAGATAGTCCAAGTGCCCGCTAGTTAACCTAGATAGTCTAATTTCTCGATAGTTAACCTACATAGTCCAAGGTCAGCTAGTTAACCTAGATAGTCCAAGTGCCCGCTAGTTAACCTACATAGTCCCAGAACCTGCTAGTTAACCTAGATAGTCCAAGTGCCCGCTAGTTAACCTACATAGTCCAAGGGCCCGCTAGTTAACCTAGATATTCCAAGTGCCCGCTAGTTAACCTAGATCGTCCAAGTGCCCGCTAGGTAACCTACATATTACAAGTGTCCGCTAGTTAACCTAGATCGTCCAATTGTCCGCTAGTTAACCTACATAGTCCAATTGCCCGCTAGGTAACCTAGACAGTCCAAGTGCCCGCTAGTTAAACTACATAGTCCAAGTGCCCGATAGGGAACCTACATAATCCAAGGGCCCGCTAGGCAACCTACATAGTCCAAGTGCCCGTTAGTTAACCTAGATAGTCAAAGTGCCTGCTAGGTAACCTAGATCGTCCAAGGGCCCCATAGTTAGCCTACATAGTCCAAGTGCCCGCTAGGTAACCTAGATAGTCCAAGTGCCCGTTCGGTAACCTGATAGTCCAAGTGCCCTTTAGGGAACCTAGATAGTCCAAGGGCCCGCTAGAAAACCTACATAGTCCATGGGCCCGCTAGTTAACCTACATAGTGCAAGTGTCCGCTAGTTAACCTACATATTCCAAGTGCCCCCTAGTTAACCTACATAATCTAAGTTCACGTTAGATAACCTATATAGTCCAAGTGCCCGCTAGTTATCCTAGATAGTCCAAGTGCTCACTAGTTAACCTAGATAGTCCAAGTGCTCGCTAGTTAACCTAGATAGACCAAATGCCCGCTAGGGAACCTACCTAGTCCAAGTGCCCGATAGGGAACCTACATAGTCCAAGTGCCCGCTAGTTACCATAGATAGTCCAAGTACCCGCTAGGAAACGTACATAGTCCAAGTGCCCGCTAGTTAACGTACATAGTCCAAGTGCCCGCTAGGTAACGTAGATAGTCCAAGTGCCCGCTAGGGAACGTACATAGTCCCAGTGCCCGCTAGGTAACCTAGATAGTCCAAGTGCCCGCTATTTAACCTACATAATCCAAGTGACTGCTAGGTAACCTAGATAGTCCAAGTGCCCAGTAGTTAACCTACATAGTCAAAGTTCCCCCTAGGTAACCTAGATCGTCCAAGTGTCCGCTAGTTAACCTACATAGTCAATGGGCCCGCTAGTTAACCTACATAATGCAAGAGCCCGCTAGCTAACCTAGATAATCCAAGAGCCCGCTAGTTAACCTATATCGTCCAAGTGCCCGCTAGTTAACCTAGATCGTCCAAGTGCCCGCTAGTTAACCTACATAGTCAATGGGCCCGCTAGTTAACCTACATAGTGCAAGAGCCCGCTAGTTAACCTAGATCGTACAAGTGTCCGCTAGTTAACCTACACAGTCCACGTGCCAGTTAGCTAACCTAGATAGTCCAAGGGCCCGCTAGTTGACCTACATAGTCCAAGTGCCCGCTAGGGAACCTTCATAGTCCAAGTGCCACCTAGTTAACCTAGGTAGTCCAAGTGCCCGCTAGTTAACCTAGATAGTCCTATTGCCCGTTACTTAACCTAGATAGTCCAAGTGCCCACTAAGGGATGTACTTAGTCCATGAGCCCGTTAGCTAATCTAGATAGTCCAAGTGCCCGCTAGTTAACAATGATCATCCAAGTGCCCGCTAGTTAACCTAGATAGCCCAAGTGCCCTCTAGTTAACCTATATCGTCCAAGTGCCCGCTAGTTAACCTACATAGTCCAAGGGCCCGCTAGTTAACCTACATAGTCCAAGGTCCGCTAGTTAACCTAGATAGTCCAAGTGCTCGCTAGTTAACCTACATAGTACAAGGGCCCACTAGTTGACCTAGATAGTCCATGTGCCCGCTAGTTAACCTAGATAGTCCAAGTGCCCGCTAGGTAACCTAAGTAGTCCAAATGTCCGATAGGGATCCTACATAGTCCAGGGCCCGCTAGGTAACCCAGATCGTCCTAATGCTCGTTAGTTAACCTAGATAATCCATGTGCCCTCTAGGTAACCTAGACTGTCCAAGTGCCTGCTAGGTTACCTACATAGTCCAAGTGCCCGTTCGTTAACCTAGATAGTCCAAGTGCCCGTTACCTAACCTAGATAGTCCTTGTGCCCGCTAGGCAACCTACATAGCCCAAGAGCCCGTTCGTTAACCTAGAAGTCCAAGTGCCCGCTAGGTAACCTAGACAGTCCACGTGCCCGCTAGGTTACCTGCATATTCCAAGTGCCCGTTCGTTAACCTTAGATAGTCCAAGTGCCCACTAGGTAACCTACATAGTCCAAGTGCCCGCTAGGTAACCTATATAGCCCAAGTGCCCGCTAGGTAACCCAGATAGTCCAAGGGCCCGCTAGTTAACCTACATAGTCCAAGGGCTCACTTGTTCACTTTGATAGTTCAAGTGCCCGCTAGTTAACCTAGATCGTCCAAGTGCCCACTAGTTAACCTAGATTGTCCAAGTGCCCGCTAGTTAACCTACATAGTCCAAGGGCCCACTAGTTAACCTATATAGTCCAAGTGCCTGCTAGTTAACCTATATACCAAGTGCCCGTTTCGTAACCTAGATATTCCAAGGGCACGCTAGTTAACCTATATCTTCCAAGTGCCCGCTAGGCAACCTAGATAGTCCAAGTGCTCGCTAAGGAACCTACATAGTCCAAGTGCACGCTAGTTAACCTAGATAGTTCAATTGCCCGCTAGTTAACCTAGATAGTCCAAGTGCCTGCTAGGTAACCTACAGAGTGCAAGTGTCCGCTAGTTAACCTACATATTCCAAGTGCCCGCTAGGTAACCTAGATACTGCAAGTGCCCGCTAGTTAACCTAGATAGTTCAAGTACCCGCTAGGTAACCTAGATCGTCCAAGGGCCCCCTAGTTAGCCTACATAGTAAGTGCCCGGTAGTTAATCTAGATAGTCCAAGTGCCGCTAGTTAATCTACATAGTTCAAGGGCCCGCTAGTTAACCTACATAGTCCAAGTACCCGCTAAGAAACCTAGATAGTCCAAGTGCACGCTAGTTAACCTAGAGAGTCCAAGTGCCCTCTAGTTAACCTAGATCTTCCAAGTGCCCGCTAAGAAACCTAGATAGTCCAAGTGCCCGTTACCTAACCTAGATAGTCCAATTGCCCGCTATGCAACATACATAGTCCAAGTGCCCGTTCGTTAACCTAGAAGTCCACGTGCCCGCTAGGTAACCTAGACTCTCCAAGTGCCCGCTAGGTTACCTACATAGTCCAAATGCCCGTTCGGGAACCTAGATAGTGCAAGGGCCCGCTAGTTAACCTACATAGTCAAAGTGCCCGGTAGTTAACTTACATAGTTCAAGTGTCCGTAGGGAACATACATAGTCCAAGTGCCCGCTAGGGAACATACAGAGTCCAAGTGCCCGCTAAGGAATCTGCATAGTCCAAGGGCCCGCTAGTTAATGTAGGTAGTCCAAGTGCAGCTAGTTAATCTACATAGTTCAAGGGCCCACTAGTTAACCTACATAGTCCAAGTACCCGCTAGTTAACCTAGATCGTCCAAGTGTCCGCTAATTACCCTACATAGTACAAGTGACCACTAGGGAACCTAGAAAGTCCAAGTGCCCGCTCTGGAACCTACATAGTCCAAGTGCCTGCTAGGGAACCTACATAGTCCAAGTGCCCGCTCTGGAACATACCTAGTCCAAGTGCCCGCTAGGGAATCTACATAGTCCAAGGGCCCACTAGTTAATTTAGATAGTCCAAGTGCCCCTAGTTAACCTACATAGTCCAAGTACCCGCTTGTTAACCTAGATTGTCCAAGTGGCCGCTAGGTAACCTACATAGTCCAAGGACCCGCTAGTTAAACTACATAATCCTAGGGCCCGCTAGTTAACCTACATCGTCCAAGGGCCCGCTAGTTAACCTAGATAGTCCAAGTGCACGATAGTTAACCTACATAGTCCAAGTGCCCGCTAGGTAACCTAGACAGTTCAAGTGACCACTAGGTTACCTACATAGACCAAGTGCCCGTTCGTTAACCTACATAGTCCAAGTGCCCGCTAGGTAACCAATATAGTCCAAATGCCCGCTAAGGGCCCTAATTGTCCAAATGCCCGCTAGTAACCTAGATAGTCCAAGTGCTCGCTAGTTAACCTAGATAGTCCAAGTGCCCGCTAGTTAACCTAGATAGACCAAGTGCCCCCTAGGGAACCTACATAGTCCAAGTGCCCGTTAGGTAACCTAGATAGTCCAAATGCCCGCTAGGGAACCCACATAGTCCAAGTGCCCGCTAGGGAACTTACATAGTCCAAGGGCCCGCTAGGGAACATACATAGTCCAAGGGCCCGTTAGTTAACCTAGATAGTCCCAGTGCCCGCTAGGTAACCTAGATAGTTCAACAGTCCGGTAGGTAACCTACATACTCCAAGTACCCGCTAGGTAACGTAGATAGCTCAAGTGAATGCTAGGTAACCTAGATAGTCCTAGTGCCTGCTAGGTAACCTACAAAGTCTAAGTGCCCGCTAGGTAATCTATATAATCCAAATGACCGCTAGGGAGCCTACATAGTCCAAATGACCGCTAGGTAACCTAGATAGTCTAAGGGCCATGTAGGTAACCTACATAGTCCTAGTGCCCCCTAGTTAACCTACATTTTTCCAAGTGCCCGATAAGGAACCTACATAGTCCAAGTGCCCGCTAGGTACCCTAAGTAGTCCAAATGCCCTCTAGTTAACCTACATAGTCCAAGTGCCCGATAGGGAACCTAAATAATCCAAGTGCCCGCTAGGGAACCTACATAGTCCAAGTGCCCGTTAAGTAACCTAGATAGTCCAAATGCCCACCAGGAAACCCACATAGTCCAAGTGCCCATAGGGAACTTACATAGTCCAAGTGCCCGTTAGTTAACCTCGATAGCCCAAGTGCCCGCTTGGTAACCTAGATAGTCCAACAGCCCGTAGGTAACCTACATACTCCAAGAACCCGCTAGGTAACATAGATAGTTCAAGTGCCAGCTTGGCAACCTAGATAGTCCAAGTGCCCGCTAGGTAACCTACAGAGTCTAAGTGCCCGCTAGGGAACCTACATAGTCAAAGTGCCCGCTAGGGAACCTGCATTGTACAAGTGCCCACTAATTAACCTAGATAGTCCAATTGCCCGCTACTTAACCTAGATAGTCCAAGTGCCCGCTAGTTAACCTTGATCATCCAAGTGCCCGCAAGTTAACCTACATAGTCCAAGTGCCTGCTAGGGAACCTACATTGTCCAAGTGCCCGCAGAGGAACCTACATAGTCCAAGTGCCCGTTAGGGAACCTAGATAGTCCAAGTGCCCTTAGGGAACCTATATAGTCCAAGTGCCCGCTAGGGAACCTACATAGTCAAAGTGCCCGCTAGGGAACCTGCATTGTGCAAGTGCCCGCTTGTTAACCTAGATAGTCCAAGTGCCCGCTAGTTAACCTAGATAGTCTAATTTCTCGATAGTTAACCTACATAGTCCAAGGTCAGCTAGTTAACCTAGATAGTCCAAGTGCCCGCTAGTTAACCTACATAGTCCCAGAACCTGCTAGTTAACCTAGATAGTCCAAGTGCCCGCTAGTTAACCTACATAGTCCAAGGGCCCGCTAGTTAACCTAGATATTCCAAGTGCCCGCTAGTTAACCTAGATCGTCCAAGTGTACGCTAGTTAACCTACATAGTCCATGTTCCCGTTAGGTAACCTAGATAGTACAAGTGCCCGCAAGGTAACCTACATAGTCCAAGTGCCCGCTAGGTAACCTAGATATTCCAAGTTCCTGTTAGCTAACCTAGACAATCCAAGTGCCCACTAGTTAACCTACATAGTACAGGTTCCCCCTAGGTAATCTAGATAGTCCAAGGGCCCGCTAGGTAACCTACATTGTCCTAGTGCCCCCTAGTTAATCTACATTCTCCAAGTGCCCGATAGGGAACCTACATTGTCCATATGCCCGTTAGGTAACCTAGATAGTCCAAATGCCCGCTAGGGAACCCACATAGTCCAAGTGCCCGCTAGGGAACTTATATAGTCCAAGGGCCCGCTAGGGAACCTATATAGTTCAAGTGCCCGTTAGTTAACCTAGATAGTCCAAGTGCCCGCTAGGTAACCTAGATAGTTCAACAGCCCTGTAGGTAACCTACATTCTCCAAGTACCCGCTAGGTAACGTAGATAGTTCAAGTGCCTGCTAGGTAACCTAGATAGTCCTAGTGCCCGCTAGGTAACCTACAAAGACTAAGTGCCCACTAGGTAATCTATATAGTCCAAATGACCGCTAGGGAGCCTACATAGTCCAAATGCCCGCTAGGTAACCTAGATAGTCTAAGGGCCCTCTAGGTAACCTACATAGTCCTAGTGCCCCCTAGTTAACCTACCTTTTCCAAGTGCCCGATAAGGAACCTACATAGTCCAAGTGCCCGCTAGGTACCCTACATAATCCAAATGCCCGCTAGGTAACCTAGATAGTCCAAGTGCCCGATAGGGAACCTACATAATCCAAGTGCCCTCTAGGGAACCTACATAGTCCAAGTGCCCATTAAGTAACCTAGATAGTCCAAATGCCCGCCAGGAAAACCACATAGTCCAAGTGCCCGCTAGGGAACTTACATAGTCCAAGGGCCTGAGAGGGATCCTACATAGTCAAAGTGCCCGTTAGTTAACCTAGATAGTCCAAGTGCCCGCTTGGTAACCTAGATAGTCCAACAGCCCGCTAGGTAACCTACACACTCCAAGAACCCGCTAGGTAACATATATAGTTCAAGTTCCAGCTAGGTAACCTAGACAGTCCAAGTGCCCGCTAGGTAACCTACAGAGTCTAAGTGCCCGCTGGGTTATCTATATAGTCCAAATACCCGCTGGGGAACCTACATAGTCCAAGTGCCCACTAGGTAACCTAGATAATCCAAGTGCCCGCTAGTTAACCTAGATCGTCCAAGTGACCACTAATTTACCTACATAGTCAATGGGCCCGCTAGTTAACCTACATAGTGCAAGAGCCCGCTAGTTAACCTAGATCGTGCAAGTGTCCGCTAGTTAACCTACATAGTCCAAGTGCCAGTTAGCTAACCTAGATAGTCCAAGGGCCTTCTAGTTACCCTACATAGTCCAAGTGCCCGCTACGTAACCTACATAGTGCAAGTGTCTGCTAGTTAACCTACATAGTCCAAGTGCCCGCTAGTTAATCTAGATAGTCCAAGTGCCCGCTAGGTAACCTAGATAGACCAAGGGCCCGCTAGTTAACCTACATAGTCCAAGTGCCCGGTAGTTAACTTACATAGTTCAAGTGTCCGTAGGGAACATTCATAGTCCAAGTGCCGCCTAGGGAACCTACATAGTCCAAGTGCCCGCTAGGGATCCTACGTAGTCCAAGTGCCCGCTAGGGAATCTACATAGTCCAAGGGCCCGCTAGTTATCGTAGATAGTCCAAGTGCTGCTAGTTAATCTACATAGTCCAAGGGCCCGCTAGTTAACCTACATAGTCCAAGTGCCCGATAGGGAACCTACATAGTCCACGTGCCTGCTAGGGAACCTACATAGTTCAAGTGCCCGCACTGGAACATACATAGTCCAAGTGCCCGCTAGGGAATCTACATAGTCCAAGGGCCCGTTAGTTAACGTAGATAGTCCAAGTGCCGCTAGTTAATCTACATAATCCAAGGGCCCGCTAGTTAACCTACATAGTCCAAGTACCCGCTAGTTAACCTAGATCGTTCAAGGGCCCGCGAGTTAACCTACATCGTCCAAGGGCCCGCTAGTTAACCTAGATAGTCCAAGTGCCCGCTAGTTAACCTACATAGTCCAAGTGCCCGCTAGGTAACCTAGACATTTCATTTGACCACTACGTTACCTACATAGTCCAAGTGCCCGTTCGTTAACCTACATAGTCCAAGTGCCCGCTAGGTAACCAATATAGTCCAAATGCCCGCTAGGGGCCCTAATAGGCCATATGCCCGCTAGTTAACCTAGATAGTCCAAGTGCTCGCTAGTTAACCTAGATAGACCAAGTGCCCGCTAGGGAACCTATCTAGTCCAAGTACCCGCTAGGAAACGTACATAGTCCAAGTGCCCGCTAGGTAACGTACATAGTCCATGTGCCCGCTAGGTAACGTAGATAGTCCAAGTGCCCGCTAGGGAACGTACATAGTCCAAGTGCCTGCTAGGTAACCTAGATAGTCCAAGTGCCCACTAGTTAACCTACATAGTACAGGTTCCCCCTAGGTAACCTAGATAGTCCAAGGGCCCGCTAGGTAACCTACATTGTCCTAGTGCCCCCTAGTTAACCTACATTCTCCAAGTGCCCGATAGGGAACCTACATAGTCCAAGTGCCCGTTAGGTAACCTAGATAGTCCAAATGCGCGCTAGGTAACCTAGATAGTCCAAGTGCCCCCTAGGGAACTTATATAGTCCAAGGGCCCGCTAGGGAACCTACATAGTCCAAGTGCCCGTTAGTTAACCTGGATAGTCCAAGTGCCCGCTAGGTAACCTAGATAGTTCAACAGTCCGGTAGGTAACCTACATACTCCAAGTACCCGCTAGTTAACGTAGATAGTTCAAGTGAATGCTAGGTAACCTAGATAGTCCTAGTGCCCGCTAGGTAACCTACAAAGTCTAAGTGCCCGCTAGGTAATCTATATAATCCAAATGACCGCTAGGGAGCCTACATAGTCCAAATGACCGCTAGGTAACCTAGATAGTCTAAGGGCCATCTAGGTAACCTACATAGTCCTAGTGCCCCCTAGTTAACCTACATTTTTCCAAGTGCCCGATAAAGAACCTACATAGTCCAAGTGCCCGCTAGGTACCCTAAGTAGTCCAAATGCCCTCTAGTTAACCTACATAGTCCAAGTGCCCGATAGGGAACCTAAATAATCCAAGTGCCCGCTAGGGAACCTACATAGTCCAAGTGCCCGTTAAGTAACCTAGATAGTCCAAATGCCCACCAGGAAACCCACATAGTCCAAGTGCCCATAGGGAACTTACATAGTCCAAGTGCCCGTTAGTTAACCTCGATAGTCCAAGTGCCCGCTTGGTAACCTAGATAGTCCAAAAGCCCGTAGGTAACCTACATACTCCAAGAACCCGCTAGGTAACATAGATAGTTCAAGTGCCAGCTTGGCAACCTAGATAGTCCAAGTGCCCGCTAGGTAACCTACAGAGTCTAAGTGCCCGCTAGGAAACCTACATAGTCAAAGTGCCCGCAAGGGAACCTGCATTGTACAAGTGCCCGCTAATTAACCTAGATAGTCCAATTGCCCACTACTTAACCTAGATAGTCCAAGTGCCCGCTAGTTAACCTTGATCATCCAAGTGCCCGCAAGTTAACCTACATAGTCCAAGTGCCTGCTAGGGAACCTACATTGTCCAAGTGCCCGCAGAGGAACCTACATAGTCCAAGTGCCCGTTAGGGAACCTAGATAGTCCAAGTGCCCTTAGGGAACCTATATAGTCCAAGTGCCCGCTAGGGAACCTACATAGTCAAAGTGCCCGCTAGGGAACCTGCATTGTGCAAGTGCCCGCTTGTTAACCTAGATAGTCCAAGTGCCCGCTAGTTAACCTAGATAGTCTAATTTCTCGATAGTTAACCTACATAGTCCAAGGTCAGCTAGTTAACCTAGATAGTCCAAGTGCCCGCTAGTTAACCTACATAGTCCCAGAACCTGCTAGTTAACCTAGATAGTCCAAGTGCCCGCTAGTTAACCTACATAGTCCAAGGGCCCGCTAGTTAACCTAGATATTCCAAGTGCCCGCTAGTTAACCTAGATCGTCCAAGTGTACGCTAGTTAACCTACATAGTCCATGTTCCCGTTAGGTAACCTAGATAGTACAAGTGCCCGCAAGGTAACCTACATGGTCCAAGTGCCCGCTAGGTAACCTAGATATTCCAAGTTCCTGTTAGCTAACCTAGACAATCCAAGTGCCCTCTAGGTAACCTACATAGTCCAAGTGCCCTTTCGTTAACCTAGATAGTCCAAGTGCCCGCTAGGTAACCTACATAGTCCAAGTTCCCGCTAGGTAACATAGATAGTCCAAGTGCCCATTACCTAACCTAGATAATCCAATTGCCCGCTATGCAACATATATAGTCCAAGTGCCCATTCGTTAACCTAGAAGTCGAAGTGCCCGCTAGGAAACCTACATAGTCCAAATGCCCGTTCGGTAACCTACATATTCCAAGTGCCCGCTAGGTAACCTAGATAGTGCAAGTGGCCACTAGGTAACCTACATAGTCCAAGTGCCCGCTAGTTAACCTAGATAGTCCAAGTGCCCGTTTGTTAACTTAGATAGTCCAAGTGCCCACTAGGTAACCTAGAGAGTCCAATTGCCTGCTAGGTAAGTTACATAGTCTAAATGCCCGTTCGTTAACCTACATAGTCCAAGGGCCCACTATTTAACCTAGATCGTCCAAGTGTCTTTGATTAACCTACATAGTCCAAGTGCCCGTTCGGTAACCTACATATTCCAAGTGCCCGCTAGGTAACCTAGATAGTGCAAGTGGCCACTAGGTAACCTACATAGTCCAAGTGCCCGCTAGTTAACCTAGATAGTCCAAGTGCCCGTTTGTTAACTTAGATAGTCCAAGTGCCCACTAGGTAACCTAGAGAGTCCAATTGCCTGCTAGGTAAGTTACATAGTCTAAATGCCCGTTCGTTAACCTACATAGTCCAAGGGCCCACTATTTAACCTAGATCGTCCAAGTGTCTTTGATTAACCTACATAGTGCAAGTGCCCGCAAGGTAACCTATAAAGTCCAAGTTCCAGCTATGTAACCTAGATAGTCCAATGGCCCGCTAGTTAACCTACATAGTCCAAGTGCCCGCTAGGTAAACTAGATAATCCTAGTGCCCGCTAAGGAACCTACATAGTCCAAGTGCACGCTAGTTAACCCAGATAGTCCAAGTGCCCGCTAGTTAACCTAGATAGTCCAAGTGCCCCTAAGTAACCTACATAGTGCAAGTGTCCCCTAGTTAACCTACATATTCCAAGTGCCCGCTAGTTAACATAGATAGTCCAAGTGCCCGCTAGGGAACATACATGGTCCAAGTGCCCGCTAGGTAACCTAGATAGTGCAAGTGCACGGTAGTTAACCTACATAGTCCAAGTGCCCGCTAGTTAACCTTGATAGTCCAAGTGCCTTCTAGTTAACTTAAATAGTCCAAGTGCCCGCTAGGTAACCTACATAGTCCAAGTGCCCACTAGGTAACCTAAATTATCCAAATGCCCGCTAGGGAAACTACATTGTCCAAGTGCCCGCTAGTTAACCTAGATAGTCCAAGTGCCCGCTAGTAAACCTAGATAGTCCAAGGGCCCGCTAGTTAATCTAGAGAGTCCAAGTGCCCGCTAGTTTACCTACATAGTCCAAGGGCCCTCTAGTTAACCTAGATAGTCCAAGTGCCCGCTATGGGACGTACATAGTCCAAGTGCCCGCTAGGTAACCTAGATAGTCCAAGTGCCCGCTATGGGACGTACATAGTCCAAGTGCCCGCTAGGTAACCTAGATAGTCCAAGTGCCCGCTAGGTAACCAACATAGTCCAAGTGCCCACTAGGTAACCTAAATAATCCAAATGCCCGCTAGGGAAACTACATAGTCCAAGTGCCCGCTAGTTAACCTAGATAGTCCAAGTGCCCGCTAGGGAATCTACATAGTCCAAGGGCCCAGTAGTTAACGTAGATAGTCCAAGTGCCGCTAGTTAATCTACATAGTTCAAGGGCCCGCTAGTTAACCTACATATTCCAAGTGCCTGCTAGGTAACCTAGATAGTCCAAGGGCCCGCTAGTTAACCTACATAGTCCATGGTCTCACTTGTTAACTTTGATAGTCCAAGTGCCCGCTAGTTAACCTAGATTGTCCAAGTGCCCGCTAGTTAACCTAGATTGTCCAAGTGCCCGATAGGGATCCTTCATAATCCAAGTGCCTTCTAGGTAACCTAGATAGTCCAAGTGCTCGCTAGTTAACCTAGATAGTCCTAGTGCCCGTTAGTTAACCTAGATAGTCCAATTGCCCACTAGGGGACGTACATAGTCCATGTGCCTGCTAGGAAACTTAGATAGTCCAAGTGCCCGCTATTTAACCTACATAGTCAAATTTCCCGCTAGTTAACCTAAGTAGTACCAATGTCTGATAGGGATCCTACATAGTCAAAGTGCCCGCTAGGTTACCTAGACAGTCCTAGTGCCCGCTAGTTAACCTACATAGTCCAAGTGCCCGATAGGGAACCTACATAATCCAAGTGCCCGATAGGGAACTTACATAATCCAAGTGCCCGCTAGGGAACCTACACAGTCCATGTGCCCGCTAGGCAACCTACATAGTCCAAGTGCCCGTTAGTTAACCTAGATAGTCAAAGTGCCTGCTAGTTAACCTAGATAGTCCAAGTGCCCGCTAGGTAACCTACATAGTCCAAATGCCCGCTAGGGGCCCTAATAGGCCATATGCCCGCTAGTTAACCTAGATAGTCCAAGTGCTCGCTAGTTAACCTAGATAGACCAAGTGCCCGCTAGGGAACCTATCTAGTCCAAGTACCCGCTAGGAAACGTACATAGTCCAAGTGCCCGCTAGGTAACGTACATAGTCCAAGTGCCCGCTAGGTAACGTAGATAGTCCAAGTGCCCGCTAGGGAACGTACATAGTCCAAGTGCCTGCTAGGTAACCTAGATAGTCCAAGTGCCCACTAGTTAACCTACATAGTACAGGTTCCCCCTAGGTAACCTAGATAGTCCAAGGGCCCGCTAGGTAACCTACATTGTCCTAGTGCCCCCTAGTTAACCTACATTCTCCAAGTGCCCGATAGGGAACCTACATAGTCCAAGTGCCCGTTAGGTAACCTAGATAGTCCAAATGCGCGCTAGGTAACCTAGATAGTCCAAGTGCCCCCTAGGGAACTTATATAGTCCAAGGGCCCGCTAGGGAACCTACATAGTCCAAGTGCCCGTTAGTTAACCTGGATAGTCCAAGTGCCCGCTAGGTAACCTAGATAGTTCAACAGTCCGGTAGGTAACCTACATACTCCAAGTACCCGCTAGTTAACGTAGATAGTTCAAGTGAATGCTAGGTAACCTAGATAGTCCTAGTGCCCGCTAGGTAACCTACAAAGTCTAAGTGCCCGCTAGGTAATCTATATAATCCAAATGACCGCTAGGGAGCCTACATAGTCCAAATGACCGCTAGGTAACCTAGATAGTCTAAGGGCCATCTAGGTAACCTACATAGTCCTAGTGCCCCCTAGTTAACCTACATTTTTCCAAGTGCCCGATAAAGAACCTACATAGTCCAAGTGCCCGCTAGGTACCCTAAGTAGTCCAAATGCCCTCTAATTAACCTACATAATCCAAGTGCCCGATAGGGAACCTAAATAATCCAAGTGCCCGCTAGGGAACCTACATAATCCAAGTGCCCGTTAAGTAACCTAGATAGTCCAAATGCCCACCAGGAAACCCACATAGTCCAAGTGCCCATAGGGAACTTACATAGTCCAAGTGCCCGTTAGTTAACCTCGATAGTCCAAGTGCCCGCTTGGTAACCTAGATAGTCCAAAAGCCCGTAGGTAACCTACATACTCCAAGAACCCGCTAGGTAACATAGATAGTTCAAGTGCCAGCTTGGCAACCTAGATAGTCCAAGTGCCCGCTAGGTAACCTACAGAGTCTAAGTGCCCGCTAGGGAACCTACATAGTCAAAGTGCCCGCAAGGGAACCTGCATTGTACAAGTGCCCGCTAATTAACCTAGATAGTCCAATTGCCCACTACTTAACCTAGATAGTCCAAGTGCCCGCTAGTTAACCTTGATCATCCAAGTGCCCGCAAGTTAACCTACATAGTCCAAGTGCCTGCTAGGGAACCTACATTGTCCATGTGCCCGCAGAGGAACCTACATAGTCCAAGTGCCCGTTAGGGAACCTAGATAGTCCAAGTGCCCTTAGGGAACCTATATAGTCCAAGTGCCCGCTAGGGAACCTACATAGTCAAAGTGCCCGCTAGGGAACCTGCATTGTGCAAGTGCCCGCTTGTTAACCTAGATAGTCCAAGTGCCCGCTAGTTAACCTAGATAGTCTAATTTCTCGATAGTTAACCTACATAGTCCAAGGTCAGCTAGTTAACCTAGATAGTCCAAGTGCCCACTAGTTAACCTACATAGTCCCAGAACCTGCTAGTTAACCTAGATAGTCCAAGTGCCCGCTAGTTAACCTACATAGTCCAAGGGCCCGCTAGTTAACCTAGATATTCCAAGTGCCCGCTAGTTAACCTAGATCGTCCAAGTGTACGCTAGTTAACCTACATAGTCCATGTTCCCGTTAGGTAACCTTGATAGTACAAGTGCCCGCAAGGTAACCTACATAGTCCAAGTGCCCGCTAGGTAACCTAGATATTCCAAGTTCCTGTTAGCTAACCTAGACAATCCAAGTGCCCTCTAGGTAACCTACATAGTCCAAGTGCCCTTTCGTTAACCTAGATAGTCCAAGTGCCCGCTAGGTAACCTACATAGTCCAAGTTCCCGCTAGGTAACATAGATAGTCCAAGTGCCCATTACCTAACCTAGATAATCCAATTGCCCGCTATGCAACATATATAGTCCAAGTGCCCATTCGTTAACCTAGAAGTCGAAGTGCCCGCTAGGAAACCTACATAGTCCAAATGCCCGTTCGGTAACCTACATATTCCAAGTGCCCGCTAGGTAACCTAGATAGTGCAAGTGGCCACTAGGTAACCTACATAGTCCAAGTGCCCGCTAGTTAACCTAGATAGTCCAAGTGCCCGTTTGTTAACTTAGATAGTCCAAGTGCCCACTAGGTAACCTAGAGAGTCCAATTGCCTGCTAGGTAAGTTACATAGTCTAAATGCCCGTTCGTTAACCTACATAGTCCAAGGGCCCACTATTTAACCTAGATCGTCCAAGTGTCTTTGATTAACCTACATAGTCCAAGTGCCCGTTCGGTAACCTACATATTCCAAGTGCCCGCTAGGTAACCTAGATAGTGCAAGTGGCCACTAGGTAACCTACATAGTCCAAGTGCCCGCTAGTTAACCTAGATAGTCCAAGTGCCCGTTTGTTAACTTAGATAGTCCAAGTGCCCACTAGGTAACCTAGAGAGTCCAATTGCCTGCTAGGTAAGTTACATAGTCTAAATGCCCGTTCGTTAACCTACATAGTCCAAGGGCCCACTATTTAACCTAGATCGTCCAAGTGTCTTTGATTAACCTACATAGTCCAAGTGCCCGCAAGGTAACCTATAAAGTCCAAGTTCCAGCTATGTAACCTAGATAGTCCAATGGCCCGCTAGTTAACCTACATAGTCCAAGTGCCCGCTAGGTAAACTAGATAATCCTAGTGCCCGCTAAGGAACCTACATAGTCCAAGTGCACGCTAGTTAACCCAGATAGTCCAAGTGCCCGCTAGTTAACCTAGATAGTCCAAGTGCCCCTAGGTAACCTACATAGTGCAAGTGTCCCCTAGTTAACCTACATATTCCAAGTGCCCGCTAGTTAACATAGATAGTCCAAGTGCCCGCTAGGGAACATACATGGTCCAAGTGCCCGCTAGGTAACCTAGATAGTGCAAGTGCACGGTAGTTAACCTACATAGTCCAAGTGCCCGCTAGTTAACCTTGATAGTCCAAGTGCCTTCTAGTTAACTTAAATAGTCCAAGTGCCCGCTAGGTAACCTACATAGTCCAAGTGCCCACTAGGTAACCTAAATTATCCAAATGCCCGCTAGGGAAACTACATTGTCCAAGTGCCCGCTAGTTAACCTAGATAGTCCAAGTGCCCGCTAGTAAACCTAGATAGTCCAAGGGCCCGCTAGTTAATCTAGAGAGTCCAAGTGCCCGCTAGTTAACCTACATAGTCCAAGGGCCCTCTAGTTAACCTAGATAGTCCAAGTGCCCGCTATGGGACGTACATAGTCCAAGTGCCCGCTAGGTAACCTAGATAGTCCAAGTGCCCGCTATGGGACGTACATAGTCCAAGTGCCCGCTAGGTAACCTAGATAGTCCAAGTGCCCGCTAGGTAACCAACATAGTCCAAGTGCCCACTAGGTAACCTAAATAATCCAAATGCCCGCTAGGGAAACTACATAGTCCAAGTGCCCGCTAGTTAACCTAGATAGTCCAAGTGCCCGCTAGGGAATCTACATAGTCCAAGGGCCCAGTAGTTAACGTAGATAGTCCAAGTGCCGCTAGTTAATCTACATAGTTCAAGGGCCCGCTAGTTAACCTACATATTCCAAGTGCCTGCTAGGTAACCTAGATAGTCCAAGGGCCCGCTAGTTAACCTACATAGTCCATGGGCTCACTTGTTAACTTTGATAGTCCAAGTGCCCGCTAGTTAACCTAGATTGTCCAAGTGCCCGCTAGTTAACCTAGATTGTCCAAGTGCCCGATAGGGATCCTTCATAATCCAAGTGCCTTCTAGGTAACCTAGATAGTCCAAGTGCTCGCTAGTTAACCTAGATAGTCCTAGTGCCCGTTAGTTAACCTAGATAGTCCAATTGCCCACTAGGGGACGTACATAGTCCATGTGCCTGCTAGGAAACTTAGATAGTCCAAGTGCCCGCTATTTAACCTACATAGTCAAATTTCCCGCTAGTTAACCTAAGTAGTACCAATGTCTGATAGGGATCCTACATAGTCAAAGTGCCCGCTAGGTTACCTAGACAGTCCTAGTGCCCGCTAGTTAACCTACATAGTCCAAGTGCCCGATAGGGAACCTACATAATCCAAGTGCCCGATAGGGAACTTACATAATCCAAGTGCCCGCTAGGGAACCTACACAGTCCATGTGCCCGCTAGGCAACCTACATAGTCCAAGTGCCCGTTAGTTAACCTAGATAGTCAAAGTGCCTGCTAGTTAACCTAGATAGTCCAAGTGCCCGCTAGGTAACCTACATAGTCCAAATGCCCGCTAGGGGCCCTAATAGGCCATATGCCCGCTAGTTAACCTAGATAGTCCAAGTGCTCGCTAGTTAACCTAGATAGACCAAGTGCCCGCTAGGGAACCTATCTAGTCCAAGTACCCGCTAGGAAACGTACATAGTCCAAGTGCCCGCTAGGTAACGTACATAGTCCAAGTGCCCGCTAGGTAACGTAGATAGTCCAAGTGCCCGCTAGGGAACGTACATAGTCCAAGTGCCTGCTAGGTAACCTAGATAGTCCAAGTGCCCACTAGTTAACCTACATAGTACAGGTTCCCCCTAGGTAACCTAGATAGTCCAAGGGCCCGCTAGGTAACCTACATTGTCCTAGTGCCCCCTAGTTAACCTACATTCTCCAAGTGCCCGATAGGGAACCTACATAGTCCAAGTGCCCGTTAGGTAACCTAGATAGTCCAAATGCGCGCTAGGTAACCTAGATAGTCCAAGTGCCCCCTAGGGAACTTATATAG
Organism: Tenrec ecaudatus; assembly: GCF_050624435.1. Taxonomy (NCBI): domain Eukaryota; kingdom Metazoa; phylum Chordata; class Mammalia; order Afrosoricida; family Tenrecidae; genus Tenrec; species Tenrec ecaudatus. The sequence continues at coordinate 67,239,843 of NC_134548.1, read as the reverse complement.
TCCAAGGGCCCGCTAGGGAACCTACATAGTCCAAGTGCCCGTTAGTTAACCTGGATAGTCCAAGTGCCCGCTAGGTAACCTAGATAGTTCAACAGTCCGGTAGGTAACCTACATACTCCAAGTACCCGCTAGTTAACGTAGATAGTTCAAGTGAATGCTAGGTAACCTAGATAGTCCTAGTGCCCGCTAGGTAACCTACAAAGTCTAAGTGCCCGCTAGGTAATCTATATAATCCAAATGACCGCTAGGGAGCCTACATAGTCCAAATGACCGCTAGGTAACCTAGATAGTCTAAGGGCCATCTAGGTAACCTACATAGTCCTAGTGCCCCCTAGTTAACCTACATTTTTCCAAGTGCCCGATAAAGAACCTACATAGTCCAAGTGCCCGCTAGGTACCCTAAGTAGTCCAAATGCCCTCTAATTAACCTACATAATCCAAGTGCCCGATAGGGAACCTAAATAATCCAAGTGCCCGCTAGGGAACCTACATAATCCAAGTGCCCGTTAAGTAACCTAGATAGTCCAAATGCCCACCAGGAAACCCACATAGTCCAAGTGCCCATAGGGAACTTACATAGTCCAAGTGCCCGTTAGTTAACCTCGATAGTCCAAGTGCCCGCTTGGTAACCTAGATAGTCCAAAAGCCCGTAGGTAACCTACATACTCCAAGAACCCGCTAGGTAACATAGATAGTTCAAGTGCCAGCTTGGCAACCTAGATAGTCCAAGTGCCCGCTAGGTAACCTACAGAGTCTAAGTGCCCGCTAGGGAACCTACATAGTCAAAGTGCCCGCAAGGGAACCTGCATTGTACAAGTGCCCGCTAATTAACCTAGATAGTCCAATTGCCCACTACTTAACCTAGATAGTCCAAGTGCCCGCTAGTTAACCTTGATCATCCAAGTGCCCGCAAGTTAACCTACATAGTCCAAGTGCCTGCTAGGGAACCTACATTGTCCAAGTGCCCGCAGAGGAACCTACATAGTCCAAGTGCCCGTTAGGGAACCTAGATAGTCCAAGTGCCCTTAGGGAACCTATATAGTCCAAGTGCCCGCTAGGGAACCTACATAGTCAAAGTGCCCGCTAGGGAACCTGCATTGTGCAAGTGCCCGCTTGTTAACCTAGATAGTCCAAGTGCCCGCTAGTTAACCTAGATAGTCTAATTTCTCGATAGTTAACCTACATAGTCCAAGGTCAGCTAGTTAACCTAGATAGTCCAAGTGCCCACTAGTTAACCTACATAGTCCCAGAACCTGCTAGTTAACCTAGATAGTCCAAGTGCCCGCTAGTTAACCTACATAGTCCAAGGGCCCGCTAGTTAACCTAGATATTCCAAGTGCCCGCTAGTTAACCTAGATCGTCCAAGTGTACGCTAGTTAACCTACATAGTCCATGTTCCCGTTAGGTAACCTTGATAGTACAAGTGCCCGCAAGGTAACCTACATAGTCCAAGTGCCCGCTAGGTAACCTAGATATTCCAAGTTCCTGTTAGCTAACCTAGACAATCCAAGTGCCCTCTAGGTAACCTACATAGTCCAAGTGCCCTTTCGTTAACCTAGATAGTCCAAGTGCCCGCTAGGTAACCTACATAGTCCAAGTTCCCGCTAGGTAACATAGATAGTCCAAGTGCCCATTACCTAACCTAGATAATCCAATTGCCCGCTATGCAACATATATAGTCCAAGTGCCCATTCGTTAACCTAGAAGTCGAAGTGCCCGCTAGGAAACCTACATAGTCCAAATGCCCGTTCGGTAACCTACATATTCCAAGTGCCCGCTAGGTAACCTAGATAGTGCAAGTGGCCACTAGGTAACCTACATAGTCCAAGTGCCCGCTAGTTAACCTAGATAGTCCAAGTGCCCGTTTGTTAACTTAGATAGTCCAAGTGCCCACTAGGTAACCTAGAGAGTCCAATTGCCTGCTAGGTAAGTTACATAGTCTAAATGCCCGTTCGTTAACCTACATAGTCCAAGGGCCCACTATTTAACCTAGATCGTCCAAGTGTCTTTGATTAACCTACATAGTCCAAGTGCCCGTTCGGTAACCTACATATTCCAAGTGCCCGCTAGGTAACCTAGATAGTGCAAGTGGCCACTAGGTAACCTACATAGTCCAAGTGCCCGCTAGTTAACCTAGATAGTCCAAGTGCCCGTTTGTTAACTTAGATAGTCCAAGTGCCCACTAGGTAACCTAGAGAGTCCAATTGCCTGCTAGGTAAGTTACATAGTCTAAATGCCCGTTCGTTAACCTACATAGTCCAAGGGCCCACTATTTAACCTAGATCGTCCAAGTGTCTTTGATTAACCTACATAGTCCAAGTGCCCGCAAGGTAACCTATAAAGTCCAAGTTCCAGCTATGTAACCTAGATAGTCCAATGGCCCGCTAGTTAACCTACATAGTCCAAGTGCCCGCTAGGTAAACTAGATAATCCTAGTGCCCGCTAAGGAACCTACATAGTCCAAGTGCACGCTAGTTAACCCAGATAGTCCAAGTGCCCGCTAGTTAACCTAGATAGTCCAAGTGCCCCTAGGTAACCTACATAGTGCAAGTGTCCCCTAGTTAACCTACATATTCCAAGTGCCCGCTAGTTAACATAGATAGTCCAAGTGCCCGCTAGGGAACATACATGGTCCAAGTGCCCGCTAGGTAACCTAGATAGTGCAAGTGCACGGTAGTTAACCTACATAGTCCAAGTGCCCGCTAGTTAACCTTGATAGTCCAAGTGCCTTCTAGTTAACTTAAATAGTCCAAGTGCCCGCTAGGTAACCTACATAGTCCAAGTGCCCACTAGGTAACCTAAATTATCCAAATGCCCGCTAGGGAAACTACATTGTCCAAGTGCCCGCTAGTTAACCTAGATAGTCCAAGTGCCCGCTAGTAAACCTAGATAGTCCAAGGGCCCGCTAGTTAATCTAGAGAGTCCAAGTGCCCGCTAGTTAACCTACATAGTCCAAGGGCCCTCTAGTTAACCTAGATAGTCCAAGTGCCCGCTATGGGACGTACATAGTCCAAGTGCCCGCTAGGTAACCTAGATAGTCCAAGTGCCCGCTATGGGACGTACATAGTCCAAGTGCCCGCTAGGTAACCTAGATAGTCCAAGTGCCCGCTAGGTAACCAACATAGTCCAAGTGCCCACTAGGTAACCTAAATAATCCAAATGCCCGCTAGGGAAACTACATAGTCCAAGTGCCCGCTAGTTAACCTAGATAGTCCAAGTGCCCGCTAGGGAATCTACATAGTCCAAGGGCCCAGTAGTTAACGTAGATAGTCCAAGTGCCGCTAGTTAATCTACATAGTTCAAGGGCCCGCTAGTTAACCTACATATTCCAAGTGCCTGCTAGGTAACCTAGATAGTCCAAGGGCCCGCTAGTTAACCTACATAGTCCATGGGCTCACTTGTTAACTTTGATAGTCCAAGTGCCCGCTAGTTAACCTAGATTGTCCAAGTGCCCGCTAGTTAACCTAGATTGTCCAAGTGCCCGATAGGGATCCTTCATAATCCAAGTGCCTTCTATGTAACCTAGATAGTCCAAGTGCTCGCTAGTTAACCTAGATAGTCCTAGTGCCCGTTAGTTAACCTAGATAGTCCAATTGCCCACTAGGGGACGTACATAGTCCATGTGCCTGCTAGGAAACTTAGATAGTCCAAGTGCCCGCTATTTAACCTACATAGTCAAATTTCCCGCTAGTTAACCTAAGTAGTACCAATGTCTGATAGGGATCCTACATAGTCAAAGTGCCCGCTAGGTTACCTAGACAGTCCTAGTGCCCGCTAGTTAACCTACATAGTCCAAGTGCCCTATAGGGAACCTACATAATCCAAGTGCCCGATAGGGAACTTACATAATCCAAGTGCCCGCTAGGGAACCTACACAGTCCATGTGCCCGCTAGGCAACCTACATAGTCCAAGTGCCCGTTAGTTAACCTAGATAGTCAAAGTGCCTGCTAGTTAACCTAGATAGTCCAAGTGCCCGCTAGGTAACCTACATAGTCCAAGTTCCCGCTTGGTAAACTTAATAGTCCAAATGCCCGCTAGGGAAATTACATAGTCCAAGTGCCCGCTAGTTAACCTAGATACTCCAAGTGCCTGCTAGTAAACCTACATAATCCATGGGCCAGCTAGTTAACCTACATAGTGCAAGGGCCCGCTAGTTAACCTAGATCGTGCAAGTGTCCGCTAGTTAACCTACATAGTCCTCGTGTCCGCTAGGTAACCTAGATAGTCCAAGTGCCCGCTAGGGATCCTTCATAATCCAAGTGCCTGCTAGGTAACCTAGATAGTCCAAGTGCCCGATAGCTAACCTAGATAGTCCTAGTTCCCTTTAGTAAACCTAGATAGTCCAAGTGCCCGCTAGTTAACCTAGATAGTCCTAGTTCCCATTAGTTAACCTAGATCGTTCAAGTGCCCACTAGGGGACGTACAAAGTCCAAGTGGCCGCAAGTTAACCTACATAGTGCAAGGTCCACTAGTTAGCCTAGATAGTCCAAGTGCCCGCTAGTTAACCTACATAGTACAAGGGCCCGCTAGTTGACCTAGATAGTCCAAGTTCCCGCTAGTTAACCTAGATAGTCAAAGTGCCCGCTAGTTAACCTAAGTACTACAAATGCCTGATAGGCATCCTACATAGTCCAAGTGCCCGCTAGTTAACCTACATAATCCAAGTCCCCGCTAGGTAACCTAGACAGTCCAAGTGACCATTATGTTACCTACATAGTCCAAGTGCCCGCTGGGTAACCTAGATAGTCCAAGTGCCCGCTAGTTAACCTACATAGTCCAAGTGCCTGCTAGGTAAACTACATAGTCCACGTGCCCACTAGGTAACCTAGACAGCCCAATTGCCCGCTAGTTAACCTAGACAGTCCAAGTACCCGATAGGGAACCTACATAGTCCAAGTGCCCGCTGGGAACCTACATAGTCCAAGTGCTCGCTAGGGAACCTACATAGTCCAAGTGCCCGTTAGTTAACCTAGATAGTCAAAGTGCCTGCTAGGTAACCTAAATAATCCAAGTGCCTGCTAGGGAACCTACATAGTCCAAGTGCCCGCTAGGTAACCTAGATAGTCCAATTGCCCGTTAGCTAACCTACATAGTCGAAGTGTCCGCTAGTTACCCTACATAGTCCAAGTGCCCGTTCGTTAACCTAGATAGTCCAAGTGCCCGCTAGGTAACCTAAGTAGTACAAATGTCCGATAGGGATCCTACATAGTCCAAGTGCCCGCTGGTAATCTACATAGTCCAAGTGCCCGTTCGTTAACCTAGATAGGCCAAGTGCCCGCTAGGTAACCTAGACAGTCCAAGTGCCCGCTAGGTTACCTACATAGTCCAAGTGCACGTTCGTTAACCTAGATAGTCCAAGTGACCGCTGGTAACCTACATAGTCCAAGGGCCCGCTAGGTAACCTTGATAGTCCAAGTGCCTTCTAGTTAACCTACATAGTCCAAGTGCCCGCTAGGTAACCTACATAGTCCAAGTGCCCACTAGGTAACCTAAATAATCCAAATGGCCGCTAGGGAAACTACATAGTCCAAGTGCCCGCTAGTTAACCTAGATAGTCCAAGTGCCCGCTAATTAACCTATATAGTCCAAGTGCCTTCTAGTTAACCTACATAGTGCAAGGGCCCGCTAGTTAACCTAGATCGTGCAAGTGTCCGCTAGTTAACCTACATAGTCCACGTGTCCGCTAGGTAACCTAGATAGTCCAAGTGCCCGCTAGGGATCCTTCATAATCCAAGTGCCTGCTAGGTAACCTAGATAGTCCAAGTGCCCGATAGTTAACCTAGATAGTCCTAGTTCCCTTTAGTAAACCTAGATAGTCCAAGTGCCCGCTAGTTAACCTAGATAGTCCTAGTTCCCATTAGTTAACCTAGATAGTCCAAGTGCCCACTAGGGGACGTACAAAGTCCAAGTGGCCGCTAGTTAACCTACATAGTCCAAGGTCCACTAGTTAGCCTAGATAGTCCAAGTGCCCGCTAGGTTACCTACATAGTCCAAGTGCACGTTCGTTAACCTAGAAAATCCAAGTGCCCGCTGGTAACCTACATTGTCCAAGGGCCCGCTAGGTAACCTTGATAGTCCAAGTGCTTTCTAGTTAACCTACATAGTCCAAGTGCCCGCTAGGTAACCTACATAGTCCAAGTGCCCACTAGGTAACCTATATAATCCAAATGCCCGCTAGGGAAACTACATAGTCCAAGTGCCCGTTAGTTAACCTAGATAGTCCAAATGCCCACTAGGGGACGTACATAGTCCAAGTGCCCGCTAGGTAACCTAGATAGTCCAAGTGCGCGCTAGTTAACCTACATAGTCTAAGGGCCCGCTAGTTAACCTAAATAGTACATGGGCCCGCTAGTTGACCTAGATAGACCAAGTGCCCGCTAGGTAACCTACATAGTCCAAGTGCCCACTAGGTAACCTAAATTATCCAAATGCCCGCTAGGGAAACTACATAGTCCAAGTGCCCGCTAGTTAACCTAGATAGTCCAAGTGCCCACTAGTAAACCTAGATAGTCCAAGGGCCCGCTAGTTAATCTAGAGAGTCCAAGTGCCCGCTAGTTAACCTACATAGTCCAAGGGCCCTCTAGTTAACCTAAATAGTCCACGTGCCCGCTATGGGACGTACATAGTCCAAGTGCCCGCTAGGTAACCTAGATAGTCCAAGTGCCCGCTAGGTAACCAACATAGTCCAAGTGCCCACTAGGTAACCTAAATAATCCAAATGCCCGCTAGGGAAACTACATAGTCCAAGTGCCCGCTAGTTAACCTAGATAGTCCAAGTGCCCGCTAGGGAATCTACATAGTCCAAGGGCCCAGTAGTTAACGTAGATAGTCCAAGTGCCGCTAGTTAATCTACATAGTTCAAGGGCCCGCTAGTTAACCTACATATTCCAAGTGCCTGCTAGGTAACCTAGATAGTCCAAGGGCCCGCTAGTTAACCTACATAGTCCATGGTCTCACTTGTTAACTTTGATAGTCCAAGTGCCCGCTAGTTAACCTAGATTGTCCAAGTGCCCGCTAGTTAACCTAGATTGTCCAAGTGCCCGATAGGGATCCTTCATAATCCAAGTGCCTGCTAGGTAACCTAGATAGTCCAAGTGCCCGATAGCTAACCTAGATAGTCCTAGTTCCCTTTAGTAAACCTAGATAGTCCAAGTGCCCGCTAGTTAACCTAGATAGTCCTAGTTCCCATTAGTTAACCTAGATCGTCCAAGTGCCCACTAGGGGACGTACAAAGTCCAAGTGGCCGCAAGTTAACCTACATAGTGCAAGGTCCACTAGTTAGCCTAGATAGTCCAAGTGCCCGCTAGTTAACCTACATAGTACAAGGGCCCGCTAGTTGACCTAGATAGTCCAAGTTCCCGCTAGTTAACCTAGATAGTCAAAGTGCCCGCTAGTTAACCTAAGTAGTACAAATGCCTGATAGGCATCCTACATAGTCCAAGTGCCCGCTAGTTAACCTACATAATCCAAGTCCCCGCTAGGTAACCTAGACAGTCCAAGTGACCATTATGTTACCTATATAGTCCAAGTGCCCGCTGGGTAACCTAGATAGTCCAAGTGCCCGCTAGTTAACCTACATAGTCCAAGTGCCTGCTAGGTAAACTACATAGTCCACGTGCCCACTAGGTAACCTAGACAGCCCAATTGCCCGCTAGTTAACCTAGACAGTCCAAGTACCCCATAGGGAACCTACATAGTCCAAGTGCCCGCTGGGAACCTACATAGTCCAAGTGCTCGCTAGGGAACCTACATAGTCCAAGTGCCCGTTAGTTAACCTAGATAGTCAAAGTGCCTGCTAGGTAACCTAAATAATCCAAGTGCCTGCTAGGGAACCTACATAGTCCAAGTGCCCGCTAGGTAACCTAGATAGTCCAATTGCCCGTTAGCTAACCTACATAGTCGAAGTGTCCGCTAGTTACCCTACATAGTCCAAGTGCCCGTTCGTTAACCTAGATAGTCCAAGTGCCCGCTAGGTAACCTAAGTAGTCCAAATGTCCGATAGGGATCCTACATAGTCCAAGTGCCCGCTGGTAATCTACATAGTCCAAGTGCCCGTTCATTAACCTAGATAGGCCAAGTGCCCGCTAGGTAACCTAGACAGTCCAAGTGCCCGCTAGGTTACCTACATAGTCCAAGTGCACGTTCGTTAACCTAGATAGTCCAAGTGCCCGCTGGTAACCTACATAGTCCAAGTGCCCGCTAGGTAACCTACATAGTCCAAGTGCCCACTAGGTAACCTAAATAATCCAAATGGCCGCTAGGGAAACTACATAGTCCAAGTGTCCGCTAGTTAACCTAGATAGTCCAAGTGCCCGCTAGTTAACCTATATAGTCCAAGTGCCTTCTAGTTAACCTACATAGTGCAAGGGCCCTCTAGTTAACCTAGATCGTGCAAGTGTCCGCTAGTTAACCTACATAGTCCAAGTGCCTGCTAGGTAACCTAGATAGTCCAAGTGCCCGATAGTTAACCTAGATAGTCCTAGTTCCCTTTAGTAAACCTAGATAGTCCAAGTGCCCGCTAGTTAACCTAGATAGTCCTAGTTCCCATTAGTTAACCTAGATAGTCCAAGTGCCCACTAGGGGACGTACAAAGTCCAAGTGGCCGCTAGTTACCCTACATAGTCCAAGGTCCACTAGTTAGCCTAGATAGTCCAAGTGCCCGCTAGGTTACCTACATAGTCCAAGTGCACGTTCGTTAACCTAGAAAGTCCAAGTGCCCGCTGGTAACCTACATTGTCCAAGGGCCCGCTAGGTAACCTTGATAGTCCAAGTGCTTTCTAGTTAACCTACATAGTCCAAGTGCCCGCTAGGTAACCTACATAGTCCAAGTGCCCACTAGGTAACCAATATAATCCAAATGCCCGCTAGGGAAACTACATAGTCCAAGTGCCCGTTAGTTAACCTAGATAGTCCAAATGCCCACTAGGGGACGTACATAGTCCAAGTGCCCGCTAGGTAACCTAGATAGTCCAAGTGCGCGCTAGTTAACCTACATAGTCTAAGGGCCCGCTAGTTAACCTACATAGTACATGGGCCCGCTAGTTGACCTAGATAGACCAAGTGCCCGCTAGTTAACCTAGATCGTCCAAGTGCCCGCTAGTTAACCTAAGTAGTCCAAATGTCCGATAGGGATCCTACATAGTCCATATGCCCGCTAGGTACCCTGCATAGTCCAAGTGCCTGTTCGTTAACCTAGATAGTCAAAGTGCCCGCTAGGTAACCTAGATAGTCCAAGTGCCCGCTAGGTTACCTACATAGTCCAAGTGCCCGTTCATTAAGCAAGATAGTCCAAGTGCCTGCTAGGTTACCTAGACAGTCCAAGTGCCCGCTAGTTAACCTACATAGTCCAAGTGCCCGATAGGGAACCTACATAGTCCAAGTGCCCGGTAGGCAAACTACATAGTCCAAGTGCCAGTTAGTTAACCTAGATAGTCCAAGTGCACACTAGGGGACGTACATAGTCCAAGTGCCCGCTAGGTAACCTACATAGTCCAAGTTGCCGATGGTAACCTAAATAGTCCAAATGCCCACTAGGGAAACTACATAGTCCAAGTGCCTGCTAGTTAACCTAGATAGTCCAAGTGCCTGTTAGTAAACCTACATAATCCATGGGCCCGCTAGTTAACCTACATAGTCCAAGTGCCCGCTAGGGAAGGTACATAGTCCATGTGGCCGCTAGGTAACCTAGAGAGTGCAAGTGCCCGCTAGTTAACCTACATAGTCCAAGTGCCTGCTAGGTAACCTAGATAGTCCAAGGGTCTGCTAGTTAACCTACATAGTCCAAGTGCCCGCTAGGTAACCTACATAGTGCAAGTGTCCGCTAGTTAACCTACATAGTCAAAGTGCCCGCTAGTTAACCTAGATAGTCCAAGTGCCCGCTAGGTAACCTACATAGTACAAGTGTCCGCTAGTTAACCTAGATCGTCCAATTGTCCGCTAGTTAACCTACATAGTCCAATTGCCCGCAAGGTAACCTAGACAGTCCAATTGCCCGCTAGTTAACCTACATAGTCCAAGTGCCCGATAGGGAACCTACATAATCCAAGGGCCCGCTAGGCAACCTACATAGTCCAAGTGCCCGCTAGGTAACCTAGATAGTCCAAGTGCGCGCTAGTTAACCTACATAGTCCAAGTGCCCAATAGGGAACCTACATAATCCAAGGGCCCGCTAGGCAACCTACATAGTCCAAGTGCCCGCTAGGTAACCTAGATAGTCCAAGTGCGCGCTGGTTAACCTATATAGTCCAAGTGCCCGTTCATTAACCTAGATAGTCCAAGTGCCTGCTAGGTTTCCTAGACAGTCCAAGTGCCCGCTAGTTAACCTACATAGTCCAAGTGCCCGATAGGGAACCTACATAGTCCAAGTGCCCGCTAGGCAACCTACATATTCCAAGTGCTAATTAGTTAACCTAGAAAGTCCAAGTGCCCACTAGGGGACGTACATAGTCCAAGTGCCCGCTAGGTAACCTACATAGTCCAAGTTCCCGATGGTAACCTAAATAGTCCAAATGCCCGCTAGGGAAACTACATAGTCCAAGTGCCTGCTAGTTAACCTAGATAGTCCAAGTGCCTGTTAGTAAACCTACATAATACATGGGCCCGCTAGTTAACCTACATAGTCCAAGTGCCCGCTAGGGAAGGTACATAGTCCATGTGCCCGCTAGGTAACCTAGAGAGTGCAAGTGCCCGCTAGTTAACCTACATAGTCCAAGTGCCTGCTAGGTAACCTAGATAGTCCAAGGGTCTGATAGTTAACCTACATAGTCCAAGTGCCCGCTAGGTAACCTACATAGTGCAAGTGTCCGCTAGTTAACCTACATAGTCAAACTGCCCGCTAGTTAACATAGATAGTCCAAGTGCACGCTAGGTAACCTACATAGTGCAAGTGTCCGCTAGTTAACCTAGATCGTCCAATTGTCCGCTAGTTAACCTACATAGTCAAATTGCCCGCTAGGTAACCTAGACAGTCCAATTGCCCGCTAGTTAACCTACATAGTCCAAGTGCCCGATAGGGAACCTACATAATCCAATGGCCCGCTAGGCAACCTACATAGTCCAAGTGCCCGTTAGTTAACCTAGATAGTCAAAGTGCCTGCTAGGTAACCTAGATAGTCCAAGTGCACGCTAGTTAACCTAGATAGTCCAAGTGCCCGCTAGTTAACCTAGATAGTCCAAGTGCCCGCTAGTTAACCTAGATAGTCCAAGTGCCCGCTAGGTAACCTACATATTACAAGTGTCCGCTAGTTAACCTAGATCGTCCAATTGTCCGCTAGTTAACCTACATAGTCCAATTGCCCGCTAGGTAACCTAGACAGTCCAAGTGCCCGCTAGTTAAACTACATAGTCCAAGTGCCCGATAGGGAACCTACATAATCCAAGGGCCCGCTAGGCAACCTACATAGTCCAAGTGCCCGTTAGTTAACCTAGATAGTCAAAGTGCCTGCTAGGTAACCTAGATCGTCCAAGGGCCCCATAGTTAGCCTACATAGTCCAAGTGCCCGCTAGGTAACCTAGATAGTCCAAGTGCCCGTTCGGTAACCTGATAGTCCAAGTGCCCTTTAGGGAACCTAGATAGTCCAAGGGCCCGCTAGAAAACCTACATAGTCCATGGGCCCGCTAGTTAACCTACATAGTGCAAGTGTCCGCTAGTTAACCTACATATTCCAAGTGCCCCCTTGTTAACCTACATAATCTAAGTTCACGTTAGATAACCTATATAGTCCAAGTGCCCGCTAGTTATCCTAGATAGTCCAAGTGCTCACTAGTTAACCTAGATAGTCCAAGTGCTCGCTAGTTAACCTAGATAGACCAAGTGCCCGCTAGGGAACCTACCTAGTCCAAGTGCCCGATAGGGAACCTACATAGTCCAAGTGCCCGCTAGTTAACATAGATAGTCCAAGTACCCGCTAGGAAACGTACATAGTCCAAGTGCCCGCTAGTTAACGTACATAGTCCAAGTGCCCGCTAGGTAACGTAGATAGTCCAAGTGCCCGCTAGGGAACGTACATAGTCCCAGTGCCCGCTAGGTAACCTAGATAGTCCAAGTGCCCGCTATTTAACCTACATAATCCAAGTGACTGCTAGGTAACCTAGATAGTCCAAGTGCCCAGTAGTTAACCTACATAGTCAAAGTTCCCCCTAGGTAACCTAGATCGTCCAAGTGTCCGCTAGTTAACCTACATAGTCAATGGGCCCGCTAGTTAACCTACATAATGCAAGAGCCCGCTAGCTAACCTAGATAATCCAAGAGCCCGCTAGTTAACCTATATCGTCCAAGTGCCCGCTAGTTAACCTAGATCGTGCAAGTGTCCGCTAGTTAACCTACATAGTCCACGTGTCCGCTAGGTAACCTAGATAGTCCAAGTGCCCGCTAGGGATCCTTCATAATCCAAGTGCCTGCTAGGTAACCTAGATAGTCCAAGTGCCCGATAGTTAACCTAGATAGTCCTAGTTCCCTTTAGTAAACCTAGATAGTCCAAGTGCCCGCTAGTTAACCTAGATAGTCCTAGGTCCCATTAGTTAACCTAGATAGTCCAAGTGCCCACTAGGGGACGTACAAAGTCCAAGTGGCCGCTAGTTAACCTACATAGTCCAAGGTCCACTAGTTAGCCTAGATAGTCCAAGTGCCCGCTAGGTTACCTACATAGTCCAAGTGCACGTTCGTTAACCTAGAAAATCCAAGTGCCCGCTGGTAACCTACATTGTCCAAGGGCCCGCTAGGTAACCTTGATAGTCCAAGTGCTTTCTAGTTAACCTACATAGTCCAAGTGCCCGCTAGGTAACCTACATAGTCCAAGTGCCCGTTAGTTAACCTAGATAGTCAAAGTGCCTGCTAGGTAACCTAGATCGTCCAAGGGCCCCATAGTTAGCCTACATAGTCCAAGTGCCCGCTAGGTAACCTAGAGAGTGCAAGTGCCCGCTAGTTAACCTACATAGTCCAAGTGCCTGCTAGGTAACCTAGATAGTCCAAGGGTCTGATAGTTAACCTACATAGTCCAAGTGCCCGCTAGGTAACCTACATAGTGCAAGTGTCCGCTAGTTAACCTACATAGTCAAACTGCCCGCTAGTTAACATAGATAGTCCAAGTGCACGCTAGGTAACCTACATAGTGCAAGTGTCCGCTAGTTAACCTAGATCGTCCAATTGTCCGCTAGTTAACCTACATAGTCAAATTGCCCGCTAGGTAACCTAGACAGTCCAATTGCCCGCTAGTTAACCTACATAGTCCAAGTGCCCGATAGGGAACCTACATAATCCAATGGCCCGCTAGGCAACCTACATAGTCCAAGTGCCCGTTAGTTAACCTAGATAGTCAAAGTGCCTGCTAGGTAACCTAGATAGTCCAAGTGCACGCTAGTTAACCTAGATAGTCCAAGTGCCCGCTAGTTAACCTAGATAGTCCAAGTGCCCGCTAGTTAACCTAGATAGTCCAAGTGCCCGCTAGGTAACCTACATATTACAAGTGTCCGCTAGTTAACCTAGATCGTCCAATTGTCCGCTAGTTAACCTACATAGTCCAATTGCCCGCTAGGTAACCTAGACAGTCCAAGTGCCCGCTAGTTAAACTACATAGTCCAAGTGCCCGATAGGGAACCTACATAATCCAAGGGCCCGCTAGGCAACCTACATAGTCCAAGTGCCCGTTAGTTAACCTAGATAGTCAAAGTGCCTGCTAGGTAACCTAGATCGTCCAAGGGCCCCATAGTTAGCCTACATAGTCCAAGTGCCCGCTAGGTAACCTAGATAGTCCAAGTGCCCGTTCGGTAACCTGATAGTCCAAGTGCCCTTTAGGGAACCTAGATAGTCCAAGGGCCCGCTAGAAAACCTACATAGTCCATGGGCCCGCTAGTTAACCTACATAGTGCAAGTGTCCGCTAGTTAACCTACATATTCCAAGTGCCCCCTTGTTAACCTACATAATCTAAGTTCACGTTAGATAACCTATATAGTCCAAGTGCCCGCTAGTTATCCTAGATAGTCCAAGTGCTCACTAGTTAACCTAGATAGTCCAAGTGCTCGCTAGTTAACCTAGATAGACCAAGTGCCCGCTAGGGAACCTACCTAGTCCAAGTGCCCGATAGGGAACCTACATAGTCCAAGTGCCCGCTAGTTAACATAGATAGTCCAAGTACCCGCTAGGAAACGTACATAGTCCAAGTGCCCGCTAGTTAACGTACATAGTCCAAGTGCCCGCTAGGTAACGTAGATAGTCCAAGTGCCCGCTAGGGAACGTACATAGTCCCAGTGCCCGCTAGGTAACCTAGATAGTCCAAGTGCCCGCTATTTAACCTACATAATCCAAGTGACTGCTAGGTAACCTAGATAGTCCAAGTGCCCAGTAGTTAACCTACATAGTCAAAGTTCCCCCTAGGTAACCTAGATCGTCCAAGTGTCCGCTAGTTAACCTACATAGTCAATGGGCCCGCTAGTTAACCTACATAATGCAAGAGCCCGCTAGCTAACCTAGATAATCCAAGAGCCCGCTAGTTAACCTATATCGTCCAAGTGCCCGCTAGTTAACCTAGATCGTGCAAGTGTCCGCTAGTTAACCTACATAGTCCACGTGTCCGCTAGGTAACCTAGATAGTCCAAGTGCCCGCTAGGGATCCTTCATAATCCAAGTGCCTGCTAGGTAACCTAGATAGTCCAAGTGCCCGATAGTTAACCTAGATAGTCCTAGTTCCCTTTAGTAAACCTAGATAGTCCAAGTGCCCGCTAGTTAACCTAGATAGTCCTAGGTCCCATTAGTTAACCTAGATAGTCCAAGTGCCCACTAGGGGACGTACAAAGTCCAAGTGGCCGCTAGTTAACCTACATAGTCCAAGGTCCACTAGTTAGCCTAGATAGTCCAAGTGCCCGCTAGGTTACCTACATAGTCCAAGTGCACGTTCGTTAACCTAGAAAATCCAAGTGCCCGCTGGTAACCTACATTGTCCAAGGGCCCGCTAGGTAACCTTGATAGTCCAAGTGCTTTCTAGTTAACCTACATAGTCCAAGTGCCCGCTAGGTAACCTACATAGTCCAAGTGCCCACTAGGTAACCTATATAATCCAAATGCCCGCTAGGGAAACTACATAGTCCAAGTGCCCGTTAGTTAACCTAGATAGTCCAAATGCCCACTAGGGGACGTACATAGTCCAAGTGCCCGCTAGGTAACCTAGATAGTCCAAGTGCGCGCTAGTTAACCTACATAGTCTAAGGGCCCGCTAGTTAACCTAAATAGTACATGGGCCCGCTAGTTGACCTAGATAGACCAAGTGCCCGCTAGGTAACCTACATAGTCCAAGTGCCCACTAGGTAACCTAAATTATCCAAATGCCCGCTAGGGAAACTACATAGTCCAAGTGCCCGCTAGTTAACCTAGATAGTCCAAGTGCCCACTAGTAAACCTAGATAGTCCAAGGGCCCGCTAGTTAATCTAGAGAGTCCAAGTGCCCGCTAGTTAACCTACATAGTCCAAGGGCCCTCTAGTTAACCTAAATAGTCCACGTGCCCGCTATGGGACGTACATAGTCCAAGTGCCCGCTAGGTAACCTAGATAGTCCAAGTGCCCGCTAGGTAACCAACATAGTCCAAGTGCCCACTAGGTAACCTAAATAATCCAAATGCCCGCTAGGGAAACTACATAGTCCTAGTTCCCATTAGTTAACCTAGATCGTCCAAGTGCCCACTAGGGGACGTACAAAGTCCAAGTGGCCGCAAGTTAACCTACATAGTGCAAGGTCCACTAGTTAGCCTAGATAGTCCAAGTGCCCGCTAGTTAACCTACATAGTACAAGGGCCCGCTAGTTGACCTAGATAGTCCAAGTTCCCGCTAGTTAACCTAGATAGTCAAAGTGCCCGCTAGTTAACCTAAGTAGTACAAATGCCTGATAGGCATCCTACATAGTCCAAGTGCCCGCTAGTTAACCTACATAATCCAAGTCCCCGCTAGGTAACCTAGACAGTCCAAGTGACCATTATGTTACCTATATAGTCCAAGTGCCCGCTGGGTAACCTAGATAGTCCAAGTGCCCGCTAGTTAACCTACATAGTCCAAGTGCCTGCTAGGTAAACTACATAGTCCACGTGCCCACTAGGTAACCTAGACAGCCCAATTGCCCGCTAGTTAACCTAGACAGTCCAAGTACCCCATAGGGAACCTACATAGTCCAAGTGCCCGCTGGGAACCTACATAGTCCAAGTGCTCGCTAGGGAACCTACATAGTCCAAGTGCCCGTTAGTTAACCTAGATAGTCAAAGTGCCTGCTAGGTAACCTAAATAATCCAAGTGCCTGCTAGGGAACCTACATAGTCCAAGTGCCCGCTAGGTAACCTAGATAGTCCAATTGCCCGTTAGCTAACCTACATAGTCGAAGTGTCCGCTAGTTACCCTACATAGTCCAAGTGCCCGTTCGTTAACCTAGATAGTCCAAGTGCCCGCTAGGTAACCTAAGTAGTCCAAATGTCCGATAGGGATCCTACATAGTCCAAGTGCCCGCTGGTAATCTACATAGTCCAAGTGCCCGTTCATTAACCTAGATAGGCCAAGTGCCCGCTAGGTAACCTAGACAGTCCAAGTGCCCGCTAGGTTACCTACATAGTCCAAGTGCACGTTCGTTAACCTAGATAGTCCAAGTGCCCGCTGGTAACCTACATAGTCCAAGTGCCCGCTAGGTAACCTACATAGTCCAAGTGCCCACTAGGTAACCTAAATAATCCAAATGGCCGCTAGGGAAACTACATAGTCCAAGTGTCCGCTAGTTAACCTAGATAGTCCAAGTGCCCGCTAGTTAACCTATATAGTCCAAGTGCCTTCTAGTTAACCTACATAGTGCAAGGGCCCTCTAGTTAACCTAGATCGTGCAAGTGTCCGCTAGTTAACCTACATAGTCCAAGTGCCTGCTAGGTAACCTAGATAGTCCAAGTGCCCGATAGTTAACCTAGATAGTCCTAGTTCCCTTTAGTAAACCTAGATAGTCCAAGTGCCCGCTAGTTAACCTAGATAGTCCTAGTTCCCATTAGTTAACCTAGATAGTCCAAGTGCCCACTAGGGGACGTACAAAGTCCAAGTGGCCGCTAGTTACCCTACATAGTCCAAGGTCCACTAGTTAGCCTAGATAGTCCAAGTGCCCGCTAGGTTACCTACATAGTCCAAGTGCACGTTCGTTAACCTAGAAAGTCCAAGTGCCCGCTGGTAACCTACATTGTCCAAGGGCCCGCTAGGTAACCTTGATAGTCCAAGTGCTTTCTAGTTAACCTACATAGTCCAAGTGCCCGCTAGGTAACCTACATAGTCCAAGTGCCCACTAGGTAACCAATATAATCCAAATGCCCGCTAGGGAAACTACATAGTCCAAGTGCCCGTTAGTTAACCTAGATAGTCCAAATGCCCACTAGGGGACGTACATAGTCCAAGTGCCCGCTAGGTAACCTAGATAGTCCAAGTGCGCGCTAGTTAACCTACATAGTCTAAGGGCCCGCTAGTTAACCTACATAGTACATGGGCCCGCTAGTTGACCTAGATAGACCAAGTGCCCGCTAGTTAACCTAGATCGTCCAAGTGCCCGCTAGTTAACCTAAGTAGTCCAAATGTCCGATAGGGATCCTACATAGTCCATATGCCCGCTAGGTACCCTGCATAGTCCAAGTGCCTGTTCGTTAACCTAGATAGTCAAAGTGCCCGCTAGGTAACCTAGATAGTCCAAGTGCCCGCTAGGTTACCTACATAGTCCAAGTGCCCGTTCATTAAGCAAGATAGTCCAAGTGCCTGCTAGGTTACCTAGACAGTCCAAGTGCCCGCTAGTTAACCTACATAGTCCAAGTGCCCGATAGGGAACCTACATAGTCCAAGTGCCCGGTAGGCAAACTACATAGTCCAAGTGCCAGTTAGTTAACCTAGATAGTCCAAGTGCACACTAGGGGACGTACATAGTCCAAGTGCCCGCTAGGTAACCTACATAGTCCAAGTTGCCGATGGTAACCTAAATAGTCCAAATGCCCACTAGGGAAACTACATAGTCCAAGTGCCTGCTAGTTAACCTAGATAGTCCAAGTGCCTGTTAGTAAACCTACATAATCCATGGGCCCGCTAGTTAACCTACATAGTCCAAGTGCCCGCTAGGGAAGGTACATAGTCCATGTGGCCGCTAGGTAACCTAGAGAGTGCAAGTGCCCGCTAGTTAACCTACATAGTCCAAGTGCCTGCTAGGTAACCTAGATAGTCCAAGGGTCTGCTAGTTAACCTACATAGTCCAAGTGCCCGCTAGGTAACCTACATAGTGCAAGTGTCCGCTAGTTAACCTACATAGTCAAAGTGCCCGCTAGTTAACCTAGATAGTCCAAGTGCCCGCTAGGTAACCTACATAGTACAAGTGTCCGCTAGTTAACCTAGATCGTCCAATTGTCCGCTAGTTAACCTACATAGTCCAATTGCCCGCAAGGTAACCTAGACAGTCCAATTGCCCGCTAGTTAACCTACATAGTCCAAGTGCCCGATAGGGAACCTACATAATCCAAGGGCCCGCTAGGCAACCTACATAGTCCAAGTGCCCGCTAGGTAACCTAGATAGTCCAAGTGCGCGCTAGTTAACCTACATAGTCCAAGTGCCCAATAGGGAACCTACATAATCCAAGGGCCCGCTAGGCAACCTACATAGTCCAAGTGCCCGCTAGGTAACCTAGATAGTCCAAGTGCGCGCTGGTTAACCTATATAGTCCAAGTGCCCGTTCATTAACCTAGATAGTCCAAGTGCCTGCTAGGTTTCCTAGACAGTCCAAGTGCCCGCTAGTTAACCTACATAGTCCAAGTGCCCGATAGGGAACCTACATAGTCCAAGTGCCCGCTAGGCAACCTACATATTCCAAGTGCTAATTAGTTAACCTAGAAAGTCCAAGTGCCCACTAGGGGACGTACATAGTCCAAGTGCCCGCTAGGTAACCTACATAGTCCAAGTTCCCGATGGTAACCTAAATAGTCCAAATGCCCGCTAGGGAAACTACATAGTCCAAGTGCCTGCTAGTTAACCTAGATAGTCCAAGTGCCTGTTAGTAAACCTACATAATACATGGGCCCGCTAGTTAACCTACATAGTCCAAGTGCCCGCTAGGGAAGGTACATAGTCCATGTGCCCGCTAGGTAACCTAGAGAGTGCAAGTGCCCGCTAGTTAACCTACATAGTCCAAGTGCCTGCTAGGTAACCTAGATAGTCCAAGGGTCTGATAGTTAACCTACATAGTCCAAGTGCCCGCTAGGTAACCTACATAGTGCAAGTGTCCGCTAGTTAACCTACATAGTCAAACTGCCCGCTAGTTAACATAGATAGTCCAAGTGCACGCTAGGTAACCTACATAGTGCAAGTGTCCGCTAGTTAACCTAGATCGTCCAATTGTCCGCTAGTTAACCTACATAGTCAAATTGCCCGCTAGGTAACCTAGACAGTCCAATTGCCCGCTAGTTAACCTACATAGTCCAAGTGCCCGATAGGGAACCTACATAATCCAATGGCCCGCTAGGCAACCTACATAGTCCAAGTGCCCGTTAGTTAACCTAGATAGTCAAAGTGCCTGCTAGGTAACCTAGATAGTCCAAGTGCACGCTAGTTAACCTAGATAGTCCAAGTGCCCGCTAGTTAACCTAGATAGTCCAAGTGCCCGCTAGTTAACCTAGATAGTCCAAGTGCCCGCTAGGTAACCTACATATTACAAGTGTCCGCTAGTTAACCTAGATCGTCCAATTGTCCGCTAGTTAACCTACATAGTCCAATTGCCCGCTAGGTAACCTAGACAGTCCAAGTGCCCGCTAGTTAAACTACATAGTCCAAGTGCCCGATAGGGAACCTACATAATCCAAGGGCCCGCTAGGCAACCTACATAGTCCAAGTGCCCGTTAGTTAACCTAGATAGTCAAAGTGCCTGCTAGGTAACCTAGATCGTCCAAGGGCCCCATAGTTAGCCTACATAGTCCAAGTGCCCGCTAGGTAACCTAGATAGTCCAAGTGCCCGTTCGGTAACCTGATAGTCCAAGTGCCCTTTAGGGAACCTAGATAGTCCAAGGGCCCGCTAGAAAACCTACATAGTCCATGGGCCCGCTAGTTAACCTACATAGTGCAAGTGTCCGCTAGTTAACCTACATATTCCAAGTGCCCCCTTGTTAACCTACATAATCTAAGTTCACGTTAGATAACCTATATAGTCCAAGTGCCCGCTAGTTATCCTAGATAGTCCAAGTGCTCACTAGTTAACCTAGATTGTCCAAGTGCTCGCTAGTTAACCTAGATAGACCAAGTGCCCGCTAGGGAACCTACCTAGTCCAAGTGCCCGATAGGGAACCTACATAGTCCAAGTGCCCGCTAGTTAACATAGATAGTCCAAGTACCCGCTAGGAAACGTACATAGTCCAAGTGCCCGCTAGTTAACGTACATAGTCCAAGTGCCCGCTAGGTAACGTAGATAGTCCAAGTGCCCGCTAGGGAACGTACATAGTCCCAGTGCCCGCTAGGTAACCTAGATAGTCCAAGTGCCCGCTATTTAACCTACATAATCCAAGTGACTGCTAGGTAACCTAGATAGTCCAAGTGCCCAGTAGTTAACCTACATAGTCAAAGTTCCCCCTAGGTAACCTAGATCGTCCAAGTGTCCGCTAGTTAACCTACATAGTCAATGGGCCCGCTAGTTAACCTACATAATGCAAGAGCCCGCTAGCTAACCTAGATAATCCAAGAGCCCGCTAGTTAACCTATATCGTCCAAGTGCCCGCTAGTTAACCTAGATCGTGCAAGTGTCCGCTAGTTAACCTACATAGTCCACGTGTCCGCTAGGTAACCTAGATAGTCCAAGTGCCCGCTAGGGATCCTTCATAATCCAAGTGCCTGCTAGGTAACCTAGATAGTCCAAGTGCCCGATAGTTAACCTAGATAGTCCTAGTTCCCTTTAGTAAACCTAGATAGTCCAAGTGCCCGCTAGTTAACCTAGATAGTCCTAGGTCCCATTAGTTAACCTAGATAGTCCAAGTGCCCACTAGGGGACGTACAAAGTCCAAGTGGCCGCTAGTTAACCTACATAGTCCAAGGTCCACTAGTTAGCCTAGATAGTCCAAGTGCCCGCTAGGTTACCTACATAGTCCAAGTGCACGTTCGTTAACCTAGAAAATCCAAGTGCCCGCTGGTAACCTACATTGTCCAAGGGCCCGCTAGGTAACCTTGATAGTCCAAGTGCTTTCTAGTTAACCTACATAGTCCAAGTGCCCGCTAGGTAACCTACATAGTCCAAGTGCCCACTAGGTAACCTATATAATCCAAATGCCCGCTAGGGAAACTACATAGTCCAAGTGACCGTTAGTTAACCTAGATAGTCCAAATGCCCACTAGGGGACGTACATAGTCCAAGTGCCCGCTAGGTAACCTAGATAGTCCAAGTGCGCGCTAGTTAACCTACATAGTCTAAGGGCCCGCTAGTTAACCTAAATAGTACATGGGCCCGCTAGTTGACCTAGATAGACCAAGTGCCCGCTAGGTAACCTACATAGTCCAAGTGCCCACTAGGTAACCTAAATTATCCAAATGCCCGCTAGGGAAACTACATAGTCCAAGTGCCCGCTAGTTAACCTAGATAGTCCAAGTGCCCACTAGTAAACCTAGATAGTCCAAGGGCCCGCTAGTTAATCTAGAGAGTCCAAGTGCCCGCTAGTTAACCTACATAGTCCAAGGGCCCTCTAGTTAACCTAAATAGTCCACGTGCCCGCTATGGGACGTACATAGTCCAAGTGCCCGCTAGGTAACCTAGATAGTCCAAGTGCCCGCTAGGTAACCAACATAGTCCAAGTGCCCACTAGGTAACCTAAATAATCCAAATGCCCGCTAGGGAAACTACATAGTCCAAGTGCCCGCTAGTTAACCTAGATAGTCCAAGTGCCCGCTAGGGAATCTACATAGTCCAAGGGCCCAGTAGTTAACGTAGATAGTCCAAGTGCCGCTAGTTAATCTACATAGTTCAAGGGCCCGCTAGTTAACCTACATATTCCAAGTGCCTGCTAGGTAACCTAGATAGTCCAAGGGCCCGCTAGTTAACCTACATAGTCCATGGTCTCACTTGTTAACTTTGATAGTCCAAGTGCCCGCTAGTTAACCTAGATTGTCCAAGTGCCCGCTAGTTAACCTAGATTGTCCAAGTGCCCGATAGGGATCCTTCATAATCCAAGTGCCTGCTAGGTAACCTAGATAGTCCAAGTGCCCGATAGCTAACCTAGATAGTCCTAGTTCCCTTTAGTAAACCTAGATAGTCCAAGTGCCCGCTAGTTAACCTAGATAGTCCTAGTTCCCATTAGTTAACCTAGATCGTCCAAGTGCCCACTAGGGGACGTACAAAGTCCAAGTGGCCGCAAGTTAACCTACATAGTGCAAGGTCCACTAGTTAGCCTAGATAGTCCAAGTGCCCGCTAGTTAACCTACATAGTACAAGGGCCCGCTAGTTGACCTAGATAGTCCAAGTTCCCGCTAGTTAACCTAGATAGTCAAAGTGCCCGCTAGTTAACCTAAGTAGTACAAATGCCTGATAGGCATCCTACATAGTCCAAGTGCCCGCTAGTTAACCTACATAATCCAAGTCCCCGCTAGGTAACCTAGACAGTCCAAGTGACCATTATGTTACCTATATAGTCCAAGTGCCCGCTGGGTAACCTAGATAGTCCAAGTGCCCGCTAGTTAACCTACATAGTCCAAGTGCCTGCTAGGTAAACTACATAGTCCACGTGCCCACTAGGTAACCTAGACAGCCCAATTGCCCGCTAGTTAACCTAGACAGTCCAAGTACCCCATAGGGAACCTACATAGTCCAAGTGCCCGCTGGGAACCTACATAGTCCAAGTGCTCGCTAGGGAACCTACATAGTCCAAGTGCCCGTTAGTTAACCTAGATAGTCAAAGTGCCTGCTAGGTAACCTAAATAATCCAAGTGCCTGCTAGGGAACCTACATAGTCCAAGTGCCCGCTAGGTAACCTAGATAGTCCAATTGCCCGTTAGCTAACCTACATAGTCGAAGTGTCCGCTAGTTACCCTACATAGTCCAAGTGCCCGTTCGTTAACCTAGATAGTCCAAGTGCCCGCTAGGTAACCTAAGTAGTCCAAATGTCCGATAGGGATCCTACATAGTCCAAGTGCCCGCTGGTAATCTACATAGTCCAAGTGCCCGTTCATTAACCTAGATAGGCCAAGTGCCCGCTAGGTAACCTAGACAGTCCAAGTGCCCGCTAGGTTACCTACATAGTCCAAGTGCACGTTCGTTAACCTAGATAGTCCAAGTGCCCGCTGGTAACCTACATAGTCCAAGTGCCCGCTAGGTAACCTACATAGTCCAAGTGCCCACTAGGTAACCTAAATAATCCAAATGGCCGCTAGGGAAACTACATAGTCCAAGTGTCCGCTAGTTAACCTAGATAGTCCAAGTGCCCGCTAGTTAACCTATATAGTCCAAGTGCCTTCTAGTTAACCTACATAGTGCAAGGGCCCTCTAGTTAACCTAGATCGTGCAAGTGTCCGCTAGTTAACCTACATAGTCCAAGTGCCTGCTAGGTAACCTAGATAGTCCAAGTGCCCGATAGTTAACCTAGATAGTCCTAGTTCCCTTTAGTAAACCTAGATAGTCCAAGTGCCCGCTAGTTAACCTAGATAGTCCTAGTTCCCATTAGTTAACCTAGATAGTCCAAGTGCCCACTAGGGGACGTACAAAGTCCAAGTGGCCGCTAGTTACCCTACATAGTCCAAGGTCCACTAGTTAGCCTAGATAGTCCAAGTGCCCGCTAGGTTACCTACATAGTCCAAGTGCACGTTCGTTAACCTAGAAAGTCCAAGTGCCCGCTGGTAACCTACATTGTCCAAGGGCCCGCTAGGTAACCTTGATAGTCCAAGTGCTTTCTAGTTAACCTACATAGTCCAAGTGCCCGCTAGGTAACCTACATAGTCCAAGTGCCCACTAGGTAACCAATATAATCCAAATGCCCGCTAGGGAAACTACATAGTCCAAGTGCCCGTTGGTTAACCTAGATAGTCCAAATGCCCACTAGGGGACGTACATAGTCCAAGTGCCCGCTAGGTAACCTAGATAGTCCAAGTGCGCGCTAGTTAACCTACATAGTCTAAGGGCCCGCTAGTTAACCTACATAGTACATGGGCCCGCTAGTTGACCTAGATAGACCAAGTGCCCGCTAGTTAACCTAGATCGTCCAAGTGCCCGCTAGTTAACCTAAGTAGTCCAAATGTCCGATAGGGATCCTACATAGTCCATATGCCCGCTAGGTACCCTGCATAGTCCAAGTGCCTGTTCGTTAACCTAGATAGTCAAAGTGCCCGCTAGGTAACCTAGATAGTCCAAGTGCCCGCTAGGTTACCTACATAGTCCAAGTGCCCGTTCATTAAGCAAGATAGTCCAAGTGCCTGCTAGGTTACCTAGACAGTCCAAGTGCCCGCTAGTTAACCTACATAGTCCAAGTGCCCGATAGGGAACCTACATAGTCCAAGTGCCCGGTAGGCAAACTACATAGTCCAAGTGCCAGTTAGTTAACCTAGATAGTCCAAGTGCACACTAGGGGACGTACATAGTCCAAGTGCCCGCTAGGTAACCTACATAGTCCAAGTTGCCGATGGTAACCTAAATAGTCCAAATGCCCACTAGGGAAACTACATAGTCCAAGTGCCTGCTAGTTAACCTAGATAGTCCAAGTGCCTGTTAGTAAACCTACATAATCCATGGGCCCGCTAGTTAACCTACATAGTCCAAGTGCCCGCTAGGGAAGGTACATAGTCCATGTGGCCGCTAGGTAACCTAGAGAGTGCAAGTGCCCGCTAGTTAACCTACATAGTCCAAGTGCCTGCTAGGTAACCTAGATAGTCCAAGGGTCTGCTAGTTAACCTACATAGTCCAAGTGCCCGCTAGGTAACCTACATAGTGCAAGTGTCCGCTAGTTAACCTACATAGTCAAAGTGCCCGCTAGTTAACCTAGATAGTCCAAGTGCCCGCTAGGTAACCTACATAGTACAAGTGTCCGCTAGTTAACCTAGATCGTCCAATTGTCCGCTAGTTAACCTACATAGTCCAATTGCCCGCAAGGTAACCTAGACAGTCCAATTGCCCGCTAGTTAACCTACATAGTCCAAGTGCCCGATAGGGAACCTACATAATCCAAGGGCCCGCTAGGCAACCTACATAGTCCAAGTGCCCGCTAGGTAACCTAGATAGTCCAAGTGCGCGCTAGTTAACCTACATAGTCCAAGTGCCCAATAGGGAACCTACATAATCCAAGGGCCCGCTAGGCAACCTACATAGTCCAAGTGCCCGCTAGGTAACCTAGATAGTCCAAGTGCGCGCTGGTTAACCTATATAGTCCAAGTGCCCGTTCATTAACCTAGATAGTCCAAGTGCCTGCTAGGTTTCCTAGACAGTCCAAGTGCCCGCTAGTTAACCTACATAGTCCAAGTGCCCGATAGGGAACCTACATAGTCCAAGTGCCCGCTAGGCAACCTACATATTCCAAGTGCTAATTAGTTAACCTAGAAAGTCCAAGTGCCCACTAGGGGACGTACATAGTCCAAGTGCCCGCTAGGTAACCTACATAGTCCAAGTTCCCGATGGTAACCTAAATAGTCCAAATGCCCGCTAGGGAAACTACATAGTCCAAGTGCCTGCTAGTTAACCTAGATAGTCCAAGTGCCTGTTAGTAAACCTACATAATACATGGGCCCGCTAGTTAACCTACATAGTCCAAGTGCCCGCTAGGGAAGGTACATAGTCCATGTGCCCGCTAGGTAACCTAGAGAGTGCAAGTGCCCGCTAGTTAACCTACATAGTCCAAGTGCCTGCTAGGTAACCTAGATAGTCCAAGGGTCTGATAGTTAACCTACATAGTCCAAGTGCCCGCTAGGTAACCTACATAGTGCAAGTGTCCGCTAGTTAACCTACATAGTCAAACTGCCCGCTAGTTAACATAGATAGTCCAAGTGCACGCTAGGTAACCTACATAGTGCAAGTGTCCGCTAGTTAACCTAGATCGTCCAATTGTCCGCTAGTTAACCTACATAGTCAAATTGCCCGCTAGGTAACCTAGACAGTCCAATTGCCCGCTAGTTAACCTACATAGTCCAAGTGCCCGATAGGGAACCTACATAATCCAATGGCCCGCTAGGCAACCTACATAGTCCAAGTGCCCGTTAGTTAACCTAGATAGTCAAAGTGCCTGCTAGGTAACCTAGATAGTCCAAGTGCACGCTAGTTAACCTAGATAGTCCAAGTGCCCGCTAGTTAACCTAGATAGTCCAAGTGCCCGCTAGTTAACCTAGATAGTCCAAGTGCCCGCTAGGTAACCTACATATTACAAGTGTCCGCTAGTTAACCTAGATCGTCCAATTGTCCGCTAGTTAACCTACATAGTCCAATTGCCCGCTAGGTAACCTAGACAGTCCAAGTGCCCGCTAGTTAAACTACATAGTCCAAGTGCCCGATAGGGAACCTACATAATCCAAGGGCCCGCTAGGCAACCTACATAGTCCAAGTGCCCGTTAGTTAACCTAGATAGTCAAAGTGCCTGCTAGGTAACCTAGATCGTCCAAGGGCCCCATAGTTAGCCTACATAGTCCAAGTGCCCGCTAGGTAACCTAGATAGTCCAAGTGCCCGTTCGGTAACCTGATAGTCCAAGTGCCCTTTAGGGAACCTAGATAGTCCAAGGGCCCGCTAGAAAACCTACATAGTCCATGGGCCCGCTAGTTAACCTACATAGTGCAAGTGTCCGCTAGTTAACCTACATATTCCAAGTGCCCCCTTGTTAACCTACATAATCTAAGTTCACGTTAGATAACCTATATAGTCCAAGTGCCCGCTAGTTATCCTAGATAGTCCAAGTGCTCACTAGTTAACCTAGATAGTCCAAGTGCTCGCTAGTTAACCTAGATAGACCAAGTGCCCGCTAGGGAACCTACCTAGTCCAAGTGCCCGATAGGGAACCTACATAGTCCAAGTGCCCGCTAGTTAACATAGATAGTCCAAGTACCCGCTAGGAAACGTACATAGTCCAAGTGCCCGCTAGTTAACGTACATAGTCCAAGTGCCCGCTAGGTAACGTAGATAGTCCAAGTGCCCGCTAGGGAACGTACATAGTCCCAGTGCCCGCTAGGTAACCTAGATAGTCCAAGTGCCCGCTATTTAACCTACATAATCCAAGTGACTGCTAGGTAACCTAGATAGTCCAAGTGCCCAGTAGTTAACCTACATAGTCAAAGTTCCCCCTAGGTAACCTAGATCGTCCAAGTGTCCGCTAGTTAACCTACATAGTCAATGGGCCCGCTAGTTAACCTACATAATGCAAGAGCCCGCTAGCTAACCTAGATAATCCAAGAGCCCCCTAGTTAACCTATATCGTCCAAGTGCCCGCTAGTTAACCTAGATCGTCCAAGTGCCCGCTAGTTAACCTACATAGTCAATGGGCCCGCTAGTTAACCTACATAGTGCAAGAGCCCGCTAGTTAACCTAGATCGTACAAGTGTCCGCTAGTTAACCTACACAGTCCACGTGCCAGTTAGCTAACCTAGATAGTCCAAGGGCCCGCTAGTTGACCTACATAGTCCAAGTGCCCGCTAGGGAACCTTCATAGTCCAAGTGCCACCTAGTTAACCTAGGTAGTCCAAGTGCCCGCTAGTTAACCTAGATAGTCTTATTGCCCGTTACTTAACCTAGATAGTCCAAGTGCCCACTAGGGGATGTACTTAGTCCATGAGCCCGTTAGCTAATCTAGATAGTCCAAGTGCCCGCTAGTTAACAATGATCATCCAAGTGCCCACTAGTTAACCTAGATAGCCCAAGTGCCCTCTAGTTAACCTATATCGTCCAAGTGCCCGCTAGTTAACCTACATAGTCCAAGGGCCCGCTAGTTAACCTACATAGTCCAAGGTCCGCTAGTTAACCTAGATAGTCCAAGTGCTCGCTAGTTAACCTACATAGTACAAGGGCCCACTTGTTGACCTAGATAGTCCATGTCCCCGCTAGTTAACCTAGATAGTCCAAGTGCCCGCTAGGTAACCTAAGTAGTCCAAATGTCCGATAGGGATCCTACATAGTCCAGGGCCCGCTAGGTAACCCAGATCGTCCTAATGCTCGTTAGTTAACCTAGATAATCCATGTGCCCTCTAGGTAACCTAGACTGTCCAAGTGCCTGCTAGGTTACCTACATAGTCCAAGTGCCCGTTCGTTAACCTAGATAGTCCAAGTGCCCGTTACCTAACCTAGATAGTCCTTGTGCCCGCTAGGCAACCTACATAGCCCAAGAGCCCGTTCGTTAACCTAGAAGTCCAAGTGCCCGCTAGGTAACCTAGACAGTCCACGTGCCCGCTAGTTTACCTGCATATTCCAAGTGCCCGTTCGTTAACCTTAGATAGTCCAAGTGCCCACTAGGTAACCTACATAGTCCAAGTGCCCGCTAGGTAACCTATATAGCCCAAGTGCCCGCTAGGTAACCCAGATAGTCCAAGGGCCCGCTAGTTAACCTACATAGTCCAAGGGCTCACTTGTTCACTTTGATAGTTCAAGTGCCCGCTAGTTAACCTATATCGTCCAAGTGCCCACTAGTTAACCTAGATTGTCCAAGTGCCCGCTAGTTAACCTACATAGTCCAAGGGCCCACTAGTTAACCTAGATAGTCCAAGTGTCCTCTAGTTAACCTACATAGTCCAAGTGCCCGCTAGTTAACCTATATACCAAGTGCCCGTTTCGTAACCTAGATATTCCAAGGGCACGCTAGTTAACCTATATCTTCCAAGTGCCCGCTAGGCAACCTAGATAGTCCAAGTGCTCGCTAAGGAACCTACATAGTCCAAGTGCACGCTAGTTAACCTAGATAGTCCAATTGCCCGCTAGTTAACCTAGATAGTCCAAGTGCCTGCTAGGTAACCTACAGAGTGCAAGTGTCCGCTAGTTAACCTACATATTCCAAGTGCCCGCTAGGTAACCTAGATACTGCAAGTGCCCGCTAGTTAACCTAGATAGTTCAAGTACCCGCTAGGTAACCTAGATCGTCCAAGGGCCCCCTAGTTAGCCTACATAGTAAGTGCCCGGTAGTTAATCTAGATAGTCCAAGTGCCGCTAGTTAATCTACATAGTTCAAGGGCCCGCTAGTTAACCTACATAGTCCAAGTACCCGCTAAGAAACCTAGATAGTCCAAGTGCACGCTAGTTAACCTAGAGAGTCCAAGTGCCCTCTAGTTAACCTAGATCTTCCAAGTGCCCGCTAAGAAACCTAGATAGTCCAAGTGCCCGTTACCTAACCTAGATAGTCCAATTGCCCGCTATGCAACATACATAGTCCAAGTGCCCGTTCGTTAACCTAGAAGTCCACGTGCCCGCTAGGTAACCTAGACTCTCCAAGTGCCCGCTAGGTTACCTACATAGTCCAAATGCCCGTTCGGTAACCTAGATAGTGCAAGGGCCCGCTAGTTAACCTACATAGTCAAAGTGCCCGGTAGTTAACTTACATAGTTCAAGTGTCCGTAGGGAACATACATAGTCCAAGTGCCCGCTAGGGAACATACAGAGTCCAAGTGCCCGCTAGGGAACCTACATAGCCCAAGGGCCCGCTAGTTAATGTAGGTAGTCCAAGTGCCGCTAGTTAATCTACATAGTTCAAGGGCCCACTAGTTAACCTACATAGTCCAAGTACCCGCTAGTTAACCTAGATCGTCCAAGTGTCCCCTAATTACCCTACATAGTACAAGTGACCACTAGGGAACCTAGATAGTCCAAGTGCCCGCTCTGGAACCTACATAGTACAAGTGCCTGCTAGGGAACCTACATAGTCCAAGTGCCCGCTCTGGAACATACCTAGTCCAAGTGCCCGCTAGGGAATCTACATAGTCCAAGGGCCCACTAGTTAATTTAGATAGTCCAAGTGCCGCTAGTTAACCTACATAGTCCAAGTACCCGCTTGTTAACCTAGATTGTCCAAGTGGCCGCTAGGTAACCTACATAGTCCAAGGGCCCGCTAGTTAACCTACATAATCCTAGGGCCTGCTAGTTAACCTACATCGTCCAAGGGCCCGCTAGTTAACCTAGATAGTCCAAGTGCACGATAGTTAACCTACATAGTCCAAGTGCCCGCTAGGTAACCTAGACAGTTCAAGTGACCACTAGGTTACCTACATAGACCAAGTGCCCGTTCGTTAACCTACATAGTCCAAGTGCCCGCTAGGTAACCAATATAGTCCAAATGCCCGCTTAGGGCCCTAATTGTCCAAATGCCCGCTAGTAACCTAGATAGTCCAAGTGCTCGCTAGTTAACCTAGATAGTCCAAGTGCCCGCTAGTTAACCTAGATAGACCAAGTGCCCCCTAGGGAACCTACATAGTCCAAGTGCCCGTTAGGTAACCTAGATAGTCCAAATGCCCGCTAGGGAACCCATATAGTCCAAGTGCCCGCTAGGGAACTTACATAGTCCAAGGGCCCGCTAGGGAACATACATAGTCCAAGGGCCCGTTAGTTAACCTAGATAGTCCCAGTGCCCGCTAGGTAACCTAGATAGTCCAACAGCGCGGTAGGTAACCTACATACTCCAAGTACCCGCTAGGTAACGTAGATAGTTCAAGTGCCAGCTAGGTAACCTAGATAGTCCAAGTGCCCGCTAGGTAACCTACAAAGTCTACGTGCCCGCTAGGTAATCTATATAGTCCAAATGACCGTTAGGTAGCCTACACCGTCCAAATTCCCGCTAGGTAACCTAGGTAATCCAAGGGCCACTAAGTAACCTACATAGCCTAGTGCCCCCTAGTTAACCTACATTATCCAAGTTCCCGATAGGGAACCTACATAGTCCAAGTGCCCGCTAGGTAACCTACATAGTCCAAATGCCCTCTAGTTAACCTACATAGTCCAAGTGCACCCGAGGGAACCTACATAATCCAAGTGCCCGCTAGGGAACCTAAATATTCCAAATGCCCGTTAGGTAACCTAGATAGTCTAAATGCCCGCCAGGAAACCCACATAGTCCAAATGCCCACTAGGTATCCTACATAGTCCAAGTGCCCACTAGTTAACCTAGATTCTCCAAGTACCCGCTAGTTAACCTAGAATGTCCAAGTGCCCGCTAGTTAGCCTACATAGTCCAAGGGCCCACTAGTTAACCTAGATAGTCCAAGTGTCCTCTAGTTAACCTACATAGTCCAATTGCCCGCTAGTTAACCTATATACCAAGTGCCCGCTACGTAACCTAGATAGTCCAAGGGCACGCTAATTAACCTACTTAGTCCAAGTGCCCGCTAGGCAACCTAGATAGTCCAAGTGCCCGCTATGGAACCTACATAGTCCAAGTGCACTCGAGTTAACCTAGATATTCCAATTGCCCGCTAGTTAACCTAGATAGTCCAAGTGCCCGCTACGTAACCTAGATAGTCCAAGTGCCCGCTACGTAACCTGGATAGTCCAAGTGCCCGCTAGCGAACGTACATAGTCCCAGTGCCCGCTAGGTAACCTAGATAGTGCAAGTGCCCGCTAGTTAACCTAGATAGTTCAAGTACCCGCTAGGTAACCTAAATCGTCCAATGGCCCCCTAATTAGCCTACATAGTCCAAGTGCCCGCTAGGTAACCTAGATAGTCCTTTTGCCCATTCGGTAACCTAGATATTCCAAGTGCCCTTTAGGGAACCTAGATAGTCCAAGGGCCCGCTAGTAAACCTACATAGTCCATGGGCCCTCTAGTTAACCTACATAGTGCAAGTGTACGCAAGTTAACCTACATATTCCAAGTGCCCGCTATTTAACCTACATAATTTAAGTGCCAGCTAGGTAACCTAGATAGTAAAATTGCCCGCAAAGGAACCTAGATAGTCCAAGTGCCTGTTAGCTAACCTAGATAGTCCAAGTGGCGGCTAGGTAACCTACATATTCCAAGTGCCCGTTCGTTAACCTAGATAATTCAAGTGCCCGCTAGGTAACCTAGAAAGTCCAAGTGCCCGCTAGTTAACCTACATAGTCCAAGTGCCCGATAGGGAACCTACATAATCCAAGTGCCCGCTAGGCAACTTATAGTCCAAATGCCCTCTAGTTAACCTACATAGTCCAAGTGCACCCGAGGGAACCTACATAATCCAAGTGCCCGCTAGGGAACCTACATAGTCCAAGTGCCCGTTAGGTAACCTAGATAGTCTAAATGCCCGCCAGGAAACCCACATAGTCCAAGTGCCCGCTAGGGAATTTACATAGTCCAAGGGCCCTCTAGGGATCCGACATAGTCCCAGTGCCCGTTAGTTAACCTAGATAGTCCAAGTGCCCGCTTGGTAACCTAGATAGTCCAACAGCCCGCTAGGTAACCTACATACTCCAAGAACCCACTAGGTAACGTAGATAGTTCATGTGCCAGCTAGGTAACCTAGATAGTCCAAGTGCCCGCTAGGTAACCTACAAAGTCTATGTGCCCGCTAGGTTATCTATATAATCCAAATGCCCGCTATGGAATCTACATAGTCCAAGGGACCGCTAGTTAACGTAGATAGTCCAAGTGCCGCTAGTTAATCTACATAGTTCAAGGCCGGCTAGTTAACCTACATAGTCCAAGTACCCGCTAGTTAACCTGATCATCCAAGTGCCCGCTAGGTAACCTACATAGTCCAAGGGTCCGCTAGTTAACATACATAATCCAAGGTCCCGCTAGGTAACCTACAAAGTCTAAGTTCCCGCTAGGTTATCTATATAGTCAAAATGCCCGCTAGGGAACCTACCTAGTCCAAGTGCCCGCTAGGTAACCTAGATAATACAAGTGCCCGCTAGTTAACCTATATCGTCCAATTGTCCGCTAGTTAACCTAGATCGTGCAAGTGTCCGCTAGTTAACCTAAATAGTCCAAGTGCCAGTTAGCTAATCTACATAGTCCAAAGGCCCGCTAGTTGACCTACATAGTCCAAGTGCCCGTTAGCTAACCTAGATAGTCCAAAGCCCGCTAGTTAACATTGATCATCCAAGTGCCCGCTAGTTAATCTAGATAGTCCAAGTGCACGCTAGTTAACCTAGATAGTCCAAGTGCCCTCTAGTTAACCTAGATCGTCCAAGTGCCCGCTAGTTTACCTAGATAGTCCAAGTGCCCGCTAGGTAACCTAAGTAGTCCAAATGTCCGATAGGGATCCTACATAGTCCAAGTGCCCGCTAGGTAACCTACATAGTCCAAGTGACCGTTCGTTAACCTAGATAGTCCAAGTGCCCGCTAGGTAACCTAGACTGTCCAAGTGCCCGCTAGGTTACCTACATAGTCCAAGTGTCAGTTCGTAAACCTAGATAGTCCAAATGCCCGCTAGGAAACCTACATAGTCCAAGGGCCCGCTAGGTAACCTAGGTAGTCCAAGTGCCCGCTAGGTAACCTAGATAGTCCAAGTGCCCGCTATGTAACCTAGATAGTCAAAGTGCCCGTTAGGTAACCTAGATAGTCCAAGTGCCCGCTAGGTAACTTACATTGTCCAAGTTCCCGCTAGGTAACCTAGATACTCAAAATGCCCATTACTTTACCTAGATAGTCCAAGTGCCCGCTAAGCAACCTACATAGTCCAAGTGCCCGTTCGTTAACCTAGACAGTCCAAGTGCCCGCTAGGTTACCTGCATATTCCAAGTGCCCGTTCGTTAACCCAGATAGTCCAAGTGCCCACCAGGTAACCTACATAGTCCAAGTGCCCGCTAGGTAACCTATATAGTCCAAGTGCCCGCTAGGTAACCTAGATTGTCCAAGTGCCTACTAGGTAACCTACATAGTGCAAGTGTCCGCTAGTTAACCTACATAGTCCAAGAGCCCGCTAGTTAACATAGATAGTCCAAGTGCCCGCTAGGGAACCTGCGTAGTCCAAGTACCCGCTAGGAAACCTAGATAGTTCAAGTACCCGCTAGGTAACCTAGATCGTCAAAGGGCCCCCTAGTTAGCCTACATAGTCCAAGTGCCCGCAAGGTAACCTACATAGTCCAAGTGCCCGTTCGGTAACCTAGATAGTCCAAGTGCCCTTTAGGGAAGCTAGATAGTGCAAGGGCCCGATAGTAAACCTACATAGTCCATGGGCCCGCTAGTTAACCTTCATAGTGCAAGTGTCCGCTACTTAACATACATATTCCAAGTTCCCGCTAGGGAATCTACATAGTCCAAGGGCCCGCTAGTTAATGTAGATAGTCCTTGTGACGCTAGTTAATCTACATAGTCCAAGGGCCCGCTAGTTAACCTACATAGTCCAAGGGCCCGCTAGTTAACCTACATCGTCCAAGGGCCTGCTAGTTAACCTAGATAGTCCAAGTGCCCGCTAGTTAACCTACATAGTCCAAGTGCCCGCGAGGTAACCTAGACAGTCCAAGTGACCATTATGTTACCTACATAGTCCAAGTGCCCGCTGGGTAACCTAGATAGTCCAAGTGCCCGCTAGTTAACCTAGATAGTCAAAGTGCCCGCTAGTTAACCTAAGTAGTACAAATGCCTGATAGGCATCCTACATAGTCCAAGTGCCCGCTAGTTAACCTACATAATCCAAGTCCCCGCTAGGTAACCTAGACAGTCCAAGTGACCATTATGTTACCTACATAGTCAAAGTGCCCTCTGGGTAACCTAGATAGTCCAAGTGCCCGCTAGTTAACCTACATAGTCCAAGTGCCCACTAGGTAACCTAGACAGCCCAATTGCCCGCTAGTTAACCTAGACAGTCCAAGTACCCGATTAGGAACCTACATAGTCCAAGTGCCCGCTGGGAACCTACATAGTCCAAGTGCTCGCTAGGGAACCTACATAGTCCAAGTGCCCGTTAGTTAACCTAGATAGTCAAAGTGCCTGCTAGGTAACCTAAATAATCCAAGTGCCTGCTAGGGAACCTACATAGTCCATGTGCCTGCTTGGTAACCTAGATAGTCCAATTGCCCGTTAGTTAACCTACATAGTCGAAGTGTCCGCTAGTTACCCTACATAGTCCAAGTGCCCGTTCGTTAACCTAGATAGTCCAAGTGCCCGCTAGATAACCTAAGTAGTCCAAATGTCCGATAGGGATCCTACATAGTCCAAGTGCCCGCTGGTAATCTACATAGTCCAAGTGCCCGTTCGTTAACCTAGATAGGCCAAGTGCCCGCTAGGTAACCTAGACAGTCCAAGTGCCCGCTAGGTTACCTACATAGTCCAAGTGCACGTTCGTTAACCTAGATAGTCCAAGTGCCCGCTGGTAACCTACATAGTCCAAGGGCCCGCTAGGTAACCTTGATAGTCCAAGTGCCTTCTAGTTAACCTACATAGTCCAAGTGCCCGCTAGGTAACCTACATAGTCCAAGTGCCCACTAGGTAACCTAAATAATCCAAATGGCCGCTAGGGAAACTACATAGTCCAAGTGCCCGATAGTTAACCTAGATAGTCCAAGTGCCCGCTAGTTAACCTATATAGTCCAAGTGCCTTCTAGTTAACCTACATAGTGCAAGGGCCCGCTAGTTAACCTAGATCGTGCAAGTGTCCGCTAGTTAACCTACATAGTCCACGTGTCCGCTAGGTAACCTAGATAGTCCAAGTGCCCGCTAGGGATCCTTCATAATCCAAGTGCCTGCTAGGTAAACTAGATAGTCCAAGTGCCCGATAGTTAACCTAGATAGTCCTAGTTCCCTTAAGTAAACCTAGATAGTCCAAGTGCCCGCTAGTTAACCTAGATAGTCCTAGTTCCCATTAGTTAACCTAGATAGTCCAAGTGCCCACTAGGGGACGTACAAAGTCCAAGTGGCCGCTAGTTACCCTACATAGTCCAAGGTCCACTAGTTAGCCTAGATAGTCCAAGTGCCCGCTAGGTTACCTACATAGTCCAAGTGCACGTTCGTTAACCTAGATAGTCCAAGTGCCCACTGGTAACCTACATTGTCCAAGGGCCCGCTAGGTAACCTTGATAGTCCAAGTGCTTTCTAGTTAACCTACATAGTCCAAGTGCCCGCTAGGTAACCTAGATAGTCCTAGTTCCCATTAGTTAACCTAGATAGTCCAAGTGCCCACTAGGGGACGTACAAAGTCCAAGTGGCCGCTAGTTACCCTACATAGTCCAAGGTCCACTAGTTAGCCTAGATAGTCCAAGTGCCCGCTAGGTTACCTACATAGTCCAAGTGCACGTTCGTTAACCTAGATAGTCCAAGTGCCCGCTGGTAACCTACATTGTCCAAGGGCCCGCTAGGTAACCTTGATAGTCCAAGTGCTTTCTAGTTAACCTACATAGTCCAAGTGCCCGCTAGGTAACCTACATAGTCCAAGTGCCCACAAGGTAACCTATATAATCCAAATGCCCGCTAGGGAATCTACATAGTCCAAGTGCCCGTTAGTTAACCTAGATAGTCCAAATGCCCACTAGGGGACGTACATAGTCCAAGTGCCCGCTAGGTAACCTAGATAGTCCAAGTGCGCGCTAGTTAACCTACATAGTCTAAGGGCCCGCTAGTTAACCTACATAGTACATGGGCCCGCTAGTTGACCTAGATAGTCCAAGTGCCCGCTAGTTAACCTAGATCGTCCAAGTGCCCGCTAGTTAACCTAAGTAGTCCAAATGTCCGATAGGGATCCTACATAGTCCATATGCCCGCAAGGTACCCTGCATAGTCCAAGTGCCCGTTCGTTAACCTAGATAATCAAAGTGCCCGCTAGGTAACCTAGACAGTCCAAGTGCCCGCTAGGTTACCTACATAGTCCAAGTGCCCGTTCATTAACCTAGATAGTCCAAGTGCCTTCTAGGTTACCTAGACAGTCCAAGTGCCCGCTAGTTAACCTACATAGTCCAAGTGCCCGATAGGGAACCTACATAGTCCAAGTGCTCGGTAGGCAACCTACATAGTCCAAGTGCCAGTTAGTTAACCTAGATAGTCCAAGTGCCCACTAGGGGACGTACATAGTCCAAGTGCCCGCTAGGTAACCTACATAGTCCAAGTTCCCGATGGTAACCTAAATAGTCCAAATGCACGCTAGGTAAACTACATAGTCCAAGTGCCTGCTAGTTAACCTAGATAGTCCAAGTGCCTGTTAGTAAACCTACATAATCCATGGGCCCGCTAGTTAACTTACATAGTCCAAGTGCCCGCTAGGGAAGGTACATAGTCCATGTGGCCGCTAGGTAACCTAGATTGTCCAAGTGCCTACTAGGTAACCTACATAGTGCAAGTGTCCGCTAGTTAACCTACATAGTCCAAGAGCCCGCTAGTTAACATAGATAGTCCAAGTGCCCGCTAGGGAACCTACGTAGTCCAAGTACCCGCTAGGAAACCTAGATAGTTCAAGTACCCGCTAGGTAACCTAGATCGTCAAAGGGCCCCCTAGTTAGCCTACATAGTCCAAGTGCCCGCAAGGTAACCTACATAGTCCAAGTGCCCGTTCGGTAACCTAGATAGTCCAAGTGCCCTTTAGGGAAGCTAGATAGTGCAAGGGCCCGATAGTAAACCTACATAGTCCATGGGCCCGCTAGTTAACCTTCATAGTGCAAGTGTCCGCTACTTAACATACATATTCCAAGTTCCCGCTAGGGAATCTACATAGTCCAAAGGCCCGCTAGTTAATGTAGATAGTCCTTGTGACGCTAGTTAATCTACATAGTCCAAGGGCCCGCTAGTTAACCTACATCGTCCAAGGGCCTGCTAGTTAACCTAGATAGTCCAAGTGCCCGCTAGTTAACCTACATAGTCCAAGTGCCCGCGAGGTAACCTAGACAGTCCAAGTGACCATTATGTTACCTACATAGTCCAAGTGCCCGCTGGGTAACCTAGATAGTCCAAGTGCCCGCTAGTTAACCTAGATAGTCAAAGTGCCCGCTAGTTAACCTAAGTAGTACAAATGCCTGATAGACATCCTACATAGTCCAAGTGCCCGCTAGTTAACCTACATAATCCAAGTCCCCGCTAGGTAACCTAGACAGTCCAAGTGACCATTATGTTACCTACATAGTCAAAGTGCCCTCTGGGTAACCTAGATAGTCCAAGTGCCCGCTAGTTAACCTACATAGTCCAAGTGCCCACTAGGTAACCTAGACAGCCCAATTGCCCGCTAGTTAACCTAGACAGTCCAAGTACCCGATTAGGAACCTACATAGTCCAAGTGCCCGCTGGGAACCTACATAGTCCAAGTGCTCGCTAGGGAACCTACATAGTCCAAGTGCCCGTTAGTTAACCTAGATAGTCAAAGTGCCTGCTAGGTAACCTAAATAATCCAAGTGCCTGCTAGGGAACCTACATAGTCCAAGTGCCTGCTAGGTAACCTAGATAGTCCAATTGCCCGTTAGTTAACCTACATAGTCGAAGTGTCCGCTAGTTACCCTACATAGTCCAAGTGCCCGTTCGTTAACCTAGATAGTCCAAGTGCCCGCTAGGTAACCTAAGTAGTCCAAATGTCCGATAGGGATCCTACATAGTCCAAGTGCCCGCTGGTAATCTACATAGTCCAAGTGCCCGTTCGTTAACCTAGATAGGCCAAGTGCCCGCTAGGTAACCTAGACAGTCCAAGTGCCCGCTAGGTTACCTACATAGTCCAAGTGCACGTTCGTTAACCTAGATAGTCCAAGTGCCCGCTGGTAACCTACATAGTCCAAGGGCCCGCTAGGTAACCTTGATAGTCCAAGTGCCTTCTAGTTAACCTACATAGTCCAAGTGCCCGCTAGGTAACCTACATAGTCCAAGTGCCCACTAGGTAACCTAAATAATCCAAATGGCCGCTAGGGAAACTACATAGTCCAAGTGCCCGATAGTTAACCTAGATAGTCCAAGTGCCCGCTAGTTAACCTATATAGTCCAAGTGCCTTCTAGTTAACCTACATAGTGCAAGGGCACGCTAGTTAACCTAGATCCTGCAAGTGTCCGCTAGTTAACATACATAGTCCACGTGTCCGCTAGGTAACCTAGATAGTCCAAGTGCCCGCTAGGGATCCTTCATAATCCAAGTGCCTGCTAGGTAAACTAGATAGTCCAAGTGCCCGATAGTTAACCTAGATAGTCCTAGTTCCCTTTAGTAAACCTAGATAGTCCAAGTGCCCGCTAGTTAACCTAGATAGTCCTAGTTCCCATTAGTTAACCTAGATAGTCCAAGTGCCCACTAGGGGACGTACAAAGTCCAAGTGGCCGCTAGTTACCCTACATAGTCCAAGGTCCACTAGTTAGCCTAGATAGTCCAAGTGCCCGCTAGGTTACCTACATAGTCCAAGTGCACGTTCGTTAACCTAGATAGTCCAAGTGCCCGCTGGTAACCTACATTGTCCAAGGGCCCGCTAGGTAACCTTGATAGTCCAAGTGCTTTCTAGTTAACCTACATAGTCCAAGTGCCCGCTAGGTAACCTACATAGTCCAAGTGCCCACAAGGTAACCTATATAATCCAAATGCCCGCTAGGGAATCTACATAGTCCAAGTGCCCGTTAGTTAGCCTAGATAGTCCAAATGCCCACTAGGGGACGTACATAGTCCAAGTGCCCGCTAGGTAACCTAGATAGTCCAAGTGCGCGCTAGTTAACCTACATAGTCTAAGGGCCCGCTAGTTAACCTACATAGTACATGGGCCCGCTAGTTGACCTAGATAGTCCAAGTGCCCGCTAGTTAACCTAGATCGTCCAAGTGCCCGCTAGTTAACCTAAGTAGTCCAAATGTCCGATAGGGATCCTACATAGTCCATATGCCCGCAAGGTACCCTGCATAGTCCAAGTGCCCGTTCGTTAACCTAGATAGTCAAAGTGCCCGCTAGGTAACCTAGACAGTCCAAGTGCCCGCTAGGTTACCTACATAGTCCAAGTGCCCGTTCATTAACCTAGATAGTCCAAGTGCCTTCTAGGTTACCTAGACAGTCCAAGTGCCCGCTAGTTAACCTACATAGTCCAAGTGCCCGATAGGGAACCTACATAGTCCAAGTGCTCGGTAGGCAACCTACATAGTCCAAGTGCCAGTTAGTTAACCTAGATAGTCCAAGTGCCCACTAGGGGACGTACATAGTCCAAGTGCCTGCTAGGTAACCTACATAGTCCAAGTTCCCGATGATAACCTAAATAGTCCAAATGCCCGCTAGGGAAACTACATACTCCAAGTGCCTGCTAGTTAACCTAGATAGTCCAAGTGCCTGTTAGTAAACCTACATAATCCATGGGCCCGCTAGTTAACCTACATAGTACAAGTGCCCGCTAGGGAAGGTACATAGTCCATGTGGCCGCTAGGTAACCTAGAGAGTGCAAGTGCCCGCTAGTTAACCTACATAGTCCAAGTGCCTGCTAGGTAACCTAGATAGTCCAAGGGTCTGCTAGTTAACCTACATAGTCCAAGTGCCCGCTAGGTAACCTACATAGTGCAAGTGTCCGCTAGTTAACCTACATAGTCAAAGTGCCCGCTAGTTAACCTAGATAGTCCAAGTGCCCGCTAGGTAACCTACATAGTACAAGTGTCCGCTAGTTAACCTAGATCGTCCAATTGTCCGCTAGTTAACCTACATAGTCCAATTGCCCGCTAGGTAACCTAGACAGTCCAATTGCCCGCTAGTTAACCTACATAGTCCAAGTGCCCGATAGGGAACCTACATAATCCAAGGGCCCGCTAGGCAACCTACATAGTCCAAGTGCCCGCTAGGTAACCTAGATAGTCCAAGTGCGCGCTAGTTAACCTACATAGTCCAAGTGCCCGTTCATTAACCTAGATAGTCCAAGTGCCTGCTAGGTTACCTAGAGAGTCCAAGTGCCCGCTAGTTAACCTACATAGTCCAAGTGCCCGATAGGGAACCTACATAGTCCAAGTGCCCGCTAGGCAACCTACATATTCCAAGTGCCAATTAGTTAACCTAGATAGTCCAAGTGCCCACTAGGGGACGTACATAGTCCAAGTGCCCGCTAGGTAACCTACATAGTCCAAGTTCCCGATGGTAACCTAAATAGTCCAAATGCCCGCTAGGGAAACTACATAGTCCAAGTGCCTGCTAGTTAACCTAGATAGTCCAAGTGCCTGTTAGTAAACCTACATAATCCATGGGCCCGCTAGTTAACCTACATAGTACAAGTGCCCGCTAGGGAAGGTACATAGTCCATGTGGCCGCTAGGTAACCTAGAGAGTGCAAGTGCCCGCTAGTTAACCTACATAGTCCAAGTGCCTGCTAGGTAACCTAGATAGTCCAAGGGTCTGCTAGTTAACCTACATAGTCCAAGTGCCCGCTAGGTAACCTACATAGTGCAAGTGTCCGCTAGTTAACCTACATAGTCAAACTGCCCGCTAGTTAACCTAGATAGTCCAAGTGCCCGCTAGGTAACCTACATAGTACAAGTGTCCGCTATTTAACCTAGATCGTCCAATTGTCCGCTAGTTAACCTACATAGTCCAATTGCCCGCTAGGTAACCTAGACAGTCCAAGTGCCCGCTAGTTAACCTACATAGTCCAAGTGCCCGATAGGGAACCTACATAATCCAAGGGCCCGCTAGGCAACCTACATAGTCCAAGTGGCCGTTAGTTAACCTAGATAGTCAAAGTGCCTGCTAGGTAACCTAGA
The DNA here is from genome assembly GCF_050624435.1 of Tenrec ecaudatus. Classification (NCBI taxonomy): domain Eukaryota; kingdom Metazoa; phylum Chordata; class Mammalia; order Afrosoricida; family Tenrecidae; genus Tenrec; species Tenrec ecaudatus. The sequence goes on along the minus strand of NC_134548.1, from coordinate 67,198,379 downwards.
TAGTCCAAGTGCACGCTAGTTAACCTAGATAGTCCAAGTGCCCGCTAGTTAACCTAGATAGTCCAAGTGCCCGCTAGTTAACCTAGATAGTCCAAGTGCCCGCTAGGTAACCTACATAGTACAAGTGTCCGCTAGTTAACCTAGATCGTCCAATTGTCCGCTAGTTAACCTACATAGTCCAATTGCCCGCTAGGTAACCTAGACAGTCCAAGTGCCCGCTAGTTAACCTACATAGTCCAAGTGCCCGATAGGGAACCTACATAATCCAAGGGCCCGCTAGGCAACCTACATAGTCCAAGTGCCCGTTAGTTAACCTAGATAGTCAAAGTGCCTGCTAGGTAACCTAGATCGTCCAAGGGCCCCCTAGTTAGCCTACATAGTCCAAGTGCCCGCTAGGTAACCTAGATAGTCCAAGTGCCCGTTCGGTAACCTAATAGTCCAAGTGCCCTTTAGGGAAACTAGATAGTCCAAGGGCCCGCTAGAAAACCTACATAGTCCATGGGCCCGCTAGTTAACCTACATAGTGCAAGTGTCCGCTAGTTAACCTACATATTCCAAGTGCCCCCTAGTTAACCTACATAATCTAAGTTCACGTTAGCAAACCTATATAGTCCAAGTGCCCGCTAGTTATCCTAGATAGTCCAAGTGCTCACTAGTTAACCTAGATAGTCCAAGTGCTCGCTAGTTAACCTAGATAGACCAAGTGCCCGCTAGGGAACCTACCTAGTCCAAGTGCCCGATAGGGAACCTACATAGTCCAAGTGCCCGCTAGTTAACATAGATAGTCCAAGTACCCGCTAGGAAACGTACATAGTCCAAGTGCCCGCTAGTTAACGTACATAGTCCAAGTGCCCGCTAGGTAACGTAAATAGTCCAAGTGCCCGCTAGGGAACGTACATAGTCCCAGTGCCCGCTAGGTAACCTAGATAGTCCAAGTGCCCGCTATTTAACCTACATAGTCCAAGTGACTGCTAGGTAACCTAGATAGTCCAAGTGCCCAGTAGTTAACCTACATAGTCAAAGTTCCCCCTAGGTAACCTAGATCGTCCAAGTGCCCACTAGTTAACCTACATAGTGCAAGAGCCCGCTAGCTAACCTAGATAATCCAAGAGCCCGCTAGTTAACCTAGATCGTCCAAGTGCCCGCTAGTTAACCTACATAGTCAATGGGCCCGCTAGTTAACCTACATAGTGCAAGAGCCCGCTAGTTAACCTAGATCGTACAAGTGTCCGCTAGTTAACCTACACAGTCCACGTGCCAGTTAGCTAACCTAGATAGTCCAAGGGCCCGCTAATTGACCTACATAATCCAAGTGCCCGCTAGGGAACCTTCATAGTCCAAGTGCCACCTAGGTAACCTAGGTAGTCCAAGTGTCCGCTAGTTAACCTAGATAGTCCTAGTGCCCGTTACTTAACCTAGATAGTCCAAGTGCCCACTAGGGGATGTAGTTAGTCCATGAGCGTTAACCTAGATAGTCCAAGTGCCCCCTAGTTAACCTAGATATTCCAAGTGCCCGCTAGTTAATCAGGATCATCAAAGTGCCCTCTAGTTAACTTACATAGTCCAAAGGCCTGCTAGTTAACCTACATAGAGCAAGGACCCCCTACTTAACCTTGATAGTCCAAGTGCCCGCTAGTTAACCTACATAGTCCAAGTTCACGCTAGGTAACCTAGACAGTCCAAGTGACCATTAGGTTACCTACATAGTCCAAGTGCCCGTTCGTTAACCTACATAGTCCAAGTGCCCGCTAGGTAACGTAGATAGCCCAAGTGCCCGCTAGGGAACGTACATAGTCCAGGTGCCCGCTAGGTAACCTAGATAGTCCTAGTGCCCGCTAGTTAACCTACATAGTCCAAGTGCATTTCTAGGTAAACTACATAGTCCAAGTGCCCACTAGGTAACCTAGACTGTCCAATTACCCCCTTGTTAACCTAGACAGTCCAAGTACCCGATAGGGAAGCTAAATATCCAAGTGCTCGCTAGGGTACCTACATAGTCCAAGTGCTCGCTAGGCAACCTACATAGTAGAAGTGCCCGCTAGGCAACCTAGATAGTCCAATTGCCCATTAGCTAACCTAGATAGTCGAAGTGTCCGCTAGTTAACCTACATAGTCCAAGTGCCCGTTCGTTAACGTAGATAGGCCAAGTGCCTGCTAGGTAACCTAGACAGTCCAAGTGCCCGCTAGATTACCTACATAGTCCAAGTGCACGTTCATTAACCTAAATAGTCCAAGTGCCCGCTGGTAACCTACATAGTCCAAGGGCCAGCTAGGTAAGCTTGATAGTCCAAGTGCCTTCTAGTTAACCTACATAGTCCAAGTGCCCACTAGGTAACCTACATAGTCCAAGTGCCCACTAGGTAACCTAAATAATCCAAATGGCCGCTAGGGAAACTACATAGTCCAAGTGCCCGCTAGTTAACCTAGATAGTCCAAGTGCCCGCTAAGCAACCTACATAGTCCAAGTGCCCGTTCGTTAACCTAGAAGTCCAAGTGCCCGCTAGGTAACCTAGACAGTCCAAGTGCCCGCTAGGTTACCTGTATATTCCAAGTGCCCTTTCGTTAACTTAGATAGTCCAAGTGCCCACTAGGTAACCTGTATAGTCGAAGTGCCTGCTAGGTAACCTAGATTGTCCAAGGGCCCGCTAGTTAACCTACATAGTCCATGGGCTCACTTGTTAACTTTGATAGTCCAAGTGCCCGCTAGTTAACCTAGATTGTCCAAGTGCCCGCTAGTTAACCTAGATTGTCCAAGTGCCCGCTAGGGATCCTTCGTAATCCAAGTGCCTTCTAGGTAACCTAGATATTCCAAGTGCTCGCTAGTTAACCTAGATAGTCCTAGTGCCCGTTAGTTAACCTAGATGGTCCAATTGCCCACTAGGGGACGTACATAGTCCATGTGCCTGCTAGGAAACTTAGATAGTCCAAGTGCCCGCTATTTAACCTACATAGTCAAATTTCCCGCTAGTTAACCTAAGTAGTACCAATGTCTGATAGGGATCCTACATAGTCCAAGTGCCCGCTAGGTTACCTAGACAGTCCTAGTGCCCCCTACTTAACCTACATAGTCCAAGTGCCCGATAGGGAACCTACATAATCCAAGTGCCCGATAGGGAATTTACATAATCCAAGTGCCCGCTAGGGAACCTAAACAGTCCATGTGCCCGCTAGGCAACCTACATAGTCCAAGTGCCCTTTAGTTAACCTAGATAGTCAAAGTGCCTGCTAGTTAACCTAGATAGTCCAAGTGCCCGCTAGGTAACCTACATAGTCCAAGTTCCCGCTTGGTAAACTTAATAGTCCAAATGCCCGCTAGGGAAACTACATAGTCCAAGTGCCCGCTAGTTAACCTAGATACTCCAAGTGCCTGCTAGTAAACCTACATAATCCATGGGCCAGCTAGTTAACCTACATAGTGCAAGGGCCCGCTAGTTAACCTAGATCGTGCAAGTGTCCGCTAGTTAACTTACATAGTCCACGTGTCCGCTAGGTAACCTAGATAGTCCAAATGCCCGCTAGGGATCCTTCATAATCCAAGTGCCTGCTAGGTAACCTAGATAGTCCAAGTGCCCGATAGTTAACCTAGATAGTCCTAGTTCCCTTTAGTAAACCTAGATAGTCCAAGTGCCCGCTAGTTAACCTAGATAGTCCTAGTTCCCATTAGTTAACCTAGATAGTCCAAGTGCCCACTAGGGGACGTACAAAGTCCAAGTGGCCGCTAGTTAACCTACTTAGTCCAAGGTCCACTAGTTAGCCTAGATAGTCCAAGTGCCCGCTAGTTAACCTACATAGTACAAGGGCCCGCTAGTTGACCTAGATAGTCCAAGTTCCCGCTAGTTAACCTAGATAGTCAAAGTGCCCGCTAGTTAACCTAAGTAGTACAAATGCCTGATAGGCATCCTACATAGTGCAAGTGTCCGCTAGTTAACCTACATAGTCAAAGTGCCCGCTAGTTAACCTAGATAGTCCAAGTGCCCGCTAGGTAACCTACATAGTACAAGTGTCCGCTAGTTAACCTAGATCGTCCAATTGTCCGCTAGTTAACCTACATAGTCCAATTGCCCGCTAGGTATCCTAGACAGTCCAATTGCCCGCTAGTTAACCTACATAGTCCAAGTGCCCGATAGGGAACCTACATAATCCAAGGGCCCGCTAGGCAACCTACATAGTCCAAGTGCCCGCTAGGTAACCTAGATAGTCCAAGTGCGCGTTAGTTAACCTACATAGTCCAAGTGCCCGTTCATTAACCTAGATAGTCCAAGTGCCTGCTAGGTTACCTAGAGAGTCCAAGTGCCCGCTAGTTAACCTACATAGTCCAAGTGCCCGATAGGGAACCTACATAGTCCAAGTGCCCGCTAGGCAACCTACATATTCCAAGTGCCAATTAGTTAACCTAGATAGTCCAAGTGCCCACTAGGGGACGTACATAGTCCAAGTGCCCGCTAGGTAACCTACATAGTCCAAGTTCCCGATGGTAACCTAAATAGTCCAAATGCCCGCTAGGGAAACTACATAGTCCAAGTGCCTGCTAGTTAACCTAGATAGTCCAAGTGCCTGTTAGTAAACCTACATAATCCATGGGCCCGCTAGTTAACCTACATAGTACAAGTGCCCGCTAGGGAAGGTACATAGTCCATGTGGCCGCTAGGTAACCTAGAGAGTGCAAGTGCCCGCTAGTTAACCTACATAGTCCAAGTGCCTGCTAGGTAACCTAGATAGTCCAAGGGTCTGCTAGTTAACCTACATAGTCCAAGTGCCCGCTAGGTAACCTACATAGTGCAAGTGTCCGCTAGTTAACCTACATAGTCAAACTGCCCGCTAGTTAACCTAGATAGTCCAAGTGCCCGCTAGGTAACCTACATAGTACAAGTGTCCGCTATTTAACCTAGATCGTCCAATTGTCCGCTAGTTAACCTACATAGTCCAATTGCCCGCTAGGTAACCTAGACAGTCCAATTGCCCGCTAGTTAACCTACATAGTCCAAGTGCCCGATAGGGAACCTACATAATCCAAGGGCCCGCTAGGCAACCTACATAGTCCAAGTGGCCGTTAGTTAACCTAGATAGTCAAAGTGCCTGCTAGGTAACCTAGATAGTCCAAGTGCACGCTAGTTAACCTAGATAGTCCAAGTGCCCGCTAGTTAACCTAGATAGTCCAAGTGCCCGCTAGTTAACCTAGATAGTCCAAGTGCCCGCTAGGTAACCTACATAGTACAAGTGTCCGCTAGTTAACCTAGATCGTCCAATTGTCCGCTAGTTAACCTACATAGTCCAATTGCCCGCTAGGTAACCTAGACAGTCCAAGTGCCCGCTAGTTAACCTACATAGTCCAAGTGCCCGATAGGGAACCTACATAATCCAAGGGCCCGCTAGGCAACCTACATAGTCCAAGTGCCCGTTAGTTAACCTAGATAGTCAAAGTGCCTGCTAGGTAACCTAGATCGTCCAAGGGCCCCCTAGTTAGCCTACATAGTCCAAGTGCCCGCTAGGTAACCTAGATAGTCCAAGTGCCCGTTCGGTAACCTAATAGTCCAAGTGCCCTTTAGGGAAACTAGATAGTCCAAGGGCCCGCTAGAAAACCTACATAGTCCATGGGCCCGCTAGTTAACCTACATAGTGCAAGTGTCCGCTAGTTAACCTACATATTCCAAGTGCCCCCTAGTTAACCTACATAATCTAAGTTCACGTTAGCAAACCTATATAGTCCAAGTGCCCGCTAGTTATCCTAGATAGTCCAAGTGCTCACTAGTTAACCTAGATAGTCCAAGTGCTCGCTAGTTAACCTAGATAGACCAAGTGCCCGCTAGGGAACCTACCTAGTCCAAGTGCCCGATAGGGAACCTACATAGTCCAAGTGCCCGCTAGTTAACATAGATAGTCCAAGTACCCGCTAGGAAACGTACATAGTCCAAGTGCCCGCTAGTTAACGTACATAGTCCAAGTGCCCGCTAGGTAACGTAAATAGTCCAAGTGCCCGCTAGGGAACGTACATAGTCCCAGTGCCCGCTAGGTAACCTAGATAGTCCAAGTGCCCGCTATTTAACCTACATAGTCCAAGTGAGTGCTAGGTAACCTAGATAGTCCAAGTGCCCAGTAGTTAACCTACATAGTCAAAGTTCCCCCTAGGTAACCTAGATCGTCCAAGTGCCCGCTAGTTAACCTACATAGTGCAAGAGCCCGCTAGCTAACCTAGATAATCCAAGAGCCCGCTAGTTAACCTAGATCGTCCAAGTGCCCGCTAGTTAACCTACATAGTCAATGGGCCCGCTAGTTAACCTACATAGTGCAAGAGCCCGCTAGTTAACCTAGATCGTACAAGTGTCCGCTAGTTAACCTACACAGTCCACGTGCCAGTTAGCTAACCTAGATAGTCCAAGGGCCCGCTAATTGACCTACATAGTCCAAGTGCCCGCTAGGGAACCTTCATAGTCCAAGTGCCACCTAGGTAACCTAGGTAGTCCAAGTGCCTGCTAGTTAACCTAGATAGTCCTAGTGCCCGTTACTTAACCTAGATAGTCCAAGTGCCCACTAGGGGATGTAGTTAGTCCATGAGCGTTAACCTAGATATTCCAAGTGCCCGCTAGTTAATCAGGATCATCAAAGTGCCCTCTAGTTAACTTACATAGTCCAAAGGCCTGCTAGTTAACCTACATAGAGCAAGGACCCCCTACTTAACCTTGATAGTCCAAGTGCCCGCTAGTTAACCTACATAGTCCAAGTTCACGCTAGGTAACCTAGACAGTCCAAGTGACCATTAGGTTACCTACATAGTCCAAGTGCCCGTTCGTTAACCTACATAGTCCAAGTGCCCGCTAGGTAACGTAGATAGCCCAAGTGCCCGCTAGGGAACGTACATAGTCCAGGTGCCCGCTAGGTAACCTAGATAGTCCTAGTGCCCGCTAGTTAACCTACATAGTCCAAGTGCATTTCTAGGTAAACTACATAGTCCAAGTGCCCACTAGGTAACCTAGACTGTCCAATTACCCCCTTGTTAACCTAGACAGTCCAAGTACCCGATAGGGAAGCTAAATATCCAAGTGCTCGCTAGGGTACCTACATAGTCCAAGTGCTCGCTAGGCAACCTACATAGTAGAAGTGCCCGCTAGGCAACCTAGATAGTCCAATTGCCCATTAGCTAACCTAGATAGTCGAAGTGTCCGCTAGTTAACCTACATAGTCCAAGTGCCCGTTCGTTAACGTAGATAGGCCAAGTGCCTGCTAGGTAACCTAGACAGTCCAAGTGCCCGCTAGATTACCTACATAGTCCAAGTGCACGTTCATTAACCTAAATAGTCCAAGTGCCCGCTGGTAACCTACATAGTCCAAGGGCCAGCTAGGTAAGCTTGATAGTCCAAGTGCCTTCTAGTTAACCTACATAGTCCAAGTGCCCACTAGGTAACCTACATAGTCCAAGTGCCCACTAGGTAACCTAAATAATCCAAATGGCCGCTAGGGAAACTACATAGTCCAAGTGCCCGCTAGTTAACCTAGATAGTCCAAGTGCCCGCTAAGCAACCTACATAGTCCAAGTGCCCGTTCGTTAACCTAGAAGTCCAAGTGCCCGCTAGGTAACCTAGACAGTCCAAGTGCCCGCTAGGTTACCTGTATATTCCAAGTGCCCTTTCGTTAACTTAGATAGTCCAAGTGCCCACTAGGTAACCTGTATAGTCGAAGTGCCTGCTAGGTAACCTAGATTGTCCAAGGGCCCGCTAGTTAACCTACATAGTCCATGGGCTCACTTGTTAACTTTGATAGTCCAAGTGCCCGCTAGTTAACCTAGATTGTCCAAGTGCCCGCTAGTTAACCTAGATTGTCCAAGTGCCCGCTAGGGATCCTTCGTAATCCAAGTGCCTTCTAGGTAACCTAGATATTCCAAGTGCTCGCTAGTTAACCTAGATAGTCCTAGTGCCCGTTAGTTAACCTAGATGGTCCAATTGCCCACTAGGGGACGTACATAGTCCATGTGCCTGCTAGGAAACTTAGATAGTCCAAGTGCCCGCTATTTAACCTACATAGTCAAATTTCCCGCTAGTTAACCTAAGTAGTACCAATGTCTGATAGGGATCCTACATAGTCCAAGTGCCCGCTAGGTTACCTAGACAGTCCTAGTGCCCCCTACTTAACCTACATAGTCCAAGTGCCCGATAGGGAACCTACATAATCCAAGTGCCCGATAGGGAATTTACATAATCCAAGTGCCCGCTAGGGAACCTACACAGTCCATGTGCCCGCTAGGCAACCTACATAGTCCAAGTGCCCTTTAGTTAACCTAGATAGTCAAAGTGCCTGCTAGTTAACCTAGATAGTCCAAGTGCCCGCTAGGTAACCTACATAGTCCAAGTTCCCGCTTGGTAAACTTAATAGTCCAAATGCCCGCTAGGGAAACTACATAGTCCAAGTGCCCGCTAGTTAACCTAGATACTCCAAGTGCCTGCTAGTAAACCTACATAATCCATGGGCCAGCTAGTTAACCTACATAGTGCAAGGGCCCGCTAGTTAACCTAGATCGTGCAAGTGTCCGCTAGTTAACTTACATAGTCCACGTGTCCGCTAGGTAACCTAGATAGTCCAAGTGCCCGCTAGGGATCCTTCATAATCCAAGTGCCTGCTAGGTAACCTAGATAGTCCAAGTGCCCGATAGTTAACCTAGATAGTCCTAGTTCCCTTTAGTAAACCTAGATAGTCCAAGTGCCCGCTAGTTAACCTAGATAGTCCTAGTTCCCATTAGTTAACCTAGATAGTCCAAGTGCCCACTAGGGGACGTACAAAGTCCAAGTGGCCGCTAGTTAACCTACATAGTCCAAGGTCCACTAGTTAGCCTAGATAGTCCAAGTGCCCGCTAGTTAACCTACATAGTACAAGGGCCCGCTAGTTGACCTAGATAGTCCAAGTTCCCGCTAGTTAACCTAGATAGTCAAAGTGCCCGCTAGTTAACCTAAGTAGTACAAATGCCTGATAGGCATCCTACATAGTCCAAGTGCCCGCTAGTTAACCTACATAATCCAAGTCCCCGCTAGGTAACCTAGACAGTCCAAGTGACCATTATGTTACCTACATAGTCCAAGTGCCCGCTGGGTAACCTAGATAGTCCAAGTGCCCGCTAGTTAACCTACATAGTCCAAGTGCCTGCTAGGTAAACTACATAGTCCAAGTGCCCACTAGGTAACCTAGACAGCCCATTTGCCCGCTAGTTAACCTAGACAGTCCAAGTACCCGATAGGGAACCTACATAGTCCAAGTGCCCGCTGGGAACCTACATAGTCCAAGTGCTCGCTAGGGAACCTACATAGTCCAAGTGCCCGTTAGTTAACCTAGATAGTCAAAGTGCCTGCTAGGTAACCTAAATAATCCAAGTGCCTGCTAGGGAACCTACGTAGTCCAAGTGCCCGCTAGGTAACCTAGATTGTCCAATTGCCCGTTAGATAACCTACATAGTCGAAGTGTCCGCTAGTTACCCTACATAGTCCAAGTGCCCGTTCGTTAACCTAGATAGTCCAAGTGCCCGCTAGGTAACCTAAGTAGTCCAAATGTCCGATAGGGATCCTACATAGTCCAAGTGCCCGCTGGTAATCTACATAGTCCAAGTGCCCGTTCGTTAACCTAGATAGGCCAAGTGCCCGCTAGGTAACCTAGACAGTCCAAGTGCCCGCTAGGTTACCTACATAGTCCAAGTGCACGTTCGTTAACCTAGATAGTCCAAGTGCCCGCTGGTAACCTACATAGTCCAAGGGCCCGCTAGGTAACCTTGATAGTCCAAGTGCCTTCTAGTTAACCTACATAGTCCAAGTGCCCGCTAGGTAACCTACATAGTCCAAGTGCCCACTAGGTAACCTAAATAATCCAAATGGCCGCTAGGGAAACTACATAGTCCAAGTGCCCGCTAGTTAACCTAGATAGTCCAAGTGCCCGCTAGTTAACCTATATAGTCCAAGTGCCTTCTAGTTAACCTACATAGTCCAAGTGCCCGCTAGTTAACCTAGGTAGTCCAAGTGCCCGCTAGTAAACCTAGATAGTCCAAGGGCCCGCTAGTTAATCTAGATAGTCCAAGTGGCCGCTAGTTAACCTAGATAACCCAAGTGCCTGCGAGTTAACCTAGATAGTCTAAGGGCCCGCTAGTTAATCTAGATAGTACAAGTGCCCGCTAGTTAACCTAGATAGGCCAAGTGCCTCCTAGGTAACTTAAATAGTCCAAGTGCCCGCTAGGGAACCTACATAGTCCAAGTGCCCGCTAGGTAACCTAGATAGTCCAAATGCCCGTTAGCTAACCTAGATAGTCGAAGTGTCCGCTAGTTAACCTACATAGTCCAAGTGGCCGTTAATTAATATAGATAGGCCAAGTACCCGCTAGGTAACCTAGACAGTCCAAGTGTCGGCTAGGTTACCTACATAGTCCAAGTGCACGTTCGTTAACCTAGAAAGTCCAAGTGCCCGCTGGTAACCTACATTGTCCATGGGCCCCCTAGGTAACCTTGATAGTCCAAGTGCTTTCTAGTTAACCTACATAGTCCAAGTGCCCGCTAGGTAACCTACATAGTCCAAGTGCCCACTAGGTAACCTATATAATCCAAATGCCCGCTAGGGAAACTACATAGTTCAAGTGCCCATTAGTTAACCTAGATAGTCCAAATGCCCACTAGGGGACGTACATAGTCCTAGTGCCCGCTAGGTAACCTAGATAGTCCAAGTGCACGCTAGATAACCTACATAGTCTAAGGGCCCGCTAGTTAACCTACATAGTACATGGGCCCGCTAGTTGACCTAGATAGTCCAAGTGCCCGCTAGTTAACCTAGATCGTACAAGTGCCCGCTAGTTAACCTAAGTAGTCCAAATGTCCGATAGGGATCCTACATAGTCCAGATGCCCGCTAGGTATCCTGCATAGTCCAAGTGCCCGTTCGTTAACCTAGATAGTCAAAGTGCCCGCCAGGTAACCTAGACAGTCCAAGTGCCCGCTAGGTTACCTACATAGTCCAAGTGCCCGTTCATTAACCTAGATAGTCCAAGTGCCTGCTAGGTTACCTAGACAGTCCAAGTGCCCGCTAGTTAACCTACATAGTCCAAGTGCCCGATAGGGAACCTACATAGTCCAAGTGCCCGCTAGGCAACCTACATAGTCCAAGTGCCAGTTAGTTAACCTAGATAGTCCAAGTGCCCACTAGGGGACGTACATAGTCCAAGTGCCCGCTAGGTAACCTACATAGTCCAAGTTCCCGATGGTAACCTAAATAGTCCAAATGCCCGCTAGGGAAACTACATAGTCCAATTGCCTGCTAGTTAACCTAGATAGTCCAAGTGCCTGTTAGTAAACCTACATAATCCATGGGCCCGCTTATTATCCTACATAGTCTAAGTGCCCGCTAGGGAAGGTACATAGTACATGTGCCCACTAGGTAACCTAGAGAGTGCAAGTGCCCGCTAGTTAACCTACATAGTCCAAGTGCCTGCTAGGTAACCTAGATAGTCCAAGGGTCTGCTAGTTAACCTACATAGTCCAAGTGCCCGCTAGGTAACCTACATAGTGCAAGTGTCCGCTAGTTAACCTACATAGTCAAAGTGCCCGCTAGTTAACCTAGATAGTCCAAGTGCCCGCTAGGTAACCTACATAGTACAAGTGTCCGCTAGTTAACCTAGATCGTCCAATTGTCCACTAGTTAACCTACATAGTCCAATTGCCCGCTTGGTAACCTAGACAGTCCAATTGCCCGCTAGTTAACCTACATAATCCAAGTGCCCGATAGGGAACCTACATAATCCAAGGGCTCGCTAGGCAACCTACATAGTCCAAGTGTCCGTTAGTTAACCTAGATAGTCAAAGTGCCTGCTAGGTAACCTAGATAGTCCAAGTGCACGCTAGTTAACCTAGATAGTCCAAGTGCCCGCTAGTTAACCTAGATAGTCCAAGTGCCCGCTAGGTAACCTACATAGTCCAAGTGCCCGCTAGTTAACCTAGATCGTCCAATTGTCCGCTAGTTAACCTACATAGTCCAAGTGCCCGCTAGGTAACCTAGATAGTGCAAGTGCCAGTTCGATAACCTCGATAGTCCAAGTGCCCTTTACGGAACCTAGATAGTCCAAGTGCCCGCTAGGGAACCTACATAGTCCAATTGCTCGCTCTGGAACATACATAGTCCAAGTTCCCGTTAGTAAACCTAGATAATCCAAGTGCCCGCTAGTTAACCTTGATAGTCCAAGTGCCCGCTAGGTAACCTACATAGTCCAAGTGCCCGCTAGGTAACCTATATAGTCCAAATGCCCGCTAGGGAACCTACATAGTCCAAGCGCGCGCTAGTTAACCTAGATAGTCCAAGTGCCCGCTAGTTAACCTAGGTAGTCCAAGTGCCCGCTAGTTAACCTACATAGTCCAAGTTCCCGCTAGGTAACCTAGACTGTCCAAGTGATCACTAGGTTACCTACATAGTCCAAGTGCCCGTTCGTTAACCTACATAGTCCAAGTGCCCGCTAGGTAACGTAGATAGCCCAAGTGCCCGCTAGGGAACGTACATAGTCCAAGTGCCTGCTAGGTAAACTACATAGTCCAAGTGCCCGTTCATTAACCTACATAGTCCAAGTGCCCGTTCGTTAACCTACATAGCCCAAGTGCCCGCTAGGGAACATGCATAGTCCAAGTGCCCACTATGTAACCTAGACAGTCTAATTGCCCGCTAGTTAACCTAGACAGTCCATGTACCCGATAGGGAACCTACATAATCTAAGTGCCCGCTAGGGAACCTACGTAGTCCAAGTGCTCGCGAGGCAACCTACATAGTCCAAGTGCCCGTTAGTTAACCTAGATAGTCAAAGTGCCTGCTAGGTAACCTAAATAGTCCAAGTGCCCGCTAGGGAACCTCCATAGTCCAAGTCCCCGCTATGTAACCTAGATAGTCCAATTGCCCGTTAGATAACCTAATTAGTCGAAGTGTCCGCTAGTTAACCTACATAGTCCAAGTGCCCACTAGGTAACCTAGATAGTCCAAATGTCCGCTAGGTAACCTAGACAGTCCAAGTGCCCGCTAGGTTACCTACATAGTCGAAGTGCACGTTTGTTAACCTAGATAGTCCAAGTGCCCGCTGGTAACCTACATAGTCCAAGAGCCCGCTAGGTAACGTAGATAGCCCAAGTGCCCGCTCTGTAACATACAAAGTCCAAGTGCCCGTTAGCTAACCTAGATAGTCCAAGGGCCCGATAGTTGACCTACATTGTCCAAGTGCCAGCTAGGTAACCTAGATAGTACAAGTGCCCGCTAGGGAACCTAGATAATCCAAGTGCCTGTTAGCTAACCTAGATAGTCCAAGTGGCGTCTAGGTAACCTACATAGTCCAAGTGCCCGTTCGTTAACCTAGATAATCCAAGTGCCCGCTAGGTAACCTAGACTGTCCAAGTGACCGCTAGTTTACCTACATAGTCCAAGGGCCCACTAGTTAACCTACATAGTCCAAGTGCCCGCTAGGTAACGTAGATAGCCCAAGTGCCTGCTAGGGAACGTACATAGTTCAAGTGCCCTTAGGTAACCTAGATAGTCCAAGTGCCCACTAGTTAAACTACATAGTCCAAGTGCCTGCTAGGTAAACTACATAGTTCAAGTGTCCGTTCATTAACCTACATACTCCAAGTGCCTGTTCGTTAACCTACATACCCCAATGCCCGCTAGGGAACATACATAGTCCAAGTGCCCACTAGGTAACCTAGACTGTCCAATTACCCCCTTGTTAACCTAGACAGTCCAAGTACCCGATAGGGAAGCTAAATATCCAAGTGCTCGCTAGGGTACCTACATAGTCCAAGTGCTCGCTAGGCAACCTACATAGTAGAAGTGCCCGCTAGGCAACCTAGATAGTCCAATTGCCCATTAGCTAACCTAGATAGTCGAAGTGTCCGCTAGTTAACCTACATAGTCCAAGTGCCCGTTCGTTAACGTAGATAGGCCAAGTGCCTGCTAGGTAACCTAGACAGTCCAAGTGCCCGCTAGATTACCTACATAGTCCAAGTGCACGTTCATTAACCTAAATAGTCCAAGTGCCCGCTGGTAACCTACATAGTCCAAGGGCCAGCTAGGTAAGCTTGATAGTCCAAGTGCCTTCTAGTTAACCTACATAGTCCAAGTGCCCACTAGGTAACCTACATAGTCCAAGTGCCCACTAGGTAACCTAAATAATCCAAATGGCCGCTAGGGAAACTACATAGTCCAAGTGCCCGCTAGTTAACCTAGATAGTCCAAGTGCCCGCTAAGCAACCTACATAGTCCAAGTGCCCGTTCGTTAACCTAGAAGTCCAAGTGCCCGCTAGGTAACCTAGACAGTCCAAGTGCCCGCTAGGTTACCTGTATATTCCAAGTGCCCTTTCGTTAACTTAGATAGTCCAAGTGCCCACTAGGTAACCTGTATAGTCGAAGTGCCTGCTAGGTAACCTAGATTGTCCAAGGGCCCGCTAGTTAACCTACATAGTCCATGGGCTCACTTGTTAACTTTGATAGTCCAAGTGCCCGCTAGTTAACCTAGATTGTCCAAGTGCCCGCTAGTTAACCTAGATTGTCCAAGTGCCCGCTAGGGATCCTTCGTAATCCAAGTGCCTTCTAGGTAACCTAGATATTCCAAGTGCTCGCTAGTTAACCTAGATAGTCCAAGTGCCCGCTAGGTTACCTAGACAGTCCTAGTGCCCCCTACTTAACCTACATAGTCCAAGTGCCCGATAGGGAACCTACATAATCCAAGTGCCCGATAGGGAATTTACATAATCCAAGTGCCCGCTAGGGAACCTACACAGTCCATGTGCCCGCTAGGCAACCTACATAGTCCAAGTGCCCTTTAGTTAACCTAGATAGTCAAAGTGCCTTCTAGTTAACCTAGATAGTCCAAGTGCCCGCTAGGTAACCTACATAGTCCAAGTTCCCGCTTGGTAAACTTAATAGTCCAAATGCCCGCTAGGGAAACTACATAGTCCAAGTGCCCACTAGTTAACCTAGATACTCCAAGTGCCTGCTAGTAAACCTACATAATCCATGGGCCAGCTAGTTAACCTACATAGTGCAAGGGCCCGCTAGTTAACCTAGATCGTGCAAGTGTCCGCTAGTTAACTTACATAGTCCACGTGTCCGCTAGGTAACCTAGATAGTCCAAGTGCCCGCTAGGGATCCTTCATAATCCAAGTGCCTGCTAGGTAACCTAGATAGTCCAAGTGCCCGATAGTTAACCTAGATAGTCCTAGTTCCCTTTAGTAAACCTAGATAGTCCAAGTGCCCGCTAGTTAACCTAGATAGTCCTAGTTCCCATTAGTTAACCTAGATAGTCCAAGTGCCCACTAGGGGACGTACAAAGTCCAAGTGGCCGCTAGTTAACCTACATAGTCCAAGGTCCACTAGTTAGCCTAGATAGTCCAAGTGCCCGCTAGTTAACCTACATAGTACAAGGGCCCGCTAGTTGACCTAGATAGTCCAAGTTCCCGCTAGTTAACCTAGATAGTCAAAGTGCCCGCTAGTTAACCTAAGTAGTACAAATGCCTGATAGGCATCCTACATAGTCCAAGTGCCCGCTAGTTAACCTACATAATCCAAGTCCCCGCTAGGTAACCTAGACAGTCCAAGTGACCATTATGTTACCTACATAGTCCAAGTGCCCGCTGGGTAACCTAGATAGACCAAGTGCCCGCTAGTTAACCTACATAGTCCAAGTGCCTGCTAGGTAAACTACATAGTCCAAGTGCCCACTAGGTAACCTAGACAGCCCATTTGCCCGCTAGTTAACCTAGACAGTCCAAGTACCCGATAGGGAACCTACATAGTCCAAGTGCCCGCTGGGAACCTACATAGTCCAAGTGCTCGCTAGGGAACCTACATAGTCCAAGTGCCCGTTAGTTAACCTAGATAGTCAAAGTGCCTGCTAGGTAACCTAAATAATCCAAGTGCCTGCTAGGGAACCTACGTAGTCCAAGTGCCCGCTAGGTAACCTAGATTGTCCAATTGCCCGTTAGATAACCTACATAGTCGAAGTGTCCGCTAGTTACCCTACATAGTCCAAGTGCCCGTTCGTTAACCTAGATAGTCCAAGTGCCCGCTAGGTAACCTAAGTAGTCCAAATGTCCGATAGGGATCCTACATAGTCCAAGTGCCCGCTGGTAATCTACATAGTCCAAGTGCCCGTTCGTTAACCTAGATAGGCCAAGTGCCCGCTAGGTAACCTAGACAGTCCAAGTGCCCGCTAGGTTACCTACATAGTCCAAGTGCACGTTCGTTAACCTAGATAGTCCAAGTGCCCGCTGGTAACCTACATAGTCCAAGGGCCCGCTAGGTAACCTTGATAGTCCAAGTGCCTTCTAGTTAACCTACATAGTCCAAGTGCCCGCTAGGTAACCTACATAGTCCAAGTGCCCACTAGGTAACCTAAATAATCCAAATGGCCGCTAGGGAAACTACATAGTCCAAGTGCCCGCTAGTTAACCTAGATAGTCCAAGTGCCCGCTAGTTAACCTATATAGTCCAAGTGCCTTCTAGTTAACCTACATAGTCCAAGTGCCCGCTAGTTAACCTAGGTAGTCCAAGTGCCCGCTAGTAAACCTAGATAGTCCAAGGGCCCGCTAGTTAATCTAGATAGTCCAAGTGGCCGCTAGTTAACCTAGATAACCCAAGTGCCTGCGAGTTAACCTAGATAGTCTAAGGGCCCGCTAGTTAATCTAGATAGTACAAGTGCCCGCTAGTTAACCTAGATAGGCCAAGTGCCTCCTAGGTAACTTAAATAGTCCAAGTGCCCGCTAGGGAACCTACATAGTCCAAGTGCCCGCTAGGTAACCTAGATAGTCCAAATGCCCGTTAGCTAACCTAGATAGTCGAAGTGTCCGCTAGTTAACCTACATAGTCCAAGTGGCCGTTAATTAATATAGATAGGCCAAGTACCCGCTAGGTAACCTAGACAGTCCAAGTGTCTGCTAGGTTACCTACATAGTCCAAGTGCACGTTCGTTAACCTAGAAAGTCCAAGTGCCCGCTGGTAACCTACATTGTCCATGGGCCCCCTAGGTAACCTTGATAGTCCAAGTGCTTTCTAGTTAACCTACATAGTCCAAGTGCCCGCTAGGTAACCTACATAGTCCAAGTGCCCACTAGGTAACCTATATAATCCAAATGCCCGCTAGGGAAACTACATAGTTCAAGTGCCCATTAGTTAACCTAGATAGTCCAAATGCCCACTAGGGGACGTACATAGTCCTAGTGCCCGCTAGGTAACCTAGATAGTCCAAGTGCACGCTAGATAACCTACATAGTCTAAGGGCCCGCTAGTTAACCTACATAGTACATGGGCCCGCTAGTTGACCTAGATAGTCCAAGTGCCCGCTAGTTAACCTAGATCGTACAAGTGCCCGCTAGTTAACCTAAGTAGTCCAAATGTCCGATAGGGATCCTACATAGTCCAGATGCCCGCTAGGTATCCTGCATAGTCCAAGTGCCCGTTCGTTAACCTAGATAGTCAAAGTGCCCGCCAGGTAACCTAGACAGTCCAAGTGCCCGCTAGGTTACCTACATAGTCCAAGTGCCCGTTCATTAACCTAGATAGTCCAAGTGCCTGCTAGGTTACCTAGACAGTCCAAGTGCCCGCTAGTTAACCTACATAGTCCAAGTGCCCGATAGGGAACCTACATAGTCCAAGTGCCCGCTAGGCAACCTACATAGTCCAAGTGCCAGTTAGTTAACCTAGATAGTCCAAGTGCCCACTAGGGGACGTACATAGTCCAAGTGCCCGCTAGGTAACCTACATAGTCCAAGTTCCCGATGGTAACCTAAATAGTCCAAATGCCCGCTAGGGAAACTACATAGTCCAATTGCCTGCTAGTTAACCTAGATAGTCCAAGTGCCTGTTAGTAAACCTACATAATCCATGGGCCCGCTTATTATCCTACATAGTCTAAGTGCCCGCTAGGGAAGGTACATAGTACATGTGCCCGCTAGGTAACCTAGAGAGTGCAAGTGCCCGCTAGTTAACCTACATAGTCCAAGTGCCTGCTAGGTAACCTAGATAGTCCAAGGGTCTGCTAGTTAACCTACATAGTCCAAGTGCCCGCTAGGTAACCTACATAGTGCAAGTGTCCGCTAGTTAACCTACATAGTCAAAGTGCCCGCTAGTTAACCTAGATAGTCCAAGTGCCCGCTAGGTAACCTACATAGTACAAGTGTCCGCTAGTTAACCTAGATCGTCCAATTGTCCACTAGTTAACCTACATAGTCCAATTGCCCGCTTGGTAACCTAGACAGTCCAATTGCCCGCTAGTTAACCTACATAATCCAAGTGCCCGATAGGGAACCTACATAATCCAAGGGCTCGCTAGGCAACCTACATAGTCCAAGTGTCCGTTAGTTAACCTAGATAGTCAAAGTGCCTGCTAGGTAACCTAGATAGTCCAAGTGCACGCTAGTTAACCTAGATAGTCCAAGTGCCCGCTAGTTAACCTAGATAGTCCAAGTGCCCGCTAGGTAACCTACATAGTCCAAGTGCCCGCTAGTTAACCTAGATCGTCCAATTGTCCGCTAGTTAACCTACATAGTCCAAGTGCCCGCTAGGTAACCTAGATAGTGCAAGTGCCAGTTCGATAACCTCGATAGTCCAAGTGCCCTTTACGGAACCTAGATAGTCCAAGTGCCCGCTAGGGAACCTACATAGTCCAATTGCTCGCTCTGGAACATACATAGTCCAAGTTCCCGTTAGTAAACCTAGATAATCCAAGTGCCCGCTAGTTAACCTTGATAGTCCAAGTGCCCGCTAGGTAACCTACATAGTCCAAGTGCCCGCTAGGTAACCTATATAGTCCAAATGCCCGCTAGGGAACCTACATAGTCCAAGCGCGCGCTAGTTAACCTAGATAGTCCAAGTGCCCGCTAGTTAACCTAGGTAGTCCAAGTGCCCGCTAGTTAACCTACATAGTCCAAGTTCCCGCTAGGTAACCTAGACTGTCCAAGTGATCACTAGGTTACCTACATAGTCCAAGTGCCCGTTCGTTAACCTACATAGTCCAAGTGCCCGCTAGGTAACGTAGATAGCCCAAGTGCCCGCTAGGGAACGTACATAGTCCAAGTGCCTGCTAGGTAAACTACATAGTCCAAGTGCCCGTTCATTAACCTACATAGTCCAAGTGCCCGTTCGTTAACCTACATAGCCCAAGTGCCCGCTAGGGAACATGCATAGTCCAAGTGCCCACTATGTAACCTAGACAGTCTAATTGCCCGCTAGTTAACCTAGACAGTCCATGTACCCGATAGGGAACCTACATAATCTAAGTGCCCGCTAGGGAACCTACGTAGTCCAAGTGCTCGCGAGGCAACCTACATAGTCCAAGTGCCCGTTAGTTAACCTAGATAGTCAAAGTGCCTGCTAGGTAACCTAAATAGTCCAAGTGCCCGCTAGGGAACCTCCATAGTCCAAGTCCCCGCTATGTAACCTAGATAGTCCAATTGCCCGTTAGATAACCTAATTAGTCGAAG
Organism: Tenrec ecaudatus; assembly: GCF_050624435.1. NCBI lineage: Eukaryota > Metazoa > Chordata > Mammalia > Afrosoricida > Tenrecidae > Tenrec > Tenrec ecaudatus. Next base: position 67,178,920 of record NC_134548.1, on the reverse strand, counting down.
TGTCCGCTAGTTAACCTACATAGTCCAAGTGCCCACTAGGTAACCTAGATAGTCCAAATGTCCGCTAGGTAACCTAGACAGTCCAAGTGCCCGCTAGGTTACCTACATAGTCGAAGTGCACGTTTGTTAACCTAGATAGTCCAAGTGCCCGCTGGTAACCTACATAGTCCAAGAGCCCGCTAGGTAACGTAGATAGCCCAAGTGCCCGCTCTGTAACATACAAAGTCCAAGTGCCCGTTAGCTAACCTAGATAGTCCAAGGGCCCGATAGTTGACCTACATTGTCCAAGTGCCAGCTAGGTAACCTAGATAGTACAAGTGCCCGCTAGGGAACCTAGATAATCCAAGTGCCTGTTAGCTAACCTAGATAGTCCAAGTGGCGTCTAGGTAACCTACATAGTCCAAGTGCCCGTTCGTTAACCTAGATAATCCAAGTGCCCGCTAGGTAACCTAGACTGTCCAAGTGACCGCTAGTTTACCTACATAGTCCAAGGGCCCACTAGTTAACCTACATAGTCCAAGTGCCCGCTAGGTAACGTAGATAGCCCAAGTGCCTGCTAGGGAACGTACATAGTTCAAGTGCCCTTAGGTAACCTAGATAGTCCAAGTGCCCACTAGTTAAACTACATAGTCCAAGTGCCTGCTAGGTAAACTACATAGTTCAAGTGTCCGTTCATTAACCTACATACTCCAAGTGCCTGTTCGTTAACCTACATACCCCAATGCCCGCTAGGGAACATACATAGTCCAAGTGCCCACTAGGTAACCTAGACAGTCCAATTGCCCGCTAGTTAACCTAGACAGTCCAAGTACCCGATAGGGAACCTACATAGTCTAAGTACCCGCTAGGGAACCTACGTAGTCCAAGTGCTCGCTAGGCAACCTACATAGTCCAAGTGCCCGTTAGTTAACCTAGATAGTCAAAGTGCCTGCTAGGTAACCTAAATAGTCCAAGTGCCCGCTAGGGAACCTCCATAGTCCAAGTGCCCGCTAGGTAACCTAGATAGTCCAATTGCCCGCTAGGTAACCCACATAGTGCAAGTGTCCGCTAGTTAACCTAGATCGTCCAATTGTCCGCTAGTTAACCTACATAGTCCAAGTGCCCGCTAGGTAACCTAGATAGTGCAAGTGCCAGTTCGATAACCTAGATAGTCCAAGGGCCCTTTACGGAACCTAGATAGTCCAAGTGCCCGCTAGGGAACCTACATAGTCCAATTGCTCGCTCTGGAACATACATAGTCCAAGTTCCCGTTAGTAAACCTAGATAATCCAAGTGCCCGCTAGTTAACCTTGATAGTCCAAGTGCCCGCTAGGTAACCTACATAGTCCAAGTGCCCGCTAGGTAACCTATATAGTCCAAATGCCCGCTAGGGAACCTACATAGTCCAAGCGCGCGCTAGTTAACCTAGATAGTCCAAGTGCCCGCTAGTTAACCTAGATAGTCCAAGTGCCCGGTAGTTAACCAGAATCATCAAAGTGCCCTCTAGTTAACTTACATAGTCCAAAGGCCTGCTAGTTAACCTACATAGACCAAGGGCCCGCTAGTTAACCTAGATAGTCTAAGTGCCCGCTAGTTAACCTACATAGTCCAAGTTCCCTCTAGGTAACCTAGACTGTCTAAGTGACCACTAGGTTACCAACATAGTCCAAGTGCCCGTTCGTTAACCTACATAGTCCAAGTGCCTGCTAGGTAACATAGATAGCCCAAGTGTCCGCTAGGGAACGTACATAGTCCTGGTGCCTGCTAGGTAAACTACATAGTCCAAGTGCCCGTTCATTAACCTACATAGTCCAAGTGCCCGTTCGTTAACCTACATAGCCCAAGTGCCCGCTGGGGAACATACATAGTCCAAGTTCCCACTATGTAACCTAGACAGTCTAATTGCCCGCTAGTTAACCTAGACAGTCCAAGTACCCGATAGGGAACCTACATAGTTTAAGTGCCCGCTAGGGAACCTATGTAGTCCAAGTGCTCGCTAGGCAACCTACATAGTCCAAGTGCCCGTTAGTTTACCTAGATATTCAAAGTGCCTGCTAGGTAACCTAAATAGTCCAAGTGCCCGCTAGGGAACCTCCATAGTCCAAGTCCCCGCTAGGTAACCTAGATAGTCCAGTTGCCCGTTAGATAACCTAATTAGTCGAAGTGCCCGCTGGTAACCTACATAGTCCAAGAGCCCGCTAGGTAACCTTGATAGTCCAAGTGCCTTCTAGTTAACCTATGTAGTCCAAGTGCCCGCTAGATAACCTACATAGTCAAAGTGCCCACTAGGTAACCTAAATAATTCAAATGCCCGCTAGGGAAACTACATAGTCCAAGTGCCCGTTAGTTAACCTAGATAGTCCAAGTGCCCGCTAGTAAACCTAGATAGTCCAAGGGCCTGCTACTTAACCTAGATAGTCCAAGTGCCCGCTAGTTAACCTAAATCGTCCAAGTGTCTGCTAGGTAACCTAGATAGTCCAAGTGCCTGATAACTATCCTACATAGTCCAAGTGTCCGTTCGTTAACCTAGATAGTCCAAGTGCCCACTGGGTAATCTACATAGTCCAAGTGCCCGCCTGGTAACCTGGATAGTCCAAGTGCCCGCTAGTTAACCTACATAGTCCAAATGTCTTCTAGGGAGCCTACATAGTCCACGTGACCGCTAGGGAACCTACATAGTCCAAGTGCCCGTTAGGGAAACTACATATTCCAAGTGCCCGCTAGGTAACCTACAGAGTCCAAATGCCCGCAAGGAAACCTACATAGTCTAAATGCCCGCTAGGCAACCTACATAATCCAAGTGCCCGCTCTGGAACATACAAAGTCCAAGTGCCCGTTAGCTAACCTAGATAGTCCAAGGGCCCGATAGTTGACCTACATAGTCCAAGTGCCAGCTAGGTAACCTAGATAGTACAAGTGCCCGCTAGGGAACCTAGATAATCCAAGTGCCTGTTAGCTAACCTAGATAGTCCAAGTGGCGGCTAGGTAACCTACATAGTCCAAGTGCCCGTTCGTTATCCTAGATAATCCAAGTGCCCGCTAGGTAACCTAGACTGTCCAAGTGACCGCTAGGTTACCTACATAGTCCAAGTGCCCGCTAGTTAACCTGCATAGTCCAAGTGCCCGCTAGGTAACGTAGATAGCCCAAGTGCCCGCTAGGGAACGTACATAGTTCAAGTGCCCTTAGGTAACCTAGATAGTCCAAGTGCCCACTAGTTAACCTACATAGTCCAAGTGCCTGCTAGGTAAACTACATAGTCCAAGTGCCCGTTCATTAACCTACATAGTCCAAGTGCCCGTTCGTTAACCTACATAGCCCAATGCCCGCTAGGGAACATACATAGTCCAAGTGCCCACTAGGTAACCTAGACAGTCCAATTGCCCGCTAGTTAACCTAGACAGTCCAAGTACCCGATAGGAACCTACATAATCTAAGTGCGCGCTAGGGAACCTACGTAGTCCAAGTGCTCGCTAGGCAACCTACAAAGTCCAAGTGCCCGTTAGTTAACCTAGATAGTCAAAGTGCCTGCTAGGTAACCTAAATAGTCCAAGTGCCCGTAGGGAACCTCCATAGTCCAAGTGCCCGCTAGGTAACCTAGATAGTCCAATTGCCCGTTAGATAACCTAGATAGTCGAAGTGTCCGCTAGTTAACCTACAAAGTCCAAGTGCCCACTAGGTAACCTAGATAGTCCAAATGTCCGCTAGGTAACCTAGACGGTCCAAGTGCCCGCTAGGTTACCTACATAGTCCAAGTGCACGTTCGTTAACCTAGATAGTCCAAGTGCCCGCTGGTAACCTACATAGTCCAAGAGCCCGCTAGGTAACCTTGATAGTCCAAGTGCCTTCTAGTTAACCTACGTAGTCCAAGTGCCCGCTAGATAACCTACATAGTCCAAGTGCCCACTAGGTAACCTAAATAATCCAAATGCCCGCTAGGGAAACTACATACTCCAAGTGCCCGTTAGTTAACCTAGATAGTCCAAGTGCCCGCTAGTAAACCTAGATAGTCCAAGGGCCTGCTACTTAACCTAGATAGTCCAAGTGCCCGCTAGTTAACCTAAATCGTCCAAGTGTCCGCTAGGTAACCTAGATAGTCCAATTGCCTGATAAGTAACCTACATAGTTCAAGTGTCCGTTCGTTAACCTAGATAGTCCAAGTGCCCATTGGGTAACCTACATAGTCCAAGTGCCCGCTTGGTAACCTGGATAGTCCAAGTGCCCGCTAGTTAACCTACATAGTCCAAGTGTCTTCTAGGGAGCCTACATAGTCCACGTGACCGCTAGGGAACCTACATAGTCCAAGTGCCCGTTAGGGAAACTACATAGTCCAAGTGCCCGCTAGGTAACCTACAGAGTCCAAATGCCAGCAAGGAAACCTACATAGCCTAAATGCCCGCTAGGCAACCTACATAATCCAAGTGCCCGCTCTGGAACATACAAAGTCCAAGTGCCCGTTAGCTAACCTAGATAGTCCAAGGGCCCGATAGTTGACCTACATTGTCCAAGTGCCAGCTAGGTAACCTAGATAGTACAAGTGCCCGCTAGGGAACCTAGATAATCCAAGTGCCTGTTAGCTAACCTAGATAGTCCAAGTGGCGGCTAGGTAACCTACATAGTCCAAGTGCCCGTTCGTTAACCTAGATAATTCAAGTGCCCGCAAGGTAACCTAGACAGTCCAAGTGCCCGCTAGGTATCCTACATAGTCCAAATGCCCGCTAGTTAACCTACATAGTCCAAGTGCCCTTTAGGTAACCTAGATAGTCCAAGTGCCCGCTATTTAACCTACATAGTCCAAGTGCCCGCTAGGTAACCTAGATAGTGAAAGTGCCCGTTAGGTAACCTAGATAGTCCAAGTGCCTGCTAGGTAACCTACATTGTCCACGTTCCCGCTAGTTAACCTAGATAGTCCAAGTGCCCGTTACCTAACCTATATAGTCCAAGTGCCCGCTAGGCCACATACATAGTCCAAGTGCCCGTTCGTTAACCTAGAAGTCCAAGTGCCCGCTATGTAACCTAGACAGTGCAAGTGCCCATTCGTTAACCTAGATTGTCCAAGTGCCCGCTAGGGAACCTATATACTCCAAGTGCTATCTAGGTAACCTAGATAGTCCAAGGGCCCACTAGTTAACCTACATAGTCCAAGGGCTCAATTGTTAACTTTGATAATCCAAGTGCCCATTAGTAAACCTAGATCGTCCAAGTGCCCCCTAGTTAACCTAGATCGTCCAAGTGTCCTCTAGTTAACCTACATAGTCAAGTGCCCGCTAGGTAACCTACATAGTGCAAGTGTCTGCTAGGTAACCTACATAGTCCAAGTGCCGCTAGTTAACGTAGATAGTCCAAGTGCCCGCTAGGGAAGGTACATAGTCCAAGTGCCCCCTAGGTAACCTAGAGAGTGCAAGTGCCCGCTAGTTAACCTACATAATCCAAGTGCCTGCTAGGTAACCTAGATAGTCCAAGGGCCTGCTAGTTAACCTACATAGTCCAAGTGCCCGCTAGGTAACCTGCATAGTGCAAGTTCCGCTAGTTAACCTACATAGTCAAAGTGCCCGCTAGGTAACCTAGATAGTCCAAGAGCCTGCTAGGTAACCTACATAGTGCAAGTGTCCGCTAGTTAACCTAGATCGTCCAATTGTCCGCTAGTTAACCTACATAGTCCAAGTGCCCTTTAGGGAACCTAGATTGTCCAAGTGCCCGCTAGGGAACCTACATAGTCCAATTGCCCGCTCTGGAACATACATTGTCCAAGTGCCCGTTAGTTAACCTAGATAATCCAAGTGCCCGCTAGTTAACCTAGATAGTCCAAGTGCCCGCTAGGTAACCTACATAGTCCAAGTGCCCGCTAGGTAACCTATATAGTCCAAATGCCCGCTAGGGAACCTACATAGTCCAAGCGTGCGCTAGTTTAACCTAGATAGTCCAAGTGCCCGCTAGTTAACCAGGATCATCAAAGTGCCCTCTAGTTAACTTACATAGTCCAAAGGCCTGCTAATTAACCTAGATAGTCCAAGTGCCCGCTAGTTAACCTACATAGTCCAAGTTCCTGCTAGGTAACCTAGACAGTCCAAGTGACCACTAGGTTACCTACATAGTCCAAGTGCCCGTTCGTTAACCTACATAATCCAAGTGCCCGCTAGGTAACGTAGATAGCCCAAGTGCCCGCTAGGGAAGGTACATAGTCCAAGTGCCCGTAGGTAACCTAGATAGTCCAAGTGCCTGCTAGTTAACCGACATAGTCCAAGTACCTGCTAGGTAAACTGCATAATCCAAGTGCCCGTTCGTTAACCTACTTAGTCCAAGTGCCCGTTCGTTAACCTACATAGTCCAGGTGGCCGCTAGGGAACGTAGATAGCCTAAGTGCCCGCTAGGGAACGTACATACTCCAAGTGCCCACTAGGTAACCTAGACAGTCCAATTGCCCGCTAGTTAACCTAGACAGTCCAAGTACCCGATAGGGAACCTACATAGTCCAATTGCCCGCTAGGGAACCTACATAGTCCAAGTGCTCGCTAGGCAACCTACATAGTCCAAGTGCCCGTTAGTTAACCTAGATAGTCAAAGTGCCTGCTAGGTAACCTAAATAGTCCAAGTGCCCGCTAGGGAACCTCCATAGTCCAAGTGCCCGTTAGGTAACCTAGATAGTCCAATTGCCCGTTAGATAACCTAGATAGTCGAAGTGTCCTATAGTTAACCTACATAGTCCAAGTGCCCGTTCGTTAACCTAGATAGTCCAAGTGCCCGGTAGGTAACCTAGACAGTCCAAGTGCCTGCTAGGTTACCTACATAGTCCAATTGCACGTTCGTTAACCTAGAGAGTCCAAGTGCCCGCTGGTAACCTACAGAGTCCAAGGGCCCGCTAGGTAACTTTGATAGTCCAAGTGCCTTCTAGTTAACCTACGTAGTCCAAGTGCCCGCTAGGTAACCTACATAGTCCAAGTGCCCACTAGGTAACCTAAATAATCCAAATGCCCGCTAGGAAAACTACATAGTCCAAGTGCCCATTGGGTAACCTACATAGTCCAAGTGCCTGCCTGGTAACCTGGATAGTCCAAGTGCCCGCTAGTTAACCTACATAGTCCAAGTGACTTCTACGGAGCCTACATAGTCCACGTGACCGCTAGGGAACCTACATAGTCCAAGTACCCGTTAGGGAAACTACATAGTCCAAGTGCCCACTAGGTAACCTACAGAGTCCAAATCCCCGCAAGGAAACCTACATAGTCTAAATGCCCGCTAGGCAACCTACATAATCCAAGTGCCCGCTCTGGAACATACAAAGTCCAAGTGCCCGTTAGCTAACCTAGATAGTCCAAAGGCCCAATAGTTGACCTACATAGTCCAAGTGCCAGCTAGGTAACCTAGATAGTACAAGTGCCCGCTAGGGAACCTAGATAATCCAAGTGCCTGTTAGCTAACCTAGATAGTCCAAGTGGCGGCTAGGTAACATACATAGTCCAAGTGCCCGTTCTTTAACCTAGATAATCCACGTGCCCTCAAGGTAACCTAGACAGTCCAACTGCCCGCTAGGTAACCTACATAGTCCAAATGCCCGCCAGTTAACCTACATAGTCCAAGTGCCCTTTAGGTAACCTAGATAGTCCAAGTGCCCGCTATTTAACCTACATAGTCCAAGTGCCCGCTAGGTAACCTAGATAGTGAAAGTGCCCGTTAAGTAACCTAGATAGTCCAAGTACCTGCGAGGTAACCTACATTGTCCACGTTCCCGCTAGGTAACCTAGATAGTCCAAGTGCCCGTTACCTAACCTAGGTAGTCCAAGTGCCCGCTAGGCTACACACATAGTCCAAGTGCCCGTTCGTCAACCTAGAAGTCCAAGTGCCCCCTATGTAACCTAGACAGTCCAAGTGCCCATTCGTTAACCTAGATAGTCCAAGTGCCCGCTAGGGAACCTATATACTCCAAGTGCTATCTAGGTAACCTAGATAGTCCAAGGGCCCACTAGTTAACCTACATAGTCCAAGGGCTCGATTGTTAACTTTGGTAATCCAAGTGCCCGTTAGTAAACCTAGATCGTCCAAGGGCCCCCTAGTTAACCTAGATCGTCCAAGTGTCCTCTAGTTAACCTACATAGTCCAATTGCCCGCTAGGTAACCTACATAGTGCAAGTGTCTGCTAGGTAAACTACATAGTCCAAGTGCCGCTAGTTAACGTAGATAGTCCAAGTGCCCGCTAGGGAAGGTACATAGTCCAAGTCCCCCCTAGGTAACCTAGAGAGTGCAAGTGCCCGCTAGTTAACCTACATAGTCCAAGTGCCTGATAGGTAACCTAGATAGTCAAAGTGCCCGCTAGGTAACCTACATAGTCCAAGTGCCTGCTAGGTAACCTACACAGTGCAAGTGTCCGCTAGTTAACCTAGATCGTCCAATTGTCCGCTAGTTAACCTACATAGTCCAAGTGCCCTCTAGGTAACCTAAATAGTCCAAGTGCCGTTCGGTAACCTAGATAGTCCAAGTGCCCTTTAGGGAACCTAGATAGTCCAAGTGCCCGCTAGGGAACCTACGTAGTCCAATTGCCCGCTCTGGAACATACATTGTCCAAGTGCCCGTTAGTTAACCTAGATAATCCAAGTGCCCGCTAGTTAACCTAGATAGTCCAAGTGCCCGCTAGGTAACCTACATAGTCCAAGTGTCCTCTAGGTAACCTATATAGTCCAAATGTCCGCTAGGGAACCTACATAATCCAAGCGCGCGCTAGTTAACCTAGATAGTCCAAGTGCCCGCTAGTTAACCAGGATCATCAAAGTGCGCTCTAGTTAACTTACATAGTCCAAAGGCCTGCTAGTTAACCTAGATAGTCCAAGTGCCCGCTAGTTAACCTACATAGTCCAAGTTCCCGCTAGGTAACCTAGACAGTCCAAGTGACCACTAGGTTACCTACATAGTCCAAGTGCCCGTTCGTTAACCTACATAGTCCAAGTGCCCTTTAGGGAACCTAGATAGTCCAAGTGCCCGCTAGGGAACCTACGTAGTCCAATTGCCCGCTCTGGAACATACATTGTCCAAGTGCCCGTTAGTTAACCTAGATAATCCAAGTGCCCGCTAGTTAACCTAGATAGTCCAAGTGCCCGCTAGGTAACCTACATAGTCCAAGTGTCCTCTAGGTAACCTATATAGTCCAAATGTCCGCTAGGGAACCTACATAATCCAAGCGCGCGCTAGTTAACCTAGATAGTCCAAATGCCCACTAGGGGACGTACATAGTCCTAGTGCCCGCTAGGTAACCTAGATAGTCCAAGTGCACGCTAGATAACCTACATAGTCTAAGGGCCCGCTAGTTAACCTACATAGTACATGGGCCCGCTAGTTGACCTAGATAGTCCAAGTGCCCGCTAGTTAACCTAGATCGTACAAGTGCCCGCTAGTTAACCTAAGTAGTCCAAATGTCCGATAGGGATCCTACATAGTCCAGATGCCCGCTAGGTATCCTGCATAGTCCAAGTGCCCGTTCGTTAACCTAGATAGTCAAAGTGCCCGCCAGGTAACCTAGACAGTCCAAGTGCCCGCTAGGTTACCTACATAGTCCAAGTGCCCGTTCATTAACCTAGATAGTCCAAGTGCCTGCTAGGTTACCTAGACAGTCCAAGTGCCCGCTAGTTAACCTACATAGTCCAAGTGCCCGATAGGGAACCTACATAGTCCAAGTGCCCGCTAGGCAACCTACATAGTCCAAGTGCCAGTTAGTTAACCTAGATAGTCCAAGTGCCCACTAGGGGACGTACATAGTCCAAGTGCCCGCTAGGTAACCTACATAGTCCAAGTTCCCGATGGTAACCTAAATAGTCCAAATGCCCGCTAGGGAAACTACATAGTCCAATTGCCTGCTAGTTAACCTAGATAGTCCAAGTGCCTGTTAGTAAACCTACATAATCCATGGGCCCGCTTATTATCCTACATAGTCTAAGTGCCCGCTAGGGAAGGTACATAGTACATGTGCCCGCTAGGTAACCTAGAGAGTGCAAGTGCCCGCTAGTTAACCTACATAGTCCAAGTGCCTGCTAGGTAACCTAGATAGTCCAAGGGTCTGCTAGTTAACCTACATAGTCCAAGTGCCCGCTAGGTAACCTACATAGTGCAAGTGTCCGCTAGTTAACCTACATAGTCAAAGTGCCCGCTAGTTAACCTAGATAGTCCAAGTGCCCGCTAGGTAACCTACATAGTACAAGTGTCCGCTAGTTAACCTAGATCGTCCAATTGTCCACTAGTTAACCTACATAGTCCAATTGCCCGCTTGGTAACCTAGACAGTCCAATTGCCCGCTAGTTAACCTACATAATCCAAGTGCCCGATAGGGAACCTACATAATCCAAGGGCTCGCTAGGCAACCTACATAGTCCAAGTGTCCGTTAGTTAACCTAGATAGTCAAAGTGCCTGCTAGGTAACCTAGATAGTCCAAGTGCACGCTAGTTAACCTAGATAGTCCAAGTGCCCGCTAGTTAACCTAGATAGTCCAAGTGCCCGCTAGGTAACCTACATAGTCCAAGTGCCCGCTAGTTAACCTAGATCGTCCAATTGTCCGCTAGTTAACCTACATAGTCCAAGTGCCCGCTAGGTAACCTAGATAGTGCAAGTGCCAGTTCGATAACCTCGATAGTCCAAGTGCCCTTTACGGAACCTAGATAGACCAAGTGCCCGCTAGGGAACCTACATAGTCCAATTGCTCGCTCTGGAACATACATAGTCCAAGTTCCCGTTAGTAAACCTAGATAATCCAAGTGCCCGCTAGTTAACCTTGATAGTCCAAGTGCCCGCTAGGTAACCTACATAGTCCAAGTGCCCGCTAGGTAACCTATATAGTCCAAATGCCCGCTAGGGAACCTACATAGTCCAAGCGCGCGCTAGTTAACCTAGATAGTCCAAGTGCCCGCTAGTTAACCTAGGTAGTCCAAGTGCCCGCTAGTTAACCTACATAGTCCAAGTTCCCGCTAGGTAACCTAGACTGTCCAAGTGATCACTAGGTTACCTACATAGTCCAAGTGCCCGTTCGTTAACCTACATAGTCCAAGTGCCCGCTAGGTAACGTAGATAGCCCAAGTGCCCGCTAGGGAACGTACATAGTCCAAGTGCCTGCTAGGTAAACTACATAGTCCAAGTGCCCGTTCATTAACCTACATAGTCCAAGTGCCCGTTCGTTAACCTACATAGCCCAAGTGCCCGCTAGGGAACATGCATAGTCCAAGTGCCCACTATGTAACCTAGACAGTCTAATTGCCCGCTAGTTAACCTAGACAGTCCATGTACCCGATAGGGAACCTACATAATCTAAGTGCCCGCTAGGGAACCTACGTAGTCCAAGTGCTCGCGAGGCAACCTACATAGTCCAAGTGCCCGTTAGTTAACCTAGATAGTCAAAGTGCCTGCTAGGTAACCTAAATAGTCCAAGTGCCCGCTAGGGAACCTCCATAGTCCAAGTCCCCGCTATGTAACCTAGATAGTCCAATTGCCCGTTAGATAACCTAATTAGTCGAAGTGTCCGCTAGTTAACCTACATAGTCCAAGTGCCCACTAGGTAACCTAGATAGTCCAAATGTCCGCTAGGTAACCTAGACAGTCCAAGTGCCCGCTAGGTTACCTACATAGTCGAAGTGCACGTTTGTTAACCTAGATAGTCCAAGTGCCCGCTGGTAACCTACATAGTCCAAGAGCCCGCTAGGTAACGTAGATAGCCCAAGTGCCCGCTCTGTAACATACAAAGTCCAAGTGCCCGTTAGCTAACCTAGATAGTCCAAGGGCCCGATAGTTGACCTACATTGTCCAAGTGCCAGCTAGGTAACCTAGATAGTACAAGTGCCCGCTAGGGAACCTAGATAATCCAAGTGCCTGTTAGCTAACCTAGATAGTCCAAGTGGCGTCTAGGTAACCTACATAGTCCAAGTGCCCGTTCGTTAACCTAGATAATCCAAGTGCCCGCTAGGTAACCTAGACTGTCCAAGTGACCGCTAGTTTACCTACATAGTCCAAGGGCCCACTAGTTAACCTACATAGTCCAAGTGCCCGCTAGGTAACGTAGATAGCCCAAGTGCCTGCTAGGGAACGTACATAGTTCAAGTGCCCTTAGGTAACCTAGATAGTCCAAGTGCCCACTAGTTAAACTACATAGTCCAAGTGCCTGCTAGGTAAACTACATAGTTCAAGTGTCCGTTCATTAACCTACATACTCCAAGTGCCTGTTCGTTAACCTACATACCCCAATGCCCGCTAGGGAACATACATAGTCCAAGTGCCCACTAGGTAACCTAGACAGTCCAATTGCCCGCTAGTTAACCTAGACAGTCCAAGTACCCGATAGGGAACCTACATAGTCTAAGTACCCGCTAGGGAACCTACGTAGTCCAAGTGCTCGCTAGGCAACCTACATAGTCCAAGTGCCCGTTAGTTAACCTAGATAGTCAAAGTGCCTGCTAGGTAACCTAAATAGTCCAAGTGCCCGCTAGGGAACCTCCATAGTCCAAGTGCCTGCTAGGTAACCTAGATAGTCCAATTGCCCGTTAGATAACCTAGATAGTCGAAGTGTCTGCTAGTTAACCTACATTGTCAAAGTGCTCGCTAGTTAACCTAGATAGTCCAAGTGCCCGCTAGGTAACCCACATAGTGCAAGTGTCCGCTAGTTAACCTAGATCGTCCAATTGTCCGCTAGTTAACCTACATAGTCCAAGTGCCCGCTAGGTAACCTAGATAGTGCAAGTGCCAGTTCGATAACCTAGATAGTCCAAGGGCCCTTTACGGAACCTAGATAGTCCAAGTGCCCGCTAGGGAACCTACATAGTCCAATTGCTCGCTCTGGAACATACATAGTCCAAGTTCCCGTTAGTAAACCTAGATAATCCAAGTGCCCGCTAGTTAACCTTGATAGTCCAAGTGCCCGCTAGGTAACCTACATAGTCCAAGTGCCCGCTAGGTAACCTATATAGTCCAAATGCCCGCTAGGGAACCTACATAGTCCAAGCGCGCGCTAGTTAACCTAGATAGTCCAAGTGCCCGCTAGTTAACCTAGATAGTCCAAGTGCCCGGTAGTTAACCAGAATCATCAAAGTGCCCTCTAGTTAACTTACATAGTCCAAAGGCCTGCTAGTTAACCTACATAGACCAAGGGCCCGCTAGTTAACCTAGATAGTCTAAGTGCCCGCTAGTTAACCTACATAGTCCAAGTTCCCTCTAGGTAACCTAGACTGTCTAAGTGACCACTAGGTTACCAACATAGTCCAAGTGCCCGTTCGTTAACCTACATAGTCCAAGTGCCTGCTAGGTAACATAGATAGCCCAAGTGTCCGCTAGGGAACGTACATAGTCCTGGTGCCTGCTAGGTAAACTACATAGTCCAAGTGCCCGTTCATTAACCTACATAGTCCAAGTGCCCGTTCGTTAACCTACATAGCCCAAGTGCCCGCTGGGGAACATACATAGTCCAAGTTCCCACTATGTAACCTAGACAGTCTAATTGCCCGCTAGTTAACCTAGACAGTCCAAGTACCCGATAGGGAACCTACATAGTTTAAGTGCCCGCTAGGGAACCTATGTAGTCCAAGTGCTCGCTAGGCAACCTACATAGTCCAAGTGCCCGTTAGTTTACCTAGATATTCAAAGTGCCTGCTAGGTAACCTAAATAGTCCAAGTGCCCGCTAGGGAACCTCCATAGTCCAAGTCCCCGCTAGGTAACCTAGATAGTCCAGTTGCCCGTTAGATAACCTAATTAGTCGAAGTGCCCGCTGGTAACCTACATAGTCCAAGAGCCCGCTAGGTAACCTTGATAGTCCAAGTGCCTTCTAGTTAACCTATGTAGTCCAAGTGCCCGCTAGATAACCTACATAGTCAAAGTGCCCACTAGGTAACCTAAATAATTCAAATGCCCGCTAGGGAAACTACATAGTCCAAGTGCCCGTTAGTTAACCTAGATAGTCCAAGTGCCCGCTAGTAAACCTAGATAGTCCAAGGGCCTGCTACTTAACCTAGATAGTCCAAGTGCCCGCTACTTAACCTAAATCGTCCAAGTGTCCGCTAGGTAACTTAGATAGTCCAAGTGCCTGATAACTAACCTACATAGTCCAAGTGTCCGTTCGTTAACCTAGATAGTCCAAGTGCCCACTGGGTAATCTACATAGTCCAAGTGCCCGCCTGGTAACCTGGATAGTCCAAGTGCCCGCTAGTTAACCTACATAGTCCAAATGTCTTCTAGGGAGCCTACATAGTCCACGTGACCGCTAGGGAACCTACATAGTCCAAGTGCCCGTTAGGGAAACTACATATTCCAAGTGCCCGCTAGGTAACCTACAGAGTCCAAATGCCCGCAAGGAAACCTACATAGTCTAAATGCCCGCTAGGCAACCTACATAATCCAAGTGCCCGCTCTGGAACATACAAAGTCCAAGTGCCCGTTAGCTAACCTAGATAGTCCAAGGGCCCGATAGTTGACCTACATAGTCCAAGTGCCAGCTAGGTAACCTAGATAGTACAAGTGCCCGCTAGGGAACCTAGATAATCCAAGTGCCTGTTAGCTAACCTAGATAGTCCAAGTGGCGGCTAGGTAACCTACATAGTCCAAGTGCCCGTTCGTTATCCTAGATAATCCAAGTGCCCGCTAGGTAACCTAGACTGTCCAAGTGACCGCTAGGTTACCTACATAGTCCAAGTGCCCGCTAGTTAACCTGCATAGTCCAAGTGCCCGCTAGGTAACGTAGATAGCCCAAGTGCCCGCTAGGGAACGTACATAGTTCAAGTGCCCTTAGGTAACCTAGATAGTCCAAGTGCCCACTAGTTAACCTACATAGTCCAAGTGCCTGCTAGGTAAACTACATAGTCCAAGTGCCCGTTCATTAACCTACATAGTCCAAGTGCCCGTTCGTTAACCTACATAGCCCAATGCCCGCTAGGGAACATACATAGTCCAAGTGCCCACTAGGTAACCTAGACAGTCCAATTGCCCGCTAGTTAACCTAGACAGTCCAAGTACCCGATAGGAACCTACATAATCTAAGTGCGCGCTAGGGAACCTACGTAGTCCAAGTGCTCGCTAGGCAACCTACAAAGTCCAAGTGCCCGTTAGTTAACCTAGATAGTCAAAGTGCCTGCTAGATAACCTAAATAGTCCAAGTGCCCGTAGGGAACCTCCATAGTCCAAGTGCCCGCTAGGTAACCTAGATAGTCCAATTGCCCGTTAGATAACCTAGATAGTCGAAGTGTCCGCTAGTTAACCTACAAAGTCCAAGTGCCCACTAGGTAACCTAGATAGTCCAAATGTCCGCTAGGTAACCTAGACGGTCCAAGTGCCCGCTAGGTTACCTACATAGTCCAAGTGCACGTTCGTTAACCTAGATAGTCCAAGTGCCCGCTGGTAACCTACATAGTCCAAGAGCCCGCTAGGTAACCTTGATAGTCCAAGTGCCTTCTAGTTAACCTACGTAGTCCAAGTGCCCGCTAGATAACCTACATAGTCCAAGTGCCCACTAGGTAACCTAAATAATCCAAATGCCCGCTAGGGAAACTACATACTCCAAGTGCCCGTTAGTTAACCTAGATAGTCCAAGTGCCCGCTAGTAAACCTAGATAGTCCAAGGGCCTGCTACTTAACCTAGATAGTCCAAGTGCCCGCTAGTTAACCTAAATCGTCCAAGTGTCCGCTAGGTAACCTAGATAGTCCAATTGCCTGATAAGTAACCTACATAGTTCAAGTGTCCGTTCGTTAACCTAGATAGTCCAAGTGCCCATTGGGTAACCTACATAGTCCAAGTGCCCGCTTGGTAACCTGGATAGTCCAAGTGCCCGCTAGTTAACCTACATAGTCCAAGTGTCTTCTAGGGAGCCTACATAGTCCACGTGACCGCTAGGGAACCTACATAGTCCAAGTGCCCGTTAGGGAAACTACATAGTCCAAGTGCCCGCTAGGTAACCTACAGAGTCCAAATGCCAGCAAGGAAACCTACATAGCCTAAATGCCCGCTAGGCAACCTACATAATCCAAGTGCCCGCTCTGGAACATACAAAGTCCAAGTGCCCGTTAGCTAACCTAGATAGTCCAAGGGCCCGATAGTTGACCTACATTGTCCAAGTGCCAGCTAGGTAACCTAGATAGTACAAGTGCCCGCTAGGGAACCTAGATAATCCAAGTGCCTGTTAGCTAACCTAGATAGTCCAAGTGGCGGCTAGGTAACCTACATAGTCCAAGTGCCCGTTCGTTAACCTAGATAATTCAAGTGCCCGCAAGGTAACCTAGACAGTCCAAGTGCCCGCTAGGTATCCTACATAGTCCAAATGCCCGCTAGTTAACCTACATAGTCCAAGTGCCCTTTAGGTAACCTAGATAGTCCAAGTGCCCGCTATTTAACCTACATAGTCCAAGTGCCCGCTAGGTAACCTAGATAGTGAAAGTGCCCGTTAGGTAACCTAGATAGTCCAAGTGCCTGCTAGGTAACCTACATTGTCCACGTTCCCGCTAGTTAACCTAGATAGTCCAAGTGCCCGTTACCTAACCTATATAGTCCAAGTGCCCGCTAGGCCACATACATAGTCCAAGTGCCCGTTCGTTAACCTAGAAGTCCAAGTGCCCGCTATGTAACCTAGACAGTGCAAGTGCCCATTCGTTAACCTAGATTGTCCAAGTGCCCGCTAGGGAACCTATATACTCCAAGTGCTATCTAGGTAACCTAGATAGTCCAAGGGCCCACTAGTTAACCTACATAGTCCAAGGGCTCAATTGTTAACTTTGATAATCCAAGTGCCCATTAGTAAACCTAGATCGTCCAAGTGCCCCCTAGTTAACCTAGATCGTCCAAGTGTCCTCTAGTTAACCTACATAGTCAAGTGCCCGCTAGGTAACCTACATAGTGCAAGTGTCTGCTAGGTAACCTACATAGTCCAAGTGCCGCTAGTTAACGTAGATAGTCCAAGTGCCCGCTAGGGAAGGTACATAGTCCAAGTGCCCCCTAGGTAACCTAGAGAGTGCAAGTGCCCGCTAGTTAACCTACATAATCCAAGTGCCTGCTAGGTAACCTAGATAGTCCAAGGGCCTGCTAGTTAACCTACATAGTCCAAGTGCCCGCTAGGTAACCTGCATAGTGCAAGTTCCGCTAGTTAACCTACATAGTCAAAGTGCCCGCTAGGTAACCTAGATAGTCCAAGAGCCTGCTAGGTAACCTACATAGTGCAAGTGTCCGCTAGTTAACCTAGATCGTCCAATTGTCCGCTAGTTAACCTACATAGTCCAAGTGCCCTTTAGGGAACCTAGATTGTCCAAGTGCCCGCTAGGGAACCTACATAGTCCAATTGCCCGCTCTGGAACATACATTGTCCAAGTGCCCGTTAGTTAACCTAGATAATCCAAGTGCCCGCTAGTTAACCTAGATAGTCCAAGTGCCCGCTAGGTAACCTACATAGTCCAAGTGCCCGCTAGGTAACCTATATAGTCCAAATGCCCGCTAGGGAACCTACATAGTCCAAGCGTGCGCTAGTTTAACCTAGATAGTCCAAGTGCCCGCTAGTTAACCAGGATCATCAAAGTGCCCTCTAGTTAACTTACATAGTCCAAAGGCCTGCTAATTAACCTAGATAGTCCAAGTGCCCGCTAGTTAACCTACATAGTCCAAGTTCCTGCTAGGTAACCTAGACAGTCCAAGTGACCACTAGGTTACCTACATAGTCCAAGTGCCCGTTCGTTAACCTACATAATCCAAGTGCCCGCTAGGTAACGTAGATAGCCCAAGTGCCCGCTAGGGAAGGTACATAGTCCAAGTGCCCGTAGGTAACCTAGATAGTCCAAGTGCCTGCTAGTTAACCGACATAGTCCAAGTACCTGCTAGGTAAACTGCATAATCCAAGTGCCCGTTCGTTAACCTACTTAGTCCAAGTGCCCGTTCGTTAACCTACATAGTCCAGGTGGCCGCTAGGGAACGTAGATAGCCTAAGTGCCCGCTAGGGAACGTACATACTCCAAGTGCCCACTAGGTAACCTAGACAGTCCAATTGCCCGCTAGTTAACCTAGACAGTCCAAGTACCCGATAGGGAACCTACATAGTCCAATTGCCCGCTAGGGAACCTACATAGTCCAAGTGCTCGCTAGGCAACCTACATAGTCCAAGTGCCCGTTAGTTAACCTAGATAGTCAAAGTGCCTGCTAGGTAACCTAAATAGTCCAAGTGCCCGCTAGGGAACCTCCATAGTCCAAGTGCCCGTTAGGTAACCTAGATAGTCCAATTGCCCGTTAGATAACCTAGATAGTCGAAGTGTCCTATAGTAAACCTACATAGTCCAAGTGCCCGTTCGTTAACCTAGATAGTCCAAGTGCCCGGTAGGTAACCTAGACAGTCCAAGTGCCTGCTAGGTTACCTACATAGTCCAAGTGCACGTTCGTTAACCTAGATAGTCCAAGTGCCCGCTGGTAACCTACAGAGTCCAAGGGCCCGCTAGGTAACTTTGATAGTCCAAGTGCCTTCTAGTTAACCTACGTAGTCCAAGTGCCCGCTAGGTAACCTACATAGTCCAAGTGCCCACTAGGTAACCTAAATAATCCAAATGCCCGCTAGGAAAACTACATAGTCCAAGTGCCCATTGGGTAACCTACATAGTCCAAGTGCCTGCCTGGTAACCTGGATAGTCCAAGTGCCCGCTAGTTAACCTACATAGTCCAAGTGACTTCTACGGAGCCTACATAGTCCACGTGACCGCTAGGGAACCTACATAGTCCAAGTACCCGTTAGGGAAACTACATAGTCCAAGTGCCCACTAGGTAACCTACAGAGTCCAAATCCCCGCAAGGAAACCTACATAGTCTAAATGCCCGCTAGGCAACCTACATAATCCAAGTGCCCGCTCTGGAACATACAAAGTCCAAGTGCCCGTTAGCTAACCTAGATAGTCCAAAGGCCCAATAGTTGACCTACATAGTCCAAGTGCCAGCTAGGTAACCTAGATAGTACAAGTGCCCGCTAGGGAACCTAGATAATCCAAGTGCCTGTTAGCTAACCTAGATAGTCCAAGTGGCGGCTAGGTAACATACATAGTCCAAGTGCCCGTTCTTTAACCTAGATAATCCACGTGCCCTCAAGGTAACCTAGACAGTCCAACTGCCCGCTAGGTAACCTACATAGTCCAAATGCCCGCCAGTTAACCTACATAGTCCAAGTGCCCTTTAGGTAACCTAGATAGTCCAAGTGCCCGCTATTTAACCTACATAGTCCAAGTGCCCGCTAGGTAACCTAGATAGTGAAAGTGCCCGTTAAGTAACCTAGATAGTCCAAGTACCTGCGAGGTAACCTACATTGTCCACGTTCCCGCTAGGTAACCTAGATAGTCCAAGTGCCCGTTACCTAACCTAGGTAGTCCAAGTGCCCGCTAGGCTACACACATAGTCCAAGTGCCCGTTCGTCAACCTAGAAGTCCAAGTGCCCCCTATGTAACCTAGACAGTCCAAGTGCCCATTCGTTAACCTAGATAGTCCAAGTGCCCGCTAGGGAACCTATATACTCCAAGTGCTATCTAGGTAACCTAGATAGTCCAAGGGCCCACTAGTTAACCTACATAGTCCAAGGGCTCGATTGTTAACTTTGGTAATCCAAGTGCCCGTTAGTAAACCTAGATCGTCCAAGGGCCCCCTAGTTAACCTAGATCGTCCAAGTGTCCTCTAGTTAACCTACATAGTCCAATTGCCCGCTAGGTAACCTACATAGTGCAAGTGTCTGCTAGGTAAACTACATAGTCCAAGTGCCGCTAGTTAACGTAGATAGTCCAAGTGCCCGCTAGGGAAGGTACATAGTCCAAGTCCCCCCTAGGTAACCTAGAGAGTGCAAGTGCCCGCTAGTTAACCTACATAGTCCAAGTGCCTGATAGGTAACCTAGATAGTCAAAGTGCCCGCTAGGTAACCTACATAGTCCAAGTGCCTGCTAGGTAACCTACACAGTGCAAGTGTCCGCTAGTTAACCTAGATCGTCCAATTGTCCGCTAGTTAACCTACATAGTCCAAGTGCCCTCTAGGTAACCTAAATAGTCCAAGTGCCCGTTCGGTAACCTAGATAGTCCAAGTGCCCTTTAGGGAACCTAGATAGTCCAAGTGCCCGCTAGGGAACCTACGTAGTCCAATTGCCCGCTCTGGAACATACATTGTCCAAGTGCCCGTTAGTTAACCTAGATAATCCAAGTGCCCGCTAGTTAACCTAGATAGTCCAAGTGCCCGCTAGGTAACCTACATAGTCCAAGTGTCCTCTAGGTAACCTATATAGTCCAAATGTCCGCTAGGGAACCTACATAATCCAAGCGCGCGCTAGTTAACCTAGATAGTCCAAGTGCCCGCTAGTTAACCAGGATCATCAAAGTGCGCTCTAGTTAACTTACATAGTCCAAAGGCCTGCTAGTTAACCTAGATAGTCCAAGTGCCCGCTAGTTAACCTACATAGTCCAAGTTCCCGCTAGGTAACCTAGACAGTCCAAGTGACCACTAGGTTACCTACATAGTCCAAGTGCCCGTTCGTTAACCTACATAGTCCAAGTGCCCGCTAGGTAACGTAGATAGCCCAAGTGCCCGCTAGGGAAGGTACATAGTCCAAGTGTCCGTAGGTAACCTAGATAGTCCAAGAGCCCGCTAATTAACCTACATAGTCCAAGTACCTGCTAGGTAAACTACATAATCCAAGTGCCCGTTCATTAACCTACATAGTCCAAGTGCCCGCTAGGTAACGTAGATAGCCCAAGTGCCCGCTAGGGAACGTACATACTCCAAGTGCCCACTAGGTAACCTAGACAGTCCAATTGCCTGCTAGTTAACCTAGACAGTCCAAGTATCCGATAGGGAACCTACATAGTCCAATTGCCCGCTAGGGAACCTACATAGTCCAAGTGCTCTCTAGGTAACCTACATCGTCCAAGTGCCCGCTAGTTAACCTAGATTGTCCAAATGCCCGCTAGTTAACCTAGATTGTCCAAGTGCCCGCTAGGGATCCTTCGTAATCCAAGTGCCTTCTAGGTAACCTAGATAGTCCAAGTGCTCGCTAGTTAACCTAGATAGTCCTAGTGCCCGTTAGTTAACCTAGATAGTCCAATTGCCCACTCGGGGACGTACATAGTCCATGTGCCTGCTAGGAAACTTAGATAGTCCAAGTGCCCGCTATTTAACCTACATAGTCAAATTTCCCGCTAGTTAACCTAAGTAGTACCAATGTCTGATAGGGATCCTACATAGTCCAAGTGCCCGCTAGGTTACCTAGACAGTCCTAGTGCCCCCTACTTAACCTACATAGTCCAAGTGCCCGATAGGGAACCTACATATTCCAAGTGCCCGATAGGTAACTTACATAATCCAAGTGCCCGCTAGGGAACCTACACAGTCCATGTGCCCGCTAGGCAACCTACATAGTCCAAGTGCCCTTTAGTTAACCTAGATAGTCAAAGTGCCTGCTAGTTAACCTAGATAGTCCAAGTGCCCGCTAGGTAACCTACATAGTCCAAGTTCCCGCTTGGTAAACTTAATAGTCCAAATGCCCGCTAGGGAAACTACATAGTCCAAGTGCCCGCTAGTTAACCTAGATACTCCAAGTGCCTGCTAGTAAACCTACATAATCCATGGGCCAGCTAGTTAACCTACATAGTGCAAGGGCCCGCTAGTTAACCTAGTTCGTGCTAGTGTCCGCTAGTTAACCTACATAGTCCACGTGTCCGCTAGGTAACCTAGATAGTCCAAGTGCCCGCTAGGGATCCTTCATAATCCAAGTGCCTGCTAGGTAACCTAGATAGTCCAAGTGCCCGATAGTTAACCTAGATAGTCCAAGTGCCCATTGGGTAATCTACATAGTCCAAGTGCCCGCCTGGTAACCTGGATAGTCCAAGTGCCCGCTAGTTAACCTACATAGTCCAAGTGTCTTCTAGGGAGCCTACATAGTCCACGTGACCGCTAGGGAACCTACATAGTCCAAGTGCCCGTTAGGGAAACTACATATTCCAAGTGCCCGCTAGGTAACCTACAGAGTCCAAATGCCCGCAAGGAAACCTACATAGTCTAAATGCCCGCTAGGCAACCTACATAATCCAAGTGCCCGCTCTGGAACATACAAAGTCCAAGTGCCCGTTAGCTAACCTAGATAGTCCAAGGGCCCGATAGTTGACCTACATAGTCCAAGTGCCAGCTAGGTAACCTAGATAGTACAAGTGCCCGCTAGGGAACCTAGATAATCCAAGTGCCTGTTAGCTAACCTAGATAGTCCAAGTGGCGGCTAGGTAACCTACATAGTCCAAGTGCCTGTTCGTTAACCTAGATAATCCAAGTGCCCGCTAGGTAACCTAGACTGTCCAAGTGACCGCTAGGTTACCTACATAGTCCAAGTGCCCGCTAGTTAACCTGCATAGTCCAAGTGCCCGCTAGGTAACGTAGATAGCCCAAGTGCCCGCTAGGGAACGTACATAGTTCAAGTGCCCTTAGGTAACCTAGATAGTCCAAGTGCCCACTAGTTAACATACAGAGTCCAAGTGCCTGCTAGGTAAACTACATAGTCCAAGTGCCCGTTCATTAACCTACATAGTCCAAGTGCCCGTTCGTTAACCTACATAGCCCAATGCCCGCTAGGGAACATACATAGTCCAAGTGCCCACTAGGTAACCTAGACAGTCCAATTGCCCGCTAGTTAACCTAGACAGTCCAAGTACCCGATAGGGAACCTACATAGTCTAAGTGCACGCTAGGGAACCTACGTAGTCCAAGTGCTCGCTAGGCAACCTACAAAGTCCAAGTGCCCGTTAGTTAACCTAGATAGTCCAAATGCCCACTAGGGGACGTACATAGTCCTAGTGCCCGCTAGGTAACCTAGATAGTCCAAGTGCGCGCTAGTTAACCTACATAGTCTAAGGGCCCGCTAGTTAACCTACATAGTACATGGGCCCGCTAGTTGACCTAGATAGTCCAAGTGCCCGCTAGTTAACCTAGATCGTACAAGTGCCCGCTAGTTAACCTAAGTAGTCCAAATGTCCGATAGGGATCCTACATAGTCCAGATGCCCGCTAGGTACCCTGCATAGTCCAAGTGCCCGTTCGTTAACCTAGATAGTCAAAGTGCCCGCCAGGTAACCTAGACAGTCCAAGTGCCCGCTAGGTTACCTACATAGTCCAAGTGCCCGTTCATTAACCTAGATAGTCCAAGTGCCTGCTAGGTTAACTAGACAGTCCAAGTGCCCGCTAGTTAACCTACATAGTCCAAGTGCCCGATAGGGAACCTACATAGTCCAAGTGCCCGCTAGGCAACCTACATAGTCCAAGTGCCAGTTTGTTAACCTAGATAGTCCAAGTGCCCACTAGGGGACGTACACAGTCCAAGTGCCCGCTAGGTAACCTAAATAGTCCAAGTTCCCGATGGTAACCTAAATAGTCCAAATGCCCGCTAGGGAAACTACATAGTCCAAGTGCCTGCTAGTTAACCTAGGTAGTCCAAGTGCCTGTTAGTAAACCTACATAATCCATGGGCCCGCTTGTTATCCCACATAGTCTAAGTTCCCGCTTGGGAAGGTACATAGTACATGTGCCCGCTAGGTAACCTAGAGAGTGCAAGTGCCCGCTAGTTAACCTACATAGTCCAAGTGCCTGCTAGGTAACCTAGATAGTCCAAGGGTCTGCTAGTTAACCTACATAGTCCAAGTGCCCGCTAGGTAACCTACATAGTGCAAGTGTCCGCTAGTTAACCTACATAGTCAAAGTGCCCGCTAGTTAACCTAGATAGTCCAAGTGCCCGCTAGGTAACCTACATAGTACAAGTGTCCGCTAGTTAACCTAGATCGTCCAATTGTCCGCTAGTTAACCTACATAGTCCAATTGCCCGCTTGGTAACCTTGACAGTCCAATTGCCCGCTAGTTAACCTACATAATCCAAGTGCCCGATAGGGAACCTACATAATCCAAGGGCTCGCTAGGCAACCTACATAGTCCAAGTGCCCGTTAGTTAACCTAGATAGTCAAAGTGCCTGCTAGGTAACCTAGATAGTCCAAGTGCACGCTAGTTAACCTAGATAGTCCAAGTGCCCGCTAGTTAACCTACATAGTCCAAGTGCCCGATAGGGAACCTACATAATCCAAGGGCCCGCTAGGCAACCTACATAGTCCAAGTGCCCGCTAGGTAACCTAGATAGTCCAAGTGCGCGCTAGTTAACCTACATAGTCCAAGTGCCCGATAGGGAACCTACATAATCCAAGGGCCCGCTAGGCAACCTACATAGTCCAAGTGCCCGCTAGGTAACCTAGATAATCCAAGTGCGTGCTAGTTAACCTACATAGTCCAAGTGCCCGTTCATTAACCTAGATAGTCCAAGTGCCTGCTAGGTTACCTAGACAGTCCAATGCCCGCTAGTTAACCTACATAGTCCAAGTGCCCGATAGGGAACCTACATAGTCCAAGTGCGCGCTAGGCAACCTACATAGTCCAAGTGCTAATTAGTTAACCTAGATAGTCCAAGTGCCCACTAGGGGACGTACATAGTCCAAGTGCCCGCTAGGTAACCTACATAGTCCAAGTTCCCGATGGTAACCTAAATAGTCCAAATGCCTGCTAGGGAAACTACATAGTCCAAGTGCCTGCTAGTTAACCTAGATAGTCCAAGTGCCTGTTAGTAAACCTACATAATACATGGGCCCGCTAGTTAACCTAAATAGTCCAAGTGCCCGCTAGGGAAGGTACATAGTCCATGTGCCCGCTAGGTAACCTAGAGAGTGCAAGTGCCCGCTAGTTAACCTACATAGTCCAAGTGCCTGCTAGGTAACCTAGATAGTCCAAGGGTCTGATAGTTAACCTACATAGTCCAAGTGCCCGCTAGGTAACCTAGATAATCCAAGTGCGCGCTAGTTAACCTACATAGTCCAAGTGCCCGTTCATTATCCTAGATAGTCCAAGTGCCTGCTAGGTTACCTAGACAGTCCAATGCCCGCTAGTTAACCTACATAGTCCAAGTGCCCGATAGGGAACCTACATAGTCCAAGTGCGCACTAGGCAACCTACATATTCCAAGTGCTAATTAGTTAACCTAGATAGTCCAAGTGCCCACTAGGGGACGTACATAGTCCAAGTGCCCGCTAGGTAACCTACATAGTCCAAGTTCCCGATGGTAACCTAAATAGTCCAAATGCCCGCTAGGGAAACTACATAGTCCAAGTGCCTGCTAGTTAACCTAGATAGTCCAAGTGCCTGTTAGTAAACCTACATAATACATGGGCCCGCTAGTTAACCTAAATAGTCCAAGTGCCCGCTAGGGAAGGTACATAGTCCATGTGCCCGCTAGGTAACCTAGAGAGTGCAAGTGCCCGCTAGTTAACCTACATAGTCCAAGTGCCTGCTAGGTAACCTAGATAGTCCAAGGGTCTGATAGTTAACCTACATAGTCCAAGTGCCCGCTAGGTAATCTACATAGTGCAAGTGTCCGCTAGTTAACCTACATAGTCAAAGTGCCCGCTAGTTAACCTAGATAGTCCAAGTGCCCGCTAGGTAACCTACATAGTACACGTGTCCGCTAGTTAACCTAGATCGTCCAATTGTCCACTAGTTAACCTACATAGTCCAATTGCCCGCTTGGTAACCTAGACAGTCCAATTGCCCGCTAGTTAACCTACATAATCCAAGTGCCCGATAAGGAACCTACATAATCCAAGGGCTCGCTAGGCAACCTACATAGTCCAAGTGCCCGTTAGTTAACCTAGATAGTCAAAGTGCCTGCTAGGTAACCTAGATAGTCCAAGTGCACGCTAGTTAACCTAGATAGTCCAAGTGCCCGCTAGTTAACCTAGATAGTCCAAGTGCCCGCTAGTTAACCTAGATAGTCCAAGTGCCCGCTAGGTAACCTACATAGTACAAGTGTCCGCTAGTTAACCTAGATCGTCCAATTGTCCGCTAGTTAACCTACATAGTCCAATTGCCCGCTAGGTAACCTAGACAGTCCAAGTGCCCGCTAGTTAACGTACATAGTCCAAGTGACCGATAGGGAACCTACATAATCCATGGGCCCGCTAGGCAACCTACATAGTCCAAGTGCCCGTTAGTTAACCTAGATAGTCCAAGTGCCTGCTAGGTTACCTAGACAGTCCAAGTGCCTGCTAGTTAACCTACATAGTCCAAGTGCCCGATAGGGAACCTACATAGTCCAAGTGCCCGCTAGGCAACCTACATATTCCAAGTGCCAATTAGTTAACCTAGATAGTCCAAGTGCCCACTAGGGGACGTACATAGTCCACGTGCCCGCTAGGTAACCTACATAGTCCAAGTTCCCGATGGTAACCTAAATAGTCCAAATGCCCGCTAGGGAAACTACATAGTCCAAGTGCCTGCTAGTTAACCTAGATAGTCCAAGTGCCTGTTAGTAAACCTACATA
Organism: Tenrec ecaudatus; assembly: GCF_050624435.1. Classification (NCBI taxonomy): domain Eukaryota; kingdom Metazoa; phylum Chordata; class Mammalia; order Afrosoricida; family Tenrecidae; genus Tenrec; species Tenrec ecaudatus. Next base: position 67,152,609 of record NC_134548.1, on the reverse strand, counting down.
ATCCATGGGCCCGCTAGTTAACCTACATAGTACAAGTGCCCGCTAGGGAAGGTACATAGTCCATGTGCCCGCTAGGTAATCTAGAGAGTGCAAGTGCCCGCTAGTTAACCTACATAGTCCAAGTGCCTGCTAGGTAACCTAGATAGTCCAAGGGTCTGCTAGTTAACCTACATAGTCCAAGTGCCCGCTAGGTAACCTACATAGTGCAAGTGTCCGCTACTTAACCTACATAGTCAAAGTGCCCGCTAGTTAACCTAGATAGTCCAAGTGCCCGCTAGGTAACCTACATAGTACAAGTGTCCGCTAGTTAACCTAGATCGTCCAATTGTCCGCTAGTTAACCTACATAGTCCAATTGCCGGCTAGGTAACCTAGACAGTCCAAGTGCCCGCTAGTTAACCTACATAGTCCAAGTGCCCGATAGGGAACCTACATAATCCAAGGGCCGGCTAGGCAACCTACATAGTCCAAGTGCCCGTTAGTTAACCTAGATAGTCAAAGTGCCTGCTAGGTAACCTAGATCGTCCAAGGGCCCCCTAGTTAGCCTACATAGTCCAAGTGCCCGCTAGGTAACCTAGATAGTCCAAGTGCCCGTTCGTTAACCTGATAGTCCAAGTGCCCTTTAGGGAACCTAGATAGTCCAAGGGCCCGCTAGAAAACCTACATAGTCCATGGGCCCGCTAGTTAACCTACATAGTGCAAGTGTCCACTAGTTAACCTACATATTCCCAGTGCCCCCTAGTTAACCTACATAATCTAAGTTCACGTTAGCTAACCTAGGTAGTCCAAGGGCCCGCTAGTTGACCTACATAGTCCAAGTGCCCGCTAGGTAACCTACATAGTACAAGTGTCCGCTAGTTAACCTAGATCGTCCAATTGTCCGCTAGTTAACCTACATAGTCCAATTGCCCGCTAGGTAACCTAGACAGTCCAAGTGCCCGCTAGTTAACGTACATAGTCCAAGTGACCGATAGGGAACCTACATAATCCAAGGGCCCGCTAGGCAACCTACATAGTCCAAGTGCCCGTTAGTTAACCTAGATAGTCCAAGTGCCTGCTGGGTTACCTAGACAGTCCAAGTGCCTGCTAGTTAACCTACATAGTCCAAGTGCCCGATAGGAAACCTACATAGTCCAAGTGCCCGCTAGGCAACCTACATATTCCAAGTGCCAATTAGTTAACCTAGATAGTCCAAGTGCCCACTAGGGGACGTACATAGTCCACGTGCCCGCTAGGTAACCTACATAGTCCAAGTTCCCGATGGTAACCTAAATAGTCCAAATGCCCGCTAGGGAAACTACATAGTCCAAGTGCCTGCTAGTTAACCTAGATAGTCCAAGTGCCTGTTAGTAAACCTACATAATCCATGGGCCCGCTAGTTAACCTACATAGTACAAGTGCCCGCTAGGGAAGGTACATAGTCCATGTGCCCGCTAGGTAATCTAGAGAGTGCAAGTGCCCGCTAGTTAACCTACATAGTCCAAGTGCCTGCTAGGTAACCTAGATAGTCCAAGGGTCTGCTAGTTAACCTACATAGTCCAAGTGCCCGCTAGGTAACCTACATAGTGCAAGTGTCCGCTACTTAACCTACATAGTCAAAGTGCCCGCTAGTTAACCTAGATAGTCCAAGTGCCCGCTAGGTAACCTACATAGTACAAGTGTCCGCTAGTTAACCTAGATAGTCAAAGTGCCTGCTAGGTAACCTAGATCGTCCAAGGGCACCCTAGTTAGCCTACATAGTCCAAGTGCCCGCTAGGTAACCTAGATAGTCCAAGTGCCCGTTCGGTAACCTGATAGTCCAAGTGCCCTTTAGGGAACCTAGATAGTCCAAGGGCCCGCTAGAAAACCTACATAGTCCATGGGCCCGCTAGTTAACCTACATAGTGCAAGTGTCCACTAGTTAACCTACATATTCCCAGTGCCCCCTAGTTAACCTACATAATCTAAGTTCACGTTAGCTAACCTAGGTAGTCCAAGGGCCCGCTAGTTGACCTACATAGTCCAAGTGCCAGCTAGGTAACCTAGATAGTACAAGTGCCCCCGACTAACCTAGATAGTCCAAGTGGCGGCTAGGTAACCTACATAGTCCAATTGCCCATTCGCTAACCTAGATAATCCATTTGCCCGCTAGGTATCCTAGACAGTCCAAGTGCCCGCTAGTTAACCTACATAATCCACGTGCCCGCTAGGGAACCTACATAGTCCAAGGGCCCACTAGGCAACCTACATAGTCCTAGTGCCCGACAGGGAAACTAGATAGTCCAAGTGTCCTCTAGTCACCCTACATAGTCCAAGTGCCCGTTAGTTAACCTAGATAGTCAAAGTGCCTGCTAGGTAACCTTGATAGTCCAAGTCCCCGCTAGGTAACCTACATAGTCCAAGTTCCCGCTTGGTAACTTAAATAGTCCAAATGCCCGCTAGGGAAACAACATAGTCCAAGTGCCCGCTAGTTAACCGAGATAGTACAAGTGCCTGCTAGTAAACCTACATAATCCATGGGCCCGCAAGTTAACCTACATAGTGCAAGGGCCCGCTAGTTAACCTAGATAGTACAAGTACCCGGTAGTGATCCTTCATAATCCAAGTGCCTGCTAGGTAACCTAGATAGTCCAAGTGCCCTCTAGCGATCCTTCATAATCCAAGTGCCTGCTAGGTAACCTAGATAGTCCAAGTGCCCGCTAGTTAACCTAGATAGTCCTCGTGCCCGTTAGTTAACCTAGATAGTCCAAGTGCCCACTAGGGGACGTACATAGTCCAAGTGCCCGCTAGGTAACCTAGATAATCCAAGTGCGTGCTAGGGTATGTACATAGTCCAAGTGCCTGCTAGGCAACCTAGATAGTCCAAGTTCCCGCTAGTTAACCTACATAGTCCACCGGACCGCTAGTTAACCTACATTTTCCAAGTGCCCGTTCGTTAACCTAGATAGTCCAAGTGCCCGCTAGGTAACCTAGATAGTGAAAGTGCCCGTTAGGTAACCTAGATTGTTCAAGTGCCTGCTAGGTAACCTACATTGTCCAAGTTCCCCCTAGGTATCCTAGATAGTCCAAGTACCCGTTACCTAACCTAGATAGTCCAAGTGCCCGCTAGGCAACATACATAGTCCAAGTGCCCGTTAGTTAAACTAGAAGTCCAAGTGCCCGCTATGTAACCTATACAGTGCAAGTGCCCGTTCATTAACCTAGATAGTCCTAGTGCCCGCTAGGGAACCTATATAATCCAAGTGCTATCTAGGTAACCTAGATAGTCCAAGGGCCCGCTAGTTAACCTACATAGTCCAAGGGCTCGCTTGTTAACTTTGATAGTCCAAGTGCCAGTTAGTTAACCTAGATCGTCCAAGTGCCCGCTAGTTAACATAGATCGTCCAAGTGTCCTCTAGTTAACCTACATTGTCCAGGTGCCCGCTAGGTAACCTATATAGTGCAAGTGTCTGCTAGGTAACCTACATAGTCCAAGTGCCCGCTAGTTAACATAGATAGTCCAAGTGCCCGCTAGGGAAGGTACATAGTCCAAGTGCCCGCTAGGTAACCTAGAGAGTGCAAGTGCCTGCTAGTTAACCTACATAGTCCAAGTGCCTGCTAGGTAACCTAGATAGTCCAAGGGCCTGCTAGTTAACCTATATAGTCCAAGTGCCCGCTACGTAACCTACATAGTGCAAGTGTCCGCTAGTTAACCTACATTGTCAAAGTGCCCGCTAGTTAACCTAGATAGTCCAAGTGCCTGCTAGGTAACCTAGATAGTCCAAGGGTCTGCTAGTTAACCTACATAGTCCAAGTGCCCGCTAGGTAACCTACATAGTGCAAGTGTCCGCTACTTAACCTACATAGTCAAAGTGCCCGCTAGTTAACCTAGATAGTCCAAGTGCCCGCTAGGTAACCTACATAGTACAAGTGTCCGCTAGTTAACCTAGATAGTCCAAGTGCCCGCTAGTTAACCTACATAGTCCAATTGCCCGCTAGGTAACCTAGACAGTCCAAGTGCCCGCTAGTTAACCTACATAGTCCAAGTGCCCGATAGGGAACCTACATAATCCAAGGGCCGGCTAGGCAACCTACATAGTCCAAGTGCCCGTTAGTTAACCTAGATAGTCAAAGTGCCTGCTAGGTAACCTAGATCGTCCAAGGGCCCCCTAGTTAGCCTACATAGTCCAAGTGCCCGCTAGGTAACCTAGATAGTCCAAGTGCCCGTTCGTTAACCTGATAGTCCAAGTGCCCTTTAGGGAACCTAGATAGTCCAAGGGCCCGCTAGAAAACCTACATAGTCCATGGGCCCGCTAGTTAACCTACATAGTGCAAGTGTCCACTAGTTAACCTACATATTCCCAGTGCCCCCTAGTTAACCTACATAATCTAAGTTCACGTTAGCTAACCTAGGTAGTCCAAGGGCCCGCTAGTTGACCTACATAGTCCAAGTGCCCGCTAGGTAACCTACATAGTACAAGTGTCCGCTAGTTAACCTAGATCGTCCAATTGTCCGCTAGTTAACCTACATAGTCCAATTGCCCGCTAGGTAACCTAGACAGTCCAAGTGCCCGCTAGTTAACGTACATAGTCCAAGTGACCGATAGGGAACCTACATAATCCAAGGGCCCGCTAGGCAACCTACATAGTCCAAGTGCCCGTTAGTTAACCTAGATAGTCCAAGTGCCTGCTGGGTTACCTAGACAGTCCAAGTGCCTGCTAGTTAACCTACATAGTCCAAGTGCCCGATAGGAAACCTACATAGTCCAAGTGCCCGCTAGGCAACCTACATATTCCAAGTGCCAATTAGTTAACCTAGATAGTCCAAGTGCCCACTAGGGGACGTACATAGTCCACGTGCCCGCTAGGTAACCTACATAGTCCAAGTTCCCGATGGTAACCTAAATAGTCCAAATGCCCGCTAGGGAAACTACATAGTCCAAGTGCCTGCTAGTTAACCTAGATAGTCCAAGTGCCTGTTAGTAAACCTACATAATCCATGGGCCCGCTAGTTAACCTACATAGTACAAGTGCCCGCTAGGGAAGGTACATAGTCCATGTGCCCGCTAGGTAATCTAGAGAGTGCAAGTGCCCGCTAGTTAACCTACATAGTCCAAGTGCCTGCTAGGTAACCTAGATAGTCCAAGGGTCTGCTAGTTAACCTACATAGTCCAAGTGCCCGCTAGGTAACCTACATAGTGCAAGTGTCCGCTACTTAACCTACATAGTCAAAGTGCCCGCTAGTTAACCTAGATAGTCCAAGTGCCCGCTAGGTAACCTACATAGTACAAGTGTCCGCTAGTTAACCTAGATAGTCAAAGTGCCTGCTAGGTAACCTAGATCGTCCAAGGGCACCCTAGTTAGCCTACATAGTCCAAGTGCCCGCTAGGTAACCTAGATAGTCCAAGTGCCCGTTCGGTAACCTGATAGTCCAAGTGCCCTTTAGGGAACCTAGATAGTCCAAGGGCCCGCTAGAAAACCTACATAGTCCATGGGCCCGCTAGTTAACCTACATAGTGCAAGTGTCCACTAGTTAACCTACATATTCCCAGTGCCCCCTAGTTAACCTACATAATCTAAGTTCACGTTAGCTAACCTAGGTAGTCCAAGGGCCCGCTAGTTGACCTACATAGTCCAAGTGCCAGCTAGGTAACCTAGATAGTACAAGTGCCCCCGACTAACCTAGATAGTCCAAGTGGCGGCTAGGTAACCTACATAGTCCAATTGCCCATTCGCTAACCTAGATAATCCATTTGCCCGCTAGGTATCCTAGACAGTCCAAGTGCCCGCTAGTTAACCTACATAATCCACGTGCCCGCTAGGGAACCTACATAGTCCAAGGGCCCACTAGGCAACCTACATAGTCCTAGTGCCCGACAGGGAAACTAGATAGTCCAAGTGTCCTCTAGTCACCCTACATAGTCCAAGTGCCCGTTAGTTAACCTAGATAGTCAAAGTGCCTGCTAGGTAACCTTGATAGTCCAAGTGCCCGCTAGGTAACCTACATAGTCCAAGTTCCCGCTTGGTAACTTAAATAGTCCAAATGCCCGCTAGGGAAACAACATAGTCCAAGTGCCCGCTAGTTAACCGAGATAGTACAAGTGCCTGCTAGTAAACCTACATAATCCATGGGCCCGCAAGTTAACCTACATAGTGCAAGGGCCCGCTAGTTAACCTAGATAGTACAAGTACCCGGTAGTGATCCTTCATAATCCAAGTGCCTGCTAGGTAACCTAGATAGTCCAAGTGCCCTCTAGCGATCCTTCATAATCCAAGTGCCTGCTAGGTAACCTAGATAGTCCAAGTGCCCGCTAGTTAACCTAGATAGTCCTCGTGCCCGTTAGTTAACCTAGATAGTCCAAGTGCCCACTAGGGGACGTACATAGTCCAAGTGCCCGCTAGGTAACCTAGATAATCCAAGTGCGTGCTAGGGTATGTACATAGTCCAAGTGCCTGCTAGGCAACCTAGATAGTCCAAGTTCCCGCTAGTTAACCTACATAGTCCACCGGACCGCTAGTTAACCTACATTTTCCAAGTGCCCGTTCGTTAACCTAGATAGTCCAAGTGCCCGCTAGGTAACCTAGATAGTGAAAGTGCCCGTTAGGTAACCTAGATTGTTCAAGTGCCTGCTAGGTAACCTACATTGTCCAAGTTCCCCCTAGGTATCCTAGATAGTCCAAGTACCCGTTACCTAACCTAGATAGTCCAAGTGCCCGCTAGGCAACATACATAGTCCAAGTGCCCGTTAGTTAAACTAGAAGTCCAAGTGCCCGCTATGTAACCTATACAGTGCAAGTGCCCGTTCATTAACCTAGATAGTCCTAGTGCCCGCTAGGGAACCTATATAATCCAAGTGCTATCTAGGTAACCTAGATAGTCCAAGGGCCCGCTAGTTAACCTACATAGTCCAAGGGCTCGCTTGTTAACTTTGATAGTCCAAGTGCCAGTTAGTTAACCTAGATCGTCCAAGTGCCCGCTAGTTAACATAGATCGTCCAAGTGTCCTCTAGTTAACCTACATTGTCCAGGTGCCCGCTAGGTAACCTATATAGTGCAAGTGTCTGCTAGGTAACCTACATAGTCCAAGTGCCCGCTAGTTAACATAGATAGTCCAAGTGCCCGCTAGGGAAGGTACATAGTCCAAGTGCCCGCTAGGTAACCTAGAGAGTGCAAGTGCCTGCTAGTTAACCTACATAGTCCAAGTGCCTGCTAGGTAACCTAGATAGTCCAAGGGCCTGCTAGTTAACCTATATAGTCCAAGTGCCCGCTACGTAACCTACATAGTGCAAGTGTCCGCTAGTTAACCTACATTGTCAAAGTGCCCGCTAGTTAACCTAGATAGTCCAAGTGCCCGCTAGGTAACCCACATAGTGCAAGTGTCCGCTAGTTAACCTAGATCGTCCAATTGTCCGCTAGTTAACCTACATAGTCCAAGTGCCCGCTAGGTAACCTAGATAGTGCAAGTGCCAGTTCGATAACCTAGATAGTCCAAGTGCCCTTTACGGAACCTAGATAGTCCAAGTGCCCGCTAGGGAACCTACATAGTCCAATTGCTCGCTCTGGAACATACATAGTCCAAGTTCCGTTAGTAAACCTAGATAATCCAAGTGCCCGCTAGTTAACCTTGATAGTCCAAGTGCCCGCTAGGTAACCTACATAGTCCAAGTGCCCGCTAGGTAACCTATATAGTCCAAATGCCCGCTAGGGGACCTACATAGTCCAAGCGCGCGCTAGTTAACCTAGATAGTCCAAGTGCCCGCTAGTTAACCTAGATAGTCCAAGTGCCCGGTAGTTAACCAGAATCATCAAAGTGCCCTCTAGTTAACTTACATAGTCCAAAGGCCTGCTAGTTAACCTACATAGACCAAGGGCACGCTAGTTAACCTAGATAGTCCAAGTGCCCGCTAGTTAACCTAGATAGTCCAAGTGCCCGGTACTTAACCAGAATCATCAAAGTGCCCTCTAGTTAACTTACATAGTCCAAAGGCCTGCTAGTTAACCTACATAGACCAAGGGCACGCTAGTTAACCTAGATAGTCCAAGTGCCCGCTAGTTAACCTACATAGTCCAAGTTCCCGCTAGGTAACCTAGACTGTCCAAGTGACCACTAGGTTACCTACATAGTCCAAGTGCCCGTTCGTTAACCTACATAGTCCAATTGCCCGCTAGGTAACGTAGATAGCCCAAGTGCCCGCTAGGGAACGTACATAGTCCAAGTGCCTGCTAGGTAAACTACATAGTCCAAGTGCCCGTTCATTAACCTACATAGTCCAAGTGCCCGTTCGTTAACCTACATAGCCCAAGTGCCAGGTAGGGAACATGCATAGTCCAAGTGCCCACTATGTAACCTAGACAGTCTAATTGCCCGCTAGTTAACCTAGACAGTCCAAGTACCCGATAGGGAACCTACATAGTCTAAGTGCCCGCTAGGGAAGCTACGTAGTCCAAGTGCTCGCAAGGCAACCTACATAGTCCAAGTGCCCGTTAGTTAACCTAGATAGTCAAAAGGCCTGCTAGGTAACCTAAATAGTCCAAGTGCCCGCTAGGGAACCTCCATAGTCCAAGTCCCCGCTGGGTAACCTAGATAGTCCAATTGCCCGTTAGATAACCTAATTAGTCGAAGTGTCCGCTAGTTAACCTACATAGTCCAAGTGCCCACTAGGTAACCTAGATAGTCCAAATGTCCGCTAGGTAACCTAGACAGTCCAAGTGCCCGCTAGGTTACCTACATAGTCCAAGTGCACGTTCGTTAACCTAGATAGTTCTAGTGCCCGCTGGTAACCTACATAGTCCAAGAGCCCGCTAGGTAACCTTGATAGTCCAAGTGCCTTCTAGTTAACCTACGTAGTCCAAGTGCCCGCTAGATAACCTACATAGTCCAAGTGCCCACTAGGTAACCTAAATAATTCAAATGCCCGCTAGGGAAACTACATAGTCCAAGTGCCCGTTAGTTAACCTAGATAGTCCAAGTGCCCGCTAGTAAACCTAGGTAGTCCAAGGGACTGCTACTTAACCTAGATAGTCCAAGTGCCCGCTAGTTAACCTAAATCGTCCAAGTGTCTGCTAGGTAACCTAGATAGTCCAAGTGCCTGATAACTATCCTACATAGTCCAAGTGTCCGTTCGTTAACCTAGATAGTCCAAGTGCCCATTGGGTAACCTACATAGTCCAAGTGCCCGCTTGGTAACCTGGATAGTCCAAGTGCCCGCTAGTTAACCTACATAGTCCAAGTTCCCCCTAGGTAACCTAGACTGTCCAAGTGACCACTAGGTTACCTACATAGTCCAAGTGCCCGTTCGTTAACCTACATAGTCCAAGTGCCCGCTAGGTAACGTAGATAGCCCAAGTGCCCGCTAGGGAACGTACATAGTCCAAGTGCCTGCTAGGTAAACTACATAGTCCAAGTGCCCGTTCATTAAACTACATAGTCCAAGTGCCCGTTCGTTAATCTACATAGCCCAAGTGCCCGCTAGGGAACATGCATAGTCCAAATGCCCACTATGTAACCTAGACAGTCTAATTGCCCGCTAGTTAACCTAGACAGTCCACGTACCCGAGAGGGAACCTACATAGTCTAAGTGCCCGCTAGGGAACCTACGTAGTCCAAGTGCTCGCGAGGCAACCTACATAGTCCAAGTGCCCGTTAGTTAACCTAGATAGTCAAAGTGCCTGCTAGGTAACCTAAATAGTCCAAGTGCCCGCTAGGGAAGGTACATAGTCCAAGTGCCCGTAGGTAACCTAGATAGTCCAAGTGCCCGCTAATTAACCTACATAGTCCAAGTACCTGCTAGGTAAACTACATAATCCAAGTGCCCGTTCATTAACCTACATAGTCCAAGTGCCCGTTCGTTAACCTACATAGTCCAAGTGCCCGCTAGGTAACGTAGATAGCCCAAGTGCCCGCTAGGGAACGTACATACTCCAAGTGCCCACTAGGTAACCTAGACAGTCCAATTGCCTGCTAGTTAACCTAGACTGTCCAAGTATCCGATAGGGAACCTACATAGTCCAATTGCCCGCTAGGGAACCTACATAGTCCAAGTGCTCGCTAGGCAACCTACATCGTCCAAGTGCCCGCTAGTTAACCTAGATTGTCCAAGTGCCCGCTAGTTAACCTAGATTGTCCAAGTGCCCGCTAGGGATCCTTCGTAATCCAAGTGCCTTCTAGGTAACCTAGATAGTCCAAGTGCTCGCTAGTTAACCTAGATAGTCCTAGTGCCCGTTAGTTAACCTAGATAGTCCAATTGCCCACTAGGGGACGTACATAGTCCATGTGCCTGCTAGGAAACTTAGATAGTCCAAGTGCCCGCTATTTAACCTACATAGTCAAATTTCCCGCTAGTTAACCTAAGTAGTACCAATGTCTGATAGGGATCCTACATAGTCCAAGTGCCCGCTAGGTTACCTAGACAGTCCTAGTGCCCCCTACTTAAACTACATAGTCCAAGTGCCCGATAGGGAACCTACATAATCCAAGTGCCCGATAGGGAACTTACATAATCCAAGTGCCCGCTAGGGAACCTACACAGTCCATGTGCCCGCTAGGCAACCTACATAGTCCAAGTGCCCTTTAGTTAACCTAGATAGTCAAAGTGCCTGCTAGTTAACCTAGATAGTCCAAGTGCCCGCTAGGTAACCTACATAGTCCAAGTTCCCGCTTGGTAAACTTAATAGTCCAAATGCCCGCTAGGGAAACTACATAGTCCAAGTGCCCGCTAGTTAACCTAGATACTCCAAGTGCCTGCTAGTAAACCTACATAATCCATGGGCCAGCTAGTTAACCTACATAGTGCAAGGGCCCGCTAGTTAACCTAGATCGTGCAAGTGTCCGCTAGTTAACCTACATAGTCCACGTGTCCGCTAGGTAACCTAGATAGTCCAAGTGCCCGCTAGGGATCCTTCATAATCCAAGTGCCTGCTAGGTAACCTAGATAGTCCAAGTGCCCGATAGTTAACCTAGATAGTCCAAGTGCCCATTGGGTAATCTACATAGTCCAAGTGCCCGCCTGGTAACCTGGATAGTCCAAGTGCCCGCTAGTTAACCTACATAGTCCAAGTGTCTTCTAGGGAGCCTACATAGTCCACGTGACCGCTAGGGAACCTACATAGTCCAAGTGCCCGTTAGGGAAACTACATATTCCAAGTGCCCGCTAGGTAACCTACAGAGAACAAATGCCCGCAAGGAAACCTACATAGTCTAAATGCCCGCTAGGCAACCTACATAATCCAAGTGCCCGCTCTGGAACATACAAAGTCCAAGTGCCCGTTAGCTAACCTAGATAGTCCAAGGGCCAGATAGTTGACCTACATAGTCCAAGTGCCAGCTAGGTAACCTAGATAGTACAAGTGCCCGCTAGGGAACCTAGATAATCCAAGTGCCTGTTAGCTAACCTAGATAGTCCAAGTGGCGGCTAGGTAACCTACATAGTCCAAGTGCCCGTTCGTTAACCTAGATAATCCAAGTGCCCGCTAGGTAACCTAGATAGTCCAAGTGCCCGCTAGTAAACCTAGATAGTCCAAGGGCCTGCTACTTAACCTAGATAGTCCAAGTGCCCGCTAGTTAACCTAAATCGTCCAAGTGTCTGCTTGGTAACCTAGATAGTCCAAGTGCCTGATAACTAACCTACATAGTCCAAGTGTCCGTTCGTTAACCTAGATAGTCCAAGTGCCCATTGGGTAACCTACATAGTCCAAGTGCCCGCTTGGTAACCTGGATAGTCCAAGTGCCCGCTAGTTAACCTACATAGTCCAAGTTCCCGCTAGGTACCCTAGACTGTCCAAGTGACCACTAGGTTACCTACATAGTCCAAGTGCCCGTTCGTTAACCTACATAGTCCAAGTGCCCGCTAGGTAACGTAGATAGCCCAAGTGCCCGCTAGGGATCGTACATAGTCCAAGTGCCTGCTAGGTAAACTACATAGTCCAAGTGCCCGTTCATTAACCTACATAGTCCAAGTGCCCGTTCGTTAACCTACATAGCCCAAGTGCCCGCTAGGGAAAATGCATAGTCCAAGTGCCCACTATGTAACCTAGACAGTCTAATTGCCCGCTAGTTAACCTAGACAGTCCAAGTACCCGATAGGGAACCTACATAGTCTAAGTGCCCGCTAGGGAACCTACGTAGTCCAAGTGCTCGCGAGGCAACCTACATAGTCCAAGTGCCCGTTAGTTAACCTAGATAGTCAAAAGGCCTGCTAGGTAACCTAAATAGTCCAAGTGCCCGCTAGGGAACCTAGATAGTCCAATTGCCCGTTAGATAACCTAATTAGTCGAAGTGTCCGCTAGTTAACCTACATAGTCCAAGTGCCCACTAGGTAATCTAGATAGTCCAAATGTCCGCTAGGTAACCTAGACAGTCCAAGTGCCCGCTAGGTTACCTACATAGTCCAAGTGCACGTTCGTTAACCTAGATAGTTCTAGTGCCCGCTGGTAACCTACATAGTCCAAGAGCCCGCTAGGTAACCTTGATAGTCCAAGTGCCTTCTAGTTAACCTACGTAGTCCAAGTGCCCGCTAGATAACCTACATAGTCCAAGTGCCCACTAGGTAACCTAAATAATTCAAATGCCCGCTAGGGAAACTACATAGTCCAAGTGCCCGTTAGTTAACCTAGATAGTCTAAGTGCCCGCTAGTAAACCTAGATAGTCCAAGGGCCTGCTACTTAACCTAGATAGTCCAAGTGCCCGCTAGTTAACCTAAATCGTCCAAGTGTCTGCTAGGTAACCTAGATAGTCCAAGTGCCTGATAACTAACCTACATAGTCCAAGTGTCCGTTCGTTAACCTAGATAGTCCAAGTGCCCATTGAGTAACCTACATAGTCCAAGTGCCCGCTTGGTAACCTTGATAGTCCAAGTGCCCGCTAGTTAACCTACATAGTCCAAGTGTCTTCTAGGGAGCCTACATAGTCCACGTGACCGCTAGGGAACCTACATAGTCCAAGTGCCCGTTAGGGAAACTACATAGTCCAAGTGCCCGCTAGGTAACCTACAGAGGCCAAATGCCCGCAAGGAAACCTACATAGTCTAAATGCCCGCTAGGCAACCTACATAATCCAAGTGCCCGCTCTGGAACATACAAAGTCCAAGTCCCCGTTAGCTAACCTAGATAGTCCAAGGACCCGATAGTTGACCTACATAGTCCAAGTGCCAGCTAGGTAACTTAGATAGTACAAGTGCCCGCTAGGGAACCTAGTTAATCCAAGTGCCTGTTAGCTAACCTAGATATTCCAAGTGGCGGCTAGGTAACCTACATAGTCCAAGTGCCCGTTCGTTAGCCTAGATAATCCAAGTGCCCGCTAGGTAACCTAGACTGTCCAAGTGACCGCTAGGTTACCTACATAGTCCAAGAGCCCGCTAGTTAACCTACATAGTCCAAGTGCCCGCTAGGTAACGTAGATAGCCCAAGTGCCCGCTAGGGGACGTACATAGTTCAAGTGCCCTTAGGTAACCTAGATAGTCCAAGTGCCCACTAGTTAAACTACATAGTCCAAGTGCCTGCTAGGTAAACTACATAATTCAAGTGTCCGTTCATTAACCTGCATACTCCAAGTGCCTGTTCGTTAACCTACATAGCCCAATGCCCGCTAGGGAACATACATAGTCCTAGTGCCCACTAGGTAACCTAGACAGTCCAATTGCCCGCTAGTTAACCTAGACAGTCCAAGTACCCGATAGGGAACCTACATAGTCTAAGTGCCCGCTAGGGAACCTACGTAGTCCAAGTGCTCGCTAGGCAACCTACATAGTCCAAGTGCCCGTTAGTTAACCTAGATAGTCAAAGTGCCTGCTAGGTAACCTAAATAGTCCAAGTGCCCGCTAGGGACCCTCCATAGTCCAAGTGCCCGCTAGGTAACCTAGATAGTCCAATTGCCCGTTAGATAACCTAGATAGTCGAAGTGTCCGCTAGTTAACCTACATTGTCAAAGTGCCCGCTAGTTAACCTAGATAGTCCAAGTGCCCGCTAGGTAACCCACATAGTGCAAGTGTCCGCTAGTTAACCTAGATCGTCCAATTGTCCGCTAGTTAACCTACATAGTCCAAGTGCCCGCTAGGTAACCTAGATAGTGCAAGTGCCAGTTCGATAACCTAGATAGTCCAAGTGCCCTTTACGGAACCTAGATAGTCCAAGTGCCCGCTAGGGAACCTACATAGTCGAATTGCTCGCTCTGGAACTTACATAGTCCAGGTTCCCGTTAGTAAACCTAGATAATCCAAGTGCCCGCTAGTTAACCTTGATAGTCCAAGTGCCCGCTAGGTAACCTACATAGTCCAAGTGCCCGCAAGGTAACCTATATAGTCCAAATGCCCGCTAGGGAACCTACATAGTCCAAGCGCGCGCTAGTTAACCTAGATAGTCCAAGTGCCCGCTAGTTAACCTAGATAGTCCAAGTGCCCGGTAGTTAACCAGAATCATCAAAGTGCCCTCTAGTTAACTTACATAGTCCAAAGGCCTGCTAGTTAACCTACATAGACCAAGGACCCGCTAGTTAACCTAGATAGTCCAAGTGCCCGCTAGTTAACCTACATAGTCCAAGTTCCCGCTAGGTAACCTAGACTGTCCAAGTGACCACTAGGTTACCAACATAGTCAAAGTGCCCATTCGTTAACCTACATAGTCCAAGTGCCCGCTAGGTAACGTAGATAGCCCTAGTGCCCGCTAGGGAACGTACATAGTCCTGGTGCCTGCTAGGTAAACTACATAGTCCAAGTGCCCGTTCATTAACCTACATAGTCCAAGTGCCCGTTCGTTAACCTACATAGCCCAAGTGCCCGCTGGGGAACATACATAGTCCAAGTTCCCACTATGTAACCTAGACAGTCTAATTGCCCGCTAGTTAACCTAGACAGTCCAAGTACCCGATAGGGAACCTACATAGTTTAAGTGCCCGCTAGGGAACCTACGTAGTCCAAGTGCTCGCTAGGCAACCTACATAGTCCAAGTGCCCGTTAGTTAACCTAGATAGTCCAAGTGCCCGCTAGGGAACCTCCATAGTCCAAGTCCCCGCTAGGTAACCTAGATAGTCCAGTTGCCCGTTAGATAACCTAATTAGTCGAAGTGTCCGCTAGTTAACCTACATAGTCCAAGTGCCCACTAGGTAACCTAGATAATCCAAATGTCCGCTAGGTAACCTAGACAGTCCAAGTGCCCGCTAGGTTACCTACATAGTCCAAGTGCACGTTCGTTAACCTAGATAGTCCAAGTGCCCGCTGGTAACCTACATAGTCCAAGAGCCCGCTAGGTAACCTTGATAGTCCAAGTGCCTTCTAGTTAACCTATGTAGTCCAAGTGCCCGCTAGATAACCTACATAGTCAAAGTGCCCACTAGGTAACCTAAATAATTCAAATGCCCGCTAGGGAAACTACATAGTCCAAGTGCCCGTTAGTTAACCTAGATAGTCCAAGTGCCCGCTAGTAAACCTAGATAGTCCAAGGGCCTGCTACTTAACCTAGATATTCCAAGTGCCCGCTACTTAAGCTAAATCGTCCAAGTATCCGCTAGGTAACCTAGATAGTCCACGTGCCTGATAACTAACCTACATAGTCCAAGTGTCCGTTCGTTAACCTAGATAGTCCAAGTGCCCATTGGGTAATCTACATAGTCCAAGTGCCCGCCTGGTAACCTGGATAGTCCAAGTGCCCGCTAGTTAACCTACATAGTCCAAGTGTCTTCTAGGGAGCCTACATAGTCCACGGGACCGCTAGGGAACCTACATAGTCCAAGTGCCCGTTAGGGAAACTACATATTCCAAGTGCCCGCTAGGTAACCTACAGAGTCCAAATGCCAGCAAGGAAACCTACATAGCCTAAATGCCCGCTAGGCAACCTACATAATCCAAGTGCCCGCTCTGGAACATACAAAGTCCAAGTGCCCGTTAGCTAACCTAGATAGTCCAAGGGCCCGATAGTTGACCTACATTGTCCAAGTGCCAGCTAGGTAACCTAGATAGTACAAGTGCCCGCTAGGGAACCTAGATAATCCAAGTGCCTGTTAGCTAACCTAGATAGTCCAAGTGGCGGCTAGGTAACCTACATAGTCCAAGTGCCCGTTCGTTAACCTAGATAATTCAAGTGCCCGCAAGGTAACCTAGACAGTCCAAGTGCCCGCTAGGTAACCTACATAGTCCAAAATCCCGCTAGTTAACCTACATAGTCCAAGTGCCGTTTAGGTAACCTAGATAGTCCAAGTGCCCGCTATTTAACCTACATAGTCCAAGTGCCCGCTAGGTAACCTAGATAGTGAAAGTGCCCGTTAGGTAACCTAGATAGTCCAAGTGCCTGCTAGGTAACCTACATTGTCCACGTTCCCGCTAGGTAACCTAGATAGTCCAAGTGCCCGTTACCTAACCTAGATAGTCCAAGTGCCCGCAAGGCTACATACATAGTCCAAGTGCCCGTTCGTTAACCTAGAAATCCAAGTGCCCGCTATGTAACCTAGACAGTGCAAGTGCCCATTCGTTAACCTAGATTGTCCAAGTGCCCGCTAGGGAACCTATATACTCCAAGTGCTATCTAGGTAACCTAGATAGTCCAAGGGCCCACTAGTTAACCTACATAGTCCAAGGGCTCAATTGTTAACTTTGATAATCCAAGTGCCCATTAGTAAACCTAGATCGTCCAAGTGCCCCCTAGTTAACCTAGATCGTCCAAGTGTCCTCTAGTTAACCTACATAGTCAAGTGCCCGCTAAGTAACCTACATAGTGCAAGTGTCTGCTAGGTAACCTACATAGTCCAAGTGCCGCTAGTTAAAGTAGATAGTCCAAGTGCCCGCTAGGGAAGGTACATAGTCCAAGTGCCCCCTAGGTAACCTAGAGAGTGCAAGTGCCCGCTAGTTAACTTACATAGTCCAAGTGCCTGATAGGTAACCTAGATAGTCAAAGTGCCCACTAGGTAACCTACATAGTCCAAGTGCCTGCTAGGTAACCTACACAGTGCAAGTGTCCGCTAGTTAACCTAGATCGTCCATTTGTCTGCTAGTTAACCTACATAGTCCAAGTGCCCGCTAGGTAACCTAAATAGTCCAAGTGCCCGTTCGGTAAACTAGATAGGCCAAGTGCCCTTTAGGGAACCTAGATAGTCCAAGTGCCCGCTAGGGAACCTACGTAGTCTAATTGCCCGCTCTGGAACATACATTGTCCAAGTGCCCGCTAGTTAACCTAGATAGTCCAAGTGCCCGCTAGGTAACCTACATAGTCCAAGTGCCCTCTAGGTAACCTATATAGTCCAAATGTCCGCTAGGGAACCTACATAGTCCAAGCGCGCGCTAGTTAACCTAGATAGTCCAAGTGCCCGCTAGTTAACCAGGATCATCAAAGTGCCCTCTAGTTAACTTACATAGTCCAAAGGCCTGCTAGTTAACCTAGATAGTCCAAGTGCCCGCTAGTTAACCTACATAGTCCAAGTTCCCGCTAGGTAACCTAGACAGTCCAAGTGACCACTAGGTTACCTACATAGTCCAAGTGCCCGTTCGTTAACCTACATAGTCCAAGTGCCCGCTAGGTAACGTAGATAGCCCAAGTGCCCGCTAGGGAAGGTACATAGCCCAAGTGCCCGTAGGTAACCTAGATAGTCCAAGTGCCCGCTAATTAACCTACATAATCCAAGTACCTGCTAGGTAAACTACATAATCCAAGTGCACGTTCATTAACCTACATAGTCCAAGTGCCCGCTAGGTAACGTAGAGAGCCCAAGTGCCCGCTAGGGAACGTACATACTCCAAGTGCCCACTAGGTAACCTAGACAGTCCAATTGCCTGCTAGTTTACCTAGACAGTCCAAGTATCCGATAGGGAACCTACATAGTCCAATTGCCCGCTAGGGAACCTACATAGTCCAAGTGCTCGCTAGGCAACCTACATAGTCCAAGTGCCCGTTAGTTAACCTAGATAGTCAAAGTGCCTGCTAGGTAACCTAAATAGTCCAAGTGCCCGCTAGGGAAGGTACATAGTCCAAGTGCCCGTAGGTAACCTAGATAGTCCAAGTGCCCGCTAATTAACCTACATAGTCCAAGTACCTGCTAGGTAAACTACATAATCCAAGTGCCCGTTCATTAACCTACATAGTCCAAGTGCCCGTTCGTTAACCTACATAGTCCAAGTGCCCGCTAGGTAACGTAGATAGCCCAAGTGCCCGCTAGGGAACGTACATACTCCAAGTGCCCACTAGGTAACCTAGACAGTCCAATTGCCTGCTAGTTAACCTAGACAGTCCAAGTATCCGATAGGGAACCTACATAGTCCAATTGCCCGCTAGGGAACCTACATAGTCCAAGTGCTCGCTAGGCAACCTACATCGTCCAAGTGCCCGCTAGTTAACCTAGATTGTCCAAGTGCCCGCTAGTTAACCTAGATTGTCCAAGTGCCCGCTAGGGATCCTTCGTAATCCAAGTGCCTTCTAGGTAACCTAGATAGTCCAAGTGCTCGCTAGTTAACCTAGATAGTCCTAGTGCCCGTTAGTTAACCTAGATAGTCCAATTGCCCACTAGGGGACGTACATAGTCCATGTGCCTGCTAGGAAACTTAGATAGTCCAAGTGCCCGCTATTTAACCTACATAGTCAAATTTCCCGCTAGTTAACCTAAGTAGTACCAATGTCTGATAGGGATCCTACATAGTCCAAGTGCCCGCTAGGTTACCTAGACAGTCCTAGTGCCCCCTACTTAACCTACATAGTCCAAGTGCCCGATAGGGAACCTACATAATCCAAGTGCCCGATAGGGAACTTACATAATCCAAGTGCCCGCTAGGGAACCTACACAGTCCATGTGCCCGCTAGGCAACCTACATAGTCCAAGTGCCCTTTAGTTAACCTAGATAGTCAAAGTGCCTGCTAGTTAACCTAGATAGTCCAAGTGCCCGCTAGGTAACCTACATAGTCCAAGTTCCCGCTTGGTAAACTTAATAGTCCAAATGCCCGCTAGGGAAACTACATAGTCCAAGTGCCCGCTAGTTAACCTA
This sequence comes from Tenrec ecaudatus, assembly GCF_050624435.1. NCBI lineage: Eukaryota > Metazoa > Chordata > Mammalia > Afrosoricida > Tenrecidae > Tenrec > Tenrec ecaudatus. The sequence continues at coordinate 67,133,698 of NC_134548.1, read as the reverse complement.
GATACTCCAAGTGCCTGCTAGTAAACCTACATAATCCATGGGCCAGCTAGTTAACCTACATAGTGCAAGGGCCCGCTAGTTAACCTAGATCGTGCAAGTGTCCGCTAGTTAACCTACATAGTCCACGTGTCCGCTAGGTAACCTAGATAGTCCAAGTGCCCGCTAGGGATCCTTCATAATCCAAGTGGGTGCTAGGTAACCTAGATAGTCCAAGTGCCCGATAGTTAACCTAGATAGTCCAAGTGCCCATTGGGTAATCTACATAGTCCAAGTGCCCGCCTGGTAACCTGGATAGTCCAAGTGCCCGCTAGTTAACCTACATAGTCCAAGTGTCTTCTAGGGAGCCTACATAGTCCACGTGACCGCTAGGGAACCTACATAGTCCAAGTGCCCGTTAGGGAAACTACATAGTCCAAGTGCCCGCTAGGTAACCTACAGAGAACAAATGCCCGCAAGGAAACCTACATAGTCTAAATGCCCGCTAGGCAACCTACATAATCCAAGTGCCCGCTCTGGAACATACAAAGTCCAAGTGCCCGTTAGCTAACCTAGATAGTCCAAGGGCCCGATAGTTGACCTACATAGTCCAAGTGCCAGCTAGGTAACCTAGATAGTACAAGTGCCCGCTAGGGAACCTAGATAATCCAAGTGCCTGTTAGCTAACCTAGATAGTCCAAGTGGCGGCTAGGTAACCTACATAGTCCAAGTGCCCGTTCGTTAACCTAGATAATCCAAGTGCCCGCTAGGTAACCTAGACTGTCCAAGTGACCGCTAGGTTACCTACATAGTCCACGTGCCCGCTAGTTAACCTGCATAGTCCAAGTGCCCGCTAGGTAACGTAGATAGCCCAAGTGCCCGCTAGGGAACGTACATAGTTCAAGTGCCCTTAGGTAACCTAGATAGTCCAAGTGCCCACTAGTTAACCTACATAGTCCAAGTGCCTGCTAGGTAAACTACATAGTCCAAGTGCCCGTTCATTAACCTACATAGTCCAAGTGCCCGTTCGTTAACCTACATAGCCCAATGCCCGCTAGGGAACATACATAGTCCAAGTGCCCACTAGGTAACCTAGACAGTCCAATTGCCCGCTAGTTAACCTAGACAGTCCAAGTACCCGATAGGGAACCTACCTAGTCTAAGTGCGCGCTAGGGAACCTACGTAGTCCAAGTGCTCGCTAGGCAACCTACAAAGTCCAAGTGCCCGTTAGTTAACCTAGATAGTCAAAGTGCCTGCTAGGTAACCTAAATAGTCCAAGTGCCCGCTAGGGAACCTCCATAGTCCAAGTGCCCGCTAGGTAACCTAGATAGTCCAATTGCCCGTTAGATAACCTAGATAGTCGAAGTGTCCGCTAGTTAACCTACATAGTTCAAGTGCCCACTAGGTAACCTAGATAGTCCAAATGTCCGCTAGGTAACCTAGACAGTCCAAGTGCCCGCTAGGTTACCTACATAGTCCAAGTGCACGTTCGTTAACCTAGATAGTCCAAGTGCCCGCTGGTAACCTACATAGTCCAAGAGCCCGCTAGGTAACCTTGATAGTCCAAGTGCCTTCTAGTTAACCTACGTAGTCCAAGTGCCCGCTAGATAACCTACATAGTCCAAGTGCCCACTAGGTAACCTAAATAATCCAAATGCCCGCTAGGGAAACTACATAGTCCAAGTGCCCGTTAGTTAACCTAGATAGTCCAAGTGCCCGCTAGTAAACCTAGATAGTCCAAGGGCCTGCTACTTAACCTAGATAGTCCAAGTGCCCGCTAGTTAACCTAAATCGTCCAAGTGTCCGCTAGGTAACCTAGATAGTCCAATTGCCTGATAAGTAACCTACATAGTCCAAGTGTCCGTTCGTTAACCTAGATAGTCCAAGTGCCCATTGGGTAACCTACATAGTCCAAGTGCCCGCTTGGTAACCTGGATAGTCCAAGTGCCCGCTAGTTAACCTACATAGTCCAAGTGTCTTCTAGGGAGCCTACATAGTCCACGTGACCGCTAGGGAACCTACATAGTCCAAGTGCCCGTTAGGGAAACTACATAGTCCAAGTGCCCGCTAGGTAACCTACAGAGTCCAAATGCCAGCAAGGAAACCTACATAGCCTAAATGCCCGCTAGGCAACCTACATAATCCAAGTGCCCGCTCTGGAACATACAAAGTCCAAGTGCCCGTTAGCTAACCTAGATAGTCCAAGGGCCCGATAGTTGACCTACATTGTCCAAGTGCCAGCTAGGTAACCTAGATAGTACAAGTGCCCGCTAGGGAACCTAGATAATCCAAGTGCCTGTTAGCTAACCTAGATAGTCCAAGTGGCGGCTAGGTAACCTACATAGTCCAAGTGCCCGTTCGTTAACCTAGATAATTCAAGTGCCCGCAAGGTAACCTAGACAGTCCAAGTGCCCGCTAGGTAACCTACATAGTCCAAATACCCGCTAGTTAACCTACATAGTCCAAGTGCCCTTTAGGTAACCTAGATAGTCCAAGTGCCCGCTATTTAACCTACATAGTCCAAGTGCCCGCTAGGTAACCTAGATAGTGAAAGTGCCCGTTAGGTAACCTAGATAGTCCAAGTGCCTGCTAGGTAACCTACATTGTCCACGTTCCCGCTAGGTAACCTAGATAGTCCAAGTGCCCGTTACCTAACCTAGATAGTCCAAGTGCCCGCAAGGCTACATACATAGTCCAAGTGCCCGTTCGTTAACCTAGAAATCCAAGTGCCCGCTATGTAACCTAGACAGTGCAAGTGCCCATTCGTTAACCTAGATTGTCCAAGTGCCCGCTAGGGAACCTATATACTCCAAGTGCTATCTAGGTAACCTAGATAGTCCAAGGGCCCACTAGTTAACCTACATAGTCCAAGGGCTCAATTGTTAACTTTGATAATCCAAGTGCCCATTAGTAAACCTAGATCGTCCAAGTGCCCCCTAGTTAACCTAGATCGTCCAAGTGTCCTCTAGTTAACCTACATAGTCAAGTGCCCGCTAGGTAACCTACATAGTGCAAGTGTCTGCTAGGTAACCTACATAGTCCAAGTGCCGCTAGTTAAAGTAGATAGTCCAAGTGCCCGCTAGGGAAGGTACATAGTCCAAGTGCCCCCTAGGTAACCTAGAGAGTGCAAGTGCCCGCTAGTTAACCTACATAGTCCAAGTGCCTGATAGGTAACCTAGATAGTCAAAGTGCCCACTAGGTAACCTACATAGTCCAAGTGCCTGCTAGGTAACCTACACAGTGCAAGTGTCCGCTAGTTAACCTAGATCGTCCAATTGTCTGCTAGTTAACCTACATAGTCCAAGTGCCCGCTAGGTAACCTAAATAGTCCAAGTGCCCGTTCGGTAACCTAGATAGTCCAAGTGCCCTTTAGGGAACCTAGATAGTCCAAGTGCCCGCTAGGGAACCTACGTAGTCTAATTGCCCGCTCTGGAACATACATTGTCCAAGTGCCCGCTAGTTAACCTAGATAGTCCAAGTGCCCGCTAGGTAACCTACATAGTCCAAGTGCCCTCTAGGTAACCTATATAGTCCAAATGTCCGCTAGGGAACCTACATAGTCCAAGCGCGCGCTAGTTAACCTAGATAGTCCAAGTGCCCGCTAGTTAACCAGGATCATCAAAGTGCCCTCTAGTTAACTTACATAGTCCAAAGGCCTGCTAGTTAACCTAGATAGTCCAAGTGCCCGCTAGTTAACCTACATAGTCCAAGTTCCCGCTAGGTAACCTAGACAGTCCAAGTGACCACTAGGTTACCTACATAGTCCAAGTGCCCGTTCGTTAACCTACATAGTCCAAGTGCCCGCTAGGTAATGTAGATAGCCCAAGTGCCCGCTAGGGAAGGTACATAGTCCAAGTGCCCGTAGGTAACCTAGATAGTCCAAGTGCCCGCTAATTAACCTACATAATCCAAGTACCTGCTAGGTAAACTACATAATCCAAGTGCACGTTCATTAACCTACATAGTCCAAGTGCCGCTAGGTAACGTAGATAGCCCAAGTGCCCGCTAGGGAACGTACATACTCCAAGTGCCCACTAGGTAACCTAGACAGTCCAATTGCCTGCTAGTTTACCTAGACAGTCCAAGTATCCGATAGGGAACCTACATAGTCCAATTGCCCGCTAGGGAACCTACATAGTCCAAGTGCTCGCTAGGCAACCTACATAGTCCAAGTGCCCGTTAGTTAACCTAGATAGTCAAAGTGCCTGCTAGGTAACCTAAATAGTCCAAGTGCCCGCTAGGGAAGGTACATAGTCCAAGTGCCCGTAGGTAACCTAGATAGTCCAAGTGCCCGCTAATTAACCTACATAGTCCAAGTACCTGCTAGGTAAACTACATAATCCAAGTGCCCGTTCATTAACCTACATAGTCCAAGTGCCCGTTCGTTAACCTACATAGTCCAAGTGCCCGCTAGGTAACGTAGATAGCCCAAGTGCCCGCTAGGGAACGTACATACTCCAAGTGCCCACTAGGTAACCTAGACAGTCCAATTGCCTGCTAGTTAACCTAGACAGTCCAAGTATCCGATAGGGAACCTACATAGTCCAATTGCCCGCTAGGGAACCTACATAGTCCAAGTGCTCGCTAGGCAACCTACATCGTCCAAGTGCCCGCTAGTTAACCTAGATTGTCCAAGTGCCCGCTAGTTAACCTAGATTGTCCAAGTGCCCGCTAGGGATCCTTCGTAATCCAAGTGCCTTCTAGGTAACCTAGATAGTCCAAGTGCTCGCTAGTTAACCTAGATAGTCCTAGTGCCCGTTAGTTAACCTAGATAGTCCAATTGCCCACTAGGGGACGTACATAGTCCATGTGCCTGCTAGGAAACTTAGATAGTCCAAGTGCCCGCTATTTAACCTACATAGTCAAATTTCCCGCTAGTTAACCTAAGTAGTACCAATGTCTGATAGGGATCCTACATAGTCCAAGTGCCCGCTAGGTTACCTAGACAGTCCTAGTGCCCCCTACTTAACCTACATAGTCCAAGTGCCCGATAGGGAACCTACATAATCCAAGTGCCCGATAGGGAACTTACATAATCCAAGTGCCCGCTAGGGAACCTACACAGTCCATGTGCCCGCTAGGCAACCTACATAGTCCAAGTGCCCTTTAGTTAACCTAGATAGTCAAAGTGCCTGCTAGTTAACCTAGATAGTCCAAGTGCCCGCTAGGTAACCTACATAGTCCAAGTTCCCGCTTGGTAAACTTAATAGTCCAAATGCCCGCTAGGGAAACTACATAGTCCAAGTGCCCGCTAGTTAACCTAGATACTCCAAGTGCCTGCTAGTAAACCTACATAATCCATGGGCCAGCTAGTTAACCTACATAGTGCAAGGGCCCGCTAGTTAACCTAGATCGTGCAAGTGTCCGCTAGTTAACCTACATAGTCCACGTGTCCGCTAGGTAACGTAGATAGTCCAAGTGCCCGCTAGGGATCCTTCATAATCCAAGTGCCTGCTAGGTAACCTAGATAGTCCAAGTGCCCGATAGTTAACCTAGATAGTCCAAGTGCCCATTGGGTAATCTACATAGTCCAAGTGCCCGCCTGGTAACCTGGATAGTCCAAGTGCCCGCTAGTTAACCTACATAGTCCAAGTGTCTTCTAGGGAGCCTACATAGTCCACGTGACCGCTAGGGAACCTACATAGTCCAAGTGCCCGTTAGGGAAACTACATATTCCAAGTGCCCGCTAGGTAACCTACAGAGAACAAATGCCCGCAAGGAAACCTACATAGTCTAAATGCCCGCTAGGCAACCTACATAATCCAAGTGCCCGCTCTGGAACATACAAAGTCCAAGTGCCCGTTAGCTAACCTAGATAGTCCAAGGGCCCGATAGTTGACCTACATAGTCCAAGTGCCAGCTAGGTAACCTAGATAATACAAGTGCCCGCTAGGGAACCTAGATAATCCAAGTGCCTGTTAGCTAACCTAGATAGTCCAAGTGGCGGCTAGGTAACCTACATAGTCCAAGTGCCCGTTCGTTAACCTAGATAATCCAAGTGCCCGCTAGGTAACCTAGACTGTCCAAGTGACCGCTAGGTTACCTACATAGTCCAAGAGCCCGCTAGTTAACCTACATAGTCCAAGTGCCCGCTAGGTAACGTAGATAGCCCAAGTGCCCGCTAGGGGACGTACATAGTTCAAGTGCCCTTAGGTAACCTAGATAGTCCAAGTGCCCACTAGTTAAACTACATAGTCCAAGTGCCTGCTAGGTAAACTACATAATTCAAGTGTCCGTTCATTAACCTGCATACTCCAAGTGCCTGTTCGTTAACCTACATAGCCCAATGCCCGCTAGGGAACATACATAGTCCTAGTGCCCACTAGGTAACCTAGACAGTCCAATTGCCCGCTAGTTAACCTAGACAGTCCAAGTACCCGATAGGGAACCTACATAGTCTAAGTGCCCGCTAGGGAACCTACGTAGTCCAAGTGCTCTCTAGGCAACCTACATAGTCCAAGTGCCCGTTAGTTAACCTAGATAGTCAAAGTGCCTGCTAGGTAACCTAAATAGTCCAAGTGCCCGCTAGGGAACCTCCATAGTCCAAGTGCCCGCTAGGTAACCTAGATAGTCCAATTGCCCGTTAGATAACCTAGATAGTCGAAGTGTCCGCTAGTTAACCTACATTGTCAAAGTGCCCGCTAGTTAACCTAGATAGTCCAAGTGCCCGCTAGGTAACCCACATAGTGCAAGTGTCCGCTAGTTAACCTAGATCGTCCAATTGTCCGCTAGTTAACCTACATAGTCCAAGTGCCCGCTAGGTAACCTAGATAGTGCAAGTGCCAGTTCGATAACCTAGATAGTCCAAGTGCCCTTTACGGAACCTAGATAGTCCAAGTGCCCGCTAGGGAACCTACATAGTCGAATTGCTCGCTCTGGAACATACATAGTCCAGGTTCCCGTTAGTAAACCTAGATAATCCAAGTGCCCGCTAGTTAACCTTGATAGTCCAAGTGCCCGCTAGGTAACCTACATAGTCCAAGTGCCCGCAAGGTAACCTATATAGTCCAAATGCCCGCTAGGGAACCTACATAGTCCAAGCGCGCGCTAGTTAACCTAGATAGTCCAAGTGCCCGCTAGTTAACCTAGATAGTCCAAGTGCCCGGTAGTTAACCAGAATCATCAAAGTGCCCTCTAGTTAACTTACATAGTCCAAAGGCCTGCTAGTTAACCTACATAGACCAAGGGCCCGCTAGTTAACCTAGATAGTCCAAGTGCCCGCTAGTTAACCTACATAGTCCAAGTTCCCGCTAGGTAACCTAGACTGTCCAAGTGACCACTAGGTTACCAACATAGTCCAAGTGCCCATTCGTTAACCTACATAGTCCAAGTACCCGCTAGGTAACGTAGATAGCCCAAGTGCCCGCTAGGGAACGTACATAGTCCTGGTGCCTGCTAGGTAAACTACATAGTCCAAGTGCCCGTTCATTAACCTACATAGTCCAAGTGCCCGTTCGTTAACCTACATAGCCCAAGTGCCCGCTGGGGAACATACATAGTCCAAGTTCCCACTATGTAACCTAGACAGTCTAATTGCCCGCTAGTTAACCTAGACAGTCCAAGTACCCGATAGGGAACCTACATAGTTTAAGTGCCCGCTAGGGAACCTACGTAGTCCAAGTGCTCGCTAGGCAACCTACATAGTCCAAGTGCCCGTTAGTTAACCTAGATAGTCCAAGTGCCCGCTAGGGAACCTCCATAGTCCAAGTCCCCGCTAGGTAACCTAGATAGTCCAGTTGCCCGTTAGATAACCTAATTAGTCGAAGTGTCCGCTAGTTAACCTACATAGTCCAAGTGCCCACTAGGTAACCTAGATAATCCAAATGTCCGCTAGGTAACCTAGACAGTCCAAGTGCCCGCTAGGTTACCTACATAGTCCAAGTGCACGTTCGTTAACCTAGATAGTCCAAGTGCCCGCTGGTAACCTACATAGTCCAAGAGCCCGCTAGGTAACCTTGATAGTCCAAGTGCCTTCTAGTTAACCTATGTAGTCCAAATGCCCGCTAGATAACCTACATAGTCAAAGTGCCCACTAGGTAACCTAAATAATTCAAATGCCCGCTAGGGAAACTACATAGTCCAAGTGCCCGTTAGTTAACCTAGATAGTCCAAGTGCCCGCTAGTAAACCTAGATAGTCCAAGGGCCTGCTACTTAACCTAGATATTCCAAGTGCCCGCTACTTAAGCTAAATCGTCCAAGTATCCGCTAGGTAACCTAGATAGTCCAAGTGCCTGATAACTAACCTACATAGTCCAAGTGTCCGTTCGTTAACCTAGATAGTCCAAGTGCCCATTGGGTAATCTACATAGTCCAAGTGCCCGCCTTGTAACCTGGATAGTCCAAGTGCCCGCTAGTTAACCTACATAGTCCAAGTGTCTTCTAGGGAGCCTACATAGTCCACGGGACCGCTAGGGAACCTACATAGTCCAAGTGCCCGTTAGGGAAACTACATATTCCAAGTGCCCGCTAGGTAACCTACAGAGTCCAAATGCCCACAAGGAAACCTACATAGTCTAAATGCCCGCTAGGCAACCTACATAATCCAAGTGCCCGCTCTGGAACATACAAAGTCCAAGTGCCCGTTAGCTAACCTAGATAGTCCAAGGGCCCGATAGTTGACCTACATAGGCCAAGTGCCAGCTAGGTAACCTAGATAGTACAAGTGCCCCCTAGGAACCTAGATAATCCAAGTGCCTGTTAGCTAACCTAGATAGTCCAAGTGGCGGCTAGGTAACCTACATAGTCCAAGTGCCCGTTCGTTAACCTAGATAATCCAAGTGCCCGCTAGGTAACCTAGACTGTCCAAGTGACCGCTAGGTTACCTACATAGTCCACGTGCCCGCTAGTTAACCTGCATAGTCCAAGTGCCCGCTAGGTAACGTAGATAGCCCAAGTGCCCGCTAGGGAACGTACATAGTTCAAGTGCCCTTAGGTAACCTAGATAGTCCAAGTGCCCACTAGTTAACCTACATAGTCCAAGTGCCTGCTAGGTAAACTACATAGTCCAAGTGTCCGTTCATTAACCTACATAGTCCAAGTGCCCGTTCGTTAACCTACATAGCCCAATGCCCGCTAGGGAACATACATAGTCCAAGTGCCCACTAGGTAACCTAGACAGTCCAATTGCCCGCTAGTTAACCTAGACAGTCCAAGTACCCGATAGGGAACCTACATAGTCTAAGTGCGCGCTAGGGAACCTACGTAGTCCAAGTGCTCGCTAGGCAACCTACAAAGTCCAAGTGCCCGTTAGTTAACCTAGATAGTCAAAGTGCCTGCTAGGTAACCTAAATAGTCCAAGTGCCCGTAGGGAACCTCCATAGTCCAAGTGCCCGCTAGGTAACCTAGATAGTCCAATTGCCCGTTAGATAACCTAGATAGTCGAAGTGTCCGCTAGTTAACCTACATAGTTCAAGTGCCCACTAGGTAACCTAGATAGTCCAAATGTCCGCTAGGTAACCTAGACAGTCCAAGTGCCCGCTAGGTTACCTACATAGTCCAAGTGCACGTTCGTTAACCTAGATAGTCCAAGTGCCCGCTGGTAACCTACATAGTCCAAGAGCCCGCTAGGTAACCTTGATAGTCCAAGTGCCTTCTAGTTAACCTACGTAGTCCAAGTGCCCGCTAGATAACCTACAGAGTCCAAGTGCCCACTAGGTAACCTAAATAATCCAAATGCCCGCTAGGGAAACTACATAGTCCAAGTGCCCGTTAGTTAACCTAGATAGTCCAAGTGCCCGCTAGTAAACCTAAATCGTCCAAGTGTCCGCTAGGTAACCTAGATAGTCCAATTGCCTGATAAGTAACCTACATAGTCCAAGTGTCCGTTCGTTAACCTAGATAGTCCAAGTGCCCATTGGGTAACCTACATAGTCCAAGTGCCCGCTTGGTAACCTGGATAGTCCAAGTGCCCGCTAGTTAACCTACATAGTCCAAGTGTCTTCTAGGGAGCCTACATAGTCCACGTGACCGCTAGGGAACCTACATAGTCCAAGTGCCCATTAGGGAAACTACATAGTCCAAGTGCCCGCTAGGTAACCTACAGAGTCCAAATGCCAGCAAGGAAACCTACATAGCCTAAATGCCCGCTAGGCAACCTACATAATCCAAGTGCCCGCTCTGGAACATACAAAGTCCAAGTGCCCGTTAGCTAACCTAGATAGTCCAAGGGCCCGATAGTTGACCTACATTGTACAAGTGCCAGCTAGGTAACCTAGATAGTACAAGTGCCCGCTAGGGAACCTAGATAATCCAAGTGCCTGTTAGCTAACCTAGATAGTCCAAGTGGCGGCTAGGTAACCTACATAGTCCAAGTGCCCGTTCGTTAACCTAGATAATTCAAGTGCCCGCAAGGTAACCTAGACAGTCCAAGTGCCCGCTAGGTAACCTACATAGTCCAAATGCCCGCTAGTTAACCTACATAGTCCAAGTGCCCTTTAGGTAACCTAGATAGTCCAAGTGCCCGCTATTTAACCTACATAGTCCAAGTGCCCGCTAGGTAACCTAGATAGTGAAAGTGCCCGTTAGGTAACCTAGATAGTCCAAGTGCCTGCTAGGTAACCTACATTGTCCACGTTCCCGCTAGGTAACCTAGATAGTCCAAGTGCCCGTTACCTAACCTAGATAGTCCAAGTGCCCGCAAGGCTACATACATAGTCCAAGTGCCCGTTCGTTAACCTAGAAGTCCAAGTGCCCGCTATGTAACCTAGACAGTGCAAGTGCCCATTCGTTAACCTAGATTGTCCAAGTGCCCGCTAGGGAACCTATATACTCCAAGTGCTATCTAGGTAACCTAGATAGTCCAAGGGCCCACTAGTTAACCTACATAGTCCAAGGGCTCAATTGTTAACTTTGATAATCCAAGTGCCCATTAGTAAACCTAGATCGTCCAAGTGCCCCCTAGTTAACCTAGATCGTCCAAGTGTCCTCTAGTTAACCTACATAGTCAAGTGCCCGCTAGGTAACCTACATAGTGCAAGTGTCTGCTAGGTAACCTACATAGTCCAAGTGCCGCTAGTTAACGTAGATAGTCCAAGTGCCCGCTAGGGAAGGTACATAGTCCAAGTGCCCCCTAGGTAACCTAGAGAGTGCAAGTGCCCGCTAGTTAACCTACATAGTCCAAGTGCCTGATAGGTAACCTAGATAGTCAAAGTGCCGCTAGGTAACCTACATAGTCCAAGTGCCTGCTAGGTAACCTACACAGTGCAAGTGTCCGCTAGTTAACCTAGATCGTCCAATTGTCTGCTAGTTAACCTACATAGTCCAAGTGCCCGCTAGGTAACCTAAATAGTCCAAGTGCCCGTTCGGTAACCTAGATAGTCCAAGTGCCCGCTAGGGAACCTACGTAGTCTAATTGCCCGCTCTGGAACATACATTGTCCAAGTGCCCGCTAGTTAACCTAGATAGTCCAAGTGCCCGCTAGGTAACCTACATAGTCCAAGTGCCCTCTAGGTAACCTATATAGTCCAAATGTCCGCTAGGGAACCTACATAGTCCAAGCGCGCGCTAGTTAACCTAGATAGTCCAAGTGCCCGCTAGTTAACCAGGATCATCAAAGTGCCCTCTAGTTAACTTACATAGTCCAAAGGCCTGCTAGTTAACCTAGATAGTCCAAGTGCCCGCTAGTTAACCTACATAGTCCAAGTTCCCGCTAGGTAACCTAGACAGTCCAAGTGACCACTAGTTTACCTACATAGTCCAAGTGCCCGTTCGTTAACCTACATAGTCCAAGTGCCCGCTAGGTAATGTAGATAGCCCAAGTGCCCGCTAGGGAAGGTACATAGTCCAAGTGCCCGTAGGTAACCTAGATAGTCCAAGTGCCCGCTAATTAACCTACATAATCCAAGTACCTGCTAGGTAAACTACATAATCCAAGTGCACGTTCATTAACCTCCATAGTCCAAGAGCCCGCTAGGTAACGTAGATAGCCCAAGTGCCCGCTAGGGAACGTACATACTCCAAGTGCCCACTAGGTAACCTAGACAGTCCAATTGCCTGCTAGTTTACCTAGACAGTCCAAGTATCCGATAGGGAACCTACATAGTCCAATTGCCCGCTAGGGAACCTACATAGTCCAAGTGCTCGCTAGGCAACCTACATAGTCCAAGTGCCCGTTAGTTAACCTAGATAGTCAAAGTGCCTGCTAGGTAACCTAAATAGTCCAAGTGCCCGTAGGGAACCTCCATAGTCCAAGTGCCCGCTAGGTAACCTAGATAGTCCAATTGCCCGTTAGATAACCTAGATAGTCGAAGTGTCCGCTAGTTAACCTACATAGTTCAAGTGCCCACTAGGTAACCTAGATAGTCCAAATGTCCGCTAGGTAACCTAGACAGTCCAAGTGCCCGCTAGGTTACCTACATAGTCCAAGTGCACGTTCGTTAACCTAGATAGTCCAAGTGCCCGCTGGTAACCTACATAGTCCAAGAGCCCGCTAGGTAACCTTGATAGTCCAAGTGCCTTCTAGTTAACCTACGTAGTCCAAGTGCCCGCTAGATAACCTACATAGTCCAAGTGCCCACTAGGTAACCTAAATAATCCAAATGCCCGCTAGGGAAACTACATAGTCCAAGTGCCCGTTAGTTAACCTAGATAGTCCAAGTGCCCGCTAGTAAACCTAGATAGTCCAAGGGCCTGCTACTTAACCTAGATAGTCCAAGTGCCCGCTAGTTAACCTAAATCGTCCAAGTGTCCGCTAGGTAACCTAGATAGTCCAATTGCCTGATAAGTAACCTACATAGTCCAAGTGTCCGTTCGTTAACCTAGATAGTCCAAGTGCCCATTGGGTAACCTACATAGTCCAAGTGCCCGCTTGGTAACCTGGATAGTCCAAGTGCCCGCTAGTTAACCTACATAGTCCAAGTGTCTTCTAGGGAGCCTACATAGTCCACGTGACCGCTAGGGAACCTACATAGTCCAAGTGCCCGTTAGGGAAACTACATAGTCCAAGTGCCCGCTAGGTAACCTACAGAGTCCAAATGCCAGCAAGGAAACCTACATAGCCTAAATGCCCGCTAGGCAACCTACATAATCCAAGTGCCCGCTCTGGAACATACAAAGTCCAAGTGCCCGTTAGCTAACCTAGATAGTCCAAGGGCCCGATAGTTGACCTACATTGTACAAGTGCCAGCTAGGTAACCTAGATAGTACAAGTGCCCGCTAGGGAACCTAGATAATCCAAGTGCCTGTTAGCTAGCCTAGATAGTCCAAGTGGCGGCTAGGTAACCTACATAGTCCAAGTGCCCGTTCGTTAACCTAGATAATTCCAGTGCCCGCAAGGTAACCTAGACAGTCCAAGTGCCCGCTAGGTAACCTACATAGTCCAAATGCCCGCTAGTTAACCTACATAGTCCAAGTGCCCTTTAGGTAACCTAGATAGTCCAAGTGCCCGCTATTTAACCTACATAGTCCAAGTGCCCGCTAGGTAACCTAGATAGTGAAAGTGCCCGTTAGGTAACCTAGATAGTCCAAGTGCCTGCTAGGTAACCTACATTGTCCACGTTCCCGCTAGGTAACCTAGATAGTCCAAGTGCCCGTTACCTAACCTAGATAGTCCAAGTGCCCGCAAGGCTACATACATAGTCCAAGTGCCCGTTCGTTAACCTAGAAGTCCAAGTGCCCGCTATGTAACCTAGACAGTGCAAGTGCCCATTCGTTAACCTAGATTGTCCAAGTGCCCGCTAGGGAACCTATATACTCCAAGTGCTATCTAGGTAACCTAGATAGTCCAAGGGCCCACTAGTTAACCTACATAGTCCAAGGGCTCAATTGTTAACTTTGATAATCCAAGTGCCCATTAGTAAACCTAGATCGTCCAAGTGCCCCCTAGTTAACCTAGATCGTCCAAGTGTCCTCTAGTTAACCTACATAGTCAAGTGCCCGCTAGGTAACCTACATAGTGCAAGTGTCTGCTAGGTAACCTACATAGTCCAAGTGCCGCTAGTTAACGTAGATAGTCCAAGTGCCCGCTAGGGAAGGTATATAGTCCAAGTGCCCCCTAGGTAACCTAGAGAGTGCAAGTGCCCGCTAGTTAACCTACATAGTCCAAGTGCCTGATAGGTAACCTAGATAGTCAAAGTGCCGCTAGGTAACCTACATAGTCCAAGTGCCTGCTAGGTAACCTACACAGTGCAAGTGTCCGCTAGTTAACCTAGATCGTCCAATTGTCTGCTAGTTAACCTACATAGTCCAAGTGCCCGCTAGGTAACCTAAATAGTCCAAGTGCCCGTTCGGTAACCTAGATAGTCCAAGTGCCCGCTAGGGAACCTACGTAGTCTAATTGCCCGCTCTGGAACATACATTGTCCAAGTGCCCGCTAGTTAACCTAGATAGTCCAAGTGCCCGCTAGGTAACCTACATAGTCCAAGTGCCCTCTAGGTAACCTATATAGTCCAAATGTCCGCTAGGGAACCTACATAGTCCAAGCGCGCGCTAGTTAACCTAGATAGTCCAAGTGCCCGCTAGTTAACCAGGATCATCAAAGTGCCCTCTAGTTAACTTACATAGTCCAAAGGCCTGCTAGTTAACCTAGATAGTCCAAGTGCCCGCTAGTTAACCTACATAGTCCAAGTTCCCGCTAGGTAACCTAGACAGTCCAAGTGACCACTAGGTTACCTACATAGTCCAAGTGCCCGTTCGTTAACCTACATAGTCCAAGTGCCCGCTAGGTAACGTAGATAGCCCAAGTGCCCGCTAGGGAAGGTACATAGTCCAAGTGCCCGTAGGTAACCTAGATAGTCCAAGTGCCCGCTAATTAACCTACATAATCCAAGTACCTGCTAGGTAAACTACATAATCCAAGTGCACGTTCATTAACCTACATAGTCCAAGTGCCCGCTAGGTAACGTAGATAGCCCAAGTGCCCGCTAGGGAACGTACATACTCCAAGTGCCCACTAGGTAACCTAGACAGTCCAATTGCCTGCTAGTTTACCTAGACAGTCCAAGTATCCGATAGGGAACCTACATAGTCCAATTGCCCGCTAGGGAACCTACATAGTCCAAGTGCTCGCTAGGCAACCTACATAGTCCAAGTGCCCGTTAGTTAACCTGGATAGTCAAAGTGCCTGCTAGGTAACCTAAATAGTCCAAGTGCCCGCTAGGGAAGGTACATAGTCCAAGTGCCCGTAGGTAACCTAGATAGACCAAGTGCCCGCTAATTAACCTACATAGTCCAAGTACCTGCTAGGTAAACTACATAATCCAAGTGCCCGTTCATTAACCTACATAGTCCAAGTGCCCGTTCGTTAACCTACATAGTCCAAGTGCCCGCTAGGTAACGTAGATAGCCCAAGTGCCCGCTAGGGAACGTACATACTCCAAGTGCCCACTAGGTAACCTAGACAGTCCAATTGCCTGCTAGTTAACCTAGACAGTCCAAGTATCCGATAGGGAACCTACATAGTCCAATTGCCCGCTAGGGAACCTACATAGTCCAAGTGCTCGCTAGGCAACCTACATCGTCCAAGTGCCCGCTAGTTAACCTAGATTGTCCAAGTGCCCGCTAGTTAACCTAGATTGTCCAAGTGCCCGCTAGGGATCCTTCGTAATCCAAGTGCCTTCTAGGTAACCTAGATAGTCCAAGTGCTCGCTAGTTAACCTAGATAGTCCTAGTGCCCGTTAGTTAACCTAGATAGTCCAATTGCCCACTAGGGGACGTACATAGTCCATGTGCCTGCTAGGAAACTTAGATAGTCCAAGTGCCCGCTATTTAACCTACATAGTCAAATTTCCCGCTAGTTAACCTAAGTAGTACCAATGTCTGATAGGGATCCTACATAGTCCAAGTGCCCGCTAGGTTACCTAGACAGTCCTAGTGCCCCCTACTTAACCTACATAGTCCAAGTGCCCGATAGGGAACCTACATAATCCAAGTGCCCGATAGGGAACTTACATAATCCAAGTGCCCGCTAGGGAACCTACACAGTCCATGTGCCCGCTAGGCAACCTACATAGTCCAAGTGCCCTTTAGTTAACCTAGATAGTCAAAGTGCCTGCTAGTTAACCTAGATAGTCCAAGTGCCCGCTAGGTAACCTACATAGTCCAAGTTCCCGCTTGGTAAACTTAATAGTCCAAATGCCCGCTAGGGAAACTACATAGTCCAAGTGCCCGCTAGTTAACCTAGATACTCCAAGTGCCTGCTAGTAAACCTACATAATCCATGGGCCAGCTAGTTAACCTACATAGTGCAAGGGCCCGCTAGTTAACCTAGATCGTGCAAGTGTCCGCTAGTTAACCTACATAGTCCACGTGTCCGCTAGGTAACGTAGATAGTCCAAGTGCCTGCTAGGGATCCTTCATAATCCAAGTGCCTGCTAGGTAACCTAGATAGTCCAAGTGCCCGATAGTTAACCTAGATAGTCCAAGTGCCCATTGGGTAATCTACATAGTCCAAGTGCCCGCCTGGTAACCTGGATAGTCCAAGTGCCCGCTAGTTAACCTACATAGTCCAAGTGTCTTCTAGGGAGCCTACATAGTCCACGTGACCGCTAGGGAACCTACATAGTCCAACTGCCCGTTAGGGAAACTACATATTCCAAGTGCCCGCTAGGTAACCTACAGAGAACAAATGCCCGCAAGGAAACCTACATAGTCTAAATGCCCGCTAGGCAACCTACATAATCCAAGTGCCCGCTCTGGAACATACAAAGTCCAAGTGCCCGTTAGCTAACCTAGATAGTCCAAGGGCCCGATAGTTGACCTACATAGTCCAAGTGCCAGCTAGGTAACCTAGATAATACAAGTGCCCGCTAGGGAACCTAGATAATCCAAGTGCCTGTTAGCTAACCTAGATAGTCCAAGTGGCGGCTAGGTAACCTACATAGTCCAAGTGCCCGTTCGTTAACCTAGATAATCCAAGTGCCCGCTAGGTAACCTAGACTGTCCAAGTGACCGCTAGGTTACCTACATAGTCCAAGAGCCCGCTAGTTAACCTACATAGTCCAAGTGCCCGCTAGGTAACGTAGATAGCCCAAGTGCCCACTAGGGGACGTACATAGTTCAAGTGCCCTTAGGTAACCTAGATAGTCCAAGTGCCCGATAGTTAACCTAGATAGTCCAAGTGCCCATTGGGTAATCTACATAGTCCAAGTGCCCGCCTGGTAACCTGGATAGTCAAAGTGCCCGCTAGTTAACCTACATAGTCCAAGTGTCTTCTAGGGAGCCTACATAGTCCACGTGACCGCTAGGGAACCTACATAGTCCAAGTGCCCGTTAGGGAAACTACATATTCCAAGTGCCCGCTAGGTAACCTACAGAGAACAAATGCCCGCAAGGAAACCTACATAGTCTAAATGCCCGCTAGGCAACCTACATAATCCAAGTGCCCGCTCTGGAACATACAAAGTCCAAGTGCCCGTTAGCTAACCTAGATAGTCCAAGGGCCCGATAGTTGACCTACATAGTCCAAGTGCCAGCTAGGTAACCTAGATAATACAAGTGCCCGCTAGGGAACCTAGATAATCCAAGTGCCTGTTAGCTAACCTAGATAGTCCAAGTGGCGGCTAGGTAACCTACATAGTCCAAGTGCCCGTTCGTTAACCTAGATAATCCAAGTGCCCGCTAGGTAACCTAGACTGTCCAAGTGACCGCTAGGTTACCTACATAGTCCAAGAGCCCGCTAGTTAACCTACATAGTCCAAGTGCCCGCTAGGTAACGTAGATAGCCCAAGTGCCCGCTAGGGGACGTACATAGTTCAAGTGCCCTTAGGTAACCTAGATAGTCCAAGTGCCCACTAGTTAAACTACATAGTCCAAGTGCCTGCTAGGTAAACTACATAATTCAAGTGTCCGTTCATTAACCTGCATACTCCAAGTGCCTGTTCGTTAACCTACATAGCCCAATGCCCGCTAGGGAACATACATAGTCCTAGTGCCCACTAGGTAACCTAGACAGTCCAATTGCCCGCTAGTTAACCTAGACAGTCCAAGTACCCGATAGGGAACCTACATAGTCTAAGTGCCCGCTAGGGAACCTACGTAGTCCAAGTGCTCTCTAGGCAACCTACATAGTCCAAGTGCCCGTTAGTTAACCTAGATAGTCAAAGTGCCTGCTAGGTAACCTAAATAGTCCAAGTGCCCGCTAGGGAACCTCCATAGTCCAAGTGCCCGCTAGGTAACCTAGATAGTCCAATTGCCCGTTAGATAACCTAGATAGTCGAAGTGTCCGCTAGTTAACCTACATTGTCAAAGTGCCCGCTAGTTAACCTAGATAGTCCAAGTGCCCGCTAGGTAACCCACATAGTGCAAGTGTCCGCTAGTTAACCTAGATCGTCCAATTGTCCGCTAGTTAACCTACATAGTCCAAGTGCCCGCTAGGTAACCTAGATAGTGCAAGTGCCAGTTCGATAACCTAGATAGTCCAAGTGCCCTTTACGGAACCTAGATAGTCCAAGTGCCCGCTAGGGAACCTACATAGTCGAATTGCTCGCTCTGGAACATACATAGTCCAGGTTCCCGTTAGTAAACCTAGATAATCCAAGTGCCCGCTAGTTAACCTTGATAGTCCAAGTGCCCGCTAGGTAACCTACATAGTCCAAGTGCCCGCAAGGTAACCTATATAGTCCAAATGCCCGCTAGGGAACCTACATAGTCCAAGCGCGCGCTAGTTAACCTAGATAGTCCAAGTGCCCGCTAGTTAACCTAGATAGTCCAAGTGCCCGGTAGTTAACCAGAATCATCAAAGTGCCCTCTAGTTAACTTACATAGTCCAAAGGCCTGCTAGTTAACCTACATAGACCAAGGGCCCGCTAGTTAACCTAGATAGTCCAAGTGCCCGCTAGTTAACCTACATAGTCCAAGTTCCCGCTAGGTAACCTAGACTGTCCAAGTGACCACTAGGTTACCAACATAGTCCAAGTGCCCATTCGTTAACCTACATAGTCCAAGTACCCGCTAGGTAACGTAGATAGCCCAAGTGCCCGCTAGGGAACGTACATAGTCCTGGTGCCTGCTAGGTAAACTACATAGTCCAAGTGCCCGTTCATTAACCTACATAGTCCAAGTGCCCGTTCGTTAACCTACATAGCCCAAGTGCCCGCTGGGGAACATACATAGTCCAAGTTCCCACTATGTAACCTAGACAGTCTAATTGCCCGCTAGTTAACCTAGACAGTCCAAGTACCCGATAGGGAACCTACATAGTTTAAGTGCCCGCTAGGGAACCTACGTAGTCCAAGTGCTCGCTAGGCAACCTACATAGTCCAAGTGCCCGTTAGTTAACCTAGATAGTCCAAGTGCCCGCTAGGGAACCTCCATAGTCCAAGTCCCCGCTAGGTAACCTAGATAGTCCAGTTGCCCGTTAGATAACCTAATTAGTCGAAGTGTCCGCTAGTTAACCTACATAGTCCAAGTGCCCACTAGGTAACCTAGATAATCCAAATGTCCGCTAGGTAACCTAGACAGTCCAAGTGCCCGCTAGGTTACCTACATAGTCCAAGTGCACGTTCGTTAACCTAGATAGTCCAAGTGCCCGCTGGTAACCTACATAGTCCAAGAGCCCGCTAGGTAACCTTGATAGTCCAAGTGCCTTCTAGTTAACCTATGTAGTCCAAATGCCCGCTAGATAACCTACATAGTCAAAGTGCCCACTAGGTAACCTAAATAATTCAAATGCCCACTAGGGAAACTACATAGTCCAAGTGCCCGTTAGTTAACCTAGATAGTCCAAGTGCCCGCTAGTAAACCTAGATAGTCCAAGGGCCTGCTACTTAACCTAGATATTCCAAGTGCCCGCTACTTAAGCTAAATCGTCCAAGTATCCGCTAGGTAACCTAGATAGTCCAAGTGCCTGATAACTAACCTACATAGTCCAAGTGTCCGTTCGTTAACCTAGATAGTCCAAGTGCCCATTGGGTAATCTACATAGTCCAAGTGCCCGCCTGGTAACCTGGATAGTCCAAGTGCCCGCTAGTTAACCTACATAGTCCAAGTGTCTTCTAGGGAGCCTACATAGTCCACGGGACCGCTAGGGAACCTACATAGTCCAAGTGCCCGTTAGGGAAACTACATATTCCAAGTGCCCGCTAGGTAACCTACAGAGTCCAAATGCCCACAAGGAAACCTACATAGTCTACATGCCCGCTAGGCAACCTACATAATCCAAGTGCCCGCTCTGGAACATACAAAGTCCAAGTGCCCGTTAGCTAACCTAGATAGTCCAAGGGCCCGATAGTTGACCTACATAGTCCAAGTGCCAGCTAGGTAACCTAGATAGTACAAGTGCCCGCTAGGGAACCTAGATAATCCAAGTGCCTGTTAGCTAACCTAGATAGTCCAAGTGGCGGCTAGGTAACCTACATAGTCCAAGTGCCCGTTCGTTAACCTAGATAATCCAAGTGCCCGCTAGGTAACCTAGACTGTCCAAGTGACCGCTAGGTTACCTACATAGTCCAAGTGCCCGCTAGTTAACCTGCATAGTCCAAGTGCCCGCTAGGTAACGTAGATAGCCCAAGTGCCCGCTAGGGAACGTACATAGTTCAAGTGCCCTTAGGTAACCTAGATAGTCCAAGTGCCCACTAGTTAACCTACATAGTCCAAGTGCCTGCTAGGTAAACTACATAGTCCAAGTGCCCGTTCATTAACCTACATAGTCCAAGTGCCCGTTCGTTAACCTACATAGCCCAATGCCCGCTAGGGAACATACATAGTCCAAGTGCCCACTAGGTAACCTAGACAGTCCAATTGCCCGCTAGTTAACCTAGACAGTCCAAGTACCTGATAGGGAACCTACATAGTCTAAGTGCGCGCTAGGGAACCTACGTAGTCCAAGTGCTCGCTAGGCAACCTACAAAGTCCAAGTGCCCGTTAGTTAACCTAGATAGTCAAAGTGCCTGCTAGGTAACCTAAATAGTCCAAGTGCCCGTAGGGAACCTCCATAGTCCAAGTGCCCGCTAGGTAACCTAGATAGTCCAATTGCCCGTTAGATAACCTAGATAGTCGAAGTGTCCGCTAGTTAACCTACATAGTTCAAGTGCCCACTAGGTAACCTAGATAGTCCAAATGTCCGCTAGGTAACCTAGACAGTCCAAGTGCCCGCTAGGTTACCTACATAGTCCAAGTGCACGTTCGTTAACCTAGATAGTCCAAGTGCCCGCTGGTAACCTACATAGTCCAAGAGCCCGCTAGGTAACCTTGATAGTCCAAGTGCCTTCTAGTTAACCTACGTAGTCCAAGTGCCCGCTAGATAACCTACATAGTCCAAGTGCCCACTAGGTAACCTAAATAATCCAAATGCCCGCTAGGGAAACTACATAGTCCAAGTGCCCGTTAGTTAACCTAGATAGTCCAAGTGCCCGCTAGTAAACCTAGATAGTCCAAGGGCCTGCTACTTAACCTAGATAGTCCAAGTGCCCGCTAGTTAACCTAAATCGTCCAAGTGTCCGCTAGGTAACCTAGATAGTCCAATTGCCTGATAAGTAACCTACATAGTCCAAGTGTCCGTTCGTTAACCTAGATAGTCCAAGTGCCCATTGGGTAACCTACATAGTCCAAGTGCCCGCTTGGTAACCTGGATAGTCCAAGTGCCCGCTAGTTAACCTACATAGTCCAAGTGTCTTCTAGGGAGCCTACATAGTCCACGTGACCGCTAGGGAACCTACATAGTCCAAGTGCCCGTTAGGGAAACTACATAGTCCAAGTGCCCGCTAGGTAACCTACAGAGTCCAAATGCCAGCAAGGAAACCTACATAGCCTAAATGCCCGCTAGGCAACCTACATAATCCAAGTGCCCGCTCTGGAACATACAAAGTCCAAGTGCCCGTTAGCTAACCTAGATAGTCCAAGGGCCCGATAGTTGACCTACATTGTACAAGTGCCAGCTAGGTAACCTAGATAGTACAAGTGCCCGCTAGGGAACCTAGATAATCCAAGTGCCTGTTAGCTAGCCTAGATAGTCCAAGTGGCGGCTAGGTAACCTACATAGTCCAAGTGCCCGTTCGTTAACCTAGATAATTCAAGTGCCCGCAAGGTAACCTAGACAGTCCAAGTGCCCGCTAGGTAACCTACATAGTCCAAATGCCCGCTAGTTAACCTACATAGTCCAAGTGCCCTTTAGGTAACCTAGATAGTCCAAGTGCCCGCTATTTAACCTACATAGTCCAAGTGCCCGCTAGGTAACCTAGATAGTGAAAGTGCCCGTTAGGTAACCTAGATAGTCCAAGTGCCTGCTAGGTAACCTACATTGTCCACGTTCCCGCTAGGTAACCTAGATAGTCCAAGTGCCCGTTACCTAACCTAGATAGTCCAAGTGCCCGCAAGGCTACATACATAGTCCAAGTGCCCGTTCGTTAACCTAGAAGTCCAAGTGCCCGCTATGTAACCTAGACAGTGCAAGTGCCCATTCGTTAACCTAGATTGTCCAAGTGCCCGCTAGGGAACCTATATACTCCAAGTGCTATCTAGGTAACCTAGATAGTCCAAGGGCCCACTAGTTAACCTACATAGTCCAAGGGCTCAATTGTTAACTTTGATAATCCAAGTGCCCATTAGTAAACCTAGATCGTCCAAGTGCCCCCTAGTTAACCTAGATCGTCCAAGTGTCCTCTAGTTAACCTACATAGTCAAGTGCCCGCTAGGTAACCTACATAGTGCAAGTGTCTGCTAGGTAACCTACATAGTCCAAGTGCCGCTAGTTAACGTAGATAGTCCAAGTGCCCGCTAGGGAAGGTATATAGTCCAAGTGCCCCCTAGGTAACCTAGAGAGTGCAAGTGCCCGCTAGTTAACCTACATAGTCCAAGTGCCTGATAGGTAACCTAGATAGTCAAAGTGCCGCTAGGTAACCTACATAGTCCAAGTGCCTGCTAGGTAACCTACACAGTGCAAGTGTCCGCTAGTTAACCTAGATCGTCCAATTGTCTGCTAGTTAACCTACATAGTCCAAGTGCCCGCTAGGTAACCTAAATAGTCCAAGTGCCCGTTCGGTAACCTAGATAGTCCAAGTGCCCGCTAGGGAACCTACGTAGTCTAATTGCCCGCTCTGGAACATACATTGTCCAAGTGCCCGCTAGTTAACCTAGATAGTCCAAGTGCCCGCTAGGTAACCTACATAGTCCAAGTGCCCTCTAGGTAACCTATATAGTCCAAATGTCCGCTAGGGAACCTACATAGTCCAAGCGCGCGCTAGTTAACCTAGATAGTCCAAGTGCCCGCTAGTTAACCAGGATCATCAAAGTGCCCTCTAGTTAACTTACATAGTCCAAAGGCCTGCTAGTTAACCTAGATAGTCCAAGTGCCCGCTAGTTAACCTACATAGTCCAAGTTCCCGCTAGGTAACCTAGACAGTCCAAGTGACCACTAGGTTACCTACATAGTCCAAGTGCCCGTTCGTTAACCTACATAGTCCAAGTGCCCGCTAGGTAACGTAGATAGCCCAAGTGCCCGCTAGGGAAGGTACATAGTCCAAGTGCCCGTAGGTAACCTAGATAGTCCAAGTGCCCGCTAATTAACCTACATAATCCAAGTACCTGCTAGGTAAACTACATAATCCAAGTGCACGTTCATTAACCTACATAGTCCAAGTGCCCGCTAGGTAACGTAGATAGCCCAAGTGCCCGCTAGGGAACGTACATACTCCAAGTGCCCACTAGGTAACCTAGACAGTCCAATTGCCTGCTAGTTTACCTAGACAGTCCAAGTATCCGATAGGGAACCTACATAGTCCAATTGCCCGCTAGGGAACCTACATAGTCCAAGTGCTCGCTAGGCAACCTACATAGTCCAAGTGCCCGTTAGTTAACCTGGATAGTCAAAGTGCCTGCTAGGTAACCTAAATAGTCCAAGTGCCCGCTAGGGAAGGTACATAGTCCAAGTGCCCGTAGGTAACCTAGATAGACCAAGTGCCCGCTAATTAACCTACATAGTCCAAGTACCTGCTAGGTAAACTACATAATCCAAGTGCCCGTTCATTAACCTACATAGTCCAAGTGCCCGTTCGTTAACCTACATAGTCCAAGTGCCCGCTAGGTAACGTAGATAGCCCAAGTGCCCGCTAGGGAACGTACATACTCCAAGTGCCCACTAGGTAACCTAGACAGTCCAATTGCCTGCTAGTTAACCTAGACAGTCCAAGTATCCGATAGGGAACCTACATAGTCCAATTGCCCGCTAGGGAACCTACATAGTCCAAGTGCTCGCTAGGCAACCTACATCGTCCAAGTGCCCGCTAGTTAACCTAGATTGTCCAAGTGCCCGCTAGTTAACCTAGATTGTCCAAGTGCCCGCTAGGGATCCTTCGTAATCCAAGTGCCTTCTAGGTAACCTAGATAGTCCAAGTGCTCGCTAGTTAACCTAGATAGTCCTAGTGCCCGTTAGTTAACCTAGATAGTCCAATTGCCCACTAGGGGACGTACATAGTCCATGTGCCTGCTAGGAAACTTAGATAGTCCAAGTGCCCGCTATTTAACCTACATAGTCAAATTTCCCGCTAGTTAACCTAAGTAGTACCAATGTCTGATAGGGATCCTACATAGTCCAAGTGCCCGCTAGGTTACCTAGACAGTCCTAGTGCCCCCTACTTAACCTACATAGTCCAAGTGCCCGATAGGGAACCTACATAATCCAAGTGCCCGATAGGGAACTTACATAATCCAAGTGCCCGCTAGGGAACCTACACAGTCCATGTGCCCGCTAGGCAACCTACATAGTCCAAGTGCCCTTTAGTTAACCTAGATAGTCAAAGTGCCTGCTAGTTAACCTAGATAGTCCAAGTGCCCGCTAGGTAACCTACATAGTCCAAGTTCCCGCTTGGTAAACTTAATAGTCCAAATGCCCGCTAGGGAAACTACATAGTCCAAGTGCCCGCTAGTTAACCTAGATACTCCAAGTGCCTGCTAGTAAACCTACATAATCCATGGGCCAGCTAGTTAACCTACATAGTGCAAGGGCCCGCTAGTTAACCTAGATCGTGCAAGTGTCCATTAGTTAACCTACATAGTCCACGTGTCCGCTAGGTAACCTAGATAGTCCAAGTGCCCGCTAGGGATCCTTCATAATCCAAGTGCCTGCTAGGTAACCTAGATAGTCCAAGTGCCCGATAGTTAACCTAGATAGTCCAAGTGCCCATTGGGTAATCTACATAGTCCAAGTGCCCGCCTGGTAACCTGGATAGTCCAAGTGCCCGCTAGTTAACCTACATAGTCCAAGTGTCTTCTAGGGAGCCTACATAGTCCACGTGACCGCTAGGGAACCTACATAGTCCAAGTGCCCGTTAGGGAAACTACATATTCCAAGTGCCCGCTAGGTAACCTACAGAGAACAAATGCCCGCAAGGAAACCTACATAGTCTAAATGCCCGCTAGGCAACCTACATAATCCAAGTGCCCGCTCTGGAACATACAAAGTCCAAGTGCCCGTTAGCTAACCTAGATAGTCCAAGGGCCCGATAGTTGACCTACATAGTCCAAGTGCCAGCTAGGTAACCTAGATAATACAAGTGCCCGCTAGGGAACCTAGATAATCCAAGTGCCTGTTAGCTAACCTAGATAGTCCAAGTGGCGGCTAGGTAACCTACATAGTCCAAGTGCCCGTTCGTTAACCTAGATAATCCAAGTGCCCGCTAGGTAACCTAGACTGTCCAAGTGACCGCTAGGTTACCTACATAGTCCAAGAGCCCGCTAGTTAACCTACATAGTCCAAGTGCCCGCTAGGTAACGTAGATAGCCCAAGTGCCCGCTAGGGGACGTACATAGTTCAAGTGCCCTTAGGTAACCTAGATAGTCCAAGTGCCCACTAGTTAAACTACATAGTCCAAGTGCCTGCTAGGTAAACTACATAATTCAAGTGTCCGTTCATTAACCTGCATACTCCAAGTGCCTGTTCGTTAACCTACATAGCCCAATGCCCGCTAGGGAACATACATAGTCCTAGTGCCCACTAGGTAACCTAGACAGTCCAATTGCCCACTAGTTAACCTAGACAGTCCAAGTACCCGATAGGGAACCTACATAGTCTAAGTGCCCGCTAGGGAACCTACGTAGTCCAAATGCTCGCTAGGCAACCTACATAGTCCAAGTGCCCGTTAGTTAACCTAGATAGTCAAAGTGCCTGCTAGGTAACCTAAATAGTCCAAGTGCCCGCTAGGGAACCTCCATAGTCCAAGTGCCCGCTAGGTAACCTAGATAGTCCAATTGCCCGTTAGATAACCTAGATAGTCGAAGTGTCTGCTAGTTAACCTACATTGTCAAAGTGCCCGCTAGTTAACCTAGATAGTCCAAGTGCCCGCTAGGTAACCCACATAGTGCAAGTGTCCGCTAGTTAACCTAGATCGTCCAATTGTCCGCTAGTTAACCTACATAGTCCAAGTGCCCGCTAGGTAACCTAGATAGTGCAAGTGCCAGTTCGATAACCTAGATAGTCCAAGTGCCCTTTACGGAACCTAGATAGTCCAAGTGCCCGCTAGGGAACCTACATAGTCGAATTGCTCGCTCTGGAACATACATAGTCCAGGTTCCCGTTAGTAAACCTAGATAATCCAAGTGCCCGCTAGTTAACCTTGATAGTCCAAGTGCCCGCTAGGTAACCTACATAGTCCAAGTGCCCGCAAGGTAACCTATATAGTCCAAATGCCCGCTAGGGAACCTACATAGTCCAAGCGCGCGCTAGTTAACCTAGATAGTCCAAGTGCCCGCTAGTTAACCTAGATAGTCCAAGTGCCCGGTAGTTAACCAGAATCATCAAAGTGCCCTCTAGTTAACTTACATAGTCCAAAGGCCTGCTAGTTAACCTACATAGACCAAGGGCCCGCTAGTTAACCTAGATAGTCCAAGTGCCCGCTAGTTAACCTACATAGTCCAAGTTCCCGCTAGGTAACCTAGACTGTCCAAGTGACCACTAGGTTACCAACATAGTCCAAGTGCCCATTCGTTAACCTACATAGTCCAAGTACCCGCTAGGTAACGTAGATAGCCCAAGTGCCCGCTAGGGAACGTACATAGTCCTGGTGCCTGCTAGGTAAACTACATAGTCCAAGTGCCCGTTCATTAACCTACATAGTCCAAGTGCCCGTTCGTTAACCTACATAGCCCAAGTGCCCGCTGGGGAACATACATAGTCCAAGTTCCCACTATGTAACCTAGACAGTCTAATTGCCCGCTAGTTAACCTAGACAGTCCAAGTACCCGATAGGGAACCTACATAGTTTAAGTGCCCGCTAGGGAACCTACGTAGTCCAAGTGCTCGCTAGGCAACCTACATAGTCCAAGTGCCCGTTAGTTAACCTAGATAGTCCAAGTGCCCGCTAGGTAACCTAGATAGTCCAAGTGCCCGCTAGTAAACCTAGATAGTCCAAGGGCCTGCTACTTAACCTAGATAGTCCAAGTGCCCGCTAGTTAACCTAAATCGTCCAAGTGTCCGCTAGGTAACCTAGATAGTCCAATTGCCTGATAAGTAACCTACATAGTCCAAGTGTCCGTTCGTTAACCTAGATAGTCCAAGTGCCCATTGGGTAACCTACATAGTCCAAGTGCCCGCTTGGTAACCTGGATAGTCCAAGTGCCCGCTAGTTAACCTACATAGTCCAAGTGTCTTCTAGGGAGCCTACATAGTCCACGTGACCGCTAGGGAACCTACATAGTCCAAGTGCCCGTTAGGGAAACTACATAGTCCAAGTGCCCGCTAGGTAACCTACAGAGTCCAAATGCCAGCAAGGAAACCTACATAGCCTAAATGCCCGCTAGGCAACCTACATAATCCAAGTGCCCGCTCTGGAACATACAAAGTCCAAGTGCCCGTTAGCTAACCTAGATAGTCCAAGGGCCCGATAGTTGACCTACATTGTACAAGTGCCAGCTAGGTAACCTAGATAGTACAAGTGCCCGCTAGGGAACCTAGATAATCCAAGTGCCTGTTAGCTAGCCTAGATAGTCCAAGTGGCGGCTAGGTAACCTACATAGTCCAAGTGCCCGTTCGTTAACCTAGATAATTCAAGTGCCCGCAAGGTAACCTAGACAGTCCAAGTGCCCGCTAGGTAACCTACATAGTCCAAATGCCCGCTAGTTAACCTACATAGTCCAAGTGCCCTTTAGGTAACCTAGATAGTCCAAGTGCCCGCTATTTAACCTACATAGTCCAAGTGCCCGCTAGGTAACCTAGATAGTGAAAGTGCCCGTTAGGTAACCTAGATAGTCCAAGTGCCTGCTAGGTAACCTACATTGTCCACGTTCCCGCTAGGTAACCTAGATAGTCCAAGTGCCCGTTACCTAACCTAGATAGTCCAAGTGCCCGCAAGGCTACATACATAGTCCAAGTGCCCGTTCGTTAACCTAGAAGTCCAAGTGCCCGCTATGTAACCTAGACAGTGCAAGTGCCCATTCGTTAACCTAGATTGTCCAAGTGCCCGCTAGGGAACCTATATACTCCAAGTGCTATCTAGGTAACCTAGATAGTCCAAGGGCCCACTAGTTAACCTACATAGTCCAAGGGCTCAATTGTTAACTTTGATAATCCAAGTGCCCATTAGTAAACCTAGATCGTCCAAGTGCCCCCTAGTTAACCTAGATCGTCCAAGTGTCCTCTAGTTAACCTACATAGTCAAGTGCCCGCTAGGTAACCTACATAGTGCAAGTGTCTGCTAGGTAACCTACATAGTCCAAGTGCCGCTAGTTAACGTAGATAGTCCAAGTGCCCGCTAGGGAAGGTATATAGTCCAAGTGCCCCCTAGGTAACCTAGAGAGTGCAAGTGCCCGCTAGTTAACCTACATAGTCCAAGTGCCTGATAGGTAACCTAGATAGTCAAAGTGCCGCTAGGTAACCTACATAGTCCAAGTGCCTGCTAGGTAACCTACACAGTGCAAGTGTCCGCTAGTTAACCTAGATCGTCCAATTGTCTGCTAGTTAACCTACATAGTCCAAGTGCCCGCTAGGTAACCTAAATAGTCCAAGTGCCCGTTCGGTAACCTAGATAGTCCAAGTGCCCGCTAGGGAACCTACGTAGTCTAATTGCCCGCTCTGGAACATACATTGTCCAAGTGCCCGCTAGTTAACCTAGATAGTCCAAGTGCCCGCTAGGTAACCTACATAGTCCAAGTGCCCTCTAGGTAACCTATATAGTCCAAATGTCCGCTAGGGAACCTACATAGTCCAAGCGCGCGCTAGTTAACCTAGATAGTCCAAGTGCCCGCTAGTTAACCAGGATCATCAAAGTGCCCTCTAGTTAACTTACATAGTCCAAAGGCCTGCTAGTTAACCTAGATAGTCCAAGTGCCCGCTAGTTAACCTACATAGTCCAAGTTCCCGCTAGGTAACCTAGACAGTCCAAGTGACCACTAGGTTACCTACATAGTCCAAGTGCCCGTTCGTTAACCTACATAGTCCAAGTGCCCGCTAGGTAACGTAGATAGCCCAAGTGCCCGCTAGGGAAGGTACATAGTCCAAGTGCCCGTAGGTAACCTAGATAGTCCAAGTGCCCGCTAATTAACCTACATAATCCAAGTACCTGCTAGGTAAACTACATAATCCAAGTGCACGTTCATTAACCTACATAGTCCAAGTGCCCGCTAGGTAACGTAGATAGCCCAAGTGCCCGCTAGGGAACGTACATACTCCAAGTGCCCACTAGGTAACCTAGACAGTCCAATTGCCTGCTAGTTTACCTAGACAGTCCAAGTATCCGATAGGGAACCTACATAGTCCAATTGCCCGCTAGGGAACCTACATAGTCCAAGTGCTCGCTAGGCAACCTACATAGTCCAAGTGCCCGTTAGTTAACCTGGATAGTCAAAGTGCCTGCTAGGTAACCTAAATAGTCCAAGTGCCCGCTAGGGAAGGTACATAGTCCAAGTGCCCGTAGGTAACCTAGATAGACCAAGTGCCCGCTAATTAACCTACATAGTCCAAGTACCTGCTAGGTAAACTACATAATCCAAGTGCCCGTTCATTAACCTACATAGTCCAAGTGCCCGTTCGTTAACCTACATAGTCCAAGTGCCCGCTAGGTAACGTAGATAGCCCAAGTGCCCGCTAGGGAACGTACATACTCCAAGTGCCCACTAGGTAACCTAGACAGTCCAATTGCCTGCTAGTTAACCTAGACAGTCCAAGTATCCGATAGGGAACCTACATAGTCCAATTGCCCGCTAGGGAACCTACATAGTCCAAGTGCTCGCTAGGCAACCTACATCGTCCAAGTGCCCGCTAGTTAACCTAGATTGTCCAAGTGCCCGCTAGTTAACCTAGATTGTCCAAGTGCCCGCTAGGGATCCTTCGTAATCCAAGTGCCTTCTAGGTAACCTAGATAGTCCAAGTGCTCGCTAGTTAACCTAGATAGTCCTAGTGCCCGTTAGTTAACCTAGATAGTCCAATTGCCCACTAGGGGACGTACATAGTCCATGTGCCTGCTAGGAAACTTAGATAGTCCAAGTGCCCGCTATTTAACCTACATAGTCAAATTTCCCGCTAGTTAACCTAAGTAGTACCAATGTCTGATAGGGATCCTACATAGTCCAAGTGCCCGCTAGGTTACCTAGACAGTCCTAGTGCCCCCTACTTAACCTACATAGTCCAAGTGCCCGATAGGGAACCTACATAATCCAAGTGCCCGATAGGGAACTTACATAATCCAAGTGCCCGCTAGGGAACCTACACAGTCCATGTGCCCGCTAGGCAACCTACATAGTCCAAGTGCCCTTTAGTTAACCTAGATAGTCAAAGTGCCTGCTAGTTAACCTAGATAGTCCAAGTGCCCGCTAGGTAACCTACATAGTCCAAGTTCCCGCTTGGTAAACTTAATAGTCCAAATGCCCGCTAGGGAAACTACATAGTCCAAGTGCCCGCTAGTTAACCTAGATACTCCAAGTGCCTGCTAGTAAACCTACATAATCCATGGGCCAGCTAGTTAACCTACATAGTGCAAGGGCCCGCTAGTTAACCTAGATCGTGCAAGTGTCCATTAGTTAACCTACATAGTCCACGTGTCCGCTAGGTAACCTAGATAGTCCAAGTGCCCGCTAGGGATCCTTCATAATCCAAGTGCCTGCTAGGTAACCTAGATAGTCCAAGTGCCCGATAGTTAACCTAGATAGTCCAAGTGCCCATTGGGTAATCTACATAGTCCAAGTGCCCGCCTGGTAACCTGGATAGTCCAAGTGCCCGCTAGTTAACCTACATAGTCCAAGTGTCTTCTAGGGAGCCTACATAGTCCACGTGACCGCTAGGGAACCTACATAGTCCAAGTGCCCGTTAGGGAAACTACATATTCCAAGTGCCCGCTAGGTAACCTACAGAGAACAAATGCCCGCAAGGAAACCTACATAGTCTAAATGCCCGCTAGGCAACCTACATAATCCAAGTGCCCGCTCTGGAACATACAAAGTCCAAGTGCCCGTTAGCTAACCTAGATAGTCCAAGGGCCCGATAGTTGACCTACATAGTCCAAGTGCCAGCTAGGTAACCTAGATAATACAAGTGCCCGCTAGGGAACCTAGATAATCCAAGTGCCTGTTAGCTAACCTAGATAGTCCAAGTGGCGGCTAGGTAACCTACATAGTCCAAGTGCCCGTTCGTTAACCTAGATAATCCAAGTGCCCGCTAGGTAACCTAGACTGTCCAAGTGACCGCTAGGTTACCTACATAGTCCAAGAGCCCGCTAGTTAACCTACATAGTCCAAGTGCCCGCTAGGTAACGTAGATAGCCCAAGTGCCCGCTAGGGGACGTACATAGTTCAAGTGCCCTTAGGTAACCTAGATAGTCCAAGTGCCCACTAGTTAAACTACATAGTCCAAGTGCCTGCTAGGTAAACTACATAATTCAAGTGTCCGTTCATTAACCTGCATACTCCAAGTGCCTGTTCGTTAACCTACATAGCCCAATGCCCGCTAGGGAACATACATAGTCCTAGTGCCCACTAGGTAACCTAGACAGTCCAATTGCCCACTAGTTAACCTAGACAGTCCAAGTACCCGATAGGGAACCTACATAGTCTAAGTGCCCGCTAGGGAACCTACGTAGTCCAAATGCTCGCTAGGCAACCTACATAGTCCAAGTGCCCGTTAGTTAACCTAGATAGTCAAAGTGCCTGCTAGGTAACCTAAATAGTCCAAGTGCCCGCTAGGGAACCTCCATAGTCCAAGTGCCCGCTAGGTAACCTAGATAGTCCAATTGCCCGTTAGATAACCTAGATAGTCGAAGTGTCTGCTAGTTAACCTACATTGTCAAAGTGCCCGCTAGTTAACCTAGATAGTCCAAGTGCCCGCTAGGTAACCCACATAGTGCAAGTGTCCGCTAGTTAACCTAGATCGTCCAATTGTCCGCTAGTTAACCTACATAGTCCAAGTGCCCGCTAGGTAACCTAGATAGTGCAAGTGCCAGTTCGATAACCTAGATAGTCCAAGTGCCCTTTACGGAACCTAGATAGTCCAAGTGCCCGCTAGGGAACCTACATAGTCGAATTGCTCGCTCTGGAACATACATAGTCCAGGTTCCCGTTAGTAAACCTAGATAATCCAAGTGCCCGCTAGTTAACCTTGATAGTCCAAGTGCCCGCTAGGTAACCTACATAGTCCAAGTGCCCGCAAGGTAACCTATATAGTCCAAATGCCCGCTAGGGAACCTACATAGTCCAAGCGCGCGCTAGTTAACCTAGATAGTCCAAGTGCCCGCTAGTTAACCTAGATAGTCCAAGTGCCCGGTAGTTAACCAGAATCATCAAAGTGCCCTCTAGTTAACTTACATAGTCCAAAGGCCTGCTAGTTAACCTACATAGACCAAGGGCCCGCTAGTTAACCTAGATAGTCCAAGTGCCCGCTAGTTAACCTACATAGTCCAAGTTCCCGCTAGGTAACCTAGACTGTCCAAGTGACCACTAGGTTACCAACATAGTCCAAGTGCCCATTCGTTAACCTACATAGTCCAAGTACCCGCTAGGTAACGTAGATAGCCCAAGTGCCCGCTAGGGAACGTACATAGTCCTGGTGCCTGCTAGGTAAACTACATAGTCCAAGTGCCCGTTCATTAACCTACATAGTCCAAGTGCCCGTTCGTTAACCTACATAGCCCAAGTGCCCGCTGGGGAACATACATAGTCCAAGTTCCCACTATGTAACCTAGACAGTCTAATTGCCCGCTAGTTAACCTAGACAGTCCAAGTACCCGATAGGGAACCTACATAGTTTAAGTGCCCGCTAGGGAACCTACGTAGTCCAAGTGCTCGCTAGGCAACCTACATAGTCCAAGTGCCCGTTAGTTAACCTAGATAGTCCAAGTGCCCGCTAGGTAACCTAGATAGTCCAAGTGCCCGCTAGTAAACCTAGATAGTCCAAGGGCCTGCTACTTAACCTAGATAGTCCAAGTGCCCGCTAGTTAACCTAAATCGTCCAAGTGTCTGCTAGGTAACCTAGATAGTCCAAGTGCCTGATAACTAACCTACATAGTCCAAGTGTCCGTTCGTTAACCTAGATAGTCCAAGTGCCCATTGGGTAATCTACATAGTCCAAGTGCCCGCTTGGTAACCTGGATAGTCCAAGTGCCCGCTAGTTAACCTACATAGTCCAAGTTCCCGCTAGGTAACCTAGACTGTCCAAGTGACCACTAGGTTACCTACATAGTCCAAGTGCCCGTTCGTTAACCTACATAGTCCAAGTGCCCGCTAGGTAACGTAGATAGCCCAAGTGCCCGCTAGGGATCGTACATAGTCCAAGTGCCTGCTAGGTAAACTACATAGTCCAAGTGCCCGTTCATTAACCTACATAGTCCAAGTGCCCGTTCGTTAACCTACATAGCCCAAGTGCCCGCTAGGGAACATGCATAGTCCAAGTGCCCACTATGTAACCTAGACAGTCTAATTGCCCGCTAGTTAACCTAGACAGTCCAAGTACCCGATAGGGAACCTACATAGTCTAAGTGCCCGCTAGGGAACCTACGTAGTCCAAGTGCTCGCGAGGCAACCTACATAGTCCAAGTGCCCGTTAGTTAACCTAGATAGTCAAAAGGCCTGCTAGGTAACCTAAATAGTCCAAGTGCCCGCTAGGGAACCTCCATAGTCCAAGTCCCCGCTAGGTAACCTAGATAGTCCAATTGCCCGTTAGATAACCTAATTAGTCGAAGTGTCCGCTAGTTAACCTACATAGTCCAAGTGCCCACTAGGTAATCTAGATAGTCCAAATGTCCGCTAGGTAACCTAGACAGTCCAAGTGCCCGCTAGGTTACCTACATAGTCCAAGTGCACGTTCGTTAACCTAGATAGTTCTAGTGCCCGCTGGTAACCTACATAGTCCAAGAGCCCGCTAGGTAACCTTGATAGTCCAACTGCCTTCTAGTTAACCTACGTAGTCCAAGTGCCCGCTAGATAACCTACATAGTCCAAGTGCCCACTAGGTAACCTAAATAATTCAAATGCCCGCTAGGGAAACTACATAGTCCAAGTGCCCGTTAGTTAACCTAGATTGTCCAAGTGCCCGCTAGTAAACCTAGATAGTCCAAGGGCCTGCTACTTAACCTAGATAGTCCAAGTGCCCGCTAGTTAACCTAAATCGTCCAAGTGTCTGCTAGGTAACCTAGATAGTCCAAGTGCCTGATAACTAACCTACATAGTCCAAGTGTCCGTTCGTTAACCTAGATAGTCCAAGTGCCCATTGGGTAACCTACATAGTCCAAGTGCCCGCTTGGTAACCTGGATAGTCCAAGTGCCCGCTAGTTAACCTACATAGTCCAAGTGTCTTCTAGGGAGCCTACATAGTCCACGTGACCGCTAGGGAACCTACATAGTCCAAGTGCCCGTTAGGGAAACTACATAGTCCAAGTGCCCGCTAGGTAACCTACAGAGGCCAAATGCCCGCAAGGAAACCTACATAGTCTAAATGCCCGCTAGGCAACCTACATAATCCAAGTGCCCGCTCTGGAACATACAAAGTCCAAGTGCCCGTTAGCTAACCTAGATAGTCCAAGGGCCCGATAGTTGACCTACATAGTCCAAGTGCCAGCTAGGTAACCTAGATAGTACAAGTGCCCGCTAGGGAACCTAGTTAATCCAAGTGCCTGTTAGCTAACCTAGATAGTCCAAGTGGCGGCTAGGTAACCTACATAGTCCAAGTGCCCGTTCGTTAACCTAGATAATCCAAGTGCCCGCTAGGTAACCTAGACTGTCCAAGTGACCGAGAGGTTACCTACATAGTCCAAGTGCCCGCTAGTTAACCTACATAGTCCAAGTGCCCGCTAGGTAACGTAGATAGCCCAAGTGCCCGCTAGGGAACGTACATAGTTCAAGTGCCCTTAGGTAACCTAGATAGTCCAAGTGCCCACTAATTAACCTACATAGTCCAAGTGCCTGCTAGGTAAACTACATAGTCCAAGTGCCCGTTCATTAACCTACATAGTCCAAGTGCCTGTTCGTTAACCTACATAGCCCCATGCCCGCTACGAACATACATAGTCCAAGTGCCCACTAGGTAACCTAGACAGTCCAATTGCCCGCTAGTTAAGCTAGACAGTCCAAGTGCCCGCTAGGGAACCTACGTAGTCCAAGTGCTCGCTAGGCAACCTACATAGTCCAAGTGCCCGTTAGTTAACCTAGATAGTCAAAGTGCATGCTAGGTAACCTAAATAGTCCAAGTGCCCGCTAGGGAACCTCCATAGTCCAAGTGCCCGCTAGGTAACCTAGATAGTCCAATTGCCCGTTAGATAACCTAGATAGTCGAAGTGTCCGCTGGTTAACCTACATTGTCAAAGTGCCCGCTGGTTAACCTAGATAGTCCAAGTGCCCGCTAGGTAACCCACATAGTGCAAGTGTCCGCTAGTTAACCTAGATCGTCCAATTGTCCGCTAGTTAACCTACATAGTCCAAGTGCCCGCTAGGTAACCTAGATAGTGCAAGTGCCAGTTCGATAACCTAGATAGTCCAAGTGCCCTTTACGGAACCTAGATAGTCCAAGTGCCCGCTAGGGAACCTACATAGTCCAATTGCTCGCTCTGGAACATACATAGTCCAATTTCCCGTTAGTAAACCTAGATAATCCAAGTGCCCGCTAGTTAACCTTGATAGTCCAAGTGCCCGCTAGGTAACCTACATAGTCCAAGTGCCCGCTAGGTAACCTATATAGTCCAAATGCCCGCTAGGGAACCTACATAGTCCAAGCGCGCGCTAGTTAACCTAGATAGTCCAAGTACCCGCTAGTTAACCTAGATAGTCCAAGTGCCCGGTAGTTAACCAGAATCATCAAAGTGCTCTCTAGTTAACTTACATAGTCCAAAGGCCTGCTAGTTAACCTACGTAGACCAAGGGCCCGCTAGTTAACCTAGATAGTCCAAGTGCCCGCTAGTTAACCTACATAGTCCAAGTTCCCGCTAGGTAACCTAGACTGTCCAAGTGACCACTAGGTTACCTACATAGTCCAAGTGTCCGTTCGTTAACCTACATAGTCCAAGTGCCCGCTAGGTAACGTAGATAGCCCAAGTGCCCGCTAGGGACCGTACATAGTCCAAGTGCCTGCTAGGTAAACTACATAGTCCAAGTGCCCGTTCATTAACCTACATAGTCCAAGTGCCCGTTCATTAACCTACATAGCCCAAGTGCCCGCTAGGGAACATGCATAGTCCAAGTGCCCACTATGTAACCTAGACAGTCTAATTGCTCGCTAGTTAACCTAGACAGTCCATGTACCCGATAGGGAACCTACATAGTCTAAGTGCCCGCTAGGGAACCTACGTAGTCCAAGTGCTCGCTAGGCAACCTACATAGTCCAAGTGCCCGTTAGTTAACCTAGATAGTCAAAGTGCCTGCTAGGTAACCTAAATAGTCCAAGTGCCCGCTAGGGAACCTCCATAGTCCAAGTCCCCGCTATGTAACCTAGATAGTCCAATTGCCCGTTAGATAACCTAATTAGTCGAAGTGTCCGCTAGTTAACCTACATAGTCCAAGTGCCCACTAGGTAACCTAGATAGTCCAAGTGCCCACTAGTTAACCTACATAGTCCACGTGCCCGCTAGGTAACCTAGACAGTTCAAGTGACCACTAGGTTACCTGCATAGTCCAAGTGCCCGTTTGTTAACCTACATAGTCCAAGTGCCCGCTAGGTAACAAATATAGTCCAAATGCCCGCTAGGGGCACGAATAGTCCATATGCCCGCTAGTTAACCTAGATAGTCCAAGTGCTCGCTAGTTAACCTAGATAGACCAAGTGCCCGCTAGGGAACCTATCTAGTCCAAGTACCCGCCAGGAATCGTACATAGTCCAAGTGCCTGCTAGGTAAAGTACATAGTCCAAGTGCCCGCTAGGTAACGTAGATAGTCCAAGTGCCCGCTAGGGAACATACATAGTCCAAGTGCCTGCTAGGTAACCTAGATAGTCCAAGTGCCCACTAGTAAACCTACATACTCCTGGTTCCCCCTAGGTAACCTAGAAAGTCTTAGGGCCCGCTAGGTAACCTACATAGTCCTAGTGCCCCCTAGTTAACCTACATTCTCCAAGTGCCCGATTGGGAACCTACATAGTGCCCCCTAGTTAACCTACATTCTCCAAGTGCCCGATAGGGAACCTACATAGTCTAAGTGCCCGTTAGGTAACCTACATACTCCAAATGCCCTCTAGTTAATCTACATAGTCCAAGTGCCCGATAGGGAACGTACATAATCCAAGTGCCCGCTAGGGAACCTACATAGTCCAAGTGCCCGTTTGGTAACCTAGATAGTCAAAATGCCCGCCAGGAAACCCACATAGTCCAAGTGCCCGCTAAGTAACCTACATACTCCAAATGCCCTCTAGTTAATCTACATAGTCCAAGTGCCCGATAGGAAACGTACATAATCCAAGTGCCCGCTAGGGAACGTACATAGTCCAAGTGCCCGTTTGGTAACCTAGATAGTCAAAATGCCCGCCAGGAAACCCACATAGTCCAAGTGCCCGCTAGGGAACTTACATAGTCCAAGGGCCCACTAGGGTATCTACACAGTCCATGTGCCCTTTAGTTAACCTAGATAGTCCAAGTGCCCGCTTGGTAACCTAGATAGTCCAACAGCCCGCTAGGTAACCTACATACTCTAAGAACCCGCTATAACGTAGTTAGTTCAAGTGCCAGCTAGGTAACCTAGATAGTCCAAGTGCTCGCTAGTTAACCTATCTAGTCCAAGTACCCGCGAGGAAACATACATAGTCCATGTGCCCGGTAGGTAACGTACATAGTCCAAGTGCCCGCTAGGTAACGAAGATAGTCCAAGTGCCCGCTAGGGAACGTACATAGTCCTAGTGCCTGCTAGGTAACCTAGATAGTCCAAGTGCCCACTAGTTAACCTACATATTCAAGGTTCCCCCTAGGTAACCTAGATAGTCCAAGGGCCCGCTAGGTAACCTACATAGTCCTAGTGCCCCCTAGTTAACCTACATTCTCCAAGTGCCCGATTGGGAACCTACATAGTGCCCCCTAGTTAACCTACATTGTCCAAGTGCCCGATAGGGAACCTACATAATCCAAGTGCCCGCTAGGTGACCTACATAGTCCAAATGCCCTCTAGTTAATCTACATAGTCCAAGTGCCCGATAGGGAACGTACATAATCCAAGTGCCCGCTAGGGAACCTACATAGTCCAAGTGCCCGTTTGGTAACCTAGATAGTCAAAATGCCCACCAGGAAACCCATATAGTCCATTTGCCCGCTAGGGAACTTACATAGTCCAAGGGCCCGCTAGGGAATCTACACAGTCCAAGTGCCCTTTAGTTAACCTAGATAGACCAAGTGCCCGCTTGGTAACCTAGATAGTCCAACAGCCCGCTAGGTAACCTACATATATTAAGAACCCGCTATAACGTAGATAGTTCAAGTGCCAGCTAGGTAACCTAGATAGTCCTTGTGTCGCTAGGTAACCTACAAAGTCAAGGTGCCCGCTACGTTATCTATATAGTCCAAATGCCAGCTAGGGAATCTACATAGTCCAAGGGCCCGCTAGTTAACGTAGATAGCCCAAGTGCCGCTAATTAATCTACATAGTCCAAGGGCCCGCTAGTTAACCTACATAGTCCCAGTACCCGCTAAGGAACCTAGATAGTCCAAGTTCACGCTAGTTAACCTAGATAGTCCAAGTGCCCTCTAGTTAACCTAGATCGTCCAATTGCCCGCTAAGAAACCTAGATAGTCCAAGTGCCCGTTACCTAACCTAGATAGTCCAATTGCCCGCTATGCAACATACATAGTCCAAGTGCCCGTTCGTTAACCTAGAAGTCCAAGTGCCCACTAGGTAACCTAGACTCTCCAAGTGCCTGCTAGGTTACCTACATAGTCCAAATGCCCGTTCGGTAACCTAGATAGTGCAAGTGCCCAGTAGTTAACCTACATAGTTCAAGTGCCCGCTAGGTAACCTAGATAGTCCAAGGGCCCGCTAGTTAACCTACATAATCCAAGTGCCCGATAGGGAACCTACATAATCCAAGTGCCCGCTAGGGAACCTACACAGTCCAAGTGCACGCTAGTTAACCTAGATAGTCCAAGTGCCCGCTAGTTAACCTAGATAGTCCAAGTGCCTGCTAGGTAACCTACATAGTGCAAATGTCCGCTTGTTAACCTACATATTCCAAGTGCCCGCTAGTTAAAATGGATAGTCCAAGTGCCCGCTAGGTAACCTAGATAATGCAATTGCCCGCTAGTTAACCTAGATAGTTCAAGTACCTGCTAGGTAACCTAGATCGTCCAAGGGCCCCTTAGTTAGTCTACATAGTCCAAGTGCCCGCTAGGTAACCTAGATAGTCCAAGTGACCGTTCGGTAACCTAGATAGACCAAGTGCCCTTTAGGGAACCAAGATAATCCAAGGGTCCCCTAGTAAACCTACATAGTCCATGGGCCCGCTAGTTAACCTTCATAGTGCAAGTGTCCGCTACTTAACCTACATATTCCAAATGCCCGCTAGGCAACCTGGATAGTCCAAGTGCCTCTTAGCTAACCTAGATAGTCCAAGTGGCGGCTAGGTAACCTACTTAGTCCAAGTGCCCGTTCGTTAACCTAGATAAGCCAAGTGGCCACTAGGTAACCTAGACAGTCCAAGTGCCTGCTAGTTAACCTACATAGTCCAAGTGCCCGATGGGAATTTCATAATCCAAGTGCCCGCTAGGCAACCTACATAGTCCAAGAACCCGTTAGTTAACCTAGATAGTCAAATTGCCTGCTAGGTAACCTAGATAGTCCAAGTGCCCGCTAGGTAACCTACATAGTCCAAGTGCCCGCTTTGGAAACTACATAGTCCAAGTGCCCGCTAGTTAACCTAGATAGTCCAAGTGCCTGCTAGTAAATCTACATAATCCATGGGCCCGCTAGTTAACCTACATAGTGCAAGGGCCCGTTAGTTAACCTACATCGTCCAAGGGCCTGCTAGTTAACCTAGACAGTCCAAGTGCCCGCTAGTTAACCTACATAGTCTAAGTGCCCGCTAGGTAACCTAGATAGTCCAAGTGCCCGTTCGGTAACCTAGATAGTCCAAGTGCCCTTTAGGGAACCTAGATAGTCCAAGGGCCCACTAGTAAACCTACATAGTCCATGGGCCCGCTAGTTAACCTTCATAGTGCAAGTGTCCGCTACTTAACCTACATATTCCAAGTGCCCGCTCGTTAACCTACATAATCTAAGTGCCCGTTGGCTAACCCAGATAGTCCAAGGGCCCGCTAGTTGACCTACATAGTCCAAGTGCCCGCTAGTTAACCTAGATAGTCCAAGTGACTGCTAGGTAACCTACTTAGTGCAAGTGTCCGCTAGTTAACCTACATATTCCAAGTGCCCGCTAGTTAACATAGATAGTCTAAGTGCCCGCTAGGGAACGTACGTAGTCCAAGTGCCCGCTAGGTAACCTAGATACTGCAAGTGCCCGCTAGTTAACCTAGATAGTTCAAGTAGCCGCTAGGTAACCTAGATCGTCAAAGGGCCCCCTAGTTAGCCTACATAGTCCAAGTGCCCGGGAGTTAACCTAGATAGTCCAAGTGCCCTTTACGGAACCTAGATAATCCAATGGCCGGCTAGTAAACCTATATAGTCCATGGGCCCGCTAGTTAACCTTCATAGTGCAAGTGTCCGCTACTTAACCTACATATTCCAAGTTCCCGGTAGTTAACCTACATAATCTAAGTGCCCGTAGGCTAACTTAGATAGTCCAAGGGCCCGCTAGTTGACCTACATAGTCCAAGTGCCAGCTAGGTAACCTAGATAGTACAAGTGCCCGCTAGGGAACCTAGATAGTCAAAGTGCCTGTTAGCTAACCTAGATAGTCCAAGTGCTCGCTAGTTAACATACATAGTCCAAGTGCATGATAGGGAACTACATAATCCAAGTGCCCGCTAGGCAACCTACATAGTCCAAGAACCCGTTAGTTAACCTAGATAGTCAAATTGCCTGCTAGGTAAACAAGATAGTCCAAGTGCCCGCTAGGGAACCTAAATACTCCAAATGCCCGCTAGGGAAACTACATAGTCCAAGTGCCCGCTAGTTAACCTAGATAGTCCAAGTGCCTGCTAGTAAACCTACATAATCCATGGGCCCGCTAGTTAACCTACATAGTGCAAGGGCCCGCTAGTTAACCTACATCGTCTAAGGGCCCGCTAGTTAACCTAGATAGTCCAAGTGCCCGCTATTTAACCTACATAGTCTAAGTGCCCGCTACGTAACCTAGACAGTTCAAGTGACCACTAGGTTACCTACATAGTCCAGGTGCCCTTTCGTTAACGTACATAGTCCAAGTGCCCGCTAGGTAACCAAAATAGTCCAAGTGCCCGCTAGGGGCCCTAATAGTCCAAATGCCCGCTAGTTAACCTAGATAGTACAAGTGCCCGCTAGTTAACCTAGTTAGATAAAGTGCCCGCTAGGGAACCTATCTAGTCCAAGTACCCGCTAGGAAACGTATATAGTCCAAGTGCCCGCTAGGGGCCCTAATACTCCAAATGCCCGCTAGTTAACCTAGATAGTCCAAGTGCCCGCTAGTTAACCTAGATAGATAAAGTGCCCGCTAGGGAACCTATCTAGTCCAAGTACCCGCTAGGAAACGTACATAGTCCAAGTGCCCGCTAGGTAACGTACATAGTCCAAGTGCCCTCTAGGTAACATAGATAGTCCAAGTAACCGCTAGGAAACGTATATAGTCCAAGTGCCCGCTAGGGAACCTAAATATTCCAAATGCCCGCTAGTTAACCTAGATAGTCCAAGTGCCCGCTAGATAACCTAGATAGTCCAAGTGCCTGCTATTAAACCTACATAATCCATGGGCCCGCTAGTTAACCTACATAGTGCAAGGGCCCGCTAGTTAACCTAGATCGTGCAAGTGTCCGCTAGTTAGCCTATATAGACCAAGTGCCCGCTAGTTAACCTATATACCAAGTGTCCACTACGTAACCTACATAGTCCAAGTGCACGCTAGTTAACCTAGATAGTCCAAGTGCCCGCTAGTTAACCTAGATAGTCCAAGTGCCTGCTAAGTAACCTACATAGGGCAAGTGTCCGCTAGTTAACCTACATATTCTAAGTGCCCGCTAGGGAACGTACATAGTCCAAGAGCCCGCTAGGTAACCTAGATAGTCCTAGTGTCCGCTAGTTAACCTACATAGTCCAAGTGCCTGCTAGGTTACCTAGATAGTCCATGTGCCCACTAGTTAACCTACATAGTCCAGGTTCCTCCTAGGTAACGTACATAGTCCAAGTGCCCGCTAGGGAACCTACATAGTCCAAATGCCCGCTAGTTAACCTACATAGTCCAAGTGCCAGTTAGTTAACCTAGATAGTCCCAGTGCCCGCTAGGTAACCTAGATAGTCCAACAGCCCGGTAGGTAACCTACATACTACAAGTACCCGCTAGGTAACGTAGATAGTTCAAGTGCCAGCTAGGTAACCTAGATAGTCCAAGTGCCCGCTAGGTAACCTACAAAATCTAAGTGCCCGCTTGGTAATCTATATAGTCCAAATGACCGCTAGGGAGCCTACATAGTCCAAGTGCCTGCTAGGTTACCTAGATAGTCCATGTGCCCACTAGTTAACCTACATAGTCCAGGTTCCCCCTAGGTAACGTACATAGTCCAAGTGCCCACTAGGGAACCTACATAGTCCAAATGCCCGCTAGTTAACCTACATAGTCCAAGTGCCAGTTAGTTAACCTAGATAGTCCCAGTGCCCGCTAGGTAACCTAGATAGTCCAACAGCCCGGTAGGTAACCTACATACTACAAGTACCCGCTAGGTAACGTAGATAGTTCAAGTGCCAGCTAGGTAACCTAGATAGTCTAAGGGCCCGCTAGGTAACCTACATAGTCTTATTGCCCCCTAGTTAACCTACATTTTCCAAGAGCCCGATAGGGAACCTACATAGTCAAAGTGCCCGCTAGGTAACCTACATAGTCCAAATGCCCTCTAGTTATTCTACATAGTCCAAGTGCCCGATAGGGAACCTACATAATCCAAGTGCCCGCTAGGGAACGTACATAGTCCAAGTGCCCGTTAGGTAACCTAGAAAGTCCAAATGCCCGCCAGGAAACCCACATTGTCCAAGGGCCCGCTAGGGAACCTACACAGTCCCAGTGCCCATTAGTTAACCTAGATAGTCCAAGTGCCGCTTGGTAACCTAGATAGTCCAACAGCCCAGTAGGTAACCTACATACTCCAAGATCCCGCTATAACGTAGATAGTTCAAGCGCCAGCTAGGTAACCTAGATAGTCCATGTGCCGCTAGGTAACCTACAAAGTCAAAGTGCCCGCTAGGTTATCTATATAGTCCAAATGCCTGCTAGGGTAGCTACATAGTCCAATTGCCCGCTAGTTAACGTAGATAGTCCAAGTGCCGCTAGTTATTCTACATAGTTCAAGGGCCCACTAGTTAACCTACATAGTCCAAGTACCCGCTAAGAAACGTAGATAGTCCAAGTGCACGCTAGTTAACCTAGATAGTCCAAGTGCCCTCTAGTTAACCTAGATCGTCCAAGTGCCCGCTAAGAAACCTAAATAGTCCAAGTTCCCGTTACCTAACCTAGATAGTCCAATTGCCCGCTATGCAACATACATAGGCCAAGTGCCCGTTCGTTAACCTAGATAGTCAAATTGCCTGCTAGGAAACCTAGATAGTCCAAGTGCCCGCTAGGTAACCTAAATAGTACAAGTGCCCGCTAGGGAACCTAGATAGTCTAAGTACCCGCTCTGG
This sequence comes from Tenrec ecaudatus, assembly GCF_050624435.1. Classification (NCBI taxonomy): domain Eukaryota; kingdom Metazoa; phylum Chordata; class Mammalia; order Afrosoricida; family Tenrecidae; genus Tenrec; species Tenrec ecaudatus. The sequence goes on along the minus strand of NC_134548.1, from coordinate 67,089,656 downwards.
AACCTACATAGTCCAAGTAACTGCTAGGGAACCTACATAGTCCAAGTGCCCGCTCTGGAACATACATAGTCCAAGTGCCCGCTAGGGAATCTACATAGTCCAAGGGCGCACTAGTTAACGTAGATAGTCCAAGTGCCGCTAGTTAATCTACATAGTCCAAGGGCCCGCTAGTTGACCTCCATAGTCCAAGTGCCAGCTAAGTAACCTAGATAGTACAAGTGCCCGCTAGGGAACCTACATAGTCCTAGTGCCCGTTCGTTAACCTAGATAATCCAAGTGCCCGCTAGTTAACCTACATAGTCCAAGTGCCCGATAGGGAACCTACATAATCCAAGTGCCCGCTAGGCAACCTACATAGTCCAAGTGCCCGTTAGTTAACCTAGATAGTCAAATTGCCTGCTAGGAAACCTAGATAGTCCAAGTGCCGCTAGGTAACCCACATAGTCCAAGTGCCCGCTAGGTAACCTAAACAGTCCAAATGCCCGCTAGGGAAACTACATAGTCCAAGTGCCCGCTAGTTAACCTAGATAGTCTAAGTGCCTGCTAGTAAACCTACATAATCCATGGGCCCGCTAGTTAACCTACATAGTGCAAGGACCCGCTAGTTAACCTACATCGTCCAAGGGCCCGCGAGTTAACCTAGATAGTCCAAGTGCCCGCTAGTTAACCTACATAGTCTAAGTGCCCGCTAGGTAACCTAGACAGTTCAAATGAACACTAGGTTACCTACATAGTCCAAGTGCCCGTTCGTTAACCTACATAGTCCAAGTGCCCGCTAGGTAACCAATATAGTCCAAATGCCCGCTAGGGGCCCTAATATTCCAAATGCCCGCTAGTTAACCTAGATAGTCCAAGTGCTCGCTAGTTAACCTAGATAGACCAAGTGCCCGCTAGGGAACCTATCTAGTCCAAGTACCCGCTAGGAAACGTACATAGTCAAAGTGCCCGCTAGGTAACGTAGATAGTCCAAGTGCCCGCTAGGGAACGTACATAGTCCAAGTGCCCGCTAGGTAACCTAGATAGTCCAAGTGCCCGCTAGTTAACCTACATATTCCAAGTGCCTGCTGGGTAACCTAGATAGTCCAAGTGCCACTAGTTAACCTACATAGTCCAGGTTCCCCCTAGGTAAACTAGATAGTCCGAGGGCCCGCTAGGTAACCTACATTGTCCTAGTGCCCCATAGTTAACCTACATTCTCCAAGTGCCCGATAGGGAACCTACATAGTCCAAGTGCCCGTTAGTTAACGAATATACTCCAAATGCCCGCTAGGGGCCCTAATATTCCAAATGCCCGCTAGTTAACCTAGATAGTCCAAGTGCTCGCTAGTTAACCTAGATAGACCAATTGCCCGCTAGGGAACCTATCTAGTAAAAGTACCCGCTAGGAAACGTACATAGTCCAAGTGCCCGCTAGGTAACGTAGATAGTCCAAGTGCCCGCTAGGGAACGTACATAGTCCAAGTGCCCGCTAGGTAACCTAGATAGTCCAAGTGCCCGCTAGTTAACCTACATATTCCAAGTGCCTGCTAGGTAACCTAGATAGTCCAAGTGCCCACTAGTTAACCTACATAGTCCAGGTTCCCCCTAGGTAACCTAGATAGACCAAGGGCCCGCTAGGTAACCTACATTGTCCTAGTGCCCCCTAGTTAACCTACATTCTCCAAGTGCCCGATAGGGAACCTACATAGTCCAAGTGCCCGTTAGTAAACCTAGATTGTCCAAGTGCCAGCTAGGTAACCTAGATAGTCCAAGTGCCCGCTAGGTAACGTACAGAGACTAAGTTCCCGCTAGGTAACCTAAATATTCCAAATGCCCGCTAGTTAACCTAGATAGTCCAAGTGCCCGCTAGATAACCTAGATAATCCAAGTGCCTGCTAGTAAACCTACATAATCTATGGGCCCGCTAGATAACCTACATAGTGCAAGGGCCCGCTAGTTAACCTAAATCGTCCAAGGGCCCGCTAGTTAACCTACATAGTCTAATTGCCCGATAGGCAACCTACATAATCCAATTGCCCGCTAGGGAACCTACATAGACCAAGTGCCCGTTAGGTAACCTAGATAGTCCAAATGCCCGCTATGGAACCCACATAGTCCAAGTGCCCGCTAGGGAACTTACATAGTCCAAGGGCCCGCTAGGGAACCTACATAGTCCAAGTGCCCGTTAGTTAACCTAGATAGTCCAAGTGCCCGCTAGGTAACCTAGATAGTCCAACAGCCCGGTAGGTAACCTACATACTCCAAGTACCTGCTAGGTAACATAGATAGTTCAAGTGCCAGCTAGGTAACCTAGATAGTCCAAGTGCCCGCTAGATAACCTAGATAATCCAAGTGCCTGCTAGTGAACCTACATAATCCATGGGCCCGCTAGTTAACTTACATAGTGCAAGGGCCCGCTAGTTAACGTAGATAGTCCAGGTGCCGCTAGTTAATCTACATAGTCCAAGGGCCCGCTAGTTAACCTACATAGTCCAAGTACCCGCTAGTTAACCTAGATCGTCCAAGGGCCCACTAGGTAACCTACATAGTCCAAGCGCCCGCTAGTTAACCTACATAGTCCAAGTGCCCGCTAGGTAATCTAGACATTTCAAGTGACCACTAGTTTACCCACATAGTCCAAGTGCCCGTTCGTTAACCTACATAGTCCAAGTGCCCGCTAGGTAACCAATATAGTCCAAATGCCCGCTAGGGGCCCTAATAGTACATATGCCCGCTAGTTAACCTAGATAGTCCAAGTGCTCGCTAGTTAACCTAGATAGACCAAGTGCCCGCTAGGGAACCTATCTAGTCCAAGTACCCTCTTGTAAACGTACATAGTCCAAGTGCCCTCTAGGTAACGTAGATAGTCCAAGTGCCCACTAGTTACCCTACATAGTCCAGGTTCCCCTTAGGTAACCTAGATAGTCCAATGGCCCGCTAGGTCACCTACATAGTCCTAGTGCCCCCTAGTTAACCTACATTCTCCAAGTGCCCGATAGGGAACCTACATAATCCAAGTGCCCGCTAGGTAACCTACATAGGCCAAATGCCCTCTAGTTAATCTACATAGTCCAAGTGACCGATAGGGAACCTACATAATCCAAGTGCCCGCTAGGGAACTTACATAGTCCACGTGCCCGTTAGGTAACCTAGATAGTCCAAATGCCCGCCAGGAAACCCACATAGTCCAAGTGCCCGCTAGGGAACTTACATAGTCCAAGGGCCCGCTAGGGAATCTACACAGTCCAAGTGCCCGTTATTTAACCTAGATAGTCCAAGTCCCCGCTTGGTAACTTAGATAGTCCAACAGCCCGCTAGGTGACCTACATACTCCAAGTACCTGCTAGGTAACATAGATAGTTCAAGTGCCAGCTAGGTAACCTAGATAGTCCAAGTGCCCGCTAGGTAACCTACAAAGTCTAAGTTCCCGCGAGGTAATCTATATAGTCCAAATGACCGCTAGGGAGCCTACATAGTCCAAATGCTCGCTAGGTAACCTAGATAGTCTAAGGGCCCGCTAGCTATCCTACATAGTCCTAGTGCCCCCTAGTTAACCTACATTTTCCAACTGCCCGATAGGGAACCTACATAGTCCAAATGCCCGTTAGTTAACCTAGATAGTCCAAGTGCCCGCTAGGTAACCTAGATAGTCCAACAGCCCGGTACGTAACCTACATACTCCAAGTACTAGCTAGGTAACGTAGATAGTTCAAGTGCCAGCTAGGTAACCTAGATAGTCCAAGTGCCCGCTAGGTAACGTACAGAGTCTATGTTCCCGCTAGGTAACCTAAATATTCCAAATGCCCGCTAGTTAACCTAGATAGTCCAAGTGCCCGCTAGATAACCTAGATAGTCCAAGTGCCTGCTAGTAAACCTACATAATCCATGGGCCCGCTAGTTAACCTACATAGTGCAAGGGCCCGCTAGTTAACGTAGATAGTCCAAGTGCCGCTAGTTAATCTACATAGTCCAAGGGCCCGCTAGTTAACCTACATAGTCCAAGTACCCGCTAGTTAACCTAGATCGTCCAAGTGCCCACTAGGTAACCTACATAGTCCAAGCGCCTGCTAGTTAACCTACATAGTCCAAGGGCCCTCTAGTTAACCTACATCGTCCAAAAGCTCCCTAGGTAACCTAGACAGTCCAACTGCCCGCTAGTTAACCTAAATAGTCCAAGGGCCCGCTAGTTAACCTACATAGTCCAATTACCCGCTAGTTAACCTAGATCGTCCAAGTGCCCACTAGGTAACCTACATAGTCCAAGCGCCCGCTAGTTAACCTACATAGTCCAAGGGCCCGCTAGTTAACCTACATCGTCCAAAAGCTCCCTAGGTAACCTAGATGGTCCAACTGCCCGCTAGTTAACCTACTTAGTCCAAGTGCCCATTCGTTAACCTACATAGTCCAAGTGCCCGCTAGGTAATCTATATAGTCCAAATGCGCGCTAGGGGCCCTAATAGTCCATATGCCCGCAAGTTAACCTAGATAGTCCAAGTGCTCGCTAGTTAACCTAGATAGACCAAGTGCCCGCTAGGGAACCTATCTAGTCCAAGTACCCGCTAGGAAACGTACATAGTCCAAGTGCCCGCTAGGTAACGTAGATAGTCCAAGTGCCCGCTAGGGAACGTACATAGTCCAAGTGCCCGCTAGGTAACCTAGATAGTCCAAGTGCCCGCTAGTTAACCTACATATTCCAAGTGCCTGCTAGGTAACCTAGATAGTCCAAGTGCCCACTAGTTACCCTACATAGTCCAGGTTCCCTTAGGTAACCTAGATAGTCCAAGGGCCGCTAGGTAACCTACATAGTCCTAGTGACCCTAGTTAACCTACATTCTCCAAGTGCCCGATAGGGAACCTACATAGTCCAAGTGCCCGCTAGGTAACCTACATAGGCCAAATGCCCTCTAGTTAATCTACATAGTCCAAGTGCCCGATAGGGAACCTACATAATCTAAGTGCCCGCTAGGGAACTTACATAGTCCACGTGCCCGTTAGGTAACCTAGATAGTCCAAATGCCCGCCAGGAAACCCACATAGTCCAAGTGCCAGCTAGGGAACTTCCATAGTCCAAGGGCCCGCTAGGGAATCTACACAGTCCAAGTGCCCGTTAGTTAACCTAGATAGTCCAAGTTCCCGCTAGGTAACCTAGATATTCCAACAGCCCGGTACGTAGCCTACATACTCCAAGTACCCGCTAGGTAACGTAGATAGTCCAAGTGCCCTCTAGTTAACCTAGTTCGTCCAAGTGCCTGCTAAGAAACCTAGATAGTCCAAGTGCCCGTTACCTAACCTAGATAGTCCAATTGCCCGCTATGCAACATACATAGTCCAAGTGCCCGTTCGTTAACCTAGAAGTCCAAGTGCCCGCTAGGTAACCTAGATAGTCCAAGTGCCCGTTCGGTAACCTAAATAGTCCAAGTGCCCTTTAGGGAACCTAGATAGTCCAAGGGCCCGCTAGTAAACCTACATAGTCGATGGGCCCGCTAGTTAACCTTCATAGTGCAAGTGTCCGCTACTTAACCTACATATACCTAGTGCCCTCTAGTTAACCTACATAATCTAAGTGCCCGTTGGCTAACCTAGATAGTCCAAAGGCCCGCTAGTTGACCTACATAGTCCAAGTGCCCGCTAGTTAACCTAGATAGACCAAGTGCCCGCTAGGGAACCTATCCAGTCCAAGTACCCGCTAGGAAACGTACATAGTCCAAGTGCCCGCTAGGTAACGTAGATAGTCCAAGTGCCCGCTAGGTAACCTAGATAGTCCAAGTGCCCGCTAGTTAACCTACATATTCCAAGTGCCTGCTAGGTAACCTAGATAGTCCAAGTGCCCACTAGTTAACCTACATAGTCCAGGTTCCCCCTAGGTAACCTAGATAGTCCAAGGGCCCGCTAGGTAACCTACATTGTCCTATTGCCCCCTAGTTAACCTACATTCTCCAAGTGCCCGATAGGGAACCTATATAGTCCAAGTGCCCGTTAGTTAACCTAGATTGTCCAAGTGCCCGCTAGGTAACGAATATAGTCCAAATGCCCGCTATGGGCCCTAATATTCCAAATGCCCGCTAGTTAACCTAGATAGTCCAAGTGCTCGCTAGTTAACCTAGTTAGACCAATTGCCTGCTAGGTAACCTAGATAGTCCAACAGCCCGGTACGTAACCTACATACTCCAAGTACCCGCTAGGTAACGTAGATAGTTCAAGTGCCAGCTAGGCAACCTAGATAGTCCAAGTGCCCGCTAGGTAACGTACAGAGTCTAGGTTCCCGCTAGGTAACCTAAATATTCCAAATGCCCGCTAGTTAACCTAGATAGTCCAAGTGCCCGCTAGATAACCTAGATAGTCCAAGTGCCTGCTAGTAAAGCTACATAATCCATGGGCCCGCTAGTTAACCTACATAGTGCAAGGGCCCGCTAGTTAACCTAAATCGTCCAAGGGCCCGCTAGTTAACCTACATAGTCTAATTGCCCGATAGGGAACCTACATAATCCAATTGCCCGCTAGGGAACCTACATAGACCAAGTGCCCGTTAGGTAACCTAGATAGTCCAAATGCCCGCTATGGAACCCACATAGTCCAAGTGCCCGCTAGGGAACTTTCATAGTCCAAGGGCCCGCTAGGGAACCTACATAGTCCAAGTGCCCGTTAGTTAACCTAGATAGTCCAAGTGCCCGCTAGGTAACCTAGATAGTCCAACAGCCCGGTAGGTAACCTACATACTCCAAGTACCCGCTAGGTAACATAGATAGTTCAAGTGCCAGCTAGGTAACCTAGATAGTCCAAGTGACCGCTAGGTAACCTACAAAGTCTAAGTTCCCGCTAGGTAATCTATATAGTCCAAATGACCGCTGGGGAGCCTACATAGTCCAAATGCTCGCTAGGTAACCTAGATAATCTAAGGGCCCGCTAGGTATCCTACATAGTCCTAGTGCCCCCTAGTTAACCTACATTTTCCAAGTGCCCGATAGGGAACCTACATAGTCCAAGTGCCTGCTAGGTAACCTACATAGTCCAAATGCCCTCTAGTTAACCTACATAGTCCATGTGCCCGATAGGGAACCTACATAATCCAAGTGCCCGCTAGGGAACCTACATAGTCCAGGTGCCCGTTAGGTAACCTAGATAATCCAAATGCCCGCCAGGAAACCCATATAGTCCAAGTGCCCTCTAGGGGACTTACATAGTCCAAGGGCCCGCTGGGGAATCTACACAGTCCAAGTGCCCGTTAGTTAACCTACATAGTCCAAGTCCCCGCTTGGTAACCTAGATAGTCCAACAGCCCGCTAGGTAACCTACATACTGTAAGAACCCGCTATAACGTATATAGTTCAAGTGCCAGCTAGGTAACCTAGATAGTCCATGTGCCGCTAGGTAACCTACAAAGTCAATGTGCCCGCTAGGTTATCTATATAGTCCAAATGCCAGCTAGGGAATCTACATAGTCCAAGGGCCCGCTAGTTAACGTAGATAGTCCAAGTGCCGCTAGTTAATCTACATAGTCCAAGGGCCCGCTAGTTAACCTACATAGTCAAAGTACCCGCTAAGAAACCTAGATAGTCCAAGTGCACGCTAGTTAACCTAGATAGTCCAAGTGCCCTGTAGTTAACCTATATCGTCCAAGTGCTGCTAAGAAACCTAGATAGTCCAAGTGCCCGTTACCTAATCTAGATAGTCCAATTGCCCGCTATGCAACATACATAGTCCAAGTGCCCGTTCTTTAACCTAGAAGTCCAAGTGCCCGCTAGGTAACCTAGACTCTCCAAGTGCCCTCTAGGTTACCTATATTGTCCAAATGCCCGTTCGGTAACGTAGATAGTGCAAGTGCCCGGTAGTTAACCTACATAGTCCAAGTGCCCGCTAGGTAACCTAGATAGACCAAGGGCCCGCTAGTTAACCTACATAGTCCAAGTGTCCGGTAGTTAACTTTCATAGTTCAAGTGTCCGTAGGGAACATACAGAGTCCAAGTGCCCGCTAGGGAACCTACATAATCCAAGTGCCCGCTAGTTAATCTACATAGTTCAAGGGCCCGCTAGTTAACCTTCATAATCCATGTACCCGCTAGTTAACCTAGATCGTCCAAGTGTCCGCTAATTAACATACATAGTACAAGTGCCCGCTAGGGAACCTAGATAGTCTAAGTGCCCGCTCTGGAACCTACATAGTCCAAGTGCCCGCTCTGGAACATACATAGTCCAAGTGCCCGCTAGGGAATCTACATAGTCCAAGGCCCGCTAGTTAACGTAGATAGTCCAAGTGCCGCTTGTTAATCTACATAGTCCAAGGGCCCGCTAGTTAAACTACATAGTCCAAATACCCGCTAGTTAACCTACATCATCCAAGGGCCCGCGAGTTAACCTAGATAGTCCAAGTGCCCGCTAGTTAACCTACATAGTCTAAGTGCCCGCTAGGTAACCTAGACAGTTCAAGTGACCACTAGGTTACCTACATAGTCCAAGTGCCCGTTCGTTAACCTACATAGTCCAAGTGTCCGCTACGTACCAACATAGTCCAAATGTCCGCTAGGGGCCCTAATATTCCAAATGCCTGCTAGTTAACCTAGATAGTCCAAGTGCTCGCTAGTTAACCTAGATTGTCCAAGTGCCCGCTAGTTAACCTAGATAGACCAAGTGCCCGCCAGGGATCCTATCTAGTCCAAGTACCCGCTAGGAAACGTACATAGTCCAAGTGCCCGCTAGGTAACATAGATAGTCCAAGTGCCCGCTACGGAACGTACATAGTCCAAGTGCCCGCTAGGTAACCTAGATAGTCCAAGTGCCCGCTAGTTAACCTACATATTCCAAGTGCCTGCTAGGTAACCTAGATAGTCAAAGTGCCCACTAGTTAACCTACATAGTCCAGGTTCCCCCTAGGTAACCTAGATAGTCCAAGGGCCCGCTAGGTAACCTACATAGTCCAAGTGCCCGCTAGTTAACCTAGATAGTCCAAGTGCCTGCTAGTAAACCTACATAATCCATGGGCCCTCTAGTTAACCTACATAGTGCAAGAGCCCGCTAGTTAACCTACATTGTCCAAGGGCCCGCGAGTTAACCTAGATAGTCCAAGTGCCCGCTAGTTAACCTACATAGTCTAAGTGCCCGCTAGGTAACCTAGACAGTTCAAGTGACCACTAGGTTACCTACATAGTCCAAGTGGCCGTTCGTTAACCTACATAGTCCAAGTGCCCGCTAGGTAACCAATATAGTCCAAATGCCCGCTAGGGGCCCTAATATTCCAAATGCCTGCTAGTTAACCTAGATAGTCCAAGTGCTCGCTAGTTAACCTAGATAGTCCAAGGGCCCGCTAGTTAACCTAGATAGACCAAGTACCCGCCAGGGATCCTATCTAGTCCAAATACCCGCTAGAAAACGTACATAGTCCAATTGCCCACAAGGTAACGTAGATAGTCCAAGTGCCCGCTAGTTAACCTACATATTCGAAGTGCCTGCTAGGTAACCTAGATAGTCCAAGTGCCCACTAGTTAAGCTACATACTGCAGGTTCCCCCTAGGTAACCTAGATAGTCCAAGGGCCCGCTAGGTAACCTACATTGTCCTAGTGCCCCCTAGTTAACCTACATTTTCCAACTGCCCGATTGTAACCTACATAGTCCAAGTGCCCGTTAGTTAACCTAGATAGTCCAAGTGCCCGCTAGGTAACCTAGATAGTCCAACAGCCCGGTAGGTAACCTACATACTCCAAGTACCCGCTAGGTAACGTAGATAGTTCAAGTGCCTGCTAGGTAACCTAGATAGTCCAAGTGCCTGCTAGGTAACCTACAGAGTGTAAGTTCTCGCTAGGTAATCTATATAGTCCAAATGACCGCTAGGGAGCCTACATAGTCCAAGTGCTCGCTAGGTAACCTAGATAGTCTAAGGGCCCACTAGGTAACCTACATAGTCCTAGTGCCCCCTAGTTAACCTACATTTTCCAAGTGCCCGAGAGGGAACCTACATAGTCCAAGTGCCTGCTAGGTAACCTACATAGTCCAAATGCCCTCTAGTTAACCTACATAGTCCAAGTGCCCGATAGGGAACCTACATAATCCAAGTGCCCGCTAGGGAACCTACATAGTCCAAGTGCCCGTTAGGTAACCTAGATAGTCCAAATGCCCGCCAGGAAACCCACATAGTCCAAGTGCCCGCTAGGTAACATAGATAGTCCAAGTGCCCGCTAGGTAACATAGATAGTCCAAGTGCCCGTTAGGTAACGTACATTGTCCAAGTGCCTGCTAGGTAACCTAGAGAATCCAAGTGCCCACTAGTTAACCTACATAGTGCAGGTTCCCCCTAGGTAACCTAGATAGTCCAAGGGCCCGCTAGGTAACCTACATTGTCCTAGTGCCCCCTAGTTAACCTACATTCTCCAAGTGCCCGATAGGGAACATACATAGTCCAAGTGCCCGCTAGGTAACCTACATAATCCAAATGCCCGCCAGTTAACCTACATAGTCCAAGTGCCCGATAGGGAAATTACATAATCCAAGTGCCCGCTAGGGAACCTACATAGTCCAAGTGCCCGTTAGGTAACCTAGATAGTCCAAATGCCCGCTAGGGAACCCACATAGTCCAAGTGCCCGCTAGGTAACCTAGATAGTTCAACAGCCCGGTAGGTAACCTACATACTCCAAGTACCCGCTAGGTAACGTAGATAGTTCAAGTGCCTGCTAGGTAACCTAGATAGTCCTAGTGCCCGCTAGGTAACCTACAAAGTCTAAGTGCCCGCTAGGTAATCTATATAGTCCAAATGACCGCTAGGGAGCCTACATAGTCCAAATGCCCGCTAGGTAACCTAGATAGTCTAAGGGCCCTCTAGTTAACCTACATAGTCCTAGTGCCCCCTAGTTAACCTACCTTTTCCAAGTGCCCGATAAGGAACCTACATAGTCCAAGTGCCCGCTAGGTACCCTACATAATCCAAATGCCCTCTAGTTAACCTACATAGTCCAAGTGCCCGATAGGGAACCTACATAATCCAAGTGCCCGCTAGGGAACCTAAATAGTCCAAGTGCCCATTAAGTAACCTAGATAGTCCAAATGCCTGCCAGGAAAACCACATAGTCCAAGTGCCCGCTAGGGAACCTACATAGTCCAAGTGCCCGTTAGTTAAACTAGATAGTCCAAGTGCCCGCTTGGTAACCTAGATAGTCCAACAGCGCGCTAGGTAACCTACATACTCCAAGAACCCGCTAGGTAACATATATAGTTCAAGTGCCAGCTAGGTAACCTAGACAGTCCAAGTGCCCGCTAGGTAACCTACAGAGTCTAAGTGCCCGCTGGGTTATCTATATAGTCCAAATGCCCGCTGGGGAACCTACATAGTCCAAGTGCTCGCTAGGTAACCTAGATAATCCAAGTGCTCGCTAGTTAACCTAGATCGTCCAAGTGCCCACTAGTTTACCTACATAGTCAATTGGCCCGCTAGTTAACCTACATAGTGCAAGAGCCCGCTAGTTAACCTAGATCGTGCAAGTGTCCGCTAGTTAACCTACATAATCCAAGTGCCAGTTAGCTAACCTAGATAGTCCAAGGGCCTTCTAGTTACCCTACATAGTCCATGTGCCCGCTACGTAACCTACATATTGCAAGTGTCCGCTAGTTAACCTACATAGTCCAAGTGCCCGCTAGTTAATCTAGATAGTCCAAGTGCCCGCTAGGTAACCTAGATAGACCAAGGGCCCGCTAGTTAACCTACATAGTCCAAGTGCCCGGTAGGTAACTTACATAGTTCAAGTGTCCGTAGGGAACATACAGAGTCCAAGTGCCCTCTAGGGAACCTACATTGTCCTAGTGCCCGCTAGTTAATCTACATAGTTCAAGGGCCCCCTAGTTAACCTACATAGTCCAAGTACCCGCTAGTTAACCTAGATCGTCCAAGTGCCCACTAGGTAACCTACATTGTCCAAGGGCCCGCTAGTTAACCTAGATAGTCCAAGTGCCCGCTAGTTAACCTACATAGTCAAAGTGCCCGCTAGGTAACCTAGACATTTCAAGTGACCACTAGGTTACCTACATAGTCCAAGTGCCCGTTCGTTACCCTACATAGTCCAAGTGCCCGCTAGGAAACCAATATAGTCCAAATGCCCGCTAGGGGCCCTAATAGTCCATATGCCCGCTAGTTAACCTAGTTAGTCCAAGTGCTCGCTAGTTGACCTAGATAGACCAAGTGCCCGCTAGGGAACCTATCTAGTCCAAGTACCCGCTAGGAAACGTACATAGTCCAAGTGCCCGCTAGGTAACGTAGATAGTCCAAGTGCCCGCTAGGGAACGTACATAGTCCAAGTGCCTGCTAGGTAACCTAGATAATCTAAGTGCCCACTAGTTAACCTACATAGTACAGGTTCCCCCTATGTAACCTAGATAGTCCAAGGGCCCGCTAGGTAACCTACATTGTCCTAGTGCCCCCTAGTTAACCTATATTCTCCAAGTGCCCGATAGGGGACCTACATAGTCCAAGTGCCCGTTAGGTAACCTAGATAGTCCAAATGCCCGCTAGGGAACCCACATAGTCCAAGTGCCCGCTAGGGAACTTATATAGTCCAAGGGCCCGCTAGGGAACCTACATAGTCCAAGTGCCCGTTAATTAACCTGGATGGTCCAAGTGCCCGGTAGGTAACCTAGATAGTTCAACAGTGCGGTAGGTAACCTACATACTCCAAGTACCCGCTAGGTAACGTAGATAGTTCAAGTGAATGCTAGGTAACTTAGATAGTCCTAGTGCCCGCTAGGTAACCTACAAAGTCTAAGTGCCCGCTAGGTAATCTATATAATCCAAATGACCGCTAGGGAGCCTACATAGTCCAAATGCCCGCTAGGTAACCTAGATAGTCTAAGGGCCCTCTAGGTAACCTACATAGTCCTAGTGCCCCCTAGTTAACCTACATTTTTCCAAGTGCCCGATAAAGAACCTACATAGTCCAAGTGCCCGCTAGATACCCTACATAGTCCAAATGCCCTCTAGTTAACCTACATAGTCCAAGTGCCCGATAGGGAACCTAAATAATCCAAGTGCCCGCTAGGGAACCTACATAGTCCAAGTGCCCATTAAGTAACCTAGATAGTCCAAATGCCCGCCAGGAAACCCACATAGTCCAAATGCCCGCTAGGGAACTTACATAGTCCAAGTGCCCGTTAGTTAACCTCGATAGTCCAAGTGCCCGCTTGGTAACCTAGATAGTGCAACAGCCTGCTAGGTAACCTACATACTCCAAGAACCCGCTAGGTAACATAGATAGTTCAAGTGCCAGCTTGGCAACCTAGATAGTCCAAGTGCCCGCTAGGTAACCTACAGAGTCTAAGTGCCCGCTAGGGAACCTACATAGTCAAAGTGCCCGCTAGGGAACCTGCATTGTACAAGTGCCCACTAATTAACCTAGATAGTCCAATTGCCCGCTACTTAACCTAGATAGTCCAAGTGCCCGCTAGTTAACCTACATAGTCCAAGTGCCTGATAGGGAACCTACATTGTCCAAGTGCCCGCAGAGGAACCTACATAGTCCAAGTGCCCGTTAGGGAACGTAGATAGTTCAAGTGCCCTTAGGGAACCTATATAGTCCAAGTGCCCGCTAGGGAACCTACATAGTCAAAGTGCCCGCTAGGGAACCTGCATTGTGCAAGTGCCCGCTAGTTAAGCTAGATAGTCTAATTTCTCGATAGTTAACCTACATAGTACAAGGTCAGCTAGTTAACCTAGATCGTCCAAGTGTACGCTAGTTAACCTACATATTCCATGTTCCCGTTAGGTTATCTAGATAGTATAAGTGCCCGCAAGGTACCCTACATAGTCCAAGTGCCCGCTAGGTAACCTAGATATTCCAAGTTCCTGTTAGCCAACCTAGACAATCCAAGTGCCCTCTAGGTAACCTACATAGTCCAAGTGCCCTTTCGTTAACCTAGATAGTCCAAGTGCCCGCTAGGTAACCAATATACTCCAAATGCCCGCTAGGGACCCTAATAATCCAAATGCCCGCTAGTTAACTAAGATAGTCCAAGTGCTCGCTAGTTAACATAGATAGTCTAAGTGCCCGCTAGTTAACCTAGATAGACCAAGTGCCCGCTAGGGAACCTATCTAGTCCAAGTGCCCGATAGGGAACCTACATAGCCCAAGTGCCCGCTAGGTAACATAGATAGTCCAAGTGCCGCTAGGGAACGTACATAGTCCAACTGCCCGCTTGGTAACCTAGATAGTCCAAATGCCCTCTAGGGAACCCACATATTCAAAGTGCCCGTTAGGTAACCTAGATAGTCCAAATGCCTGCTAGGGAACCCACATAGTCCAAGTGCCCGCTAGGGAACTTACATAGTCCAAGGGCTCGCTAGGGAACCTACATAGTCCAAGTACCCGTTAGTTAACCTAGATTGTCCAAGTGCCCGCTTGGTAACCTAGATAGTCCAACAGCCCGGTAGGTAACCTACATACTCCAAGTACCCGCTAGGTAACCTAGATAGTACAAGTGCCCGCTAGGTAACCTACAAAGTCTAAGTTCCCGCTAGGTAATCTATATATTCCAAATGCCCGTTAGGGTGCCTACATAGTCCAAATGCCCGCTAGGTAACCTAGATAGTCCAAGGGCCCGCTAGGTAACCTACATAGTCCTAGTGCCCGCTAGGTAACCTAGATATTCCAAGTTCCTGTTAGCTAACCTAGACAATCTAAGTGCCCTCTAGGTAACCTACATAGTCCAAGTGCCCTTTCGTTAACCTAGATAGTCCAAGTGCCCGCTAGGTAACCTACATAGTCCAAGTTCCCGCTAGGTAACATAGATAGTCCAAGTGCCCATTACCTAACCTAGATAATCCAATTGCCCGCTATGCAACATATATAGTCCAAGTGCCCATTCGTTAACCTAGAAGTCGACGTGCCCGCTAGGTAACCTACATAGTCCAAATGCCCGTTCGGTAACCTAGATAGTCCAAGTGCCCGCTAATTAACCTACATATTCCAAGTGCCCGCTAGGTAACCTAGATAGTGCAAGGGCCCGCTAGTTAATCTAGAGAGTCCAAGTGCCCGCAAGTTAACCTACATAGTCCAAGGGCCCTCTAGTTAACCTAGATAGTCCAAGTGCCCGCTAGGGGACGTACATAGTCCAAATGCCCGCTAGGTAACCTAGATAGTCCAAGTGCCCGCTAGGTAACCTACATAGTCCAAGTTCCCACTAGGTAACCTAAATAATCCAAATGCCCGCTAGGGAAACTACATAGTCCAAGTGCCCGCTAGTTAACCTAGATAGTCCAAGTGCCCGCTAGGGTATCTACATATTCCAAGGGCCCGCAAGTTAACGTAGATAGTCCAAGTGCCGCTAGTTAATCTACATAGTTCAAGGGCCCGCTAGTTAACCTACATAGTCCAACTACCCGCTAGTTAACCTAGATTGGCCAAGTCCGCTAGTTAACCTACATAGTACAATTGCCCGCTAGGGAACCAATATAGTCCAAATGCCCGCTAGGGGCCCTAATAGTCCATATGCCCGCTAGTTAACCTAGATAGTCCAAGTGCTCGCTAGTTAACCTAGATAGACCAAGTGCCCGCTAGGGAACCTATCTAGTCCAAGTACCCGCTAGGAAACGTACATAGTCCAAGTGCCCGCTCGGTAACGTACATAGTCCAAGTATCCGCTAGGTAACGTAGATAGTCCAAGTGACCGCTAGGGAACGTACATAGTCCAAGTGCCTGCTAGGTAATCTAGATAGTCCAAGTGCCCACTAGTTAACCTACATAGTACAGGTTCCCCCTAGGTAACCTAGATAGTCCAAGGGCCCGCTAGGTAACCTACATTGTCCTAGTGCCCCCTAGTTAATCTACATTCTCCAAGTGCCTGATAGGGAACCTACATAGTCCAAGTGCCCGTTAGGTAACCTAGATAGTCCAAATGCCCGCGAGGGAACCCACATAGTCCAAGTGCCCGCTAGGGAACTTATATAGTCCAAGGGCCCGCTAGGGAACCTATATAGTTCAAGTGCCCGTTAGTTAACCTAGATAGTCCAAGTGCCCGCTAGGTAACCTAGATAGTTCAACAGCCCGGTAGGTAACCTACATACTCCAAGTACCCGCTAGGTAACGTAGATAGTTCAAGTGCCTGCTAGGTAACCTAGATAGTCCTAGTGCCCGCTAGGTAACCTACAAAGTCTAAGTGCCCGCTAGGTAATCTATATAGTCCAAATGACCGCTAGGGAGCCTACATAGTCCAAATGCCCGCTAGGTAACCTAGATAGTCTAAGGGCCCTCTAGGTAACCTACATAGTCCTAGTGCCCCCTAGTTAACCTACCTTTTCCAAGTGCCCGATACGGAACCTACATAGTCCAAGTGCCCGCTAGGTACCTTACATAATCCAAATGCCCGCTAGGTAACCTAGATAGTCCAAGTGCCCGATAGGGAACCTACATAATCCAAGTGCCCGCTAGGGAACCTACATAGTCCAAGTGCCCACTAGTTAACCTACATAGTACAGGTTCCCCCTAGGTAACCTAGATAGTCCAAGGGCCCGCTAGATAACCTACATTGTCCTAGTGCCCGCTAGGTAAACTAGATAATCCTAGTGCCCGCTAAGGAACCTACATAGTCCAAGTGCACGCTAGTTAACCCAGATAGTCCAAGTGCCCGCTCATTAACCTAGATAGTCCAAGTGCCGCTGGGAAACCTACATAGTGCAAGTGTCCCCTAGTTAACCTACATATTCCAAGTGCCCGCTAGTTAACATAGATAGTCCAAGTGCCCGCTAGGGAACATACATGGTCCAAGTGCCCGATAGGTAACCTAGATAGTGCATGTGCACGGTAGTTAACCAACATAGTCCAAGTGCCCGCTAGTTAACCTTGATAGTCCAAGTGCCTTCTAGTTAACTTAAATAGTCCAAGTGCCCGCAAGGTAACCTACATAGTCCAAGTGCCCGCTAGGTAACCTAGATATTCCAAGTTCCTGTTAGCTAACCTAGACAATCCAAGTGCCCTCTAGGTAACCTACATAGTCCAGTGCCCTTTCGTTAACCTAGATAGTCCAACTGCCCGCTAGGTAACCTACATAGTCCAGTTCCCGCTAGGTAACATAGGTAGTCCAAGTGCCCATTACCTAACCTAGATAATCCAATTGCCCGCTATGCAACATATATAGTCCAAGTGCCCATTCGTTAACCTAGAAGTCGAAGTGCCCGCTAGGTAACCTACATAGTCCAAATGCCCGTTCGGTAACCTAGATAGTCCAAGTGCCCGCTAATTAACCTACATAGTCCAAGTGCCCGCTAGGTAACCTAGATAGTGCAAGTGCCCGCTAGGTAACCTACATAGTCCAAGTGCCTGCTAGTTAACCTAGATAGTCCAAGTGCCCGCTAGGTAACCTAGAGAGTCCAATTGCCTGCTAGGTAAGTTACATAGTCCAAATGCCCGTTCGTTAACCTACATAGTCCAAGGGCCCACTATTTAACCTAGATCGTCCAAGTGTCTTTGGTTAACCTACATAGTCCAAGTGCCCGCAAGGTAACCTATAAAGTCCAAGTTCCAGCTATGTAACATAGATAGTCCAATGGCCCGCTAGTTAACCTACATAGTCCAAGTGCCCGCTAGGTAAACTAGATAATCATAGTGCCCGCTAAGGAACCTACATAGTCCAAGTGCACGCTAGTTAACCCAGATAGTCCAAGTGCCCGCTAGTTAACCTAGATAGTCCAAGTGCCGCTAGGTAACCTACATAGTGCAAGTGTCCCCTAGTTAACCTACATATTCCAAGTGCCCGCTAGTTAACATAGATAGTCTAAGTGCCCGCTAGGGAACATACATGGTCCAAGTGCCCGCTAGGTAACCTAGATAGTGCAAGTGCATGGTAGTTAACCTACATAGTCCAAGTGCCCGCTAGTTAACCTTGATAGTCCAAGTGCCTTCTAGTTAACTTAAATAGTCCAAGTGCCCGCTAGGTAACCTACATAGTCCAAATGCCCACTAGGTAACCTAAATTATCCAAATGCCCGCTAGGGAAACTACATAGTCCAAGTGCCCGCTGGTTAACCTAGATAGTCCAAGTGCCCGCTAGTAAACCTAGATAGTTCAAGGGCCCGCTAGTTAATCTAGAGAGTCCAAGTGCCCGCAAGTTAACCTACATAGTCCAAGGGCCCTCTAGTTAACCTAGATAGTCCAAGTGCCCGCTAGGGGACGTACATAGTCCAAATGCCCGCTAGGTAACCTACATAGTCCAAGTGCCCACTAGGTAACCTAAACAATCCAAATGCCCGCTAGGGAAACTACATAGTCCAATTGCCCGCTAGTTAACCTAGATAGTCAAAGTGCCCGCTAGGGAATCTACATATACCAAGGGCCCGCAAGTTAACGTAGATAGTCCAAGTGCTGCTATTTAATCTACATAGTTCAAGGGCCCGCTAGTTAACCTACATAGTCCAACTACCCGCTAGTTAACCTAGATTGGCCAAGTCCGCTAGTTAACCTACATAGTACAAGGGCCCTCTAGTTAACCTAGATAGTCCAAGTGCCCGCTAGGGGACGTACATAGTCCAAATGCCCGCTAGGTAACCTACATAGTCCAAGTGCCCACTAGGTAACCTAAACAATCCAAATGCCCGCTAGGGAAACTACATAGTCCAATTGCCCGCTAGTTAACCTAGATAGTCAAAGTGCCCGCTAGGGAATCTACATATACCAAGGGCCCGCAAGTTAACGTAGATAGTCCAAGTGCTGCTATTTAATCTACATAGTTCAAGGGCCCGCTAGTTAACCTACATAGTCCAACTACCCGCTAGTTAACCTAGATTGGCCAAGTCCGCTAGTTAACCTACATAGTACAAGTGCCCGCTAGGGAACCAATATAGTCCAAATGCCCGCTAGGGGCCCTAATAGTCCATATGCCCGCTAGTTAACCTAGATAGTCCAAGTGCTCGCTAGTTAACCTAGATAGACCAAGTGCCCGCTAGGGAACCTATCTAGTCCAAGTACCCGCTAGGAAACGTACATAGTCCAAGTGCCCGCTCGGTAACGTACATAGTCCAAGTATCCGCTAGGTAACATAGATAGTCCAAGTGCCCGCTAGGGAACGTACATAGTCCAAGTGCCTGCTAGGTAACCTAGATAGTCCAAGTGCCCACTAGTTAACCTACATAGTACAGGTTCCCCCTAGGTAACCTAGATAGTCCAAGGGCCCGCTAGGTAACCTACATTGTCCTAGTGCCCCCTAGTTAATCTACATTCTCCAAGTGCCTTATAGGGAACCTACATAGTCCAAGTGCCCGTTAGGTAACCTAGATAGTCCAAATGCCCGCGAGGGAACCCACATAGTCCAAGTGCCCGCTAGGGAACTTATATAGTCCAAGGGCCCGCTAGGGAACCTATATAGTTCAAGTGCCCGTTAGTTAACCTAGATAGTCCAAGTGCCCGCTAGGTAACCTAGATAGTTCAACAGCCCTGTAGGTAACCTACATACTCCAAGTACCCGCTAGGTAACGTAGATAGTTCAAGTGCCTGCTAGGTAACCTAGATAGTCCTAGTGCCCGCTAGGTAACCTACAAAGTCTAAGTGCCCGCTAGGTAATCTATATAGTCCAAATGACCGCTAGGGAGCATACATAGTCCAAATGCCCGCTAGGTAACCTAGATAGTCTAAGGGCCCTCTAGGTAACCTACATAGTCCTAGTGCCCCCTAGTTAACCTACCTTTTCCAAGTGCCCGATAAGGAACCTACATAGTCCAAGTGCCCGCTAGGTACCCTACATAATCCAAATGCCCGCTAGGTAACCTAGATAGTCCAAGTGCCCGATAGGGAACCTACATAATCCAAGTGCCCGCTAGGGAACCTACATAGTCCAAGTGCCCATTAAGTAACCTAGATAGTCCAAATGCCCGCCAGGAAAACCACATAGTCCAAGTGCCCGCTAGGGAACTTACATAGTCCAAGGGCCTGAGAGGGAAACTACATAGTCCAAGTGCCCGTTAGTTAACCTAGATAGTCCAAGTGCCCGCTTGGTAACCTAGATAGTCCAACAGCCCGGTAGTTAACCTAGATCGTCCTAGTGCCCACTAGTTTACCTACATAGTCAATGGGCCCGCTAGTTAACCTACATAGTGCAAGAGCCCGCTAGTTAACCTAGATCGTGCAAGTGTCCGCTAGTTAACCTACATAGTCCAAGTGCCAGTTAGCTAACCTAGATAGTCCAAGGGCCTTCTAGTTACCCTACATAGTCCAAGTGCCCGCTACGTAACCTACATAGTGCAAGTGTCCGCTAGTTAACCTACATAGTCCAAGTGCCCCCTAGTTAATCTAGATAGTCCAAGTGCCCGCTAGGTAACCTAGATAGACCAAGGGCCCGCTAGTTAACCTACATAGTCCAAGTGCCCGGTAGTTAACTTACATAGTTCAAGTGTCCGTAGGGAACATTCATAGTCCAAGTGCCCGCTAGGGAACCTACATAGTCCAAGTGCCCGCTAGGGATCCTACGTAGTCCAAGTGCCCGCTAGGGAATCTACATAGTCCAAGGGCCCGCTAGTTATCGTAGATATTCCAAGTGCTGCTAGTTAATCTACATAGTCCAAGGGCCCGCTAGTTAACCTATTAGTCCAAGTGCCCGATAGGGAACCTACATAGTCCAAGTGCCTGCTAGGGAACCTACATAGTTCAAGTACCCGCTCTGGAACATACATAGTCCAAGTGCCCGCTAGGGAATTTACATAGTCCAAGGGCCCGCTAGTTAACGTAGATAGTCCAAGTGCCGCTTGTTAATCTTCATAATCCAAGGGCCCGTTAGTTAACCTACATAGTCCAAGTACCCGCTAGTTAACCTAGATCGTTCAAGGGCCCGCGAGTTAACCTACATCGTCCAAGGGTCCGCTAGTTAATCTAGATAGTCCAAGTGCCCGCTAGTTAACCTACATAGTCCAAGTGCCCGCTAGGTAACCTAGACATTTCAAGTGACCACTAGGTTACCTACATAGTCCAAGTGCCCGTTCGTTAACCTACATAGTCCAAGTGCCCGCTAGGTAACCAATATAGTCCAAATGCCCGCTAGGGGCCCTAATAGTCCATATGCCCGCTAGTTAACCTAGATAGTCCAAGTGCTCGCTAGTTAACCTAGATAGACCAAGTGCCCGCTAGGTAACCTATCTAGTCCAAGTACCCGCTAGGAAACGTACATAGTCCAAGTGCCCGTTAGGTAACCTAGATAGTCCAAATGCGCGCTAGGTAACCTAGATAGTCCATGTGCCCGCTAGGGAACTTATATAGTCCAAGGGCCCGCAAGGGAACCTACATAGTCCAAGTGCCCGTTAGTTAACCTAGATAGTCCAAGTGCCCCCTAGGTAACCTAGATAGTTCAACAGTCCGGTAGGTAACCTACATACTCCAAGTACCCGCTAGGTAACGTAGATAGTTCAAGTGAATGCTAGGTAACCTAGATAGTCCTAGTGCCCGCTAGGTAACCTACAAAGTCTAAGTGCCCGCTAGGTAATCTATATAATCCAAATGACCGCTAGGGAGCCTACATAGTCCAAATGACCGCTAGGTAACCTAGATAGTCTAAGGGCCCTCTAGGTAACCTACATAGTCCTAGTGCCCCCTAGTTAACCTACTTTTTTCCAAGTGCCCGATAAGGAACCTACATAGTCCAAGTGCCCGCTAGGTACCCTACATAGTCCAAATGCCCTCTTGTTAACCTACATAGTCCAAGTGCCCGATGGGGAACCTAAATAATCCAAGTGCCCGCTAGGGAACCTACATATTCCAAGTGCCCGTTAACTAACCTAGATAGTCCAAATGCCCACCAGGAAACCCACATAGTCCAAGTGCCCGCTAGGGAACTTACATAGTCCAAGTGCCCGTTAGTTAAACTCGATAGTCCAAGTGCCCGCTTGGTAACCTAGATAGTCCAACAGCCCGTAGGTAACCGACATACTCCAAGAACCCGCTAGGTAACATAGATAGTTCAAGTGCCAGCTTGGCAACCTAGATAGTCCAAGTGCCCGCTAAGTAACCTACAGAGTCTAAGTGCCCGCTAGGGAATCTACATAGTCAAAGTGCCCGCTAGGGAACCGGCATTGTACAAGTGCCCGCTAATTAACCTAGATAGTCCAATTGCCCGCTACTTAACCTAGATAGTCCAAGTGCCCGCTAGTTAACCTTGATCATCCAAGTGCCCGCTAATTAACCTACATAGTCCAAGTGCCTGATAGGGAAACTACATTGTCCAAGTGCCCGCAGAGGAACCTATATAGTCCAAGTGCCCATTAGGGAACATAGATAGTCCAAGTGCCCTTAGGAAACCTATATAGTCCAAGTGCCCGCTTGGGAACCTACATAGTCAAAGTGCCCGCTAGGGAACCTGCATTGTGCAAGTGCCCGCTTGTTAACCTAGATAGTCCAAGTGCCCGCTAGTTAACCTAGATAGTCTAATTTCTCGATAGTTAACCTACATAGTCCAAGGTCAGCTAGTTAACCTAGATAGTCCAAGTGCCCGCTAGTTAACCTACATAGTCCAAGGGCCCGCTAGTTAACCTAGATATTCCATGTGTCCGCTAGTTAACCTAGATCGTCCAAGTGTACGCTAGTTAACCTACATAGTCCATGTTCCCGTTAGGTAACCTAGATAGTACAAGTGCCCGCAAGGTAACCTACATAGTCCAAGTGCCCGCTAGGTAACCTAGATATTCCAAGTTCCTGTTAGGTAACCTAGACAATCCAAGTGCCCTTTATGTAACCTATATAGTCCAAGTGCCCTTTCGTTAACCTAGATAGTCCAAGTGCCCGCTAGGTAACCTACATAGTCCAAGTTCCCGCTAGGTAACATAGATAGTCCAAGTGCCCATTACCTAACCTAGATAATCCAATTGCCCGCTATGGAACATATATAGTCCAAGTGCCCATTCGTTAACCTAGAAGTCGAAGTGCCCGCTAGGTAACCTACATAGTCCAAATGCCCGTTCGGTAACCTACATAGTCCAAGTGCCCGCTAGGTAACCTAGATAGTGCAAGTGCCCGCTAGGTAACCTACATAGTCCAAGTGCCCGCTAGTTAACCTAGATAGTCCAAGTGCCCGTTTGTTAACCTAGATAGTCCAAGTGCCCACTAGGTAACCTAGAGAGTCCAATTGCCTGCTAGGTAAGTTACATAGTCCAAATGCCCGTTCATTAACCTACATAGTCCAAGGGCCCACTATTTAACCTAGATCGTCCAAGTGTCTTTGATTAACCTACATAGTCCAAGTGCCCGCAAGGTAACCTATAAAGTCCAAGTTCCAGCTATGTAACCTAGATAGTCCAATGGCCCGCTAGTTAACCTACATAGTCCAAGTGCCCGCTAGGTAAACTAGATAATCCTAGTGCCCGCTAAGGAACCTACATAGTCCAAGTGCACGCTAGTTAAGCCAGATAGTCCAAGTGCCCGCTAGTTAACCTAGATAGTCCAAGTGCCGCTAGGAAACCTACATAGTGCAAGTGTCCCCTAGTTAACCTACATATTCCAAGTGCCCGCTAGTTAACATAGATAGTCCAAGTGCCCGCTAGGGAACATACATGGTCCAAATGCCCGCTAGGTAACCTAGATAGTGCAAGTGCACGGTATTTAACCTACATAGTACAATTGCCCGCTAGTTGACCTTGATTGTCCAAGTGCCTTCTAGTTAACTTAAATAGTCCAAGTGCCCGCTAGGTAACCTACATAGTCCAAGTGCCCACTAGGTAACCTAAATTATCCAAATGCCCGCTAGGGAAACTACATAGTCCAAGTGCCCGCTAGTTAACCTAGATAGTCCAAGTGCCCGCTAGTAAACCTAGATAGTCCAAGGGCCCGCTAGTTAATCTAGAGAGTCCAAGTGCCCGCTAGTTAACCTACATAGTCCAAGGGCCCTCTAGTTAACCTAGATAGTCCAAGTGCCCGCTAGGGGACTTACATAGTCCAAGTGCCCGCTAGGTAACCTAGATAGTCCAAGTGCCCGCTAGGTAACCTACATAGTCCAAGTGCCCACTAGGTAACCTAAATAATCCAAATGCCCGCTAGGGAAACTACATAGTCCAAGTGCCCGCTAGTTAACCTAGATAGTCCAAGTGCCCGCTAGGGAATCTACATAGTCCAAGGGCCCGCTAGTTAACGTAGATAGTCCAAGTGCCGCTAGTTAATCTACATAGTTCAAGGGCCCGCTAGTTAACCTACATAGTCCAACTACCCGCTAGTTAACCTAGATTGTCCAAGTCCGCTAGTTAACCTACATAGTACAAGTGCCCGCTAGGGAACCAATATAGTCCAAATGCCCGCTAGGGGCCCTAATAGCCCATACGCCCGCTAGTTAACCTAGATAGTCCAAGTGCTCGCTAGTTAACCTAGATAGACCAAGTGCCCGCTAGGGAACCTATCTAGTCCAAGTACCCGCTAGGAAACGTACATAGTCCAAGTGCCCGCTAGGTAACGTACATAGTCCAAGTGCCCGCTAGGTAACGTAGACAGTCCAAGTGACCGCTAGGGAACGTACATAGTCCAAGTGCCTGCTAGGTAACCTAGATAGTCCAAGTGCCCACTAGTTAACCTACATAGTACACGTTCCCCCTAGGTAACCTAGATAGTCCAAGTGCCCGCTAGTTAACCTAGATTGTCCAAGTGCCCGCTAGTTAACCTAGATTGTCCAAGTGCCCGCTAGTTAACCTACATAGTCAAAGTAAGCACTAGGTAACCTAGATAGTCCAAGTGCCCGCTAGGTAACTTACATAGTCCAAATGCCCTCTAGGCAACCTAGATAGTCCAAGTGCCCGTTCGTTAACCTAGATAGCCAAGTGCCCGCTAGGTAACCTAGACAGTCCAAGTGTCTGCTAGGTAACCTACATACTCCAAATGCCCGTTCGTTAACCTACATAGTCCAAGGGCCCACTAGTAACCTAGATCGTCCAAGTGTCCTCTAGTTAACCTACATAGTCCAAATGCACGCTAGTTAACCTACATAGTCCAAGTGCCGCTAGGTAACCTACATAGTGCAAGTGTCCCCTAGTTAACCTACATAGTCCAAGTGCCCGGTAGTTAACATAGATAGTCCAAGTGCCCACTAGTTAACATTTATAGCCAAGTGCCCGCTAGGGAACGTACATAGTCCAAGTGCCCGTTAGGTAACCTAGATAGTGCATATGCCCGGTAGTTAACCTACATAATCCAAGTGCCCGCTAGGTAACCAAGATAGTCCAAGGGCCCGCTGGTTAACCTACATAGTCCAAGTGCCCGGTAGTTAACTTACATAGTCCATGTGCCCGCTCTGGAAACTACATAGTCCAAGTGCCTGCTAGGGAACCTACATAGTTCAAGTGTTCGTAGGGAACATACAGAATCCAAGTGCCCGCTAGGGAATCTACATAGTCCAAGGGCCCGCTAGTTAACGTAGATAGTCCAAGTGCCGCTAGATAATCTATATAGTCCAAGGGCCCTCTAGTTAACCGAAATAGTCCAAGTGCACGCTAGGGAACCTACATAGTCCGAGTCTGCTAGTTAACCTAGATAGTCCAAGTGCTCGCTAGTTAACTTACATAGTCCAAGGTCAGCTAGTTAACCTAGATAGTCCAAGTGCCCGCTAGTTAACCTACATAGTCCAAAAACCCGCTAGTTAACCTAGATAGTCCAAGTGCCCTCTAGTTAACCTACATAGTCCTAGGGCCCGCTAGTTAACCTAGATATTCCATGTGCCCGCTAGTTAACCTAGATTGTCCAAGTGTCCTCTAGTTAACCTACATAGTCCAAGTGCCCGCTAGGTAACCTAGATAGTCCAAGTGCCCGCTAGGTAACTTACATAGTCCAAATGCCCGCTAGGCAACGTAGATAGTCCAAGTGCCCGTTTGTTAACCTAGATAGCCAAGTGCCCGCCAGGTAACCTAGACAGTCCAAGTGTCTGCTAGGTAACCTACATAGTCCAAATGCCCGTTCATTAACCTACATAGTCCAAGGGCCCACTAGTTAACCTAGATCGTCCATGTGTCCTCTAGTTAACCTACATTGTCCAAATGCATGCTAGTAAACCTACATAGTCCAAGTGCCGCTAGGTAACCTACGTAGTGCAAGTGTCCCCTAGTTAACCTACATAGTCCAAGTGCCCGGTAGTTAACATAGATAGTCCAAGTGCCCACTAGTTAACATATATGGCCAAGTGCCCGCTAGGGAACGTACATAGTCCAAGTGCCCGCTAGGTAACCAAGATAGTCCAAGTGCCCGCTGGTTAACCTACATAATCCAAGTGCCCAGTATTTAACTGACATAGTCCAAGTGCCCGCTCTGGAACCTACATAGTCGAAGGGCCCGCTAGTTATCCTAGATAGTCAAAGTGCCGCTAGATAATCTACATAGTCCAAGGGCCCGCTAGTTAACCTAGATAGTCCAAGTACCCGCTAGTTAACCTAGATCGTCCAAGTGCACGCTAGTTAACCTACTGAGTCCAAGGGCCCGCTAGTTAACCTATATAATCCAAGTGCCCGCTAGGGAACCTACATAGTCAAAGTGCCCGCTAGGGAACCTACATAGTCCAAGTCCCCGCTAGTTAACCTAGATAGTCCAAGTGCCCGCTAGTTAACCTAGATAGTCCAAGTGCCCGCTAGTTAACCAGGATCATCAAAGTGCCCTCTAGTTAACTTACATAGTCCAAAGGCCTGCTAGTTAACCTACATAGAGCAGGGGCCCGCTAGTTAACCTTGATAGTCCAAGTGCCCGCTAGTTAACCTACATAGTCCAAGTTCCCGCTAGGTAACCTAGACAGTCCAAGTGACCATTAGGTTACCTACATAGTCCAAGTGCCCGCTAGGGAACGTACATAGTCCAGGTGCCTGCTAGGTATCCTAGATAGTCCAAGTGCCCGCTAGTTAACCTACATAGTCCAAGTGCATCCTAGGTAAACTACATAGTCCAAGTGCCCACTAGGTAACCTAGACTGTCCAATTACCCCCCAGTTAACTTAGACAGTTCAAGTACCCGAAAGGGAAGCTACATAGTCCAAATGCTCGCTAGGGAACCTACATAGTCCAAGTGCTCGCTAGGCAACCTACATAATCCAAGTGCCCGCTAGGTAACCTTGATAGTCCAATTGCCCATTAGCTAACCTAGATAGTCGAAGTGTCCGCTAGTTAACCTACATAGTCCAAGTGCCCGTTCGTTAACGTAGATAGGTCAAGTGCCTGCTAGGTAACCTAGACAGTCCAAGTGCCCGCTAGGTTACCTACATAGTCCAAGTGCACGTTCATTAACCTAGATAGTCCAAGTGCCCGCTGGTAACCTACATAGTCCAAGGGCCCGCTAGGTAACCTTGATAGTCCAAGTGCCTTCTAGTTAACCTACGTAGTCCAAGTGCCCGCTAGGTAACCTACATAGTCCAAGTGCCCACTAGGTAACCTAATTAATCCAAATGCCCGCTAGGGAAACTACATAGTCCAAGTGCCCGCTAGTTAACCTAGATAGTCCAAGTGCCCGCTACGCAACCTACATAGTTCAAGTGCCCGTTCGTTAACCTTGAAGTCCAAGTGCCCGCTAGGTAACCTAGACAGTCCAAGTGCCCGCTAGGTTACCTGCATATTCCAAGTGCCCGTTCGTTAACCTATATAGTCGAAGTGCCTGCTAGGTAACCTAGATAGTCCAAGGGCCCGCTAGTTAACCTACGTAGTCCAAGGGCTCACTTGTTAACTTTGATAGTCCAAGTGCCCGCTAGTTAACCTTGATTGTCCAAGTGCCCGCTAGTTAACCTAGATTGTCCAAGTGCCCGCTAGGGATCCTTCATAATCCAAGTGCCTGCTAGGTAACCTAGAGAGTCCAAGTGCTCGCTAGTTAACCTAGATAGTCCTAGTGCCCGTTAGTTAACCTAGATAGTCCAATTGCCCACTAGGGGACGTACATAGTCCAAGTGCCCGCTAGGTAACCTAGATAGTCCAAGAGCGCGCTAGGGTATGTACATAGTCCAAGTGCCTGCTAGGAAACCTAGATAGTCCAAGTGCCCGCTATTTAACCTACATAGTCAAATTGCCCGCTAGTTAACTTAAGTAGTACAAATGTCTGATAGGGATCCTACATAGTCCAAGTGCCCGCTAGGTAACCTACATAGTCCAAGTGCCCATTCGTTAACCTAGATAGTCAAAGTGCCCGCTAGGTAACCTAGACTGTCCAAGTGCCCGCTAGGTTACCTACATAGTTCAAGTGCCCGTTCGTTAACCTAGATAGTCCAAGTGCCCGCTAGGTTACCTAGACAGTTCTAGTGCCCGCTAGTTAACCTACATAGTCCAAGTGCCCGATAGGGAACCTACATAGTCCATGGGCTCACTTGTTAACTTTGATAGTCCAAGTGCCCGCTAGTTAACCTAGATTGTCCAAGTGCCCGCTAGGGATCCTTCATAATCCAAGTGCCTTCTAGGTAACCTAGATAGTCCAAGTGCTCGCTACTTAACCTAGATAGTCCTAGTGCCCTTTAGTTAACCTAGATAGTCCAATTGCCCAGTAGGGGACGTACATAGTCAATGTGCCTGCTAGGAAACTTAGATAGTCCAAGTGCCCGCTATTTAACCTACATAGTCAAATTTCCCGCTAGTTAACCTAAGTAGTACCAATGTCTGATAGGGATCCTACATAGTCCAAGTGCCCGCTAGGTTACCTAGACAGTCCTAGTGCCCGCTAGTTAACCTACATAGTCCAAGTGCCCGATAGGGAACCTACATAATCCAAGAGCCCGATAGGGAACTTAGATAATCCAAGTGCCCGCTAGGGAACCTAAACAGTCCATGTGCCCGCTAGGCAACCTACATAGTCCAAGTGCCCGTTAGTTAACCTAGATAGTCAAAGTGCCTGCTAGTTAACCTAGATAGTCCAAGTGCCCGCTAGGTAACCTACATAGTCCAAGTTCCCGCTTGGTAAACTTAATAGTCCAAATGCCCGCTAGGGAAACTACATAGTCCAAGTGCCCGCTAGTTAACCTAGATACTCCAAGTGCCTGCAAGTAAACCTACATAATCCATGGGCCAGCTAGTTAACCTACATAGTGCAAGGGCCTGCTAGTTAACCTAGATCGTGCAAGTGTCCTCTAGTTAACCTACATAGTCCAAATGCACGCTAGTTAACCTACATAGTCCAGGTGCCGTTAGGTAACCTACATAGTGCAAGTGTCCCCTAGTTAACCTACATAGTCCAAGTGCCCGGTAGTTAACATAGATAGTCCAAGTGCCCACTAGTTAACATATATGGCCAAGTGCCCGCTAGGGAACGTACATAGTCCAAGTGCCCGCTAGGTAACCAAGATAGTCCAAGGGCCCGCTGGTTAACCTACATAATCCAAGTGCCCAGTATTTAACTGACATAGTCCAAGTGCCCGCTCTGGAACCTACATAGTCCAAGTGCCTGCTAGGGAACCTACATAGTTCAAGTGTCCGTAGGGAACATACAGAATCCAAGTGCCCGCCAGGGAATCTACATAGTCCAAGGGCCCGCTAGTTAACCTAGATAGTCAAAGTGCCGCTAGATAATCTACATAGTCCAAGGGCCCGCTAGTTAACCTACATAGTCCAAGTACCCGCTAGTTAAGCTAGATCGTCCAAGTGCACGCTAGTTAACCTACTTAGTCCAAGGGCCCGCTAGTTAACCTATATAATCCAAGTGCCCGCTAGGGAACCTACATAGTCAAAGTGCCCGCTAGGGAACCTACATAGTCCAAGTCCCCGCTAGTTAACCTTGATCATCCAAGTGCCCGCTAGTTAACCTACATAGTCCAAGTGCCTGATAGGGAACCTACATTGTCCAAGTGCCCGCAGAGGAACCTATATAGTCCAAGTGCCCATTAGGGAACATAGATAGTCCAAGTGCCCTTAGGAAACCTATATAGTCCAAGTGCCCGCTTGGGAACCTACATAGTCAAAGTGCCCGCTAGGGAACCTGCATTGTGCAAGTGCCCGCTTGTTAACCTAGATAGTCCAAGTGCCCGCTAGTTAACCTAGATAGTCTAATTTCTCGATAGTTAACCTACATAGTCCAAGGTCAGCTAGTTAACCTAGATAGTCCAAGTGCCCGCTAGTTAACCTACATAGTCCAAGGGCCCGCTAGTTAACCTAGATATTCCATGTGTACGCTAGTTAACCTAGATCGTCCAAGTGTACGCTAGTTAACCTACATAGTCCATGTTCCCGTTAGGTAACCTAGATAGTACAAGTGCCCGCAAGGTAACCTACATAGTCCAAGTGCCCGCTAGGTAACCTAGATATTCCAAGTTCCTGTTAGGTAACCTAGACAATCCAAGTGCCCTTTATGTAACCTATATAGTCCAAGTGCCCTTTCGTTAACCTAGATAGTCCAAGTGCCCGCTAGGTAACCTACATAGTCCAAGTTCCCGCTAGGTAACATAGATAGTCCAAGTGCCCATTACCTAACCTAGATAATCCAATTGCCCGCTATGGAACATATATAGTCCAAGTGCCCATTCGTTAACCTAGAAGTCGAAGTGCCCGCTAGGTAACCTACATAGTCCAAATGCCCGTTCGGTAACCTACATAGTCCAAGTGCCCGCTAGGTAACCTAGATAGTGCAAGTGCCCGCTAGGTAACCTACATAGTCCAAGTGCCCGCTAGTTAACCTAGATAGTCCAAGTGCCCGTTTGTTAACCTAGATAGTCCAAGTGCCCACTAGGTAACCTAGAGAGTCCAATTGCCTGCTAGGTAAGTTACATAGTCCAAATGCCCGTTCATTAACCTACATAGTCCAAGGGCCCACTATTTAACCTAGATCGTCCAAGTGTCTTTGATTAACCTACATAGTCCAAGTGCCCGCAAGGTAACCTATAAAGTCCAAGTTCCAGCTATGTAACCTAGATAGTCCAATGGCCCGCTAGTTAACCTACATAGTCCAAGTGCCCGCTAGGTAAACTAGATAATCCTAGTGCCCGCTAAGGAACCTACATAGTCCAAGTGCACGCTAGTTAAGCCAGATAGTCCAAGTGCCCGCTAGTTAACCTAGATAGTCCAAGTGCCGCTAGGAAACCTACATAGTGCAAGTGTCCCCTAGTTAACCTACATATTCCAAGTGCCCGCTAGTTAACATAGATAGTCCAAGTGCCCGCTAGGGAACATACATGGTCCAAATGCCCGCTAGGTAACCTAGATAGTGCAAGTGCACGGTATTTAACCTACATAGTACAATTGCCCGCTAGTTGACCTTGATTGTCCAAGTGCCTTCTAGTTAACTTAAATAGTCCAAGTGCCCGCTAGGTAACCTACATAGTCCAAGTGCCCACTAGGTAACCTAAATTATCCAAATGCCCGCTAGGGAAACTACATAGTCCAAGTGCCCGCTAGTTAACCTAGATAGTCCAAGTGCCCGCTAGTAAACCTAGATAGTCCAAGGGCCCGCTAGTTAATCTAGAGAGTCCAAGTGCCCGCTAGTTAACCTACATAGTCCAAGGGCCCTCTAGTTAACCTAGATAGTCCAAGTGCCCGCTAGGGGACTTACATAGTCCAAGTGCCCGCTAGGTAACCTAGATAGTCCAAGTGCCCGCTAGGTAACCTACATAGTCCAAGTGCCCACTAGGTAACCTAAATAATCCAAATGCCCGCTAGGGAAACTACATAGTCCAAGTGCCCGCTAGTTAACCTAGATAGTCCAAGTGCCCGCTAGGGAATCTACATAGTCCAAGGGCCCGCTAGTTAACGTAGATAGTCCAAGTGCCGCTAGTTAATCTACATAGTTCAAGGGCCCGCTAGTTAACCTACATAGTCCAACTACCCGCTAGTTAACCTAGATTGTCCAAGTCCGCTAGTTAACCTACATAGTACAAGTGCCCGCTAGGGAACCAATATAGTCCAAATGCCCGCTAGGGGCCCTAATAGCCCATATGCCCGCTAGTTAACCTAGATAGTCCAAGTGCTCGCTAGTTAACCTAGATAGACCAAGTGCCCGCTAGGGAACCTATCTAGTCCAAGTACCCGCTAGGAAACGTACATAGTCCAAGTGCCCGCTAGGTAACGTACATAGTCCAAGTGCCCGCTAGGTAACGTAGACAGTCCAAGTGCCCGCTAGGGAACGTACATAGTCCAAGTGCCTGCTAGGTAACCTAGATAGTCCAAG
The DNA here is from genome assembly GCF_050624435.1 of Tenrec ecaudatus. Taxonomy (NCBI): domain Eukaryota; kingdom Metazoa; phylum Chordata; class Mammalia; order Afrosoricida; family Tenrecidae; genus Tenrec; species Tenrec ecaudatus. Next base: position 67,057,657 of record NC_134548.1, on the reverse strand, counting down.
TGCCCACTAGTTAACCTACATAGTACACGTTCCCCCTAGGTAACCTAGATAGTCCAAGTGCCCGCTAGTTAACCTAGATTGTCCAAGTGCCCGCTAGTTAACCTAGATTGTCCAAGTGCCCGCTAGTTAACCTACATAGTCCAAGTAACCACTAGGTAACCTAGATAGTCCAAGTGCCCGCTAGGTAACTTACATAGTCCAAATGCCCTCTAGGCAACCTAGATAGTCCAAGTGCCCGTTCGTTAACCTAGATAGCCAAGTGCCCGCTAGGTAACCTAGACAGTCCAAGTGTCTGCTAGGTAACCTACATACTCCAAATGCCCGTTCGTTAACCTACATAGTCCAAGGGCCCACTAGTAACCTAGATCGTCCAAGTGTCCTCTAGTTAACCTACATAGTCCAAATGCACGCTAGTTAACCTACATAGTCCAAGTGCCGCTAGGTAACCTACATAGTGCAAGTGTCCCCTAGTTAACCTACATAGTCCAAGTGCCCGGTAGTTAACATAGATAGTCCAAGTGCCCACTAGTTAACATTTATAGCCAAGTGCCCGCTAGGGAACGTACATAGTCCAAGTGCCCGCTAGGTAACCTAGATAGTGCATATGCCCGGTAGTTAACCTACATAATCCAAGTGCCCGCTAGGTAACCAAGATAGTCCAAGGGCCCGCTGGTTAACCTACATAGTCCAAGTGCCCGGTAGTTAACTTACATAGTCCATGTGCCCGCTCTGGAACCTACATAGTCCAAGTGCCTGCTAGGGAACCTACATAGTTCAAGTGTTCGTAGGGAACATACAGAATCCAAGTGCCCGCTAGGGAATCTACATAGTCCAAGGGCCCGCTAGTTAACGTAGATAGTCCAAGTGCCGCTAGATAATCTATATAGTCCAAGGGCCCTCTAGTTAACCGAAATAGTCCAAGTGCACGCTAGGGAACCTACATAGTCCGAGTCCTGCTAGTTAACCTAGATAGTCCAAGTGCTCGCTAGTTAACTTACATAGTCCAAGGTCAGCTAGTTAACCTAGATAGTCCAAGTGCCCGCTAGTTAACCTACATAGTCCAAAAACCCGCTAGTTAACCTAGATAGTCCAAGTGCCCTCTAGTTAACCTACATAGTCCTAGGGCCCGCTAGTTAACCTAGATATTCCATGTGCCCGCTAGTTAACCTAGATTGTCCAAGTGTCCTCTAGTTAACCTACATAGTCCAAGTGCCCGCTAGGTAACCTAGATAGTCCAAGTGCCCGCTAGGTAACTTACATAGTCCAAATGCCCGCTAGGCAACGTAGATAGTCCAAGTGCCCGTTTGTTAACCTAGATAGCCAAGTGCCCGCTAGGTAACCTAGACAGTCCAAGTGTCTGCTAGGTAACCTACATAGTCCAAATGCCCGTTCATTAACCTACATAGTCCAAGGGCCCACTAGTTAACCTAGATCGTCCATGTGTCCTCTAGTTAACCTACATTGTCCAAATGCATGCTAGTAAACCTACATAGTCCAAGTGCCGCTAGGTAACCTACGTAGTGCAAGTGTCCCCTAGTTAACCTACATAGTCCAAGTGCCCGGTAGTTAACATAGATAGTCCAAGTGCCCACTAGTTAACATATATGGCCAAGTGCCCGCTAGGGAACGTACATAGTCCAAGTGCCCGCTAGGTAACCAAGATAGTCCAAGTGCCCGCTGGTTAACCTACATAATCCAAGTGCCCAGTATTTAACTGACATAGTCCAAGTGCCCGCTCTGGAACCTACATAGTCGAAGGGCCCGCTAGTTATCCTAGATAGTCAAAGTGCCGCTAGATAATCTACATAGTCCAAGGGCCCGCTAGTTAACCTAGATAGTCCAAGTACCCGCTAGTTAACCTAGATCGTCCAAGTGCACGCTAGTTAACCTACTGAGTCCAAGGGCCCGCTAGTTAACCTATATAATCCAAGTGCCCGCTAGGGAACCTACATAGTCAAAGTGCCCGCTAGGGAACCTACATAGTCCAAGTCCCCGCTAGTTAACCTAGATAGTCCAAGTGCCCGCTAGTTAACCTAGATAGTCCAAGTGCCCGCTAGTTAACCAGGATCATCAAAGTGCCCTCTAGTTAACTTACATAGTCCAAAGGCCTGCTAGTTAACCTACATAGAGCAAGGGCCCGCTAGTTAACCTTGATAGTCCAAGTGCCCGCTAGTTAACCTACATAGTCCAAGTTCCCGCTAGGTAACCTAGACAGTCCAAGTGACCATTAGGTTACCTACATAGTCCAAGTGCCCGCTAGGGAACGTACATAGTCCAGGTGCCTGCTAGGTATCCTAGATAGTCCAAGTGCCCGCTAGTTAACCTACATAGTCCAAGTGCATCCTAGGTAAACTACATAGTCCAAGTGCCCACTAGGTAACCTAGACTGTCCAATTACCCCCCAGTTAACCTAGACAGTTCAAGTACCCGAAAGGGAAGCTACATAGTCCAAATGCTCGCTAGGGAACCTACATAGTCCAAGTGCTCGCTAGGCAACCTACATAATCCAAGTGCCCGCTAGGTAACCTTGATAGTCCAATTGCCCATTAGCTAACCTAGATAGTCGAAGTGTCCGCTAGTTAACCTACATAGTCCAAGTGCCCGTTCGTTAACGTAGATAGGTCAAGTGCCTGCTAGGTAACCTAGACAGTCCAAGTGCCCGCTAGGTTACCTACATAGTCCAAGTGCACGTTCATTAACCTAGATAGTCCAAGTGCCTGCTGGTAACCTACATAGTCCAAGGGCCCGCTAGGTAACCTTGATAGTCCAAGTGCCTTCTAGTTAACCTACGTAGTCCAAGTGCCCGCTAGGTAACCTACATAGTCCAAGTGCCCACTAGGTAACCTAATTAATACAAATGCCCGCTAGGGAAACTACATAGTCCAAGTGCCCGCTAGTTAACCTAGATAGTCCAAGTGCCCGCTACGCAACCTACATAGTTCAAGTGCCCGTTCGTTAACCTTGAAGTCCAAGTGCCCGCTAGGTAACCTAGACAGTCCAAGTGCCCGCTAGGTTACCTGCATATTCCAAGTGCCCGTTCGTTAACCTATATAGTCGAAGTGCCTGCTAGGTAACCTAGATAGTCCAAGGGCCCGCTAGTTAACCTACGTAGTCCAAGGGCTCACTTGTTAACTTTGATAGTCCAAGTGCCCGCTAGTTAACCTTGATTGTCCAAGTGCCCGCTAGTTAACCTAGATTGTCCAAGTGCCCGCTAGGGATCCTTCATAATCCAAGTGCCTGCTAGGTAACCTAGAGAGTCCAAGTGCTCGCTAGTTAACCTAGATAGTCCTAGTGCCCGTTAGTTAACCTAGATAGTCCAATTGCCCACTAGGGGACGTACATAGTCCAAGTGCCCGCTAGGTAACCTAGATAGTCCAAGAGCGCGCTAGGGTATGTACATAGTCCAAGTGCCTGCTAGGAAACCTAGATAGTCCAAGTGCCCGCTATTTAACCTACATAGTCAAATTGCCCGCTAGTTAACTTAAGTAGTACAAATGTCTGATAGGGATCCTACATAGTCCAAGTGCCCGCTAGGTAACCTACATAGTCCAAGTGCCCATTCGTTAACCTAGATAGTCAAAGTGCCCGCTAGGTAACCTAGACTGTCCAAGTGCCCGCTAGGTTACCTACATAGTTCAAGTGCCCGTTCGTTAACCTAGATAGTCCAAGTGCCCGCTAGGTTACCTAGACAGTTCTAGTGCCCGCTAGTTAACCTACATAGTCCAAGTGCCCGATAGGGAACCTACATAGTCCATGGGCTCACTTGTTAACTTTGATAGTCCAAGTGCCTGCTAGTTAACCTAGATTGTCCAAGTGCCCGCTAGGGATCCTTCATAATCCAAGTGCCTTCTAGGTAACCTAGATAGTCCAAGTGCTCGCTACTTAACCTAGATAGTCCTAGTGCCCTTTAGTTAACCTAGATAGTCCAATTGCCCAGTAGGGGACGTACATAGTCAATGTGCCTGCTAGGAAACTTAGATAGTCCAAGTGCCCGCTATTTAACCTACATAGTCAAATTTCCCGCTAGTTAACCTAAGTAGTACCAATGTCTGATAGGGATCCTACATAGTCCAAGTGCCCGCTAGGTTACCTAGACAGTCCTAGTGCCCGCTAGTTAACCTACATAGTCCAAGTGCCCGATAGGGAACCTACATAATCCAAGAGCCCGATAGGGAACTTAGATAATCCAAGTGCCCGCTAGGGAACCTAAACAGTCCATGTGCCCGCTAGGCAACCTACATAGTCCAAGTGCCCGTTAGTTAACCTAGATAGTCAAAGTGCCTGCTAGTTAACCTAGATAGTCCAAGTGCCCGCTAGGTAACCTACATAGTCCAAGTTCCCGCTTGGTAAACTTAATAGTCCAAATGCCCGCTAGGGAAACTACATAGTCCAAGTGCCCGCTAGTTAACCTAGATACTCCAAGTGCCTGCAAGTAAACCTACATAATCCATGGGCCAGCTAGTTAACCTACATAGTGCAAGGGCCTGCTAGTTAACCTAGATCGTGCAAGTGTCCTCTAGTTAACCTACATAGTCCAAATGCACGCTAGTTAACCTACATAGTCCAGGTGCCGTTAGGTAACCTACATAGTGCAAGTGTCCCCTAGTTAACCTACATAGTCCAAGTGCCCGGTAGTTAACATAGATAGTCCAAGTGCCCACTAGTTAACATATATGGCCAAGTGCCCGCTAGGGAACGTACATAGTCCAAGTGCCCGCTAGGTAACCAAGATAGTCCAAGGGCCCGCTGGTTAACCTACATAATCCAAGTGCCCAGTATTTAACTGACATAGTCCAAGTGCCCGCTCTGGAACCTACATAGTCCAAGTGCCTGCTAGGGAACCTACATAGTTCAAGTGTCCGTAGGGAACATACAGAATCCAAGTGCCCGCCAGGGAATCTACATAGTCCAAGGGCCCGCTAGTTAACCTAGATAGTCAAAGTGCCGCTAGATAATCTACATAGTCCAAGGGCCCGCTAGTTAACCTACATAGTCCAAGTACCCGCTAGTTAAGCTAGATCGTCCAAGTGCACGCTAGTTAACCTACTTAGTCCAAGGGCCCGCTAGTTAACCTATATAATCCAAGTGCCCGCTAGGGAACCTACATAGTCAAAGTGCCCGCTAGGGAACCTACATAGTCCAAGTCCCCGCTAGTTAACCTTGATCATCCAAGTGCCCGCTAGTTAACCTACATAGTCCAAGTGCCTGATAGGGAACCTACATTGTCCAAGTGCCCGCAGAGGAACCTATATAGTCCAAGTGCCCATTAGGGAACATAGATAGTCCAAGTGCCCTTAGGAAACCTATATAGTCCAAGTGCCCGCTTGGGAACCTACATAGTCAAAGTGCCCGCTAGGGAACCTGCATTGTGCAAGTGCCCGCTTGTTAACCTAGATAGTCCAAGTGCCCGCTAGTTAACCTAGATAGTCTAATTTCTCGATAGTTAACCTACATAGTCCAAGGTCAGCTAGTTAACCTAGATAGTCCAAGTGCCCGCTAGTTAACCTACATAGTCCAAGGGCCCTCTAGTTAACCTAGATAGTCCAAGTGCCCGCTAGGGGACTTACATAGTCCAAGTGCCCGCTAGGTAACCTAGATAGTCCAAGTGCCCGCTAGGTAACCTACATAGTCCAAGTGCCCACTAGGTAACCTAAATAATCCAAATGCCCGCTAGGGAAACTACATAGTCCAAGTGCCCGCTAGTTAACCTAGATAGTCCAAGTGCCCGCTAGGGAATCTACATAGTCCAAGGGCCCGCTAGTTAACGTAGATAGTCCAAGTGCCGCTAGTTAATCTACATAGTTCAAGGGCCCGCTAGTTAACCTACATAGTCCAACTACCCGCTAGTTAACCTAGATTGTCCAAGTCCGCTAGTTAACCTACATAGTACAAGTGCCCGCTAGGGAACCAATATAGTCCAAATGCCCGCTAGGGGCCCTAATAGCCCATATGCCCGCTAGTTAACCTAGATAGTCCAAGTGCTCGCTAGTTAACCTAGATAGACCAAGTGCCCGCTAGGGAACCTATCTAGTCCAAGTACCCGCTAGGAAACGTACATAGTCCAAGTGCCCGCTAGGTAACGTACATAGTCCAAGTGCCCGCTAGGTAACGTAGACAGTCCAAGTGCCCGCTAGGGAACGTACATAGTCCAAGTGCCTGCTAGGTAACCTAGATAGTCCAAGTGCCCACAAGTTAACCTACATAGTACAGGTTCCCCCTAGGTAACCTAGATAGTCCAAGTGCCCGCTAGTTAACCTAGATTATCCAAGTGCCCGCTAGTTAACCTAGATTGTCCAAGTGCCCGCTAGTTAACCTACATAGTCCAAGTAACCACTAGGTAACCTAGATAGTCCAAGTGCCCGCTAGGTAACTTACATAGTCCAAATGCCCTCTAGGCAACCTAGATAGTCCAAGTGCCCGTTCGTTAACCTAGATAGCCAAGTGCCCGCTAGGTAACCTAGACAGTCCAAGTGTCTGCTAGGTAACCTACATACTCCAAATGCCCGTTCGTTAACCTACATAGTCCAAGGGCCCACTAGTAACCTAGATCGTCCAAGTGTCCTCTAGTTAACCTACATAGTCCAAATGCACGCTAGTTAACCTACATAGTCCAAGTGCCGCTAGGTAACCTACATAGTGCAAGTGTCCCCTAGTTAACCTACATAGTCCAAGTGCCCGGTAGTTAACATAGATAGTCCAAGTGCCCACTAGTTAACATTTATAGCCAAGTGCCCGCTAGGGAACGTACATAGTCCAAGTGCCCGCTAGGTAACCTAGATAGTGCATATGCCCGGTAGTTAACCTACATAATCCAAGTGCCCGCTAGGTAACCAAGATAGTCCAAGGGCCCGCTGGTTAACCTACATAGTCCAAGTGCCCGGTAGTTAACTTACATAGTCCATGTGCCCGCTCTGGAACCTACATAGTCCAAGTGCCTGCTAGGGAACCTACATAGTTCAAGTGTTCGTAGGGAACATACAGAATCCAAGTGCCCGCTAGGGAATCTACATAGTCCAAGGGCCCGCTAGTTAACGTAGATAGTCCAAGTGCCGCTAGATAATCTATATAGTCCAAGGGCCCTCTAGTTAACCGAAATAGTCCAAGTGCACGCTAGGGAACCTACATAGTCCGAGTCCTGCTAGTTAACCTAGATAGTCCAAGTGCTCGCTAGTTAACTTACATAGTCCAAGGTCAGCTAGTTAACCTAGATAGTCCAAGTGCCCGCTAGTTAACCTACATAGTCCAAAAACCCGCTAGTTAACCTAGATAGTCCAAGTGCCCTCTAGTTAACCTACATAGTCCTAGGGCCCGCTAGTTAACCTAGATATTCCATGTGCCCGCTAGTTAACCTAGATTGTCCAAGTGTCCTCTAGTTAACCTACATAGTCCAAGTGCCCGCTAGGTAACCTAGATAGTCCAAGTGCCCGCTAGGTAACTTACATAGTCCAAATGCCCGCTAGGCAACGTAGATAGTCCAAGTGCCCGTTTGTTAACCTAGATAGCCAAGTGCCCGCTAGGTAACCTAGACAGTCCAAGTGTCTGCTAGGTAACCTACATAGTCCAAATGCCCGTTCATTAACCTACATAGTCCAAGGGCCCACTAGTTAACCTAGATCGTCCATGTGTCCTCTAGTTAACCTACATTGTCCAAATGCATGCTAGTAAACCTACATAGTCCAAGTGCCGCTAGGTAACCTACGTAGTGCAAGTGTCCCCTAGTTAACCTACATAGTCCAAGTGCCCGGTAGTTAACATAGATAGTCCAAGTGCCCACTAGTTAACATATATGGCCAAGTGCCCGCTAGGGAACGTACATAGTCCAAGTGCCCGCTAGGTAACCAAGATAGTCCAAGTGCCCGCTGGTTAACCTACATAATCCAAGTGCCCAGTATTTAACTGACATAGTCCAAGTGCCCGCTCTGGAACCTACATAGTCGAAGGGCCCGCTAGTTATCCTAGATAGTCAAAGTGCCGCTAGATAATCTACATAGTCCAAGGGCCCGCTAGTTAACCTAGATAGTCCAAGTACCCGCTAGTTAACCTAGATCGTCCAAGTGCACGCTAGTTAACCTACTGAGTCCAAGGGCCCGCTAGTTAACCTATATAATCCAAGTGCCCGCTAGGGAACCTACATAGTCAAAGTGCCCGCTAGGGAACCTACATAGTCCAAGTCCCCGCTAGTTAACCTAGATAGTCCAAGTGCCCGCTAGTTAACCTAGATAGTCCAAGTGCCCGCTAGTTAACCAGGATCATCAAAGTGCCCTCTAGTTAACTTACATAGTCCAAAGGCCTGCTAGTTAACCTACATAGAGCAAGGGCCCGCTAGTTAACCTTGATAGTCCAAGTGCCCGCTAGTTAACCTACATAGTCCAAGTTCCCGCTAGGTAACCTAGACAGTCCAAGTGACCATTAGGTTACCTACATAGTCCAAGTGCCCGCTAGGGAACGTACATAGTCCAGGTGCCTGCTAGGTATCCTAGATAGTCCAAGTGCCCGCTAGTTAACCTACATAGTCCAAGTGCATCCTAGGTAAACTACATAGTCCAAGTGCCCACTAGGTAACCTAGACTGTCCAATTACCCCCCAGTTAACCTAGACAGTTCAAGTACCCGAAAGGGAAGCTACATAGTCCAAATGCTCGCTAGGGAACCTACATAGTCCAAGTGCTCGCTAGGCAACCTACATAATCCAAGTGCCCGCTAGGTAACCTTGATAGTCCAATTGCCCATTAGCTAACCTAGATAGTCGAAGTGTCCGCTAGTTAACCTACATAGTCCAAGTGCCCGTTCGTTAACGTAGATAGGTCAAGTGCCTGCTAGGTAACCTAGACAGTCCAAGTGCCCGCTAGGTTACCTACATAGTCCAAGTGCACGTTCATTAACCTAGATAGTCCAAGTGCCCGCTGGTAACCTACATAGTCCAAGGGCCCGCTAGGTAACCTTGATAGTCCAAGTGCCTTCTAGTTAACCTACGTAGTCCAAGTGCCCGCTAGGTAACCTACATAGTCCAAGTGCCCACTAGGTAACCTAATTAATCCAAATGCCCGCTAGGGAAACTACATAGTCCAAGTGCCCGCTAGTTAACCTAGATAGTCCAAGTGCCCGCTACGCAACCTACATAGTTCAAGTGCCCGTTCGTTAACCTTGAAGTCCAAGTGCCCGCTAGGTAACCTAGACAGTCCAAGTGCCCGCTAGGTTACCTGCATATTCCAAGTGCCCGTTCGTTAACCTATATAGTCGAAGTGCCTGCTAGGTAACCTAGATAGTCCAAGGGCCCGCTAGTTAACCTACGTAGTCCAAGGGCTCACTTGTTAACTTTGATAGTCCAAGTGCCCGCTAGTTAACCTTGATTGTCCAAGTGCCCGCTAGTTAACCTAGATTGTCCAAGTGCCCGCTAGGGATCCTTCATAATCCAAGTGCCTGCTAGGTAACCTAGAGAGTCCAAGTGCTCGCTAGTTAACCTAGATAGTCCTAGTGCCCGTTAGTTAACCTAGATAGTCCAATTGCCCACTAGGGGACGTACATAGTCCAAGTGCCCGCTAGGTAACCTAGATAGTCCAAGAGCGCGCTAGGGTATGTACATAGTCCAAGTGCCTGCTAGGAAACCTAGATAGTCCAAGTGCCCGCTATTTAACCTACATAGTCAAATTGCCCGCTAGTTAACTTAAGTAGTACAAATGTCTGATAGGGATCCTACATAGTCCAAGTGCCCGCTAGGTAACCTACATAGTCCAAGTGCCCATTCGTTAACCTAGATAGTCAAAGTGCCCGCTAGGTAACCTAGACTGTCCAAGTGCCCGCTAGGTTACCTACATAGTTCAAGTGCCCGTTCGTTAACCTAGATAGTCCAAGTGCCCGCTAGGTTACCTAGACAGTTCTAGTGCCCGCTAGTTAACCTACATAGTCCAAGTGCCCGATAGGGAACCTACATAGTCCATGGGCTCACTTGTTAACTTTGATAGTCCAAGTGCCCGCTAGTTAACCTAGATTGTCCAAGTGCCCGCTAGGGATCCTTCATAATCCAAGTGCCTTCTAGGTAACCTAGATACTCCAAGTGCTCGCTACTTAACCTAGATAGTCCTAGTGCCCTTTAGTTAACCTAGATAGTCCAATTGCCCAGTAGGGGACGTACATAGTCAATGTGCCTGCTAGGAAACTTAGATAGTCCAAGTGCCCGCTATTTAACCTACATAGTCAAATTTCCCGCTAGTTAACCTAAGTAGTACCAATGTCTGATAGGGATCCTACATAGTCCAAGTGCCCGCTAGGTTACCTAGACAGTCCTAGTGCCCGCTAGTTAACCTACATAGTCCAAGTGCCCGATAGGGAACCTACATAATCCAAGAGCCCGATAGGGAACTTAGATAATCCAAGTGCCCGCTAGGGAACCTAAACAGTCCATGTGCCCGCTAGGCAACCTACATAGTCCAAGTGCCCGTTAGTTAACCTAGATAGTCAAAGTGCCTGCTAGTTAACCTAGATAGTCCAAGTGCCCGCTAGGTAACCTACATAGTCCAAGTTCCCGCTTGGTAAACTTAATAGTCCAAATGCCCGCTAGGGAAACTACATAGTCCAAGTGCCCGCTAGTTAACCTAGATACTCCAAGTGCCTGCAAGTAAACCTACATAATCCATGGGCCAGCTAGTTAACCTACATAGTGCAAGGGCCTGCTAGTTAACCTAGATCGTGCAAGTGTCCTCTAGTTAACCTACATAGTCCAAATGCACGCTAGTTAACCTACATAGTCCAGGTGCCGTTAGGTAACCTACATAGTGCAAGTGTCCCCTAGTTAACCTACATAGTCCAAGTGCCCGGTAGTTAACATAGATAGTCCAAGTGCCCACTAGTTAACATATATGGCCAAGTGCCCGCTAGGGAACGTACATAGTCCAAGTGCCCGCTAGGTAACCAAGATAGTCCAAGGGCCCGCTGGTTAACCTACATAATCCAAGTGCCCAGTATTTAACTGACATAGTCCAAGTGCCCGCTCTGGAACCTACATAGTCCAAGTGCCTGCTAGGGAACCTACATAGTTCAAGTGTCCGTAGGGAACATACAGAATCCAAGTGCCCGCCAGGGAATCTACATAGTCCAAGGGCCCGCTAGTTAACCTAGATAGTCAAAGTGCCGCTAGATAATCTACATAGTCCAAGGGCCCGCTAGTTAACCTACATAGTCCAAGTACCCGCTAGTTAAGCTAGATCGTCCAAGTGCACGCTAGTTAACCTACTTAGTCCAAGGGCCCGCTAGTTAACCTATATAATCCAAGTGCCCGCTAGGGAACCTACATAGTCAAAGTGCCCGCTAGGGAACCTACATAGTCCAAGTCCCCGCTAGTTAACCTTGATCATCCAAGTGCCCGCTAGTTAACCTACATAGTCCAAGTGCCTGATAGGGAACCTACATTGTCCAAGTGCCCGCAGAGGAACCTATATAGTCCAAGTGCCCATTAGGGAACATAGATAGTCCAAGTGCCCTTAGGAAACCTATATAGTCCAAGTGCCCGCTTGGGAACCTACATAGTCAAAGTGCCCGCTAGGGAACCTGCATTGTGCAAGTGCCCGCTTGTTAACCTAGATAGTCCAAGTGCCCGCTAGTTAACCTAGATAGTCTAATTTCTCGATAGTTAACCTACATAGTCCAAGGTCAGCTAGTTAACCTAGATAGTCCAAGTGCCCGCTAGTTAACCTACATAGTCCAAGGGCCCTCTAGTTAACCTAGATAGTCCAAGTGCCCGCTAGGGGACTTACATAGTCCAAGTGCCCGCTAGGTAACCTAGATAGTCCAAGTGCCCGCTAGGTAACCTACATAGTCCAAGTGCCCACTAGGTAACCTAAATAATCCAAATGCCCGCTAGGGAAACTACATAGTCCAAGTGCCCGCTAGTTAACCTAGATAGTCCAAGTGCCCGCTAGGGAATCTACATAGTCCAAGGGCCCGCTAGTTAACGTAGATAGTCCAAGTGCCGCTAGTTAATCTACATAGTTCAAGGGCCCGCTAGTTAACCTACATAGTCCAACTACCCGCTAGTTAACCTAGATTGTCCAAGTCCGCTAGTTAACCTACATAGTACAAGTGCCCGCTAGGGAACCAATATAGTCCAAATGCCCGCTAGGGGCCCTAATAGCCCATATGCCCGCTAGTTAACCTAGATAGTCCAAGTGCTCGCTAGTTAACCTAGATAGACCAAGTGCCCGCTAGGGAACCTATCTAGTCCAAGTACCCGCTAGGAAACGTACATAGTCCAAGTGCCCGCTAGGTAACGTACATAGTCCAAGTGCCCGCTAGGTAACGTAGACAGTCCAAGTGCCCGCTAGGGAACGTACATAGTCCAAGTGCCTGCTAGGTAACCTAGATAGTCCAAGTGCCCACAAGTTAACCTACATAGTACAGGTTCCCCCTAGGTAACCTAGATAGTCCAAGTGCCCGCTAGTTAACCTAGATTATCCAAGTGCCCGCTAGTTAACCTAGATTGTCCAAGTGCCCGCTAGTTAACCTACATAGTCCAAGTAACCACTAGGTAACCTAGATAGTCCAAGTGCCCGCTAGGTAACTTACATAGTCCAAATGCCCTCTAGGCAACCTAGATAGTCCAAGTGCCCGTTCGTTAACCTAGATAGCCAAGTGCCCGCTAGGTAACCTAGACAGTCCAAGTGTCTGCTAGGTAACCTACATACTCCAAATGCCCGTTCGTTAACCTACATAGTCCAAGGGCCCACTAGTAACCTAGATCGTCCAAGTGTCCTCTAGTTAACCTACATAGTCCAAATGCACGCTAGTTAACCTACATAGTCCAAGTGCCGCTAGGTAACCTACATAGTGCAAGTGTCCCCTAGTTAACCTACATAGTCCAAGTGCCCGGTAGTTAACATAGATAGTCCAAGTGCCCACTAGTTAACATTTATAGCCAAGTGCCCGCTAGGGAACGTACATAGTCCAAGTGCCCGCTAGGTAACCTAGATAGTGCATATGCCCGGTAGTTAACCTACATAATCCAAGTGCCCGCTAGGTAACCAAGATAGTCCAAGGGCCCGCTGGTTAACCTACATAGTCCAAGTGCCCGGTAGTTAACTTACATAGTCCATGTGCCCGCTCTGGAACCTACATAGTCCAAGTGCCTGCTAGGGAACCTACATAGTTCAAGTGTTCGTAGGGAACATACAGAATCCAAGTGCCCGCTAGGGAATCTACATAGTCCAAGGGCCCGCTAGTTAACGTAGATAGTCCAAGTGCCGCTAGATAATCTATATAGTCCAAGGGCCCTCTAGTTAACCGAAATAGTCCAAGTGCACGCTAGGGAACCTACATAGTCCGAGTCCTGCTAGTTAACCTAGATAGTCCAAGTGCTCGCTAGTTAACTTACATAGTCCAAGGTCAGCTAGTTAACCTAGATAGTCCAAGTGCCCGCTAGTTAACCTACATAGTCCAAAAACCCGCTAGTTAACCTAGATAGTCCAAGTGCCCTCTAGTTAACCTACATAGTCCTAGGGCCCGCTAGTTAACCTAGATATTCCATGTGCCCGCTAGTTAACCTAGATTGTCCAAGTGTCCTCTAGTTAACCTACATAGTCCAAGTGCCCGCTAGGTAACCTAGATAGTCCAAGTGCCCGCTAGGTAACTTACATAGTCCAAATGCCCGCTAGGCAACGTAGATAGTCCAAGTGCCCGTTTGTTAACCTAGATAGCCAAGTGCCCGCTAGGTAACCTAGACAGTCCAAGTGTCTGCTAGGTAAACTACATAGTCCAAATGCCCGTTCATTAACCTACATAGTCCAAGGGCCCACTAGTTAACCTAGATCGTCCATGTGTCCTCTAGTTAACCTACATTGTCCAAATGCATGCTAGTAAACCTACATAGTCCAAGTGCCGCTAGGTAACCTACGTAGTGCAAGTGTCCCCTAGTTAACCTACATAGTCCAAGTGCCCGGTAGTTAACATAGATAGTCCAAGTGCCCACTAGTTAACATATATGGCCAAGTGCCCGCTAGGGAACGTACATAGTCCAAGTGCCCGCTAGGTAACCAAGATAGTCCAAGTGCCCGCTGGTTAACCTACATAATCCAAGTGCCCAGTATTTAACTGACATAGTCCAAGTGCCCGCTCTGGAACCTACATAGTCGAAGGGCCCGCTAGTTATCCTAGATAGTCAAAGTGCCGCTAGATAATCTACATAGTCCAAGGGCCCGCTAGTTAACCTAGATAGTCCAAGTACCCGCTAGTTAACCTAGATCGTCCAAGTGCACGCTAGTTAACCTACTGAGTCCAAGGGCCCGCTAGTTAACCTATATAATCCAAGTGCCCGCTAGGGAACCTACATAGTCAAAGTGCCCGCTAGGGAACCTACATAGTCCAAGTCCCCGCTAGTTAACCTAGATAGTCCAAGTGCCCGCTAGTTAACCTAGATAGTCCAAGTGCCCGCTAGTTAACCAGGATCATCAAAGTGCCCTCTAGTTAACTTACATAGTCCAAAGGCCTGCTAGTTAACCTACATAGAGCAAGGGCCCGCTAGTTAACCTTGATAGTCCAAGTGCCCGCTAGTTAACCTACATAGTCCAAGTTCCCGCTAGGTAACCTAGACAGTCCAAGTGACCATTAGGTTACCTACATAGTCCAAGTGCCCGCTAGGGAACGTACATAGTCCAGGTGCCTGCTAGGTATCCTAGATAGTCCAAGTGCCCGCTAGTTAACCTACATAGTCCAAGTGCATCCTAGGTAAACTACATAGTCCAAGTGCCCACTAGGTAACCTAGACTGTCCAATTACCCCCCAGTTAACCTAGACAGTTCAAGTACCCGAAAGGGAAGCTACATAGTCCAAATGCTCGCTAGGGAACCTACATAGTCCAAGTGCTCGCTAGGCAACCTACATAATCCAAGTGCCCGCTAGGTAACCTTGATAGTCCAATTGCCCATTAGCTAACCTAGATAGTCGAAGTGTCCGCTAGTTAACCTACATAGTCCAAGTGCCCGTTCGTTAACGTAGATAGGTCAAGTGCCTGCTAGGTAACCTAGACAGTCCAAGTGCCCGCTAGGTTACCTACATAGTCCAAGTGCACGTTCATTAACCTAGATAGTCCAAGTGCCCGCTGGTAACCTACATAGTCCAAGGGCCCGCTAGGTAACCTTGATAGTCCAAGTGCCTTCTAGTTAACCTACGTAGTCCAAGTGCCCGCTAGGTAACCTACATAGTCCAAGTGCCCACTAGGTAACCTAATTAATCCAAATGCCCGCTAGGGAAACTACATAGTCCAAGTGCCCGCTAGTTAACCTAGATAGTCCAAGTGCCCGCTACGCAACCTACATAGTTCAAGTGCCCGTTCGTTAACCTTGAAGTCCAAGTGCCCGCTAGGTAACCTAGACAGTCCAAGTGCCCGCTAGGTTACCTGCATATTCCAAGTGCCCGTTCGTTAACCTATATAGTCGAAGTGCCTGCTAGGTAACCTAGATAGTCCAAGGGCCCGCTAGTTAACCTACGTAGTCCAAGGGCTCACTTGTTAACTTTGATAGTCCAAGTGCCCGCTAGTTAACCTTGATTGTCCAAGTGCCCGCTAGTTAACCTAGATTGTCCAAGTGCCCGCTAGGGATCCTTCATAATCCAAGTGCCTGCTAGGTAACCTAGAGAGTCCAAGTGCTCGCTAGTTAACCTAGATAGTCCTAGTGCCCGTTAGTTAACCTAGATAGTCCAATTGCCCACTAGGGGACGTACATAGTCCAAGTGCCCGCTAGGTAACCTAGATAGTCCAAGAGCGCGCTAGGGTATGTACATAGTCCAAGTGCCTGCTAGGAAACCTAGATAGTCCAAGTGCCCGCTATTTAACCTACATAGTCAAATTGCCCGCTAGTTAACTTAAGTAGTACAAATGTCTGATAGGGATCCTACATAGTCCAAGTGCCCGCTAGGTAACCTACATAGTCCAAGTGCCCATTCGTTAACCTAGATAGTCAAAGTGCCCGCTAGGTAACCTAGACTGTCCAAGTGCCCGCTAGGTTACCTACATAGTTCAAGTGCCCGTTCGTTAACCTAGATAGTCCAAGTGCCCGCTAGGTTACCTAGACAGTTCTAGTGCCCGCTAGTTAACCTACATAGTCCAAGTGCCCGATAGGGAACCTACATAGTCCATGGGCTCACTTGTTAACTTTGATAGTCCAAGTGCCCGCTAGTTAACCTAGATTGTCCAAGTGCCCGCTAGGGATCCTTCATAATCCAAGTGCCTTCTAGGTAACCTAGATAGTCCAAGTGCTCGCTACTTAACCTAGATAGTCCTAGTGCCCTTTAGTTAACCTAGATAGTCCAATTGCCCAGTAGGGGACGTACATAGTCAATGTGCCTGCTAGGAAACTTAGATAGTCCAAGTGCCCGCTATTTAACCTACATAGTCAAATTTCCCGCTAGTTAACCTAAGTAGTACCAATGTCTGATAGGGATCCTACATAGTCCAAGTGCCCGCTAGGTTACCTAGACAGTCCTAGTGCCCGCTAGTTAACCTACATAGTCCAAGTGCCCGATAGGGAACCTACATAATCCAAGAGCCCGATAGGGAACTTAGATAATCCAAGTGCCCGCTAGGGAACCTAAACAGTCCATGTGCCCGCTAGGCAACCTACATAGTCCAAGTGCCCGTTAGTTAACCTAGATAGTCAAAGTGCCTGCTAGTTAACCTAGATAGTCCAAGTGCCCGCTAGGTAACCTACATAGTCCAAGTTCCCGCTTGGTAAACTTAATAGTCCAAATGCCCGCTAGGGAAACTACATAGTCCAAGTGCCCGCTAGTTAACCTAGATACTCCAAGTGCCTGCAAGTAAACCTACATAATCCATGGGCCAGCTAGTTAACCTACATAGTGCAAGGTCCCGCTAGTTAACCTAGATCGTGCAAGTGTCCTCTAGTTAACCTACATAGTCCAAATGCACGCTAGTTAACCTACATAGTCCAGGTGCCGTTAGGTAACCTACATAGTGCAAGTGTCCCCTAGTTAACCTACATAGTCCAAGTGCCCGGTAGTTAACATAGATAGTCCAAGTGCCCACTAGTTAACATATATGGCCAAGTGCCCGCTAGGGAACGTACATAGTCCAAGTGCCCGCTAGGTAACCAAGATAGTCCAAGGGCCCGCTGGTTAACCTACATAATCCAAGTGCCCAGTATTTAACTGACATAGTCCAAGTGCCCGCTCTGGAACCTACATAGTCCAAGTGCCTGCTAGGGAACCTACATAGTTCAAGTGTCCGTAGGGAACATACAGAATCCAAGTGCCCGCCAGGGAATCTACATAGTCCAAGGGCCCGCTAGTTAACCTAGATAGTCAAAGTGCCGCTAGATAATCTACATAGTCCAAGGGCCCGCTAGTTAACCTACATAGTCCAAGTACCCGCTAGTTAAGCTAGATCGTCCAAGTGCACGCTAGTTAACCTACTTAGTCCAAGGGCCCGCTAGTTAACCTATATAATCCAAGTGCCCGCTAGGGAACCTACATAGTCAAAGTGCCCGCTAGGGAACCTACATAGTCCAAGTCCCCGCTAGTTAACCTAGATAGTCCAAGTGCCCGCTAGTTAACCTTGATCATCCAAGTGCCCGCTAGTTAACCTACATAGTCCAAGTGCCTGATAGGGAACCTACATTGTCCAAGTGCCCGCAGAGGAACCTATATAGTCCAAGTGCCCATTAGGGAACATAGATAGTCCAAGTGCCCTTAGGAAACCTATATAGTCCAAGTGCCCGCTTGGGAACCTACATAGTCAAAGTGCCCACTAGGGAACCTGCATTGTGCAAGTGCCCGCTTGTTAACCTAGATAGTCCAAGTGCCCGCTAGTTAACCTACAGAGTCCCAGAACCTGCTAGTTAACCTAGATAGTCCAAGTGCCCGCTAGTTAACCTACATAGTCCAAGGGCCCGCTAGTTAACCTAGATATTCCATGTGTCCGCTAGTTAACCTAGATCGTCCAAGTGTACGCTAGTTAACCTACATAGTCCATGTTCCCGTTAGGTAACCTAGATAGTACAAGTGCCCGCAAGGTAACCTACATAGTCCAAGTGCCCGCTAGGTAACCTAGATATTCCAAGTTCCTGTTAGGTAACCTAGACAATCCAAGTGCCCTTTATGTAACCTATATAGTCCAAGTGCCCTTTCGTTAACCTAGATAGTCCAAGTGCCCGCTAGGTAACCTACATAGTCCAAGTTCCCGCTAGGTAACATAGATAGTCCAAGTGCCCATTACCTAACCTAGATAATCCAATTGCCCGCTATGGAACATATATAGTCCAAGTGCCCATTCGTTAACCAAGAAGTCGAAGTGCCCGCTAGGTAACCTACATAGTCCAAATGCCCGTTCGGTAACCTACATAGTCCAAGTGCCCGCTAGGTAACCTAGATAGTGCAAGTGCCCGCTAGGTAACCTACATAGTCCAAGTGCACGCTAGTTAAGCCAGATAGTCCAAGTGCCCGCTAGTTAACCTAGATAGTCCAAGTGCCGCTAGGAAACCTACATAGTGCAAGTGTCCCCTAGTTAACCTACATATTCCAAGTGCCCGCTAGTTAACATAGATAGTCCAAGTGCCCGCTAGGGAACATACATGGTCCAAATGCCCGCTAGGTAACCTAGATAGTGCAAGTGCACGGTATTTAACCTACATAGTACAATTGCCCGCTAGTTGACCTTGATTGTCCAAGTGCCTTCTAGTTAACTTAAATAGTCCAAGTGCCCGCTAGGTAACCTACATAGTCCAAGTGCCCACTAGGTAACCTAAATTATCCAAATGCCCGCTAGGGAAACTACATAGTCCAAGTGCCCGCTAGTTAACCTAGATAGTCCAAGTGCCCGCTAGTAAACCTAGATAGTCCAAGGGCCCGCTAGTTAATCTAGAGAGTCCAAGTGCCCGCTAGTTAACCTACATAGTCCAAGGGCCCTCTAGTTAACCTAGATAGTCCAAGTGCCCGCTAGGGGACTTACATAGTCCAAGTGCCCGCTAGGTAACCTAGATAGTCCAAGTGCCCGCTAGGTAACCTACATAGTCCAAGTGCCCACTAGGTAACCTAAATAATCCAAATGCCCGCTAGGGAACCTACATAGTCCAAGTGCCCGCTAGTTAACCTAGATAGTCCAAGTGCCCGCTAGGGAATCTACATAGTCCAAGGGCCCGCTAGTTAACGTAGATAGTCCAAGTGCCGCTAGTTAATCTACATAGTTCAAGGGCCCGCTAGTTAACCTACATAGTCCAACTACCCGCTAGTTAACCTAGATTGTCCAAGTCCGCTAGTTAACCTACATAGTACAAGTGCCCGCTAGGGAACCAATATAGTCCAAATGCCCGCTAGGGGCCCTAATAGCCCATATGCCCGCTAGTTAACCTAGATAGTCCAAGTGCTCGCTAGTTAACCTAGATAGACCAAGTGCCCGCTAGGGAACCTATCTAGTCCAAGTACCCGCTAGGAAACGTACATAGTCCAAGTGCCCGCTAGGTAACGTACATAGTCCAAGTGCACGCT
Source organism: Tenrec ecaudatus (assembly GCF_050624435.1). Taxonomy (NCBI): domain Eukaryota; kingdom Metazoa; phylum Chordata; class Mammalia; order Afrosoricida; family Tenrecidae; genus Tenrec; species Tenrec ecaudatus. Next base: position 67,038,176 of record NC_134548.1, on the reverse strand, counting down.
AGGTAACGTAGACAGTCCAAGTGACCGCTAGGGAACGTACATAGTCCAAGTGCCTGCTAGGTAACCTAGATAGTCCAAGTGCCCACTAGTTAACCTACATAGTACACGTTCCCCCTAGGTAACCTAGATAGTCCAAGTGCCCGCTAGTTAACCTAGATTGTCCAAGTGCCCGCTAGTTAACCTAGATTGTCCAAGTACCCGCTAGTTAACCTACATAGTCCAAGTAACCACTAGGTAACCTAGATAGTCCAAGTGCCCGCTAGGTAACTTACATAGTCCAAATGCCCTCTAGGCAACCTAGATAGTCCAAGTGCCCGTTCGTTAACCTAGATAGCCAAGTGCCCGCTAGGTAACCTAGACAGTCCAAGTGTCTGCTAGGTAACCTACATACTCCAAATGCCCGTTCGTTAACCTACATAGTCCAAGGGCCCACTAGTAACCTAGATCGTCCAAGTGTCCTCTAGTTAACCTACATAGTCCAAATGCACGCTAGTTAACCTACATAGTCCAAGTGCCGCTAGGTAACCTACATAGTGCAAGTGTCCCCTAGTTAACCTACATAGTCCAAGTGCCCGGTAGTTAACATAGATAGTCCAAATGCCCACTAGTTAACATTTATAGCCAAGTGCCCGCTAGGGAACGTACATAGTCCAAGTGCCCGCTAGGTAACCTAGATAGTGCATATGCCCGGTAGTTAACCTACATAATCCAAGTGCCCGCTAGGTAACCAAGATAGTCCAAGGGCCCGCTGGTTAACCTACATAGTCCAAGTGCCCGGTAGTTAACTTACATAGTCCATGTGCCCGCTCTGGAACCTACATAGTCCAAGTGCCTGCTAGGGAACCTACATAGTTCAAGTGTTCGTAGGGAACATACAGAATCCAAGTGCCCGCTAGGGAATCTACATAGTCCAAGGGCCCGCTAGTTAACGTAGATAGTCCAAGTGCCGCTAGATAATCTATATAGTCCAAGGGCCCTCTAGTTAACCGAAATAGTCCAAGTGCACGCTAGGGAACCTACATAGTCCGAGTCCTGCTAGTTAACCTAGATAGTCCAAGTGCTCGCTAGTTAACTTACATAGTCCAAGGTCAGCTAGTTAACCTAGATAGTCCAAGTGCCCGCTAGTTAACCTACATAGTCCAAAAACCCGCTAGTTAACCTAGATAGTCCAAGTGCCCTCTAGTTAACCTACATAGTCCTAGGGCCCGCTAGTTAACCTAGATATTCCATGTGCCCGCTAGTTAACCTAGATTGTCAAAGTGCCCGCTAGTTTACCTAAGTAGTACAAATGCCTGATAGGCATCCTACATAGTCCAAGTGCCCGCTAGTTAACCTACATAATCCAAGTCCCCGCTAGGTAACCTAGACAGTCCAAGTGACCATTATGTTACCTACCTAGTCCAAGTGCCCGCTGGGTAACCTAGATAGTCCAAGTGCCCGCTAGTTAACCTACATACTCCAAGTGCCTGCTAGGTAAACTACATAGTCCAAGTGCCCACTAGGTAACCTAGATAGCCCAATTGCCCGCTAGTTAACCTAGACAGTCCAAGTACCCGATAGGGAACCTACATAGTCCACGTGCCCGCTGGGAACCTACATAGTCCAAGAGCTCGCTAGGGAACCTACATAGTCCAAGTGCCCGTTAGTTAACCTAGATAGTCAAAGTGCCTGCTAGGTAACCTAAATAATCCAAGTGCCTGCTAGGGAACCTACATAGTCCAAGTGCCTGCTAGGTAACCTAGATAGTCCAATTGCCCGTTAGCTAACCTACATAGTCGAAGTGTCCGCTAGTTACCCTACATAGTCCAAGTGCCCGTTCGTTAACCTAGATAGTCCAAGTGCCCGCTAGGTAACCTAAGTAGTCCAAATGTCCGATAGGGATCCTACATAGTCCAAGTGCCCGCTGGTAATCTACATAGTCCAAGTGCCCGTTCGTTAACCTAGATAGGCCAAGTGCCCGCTAGATATCCTAGACAGTCCAAGTGCCCGCTAGGTTACCTACATAGTCCAAGGGCCCGCTAGGTAACCTTGATAGTCCAAGTGCCTTCTAGTTAACCTACATAGTCCAAGTGCCCGCTAGGTAACCTACATAGTCCAAGTGCCCACTAGGTAACCTAAATAATCCAAATGGCCGCTAGGGAAACTACATAGTCCAAGTGCCCGCTAGTTAACCTAGATAGTCCAAGTGCCCACTAGTTAACCTATATAGTCCAAGTGCCTTCTAGTTAACCTACATAGTCCAAGTGCCCGCTAGTTAACCTAGATAGTCCAAGTGCCCGCTAGTAAACCTAGATAGTCAAAGGGCCCGCTAGTTAATCTAGATAGTCCAAGTGCCCGCTAGTTAACCTAGATAATCCAAGTGCCCGCGAGTTAACCTAGATAGTCCAAGGGCCCGCTAGTTAATCTAGATAGTACAAGTGCCCGCTAGTTAACCTAGAAAGTCCAAGTGCCTCCTAGGTAACTTAAATAGTCCAAGTGCCCGCTAGGGAACCTACATAGTCCAAGTGCCCGCAAGGTAACCTAGATAGTCCAAATGCCCGTTAGCTAACCTAGATAGTCGAAGTGTCCGCTAGTTAACCTACATAGTCCAAGTGCCCGTTAATTAATCTAGATAGGCCAACTGCCCGCTAGGTAACCTAGACAGTCCAAGTGTCTGCTAGGTTACCTACATAGTCCAAGTGCACGTTCGTTAACCTAGAAAGTCCTAGTGCCTGCTGGTAACCTACATTGTCCAAGGGCCCGCTAGGTAATCTTGATAGTCCAAGTGCTTTCTAGTTAACCTACATAGTCCAAGTGCCCGCTAGGTAACCTACATAGTCCAAGTGCCCACTAGGTAACCTATATAATCCAAATGCCCGCTAGGGAAACTACATAGTCCAAGTGCCCGTTAGTTAACCTAGATAGTCCAAATTCCCACTAGGGGACGTATATAGTCCAAGTGCCCGCTAGGTAACATAGATAGTCCAAGTGCGCGCTAGTTAACCTACATAGTCTAAGGGCCCGCTAGTTAACCTACATAGTACATGGGCCCGCTAGTGGACCTAGATAGTCCAAGTGCCCGCTAGTTAACCTAGATCGTCCAAGTGCCCGCTAGTTAACTAAGTAGTCCAAATGTCCGATAGGGATCCTACATAGTCCAGATGCCCGCTAGGTACCCTGCATAGTCCAAGTGCCCGTTCGTTAACCTAGATAGTCAAAGTGCCCGCTAGGTAACCTAGACAGTCCAAGTGCCCGCTAGGATACCTACATAGTCCAAGTGCCCGTTCATTAACCTAGATAGTCCAAGTGCCTGCTAGGTTACCTAGACAGTCCAAGTGCCCGCTAGTTAACCTACATAGTCCAAGTGCCCGATAGGGAACCTACATAGTCCAAGTGCCCGCTAGGCAACCTACATATTCCAAGTGCCAATTAGTTAACCTAGATAGTCCAAGTGCCCACTAGAGGACGTACATAGTCCAAGTGCCCGCTAGGTAACCTACATAGTCCAAGTTCCCGATGGTAACCTAAATAGTCCAAATGCCCGCTAGGGAAACTACATAGTCCAAGTGCCTGCTAGTTAACCTAGATAGTCCAAGTGCCTGTTAGTAAACCTACATAATCCATGGGCCCGCTAGTTAACCTACATAGTACAAGTGCCCGCTAGGGAAGGTACATAGTTCAAGGGCCCGCTAGGCAACCTACATAGTCCAAGTGCCCGTTAGTTAACCTAGATAGTCAAAGTGCCTGCTAGGTAACCTAGATAGTCCAAGTGCATGCTAGTTAACCTAGATAGTCCAAGTGCCCGCTAGTTAACCTAGATATTCCAAGTGCCCGCTAGTTAACCTAGATAGTCCAAGTGCCCGCTAGGTAACTTACATATTACAAGTGTCCGCTAGTTAACCTAGATCGTCCAATTGTCCGCTAGTTAACCTAGATAGTCCAAGTGTTCGCTAGTTAACCTAGATAGACCAAGTGCCCGCTAGGGAACCTACCTAGTCCAAGTGCCCGATAGGGAACCTACATAGTCCAAGTGCCCGCTAGTTAACATAGATAGTCCAAGTACCCGCTAGGAAACGTACATAGTCCAAGTGCCCGCTAGTTAACGTACATAGTCCAAGTGCCCGCTAGGTAACGTAGATAGTCCAAGTGCCCGCTAGGGAACGTACATAGTCCCAGTGCCCGCTAGGTAACCTAGATAGTCCAAGTGCCCGCTATTTAACCTACATAGTCCAAGTGACTGCTAGGTAACCTAGATAGTCCAAGTGCCCAGTAGTTAACCTACATAGTCAAAGTTCCCCCTAGGTAACCTAGATCGTCCAAGTGCCCGCTAGTTAACCTACATAGTCAATGGGCCCACTAGTTAACCTACATAGTGCAAGAGCCCGCTAGCTAACCTAGATAATCCAAGTGCCCGCTAGTTAACCTATATCGTCCAAGTGCCCGCTAGTTAACCTAGATCGTCCAAGTGCCCGCTAGTTAACCTACATAGTCAATGGGCCCGCTAGTTAACCTACATAGTGTAAGAGCCCGCTAGTTAACCTAGATCGTACAAGTGTCCGCTAGTTAACCTACATAGTCCACGTGCCAGTTAGCTAACCTAGATAGTCCAAGGGCCCGCTAGTTGACCTACATAGTCCAAGTGCCCGCTAGGGAACCTTCATAGTCCAAGTGCCACCTAGGTAACCTAGGTAGTCCAAGTGCCCGCTAGTTAACCTAGATAGTCCTAGTGCCCGTTACTTAACCTAGATAGTCCAAGTGCCCACTAGGGGATGTACTTAGTCCATGAGCCTGTTAGCTAATCTAGATAGTCCAAGTGCCCGCTAGTTAACAATGATCATCCAAGTGCTCGCTAGTTAACCTAGATAGCCCAAGTGCCCTCTAGTTAACCTATATCGTCCAAGTGCCCGCTAGTTAACCTACATAGTCCAAGGGCCCGCTAGTTAACCTACATAGTCCAAGGTCCGCTAGTTAAGCTAGATAGTCCAAGTGCTCGCTAGTTAACCTACATAGTACAAGGGGCCACTAGTTGACCTAGATAGTCCAAATGTCCTCTAGTTAACCTACATAGTCCAAGTGCCCGCTAGTTAACCTATATACCAAGTGCCCGTTTCGTAACCTAGATATTCCAAGGGCACGCTAGTTAACCTATATCTTCCAAGTGCCCGCTAGGCAACCTAGATAGTCCAAGTGCTCGCTAAGGAACCTACATAGTCCAAGTGCACGCTAGTTAACCTAGATAGTCCAAGTGCCCGCTAGTTAACCTAGATAGTCCAAGTGCCTGCTAGGTAACCTACATAGTGCAAGTGTCCGCTAGTTACCCTACATATTCCAAGTGCCCGCTAGGTAACCTAGATACTGCAAGTGCCCGCTAGTTAACCTAGATAGTTCAAGTACCCGCTAGGTAACCTAGATCGTCCAAGGGCCCCCTAGTTAGCCTACATAGAAAGTGCCCGGTAGTTAATCTAGATAGTCCAAGGGCCCGCTAGTTAACGTAGATAGTCCAAGTGCCGCTAGTTAATCTACATAGTTCAAGGGCCCGCTAGTTAACCTACATAGTCCAAGGTCCGCTAGTTAAGCTAGATAGTCCAAGTGCTCGCTAGTTAACCTACATAGTACAAGGGGCCACTAGTTGACCTAGATAGTCCAAATGTCCTCTAGTTAACCTACATAGTCCAAGTGCCCGCTAGTTAACCTATATACCAAGTGCCCGTTTCGTAACCTAGATATTCCAAGGGCACGCTAGTTAACCTATATCTTCCAAGTGCCCGCTAGGCAACCTAGATAGTCCAAGTGCTCGCTAAGGAACCTACATAGTCCAAGTGCACGCTAGTTAACCTAGATAGTCCAAGTGCCCGCTAGTTAACCTAGATAGTCCAAGTGCCTGCTAGGTAACCTACATAGTGCAAGTGTCCGCTAGTTACCCTACATATTCCAAGTGCCCGCTAGGTAACCTAGATACTGCAAGTGCCCGCTAGTTAACCTAGATAGTTCAAGTACCCGCTAGGTAACCTAGATCGTCCAAGGGCCCCCTAGTTAGCCTACATAGAAAGTGCCCGGTAGTTAATCTAGATAGTCCAAGGGCCCGCTAGTTAACGTAGATAGTCCAAGTGCCGCTAGTTAATCTACATAGTTCAAGGGCCCGCTAGTTAACCTATATAGTCTAAGTACCCGCTAAGAAACCTAGATAGTCCAAGTGCACGCTAGTTAACCTAGAGAGTCCAAGTGCCCTCTAGTTAACCTAGATCTTCCAAGTGCCCGCTAAGAAACCTAGATAGTCCAAGTGCCCGTTACCTAACCTAGATAGTCCAATTACCCGCTATGCAACATACATAGTCCAAGTGCCCGTTCGTTAACCTAGAAGTCCAAGTGCCCGCTAGGTAACCTAGACTCTCCAAGTGCCCGCTAGGTTACCTACATAGTCCAAATGCCCGTGCGGTAACCTAGATACTGCAAGGGCCCGCTAGTTAACCGACATAGACAAAGTGCCCGGCAGTTAACTTACATAGTTCAAGTGTCCGTAGGGAACATACATAGTCCAAGTGCCCGCTAGTGAACATACAGAGTCCAAGTGCCCGCTAGGGAACCTACATAGTCCAAGTGCCGGCTAAGGAATCTGCATAGTCCAAGGGCCCGCTAGTTAATGTAGATAGTCCAAGTGCCGCTAGTTAATCTACATAGTTCAAGGGCCCGCTAGTTAACCTACATAGTCCAAGTATCCGCTAGTTAACCTAGATCGTCCAAGTGTCCGCTAGTTACCCTACATAGTACAAGTGACCACTAGGGAACCTAGATAGTCCAAGTGCCCGCTCTGGAACCTACATAGTCCAAAGCCTGCTAGGGAACTTACATAGTCCAAGTGCCCGCTCTGGAACATACCTAGTCCAAGTGCCCGCTAGGGAATCTACATATTCCAAGGGCCCACTAGTTAACGTAGATAGTCCAAGTGCCGCTAGTTAACCTACATAGTCCAAGTACCCGCTTGTTAACCTAGATTGTCCAAGTGGCCGCTAGGTAACCTACATAGTCCAAGGGCCCGCTAGTTAACCTACATAATCCTAGGGCCCGCTAGTTAACCTACATCGTCCAAGGGCCCGCTAGTTAACCTAGATAGTCCAAGTGCATGATAGTTAACCTACATAGTCCAAGTGCCCGCTAGGTAACCTAGACAGTTCAAGTGACCACTAGGTTACCTACATAGACCAAGTGCCCGTTCGTTAACCTACATAGTCCAAGTGCCCGCTAGGTAACCAATATATTCCAAATGCCCGCTAAGGGCCCTAATTGTCCAAATGCCCGCTAGTAACCTAGATAGTCCAAGTGCTCGCTAGTTAACCTAGATAGTCCAAATGCCCGCTAGTTAACCTAGATAGACCAAGTGCCCCCTAGGGAACCTACATAGTCCAAGTGCCCGTTAGGTAACCTAGATAGTCCAAATGCCCGCTAGGGAACCCACATAGTCCAAGTGCCCGCTAGGGAACTTACATAGTCCAAGGGCCTGCTAGGGAACATACATAGTCCAAGGGCCCGTTAGTTAACCTAGATAGTCCCAGTGCCCGCTAGGTAACCTAGATAGTCCAACAGCCCGGTAGGTAACCTACATACTCCAAGTACCCGCTAGGTAACGTAGATAGTTCAAGTGCCAGCTAGGTAACCTAGATAGTCCAAGTGCCTGCTAGGTAACCTACAAAGTCTAAGTGCCCGCTAGGTAATCTATATAGTACAAATGACCGTTAGGTAGCCTACACAGTCCAAATTCCCGCTAGGTAACCTAGGTAATCCAAGGGCCACTAAGTAACCTACATAGTCTAGTGCCCCCTAGTTAACCTACATTATCCAAGTTCCCGATAGGGAACCTACATAGTCCAAGTGCCCGCTAGGTAACCTACATAGTCCAAATGCCCTCTAGTTAACCTACATAGTCCAAGTGCACCCGAGGGAACCTACATAATCCAAGTGCCCTCTAGGGAACCTACATAGTCCAAATGCCCGTTAGGTAACTTAGATAGTCTAAATGCCCGCCAGGAAACCCACATAGTCCAAATGCCCATTAGGTATCCTACATAGTCCAAGTGCCTTCTAGTTAACCTAGATCCTCCAAGTACCCGCTAGTTAACCTAGATTGTCCAAGTGCCCGCTAGTTAACCTACATAGTCCAAGGGCCCACTAGTTAACCTAGATAGTCCAAGTGTCCTCTAGTTAACCTACATAGTCCAAGTGCCCGCTAGTTAACCTATATACCAAGTGCCCGCTACGTAACCTAGATAGTCCAAGGGCACGCTAATTAACCTACTTAGTCCAAGTGCCCGCTAGGCACCCTAGATAGTCCAAGTGCCCGCTAAGGAACCTACATAGTCCAAGTGCACGCGAGTTAACCTAGATATTCCAATTGCCCGCTAGTTAACCTAGATAGTCCAAGTGCCCGCTACGTAACCTAGATAGTCCAAGTGCCCGCTACGTAACCTAGATAGTCCAAGTGCCCGCTAGCGAACGTACATAGTCCCAGTGCCCGCTAGGTAACCTAGATAGTGCAAGTGCCCGCTAGTTAACCTAGATAGTCCGGGTTCCCATTAGTTAACCTAGATAGTCCAAGTGCCCACTAGGGGACGTACAAAGTCCAAGTGGCCGCTAGTTAACCTACATAGTACAAGGTCCACTAGTTAGCCTAGATAGTCCAAGTGCCCGCTAGTTAACCTACATAGTACAAGGGCCCGCTAGTTGACCTAGATAGTCCAAGTTCCCGCTAGTTAACCTAGATAGTCAAAGTGCCCGCTAGTTAACCTAAGTAGTACAAATGCCTGATAGGCATCCTACATAGTCCAAGTGCCCGCTAGTTAACCTACATAATCCAAGTCCCCGCTAGGTAACCTAGACAGTCCAAGTGACCATTATGTTACCTACATAGTCCAAGTGCCCGCTGGGTAACCTAGATAGTCCAAGTGCCCGCTAGTTAACCTACATACTCCAAGTGCCTGCTAGGTAAACTACATAGTCCAAGTGCCCACTAGGTAACCTAGATAGCCCAATTGCCCGCTAGTTAACCTAGACAGTGCAAGTACCCGATAGGGAACCTACATAGTCCACGTGCCCGCTGGGAACCTACATAGTCCAAGTGCTCGCTAGGGAACCTACATAGTCCAAGTGCCCGTTAGTTAACCTAGATAGTCAAAGTGCCTGCTAGGTAACCTAAATAATCCAAGTGCCTGCTAGGGAACCTACATAGTCCAAGTGCCTGCTAGGTAACCTAGATAGTCCAATTGCTCGTTAGCTAACCTACATAGTCGAAGTGTCCGCTAGTTACCCTACATAGTCCAAGTGCCCGTTCGTTAACCTAGATAGTCCAAGTGCCCGCTAGGTAACCTAAGTAGTCCAAATGTCCGATAGGGATCCTACATAGTCCAAGTGCCCGCTGGTAATCTACATAGTCCAAGTGCCCGTTCGTTAACCTAGATAGGCCAAGTGCCCGCTAGGTAACCTAGACAGTCCAAGTGCCCGCTAGGTTACCTACATAGTCCAAGTGCACGTTCGTTAACCTAGATAGTCCAAGTGCCCGCTGGTAACCTACATAGTCCAAGGGCCCGCTAGGTAACCTTGATAGTCCAAGTGCCTTCTAGTTAACCTACATAGTCCAAGTGCCCGCTAGGTAACCTACATAGTCCAAGTGCCCACTAGGTAACCTAAATAATCCAAATGGCCGCTAGGGAAACTACATAGTCCAAGTGCCCGCTAGTTAACCTAGATAGTCCAAGTGCCCGCTAGTTAACCTATATAGTCCAAGTGCCTTCTAGTTAACCTACATAGTCCAAGTGCCCGCTAGTTAACCTAGATAGTCCAAGTGCCCGCTAGTAAACCTAGATAGTCCAAGGGCCCGCTAGTTAATCTAGATAGTCCAAGTGCCCGCTAGTTAACCTAGATAATCCAAGTGCCCGCGAGTTAACCTAGATAGTCCAAGGGCCCGCTAGTTAATCTAGATAGTACAAGTGCCCGCTAGTTAACCTAGAAAGTCCAAGTGCCTCCTAGGTAACTTAAATAGTCCAAGTGCCCGCTAGGGAACCTACATAGTCCAAGTGCCCGCTAGGCAACCTACATATTCCAAGTGCCAATTAGTTAACCTAGATAGTCCAAGTGCCCACTAGAGGACGTACATAGTCCAAGTGCCCGCTAGGTAACCTACATAGTCCAAGTTCCCGATGGTAACCTAAATAGTCCAAATGCCCGCTAGGGAAACTACATAGTCCAAGTGCCTGCTAGTTAACCTAGATAGTCCAAGTGCCTGTTAGTAAACCTACATAATCCATGGGCCCGCTAGTTAACCTACATAGTCCAAGTACCCGCTTGTTAACCTAGATTGTCCAAGTGGCCGCTAGGTAACCTACATAGTCCAAGGGCCCGCTAGTTAACCTACATAATCCTAGGGCCCGCTAGTTAACCTACATCGTCCAAGGGCCCGCTAGTTAACCTAGATAGTCCAAGTGCATGATAGTTAACCTACATAGTCCAAGTGCCCGCTAGGTAACCTAGACAGTTCAAGTGACCACTAGGTTACCTACATAGACCAAGTGCCCGTTCGTTAACCTACATAGTCCAAGTGCCCGCTAGGTAACCAATATAGTCCAAATGCCCGCTAAGGGCCCTAATTGTCCAAATGCCCGCTAGTCACCTAGATAGTACAAGTGCTCGCTAGTTAACCTAGATAGTCCAAATGCCCGCTAGTTAACCTAGATAGACCAAGTGCCCCCTAGGGAACCTACATAGTCCAAGTGCCCGTTAGGTAACATAGATAGTCCAAATGCCCGCTAGGGAACCCACATAGTCCAAGTGCCCGCTAGGGAACTTACATAGTCCAAGGGCCTGCTAGGGAACATACATAGTCCAAGGGCCCGTTAGTTAACCTAGATAGTCCCAGTGCCCGCTAGGTAACCTAGATAGTCCAACAGCCCGGTAGGTAACCTACATACTCCAAGTACCCGCTAGGTAACGTAGATAGTTCAAGTGCCAGCTAGGTAACCTAGATAGTCCAAGTGCCCGCTAGGTAACCTACAAAGTCTAAGTGCCCGCTAGGTAATCTATATAGTACAAATGACCGTTAGGTAGCCTACACAGTCCAAATTCCCGCTAGGTAACCTAGGTAATCCAAGGGCCACTAAGTAACCTACATAGCCTAGTGCCCCCTAGTTAACCTACATTATCCAAGTTCCCGATAGGGAACCTACATAGTCCAAGTGCCCGCTAGGTAACCTACATAGTCCAAATGCCCTCTAGTTAACCTACATAGTCCAAGTGCACCCGAGGGAACCTACATAATCCAAGTGCCCGCTAGGGAACCTACATAGTCCAAATGCCCGTTAGGTAACTTAGATAGTCTAAATGCCCGCCAGGAAACCCACATAGTCCAAATGCCCACTAGGTATCCTACATAGTCCAAGTGCCTTCTAGTTAACCTAGATCCTCCAAGTACCCGCTAGTTAACCTAGATTGTCCAAGTGCCCGCTAGTTAACCTACATAGTCCAAGGGCCCACTAGTTAACCTAGATAGTCCAAGTGTCCTCTAGTTAACCTACATAGTCCAAGTGCCCGCTAGTTAACCTATATACCAAGTGCCCGCTACGTAACCTAGATAGTCCAAGGGCACGCTAATTAACCTACTTAGTCCAAGTGCCCGCTAGGCACCCTAGATAGTCCAAGTGCCCGCTAAGGAACCTACATAGTCCAAGTGCACGCGAGTTAACCTAGATATTCCAATTGCCCGCTAGTTAACCAAGATAGTCCAAGTGCCCGCTACGTAACCTAGATAGTCCAAGTGCCCGCTACGTAACCTAGATAGTCCAAGTGCCCGCTAGCCAACGTACATAGTCCCAGTGCCCGCTAGGTAACCTAGATAGTGCAAGTGCCCGCTAGTTAACCTAGATAGTCCGGGTTCCCATTAGTTAACCTAGATAGTCCAAGTGCCCACTAGGGGACGTACAAAGTCCAAGTGGCCGCTAGTTAACCTACATAGTACAAGGTCCACTAGTTAGCCTAGATAGTCCAAGTGCCCGCTAGTTAACCTACATAGTACAAGGGCCCGCTAGTTGACCTAGATAGTCCAAGTTCCCGCTAGTTAACCTAGATAGTCAAAGTGCCCGCTAGTTAACCTAAGTAGTACAAATGCCTGATAGGCATCCTACATAGTCCAAGTGCCCGCTAGTTAACCTACATAATCCAAGTCCCCGCTAGGTAACCTAGACAGTCCAAGTGACCATCATGTTACCTACATAGTCCAAGTGCCCGCTGGGTAACCTAGATAGTCCAAGTGCCCGCTAGTTAACCTACATACTCCAAGTGCCTGCTAGGTAAACTACATAGTCCAAGTGCCCACTAGGTAACCTAGATAGCCCAATTGCCTGCTAGTTAACCTAGACAGTCCAAGTACCCGATAGGGAACCTACATAGTCCACGTGCCCGCTGGGAACCTACATAGTCCAAGTGCTCGCTAGGGAACCTACATAGTCCAAGTGCCCGTTAGTTAACCTAGATAGTCAAAGTGCCTGCTAGGTAACCTAAATAATCCAAGTGCCTGCTAGGGAACCTACATAGTCCAAGTGCCTGCTAGGTAACCTAGATAGTCCAATTGCTCGTTAGCTAACCTACATAGTCGAAGTGTCCGCTAGTTACCCTACATAGTCCAAGTGCCCGTTCGTTAACCTAGATAGGCCAAGTGCCCGCTAGGTAACCTAGACAGTCCAAGTGCCCGCTAGGTTACCTACATAGTCCAAGTGCACGTTCGTTAACCTAGATAGTCCAAGTGCCCGCTGGTAACCTACATAGTCCAAGGGCCCGCTAGGTAACCTTGATAGTCCAAGTGCCTTCTAGTTAACCTACATAGTCCAAGTGCCCGCTAGGTAACCTACATAGTCCAAGTGCCCACTAGGTAACCTAAATAATCCAAATGGCCGCTAGGGAAACTACATAGTCCAAGTGCCCGCTAGTTAACCTAGATAGTCCAAGTGCCCGCTAGTTAACCTATATAGTCCAAGTGCCTTCTAGTTAACCTACATAGTCCAAGTGCCCGCTAGTTAACCTAGATAGTCCAAGTGCCCGCTAGTAAACCTAGATAGTCCAAGGGCCCGCTAGTTAATCTAGATAGTCCAAGTGCCCGCTAGTTAACCTAGATAATCCAAGTGCCCGCGAGTTAACCTAGATAGTCCAAGGGCCCGCTAGTTAATCTAGATAGTACAAGTGCCCGCTAGTTAACCTAGAAAGTCCAAGTGCCTCCTAGGTAACTTAAATAGTCCAAGTGCCCGCTAGGGAACCTACATAGTCCAAGTGCCCGCTAGGCAACCTACATATTCCAAGTGCCAATTAGTTAACCTAGATAGTCCAAGTGCCCACTAGAGGACGTACATAGTCCAAGTGCCCGCTAGGTAACCTACATAGTCCAAGTTCCCGATGGTAACCTAAATAGTCCAAATGCCCGCTAGGGAAACTACATAGTCCAAGTGCCTGCTAGTTAACCTAGATAGTCCAAGTGCCTGTTAGTAAACCTACATAATCCATGGGCCCGCTAGTTAACCTACATAGTACAAGTGCCCGCTAGGGAAGGTACATAGTCCATGTGCCCGCTAGGTAACCTAGAGAGTGCAAGTGCCCGCTAGTTAACCTACATATTCCAAGTGCCTGCTAGGTAACCTAGATAGTCCAAGGGTCTGATAGTTAACCTACATAGTCCAAGTGCCCGCTAGGTAACCTACATAGTGCAAGTGTCCGCTAGTTAACCTACATAGTCAAACTGCCCGCTAGTTAACCTAGATTGTCCAAGTGCCCGCTAGGTAACCTACATAGTACAAGTGTCCGCTAGTTAACCTAGATCGTCCAATTGTCCGCTAGTTAACCTACATAGTCCAATTGCCCGCTAGGTAACCTAGACAGTCCAAGTTCCCGCTAGTTAACCTACATAGTCCAAGTGCCCGATAAGGAACCTACATAATCCAAGGGCCCGCTAGGCAACCTACATAGTCCAAGTGCCCGTTAGTTAACCTAGATAGTCAAAGTGCCTGCTAGGTAACCTAGATAGTCCAAGTGCACGTTAGTTAACCTAGATAGTCCAAGTGCCCGCTAGTTAACCTAGATATTCCAAGTGCCCGCTAGTTAACCTAGATAGTCCAAGTGCCCGCTAGGCAACCTACATATTACAAGTGTCCGCTAGTTAACCTAGATCGTCCAATTGTCCGCTAGTTAACCTAGATAGTCCAAGTGTTCGCTAGTTAACCTAGATAGACCAAGTGCCCGCTAGGGAACCTACCTAGTCCAAGTGCCCGATAGGGAACCTACATAGTCCAAGTGCCCGCTAGTTAACATAGATAGTCCAAGTACCCGCTAGGAAACGTACATAGTCCAAGTGCCCGCTAGTTAACGTATTAGTCCAAGTGCCCGCTAGGTAACGTAGATAGTCCAAGTGCCCGCTAGGGAACGTACATAGTCCCAGTGCCCGCTAGGTAACCTAGATAGTCCAAGTGCCCGCTATTTAACCTACATAGTCCAAGTGACTGCTAGGTAACCTAGATAGTCCAAGTGCCCAGTAGTTAACCTACATAGTCAAAGTTCCCCCTAGGTAACCTAGATCGTCCAAGTGCCCGCTAGTTAACCTACATAGTCAATGGGCCCACTAGTTAACCTACATAGTGCAAGAGCCCGCTAGCTAACCTAGATAATCCAAGTGCCCGCTAGTTAACCTATATCGTCCAAGTGCCCGCTAGTTAACCTAGATCGTCCCAGTGCCCGCTAGTTAACCTACATAGTCAATGGGCCCGCTAGTTAACCTACATAGTGCAAGAGCCCGCTAGTTAACCTAGATCGTACAAGTGTCCGCTAGTTAACCTACATAGTCCCCGTGCCAGTTAGCTAACCTAGATAGTCCAAGGGCCCGCTAGTTGACCTACATAGTCCAAGTGCCCGCTAGGGAACCTTCATAGTCCAAGTGCCACCTAGGTAACCTAGGTAGTCCAAGTGCCCGCTAGTTAACCTAGATAGTCCTAGTGCCCGTTACTTAACCTAGATAGTCCAAGTGCCTACTAGGGGATGTACTTAGTCCATGAGCCTGTTAGCTAATCTAGATAGTCCAAGTGCCCGCTAGTTAACAATGATCATCCAAGTGCTCGCTAGTTAACCTAGATTGCCCAAGTGCCCTCTAGTTAACCTATATCGTCCAAGTGCCCGCTAGTTAACCTACATAGTCCAAGGGCCCGCTAGTTAACCTACATAGTCCAAGGTCCGCTAGTTAAGCTAGATAGTCCAAGTGCTCGCTAGTTAACCTACATAGTACAAGGGCCCACTAGTTGACCTAGATAGTCCAAGTGTCCTCTAGTTAACCTACATAGTCCAAGTGCCCGCTAGTTAACCTATATACCAAGTGCCCTTTTCGTAACCTAGATATTCCAAGGGCCAGCTAGTTAACCTATATCTTCCAAGTGCCCGCTAGGCAACCTAGATAGTCCAAGTGCTCGCTAAGGAACCTACATAGTCCAAGTGCACGCTAGTTAACCTAGATAGTCCAAGTGCCCGCTAGTTAACCTAGATAGTCCAAGTGCCTGCTAGGTAACCTACATAGTGCAAGTGTCCGCTAGTTACCCTACATATTCCAAGTGCCCGCTCGGTAACCTAGATACTGCAAGTGCCCGCTAGTTAACCTAGATAGTTCAAGTACCCGCTAGGTAACCTAGATCGTCCAAGGGCCCCCTAGTTAGCCTACATAGTAAGTGCCCGGTAGTTAATCTAGATAGTCCAAGGGCCCGCTAGTTAACGTAGATAGTCCAAGTGCCGCTAGTTAATCTACATAGTTCAAGGGCCCGCTAGTTAACCTATATAGTCTAAGTACCCGCTAAGAAACCTAGATAGTCCAAGTGCACGCTAGTTAACCTAGAGAGTCCATGTGCCCTCTAGTTAACCTAGATCTTCCAAGTGCCCGCTAAGAAACCTAGATAGTCCAAGTGCCCGTTACCTAACCTAGATAGTCCAATTGCCCGCTATGCAACATACATAGTCCAAATGCCCGTTCGGTAACCTAGATACTGCAAGGGCCCGCTAGTTAACCTACATAGTCAAAGTGCCCGGTAGTTAACTTACATAGTTCAAGTGTCCGTAGGGAACATACATAGTCCAAGTGCCCGCTAGGGAACATGCAGAGTCCAAGTGCCCGCTAGGGAACCTACATAGTCCAAGTGCCGGCTAAGGAATCTGCATAGTCCAAGGGCCCGCTAGTTAATGTAGATAGTCCAAGTGCCGCTAGTTAATCTACATAGTTCAAGGGCCCGCTAGTTAACCTACATAGTCCAAGTACCCGCTAGTTAACCTAGATCGTCCAAGTGTCCGCTAATTACCCTACATAGTACATGTGACCACTAGGGAACCTAGATATTCCAAGTGCCCGCTCTGGAACCTACATAGTCCAAGTGCCTGCTAGGGAACCTACATAGTCCAAGTGCCCGCTCTGGAACATACCTAGTCCAAGTGCCCGCTAGGGAATCTACATATTCCAAGGGCCCACTAGTTAACGTAGATAGTCCAAGTGCCGCTAGTTAACCTACATAGTCCAAGTACCCGCTTGTTAACCTAGATTGTCCAAGTGGCCGCTAGGTAACCTACATAGTCCAAGGGCCCGCTAGTTAACCTACATAATCCTAGGGCCCGCTAGTTAACCTAGATAATCCAAGTGCATGATAGTTAACCTACATAGTCCAAGTGCCCGCTAGGTAACCTAGACAGTTCAAGTGACCACTAGGTTACCTACATAGACCAAGTGCCCGTTCGTTAACCTACATAGTCCAAGTGCCCGCTAGGTAACCAATATAGTCCAAATGCCCGCTAAGGGCCCTAATTGTCCAAATGCCCGCTAGTAACTTAGATAGTCCAAGTGCTCGCTAGTTAACCTAGATAGTCCAAATGCCCGCTAGTTAACCTAGATAGACCAAGTGCCCCCTAGGGAACCTACATAGTCCAAGTGCCCGTTAGGTAGCCTAGATAGTCCAAATGCCCGCTAGGGAACCCACATAGTCCAAGTGCCCGCTAGGGAACTTACATAGTCCAAGGGCCTGCTAGGGAACATACATAGTCCAAGGGCCCGTTAGTTAACCTAGATAGTCCCAGTGCCCGCTAGGTAACCTAGATAGTCCAACAGCCCGGTAGGTAACCTACATACTCCAAGTACCCGCTAGGTAACGTAGATAGTTCAAGTGCCAGCTAGGTAACCTAGATAGTCCAAGTGCCCGCTAGGTAACCTACAAAGTCTAAGTGCCCGCTAGGTAATCTATATAGTACAAATGACCGTTAGGTAGCCTACACAGTCCAAATTCCCGCTAGGTAACCTAGGTAATCCAAGGGCCACTAAGTAACCTACATAGCCTAGTGCCCCCTAGTTAACCTACATTATCCAAGTTCCCGATAGGGAACCTACATAGTCCAAGTGCCCGCTAGGTAACCTACATAGTCCAAATGCCCTCTAGTTAACCTACATAGTCCAAGTGCACCCGAGGGAACCTACATAATCCAAGTGCCCACTAGGGAACCTACATAGTCCAAATGCCCGTTAGGTAACTTAGATAGTCTAAATGCCCACCAGGAAACCCACATAGTCCAAATGCCCACTAGGTATCCTACATAGTCCAAGTGCCCACTAGTTAACCTAGATCCTCCAAGTACCCGCTAGTTAACCTAGATTGTCCAAGTGCCCGCTAGTTAACCTACATAGTCCAAGGGCCCACTAGTTAACCTAGATAGTCCAAGTGTCCTCTAGTTAACCTACATAGTCCAAGTGCCCGCTAGTTAACCTATATACCAAGTGCCCGCTACGTAACCTAGATAGTCCAAGGGCACGCTAATTAACCTACTTAGTCCAAGTGCCCGCTAGGCACCCTAGATAGTCCAAGTGCCCGCTAAGGAACCTACATAGTCCAAGTGCACGAGAGTTAACCTAGATATTCCAATTGCCCGCTAGTTAACCTAGATAGTCCAAGTGCCCGCTACGTAACCTAGATAGTCCCAGTGCCCGCTAGGTAACCTAGATAGTGCAAGTGCCCGCTAGTTAACCTAGATAGTACAAGTACCCGCTAGGTAACCTAAATCGTCCAATGGCCCCCTAATTAGCCTACATAGTCCAAGTGCCCGCTAGGTAACCTAGATAGTCCTTTTGCCCATTCGGTAACCTAGATAGTCCAAGTGCCCTTTAGGGAACCTAGATAGTCCAAGGGCCCGCTAGTAAACCTACATAGTCCATGGGCCCTCTAGTTAACCTACATAGTGCAAGTGTACGCAAGTTAACCTACATATTCCAAGTGCCCGCTATTTAACCTACATAATCTAAGTGCCAGCTAGGTAACCTAGATAGTAAAAGTGCCCGCTAAGGAACCTAGATAGTCCAAGTGCCTGTTAGCTAACCTAGATTGTCCAAGTGGCGGCTAGGTAACCTACATATTCCAAGTGCCCGTTCATTAACCTAGATAATTCAAGTGCCCGCTAGGTAACCTAGACAGTCCAAGTGCCCTCTAGTTAACCTACATAGTCCAAGTGCCCGATAGGGAACCTACATAATCCAAGTGCCCGCTAGGCAACTTATAGTCCAAATGCCCTCTAGTTAACCTACATAGTCCAAGTGCACCCGAGGGAACCTACATAATCCAAGTGCCCGCTAGGGAACCTACATAGTCCAAGTGCCCGTTAGGTAACCTAGATAGTCTAAATGCTCGCCAGGAAACCCACATAGTCCAAGTGCCCGCTAGGGAATTTACATAGTCCAAGGGCCCTCTAGGGATCCGACATAGTCCCAGTGCCCATTAGTTAACCTAGATAGTCCAAGTGCCCGCTTGGTAACCTAGATAGTCCAACATCCCGCTAGGTAACCTACATACTCCAAGAACCCACTAGGTAACGTAGATAGTTCATGTGCCAGCTAGGTAACCTAGATAGTCCAAGTGCCCGCTAGGTAACCTACAAAGTCTAAGTGCCCGCTAGGTTATCTATATAGTCCAAATGCCCGCTAGGGAATCTACATAGTCCAAGGGACCGCTAGTTAACGTAGATAGTCCAAGTGCCGCTAGTTAATCTACATTGTCCATGGGCCGGCTAGTTAACCTACATAGTCCAAGTACCCGCTAGTTAACCTGATCGTCCAATTGCCCGCTAGGTAACCTACATAGTCCAAGGGTCCGCTAGGTAACATACATAGTCCAAGGGCCCGCTAGGTAACCTACAATATCTAAGTGCCCGCTAGGTTATCTATATAGTCCAAATGCCCGCTAGGGAACCTACATAGTCCAAGTGCCCGCTAGGTAACCTAGATAATCCAAGTGCCCGCTAGTTAACCTATATCGTCCAATTGTTCGCTAGTTAACCTAGATCGTGCAAGTGTCCGCTAGCTAACCTAAATAGTCCAAGTGCCAGTTAGCTAACCTAGATAGTCCAAGTGCCCGCTAGTTAACCTAGATAGTCCAAGTGCCCACGAGGTAACCTAAGTAGTCCAAATGTCCGATAGGGATCCTACATAGTCCAAGTGCCCGCTAGGTAACCTACATAGTCCAAGTGCCCGTTAGCTAACCTAGATAGTCCAAGTGCCCGCTAGTTAACATTGATCATCCAAGTGCCCGCTAGTTAATCTAGATAGTCCAAGTGCACGCTAGTTAACCTAGATAGTCCAAGTGCCCTCTAGTTAACCTAGATCGTCCAAGTGCCCGCTAGTTTACCTAGATAGTCCAAGTGCCCGCTAGGTAACCTAAGTAGTCCAAATGTCCGATAGGGATCCTACATAGTCCAAGTGCCCGCTAGGTAACCTACATAGTCCAAGTGACCGTTCGTTAACCTTGATAGTCCAAGTGCCCGCTAGGTAACCTAGACTCTCCAAGTGCCCGCTAGGTTACCTACATAGTCCAAGTGTCAGTTCGTAAACCTAGATAGTCCAAATGCCCGCTAGGAAACCTACACAGTCCAAGGGCCCGCTAGGTAACCTAGATAGTCCAAGTGCCCGCTAGGTAACCTAGATAGTCCAAGTGCCCGCTATGTAACCTAGATAGTCAAAGTGCCCGTTAGGTAACCTAGATAGTCCAAGTGCCCGCTAGGTAACTTACATTGTCCAAGTTCCCGCTAGGTAACCTAGATACTCAAAGTGCCCATTACTTTACCTAGATAGTCCAAGTGCCCGCTAAGCAACCTACATAGTCCAAGTGCCCGTTCGTTAACCTAGACAGTCCAAGTGCCCGCTAGGTTACCTGCATATTCCAAGTGCCCGTTCGTTAACCTAGATAGTCCAAGTGCCCACCAGGTAACCTACATAGTCCAAGTGCCAGCTAGGTAACCTATATAGTCCAAGTGCCCGCTAGGTAACCTAGATTGTCCAAGTGCCTTCTAGTTAATCTACATTGTCCAAGGGCCCACTTGTTAACCTAGATAGTCCACGTGTCCTCTAGGCAGCCTACATAGTCCAAGTGCCCGCTAGGTAACCTAGATTGTCCAAGTTCCCGCTCGGTAGCCTAGACAGTCCAAGTGACCTTTAGGGAACCTTGATAGTCCAAGGGCCCGCTAGTAAACCTACATAGTCCATGGGCCCGCTAGTTAACCTTCATAGTGCAAGTGTCCGCTACTTTCCGACATATTCCAAGTGCCCGCTAGTTAACCTACATAATCTAAGTGCCCGTTGGCTAACCTAGATAGTCCAAGGGCCCGCTAGTTGACCTACATAGTCCATGTGCCCGCTAGTTAACCTAGATAGTCCAAGTGCCTACTAGGTAACCTACATAGTGCAAGTGTCCGCTAGTTAACCTACATAGTCCAAGAGCCCGCTAGTTAACATAGATAGTCCAAGTGCCCGCTAGGGAACCTACGTAGTCCAAGTACCCGCTAGGAAACCTAGATAGTTCAAGTACCCGCTAGGTAACCTAGATCGTCAAAGAGCCCCCTAGTTAGCCTACATAGTCCAAGTGCCCGGTAGGTAACCTACCTAGTCCAAGTGCACGATAGGGAACATACATAGTCCAAGTGCACGCTAGTTAACCTATATAGTCCAAGTGCCCGCTAGTTAACATAGATAGTCCAAGTGCCTGCTAGGTAACCTACATAGTGCAAGTGTCCGCTAGTTAACCTACATAGTCCAAGTGCCCGCTAGTTGACCTAGATAGTTCAAGTACCCGCTAGGTAATCTAGATAGTCCAAGGGTCCCCTAGTTGGCCTACATAGTCCAAGTGCCCGCTAGGTAACCTAGATAGTCCAAGTGCCTTTTCGGTAACCTAGATAGTCCAAGTGACCTTTAGGGAACCTAGATAGTGGAAGGGCCCGCAAGTAAACCTACATATTCCAAGTGCCCGCTAGTTAACCTACATAATCTAAGTGCCCGTTAGCTAACCTAGATTGTCCAAGGGCCCGCTAGTTGACCTACATAGTCCAAGTGCCAGCTAGGTATCCTAGATAGTACAAGTGCCCGTTAGTTAACCTAGATAGTCCAAGTGCCCACTAGGGGACGTACTTAGTCCATGTGCCCATTAGCTAACCTAGATAGTCCAAGTGCCCGATAGTTAACTTTGATCATCCAAGTGCCCGCTAGTTAACCTAGATAGTCCAAGTGCCCTGTATTTAACCTAGATCGTCCAGGTGCCCGCTAGTTAACGTACATAGTCCAACGGCCCGCTAGTTAACCTACATAGTACAAGGTCCGCTAGTTAACCTCGATAGTCCAAGTCCTCGCTAGTTAACCTACATATTACAAGGGCCCACTAGTTGACCTAGATAGTCCAAGTGCCCGCTAGCTAACCTAGATAGTCCATGTGCCCGCTAGGTATCCTAAGTAATCCAAATATCCGATAGGGTTCCTACATAGTCCAAGTGCACTCTAGGTAACCTACATTGTCCAAGTGCCCGTTCGTTAACCTAGATAGTCCAAGTGCCCGCTAGGTAACCTAGACTGTCCAAGTGCCCGTAGGTTACCTACATAGTCCAAGTGCCCGTTTGTTAACCTAGATAGTCCAAGTGCCCGCTAGGAAACCTACATAGTCCAAGGGCCCGCTAGGTAACCTAGATAGTCCAAGTGTCCGCTAGATAACCTAGAGTCCAAGTGCTCGCTAGTTAACCTAGATTGTCCAAGGGCCCACTAGTTAACCTAGATATTCCCAGTGTCCTCTAGTTAATCTACATAGTCCAAGTGCCCGCTAGTTAACCTACATATCCAAGTGCCCCCTAGTTAACATAGATAGCCCAAGTGCCCGCTAGGGAACTTACACAGTCCAAGTGCCCGCTAGGAAACCTATATAGTCCAAGTGCCCGAAAAGGAACCTACATAATCCAAGTGCACGCTGGTTAACCTAGATAGTCCAAATGCCCGCTAGTTAACCTAGATAGTCCAAGTGCCTGCTAGGTAACCTACATAGTGCAAGTGTCCACTAGTTAACATACATATTCCAAGTGCCCGCTAGTTAACATAGATAGTCCAAGTGCACGCTAGGGAACGTACATATTCCAAGTGCCCGCTAGGTAACCTAGATAGTGCAAGTGCCCGCTAGTTAACCTAGATAGTTGAAGTACCCACTAGGTAACCTAGATCGTCCAAGGGCCCCCTAGTTAGCCTACATAGTCCAAGTGCCCGCTAGGTAATCTAGATAGTCCAAGTGCCCGTTCGGTAACCTAGATAGTCTAAGTGCCCTTTAGGGAACCTAGATAGTCCAAGGGCCCGCTAGTAAACCTACATAGTCCATGGGTCCCCTAGTTAACCTACATAGTGCAAGTGTCCGCTAGTTAACCTACATATTCCAAGTGCCCGCTATTTAACCTACATAATCTAAGTGCCAGCTAGGTAAGCTAGATAGTACAAGTGCCTGCTAGGGAATCTAGATAGTCCAAGTGCCTGTTAGCTAACCTAGATAGTCCAAGTGGCGGCTAGGTAACTAACATAGTCCAAGTGCCCGTTCGTTAATCTAGATAATCCAAGTGCCCGCTAGGTAACCTAGACAGTCCAAGTGCCTGCTAGTTAACCTACGTAGTCCAAGAGCCCGATAGGGAACCTACATAATCCAAGTGCCTGCTCGGCAACCTACATACTCCAGGTGCCGTTAGTTAACCTAGATTGTCAAAGTGCCTGCTAGGTAACCTAGATAGTCCAAGTGCCCGCTAGGTAACCTACATAGTCCAAGTTCCCGATGGTAACCTAAATAGTCCAAATGCCCGCTAGGGAAACTACATAGGCCAAGTGCCTGCTAGTTAACCTAGATAGTCCAAGTGCCTGGTAGTAAACCTACATAATCCATGGGCCCGCTAGTTAACCTACATAGTGCAAGGGCCCGCTAATTAACCTAGATCGTGCAAGTGTCCGCTAGTTAGCCTATATAGTCCAAGTGCCCGCTACGTAACCTAGATAGTCCAAGGGCACGCTAGTATACCTACATAGTGCAAGTGCCCGCTAGGCAACCTAGATAGTCCAAGTGCCCGCTAGGTAACCTACATAGTCCAAGTTCCCACGAGGTAACCTAGATAGTCCAAGTGCCCGTTACCTAACCTAGATAGTCCAATTGCCCGCTATGCAACATACATAGTCCAAGTGCCCGTTTGTTAACCTAGAAGTCCAAGTGCCCGCTAGGTAACCTAGACTCTCCAAGTGCCCGCTAGGTTACCTACATAGTCCAAGTGCCCGCTAGGTAACCTAGATAGTCCAAGGGCCGGCTAGTTAACCTACATAGTCCATGTGCTCGGTAGTTAACTTACATAGTTCAAGTATCCATAGGGAATATACAAAGCCCAAGTGCCCGCTCTGGAACTTACATAGTCCAAGTGCCTGCTAGGGAACCTACATAGTCCAAGTGCCCGCGCTGGAACATACATAGTCCAAGTGCCCGCTAGGGAATCTATATAGTCCATGGGCCCGCTAGTTAACCTAGATAGTCCAAGGGCCCGCTAGGTAACCTAGATAGTCCAAGTGTCCGCTAAATAACCTAGAGTCCATGTGCTCGCTAGTTAACCTAGATCGTCCAAGTGCCCGCAATGTAACCTAGATAGTCAAAGTGCCCGTTAGGTAACCTAGATAGTCCAAGTGCCCGCAATGTAACCTAGATAGTCAAAGTGCCCGTTAGGTAACCTAGATAGTCCAAGTGCCCGCTAGGTAACTTACATTGTCCAAGTTCCCGCTAGGTAAACTAGATACTCAAAGTGCTCGTTACCTAACCTAGATAGTCCAAGTGCCCGCTAGGCAACCTACATAGTCCATGAGTCCTAGGTAACCTACAAAGTCTAAGTGCCCGCTGGGTTATCTATATTGTCCAAATGCCCGCTAGGGAACCTACATAGTTCAAGTACCCGCTAGGTAACCTAGATCATCAAAGGGCCCCCTAGTTAGCCTACATAGTCCAAGTGCCTGCTAGGTAACCTAGATTGTCCAAGTTCCCGCTCGGTAGCCTAGACAGTCCAAGTGCCCTTTAGGGAACCTTGATAGTCCAAGGGCCCGCTAGTAAACCTACATAGTCCATGGGCCCGCTAGTTAACCTTCATAGTGCAAGTGTCCGCTACTTTACCTACATATTCCAAGTGCCCGCTAGTTAACCTACATAATCTAAGTGCCCGTTGGCTAACCTAGATAGTCCAAGGGCCCGCTAGTTGACCTACATATTCCATGTGCCCGTTAGTTAACCTAGATTGTCCAAGTGCCTACTAGGTAACCTACATAGTGCAAGTGTCCGCTAGTTAACCTACATAGTCCAAGAGCCCGCTAGTTAACATAGATAGTCCAAGTGACCGCTAGGGAACCTACATAGTCCAAGTACCCGCTAGGAAACCTAGATAGTTCAAGTACCCGCTAGGTAACCTAGATCGTCAAAGGGCCCCCTAGTTAGCCTACATAGTCCAAGTGCCCGCTAGGTAACCTAGATAGTCCAAGTGCCCGCTCGGTAACCTAGATAGTCCAAGTGCCCTTTAGGGAACCTAGATAGTGCAAGGGCCCGATAGTAAACCTACATAGTCCATGGGCCCGCTAGTTAACCTTCATAGTGCAAGTGTCCGCTACTTAACCTACATATTCCAAGTTCCCGCTAGTTAACCTACATAATCTAAGTGCCCGTTGGCTAACCTAGATAGTCCAAAGGCCCGCTAGTTGACCTATATAGTCAAAGTGCCAGCTAGGTAACCTAGATAGTACAAGTGCCCGCTAGGGAACCTAGATAGTCCAAGTGCCTGTTAGCTAACCTAGATAGTCCAAGTGGCGGCTAGGTAACCTACATAGTCCAAGTGCCCGTTCGTTAACCTAGATAATCCAAATGCCCACTAGCTAACCTAGAGAGTCGAAGTGCCCGCTAGTTAACCTACATAGTCCAAGTGCCCGATAGGGAACCTACATAATCCAAGTGCCTGCCAGGCAACCTACATAGTCCAAGTGCCCGTTAGTTAACCTAGATAGTCAAAGTGCCTGCTAGGTAACCTAGATAGTCCAAGTGCCCGCTAGGTAACCTACATAATCCAAGTGCCCGCTAGGGAACCTACATAGTCCAAATGCCCGCTAGGGAAACTACATAGTCCAAGTGCCCGCTAGTTAAACTAGATAGTCCAAGTGCGGGCTAGTAAACCTACATAATCCATGGGCCCGCTAGTTAGCCTACATAGTGCAAGGGTCCGCTAGTTAACCTATATCATCCAAGGGCCCGCTAGTTAACCTAGATAGTCCAAGTGCCCGCTAGTTAACCTACATAGTCCAAGTGCCCGCTAGGTAACCTAGACAGTTCAAGTGACCACTAGGTTACCTACATAGTCCAAGTGCCTGTTCGTTAACCGACATAGTCCAAGTGCCCGCTAGGTAACATATATAGTCCAAATGCACGCTAGGGACCCTAATAGTCTAAGTGTCCGCTAGTTATCCTACATAGTCCAAGTGCTTGTTAGTTAACCTAGATAGTCCAAGTGTCCGCTAGTTAACCTAGATAGACCAATTGCCCGCTAGGGAACCTATCCAGTCCAAGTACCCGCTAGGAAACGTACATAGTCCAAGTGCCCGCTAGGTAACGTACATAGTCCAAGTGCTCACTAGGTAACGTAGATAGTCCAAGTGCCCGCTAGGGAACGTATTTAGTCCAAGTGCCCGCTAGGTAACCTAGATAGTCCAAGTGCCCGCTAGTTAACCTACATAGTCCAAGTGCCTGCTAGGTAACCTAGATATTCCAAGTGCCCACTAGTTAACCTACATAGTCCAGGTTCCCCCTAGGTAACCTAGATAGTCCAATGGCCCGCTAGGTAACCTACATAGTCCAAATGCCCGATAGGGAACTTATATATTGTCCAAGTGCCCGCTATGTAACCTACATAGTCCAAGTGCCCGCTAGTTAACCTACATAGTCCAAGTGCCCGCTAGTTACCCTACATAGTCCAAGTGCCCGATAGGGAACCTACATAATCCAAGTGCCCGCTAGGGAACCTACAAAGTCCAAGTGCCTGTTAGTTAACCTAGATAGTCCAAATGCCCGCTAGGGAACCCACATAGTCCAAGTGCTCGCTAGGGAACCTACATAGTCCAAGGGCCCGCCAGGGAACCTACATAGTCCAAATGCCCGTTAGTTAACCTAGATAGTCCCAGTGCCCGCTTGGTAACGTAGATAGTCCAACAGCCACCTAGGTAACCTACATACACCAAGAACCCACTATAACGTAGATAGTTCAAGTGCCAGCTAGGTAACCTAGATAGTTCTTGTGCCCGTTACCTAACCTAGATAGTCCAATTGCCCGCTATGCAACATACATAGTCCAACTGCCCGTTCTTTAACCTAGAAGTCCAAGTGCCTGCTATGTAACCTAGACTCTCCAAGTGCCTGCTAGGTTACCTACATAGTCCAAATGCCCGTTCGGTAACCTAGATAGTGCAAGTGCCCGGTAGATAACCTAGATAGTCCAAGTGCCCGCTAGGTAACCTAGATAGTCCAAGGGCCCGCTAGTTAACCTACATAGTCCAAGTGCCCGGTAGTTAACTTACATAGTTCAAGTGTCCGTAGGGAACCTACAGAGTCCAAGTGCCCGCTAGGGAACATACATAGTCCAAGTGCCCGCTAGGGAATCTACATAGTCCAAGGGCCCGCTAGTTAATGTAGATAGTCCAAGTGACGCTAGTTAATCTACATAGTCCAAGGGCCCGCTAGTTCACCTACATAGTCCAAGGGCCCGCTAGTTAACCTACATCGTCCAAGGGCCTGCTAGTTAACCTAGATAGTCCAAGTGCCCACTAGTTAACCTACATCGTCCAAGTGCCCGCGAGGTAACCTAGACATTTCAAGTGACCACTAGGTTACCTACATAGTCCAAGTGCCCTTTCGTTAACCTACATAGTCCAAGTGCCCGCTAGGTAACCTACATAGTACAAGTGTCCGCTAGTTAACCTAGATCGTCCAATTGTCCGCTAGTTAACCTACATAGTCCAATTGCCCGCTAGGTAACCTAGACAGTCCAAGTTCCCGCTAGTTAACCTACATAGTCCAAGTGCCCGATAAGGAACCTACATAATCCAAGGGCCCGCTAGGCAACCTACATAGTCCAAGTGCCCGTTAGTTAACCTAGATAGTCAAAGTGCCTGCTAGGTAACCTAGATAGTCCAAGTGCACGTTAGTTAACCTAGATAGTCCAAGTGCCCGCTAGTTAACCTAGATATTCCAAGTGCCCGCTAGTTAACCTAGATAGTCCAAGTGCCCGCTAGGCAACCTACATATTACAAGTGTCCGCTAGTTAACCTAGATCGTCCAATTGTCCGCTAGTTAACCTAGATAGTCCAAGTGTTCGCTAGTTAACCTAGATAGACCAAGTGCCCGCTAGGGAACCTACCTAGTCCAAGTGCCCGATAGGGAACCTACATAGTCCAAGTGCCCGCTAGTTAACATAGATAGTCCAAGTACCCGCTAGGAAACGTACATAGTCCAAGTGCCCGCTAGTTAACGTATTAGTCCAAGTGCCCGCTAGGTAACGTAGATAGTCCAAGTGCCCGCTAGGGAACGTACATAGTCCCAGTGCCCGCTAGGTAACCTAGATAGTCCAAGTGCCCGCTATTTAACCTACATAGTCCAAGTGACTGCTAGGTAACCTAGATAGTCCAAGTGCCCAGTAGTTAACCTACATAGTCAAAGTTCCCCCTAGGTAATCTAGATCGTCCAAGTGCCCGCTAGTTAACCTACATAGTCAATGGGCCCACTAGTTAACCTACATAGTGCAAGAGCCCGCTAGCTAACCTAGATAATCCAAGTGCCCGCTAGTTAACCTATATCGTCCAAGTGCCCGCTAGTTAACCTAGATCGTCCAAGTGCCCGCTAGTTAACCTACATAGTCAATGGGCCCGCTAGTTAACCTACATAGTGCAAGAGCCCGCTAGTTAACCTAGATCGTACAAGTGTCCGCTAGTTAACCTACATAGTCCCCGTGCCAGTTAGCTAACCTAGATAGTCCAAGGGCCCGCTAGTTGACCTACATAGTCCAAGTGCCCGCTAGGGAACCTTCATAGTCCAAGTGCCACCTAGGTAACCTAGGTAGTCCAAGTGCCCGCTAGTTAACCTAGATAGTCCTAGTGCCCGTTACTTAACCTAGATAGTCCAAGTGCCTACTAGGGGATGTACTTAGTCCATGAGCCTGTTAGCTAATCTAGATAGTCCAAGTGCCCGCTAGTTAACAATGATCATCCAAGTGCTCGCTAGTTAACCTAGATTGCCCAAGTGCCCTCTAGTTAACCTATATCGTCCAAGTGCCCGCTAGTTAACCTACATAGTCCAAGGGCCCGCTAGTTAACCTACATAGTCCAAGGTCCGCTAGTTAAGCTAGATAGTCCAAGTGCTCGCTAGTTAACCTACATAGTACAAGGGCCCACTAGTTGACCTAGATAGTCCAAGTGTCCTCTAGTTAACCTACATAGTCCAAGTGCCCGCTAGTTAACCTATATACCAAGTGCCCTTTTCGTAACCTAGATATTCCAAGGGCCAGCTAGTTAACCTATATCTTCCAAGTGCCCGCTAGGCAACCTAGATAGTCCAAGTGCTCGCTAAGGAACCTACATAGTCCAAGTGCACGCTAGTTAACCTAGATAGTCCAAGTGCCCGCTAGTTAACCTAGATAGTCCAAGTGCCTGCTAGGTAACCTACATAGTGCAAGTGTCCGCTAGTTACCCTACATATTCCAAGTGCCCGCTCGGTAACCTAGATACTGCAAGTGCCCGCTAGTTAACCTAGATAGTTCAAGTACCCGCTAGGTAACCTAGATCGTCCAAGGGCCCCCTAGTTAGCCTACATAGTAAGTGCCCGGTAGTTAATCTAGATAGTCCAAGGGCCCGCTAGTTAACGTAGATAGTCCAAGTGCCGCTAGTTAATCTACATAGTTCAAGGGCCCGCTAGTTAACCTATATAGTCTAAGTACCCGCTAAGAAACCTAGATAGTCCAAGTGCACGCTAGTTAACCTAGAGAGTCCATGTGCCCTCTAGTTAACCTAGATCTTCCAAGTGCCCGCTAAGAAACCTAGATAGTCCAAGTGCCCGTTACCTAACCTAGATAGTCCAATTGCCCGCTATGCAACATACATAGTCCAAATGCCCGTTCGGTAACCTAGATACTGCAAGGGCCCGCTAGTTAACCTACATAGTCAAAGTGCCCGGTAGTTAACTTACATAGTTCAAGTGTCCGTAGGGAACATACATAGTCCAAGTGCCCGCTAGGGAACATGCAGAGTCCAAGTGCCCGCTAGGGAACCTACATAGTCCAAGTGCCGGCTAAGGAATCTGCATAGTCCAAGGGCCCGCTAGTTAATGTAGATAGTCCAAGTGCCGCTAGTTAATCTACATAGTTCAAGGGCCCGCTAGTTAACCTACATAGTCCAAGTACCCGCTAGTTAACCTAGATCGTCCAAGTGTCCGCTAATTACCCTACATAGTACAAGTGACCACTAGGGAACCTAGATATTCCAAGTGCCCGCTCTGGAACCTACATAGTCCAAGTGCCTGCTAGGGAACCTACATAGTCCAAGTGCCCGCTCTGGAACATACCTAGTCCAAGTGCCCGCTAGGGAATCTACATATTCCAAGGGCCCACTAGTTAACGTAGATAGTCCAAGTGCCGCTAGTTAACCTACATAGTCCAAGTACCCGCTTGTTAACCTAGATTGTCCAAGTGGCCGCTAGGTAACCTACATAGTCCAAGGGCCCGCTAGTTAACCTACATAATCCTAGGGCCCGCTAGTTAACCTAGATAATCCAAGTGCATGATAGTTAACCTACATAGTCCAAGTGCCCGCTAGGTAACCTAGACAGTTCAAGTGACCACTAGGTTACCTACATAGACCAAGTGCCCGTTCGTTAACCTACATAGTCCAAGTGCCCGCTAGGTAACCAATATAGTCCAAATGCCCGCTAAGGGCCCTAATTGTCCAAATGCCCGCTAGTAACTTAGATAGTCCAAGTGCTCGCTAGTTAACCTAGATAGTCCAAGTGCCCGCTAGTTAACCTAGATAGACCAAGTGCCCCCTAGGGAACCTACATAGTCCAAGTGCCCGTTAGGTAGCCTAGATAGTCCAAATGC
The DNA here is from genome assembly GCF_050624435.1 of Tenrec ecaudatus. Classification (NCBI taxonomy): domain Eukaryota; kingdom Metazoa; phylum Chordata; class Mammalia; order Afrosoricida; family Tenrecidae; genus Tenrec; species Tenrec ecaudatus. Next base: position 67,007,687 of record NC_134548.1, on the reverse strand, counting down.
CCGCTAGGGAACCCACATAGTCCAAGTGCCCGCTAGGGAACTTACATAGTCCAAGGGCCTGCTAGGGAACATACATAGTCCAAGGGCCCGTTAGTTAACCTAGATAGTCCCAGTGCCCGCTAGGTAACCTAGATAGTCCAACAGCCCGGTAGGTAACCTACATACTCCAAGTACCCGCTAGGTAACGTAGATAGTTCAAGTGCCAGCTAGGTAACCTAGATAGTCCAAGTGCCCGCTAGGTAACCTACAAAGTCTAAGTGCCCGCTAGGTAATCTATATAGTACAAATGACCGTTAGGTAGCCTACACAGTCCAAATTCCCGCTAGGTAACCTAGGTAATCCAAGGGCCACTAAGTAACCTACATAGCCTAGTGCCCCCTAGTTAACCTACATTATCCAAGTTCCCGATAGGGAACCTACATAGTCCAAGTGCCCGCTAGGTAACCTACATAGTCCAAATGCCCTCTAGTTAACCTACATAGTCCAAGTGCACCCGAGGGAACCTACATAATCCAAGTGCCCACTAGGGAACCTACATAGTCCAAATGCCCGTTAGGTAACTTAGATAGTCTAAATGCCCACCAGGAAACCCACATAGTCCAAATGCCCACTAGGTATCCTACATAGTCCAAGTGCCCACTAGTTAACCTAGATCCTCCAAGTACCCGCTAGTTAACCTAGATTGTCCAAGTGCCCGCTAGTTAACCTACATAGTCCAAGGGCCCACTAGTTAACCTAGATAGTCCAAGTGTCCTCTAGTTAACCTACATAGTCCAAGTGCCCGCTAGTTAACCTATATACCAAGTGCCCGCTACGTAACCTAGATAGTCCAAGGGCACGCTAATTAACCTACTTAGTCCAAGTGCCCGCTAGGCACCCTAGATAGTCCAAGTGCCCGCTAAGGAACCTACATAGTCCAAGTGCACGAGAGTTAACCTAGATATTCCAATTGCCCGCTAGTTAACCTAGATAGTCCAAGTGCCCGCTACGTAACCTAGATAGTCCCAGTGCCCGCTAGGTAACCTAGATAGTGCAAGTGCCCGCTAGTTAACCTAGATAGTACAAGTACCCGCTAGGTAACCTAAATCGTCCAATGGCCCCCTAATTAGCCTACATAGTCCAAGTGCCCGCTAGGTAACCTAGATAGTCCTTTTGCCCATTCGGTAACCTAGATAGTCCAAGTGCCCTTTAGGGAACCTAGATAGTCCAAGGGCCCGCTAGTAAACCTACATAGTCCATGGGCCCTCTAGTTAACCTACATAGTGCAAGTGTACGCAAGTTAACCTACATATTCCAAGTGCCCGCTATTTAACCTACATAATCTAAGTGCCAGCTAGGTAACCTAGATAGTAAAAGTGCCCGCTAAGGAACCTAGATAGTCCAAGTGCCTGTTAGCTAACCTAGATTGTCCAAGTGGCGGCTAGGTAACCTACATATTCCAAGTGCCCGTTCATTAACCTAGATAATTCAAGTGCCCGCTAGGTAACCTAGACAGTCCAAGTGCCCTCTAGTTAACCTACATAGTCCAAGTGCCCGATAGGGAACCTACATAATCCAAGTGCCCGCTAGGCAACTTATAGTCCAAATGCCCTCTAGTTAACCTACATAGTCCAAGTGCACCCGAGGGAACCTACATAATCCAAGTGCCCGCTAGGGAACCTACATAGTCCAAGTGCCCGTTAGGTAACCTAGATAGTCTAAATGCTCGCCAGGAAACCCACATAGTCCAAGTGCCCGCTAGGGAATTTACATAGTCCAAGGGCCCTCTAGGGATCCGACATAGTCCCAGTGCCCATTAGTTAACCTAGATAGTCCAAGTGCCCGCTTGGTAACCTAGATAGTCCAACATCCCGCTAGGTAACCTACATACTCCAAGAACCCACTAGGTAACGTAGATAGTTCATGTGCCAGCTAGGTAACCTAGATAGTCCAAGTGCCCGCTAGGTAACCTACAAAGTCTAAGTGCCCGCTAGGTTATCTATATAGTCCAAATGCCCGCTAGGGAATCTACATAGTCCAAGGGACCGCTAGTTAACGTAGATAGTCCAAGTGCCGCTAGTTAATCTACATTGTCCATGGGCCGGCTAGTTAACCTACATAGTCCAAGTACCCGCTAGTTAACCTGATCGTCCAATTGCCCGCTAGGTAACCTACATAGTCCAAGGGTCCGCTAGGTAACATACATAGTCCAAGGGCCCGCTAGGTAACCTACAATATCTAAGTGCCCGCTAGGTTATCTATATAGTCCAAATGCCCGCTAGGGAACCTACATAGTCCAAGTGCCCGCTAGGTAACCTAGATAATCCAAGTGCCCGCTAGTTAACCTATATCGTCCAATTGTTCGCTAGTTAACCTAGATCGTGCAAGTGTCCGCTAGCTAACCTAAATAGTCCAAGTGCCAGTTAGCTAACCTAGATAGTCCAAGTGCCCGCTAGTTAACCTAGATAGTCCAAGTGCCCACGAGGTAACCTAAGTAGTCCAAATGTCCGATAGGGATCCTACATAGTCCAAGTGCCCGCTAGGTAACCTACATAGTCCAAGTGCCCGTTAGCTAACCTAGATAGTCCAAGTGCCCGCTAGTTAACATTGATCATCCAAGTGCCCGCTAGTTAATCTAGATAGTCCAAGTGCACGCTAGTTAACCTAGATAGTCCAAGTGCCCTCTAGTTAACCTAGATCGTCCAAGTGCCCGCTAGTTTACCTAGATAGTCCAAGTGCCCGCTAGGTAACCTAAGTAGTCCAAATGTCCGATAGGGATCCTACATAGTCCAAGTGCCCGCTAGGTAACCTACATAGTCCAAGTGACCGTTCGTTAACCTTGATAGTCCAAGTGCCCGCTAGGTAACCTAGACTCTCCAAGTGCCCGCTAGGTTACCTACATAGTCCAAGTGTCAGTTCGTAAACCTAGATAGTCCAAATGCCCGCTAGGAAACCTACACAGTCCAAGGGCCCGCTAGGTAACCTAGATAGTCCAAGTGCCCGCTAGGTAACCTAGATAGTCCAAGTGCCCGCTATGTAACCTAGATAGTCAAAGTGCCCGTTAGGTAACCTAGATAGTCCAAGTGCCCGCTAGGTAACTTACATTGTCCAAGTTCCCGCTAGGTAACCTAGATACTCAAAGTGCCCATTACTTTACCTAGATAGTCCAAGTGCCCGCTAAGCAACCTACATAGTCCAAGTGCCCGTTCGTTAACCTAGACAGTCCAAGTGCCCGCTAGGTTACCTGCATATTCCAAGTGCCCGTTCGTTAACCTAGATAGTCCAAGTGCCCACCAGGTAACCTACATAGTCCAAGTGCCAGCTAGGTAACCTATATAGTCCAAGTGCCCGCTAGGTAACCTAGATTGTCCAAGTGCCTTCTAGTTAATCTACATTGTCCAAGGGCCCACTTGTTAACCTAGATAGTCCACGTGTCCTCTAGGCAGCCTACATAGTCCAAGTGCCCGCTAGGTAACCTAGATTGTCCAAGTTCCCGCTCTGTAGCCTAGACAGTCCAAGTGACCTTTAGGGAACCTTGATAGTCCAAGGGCCCGCTAGTAAACCTACATAGTCCATGGGCCCGCTAGTTAACCTTCATAGTGCAAGTGTCCGCTACTTTCCGACATATTCCAAGTGCCCGCTAGTTAACCTACATAATCTAAGTGCCCGTTGGCTAACCTAGATAGTCCAAGGGCCCGCTAGTTGACCTACATAGTCCATGTGCCCGCTAGTTAACCTAGATAGTCCAAGTGCCTACTAGGTAACCTACATAGTGCAAGTGTCCGCTAGTTAACCTACATAGTCCAAGAGCCCGCTAGTTAACATAGATAGTCCAAGTGCCCGCTAGGGAACCTACGTAGTCCAAGTACCCGCTAGGAAACCTAGATAGTTCAAGTACCCGCTAGGTAACCTAGATCGTCAAAGAGCCCCCTAGTTAGCCTACATAGTCCAAGTGCCCGGTAGGTAACCTACCTAGTCCAAGTGCACGATAGGGAACATACATAGTCCAAGTGCACGCTAGTTAACCTATATAGTCCAAGTGCCCGCTAGTTAACATAGATAGTCCAAGTGCCTGCTAGGTAACCTACATAGTGCAAGTGTCCGCTAGTTAACCTACATAGTCCAAGTGCCCGCTAGTTGACCTAGATAGTTCAAGTACCCGCTAGGTAATCTAGATAGTCCAAGGGTCCCCTAGTTGGCCTACATAGTCCAAGTGCCCGCTAGGTAACCTAGATAGTCCAAGTGCCTTTTCGGTAACCTAGATAGTCCAAGTGACCTTTAGGGAACCTAGATAGTGGAAGGGCCCGCAAGTAAACCTACATATTCCAAGTGCCCGCTAGTTAACCTACATAATCTAAGTGCCCGTTAGCTAACCTAGATTGTCCAAGGGCCCGCTAGTTGACCTACATAGTCCAAGTGCCAGCTAGGTATCCTAGATAGTACAAGTGCCCGTTAGTTAACCTAGATAGTCCAAGTGCCCACTAGGGGACGTACTTAGTCCATGTGCCCATTAGCTAACCTAGATAGTCCAAGTGCCCGATAGTTAACTTTGATCATCCAAGTGCCCGCTAGTTAACCTAGATAGTCCAAGTGCCCTGTATTTAACCTAGATCGTCCAGGTGCCCGCTAGTTAACGTACATAGTCCAACGGCCCGCTAGTTAACCTACATAGTACAAGGTCCGCTAGTTAACCTCGATAGTCCAAGTCCTCGCTAGTTAACCTACATATTACAAGGGCCCACTAGTTGACCTAGATAGTCCAAGTGCCCGCTAGCTAACCTAGATAGTCCATGTGCCCGCTAGGTATCCTAAGTAATCCAAATATCCGATAGGGTTCCTACATAGTCCAAGTGCACTCTAGGTAACCTACATTGTCCAAGTGCCCGTTCGTTAACCTAGATAGTCCAAGTGCCCGCTAGGTAACCTAGACTGTCCAAGTGCCCGTAGGTTACCTACATAGTCCAAGTGCCCGTTTGTTAACCTAGATAGTCCAAGTGCCCGCTAGGAAACCTACATAGTCCAAGGGCCCGCTAGGTAACCTAGATAGTCCAAGTGTCCGCTAGATAACCTAGAGTCCAAGTGCTCGCTAGTTAACCTAGATTGTCCAAGGGCCCACTAGTTAACCTAGATATTCCCAGTGTCCTCTAGTTAATCTACATAGTCCAAGTGCCCGCTAGTTAACCTACATATCCAAGTGCCCCCTAGTTAACATAGATAGCCCAAGTGCCCGCTAGGGAACTTACACAGTCCAAGTGCCCGCTAGGAAACCTATATAGTCCAAGTGCCCGAAAAGGAACCTACATAATCCAAGTGCACGCTGGTTAACCTAGATAGTCCAAATGCCCGCTAGTTAACCTAGATAGTCCAAGTGCCTGCTAGGTAACCTACACAGTGCAAGTGTCCACTAGTTAACATACATATTCCAAGTGCCCGCTAGTTAACATAGATAGTCCAAGTGCACGCTAGGGAACGTACATATTCCAAGTGCCCGCTAGGTAACCTAGATAGTGCAAGTGCCCGCTAGTTAACCTAGATAGTTGAAGTACCCACTAGGTAACCTAGATCGTCCAAGGGCCCCCTAGTTAGCCTACATAGTCCAAGTGCCCGCTAGGTAATCTAGATAGTCCAAGTGCCCGTTCGGTAACCTAGATAGTCTAAGTGCCCTTTAGGGAACCTAGATAGTCCAAGGGCCCGCTAGTAAACCTACATAGTCCATGGGTCCCCTAGTTAACCTACATAGTGCAAGTGTCCGCTAGTTAACCTACATATTCCAAGTGCCCGCTATTTAACCTACATAATCTAAGTGCCAGCTAGGTAAGCTAGATAGTACAAGTGCCTGCTAGGGAATCTAGATAGTCCAAGTGCCTGTTAGCTAACCTAGATAGTCCAAGTGGCGGCTAGGTAACTAACATAGTCCAAGTGCCCGTTCGTTAATCTAGATAATCCAAGTGCCCGCTAGGTAACCTAGACAGTCCAAGTGCCTGCTAGTTAACCTACGTAGTCCAAGAGCCCGATAGGGAACCTACATAATCCAAGTGCCTGCTCGGCAACCTACATACTCCAGGTGCCGTTAGTTAACCTAGATTGTCAAAGTGCCTGCTAGGTAACCTAGATAGTCCAAGTGCCCGCTAGGTAACCTACATAGTCCAAGTTCCCGATGGTAACCTAAATAGTCCAAATGCCCGCTAGGGAAACTACATAGGCCAAGTGCCTGCTAGTTAACCTAGATAGTCCAAGTGCCTGGTAGTAAACCTACATAATCCATGGGCCCGCTAGTTAACCTACATAGTGCAAGGGCCCGCTAATTAACCTAGATCGTGCAAGTGTCCGCTAGTTAGCCTATATAGTCCAAGTGCCCGCTACGTAACCTAGATAGTCCAAGGGCACGCTAGTATACCTACATAGTGCAAGTGCCCGCTAGGCAACCTAGATAGTCCAAGTGCCCGCTAGGTAACCTACATAGTCCAAGTTCCCACGAGGTAACCTAGATAGTCCAAGTGCCCGTTACCTAACCTAGATAGTCCAATTGCCCGCTATGCAACATACATAGTCCAAGTGCCCGTTTGTTAACCTAGAAGTCCAAGTGCCCGCTAGGTAACCTAGACTCTCCAAGTGCCCGCTAGGTTACCTACATAGTCCAAGTGCCCGCTAGGTAACCTAGATAGTCCAAGGGCCGGCTAGTTAACCTACATAGTCCATGTGCTCGGTAGTTAACTTACATAGTTCAAGTATCCATAGGGAATATACAAAGCCCAAGTGCCCGCTCTGGAACTTACATAGTCCAAGTGCCTGCTAGGGAACCTACATAGTCCAAGTGCCCGCGCTGGAACATACATAGTCCAAGTGCCCGCTAGGGAATCTATATAGTCCATGGGCCCGCTAGTTAACCTAGATAGTCCAAGGGCCCGCTAGGTAACCTAGATAGTCCAAGTGTCCGCTAAATAACCTAGAGTCCATGTGCTCGCTAGTTAACCTAGATCGTCCAAGTGCCCGCAATGTAACCTAGATAGTCAAAGTGCCCGTTAGGTAACCTAGATAGTCCAAGTGCCCGCAATGTAACCTAGATAGTCAAAGTGCCCGTTAGGTAACCTAGATAGTCCAAGTGCCCGCTAGGTAACTTACATTGTCCAAGTTCCCGCTAGGTAAACTAGATACTCAAAGTGCTCGTTACCTAACCTAGATAGTCCAAGTGCCCGCTAGGCAACCTACATAGTCCATGAGTCCTAGGTAACCTACAAAGTCTAAGTGCCCGCTAGGTTATCTATATTGTCCAAATGCCCGCTAGGGAACCTACATAGTTCAAGTACCCGCTAGGTAACCTAGATCATCAAAGGGCCCCCTAGTTAGCCTACATAGTCCAAGTGCCTGCTAGGTAACCTAGATTGTCCAAGTTCCCGCTCGGTAGCCTAGACAGTCCAAGTGCCCTTTAGGGAACCTTGATAGTCCAAGGGCCCGCTAGTAAACCTACATAGTCCATGGGCCCGCTAGTTAACCTTCATAGTGCAAGTGTCCGCTACTTTACCTACATATTCCAAGTGCCCGCTAGTTAACCTACATAATCTAAGTGCCCGTTGGCTAACCTAGATAGTCCAAGGGCCCGCTAGTTGACCTACATATTCCATGTGCCCGTTAGTTAACCTAGATTGTCCAAGTGCCTACTAGGTAACCTACATAGTGCAAGTGTCCGCTAGTTAACCTACATAGTCCAAGAGCCCGCTAGTTAACATAGATAGTCCAAGTGACCGCTAGGGAACCTACATAGTCCAAGTACCCGCTAGGAAACCTAGATAGTTCAAGTACCCGCTAGGTAACCTAGATCGTCAAAGGGCCCCCTAGTTAGCCTACATAGTCCAAGTGCCCGCTAGGTAACCTAGATAGTCCAAGTGCCCGCTCGGTAACCTAGATAGTCCAAGTGCCCTTTAGGGAACCTAGATAGTGCAAGGGCCCGATAGTAAACCTACATAGTCCATGGGCCCGCTAGTTAACCTTCATAGTGCAAGTGTCCGCTACTTAACCTACATATTCCAAGTTCCCGCTAGTTAACCTACATAATCTAAGTGCCCGTTGGCTAACCTAGATAGTCCAAAGGCCCGCTAGTTGACCTATATAGTCAAAGTGCCAGCTAGGTAACCTAGATAGTACAAGTGCCCGCTAGGGAACCTAGATAGTCCAAGTGCCTGTTAGCTAACCTAGATAGTCCAAGTGGCGGCTAGGTAACCTACATAGTCCAAGTGCCCGTTCGTTAACCTAGATAATCCAAATGCCCACTAGCTAACCTAGAGAGTCGAAGTGCCCGCTAGTTAACCTACATAGTCCAAGTGCCCGATAGGGAACCTACATAATCCAAGTGCCTGCCAGGCAACCTACATAGTCCAAGTGCCCGTTAGTTAACCTAGATAGTCAAAGTGCCTGCTAGGTAACCTAGATAGTCCAAGTGCCCGCTAGGTAACCTACATAATCCAAGTGCCCGCTAGGGAACCTACATAGTCCAAATGCCCGCTAGGGAAACTACATAGTCCAAGTGCCCGCTAGTTAAACTAGATAGTCCAAGTGCGGGCTAGTAAACCTACATAATCCATGGGCCCGCTAGTTAGCCTACATAGTGCAAGGGTCCGCTAGTTAACCTATATCATCCAAGGGCCCGCTAGTTAACCTAGATAGTCCAAGTGCCCGCTAGTTAACCTACATAGTCCAAGTGCCCGCTAGGTAACCTAGACAGTTCAAGTGACCACTAGGTTACCTACATAGTCCAAGTGCCTGTTCGTTAACCGACATAGTCCAAGTGCCCGCTAGGTAACATATATAGTCCAAATGCACGCTAGGGACCCTAATAGTCTAAGTGTCCGCTAGTTATCCTACATAGTCCAAGTGCTTGTTAGTTAACCTAGATAGTCCAAGTGTCCGCTAGTTAACCTAGATAGACCAATTGCCCGCTAGGGAACCTATCCAGTCCAAGTACCCGCTAGGAAACGTACATAGTCCAAGTGCCCGCTAGGTAACGTACATAGTCCAAGTGCTCACTAGGTAACGTAGATAGTCCAAGTGCCCGCTAGGGAACGTATTTAGTCCAAGTGCCCGCTAGGTAACCTAGATAGTCCAAGTGCCCGCTAGTTAACCTACATAGTCCAAGTGCCTGCTAGGTAACCTAGATATTCCAAGTGCCCACTAGTTAACCTACATAGTCCAGGTTCCCCCTAGGTAACCTAGATAGTCCAATGGCCCGCTAGGTAACCTACATAGTCCAAATGCCCGATAGGGAACTTATATATTGTCCAAGTGCCCGCTATGTAACCTACATAGTCCAAGTGCCCGCTAGTTAACCTACATAGTCCAAGTGCCCGCTAGTTACCCTACATAGTCCAAGTGCCCGATAGGGAACCTACATAATCCAAGTGCCCGCTAGGGAACCTACAAAGTCCAAGTGCCTGTTAGTTAACCTAGATAGTCCAAATGCCCGCTAGGGAACCCACATAGTCCAAGTGCTCGCTAGGAAACCTACATAGTCCAAGGGCCCGCCAGCGAACCTACATAGTCCAAATGCCCGTTAGTTAACCTAGATAGTCCCAGTGCCCGCTTGGTAACGTAGATAGTCCAACAGCCACCTAGGTAACCTACATACACCAAGAACCCACTATAACGTAGATAGTTCAAGTGCCAGCTAGGTAACCTAGATAGTTCTTGTGCCCGTTACCTAACCTAGATAGTCCAATTGCCCGCTATGCAACATACATAGTCCAACTGCCCGTTCTTTAACCTAGAAGTCCAAGTGCCTGCTATGTAACCTAGACTCTCCAAGTGCCTGCTAGGTTACCTACATAGTCCAAATGCCCGTTCGGTAACCTAGATAGTGCAAGTGCCCGGTAGATAACCTAGATAGTCCAAGTGCCCGCTAGGTAACCTAGATAGTCCAAGGGCCCGCTAGTTAACCTACATAGTCCAAGTGCCCGGTAGTTAACTTACATAGTTCAAGTGTCCGTAGGGAACCTACAGAGTCCAAGTGCCCGCTAGGGAACATACATAGTCCAAGTGCCCGCTAGGGAATCTACATAGTCCAAGGGCCCGCTAGTTAATGTAGATAGTCCAAGTGACGCTAGTTAATCTACATAGTCCAAGGGCCCGCTAGTTCACCTACATAGTCCAAGGGCCCGCTAGTTAACCTACATCGTCCAAGGGCCTGCTAGTTAACCTAGATAGTCCAAGTGCCCACTAGTTAACCTACATCGTCCAAGTGCCCGCGAGGTAACCTAGACATTTCAAGTGACCACTAGGTTACCTACATAGTCCAAGTGCCCTTTCGTTAACCTACATAGTCCAAGTGCCCGCTAGGTAACCAATATAGTCCAAATGCCCGCTAGGGGCGCTAATTGTCCAAATGTCCGCTAGTTAACCTAGATAGTCCAAGTGCCCGCTAGTTAACCTAGATAGACCAAGTGCCCGCTAGGGAACCTATCTAGTCCAAGTACCCGCTAGGAAACGTACATAGTCCAAGTGCCCGCTGGGTAACGTACATAGTCTAAGTGCCCGCTAGGTAACGTAAATAGTCCAAGGGCCTGCTAGGGAACGTACATAGTCCAAGTGCCTGCTAGGTAACCTAGATAGTCCAAGTACCCCCTAGTTAACCTACATAGTCCAGGTTCCCCCTAGGTAACCTAGATCGTCCAAGGGCCCGCTAGGTAACCTTCATTGTCCTAGTGCCCCCTAGTTAACCTACATTCTCCAAGTGCCCGATAGGGAACCTACATAGTCCAAGTGCCCGCTAGGTAACCCACATGGTCCAAATGCCCGCTAGTTAACCTACATAGTTCAAGTGCCCGATACGGAACCTACATAATCCAAGTGCCCGCTAGGGAACCTACATAGTCCAAGTGCCCGTTAGTTAACCTAGATAGTCCAAGTGCCCGCTAGGTAACCTAGATAGTCCAACAGCCCGGTAGGTAACCTACATACTCCAAGTACCCGCTAGGTAATGTAGATAGTTCAAGTGCCTGCTAGGTAACCTAGATAGTCCAAGTGCCCGCTAGGTAACCTACAAAGTCTAAGTGCCCGCTAAGTAATCTATATAGTCCAAATAACCGCTAGGGAGCCTACATAGTCCAAATGCCCGCTAGGTAACCTAGATAGTCTAAGGGCCCGCTAGGTAACCTACATAGTCCTAGTGCCCCCTAGTTAACCTACATTTTCCACGTGCCCGATAGAGAACCTACATAGTCCAAGTGCCCGCTCTTAACCTACATAGTACAAATGCCCTGTAGTTAACCTACATAGTCCAAGTTCCCGATAGGGAACCTACATAATCCAAGTGCCCGCTAGTTGACCTACATAGTCCAAGTGCCCGCTAGGTAACCTAGATAATCCTAGTGCCCGCTAGGGAACCTTCATAGTCCTAGTGCCAGCTAGGTATCCTAGATAGTCCAAGTGCCCGCTAGTTAACCTAGATAGTCCTAGTGCCCGTTAGTTAACCTAGAGTGTCCAAGTGCCCACTAGGGGACGTACTTAGTCCAAGTGCCCATTAGCTAACCTAGATAGTCCAAGTGCCCGCTAGTTAACATTGATCATCCAAGTGCCCGCTAGTTAACCTATATAGTCCAAGGGCCCGCTAGTTAACCTACGTAGTCCAAGGTCCGCTAGTTAACCTAGATATTCCAAGTGCTCGCTAGGTAACCTACATAGTACAAGGGCCCGCTAGTTGACCTAGATAGTCCAAGTGCCCGCTAGTTACCCTACATAGTCCAAGTGCCCGATAGGGAACCTACATAATCCAAGTGCCCGCTAGGGAACCTACAAAGTCCAAGTGCCTGTTAGTTAACCTAGATAGTCCAAATGCCCGCTAGGGAACCCACATAGTCCAAGTGCTCGCTAGGGAACCTACATAGTCCAAGGGCCCGCCAGGGAACCTACATAGTCCAAATGCCCGTTAGTTAACCTAGATAGTCCCAGTGCCCGCTTGGTAACGTAGATAGTCCAACAGCCACCTAGGTAACCTACATACACCAAGAACCCACTATAACGTAGATAGTTCAAGTGCCAGCTAGGTAACCTAGATAGTTCTTGTGCCCGTTACCTAACCTAGATAGTCCAATTGCCCGCTATGCAACATACATAGTCCAACTGCCCGTTCTTTAACCTAGAAGTCCAAGTGCCTGCTATGTAACCTAGACTCTCCAAGTGCCTGCTAGGTTACCTACATAGTCCAAATGCCCGTTCGGTAACCTAGATAGTGCAAGTGCCCGGTAGATAACCTAGATAGTCCAAGTGCCCGCTAGGTAACCTAGATAGTCCAAGGGCCCGCTAGTTAACCTACATAGTCCAAGTGCCCGGTAGTTAACTTACATAGTTCAAGTGTCCGTAGGGAACCTACAGAGTCCAAGTGCCCGCTAGGGAACATACATAGTCCAAGTGCCCGCTAGGGAATCTACATAGTCCAAGGGCCCGCTAGTTAATGTAGATAGTCCAAGTGACGCTAGTTAATCTACATAGTCCAAGGGCCCGCTAGTTCACCTACATAGTCCAAGGGCCCGCTAGTTAACCTACATCGTCCAAGGGCCTGCTAGTTAACCTAGATAGTCCAAGTGCCCACTAGTTAACCTACATCGTCCAAGTGCCCGCGAGGTAACCTAGACATTTCAAGTGACCACTAGGTTACCTACATAGTCCAAGTGCCCTTTCGTTAACCTACATAGTCCAAGTGCCCGCTAGGTAACCAATATAGTCCAAATGCCCGCTAGGGGCGCTAATTGTCCAAATGTCCGCTAGTTAACCTAGATAGTCCAAGTGCCCGCTAGTTAACCTAGATAGACCAAGTGCCCGCTAGGGAACCTATCTAGTCCAAGTACCCGCTAGGAAACGTACATAGTCCAAGTGCCCGCTGGGTAACGTACATAGTCTAAGTGCCCGCTAGGTAACGTAAATAGTCCAAGGGCCTGCTAGGGAACGTACATAGTCCAAGTGCCTGCTAGGTAACCTAGATAGTCCAAGTACCCCCTAGTTAACCTACATAGTCCAGGTTCCCCCTAGGTAACCTAGATCGTCCAAGGGCCCGCTAGGTAACCTTCATTGTCCTAGTGCCCCCTAGTTAACCTACATTCTCCAAGTGCCCGATAGGGAACCTACATAGTCCAAGTGCCCGCTAGGTAACCCACATGGTCCAAATGCCCGCTAGTTAACCTACATAGTTCAAGTGCCCGATACGGAACCTACATAATCCAAGTGCCCGCTAGGGAACCTACATAGTCCAAGTGCCCGTTAGTTAACCTAGATAGTCCAAGTGCCCGCTAGGTAACCTAGATAGTCCAACAGCCCGGTAGGTAACCTACATACTCCAAGTACCCGCTAGGTAATGTAGATAGTTCAAGTGCCTGCTAGGTAACCTAGATAGTCCAAGTGCCCGCTAGGTAACCTACAAAGTCTAAGTGCCCGCTAAGTAATCTATATAGTCCAAATAACCGCTAGGGAGCCTACATAGTCCAAATGCCCGCTAGGTAACCTAGATAGTCTAAGGGCCCGCTAGGTAACCTACATAGTCCTAGTGCCCCCTAGTTAACCTACATTTTCCACGTGCCCGATAGAGAACCTACATAGTCCAAGTGCCCGCTCTTAACCTACATAGTACAAATGCCCTGTAGTTAACCTACATAGTCCAAGTTCCCGATAGGGAACCTACATAATCCAAGTGCCCGCTAGTTGACCTACATAGTCCAAGTGCCCGCTAGGTAACCTAGATAATCCTAGTGCCCGCTAGGGAACCTTCATAGTCCTAGTGCCAGCTAGGTATCCTAGATAGTCCAAGTGCCCGCTAGTTAACCTAGATAGTCCTAGTGCCCGTTAGTTAACCTAGAGTGTCCAAGTGCCCACTAGGGGACGTACTTAGTCCAAGTGCCCATTAGCTAACCTAGATAGTCCAAGTGCCCGCTAGTTAACATTGATCATCCAAGTGCCCGCTAGTTAACCTATATAGTCCAAGGGCCCGCTAGTTAACCTACGTAGTCCAAGGTCCGCTAGTTAACCTAGATATTCCAAGTGCTCGCTAGGTAACCTACATAGTACAAGGGCCCGCTAGTTGACCTAGATAGTCCAAGTGCCCGCTAGTTAACCTAGATAGTCCAAGTGCCCGCTAGGTAACCAATATAGTCCAAATGCCCGGGAGGGGCCCTAATATTCCAAATGCCCGCTAGTTAACCTAGAAAGTCCAAGTGCTCGCTAGTTAACCTATATAGTCCCAGTGCCCGCTAGTTAACCTAGATAGACCAAGTGCCCGCTAGGGAACCTATCTAGTCCAAGTACCCGCTAGGAAACGTACATAGTCCAAGTGCCCGCTAGGTAACGTACATTGTCCAAGTGCCCGCTAGGTAACGTAGATAGTCCAAGTGCCCGCTAGGGAACGTACATAGTCCAAGTGCCCGCTAGGGAACCTAGATAGTCCAAGTGCCCGCTAGGTAACCTACATAGTCCTAGTGCCCGCTAGGTAACCTAGATAGTGCAAGTGCCCGCTAGTTAAAGTAGATAGTTGAAGTACCCGCTAGGTAACCTAGATCGTCCAAGGGCCCCCTGGTTAGCCTACATAGTCCAAGTGCCCGCTAGGCAACCTAGATAGTCCAAGTGTCCGTTCGGTAACCTAGATAGTCTAAGTGCCCTTTAGGGAACCTAGATAGTCCAAGGGCCCGCTAGTAAACCTACATAGTCCATGGGCCGGCTAGTTAACCTACATAGTGCAAGTGTCCGCTAGTTAACCTACATATTCCAAGTGCCGGCTATTTAACCTACATAATCTAAGTGCCAGCTAGGTAACCTAGATAGTACAAGTGCCTTCTAGGGAATCTAGATAGTCCAAGTGCCTGTTAGCTAACCTAGATAGTCCAAGTGGCGGCTAGGTAACCTATATAATCCAAGTGCCCGTTCATTAACCTAGATCATCCAAGTGCCCGCTAGGTAACCTAGACAGTCCAAGTGCCCGCTAGTTAACCTACATAGTCCAAGTGCCCGATAGGGAATCTACATAATCCAAGTGCCCGCTCGGCAACCTACATACTCCAGGTGCCCGTTAGTTAACCTAGATAGTCAAAGTGCCTGCTAGGTAACCTAGATAGTCCAAGTGCCCGCTAGGTAACCTACATAGTCCAAGTTCCCGATGGTAACCTAAATAGTCCAAATGCCCGCTAGGGAAACTACATAGGCCAAGTGCCTGCTAGTTAACCTAGATAGTCCAAGTGCCTGCTAGTAAACCTACATAATCCATGGGCCCGCTAGTTAACCTACATAGTGCAAGGGCCCGCTAGTTAACCTAGATCGTGCAAGTGTCCGCTAGTTAGCCTATATAGTCCAAGTGCCCGCTAGTTAACCTATATACCAAATGCCCGCTACGTAACCTAGATAATCCAAGGGCACGCTAGTTAACCTACATAGTGCAAGTGCCCGCTAGGCAACCTAGATAGTCCAAGTGCCCGCTAAGGAACCTACATAGTCCAAGTGCACGCTAGTTAACCTTTATAGTCCAAGTGCCCGCTAGTTAACATAGATAGTCCAAGTGCCTGCTAGGTAACCTACATAGTGCAATTGTCCGCTAGTTAACCTACATAGTCGAAGTGCCCGCTAGTTGACCTAGATAGTTCAAGTACCCGCTAGGTAATCTAGATAGTCCAATGGCCCCCTAGTTGGCCTACATAGTCCAAGTGCCCGCTAGGTAACCTAGATAGTCCAAGTGCCTTTTCGGTAACCTAGATAGTCCAAGTGCCCTTTAGGGAACCTAGATAGTCGAAGGGCCCGCAAGTAAACCTACATAGTCCAAGTGCCCGCTAGTTAACCTACATATTCCAAGTGCCCGCTAGTTAACCTACATAATCTAAGTGCCCGTTAGCTAACCTAGATAGTCCAAGGGCCCGCTAGTTGACCTACATAGTCCAAGTGCCAGCTAGGTATCCTAGATAGTACAAGTGCCCGCTAGGTAACCTAGATATCCAAGTGCCCGTTAGTTAACCTAGATAGTCCAAGTGCCCACTAGGGGACGTACTTAGTTCATGTGCCCATTAGCTAACCTAGATAGTCCAAGTGCCCGCTACTTAACATTGATCATCCAAGTGCCTGCTAGTTAACCTAGATAGTCCAAGTGCCCTCTAGTTAACCTAGATCGTCCAAGTGCCCGCTAGTTAACCTACATAGTCCAAGGTCCGCTAGTTAACCTAGATAGTCCAAGTGCTCGCTAGTTAACCTACATAGTACAAGGGCCCACTAGTTGACCTAGATAGTCCAAGTGCCCGCTAGCTAACCTAGATAGTCCAAGTGCCCGCTAGGTAACCTAAGTAGTCCAAATATCCGATAGGGATCCTACATTGTTCAAGTGCCCGCTACGTAACCTACATTGTCCAAGTGCCCGTTCGTTAACCTAGATAGTCCAAGTGCCCGCTAGGTAACCTTGACTGTCCAAGTGCCCCCTAGGTTACCTACATAGTCCAAGTGCCCGTTCGTTAACCTAGATAGTCCAAGTGCCCGCTAGGAAACCTACATAGTCCAAGGGCCCGCTAGGTAACCTAGATAGTCCAAGTGTCCGCTAGATAACCTAGAGTCCAAGTGCTCGCTAGTTAACCTACATAGTCCAAGTGCCCGCTATGTAACCTAGATAGTCAAAGTGCCCGTTAGGTAACCTAGATAGTCAAAGAGCCCGCTACGTAACCTAGATATTCCAAGGGCACGCTAGTTAACCTATATCGTCCAAGTGCCCGCTAGGCAACCTAGATAGTCCAAGTGCCCGCTAAGGAACCTACATAGTCCAAGTGCATGCTAGTTATCCTAGATAGTCCAAGTGCCCGCTAGTTAACCTAGATAGTCCAAGTGCCTGCTAGGTAACCTACATAGTGCAAGTGTCCGCTAGTTAACCTACATATTCCAAGTGCCCGCTAGTTAACATAGATTCTCCAAATGCCCGCTAGGGAACGTACATAGTCCAAGTGCCTGCTAGGTAACCTAGATAGTTCAAGTACCCGCTACGTAACCTAGATCATCAAAGGGCCCCCTAGTTAGCCTACATAGTCCAAGTGCCCGCTAGGTAACCTAGATAGTCCAAGTGCGCTTTAGGGCACCTAGATAGTCCAAGTGCCCTTTAGGGAACCTAGATAGTCCAAGGGCCCGCTAGTAAACCTACATAGTACATGGGCCCGCTAGTTAACCTACATATTCCAAGTTCCCGCTAGTTAACCTACATAATCTAAGTGCCCGTTGGCTAACCTAGATAGTCCAAGGGCCCGCTAGTTGACCTACATAGTCAAAGTGCCACCTAGGTAACCTAGGTAGTACAAGTGCCCGCTAGGGAACCTGGATAGTCCAAGTGCCTGTTAGCTAACAGAGATAGTCCATGTGGCGGCTAGGTAACCTACATAGTCCAAGTGCCCGGTCGTTAACCTAGATAATCCAAGTGCTCGTTCGTTAACCGAGATAATCCAAGTGCCCACTAGGTAACCTAGACAGTCCAAGTGCCCGCTAGTTAACCTACAAAGTCCAAGTGCCCTATAGGGAACCTATATAATCCAAGTGCCCGCTAGGCAACCTACATAGTCCAAGTACCCGTTAGTTAACCTAGATAGTCAAAGTGCCTGCTAGGTAACCTAGATATTCCAAGTGCCCGCAAGGTAACCTACATATTCCAAGTGCCCGCTAGGAAACCTAAATAGTCCAAATGCCCGCTAGGGAAACTACATTGTCCAAGTGCCCGCTAGTTAACCTAGATAGTCCAAGTGCCTGCTAGTAAACCTACATAATCCATGGGCCCGCTAGTTAACCTACATCGTCCCAGGGCCCGCTAGTTAACCTAGATAGTCCAAGTGCCCGCTAGCTAACCTAGATAGTCCAAATGCCCGCTAGGTAACCTAAGTAGTCCAAATATCCGATAGGGATCCTACATAGTCCAAGTGCCCGCTAGGTAACCTACATTGTCCAAGTGCCCGTTCGTTAACCTAGATAGTCCAAGTGCCCGCTAGGTAACCTAGACTGTCCAAGTGCCCCCTAGGTTACCTACATTGTCCAAGTGCCCGTTCGTTAACCTAGATAGTCCAAGTGCCCGCTTGTTAACCTACATAGTCCAAGGGTCCACTAGTTAACCTAGATAGTCCAAGTGTCCTCTTGTTGACCCACATAGTCCAAGTGCCTGCTAGTTAACCTATATACCAAGTGCCCGCTACGTATCCTAGATAGTCCAAGTGCATGCTTGTTAACCTACATAGTCCACATGCCCGCTAGGCAACCTAGATAATCCCAGTGCCCGCTAAGGAACCTACATAGTCCAAGTGCACGCTAGTTAACCTAGATAGTCCAAGTGCCTGCTAGGTAACCTACATAGTGCAAGTGTCCAGTAGTTAACCTACATATTCCAAGTGCCCGTTAGTTAACATAGATAGTCCAAGTGCCCGCTAGGGAACGTACATTGTCCACGTGTCCGCTAGGTAACCTAGATAGTGCAAGTGCCCGCTAGTTAACCTAGGTAGTTCAAGTACCCGCTAGGTTACCTAGATCGTCCAAGGGCCCCCTAGTTAGCCTACATAGTCCAAGTGCCCGCTAGGTAACCTAGATAGTCCAAGTGCCCGTTCGGTAACCTAGATAGTCCAAGTGCCCTTTAGGGAACCTAGATAGTCCAAGGGCCCGCAGGTAAACCTACGTACTTCATGGGCCCGCTAGTTAACCTACATAGTGCAAGTGTTGCTAGTTAACCTACATATTCCAAGTGCCCGCTATTTAACCTACATAATCTAAGTGCCAGCTAGGTAAGCTAGATTGTAAAAGGGCCCGCTAGGGAATCTAGATAGTCCAAGTGCCTGTTAGCTAACCTAGATAGTCCAAGTGGCGGCTAGGTAACCTACATAGTCCATGTGCCCGTTCGTTAACCTAGATAATCCAAGTGCCCGCTAGGTAACCAGGACAGTCCAAGTGTCCGCAAGTTTACCTACATAGTGCAAGTGCCAGATAGGGAACCTACATAATCCAAGTGCCCGCTAGGCAAACTACATACTCCAAGTGCCCGTTATTTAACCTAGAGAGTCAAAGTGCCTGCTAGGTATCCTAGATAGTCCAAGTGCCCGCTAGGTAACCTACATAGTCCAAGTGCCCGCTAGGTATCCTAAATAGTCCAAATGCGCGCTAGGGAAACTACATAGTCCAAGTGCCCGCTAGTTAACCTAGAAAGTCCAAGTGCCTGCTAGTAAACCTGCATAATACATGGGCCCGCTAGTTAACCTACATAGTGCAAGGGCCCGCTAGTTAACCTAGATCGTGCAAGTGTCCGCTAGTTAGCCTATATAGCCCAAGTGCCCGCTAGTTAACCTATATACCAAGTGCCCGCTATTTAACCTAGATAAACCAAGTGCCTGCTAGGTAACCTACATAGTGCAAGTGCCCGCTAGTTGACATAGATAGTCCAAGTGCCGGCTAGGGAACATACATAGTCCAATTTCCCGCTAGTTAACCTAGATAGTTCAAGTACCCGCTAGGAAACCTAGATAGTACAAGGGCCCCCTAGTTAGCCTACATAGTCCAAGTGCCCGCTAGGTAACCTAGATAGTCCAAGTGCCTTTTCGGTAACCTAGATAGTCCAAGTGCCCTTTAGGGAACCTCGATAGTCCAAGGACCCGCAAGTAAACCTACATAGTCCATGGGCCCGCTAGTTAACCTATATATTCCAAGTGCCCGCTAGTTAACCTACAAAATCTAAGTGACCGTTAGCTAACCTAGATAGTCCAAGGGCCCGCTAGATGACCTACATAGTCCAAGGGCCAGCTAGGTATCCTAGATAGTACAAGTGCCCGCTAGGGAACCTCAATAGTCCAAGTGCATCTTAGCTAACCTAGATAGTCCAAGTGCCCGATAGGGAACCTACATAATCCAAGTGCCCGCTAGGTAACCTACATAGTCCAAGTGCCTGCTTGGCAACCAATATAGTCCAAGTGCCCGTTAGTTAACCTAGATAGTCAAAGTGCCTGCTAGGTAACCTAGATAGTCCAAGTGCTCGCTAAGCAACCTACATAGTCCAAGTGCCCGCTTGGTAACATAAATAGTCTAAATGCCCGCTAGGGAAACTACATAGTCCAAGTGCCTGCTAGTAAACCTACATAATCCATGGGCCCGCTAGTTAACCTACATAGTACAAGGACCCGCTAGTTAACCTAGATCGTGCAAGTGTCCGCTAATTAACCTACATAGTCCAAGTGCCCGCTAGGGATCCTTCATAATCCAACTGCCTGCTAGGTAACCTAGATAGTCCAAGTGCCCGCTAGTTAACCTAGATAGTCCCAGTGCCCGTTTGTTAACCTAGATAGTCCAAGTGCCCACTAGGGGACGTACATCGTCCAAGTGCCTGCTACGCAACCTAGATAGTCCAAGTGCCCGCTAGGTAACCTAGATAGTCCAAGTGCCCGTTACCTAACCTAGATAGTCCAAGTGCGCGCTAGGCAACCTACATAGTCCAAGTGCCCGTTCGTTAACCTAGAAGTCAAGAGCCCGCTATATAACCTAGACAGTCCAAGTGCCCGCTATGTAACCTAGACAGTACAAGTGCCCGCTAGGTTACCTGCATATTCCAAGTGCCCGTTCGTTAACATAGATAGTCCAAGTGCCCGCTAGGGAACCTATAGAGTCCAAGTGCTATCTAGGTAACCTAGATAGTCGAAGGGCCCGCTAGTTAACCTACATAGTCCAAGGGCTCGCTTGTTAACTTTGATAGTCCAAG
The DNA here is from genome assembly GCF_050624435.1 of Tenrec ecaudatus. Taxonomy (NCBI): domain Eukaryota; kingdom Metazoa; phylum Chordata; class Mammalia; order Afrosoricida; family Tenrecidae; genus Tenrec; species Tenrec ecaudatus. The sequence goes on along the minus strand of NC_134548.1, from coordinate 66,987,007 downwards.
TGCCCCTTAGTTAACCTAGATCGTTCAAGTGCCTGCTAGTTAACCTAGATCGTCCAAGTACTGGCTAGTAAACCTACATAGTCCAAGGGCCCACTAGTTAACCTAGATTGTCCAAGTGTCCTCTAGTTAACCTACATAGTCCAAGTGCCCGCTAGGTAACCTACATAGTGCAAGTGTCTGCTAGGTAAACTACATAGTCCAAGTGCCCACTAGTTAACATAGATAGTCCAAGAGCCCGCTAGGTAACCTAGAGAGTGCAAATGCCCGCTAGTTAACCTTCATAGTCCAAGTGCCTGCTAGGTAACCTAGATATTCCAAGGGCCTGCTAGTTGACCTACATAGTCCAAGTGCCCGCTAGGTAACCTACATAGTGCAAGTGTCCGCTAGTTAACCTAAGTAGTCCAAGGGCCCACTAGTTAACATACATAGTCCAAGTGCCCGGTAGTTAACTTACATAGTTCAAGTGTCCGTAGGGGACATACATAGTCCAAGTGCCCGCTAGGGAACATACATAGTCCAAGTGACCGCTAGGGAACCTACGTAGTCCAAGTGCCCGCTAGGGAATCTACATAGTCCAAGGTCTCGCTAGGTAACGTAGTTAGTCCAAGTGCTGCTAGTTAATCTACATAGTCCAAGGGCCCGCTAGTTAACCTACATAATCCAAGTACCCGCTAGTTAACCTAGATCGTCCAAGTGTCCGCTAGTTAACCTACATAGTCCAAGTGCCCACAAGGGAACCTAGATAGTCCAAGTGCCCGCTCTGGAACCTACATTGTCCAAGTGCCCGCTAGGGAATCTACATAATCCAAGTGCCCGCTAGTTAACCTACATAGTCCAAGTGCCTGCTAGTAAACCTACATAATCCATGGGCCCGCTAGTTAACCTACATAGTGCAAGGGCCCGCTTGTTAACCTAGATCGTGCAAGTGTCTGCTAGTTAGCATATATAGTCCAAGTGGCCGCTAGTTAACCTATATACCAAGTGTCCACTACGTAACCTACATAGTCCAAGTGCACGCTAGTTAACCTAGATATTCCAAGTGCCCGCTAGTTAACCTAGATAGTCCAAGTGCCTGCTAAGTAACCTACATAGGGCAAGTGTCCGCTAGTTAACCTACATATTCTAAGTGCCCGCTAGGGAACGTACATAGTCCAAGTGCCTGCTAGTTAACCTAGATAGTTCAAGTACCAGCTAGGTAACCTAGATAGTCCAAGTGCCTTTTCGGTAACCTAGATAGTCCAAGTGCCCTTTAGGGAACCTAGATAGTCCAAGGGCCCGCAAGTAAACGTACATAGTCCATGGGCCCGCTAGTAAACCTACATATTCCAAGTGTCCGCTAGTTAACCTACATAATCTAAGTGCCCGTTAGCTAACCTAGGTAGTCCAAGGGCCCGCTAGTTGACCTACATAGTCCAAGGGCCAGCTAGGTAACCTAGGTAGTACAAGTGCCCGCTAGGGAACCTCAATTGTCCAAATGCCTGTTAGCTAACCTAGATAGTCCAAGTGGCGGCTAGGTAACCTACATAGTCCAAGTGCCCGTTCGTTAACCTAGATAAACCAAGTGCCCATTAGGGAACCTACATAGTCCAAGTGCCCGCTAGTTAACCTACATAGTCCAAGTGCCTGATAGGGAACCTACATAATCCAAGTGCCCGCTAGGGAACCTACATTGTCCAAGTGCCCGCTAGGCAACCTACATAGTCCAAGTGCCCGTTAGTTAACCTAGAGAGTCAAAGTGCCTGCTAGGTAACCTAGATAGTCCAAGTGCCCGCTTGGTAACCTAAATAGTCCAAATGCCCGCTAGGGAAACTACATAGTCCAAGTGCCCGCTAGTTAACCTAGATAGTTCAAGTGCCTACTAGTAAACCTACATAATCCATGGGCCCGCTAGTTAACCTACATAGTGCAAGGGCCCGCTAGTTAACCTAGATCGAGCAAGTGTCCGCTAGTTAACCTACATAGTCCAAGGGCTCGCTTGTTAACTTTGATAGTCCAAGTGCCCCTTAGTTAACCTAGATGGTTCAAGTGCCCGCTAGTTAACCTAGATCGTCCAAGTACTGGCTAGTTAACCTACATAGTCCAAGGGCCCACTAGTTAACCTAGATTGTCCAAGTGTCCTCTAGTTAACCTACATAGTCCAAGTGCCCGCTAGGTAACCTACATAGTGCAAGTGTCTGCTAGGTAAACTACATAGTCCAAGTGCCCTCTAGATAACAAAGATAGTCCAAGTGCCCGCTAGGTAACCTAGAGAGTGCAAATGCCCGCTAGTTAACCTACATAGTCCAAGTGCCTGCTAGGTAACCTAGATAGCCCAAGGGCCTGCTAGTTAACCTACATAGTCCAAGTGCCCACGAGGTAACCTACATAGTTCAAGTCCCCGTTCGTTAACCTAGATAAACCAAGTGCCCGCTAGGTAACCTAGACAGTCCAAGTGCCCGCTAGTTAACCTACATAGTCCAAGTGCCCGATAAGGAACCTACATAATCCAAATGCCCGCTAGGCAACCTACATACTCCAAGTGCCCACAGTTAACCTAGATAGTCAAAGTGCCAGCTAGGTAACCTAGATAGTCCAAGTGCCCGCTATGTAACCTACATAGTCCAAGTGCCCGCTAGGTAACCTAAATAGTCCAAATGCCTGCTAGGGAAACTACATAATCCAAGTGCCCGCTAGTTAACCTACATAGTCCAAGTGCCTGCTAGTAAACCTACATAATCCATGGGCCCGCTAGTTAACCTACATAGTGCAAGGGCCCGCTAGTTAACCTAGATCGTGCAAGTGTCCGCTAGTTAGCCTATATAGTCCAAGTGCCCGCTAGTTAACCTATATACCAAGTGTCCGCTACGTAACCTACATAGTCCAAGTGCACGCTAGTTAACCTAGATAGTCCAAGTGCCCGCTAGTTAACCTAGATAGTCCAAGTGCCTGCTAAGTAACCTACATAGGGCAAGTGTCCGCTAGTTAACCTACATATTCCAAGTGCCCGCTAGGGAACGTACATAGTCCAAGTGCCTGCTAGTTAACCTAGATAGTTCAAGTACCAGCTAGGTAACCTAGATAGTCCAAGTGCCTTTTCGGTAACCTAGATAGTCCAAGTGCCCTTTGGGTAACCTAGATAGTCCAAGGACCCGCAAGTAAACGTACATAGTCCATGGGCCCGCTAGTTAACCTACATATTCCAAGTGTCCGCTAGTTAACCTACATAATCTAAGTGCCCGTTAGCTAACCTAGATAGTCCAAGGGCCCGCTAGTTGAACTACATAGTCCAAGGGCCAGCTAGGTAACCTAGGTAGTAAAAGTGCCCGCTAGGGAACCTCAATTGTCCAAGTGCCTGTTAGCTAACCTAGATAGTCCAAGTGGCGGCTAGGTAACCCACATAGTCCAAGTGCCCGTTCGTTAACCTAGATAAACCAAGTGCCCATTAGGGAACCTACATAGTCCAAGTGCCCGCTAGTTAATCTACATAGTCCAAGTGCCCGATAAGGAACCTACATAATCCAAATGCCCGCTAGACAACCTACATACTCCAAGTGCCCGTAGTTAACCTAGATAGTCAAAGTGCCTGCTAGGTAACCTAGATAGTCCAAGTGCCCGCTATGTAACCTACATAGTCCAAGGGCCCGCTAGGTAACCTAAATAGTCCAAATGCCTGCTAGGGAAACTACATAATCCAAGTGCCCGCTAGTTAACCTACATAGTCCAAGTGCCTGCTAGTAAACCTACATAATCCATGGGCCCGCTAGTTAACCTACATAGTGCAAGGGCCCGCTAGTTAACCTAGATCGTGCAAGTGTCCGCTAGTTAGCCTATATAGTCCAAGTGCCCGCTAGTTAACCTATATACCAAGTGTCCGCTACGTAACCTACATAGTCCAAGTGCACGCTAGTTAACCTAGGTATTCCAAGTGCCCGCTAGTTAACCTAGATAGTCCAAGTGCCTGCTAAGTAACCTACATAGGGCAAGTGTCCGCTAGTTAACCTACAAATTCCAAGTGCCCGCTAGGGAACATACATAGTCCAAGTGCCTGCTAGTTAACCTAGATAGTTCAAGTACCCGCTAGGTAACCTAGATAGTCCAAGTGCCTTTTCGGTAACCTAGATAGTCCAAGTGCCCTTTAGGTAACCTAGATAGTCCAAGGACCCGCAAGTAAACGTACATAGTCCATGGGCCCGCTAGTTAACCTACATATTCCAAGTGTCCGCTAGTTAACCTACATAATCTAAGTGCCCGTTAGCTAACCTAGATAGTCCAAGGGCCCGCTAGTTGACCTACATAGTGCAAAGGCCAGCTAGGTAACCTAGGTAGTAAAAGTGCCCGCTAGGGAAACTCAATTGTCCAAGTGCCTGTTAGCTAACCTAGATAGTCCAAGTGGCGGCTAGGTAACCTACATAGTCCAAGTGCCCTTTCGTTAACCTAGATAATCCAAGTGCCCGCTAGGTAACCTAGACAGTCCAAGTGCCAGCTAGTTAACCTACATAGTCCAAGTGCCCGATAAGGAACCTACATAATCCAAATGCCCGCTTGGCAACCTACATACTCCAAGTGCCCACAGTTAACCTAGATAGTCAAAGTGCCTGCTAGGTAACCTAGATAGTCCAAGTGCCCGCTATGTAACCTACATAGTCCAAGTGCCCGATAAGGAACCTACATAATCCAAATGCCCGCTTGGCAACCTACATACTCCAAGTGCCCAGAGTTAACCTAGATAGTCAAAGTGCCTGCTAGGTAACCTAGATAGTCCAAGTGCCCGCTATGTAACCTACATAGTCCAAGTGCCCGCTAGGTAACCTAAATAGTCCAAATGCCTGCTAGGGAAACTACATAATCCAAGTGCCCGCTAGTTAACCTACATAGTCCAAGTGCCTGCTAGTAAACCTACATAATCCATGGGCCCGCTAGTTAACCTACATAGTGTAAGGGCCCGCTAGTTAACCTAGATCGTGCAAGTGTCCGCTAGTTAGCCTATATAGTCCAAGTGCCCGCTAGTTAACCTATATACCAAGTGTCCGCTACGTAACCTACATAGTCCAAGTGCACGCTAGTTAACTTAGATAGTCCAAGTGCCCGCTAGTTAACCTAGATAGTCCAAGTGCCTGCTAAGTAACCTACATAGGGCAAGTGTCCTCTAGTTAACCTACATATTCCAAGTGCCCGCTAGGGAACGTACGTAGTCCAAGTGCCTGCTAGTTAACCTAGATAGTTCAAGTACCCGCTAGGTAACCTAGATAGTCCAAGTGCCTTTTCGGTAACCTAGATAGTCCAAGTGCCCTTTAGGTAACCTAGATAGTCCAAGGACCCGCAAGTAAACGTACATAGTCCATGGGCCCGCTAGTTAACCTACATATTCCAAGTGTCCGCTAGTTAACCTACATAATCTAAGTGCCCGTTAGCTAACCTAGATAGTCCAAGGGCCCGCTAGTTGACCTACATAGTCCAAGGGCCAGCTAGGTAACCTAGGTAGTAAAAGTGCCCGCTAGGGAACCTCAATTGTCCAAGTGCCTGTTAGCTAACCTAGATAGTCCAAGTGGGGGCTAGGTAACCTACATAGTCCAGGTGCCCGTTCGTTAACCTAGATAAACCAAGTGCCCATTAGGGAACCTACATAGTCCAAGTGCCCGCTAGTTAACCTACATAGTCCAAGTGCCTGATAGGGAACCTACATAATCCCAGTGCCCGCTAGGGAACCTACATAGTCCAAGTGCCCTCTAGGCAACCTACATAGTCCAAGTGCCCGTTAGTTAACCTAGAGAGTCAAAGTGCCTGCTAGGTAACCTAGATAGTCCAAGTGCCCGCTTGATTACCTAAATAGTCCATATGCCCGCTAGGGAAACTACATAGTCCAAGTGCCCGCTAGTTAACCTAGATAGTCCAAGTGCCTGCTAGTAAACCTATATAATCCATGGGCCCGCTAGTTAACCTACATAGTGCAAGGGCCCGCTAGTTAACCTAGATCGAGCAAGTGTCCGCTAGTTAACCTACATAGTCCAAGGGCTTGCTTGTTAACTTTGATAGTCCAAGTGCCTATTAGTTAACCTAGATCGTTCAAGTGCCCGCTAGTTAACCTAGATCGTCCAAGTACTGGCTAGTTAACCTACATAGTCCAAGGGCCCACTAGTTAACCTAGATTGTCCAAGTGTCCTCTAGTTAACCTACAAAGTCCAAGTGCCCGCTAGGGATCCTTCATAATCCAACTGCCTGCTAGGTAACCTAGATAGTCCAAGTGCCCGCTAGTTAACCTAGATAGTCCTAGTGCCGGTTTGTTAACTTAGATAGTCCAAGTGCCCACTAGGGGACGTACATATTCCAAGTGCCTGCTACGCAACCTAGATAGTCCAAGTGCCCGCTAGGTAACCTAGATAGTCCAAGTGCCCGTTACCTAACCTAGATAATCCAAGTGCCCGCTAGGTAACCTACATAGTCCAAGTGCCCGTTCGTTAACCTAGAAGTCCAAGAGCCCGCTATGTAACCTAGACAGTCCAAGTGCCCGCTATGTAATCTAGACAGTCCAAGTGCCTGCTAGGTTACCTGAATAGTCCAAGTGCCCTTTCGTTAACATAGATAGTCCAAGTGCCCGCTAGGGAACCTATATAGTCCAAATGCCCGCTAGGGTATCTACATAGTCCAAGGGCCCGCTAGTTAACGTAGATTGTCCAAGTGCCGCTAGTTATTCTACATAGTTCAAGGGCCCACTAGTTAACCTACATAGTACAAGTACCTGCTAAAAAACCTAGATAGTCCAAGTGCACGCTAGTTAACCTAGATAGTCCAAGTGCCCTCTAGTTAACCTAGATAGTCCAAGTGCCCACTAAGAAACCTAGATAGTCCAAGTGCCCGTTACCTAACCTAGATAGTCCAATTGCCCGCTATGCAACATACATAGTCCAAGTGCCCGTTCGTTAACCTAGAAGTCCAAGTGCCCGCTAGGTAACCTAGACTCTCCAAGTGCCCGCTAGGTTACCTACATAGTCCAAATGCCCGTTCGGTAAACTACATAGTGCAAGTGCCCGGTAGTTAACCAACATAGTCCAAGTGCCCACTAGGTAACCTAGATAGTCCAAGGGCCCGCTAGTTAACCTACATAGTCCAAGTGCCCGGTAGTTAACTTACATAGTTCAAGTGTCCGTAGGGAATATACAGAGTCCAAGTCCTCGCTAGGGAACCTAAATAGTCCAAGTGCCCGCTAGTTAATCTACATAGTTCAAGGGCCCGCTAGCTAACCTACATAATCCAAGTACCCGCTAGTTAACCTAGATCGTCCAATTGTCCGCTAATTAACCTACATAGTCAAGTGCCCGCTAGGGAACTTAGATAGTCTAAGTGGCCGCTCTGGAACCTACATAGTCCAAGTGACTGCTAGGGAACCTACATAGTCCAAGGGCCCGCTAGTTAACGTAGATAGTCCAAGTGCCACTAGTTAATCTACATAGTCCAAGGGCCCGCTAGTTAACCTACATAGTCCAAGTACCCGGTGGTTAACCTAGATCGTCCAAGTGCCCACTAGGTAACCTACATAGTCCAAGGGCCCACTAGTTAACCTACATAGTCCAAGGGCCCGCTAGTTAACCTACATCGTCCAAGGGCCCGCTAGTTAACATAGATAGTCCAAGTGCCCGCTAGTTAACCTACATAGTCCAAGTGCCCGCTAGGTAACCTAGATATTTCAAGAGACCACTAGGTTACCTACATAGTCCAAGTGCCCGTTCATTAACCTACATAGTCCAAGTGCCCGCTAGGTAACAAATATAGTCCAAATGCCCGCTAGGGGCCATAATAATCCATATGTCCGCTAGTTAACCTAGATAGTCCAAGTGCTCGCTAGTTAACCTAGATAGACCAAGTGCCCGCTAGGGAACCTATCTAGTCCAAGTACCCGCTAGGAAACGTACGTAGTCCAAGTGCCCGCTAGGTAACGTACATATTCCAAGTGCCCGCTAGGTAACGTAGATATTCCAAGTGCCCGCTAGGGAACGTACATAGTCCAAGTGCCTGCCAGGTAACCTAGATAGTCCAAGTGCCCACTAGTTAACCTACATAGTCCAGGTTCCCCCTAGGTAACCTAGATAGTGCAAGGGCCCGCTAGGTAACCTACATAGTCATAGTGCCCCCTAGTTAACCTACATTCTCCAAGTGCCCGATAGGGAACCTACATAGTCCAAGTGCCCGCTAGGTAACCTACATAGTCCAAATGCCCTCTAATTAATCTACATAGTCCAAGTGCCCGATAGGGAACCTACATAATCCAAGTGCCCGCTAGGGAACCTACATAGTCCAAGTGCCCGTTAGGTAATCTAGATAGTCCAAATGCCCACCAGGAAACCCACATAGTCCAAGTGCCCGGTAGGGAACTTACATAGTCCAAGGGCCCGCTAGGGAATCTACACAGTCCAAGTGCCCATTAGTTAACCTAGATAGTCCAAGTCCCCGCTTGGTAACCTAGATAGTCCAACAGCCTGCTAGGTAACCCACATACTCTAAAAACCTGCTATAACGTAGATAGTTCAAGTGCCAGCTAGGTAACCTAGATAGCCCATGTGCCGCTAGGTAACCTACAAAGTCAAAGTGGCCGCTAGGTTATCTATATAGTCCCAATGCCAGCTAGGGAATCTACATAGTCCAAGGGGCCGCTAGTTAATATAGATAGTCCAAGTGCCGCTAGTTATTCTACATAGTTCAAGGGCCCACTAGTTAACCTACATAGTACAAGTACCCGCTAAGAAACCTAGATAGTCCAAGTGCACGCTAGTTAACCTAGATAGTCCAAGTGCCCTCTAGTTAACCAAGATCGTCCAAGTGCCCGCTAAGAAACTTAGATAGTCCAAGTGCCCGTTACCTAACCTAGATAGTTCAATTGCCCGCTATGCAACATACATACTCCAAGTGCCCGTACGTTAACCTAGAAGTCCAAGTGCCCGCTAGGTAACCTAGACTCTCCAAGTGCCCGCTAGGTCACCTACATAGTCCAAATGCCCGTTCGGTAACCTAGATAGTGCAAGTGCCCGGTAGTTAACATACATAGTTGAAGTGCCCGCTAGGTAACCTAGATAGTCCAAGGGCCCGCTAGTTAACCTACATAGTCGTAGGGCTCATTTGTTAACTTTGATAGTCCAAGTGCCCGCTAGTTAACCTATCTCGTCCAAGTGCCCACTAGGTAACCTACATAGTCCAACTGCCCTCTAGGTAACCTATATAGTCCAAGTACCCGCTAGGTAACCTATATAGTCCAAGGGCCCGCTAGTTAACCTACATAGTCCAAGGGCTCACTTGTTAACTTTGATAATCCAAGTGCCCGCTAGTTACCCTAGATCGTCCAAGTGCCCGCTAGTTAACCTAGATTGTCCATGTGCCCGCTAGTTAACCTATATAGTCCAAGGGCCCACTAGTTACCATAGATAGTCCAAGTGTCCTCTAGTTAACCTACATAGTCCAAGTGCCCGCTAGTTAACCTATCCACCAAGTGCCCGCTACGTATCCTAGATAGTTCAAGGGCACGCTAGTTAACCTACATAGTCCATGTGTCCTCTAGGCAACCTAGATAGTCCAAGTGCCTGCTAGGTAACCTACATAGTGCAAGTGTCCACTAGTTAACATACATATTCCACGTGCCCGCTAGTTAACATAGATAGTCCAAGTGGCCGCTAGGGAACTTACATAGTCCACGTGCCCGCTGGTAACCTAGATAGTGCAAGTGCCCGCTACTTAACCTAGATAGTTCAAGTACCCGCTAGGTAACCTAGATCGTCCAAGGGCCCCCTAGTTAGCCTACATAGTCCAAGTGCCCGCTAGGTAACCTAGATAGTCCAAGTGCCCGTTCGGTAACCTAGATAGTCCAAGTGCCCTTTAGGGAACTTAGATAGTCCAAGGGCCCGCTAGTAAACCTACATAGTCCATGGGCCCGCTAATTAACCTACATAGTGCAAGTGTACGCTAGTTAACCTACATATTCCAAGTGCCCGCTATTTAACCTACATAATCTAAGTGCCAGCTAGGTAACCTAGATAGTACAAGTGCTCGCTAGGGAATCTAGATAGTCCAAGTGCCTGTTAGCTAACCTAGATAGTCCAAGTGGCGGATAGGTAACCTACATAGTCCAAGTGCCCGTTCGTTAACCTAGATAATCCAAGTGCCCGCTACCTAACCAGGACAGTCCAAGTGTCCGCTAGTTTACCTACATAGTCCAAGTGCCCGCTAGGCAACCTACATACTCCAAGTGCCCGTTAGTTAACCTACGTAGTCAAAGTGCCTGCTAGGTAACCTAGATAGTCCAATTGCCCGCTAGGTAACGTTCATAGTCCAAGAGCCCGCTAGGTAACGTAAATAGTCCAAATGCCTGCTAGGAAAACTACATAGTCCAAGTGCCCGCTAGTTAACCTAGATAGTCCAAATGCCTGCTAGTAAACCTACATAATCCATGGGCCCGCTAGTTAACCTACATAGTGCAAGGGCCCGCTAGTTAACCTAGATCGTGCAAGTGTCCGCTAGTTAGCCTATATAGTCCAAGTGCCCGCTAGTTAACCTATATACCAAGTGCCCGTACGTAACCTAGATAGTCCAAGGGCACGCTTGTTAACCTACATAGTACAAGTGCCCGTTAGGCAACCTAGATAGTCCAAGTGCCCGCTATTTAACCTAGATAGTGCAAGTGCCTGCTAGGTAACCTACATAGTGCAAGTGTCCGCTAGTTAACCTACATATTACAAGTGCCCGCTAGTTAACCTGCATAATTTAAGTGCCCGTTAGCTAACCTAGATAGTCCAAGGGCCCGCTAGTTGACCTACAGTGTCCAAGGGCCAGCTAGGTATCCTAGATAGTACAAGTGCTCGCTAGGGAACCTCAATAGTCCAAGTGCCTGTTAGCTAACCTAAATAGTCCAAGTGGCGGCTAGGTAACCTACATAGTCCATGTGCCTGCTAGGCAACCTACATAGTCCAATTGCCCGTTAGTTAACCTAGATAGTCAAAGTGCCTGCTAGGTAACCTACATAGTGCAAGTGTCCGCTAGTTAACCTACATAGTCCAAGCGCCCGCTAGTTAACCTAGATAGTCCAAGTGTCCGCTAGGTAACCTACATAGTGCAAGTGTCCACTAGTTAATCTAAGTAGTCCAAGGGCCCGCTAGTTAACATACCTAGTCCAAGTACCTGGTAGTTAACTTACATAGTTCCAGTGTCCGTAGGGAACATACATAGTCCAAGTGCCCGCTAGGGAACATACATAGTCCAAGTGCCCGCTAGGGAAGCTACGTAGTCCAAGTGCCCGCTAGGGAATCTACATAGTCCAAGAATCCGCTAGTTAACGTAGATAGTCCAAGTGCTGCTAGTTAATCTACATAGTCCAAGGGCCCGCTAGTTAACCTACATAGTCCAAGTACCCGCTAGTTAACCTAGATCGTCCTAGTGCACGCTAGTTAACCTACATAGTCCAAGGGCCCGCTAGTTAACCTACATAGTCAAAGGGCCCGCTAGTTAAACTACATCGTCCCAGTGCCCGCTAGGAAACCTAGATAGTGCAATTGCCCGCTAGTTAACCTAGATAGTTCAAGTACCCGCTAGGTACCTAGATCGTCCAAGGGCCCCATAGTTAGCCTACATAGTGCAAGTGCCCGCTAGGTAACCTAGATAGTCCAAGTGCCCTTTCGGTAACCTAGATAGTGCAAGTGCCCTTTAGGGAACCCTGATAGTCCAAGGGCCCGCTAGTAAACCTACATAGTCCATGGGCCCGCTAGATAACCTACATAGTCCAAGTGTCCGCTAGTTAACCTACATATTCCAAGTGCCCGCTATTTAACCTATATAATCTAAGTGCCAGCTAGGTAACCTAGACAGTACAAGTGCGCGCTAGGGAATCTAGATAGTCCAAGTGCCTGTTAGCTAACCTAGATAATCCAAGTGCCTCCTAGGTAACCTAGACAGTCCAAGTGCCCGCTAGTTAACCTACATAGTCCAAGTGCCCGATAGGGAACCTACATAATCCAAGTGCCCTCTAGGCTACCTACATACTCCAAGTGCCCGTTAGTTAACCTAGATAGTCAAAGTGCCTGCTAGGTAACATAGATAGTCCAAGTGCCCGCTATGTAACCTACATAGTCCAAATTCCCGCTAGGTAACCTAAATAGTCCAAATGCCTGCTAGGGAAACTCCATAGTCCAAGTGCCCGCTAGTTAACGTAGATAGTCCAAGTGCCTACTAGTAAACCTACATAATCCATGGGCCCGCTAGTTAACCTACATAGTGCAAGGGCCTGCTAGTTAACCTAGATCGTGCAAGTGTCCACTAGTTAGCCTATATAGTCCAAGTGCCCGCTAGTTAACCTATATACCAAGTGCCTGCTACGTAACCTAGATAGTCCAAGGGCACGCTAGTTAACCTACATAGTACAAGTGCCCGCTAGGCAACCTAGATAGTCCAAGTGTCCGCTAAGGAACCTACATAGTCCAAGTGCACGCTAGTTAACCTAGATAGTCCAAGTGCCCGCTAGTTAATCTAGATAGTCCAAGTTCCCGCTAGGGAACGTACATAGTCCAAGTCCCCGCTAGTTAACCTAGATAGTTAAAGTACCCGCTAGGTAACCTAGATAGTCCAAGGGCCCCCTAGTTAGCCTACATAATCCAAGTGCCGCTAGGTAACCTAGATAGTCCAAGTGCCTTTTCGGTAACCTAGATAGTCCAAGTGCCCTTTAGGGAACCTAGATAGTTCAAGGGCCCGCAAGTAAACCTACATAGTCCATGGGCCCGCTAGTTAACCTACATATTCCAAGTGCCCGCTAGTTTACCTACATAATTTAAGTGCCCTTTAGCTAACCTAGATAGTCCAAGGGCCCGCTAATTGACCTACATAGTCCAAGGGCCAGCTAGGTATCCTAGATAGTACAAGTGCTCGCTAGGGAACCTCAATAGTCCAAGTGCCTGTTCGCTAACCTAGATAGTCCAAGTGGCGGCTAGGTAACCTACATAGTCCATGTGCCTGCTAGGCAACCTACATAGTCCAAGTGCCCGTTAGTTAACCTAGATAGTCAAAGTGCCTGCTAGGTAACCTAGATAGTCCAAGTGCTCGCTAGGTAACCTACATAGTCCAAGTGCCCGCTTGGTAACCAAAATAATCCAAATGCCCGCTAGGGAAACTACATAGTCCAAGTGCCCGCTAGTTAACCTAGATATTCCAAGTGCCTCCTAGTAAACCTACATAATCCATGGGCCCGCTAGTTAACCTACATAGTGCAAGGACCCGCTAGTTAACCTAGATCGTGCAAGTGTCCGCTAATTAACCTACATAGTCCAAGTGCCCGCTAGTTAACCTACATAGTCCAAGTACCCGCTAGTTAACCTAGATCGTCCAAGTGCACGCTAGTTAACCTACATAGTCCAAGGGCCCGCTAGTTAACCTACATAGTCCAAGGGCCCGCTAGTTAAACTACATCGTCCCAGTGCCCGCTAGGAAACCTAGATAGTGCAAGTGCCCGCTAGTTAACCTAGATAGTTCAAGTACCCGCTAGGTAACCTAGATCGTCAAAGGGCCCCATAGTTAGCCTACATAGTCCAAGTGCCCGCTAGGTAACCTAGATAGTCCAAGTGCCCGTTCGGTAACCTAGATAGTGCAAGTGCCCTTTAGGGAACCTAGATAGTCCAAGGGCCCGCTAGTAAACCTACATAGTCCATGGGCCCGCTAGATAACCTACATAGTCCAAGTGTCCGCTAGTTAACCTATATATTCCAAGTGCCCGCTATTTAACCTATATAATCTAAGTGCCAGCTAGGTAACCTAGACAGTACAAGTGCGCGCTAGGGAATCTAGATAGTCCAAGTGCCTGTTAGCTAACCTAGATAATCCAAGTGCCCCCTAGGTAACCTAGACAGTCCAAGTGCCCGCTAGTTAACCTACATAGTCCAAGTGCCCGATAGGGAACCTACATAATCCAAGTGCCCGCTAGGCAACCTACATACTCCAAGTGCCCGTTAGTTAACCTAGATAGTCAAAGTGCCTGCTAGGTAACATAGATAGTCCAAGTGCCCGCTATGTAACCTACATAGTCCAAATGCCCGCTAGGTAACCTAAATAGTCCAAATGCCTGCTAGGGAAACTCCATAGTCCAAGTGCCCGCTAGTTAACGTAGATAGTCCAAGTGCTTACTAGTAAACCTACATAATCCATGGGCCCGCTAGTTTATCTACATAGTGCAAGGGCCCGCTAGTTAACCTAGATCGTGCAAGTGTCCACTAGTTAGCCTATATAGTCCAAGTGCCCGCTAGTTAACCTATATACCAAGTGCCTGCTACGTAACCTAGATAGTCCAAGGGCACGCTAGTTAACCTACATAGTACAAGTGCCCGCTAGGCAACCTAGATAGTCCAAGTGCCCGCTAAGGAACCTACATAGTCCAAGTGCACGCTAGTTAACCTAGATAGTCCAAGTGCCCGCTAGTTAATCTAGATAGTCCAAGTTCCCGCTAGGGAACGTACATAGTCCAAGTCCCCGCTAGTTAACCTAGATAGTTAAAGTACCCGCTAGGTAACCTAGATAGTCCAAGGGCCCCCTAGTTAGCCTACATAATCCAAGTGCCCGCTAGGTAACCTAGATAGTCCAAGTGCCTTTTCGGTAACCTAGATAGTCCAAGTGCCCTTTAGGGAACCTAGATAGTTCAAGGGCCCGCAAGTAAACCTACATAGTACATGGGCCCGCTAGTTAACCTACATATTCCAAGTGCCCGCTAGTTAACCTACATAATTTAAGTGCCCGTTAGCTAACCTAGATAGTCCAAGGGCCCGCTAGTTGACCTACATAGTCCAAGGGCCAGGTAGGTATCCTAGATAGTACAAGTGCTCGCTAGGGAACCTCAATAGTCCAAGTGCCTGTTAGCTAACCTAGATAGTCCAAGTGGCGGCTAGGTAACCTACATAGTCCATGTGCCTGCTAGGCAACCTACATAGTCCAAGTGCCCGTTAGTTAACCTAGATAGTCAAAGTGCCTGCTAGGTAACCTAGATAGTCCAAGTGCTCGCTAGGTACCCTACATAGTCCAAGTGCCCGCTTGGTAACCTAAATAGTCCAAATGCCCGCTAGGGAAACTACATAGTCCAAGTGCCCGCTAGTTAACCTAGATATTCCAAGTGCCTGTTAGTAAACCTACATAATCCATGGGCCCGCTAGTTAACCTACATAGTGCAAGGACCCGCTAGTTAACCTAGATCGTGCAAGTGTCCGCTAATTAACCTACATAGTCCAAGTGCCCGCTAGGGATCCTTCATAATCCAACTGCCTGCTAGGTAACCTAGATAGTCCAAGTGCCCGCTAGTTAACCTAGATAGTCCTAGTGTCCGTTTGTTAACCTAGATAGTCCAAGTGCCCATTAGGGGACGTACATAGTCCAAGTGCCTGCTACGCAAGCTAGATAGTCCAAGTGCCCGCTAGGTAACCTAGATAGTACAAGTGCCCGTTCGTTAACCTACAAGTCCAAGAGCCCGCTATGTAACCTAGACAGTCCAAGTGCCCGCTATGTAACCTAGACAGTACAAGTGCCCGCTAGGTTACCTGCATAGTCCAAGTGCCAGTTCGTTAACACAGATAGTCCAAGTGCCCGCTAGGGAACCTATATAGTCCAAGTGCTATCTAGGTAACCTAGATAGTCCAAGGGCCCGCTAGTTAACCTACATAGTCCAAGGGCTCGCTTGTTAACTTTGATAGTCCAAGTGCCCCTTAGTTAAACTAGATCGTTCAAGTGGCCGCTAGGTAACCTACATAGTGCAAGTGTCTGCTAGGTTAACTACATAGTCCAAGTGCCCGATAGTTAACATACATAGTCTAAGTGCCCGCTAGGGAAGGTACATAGTCCAAGTGCCCGCTAGGTAACCTACATAGTCCAAGTGCCTGCTAGGTAACCTAGATAGTCCAAGGGCCTGCTAGTTAACCTACATAGTCCAAGTGCCCGCTAGGTAACCTACATAGTGCAAGTGTCCGCTCGTTAACCTACATAGTCCAAGCGCCCGCTAGTTAACCTAGATAGTCCAAGTGTCCGCTAGGTAACCTACATAGTGCAAGTGTCCACTAGTTAACCTAAGTAGTCCAAGGACCCGCTAGTTAACATACATAGTCCAAGTACCTGGTAGTTAACTTACATAGTTCCAGTGTCCGTAGGGAACATACATAGTCCAAGTGCCCGCTAGGGAACATATATAGTCCAAGTGCCCGCTAGGGAAGCTACGTAGTCCAAGTGCCCGCTAGGGAATCTACATAGTCCAAGAACCCGCTAGTTAACGTAGATAGTCCAAGTGCTGCTAGTTAATCTACATAGTCCAAGGGCCCGCTAGTTAACCTACATAATCCAAGTACCCTCTAGTTAACCTAGATCGTCCAAGTGTCCGCTAGTTAACCTACATAGTCCAAGTGCCCGCAAGGGAACCTAGAAAGTCCAAGTGCCCGCTCTGGAACCTACATAGTCCAAGTGCCTGCTAGGGAACCTACATAGTCGAAGTGCCCGCTCTGGAACATACATAGTCCAAGTGCCCGCTAGGGAATCTACATAGTCCAAGGTCCCGCTAGTTAACATAGATAGTCCAAGTGCCGCTAGTTAATCTACATAGTCCAAGGGCCCGCTAGTTAACCTACATAGTCCAAGTACCCGCTAGTTAACCTAGATCGTCCAAGTGCACGTTAGTTAACCTACATAGTCCAAGGGCCCGCTAGTTAACCTACATAGTCCAAGGGCCCGCTAGTTAACCTACATCGTCCCAGTGCCCGCTAGGAAACCTAGATAGTGCAAGTGCCCGCTAGTTAAACTAGATAGTTCAAGTACCCGCTAGGTAACCTAGATCGTCCAAGGGCCCCCTAGTTAGCCTACATAGTCCAAGTGCCCGCTAGGTAACCTAGATAGTCCAAGTGCCCGTTCGGTAACCTAGATAGTGCAAGTGCCCTTTAGGGAACCTTGATAGTCCAAGGGCCCGCTAGTAAACCTACATAGTCCATGGGCCCGCTAGATAACCTACATAGTCCAAGTGTCCGCTAGTTAACCTACATATTCCAAGTGCCCGCTATTTAACCTATATAATCTAAGTGCCAGCTAGGTAACCTAGACAGTACAAGTGCGCGCTAGGGAATCTAGATAGTCCAAGTGCCTGTTAGCTAACCTAGATAATCCAAGTGCCCGCTAGGTAACCTAGACAGTCCAAGTGCCCGCTAGTTAACCTACATAGTCCAAGTGCCCGCTAAGCAACCTACATACTCCAAGTGCCCGTTAGTTAACCTAGATAGTCAAAGTGCCTGCTAGGTAACCTAGATAGTCCAAGTGCCCGCTATGTAACCTACATAGTCCAAATTCCCGCTAGGTAACCTAAATAGTCCAAATGCCTGCTAGGGAAACTACATAGTCCAAGTACCCGCTAGTTAACGTAGATAGTCCAAGTGCCTACTAGTAAACCTACATAATCCATGGGCCCGCTAGTTAACCTACATAGTGCAAGGGCCCGCTAGTTAACCTAGATCGTGCAAGTGTCCACTAGTTAGCCTATATAGTCCAAGTGCCCGCTAGTTAACCTATATACCAAGTGCCTGCTACGTAACCTAGATAGTCCAAGGGCACGCTAGTTAACCTACATAGTACAAGTGCCCGCTAGGCAACCTAGATAGTCCAAGTGCCCGCTAAGGAACCTACATAGTCCAAGTGCACGCTAGTTAACCTAGATAGTCCAAGTGCCCGCTAGTTAATCTAGATAGTCCAAGTTCCCGCTAGGGAACGTACATAGTCCAAGTCCCCGCTAGTTAACCTAGATAGTTCAAGTACCCGCTAGGTAACCTAGATATTCCAAGGGTCCCCTAGTTAGCCTATATAGTCCAAGTTCCCGCTAGGTAACCTAGATAGTCCAAGTGCCTTTTCGGTGACCTAGATAGCCCAAATGCCCTTTAGGGAACCTAGATAGTCCAAGGGCCCGCAAGTAAACCTACATAGTCCATGGGCCCGCTAGTTAACCTACATATTCCAAGTGCCCGCTAGTTAACTTACATAATCTAAGAGCCCGTTAGCTAACCTAGATAGTCCATGGGCCCGCTAGTTGACCTACATAGTCCAAGGGCCAGCTAGGTATCCTAGATAGTACAAGTGCCCGCTAGAGAACCTCAATAGTCCAAGTGCCTGTTAGCTAACCTAGATAGTCCAAGTGGCGGCTAGGTAACCTACATAGTCCAAGTGCCAGTTCGTTAACCTAGATAATCCAAGTGCCCACTAGGGAACCTACATAGTGCAAGTGTCCGCTAGTTAACCTACATAGTCCAAGCGCCCGCTAGTTAACCTAGATAGTCCAAGTGCCCGCTAGGTAACCTACATAGTGCAAGTGTCCACTAGTTATCCTAAGTAGTCCAAGGGCCCGCTAGTTAACATACATAGTCCAAGTACCCGGTAGTTAACTTACATAGTTCAAGTGTCCGTAGGGAACATACATAGTCCAAGTGCCCGCAAGGGAACATACATAGTCCAAGTGCCCGCTAGGGAACCTACGTAGTCCAAGTGCCCGGTAGGGAATCTACATAGTCCAAGAGCCCGCTAGTTAACGTAGATAGTCCAAGTGCTGCTAGTTAATCTACATAGTCCAAGGGCCCGCTAGTTAACCTACATAATCCAAGTACCCTCTAGTTAACCTAGATCGTCCAAGTGTCCGCTAGTTAACTTACATAGTCCAAGTTCCCGCTCTGGAACCTACATAGTCCAAGTGCCTGCTAGGGAACCTACATAGTCGAAGTGCCCGCTCTGGAACATACATAGTCCAAGTGCCCGCTAGGGAATCTACATAGTCCAAGGTCCCGCTAGTTAACATAGATAGTCCAAGTGCCGCTAGTTAATCTACATAGTCCAAGGGCCCGCTAGTTAACCTAAATAGTCCAAGTACCCGCTAGTTAACCTAGATCGTCGAAGTGCACGCTAGTTAACCTACATAGTCCAAGGGCCCGCTAGTTAACCTACATAGTCCAAGGGCCCGCTAGTTAACCTATATCGTCCCATGCCCGCTAGGAAACCTAGACAGTGCAAGTGCCCGCTAGTTAACCTAGATAGTTCAAGTACCCGCTAGGTAACCTAGATGATCCAAGGGCCCCCTAGTTAGCCTACATAGTCCAAGTGCCCGCTAGGTAACCTAGATAGTCCAAGTGCCCGTTCGGTAACCTAGATAGTGCAAGTGCCCTTTAGGGAACCTAGATAGTCCAAGGGCCCGCTAGTAAACCTACATAGTCCATGGGCCCGCTAGATAACCTACATAGTCCAAGTGTCCGCTAGTTAACCTACATATTCCAAGTGCCTGCTATTTAACCTATATAAACTAAGTGCCAGCTAGATAACCTAGACAGTACAAGTGCGCGCTAGGGAATCTAGATAGTCCAAGTGCCTGTTAGCTAACCTAGATAATCCAAGTGCCCGCTAGGTAACCTAGACAGTCCAAGTGCCCGCTAGTTAACCTACATAGTCCAAGTGCCCGATAGGGAACCTACATAATCCAAGTGCCCGCTTGGAACCTACATAGTCCAAGTGCCCGCTAGGCAAACTACATAGTCCATGGGCCCGCTAGTTAACCTACATAGTGCAAGGGCCCGCTAGTTAACCTAGATCGTGCAAGTGTCCACTAGTTAGCCTATATAGTCCAAGTGCCCGCTAGTTAACCTATTTACCAAGTGCCCGCTACGTAACCTAGATAGTCCAAGGGCACGCTAGTTAACCTACATAGTACAAGTGCCCGCTAGGCAACCTACATACTCCATGTGCCCGTTAGTTAACCTAGATAGTCAAAGTGCCTGCTAGGTATCCTAGATAGTCCAAGTGCCCGCTAGGTAACCTAAATAGTCCAAATGCCTGCTAGGGAAACTACATAGTCCAAGTGCCCGCTAGTTAACGTAGATAGTCCAAGTGCCTACTAGTAAACCTACATAATCCATGGGCCCGCTAGTTAACCTACATAGTGCAAGGGCCCGCTAGTTAACCTAGATCGTGCAAGTGTCCACTAGTTAGCCTATATAGTCCAAGTGCCCGCTAGTTAACCTATATACCAAGTGCCCGCTACGTAACCTAGATAGTCCAAGGGCACGCTAGTTAACCTACATAGTACAAGTGCCCGCTAGGCAACCTAGATAGTCCAAGTGCCCGCTAAGGAACCTACATAGTCCAAGTGCACGCTAGTTAACCTAGATAGTCCAAGTGCCCGCTAGTTAATCTAGATAGTCCAAGTGCCCGATAGGGAAAGTACATAGTCCATGTCCCCGCTAGTTAACCTAGAAGTTCAAGTACCCGCTAGGTAACCTAGATATTCCAAGGGCCCCCTAGTTAGCCTACATAGTCTAAGTTCCCGCTAGGTAACCAAGATAGTCCAAGTGCCTTTTCGGTAACCTAGATAGACCAAGTGCCCTTTAGGGAACCTAGATAGTCCAAGGGCCCGCAAGTAAACCTACATAGTCCATGGGCCCGCTAGTTAACCTACATATTCCAAATGCCCGCTAGTTAACTTACATAATCTAAGAGCCCGTTAGCTATCCTAGATAGTCCATGGGCCCGCTAGTTGACCTACATAGTCCAAGGGCCAGCTAGGTGTCCTAGATAGTACAAGTGCCCGCTAGGGAACCTCAATAGTCCAAGTGCCTGTTAGCTAAACTAGATAGTCCAAGTGGGGGCTAGGTAACCTACATAGTCCAAGTGCCAGTTCGTTAACCTAGATAATCCAAGTGCCCACTAGGGAACCTACATAGTCCAAGTGCCCGCTAGTTAACCTACATAGTCCAAGTGCCCGATAGGGAACCTACATAATCCAAGTGCCCGCTTGGGAACCTACATAGTCCAAGTGTCCGCTAGGCAAACTATATAGTCCAAGTGCCCGCTAGTTAACCTAGATAGTCCAAGTGCCTGCTAGTAAACCTACATAATCCATGGGCCCGCTAGTTGACCTACATAGTGCAAGGGCCCGATAGTTAACGTAGATCGTGCAAGTGTCCGCTAGTTAACCTACATTGTCCATGTGCCCGCTAGGGATCCTTCATAATCCAAGTGCCTGCTAGGTAACCTAGATAGTCCAAGTGCCCGCTAGTTAACCTAGATAGTCCTAGTGCCCGTTAGTTAACCTAGATAGTCCAAGTGCCCACTAGGGGACGTACATAGTCCAAGTGCTCGCTAGGTAACCTAGATAGTCCAAGTGCCCGCTAGGGATCCTTCATGATCCAAGTGCCTGCTAGGCAACCTAGATAGTCCAAGTTCCCGCTAGGTAACCTAGATAGTCCAAATGCCCGTTACCTAACCTAGATAGTCCAACTGCCCGCTAGGCAACCTACATAGTCCAAGTGCCCGATCGTTAACCTAGAAGTCCAAGAGCCCGCTATGTAACCTAGACAGTCCAAGTGCCCGCTATGTAACCTAGACAGTGCAAGTGCCCGCTAGTTTATCTGAGTAGTCCAAGTGCCTGTTCGTTAACATAGATAGTCCAAGTGACCGCTTGGGAACCTATATAGTCCAAGTGCTATCGAGGTAACCTAGATAGTCCAAGGGCCCGCTAGTTAACCTACATATTCCAAGGGCTCGCTTGTTAACTTTGATAGTCCAAGTGCCCCTTAGTTAACCTAGATCGTTCAAGTGCCCGCTAGTTAACCTAGATCGTCCAAGTACTGGCTAGTTAACCTACATAGTCCAAGGGCCCACTAGTTAACCTCGATTGTCCAAGTGTCCTCTAGATAACCTACATAGTACAAGTGCCTGCTAGGTAACCTACAGAGTGCAAGTGTCTGCTAGGTAAACTACATAGTCCAAGTGCCCGCTGGTTAACATAGATAGTCCAAGTGCCCGCTAGGTAACCTAGAGAGTGCAAGTGCCCGCTAGTTAACCTACATAGTCCAAGTGCCAGCTAGGTAACCTAGATAGTCCAAGGGCCTGCTAGTTAACCTACATAGTCCAAGTGCCCGCTAGGTAACCTACATAGTGCAAGTGTCCGCTAGTTAACCTAAGTAGTCCAAGGGCCCGCTAGTTAACATACATAGTCCAAGTGCCCGGTAGTTAACTTACATAGTTCAAGTGTCCGTAGGGAACATACATAGTCCAAGTGCCCGCTAGGGAACATACATAGTCCAAGTGCCCGCTAGGGAAGCTACGTAGTCCAAGTGCCCGCTAGGGAATCTACATAGTCCAAGGGCCCGCTAGTTAACCTAGATAGTCCAAGTGCTGCTTGTTAATCTACATAGTCCAAAGGCCCGCTAGTTAACCTACATAATCCAAGTACCCGCTAGTTAACCTAGATCGTCCAAGTGTCTGCTAGTTAACCTACATAGTCCAAGTACCCGCAAGGGAACCTACATAGTCCAAGTGCCCGCTCTGGAACCTACATAGTCCAAGTGCCTGCTAGGGAACCTACATAGTCGAAGTGCCCGCTCTGGAACATACATAGTCCAAGTGCCATAGGGAATCTTCATAGTCCAAGGGCCCGCAAGTTAACTTACATAGTCCAAGTACCCGCTAGTTAACCTAGATCGTCCAAGTGCAGGCTAGTTAACCTACATAGTACAAGGGCCGGCTAGTTAAACTACATAGTCCAAGGGCCCGCTAGTTAACCTACATTGTCCAAAGGCCCGCTAGTTAATCTACATAGTCCAACAGCCCGCTAGGTAACCTAGATAGTTCAAGTGACCAGAAGGTTCCTTACATAGTCCAAGTGCCTGTTCGTTAACCTACATAGTCCAAGTGCCCTCTAGGTAACCAATATAGTCCAAATGCCCGCTAGGGACCCTAATATTCCAAGTGCCCGCTAGTTATCCTAGATAGTCCAAGTGCTCGCTAGTTAACCAGATACTCCAAGTGCCCGCTAGTTAACCTAGATAGACCAAGTGCCCGCTAGGGAACCTACCTAGTCCAAGTGCCCGAAAGGGAACTTACATAGTCCAAGGGCCCGCTAGGGAACCTACATAGTCCAAGTGCCCGTTAGTTAACCTAGATAGTCCAAGTGCCCGCTAGGTAACCTAGATAGTCCAACAGCCCGCTAGGTAACCTACATACTCCAAGAACCCGCTAGGCAACTTAGATAGTTGAAGTGCCAGATATGTAACCTGGATAGTCCATGTGCCGCTAGGTAACCTACAAAGTCAAAGTCCCCGCTAGGTTATCTATATAGTCCAAATGCCCGCTAGGGTATCTACATAGTCCAAGGGCCCGCTAGTTAACGTAGATAGTCCAAGAGCCGCTAGTTATTCTACATAGTTCAAGGGCCCACTAGTTAACCTACATAGTCCAAGTACCCGCTAAGAAACCTAGATAGTCCAAGTGCCCGTTACCTAACCTAGTTAGTCCAATGCCCTCTAGTTAACCTAGATCGTCCAAGTGCCCGCTAAGAAACCTAGATAGTCCAAGTGCCCGTTACCTAACCTAGATAGTCCAATTGCCCGCTATGAAACATACATAGTCCAAGTGCTCGTTCGTTAACCTAGAAGTCCAAGTGCCCGCTAGGTAACCTAGACTCTCCAAGTGCCCGCTAGGTTACCTACATAGCCAAATGGCCGTTTGGTAACCTAGATAGTGCAAGTGCCCGGTAGTTAACCTACATAGTCCAAGTGCCCGCTAGGTAACCTAGATAGTACAAGGGCCCGCTAGTTAACCTACATAGTCCAAGTGCCCGGTAGTTAACTTACATAGTTCAAGTGTCCGTAGGGAACATACAGAGTCCAAGTGCCCGCTAGGGAACCTACATACTCCAAGTGCCCGCTGGTTAATCTACATAGTTCAAGGGCCCGCTACTTAACCTACATAATCCAAGTACCCGCTAGTTAACCTAGATCGTCCAAGTGTCCGCTAATTAACCTACATAGTACAAGTGCCCGCTAGGGAACCTAGATAGCCTAAGTGCCCGCTCTGGAACCTACATAGTCCAAGTGACTGCTAGGGACCCTACATAGTCCACGGGCCCGCTCTGGAACATACATAGTCCAAGTGCCCGCTACGGAATCTGCATAGTCCAAGGGCCTGCTAGTTAACGTAGATAGTCCAAGTGCCGCTAGTTAATCTACATAGTCCAAGTACCCGCTAGTTAACCTAGATCGTCCAAGTGCCCACTAGTTAACCTACATAATCCAAGGGCCCGCTAATTAACCTGCATTGTCCAAGGGCCCCCAAGTTAACCTAGATAGTCCAAGTGACCACTAGGTTACCTACATAGTCCAAGTGCCCGTTCGTTAACCTACATAGTCCAAGTGCCCGCTAGGTAACAAATATAGTCCAAATGCCCGCTAGGGGCCCTAATAGTCCATATGCTAGTTAACCTAGATAGTCCAAGGGCTCGCTAGTTAACCTAGATAGACCAAGTGCCCGCTAGGGAACCTATCTAGTCCAAGTACCCGCTCAGAAACATACATAGTCCAAGTGCCCACTAGGTAAAGTACATAGTCCAAGTGCCCGATAGTGAACCTTCATAATCCAAGTGCCCGCTAAGGAACGTACATAGTCCAAGTGCCTGCTAGGTAACCTAGATAGTCCAAGTGCCCACTAGTTAACCTACATAGTCCAGGTTCCCCCTAGGTAACCTAGATAGTCCAAGGGCCCGCTAGGTAACCTACATAGTCCTAGTGCCCCTTAGTTAACCTACATTCCCCAAGTGCCCGATAGGGAACCAACATAGTCAAAGTGCCCGCTAGGTAACCTACATAGTCCAAATGCCCGCTAGTTAACCTACATAGTCCAAGTGCCCGATAGGGAACCTACATAATCCAAGTGCCCGCTAGGGAACCTACATAGTCCAAGTGCCCGTTAGGTAACCTAGATAGTGCAAATGCCCGCTAGGGAACCCACATAGTCCAAGTGCACGCTAGGGAACTTACATAGTCCAGGCCCGCTTGGGAACCTACATAGTCCAAGTGCCCGTTAGTTAACCTAGATAGTCCCAATGCCCGCTAGGTAACCTAGATAGTCCAACAGCCCGGTAGGTAACCTACATACTCCAAGTACCCGCTAGGTAACGTAGATAGTCCAAGTGCCCGTTCGGTAACCTACATAGTCCAAATGCCCGCTAGTTAACCTACATAGTCCAAGTGCACGATAGGGAACCTACATAATCCAATTGCGCGCTAGGGAACCTACCTAGTCCATGTGCCCGTTAGGTAATCTAGATAGTCCAAATGCCCGCTAGGGAACCCACATAGTCCAAGTGCCCGCTAGGGAACTTACATAGTCCAAGGGCCCGCTAGGGAACCTACATAGTACAAGTGCCCGCTAGTTAACCTAGATAGTCCCAGTGCCCGCTAGGTAACCTAGATAGTCCAACAGCCCGGTAGGTAACCTACATACTCCAAGTACCTGCTAGGTAACGTAGATAGTTCACGTGCCAGCTAGGTAACCTAGATAGTCCAAGTGCCCGCTAGGTAACCTACAAAGTCTAAGTGCCCGCTAGGTAATCTATATAGTCCAAATGCCCGCTAGGTAACCTAGATAGTCTAAGGGCCCACTAGGTAACCTACATAGTCCTAGTGCCCCCTAGTTAACCTACATTTTCCAAGTGCCCGATAGGGAACCTACATAGTCCAAGTGCCCGCTAGGTAACCTACATAGTCCAAATGCCCTCTAGTTATTCTACATAGTCCAAGTGCCCGATAGGGAACGTACATAATCCAAGTGCCCGCTAGGGAACGTACATAGTCCAAGTGCCCGTTAGGTCACCTAGAAAGTCCAAATGCCCGCTAGGAAACCCACATAGTCCAAGTGCCCGCTAGGGAACTTACATAGTCCAAGAGCCCGCTAGGGAACGTACACAGTCCAAGTGCCCGTTAGTTAACCTAGATAGTCCAAGTGCCCGCTTGGTAACCTAGATAGTCCAACCGCCCGGTAGGTAACCTACATACTCCAAGTACCCGCTAGGTAACGTAGATAGTTCACGTGCCAGCTAGGTAACCTAGATAGTCCAAGTGCCTGCTAGGTAACCTACAAAGTCTAAGTGCCTGCTAGGTAATCTATATAATCCAAATGACCGCTAGGTAACCTAGATAGTCCAAATGCCCGCTAGGGAACCCACATAGTCCAAGTGCACGCTAGGGAACTTACATAGTCCAGGCCCGCTTGGGAACCTACATAGTCCAAGTGCCCGTTAGTTAACCTAGATAGTCCCAATGCCCGCTAGGTAACCTAGATAGTCCAACAGCCCGGTAGGTAACCTACATACTCCAAGTACCCGCTAGGTAACGTAGATAGTTCAAGTGCCAGCTAGGTAACCTAGATAGTCCAAATGACCGCTAGGGAGCCTACATAGTCCAAATGCCCGCTAGGTAACCTAAATAGTCTAAGGGCCCCCTAGGTAACCTACATAGTCCTAGTTCCCCCTAGTTAACCTACATTTTCCATGTGCCCGATAGGGAACCTACATAGTCCAAGTGCCCGCTAGGTAACCTACATAGTCCAAATGCCCTCTAGTTATTCTACATAGTCCAAGTGCCCGATAGGGAACCTACATAATCCAAGTGCCTGCTAGGGAACGTACATAGTCCAAGTGCCTGCTAGGTAACCTAGATTGTCCAAGTGCCCACTAGTTAACCTACATAGTCCAGGTTCCCCCTAGGTAACCTAGATAGTCCAAGGGCCCTCTAGGTAACCTACATAGTCCTAGTGCCCCCTAGTTAACCTACATTCTCAAAGTGCCCGATAGGGAACCTACATAGTCCAAGTGCCCGCTAGGTAACCTACATAGTCCAAGTGCCCGATAGGGAACCTACATAATCCATGTGCCCGCTAGGGAACCTACCTAGTCCAAGTGCCCGTTAGGTAACCTAGATAGTCCAAATGCCCGCTAGGGAACGTACATAGTCCAAGTGCCTGCTAGGTAACCTACATAGTCCAGGTTCCCCTTAGGTCACCTAGATAGTCCAAGGGCCCGCTAGGTAACCTACATAGTCCAGGTTCCCCCTAGGTAACCTAGATAGTCCAAGGGCCCTCTAGGTAACCTACATAGTCCTAGTGCCCCCTAGTTAACCTACATTCTCAAAGTGCCCGATAGGGAACCTACATAGTCCAAGTGCCCGCTCGGTAACCTACATAGTCCAAATGCCCGCTAGTTAACCTACATAGTCCAAGTGCACGATAGGGAACCTACATAATCCAATTGCCCGCTAGGGAACCTACCTAGTCCAAGTGCCCGTTAGGTAATCTAGATAGTCCAAATGCCCGCTAGGGAACCCACATAGTCCAAGTGCCCGCTAGGGAACTTACATAGTCCAAGGGTCCGCTAGGGAACCTACATAGTACAAGTGCCCGCTAGTTAACCTAGATAGTCCCAGTGCCCGCTAGGTAACCTAGATAGTCCAACAGCCCGGTAGGTAACCTACATACTCCAAGTACCTGCTATGTAACGTAGATAGTTCACGTGCCAGCTAGGTAACCTAGATAGTCCAAGTGCCCGCTAGGTAACCTACAAAGTCTAAGTGCCCGCTAGGTAATCTATATAGTCCAAATGCCCGCTAGGTAACCTAGATAGTCTAAGGGCCCGCTAGGTAACCTACATAGTCCTAGTGCCCCCTAGTTAACCTACATTTACCAAGTACCCGATAGGGAACCTACATAGTCCAAGTGCCCGCTAGGTAACCTACATAGTCCAAATGCCCTCTAGTTATTCTACATAGTCCAAGTGCCCGATAGGAACGTACATAGTCCAAGTGCCCGTTAGGTAACCTAGAAAGTCCAAATGCCCGCCAGGAAACCCACATAGTCCAAGTGCCCGCTAGGTAACGTAGATAGTTCAAGTGCCAGCTAGGTAACCTAGATAGTCCAAGTGCCCGCTAGGTAACCTACAAAGTCTAAGTGCCTGCTAGGTAATCTATATAGTCCAAATGACCGCTAGGGAGCCTACATAGTCCAAATGCCCGCTAGGTAACCTAGATAGTCTAAGGGCCCGCTAGGTAACCTACATAGTCCTAGTGCCCCCTAGTTAACCTACATTTTCCACGTGCCCGATAGGGAACCTACATAGTCCAAGTGCCCGCTAGGTAACCTACATAGTCCAAATGCTCTCTAGTTAACCCACATAGTCCAAGTGCCCGATAGGGAACCTACATAATCCAAGTGCCCGCTAGTTGACCTACATAGTCCAAGTGCCCGCTAGGTAACCTAGATAATCCTAGTGCCCGCTAGGGAACCTTCATACTCCTAGTGCCAGCTAGGTAACCTAGATAGTCCAAGTGCCCGCTTGGTAACCTAGATAGTCCAACAACCCGCTAGTTAACCTACATGCTCCAAGATCCCGCTATAACGTAGATAGTTCAAGTGCCAGCCAGGTAACCTAGATAGTCCATGTGCCGCTAGGTGACCTACAAAGTCAAAGTGCCCGCTAGGTTATCTATATAGTCCAAATGCCCGCTAGGGTATCTACATAGTCCAAGGGCCCGCTAATTAACGTAGATAGTCCAAGTGCCGCTAGTTATTCTACATAGATCAATGGCCCACTATTTAACCTACATAGTCCAAGTACCCGCTAAGAAACCTAGATAGTCCAAGTGCACGCTAGTTAACCTAGATAGTCCAAGTGCCCTCTTGTTAACCTAGATCGTCCAAGTGCCCGCTAAGAAACCTAGATAGTCCAAGTGCCCGTTTCCTAACCTAGATAGTCCAATTGCCCGCTATGCAACATACATTGTCCAAGTGCCCGTTCGTTAACCTAGAAGTCCAAGTGCCTGCTAGATAACCTAGACTCTCCAAGTGCCCGCTAGGTTACCTACATAGTCCAAATGCCCGTTCGGTAACCTAGATAATGCAAGTGCCCGGTAGTTAACCTACAAAGTCCAAGTGCCCGATAGGTAACCTAGATAGTACAAGGGCCCGCTAGTTAACCTACGTAGTCCAAGTGCCCGGTAGTTAACTTACATAGTTCAAGTGTCCGTAGGCAACATACAGAGTCCAAGTGCCCGCTAGGGAACCTACATACTCCAAGTGCCCGCTGGTTAATCTACATATTTCAAGGGCCTGCTAGTTAACCTACCTAATTCAAGTACCCGCTAGTTAACCTAGATCGTCCAAGTGTCCGCAAATTAACCTACATAGTACAAATGCCGGTTAGGTAACTTTGATATTCTAAGTGCCCGCTCTGGAACCTACATAGTCCAAGTAACTTCTAGGGAACCTACATAGTCTAAGTGCCCGCTCTGGAACCTACATAGTCCAAGTGCCCGCTAGGGAATCTACATAGTCCAAGGGCCCGCTAGTTAACGTAGATAGTCCAAGTGCTGCTAGTTAATCTACATAGTCCAAGGGCCCGCTAGTTAACCTACATAGTCCATGTACCCGCTAGTTAACCTAGATCGTTCAAGTGCCCACTAGGTAACCTACATAGTCCAAGGGCCCGCTAGTTAACCTACATAGTCCAAGGGCCCACTAGTTAACCTACATCGTCCAAGGGCCTGCTAGTTAACCTAGATAGTCCAAGTGCCCACTAGTTAACCTACATATTCCACGTGCCCGCTAGGTAACCTAGACAGTTCAAGTGACCACTAGGTTACCTACGTAGTCCAAGTGCCCGTTTGTTAACCTACATAGTCCAAGTGCCTGCTAGGTAACAAGTATAGTCCAAATGCCCGCTAGGGGCACTAATAGTCCATATGCCCGCTAGTTAACCTAGATAGTCCAAGTGCTCGCTAGTTAACCTAGATAGACCAAGTGCCCGCTAGGGAACCTATCTAGTCCAAGTACTCGCCAGGAAACGTACATAGTCCAAGTGCCTGCTAGGTAACGTACATAGTCCAAGTGCCCGCTAGGTAACCTAGATAGTCCAAGTGCCCACTAGTAAACCTACATACTCCAGGTTCCCCCTAGGTAACCTAGAAAGTCCTAGGGCCCGCTAGGTAACCTACATAGTCCTAGTGCCCCCTAGTTAACCTACATTCTCCAAGTGCCCGATTGGGAACCTACATAGTGCCCCCTAGTTAACCTACATTCTCCAAGTGCCCGATAGGGAACCTACATAGTCTAAGTGCCCGTTAGGTAACCTACATACTCCAAATGCCCTCTAGTTAATCTACATAGTCCAAGTGCCCGATAGGGAACGTACATAATCCAAGTGCCCGCTAGGGAACCTACATATTCCAAGTGCCCGTTTGGTAACCTAGATAGTCAAAATGCCCACCAGGAAACCCACATAGTCCAAGTGCCCGCTAGGTAAACTACATAATCCAAATGCCCTCTAGTTAATCTACATAGTCCAAGTGCCCGATAGGGAACGTACATAGTCCAAGTGCCCGTTTGGTAACCTAGATACTCAAAATGCCCGCCAGGAAACCCACATAGTCCAAGTGCCCGCTAGGGAACTTACATAGTCCAAGGGCCCACTAGGGAATCTACACAGTCCAAGTGCCCTTTAGTTAACCTAGATAGTCCAAGTGCCCGCTTGGTAACCTAGATAGTCCAACAGACCGCTAGGTAACCTACATACTCTAAGAACCCGCTATAACGTAGATAGTTCAAGTGCCAGCTAGGTAACCTAGATAGTCCAAGTGCTCGCTAGTTAACCTATCTAGTCCAAGTACCCGCTAGGAAACGTATATAGTCCATGTGCCCGGTAGGTAACGTACATAGTCCAAGTGCCCGCTAGGTAACGAAGATAGTCCAAGTGCCCGCTAGGGAACGTACATAGTCCTAGTGCCTGCTAGGTAACCTAGATAGTCCAAGTGCCCACTAGTTAACCTACATAGTCAAGGTTCCCCCTAGGTAACCTAGATAATCCAAGGGCCCGCTAGGTAACCTACATAGTCCTAGTGCCCTCTAGTTAACCTACATTCTCCAAGTGCCCGATTGGGAACCTACATAGTGCCCCCTGGTTAACCTACATTCTCCAAGTGCCCGATAGGGAACCTACATAATCCAAGTGCCCGCTAGGTAACCTACATAGTACAAATGCCCTCTAGTTAATCTACATAGTCCAAGTGCCCGATAGGGAACGTACATAATCCAAGTGCCCGCTAGGGAACCTACATAGTCCAAGTGCCCGTTTGGTAACCTAGATAGTCAAAATGCCCGCCAGGAAATCCATATAGTCCAAGTGCCCGCTAGGGAACTTACATAGTCCAAGGGCCCGCTAGGGAATCTACACAGTCCAAGGGCCCTTTAGTTAACCTAGATAGACCAAGTGCCCGCTTGGTAAGCTAGATAGTCCAACAGCCCGCTAGGTAACCTACATATATTAAGAACCCGCTATAACGTAGATAGTTCAAGTGCCAGCTAGGTAACCTAGATAGTCCTTGTGCCGCTAGGTAACCTACAAAGTCAAGGTGCCTGCTACGTTATCTATATAGTCCAAATGCCAGCTAGGGAATCTACATAGTCCAAGGGCCCGCTAGTTAACGTAGATAGCCCAAGTGCCGCTAATTAATCTACATAGTCCAAGAGCCCGCTAGTTAACCTACCTAGTCCAAGTACCCGCTAAGAAACCTAGATAGTCCAAGTTCACGCTAGTTAACCTAGATAGACCAAGTGCCCTCTAGTTAACCTAGATCATCCAAATGCCCGCTAAGAAACCTAGATAGTCCAAGTGCCCGTTACCTAACCTAGATAGTCCAATTGCCCGCTATGCAACATACATAGTCCAAGTGCCCGTTCGTTAACCTAGAAGTCCAAGTGCCCGCTAGGTAACCTAGACTCTCCAATTGCCTGCTAGGTTACCTACATAGTCCAAATGCCCGTTCGGTAACCTAGATAGTGCAAGTGCCCAGTAGTTAACCTAAATAGTTCAAATGCCCAGTAGGTAACCTAGATAGTCCAAGGGCCCGCTAGTTAACCTACATAATCCAAGTGCCCGATAGGGAACCTACATAATCCAAGTGCCCGCTAGGGAACCTACACAGTCCAAGTGCACGCTAGTTAACCTAGATAGTCCAAGTGCCCGCTAGTTAACCTAGATAGTCCAAGTGCCTGCTAGGTAACCTACATAGTACAAATGTCCGCTAGTTAACCTACATATTCCAAGTGCCCGCTAGTTAAAATGGATAGTCCAAGTGCCCGCTAGGTAACCTAGATAATGCAATTGCCCGCTAGTTAACCTAGATAGTTCAAGTACCTGCTAGGTAACCTAGATCGTCCAAGGGCCCCTTAGTTAGTCTACATAGTCCAAGTGCCCGCTAGGTAACCTAGATAGTCCAAGTGACCGTTCGGTAACCTAGATAGTCCAAGTGCCCTTTAGGGAACCTAGATAATCCAAGGGCCCCCTAGTAAACCTACATAGTCCATGGGCCCGCTAGTTAACCTTCATAGTGCAAGTGTCCGTTACTTAACCTACATATTCCAAGTGCCCGTTAGGGAACCTAGATAGTCCAAGTGCCTCTTAGCTAACCTAGATAGTCCAAGTGGCGGCTAGGTAACCTACTTAGTCCAAGTGCCCGTTCGTTAACCTAGATAAGCCAAGTGGCCACTAGGTAACCTAGACAGTCCAAGTGCCCGCTAGTTAACCTACATAGTCCAAGTGCCCGATGGGAACTACATAATCCAAGTGCCCGCTAGGCAACCTACATAGTCCAAGAACCCGTTAGTTAACCTAGATAGTCAAATTGCCTGCTAGGTAACCTAGATAGTCCAAGTGCCCGCTAGGTAACCTACATAGTCCAAGTGCCCGCATTGGAAACTACATAGTCCAAGTGCCCGCTAGTTAACCTAGATAGTCCAAGTGCCTGCTAGTAAATCTACATAATCCATGGGCCCGCTAGTTAACCTACATAGTGCAAGGGCCCGGTAGTTAACCTACATCGTCCAAGGGCCTGCTAGTTAACCTAGACAGTCCAAGTGCCCGCTAGTTAACCTACATAGTCTAAGTGCCCGCAAGGTAACCTAGATAGTCCAAATGCCCGTTCGGTAACCTAGATAGTCCAAGTGCCCTTTAGGGAACCTAGATAGTCCAAGGGCCCACTCGTAAACCTACATAGTCCATGGGCCCGCTAGTTAACCTTCATAGTGCAAGTGTCCGCTACTTAACCTACATATTCCAAGTGCCCGCTAGTTAACCTACATAATCTAAGTGCCCGTTGGCTAACCCAGATA
This sequence comes from Tenrec ecaudatus, assembly GCF_050624435.1. NCBI lineage: Eukaryota > Metazoa > Chordata > Mammalia > Afrosoricida > Tenrecidae > Tenrec > Tenrec ecaudatus. Next base: position 66,954,034 of record NC_134548.1, on the reverse strand, counting down.
GTCCAAGGGCCCGCTAGTTGACCTACATAGTCCAAGTGCCCGCTAGTTAACCTAGATAGTCCAAGTGACTGCTAGGTAACCTACATAGTGCAAGTGTCCGCTAGTTAACCTACATATTCCAAGTTCCCCCTAGTTAACATAGATAGTCTAAGTGCCCGCTGGGGAACGTACATAGTCCAAGTGCCTGCTAGGTAACCTAGATACTGCAAGTGTCCGCTAGTTAACCTAGATAGTTCAAGTAGCCGCTAGGTAACCTAGATCGTCAAAGCGCCCCCTAGTTAGCCTACATAGTCCAAGTGCCCGCTAGGTAACCTAGATAGTCCAAGTGCCCTTTAGGGAACCTAGATAGTCCAAGGGCCGGCTAGTAAACCTACATAGTCCATGGGCCCGCTAGTTAACCTTCATAGTGCAAGTGTCCGCTACTTAACCTACATATTCCAAGTTCCCGGTAGTTAACCTACATAATCTAAGTGCCCGTAGGCTAACTTAGATAGTCCAAGGGCCCGCTAGTTGACCTACATAGTCCAAGTGCCAGCTAGGTAACCTAGATAGTACAAGTGCCCGCTAGGGAACCTAGATAGTCAAAGTGCCTGTTAGCTAACCTAGATAGTCCAAGTGGCGGCTAGGTAACCTACATAGTCCAAGTGCCCGTTCGTTAACCTAGATAAGCCAAGTGGCCACTAGGTAACCTAGATAGTCCAAGTGCTCGCTAGTTAACATACATAGTCCAAGTGCCCGATAGGGAACTACATAATCCAAGTGCCCGCTAGGCAACCTACATAGTCCAAGAACTCGTTAGTTAACCTAGATAGTCAAATTGCCTGCTAGGTAAACAAGATAGTCCAAGTGCCCGCTAGGTAACCTAGATAGTCCAAGTGCCCGCTAGTTAACTTAGATAGACCAAGTGCCCGCTAGGGAACCTAAATACTCCAAATGCCCGCTAGGGAAACTACATAGTCCAAGTGCCCGCTAGTTAACCTAGATAGTCCAAGTGCCTGCTAGTAAACCTACATAATCCATGGGCCCGCTAGTTAACCTACATAGTGCAAGGGTCCGCTAGTTAACCTACATCGTCTAAGGGCCCGCTAGTTAACCTAGATAGTCCAAGTGCCCGCTAGTTAACCTACATAGTCTAAGTGCCCGCTAGGTAACCTAGACAATTCAAGTGACCACTAGGTTGCCTACATAGTCCAAGTGCCCTTTCGTTAACGTACATAGTCCAAGTTCCCGCTAGGTAACCAAAATAGTCCAAGTGCCCGCTAGGGGCCCTAATAGTCAAAATGCCCGCTAGTTAACCTAGATAGTACAAGTGCCCGCTAGTTAACCTAGGTAGATAAACTGCCCGCTAGGGAACCTATCTAGTCCAAGTACCCTCTAGGAAACGTATATAGTCCAAGTGCCCGCTAGGTAACCAAAATAGTCTAAGTGCCCGCTAGGGGCCCAAATAGTCCAAATGCCCGCTAGTTAACCTAGATAGTCCAAGTGCCCGCTAGTTAACCTAGATAGATAAAGTGCCCGCTAGGGAACCTATCTAGTCCAAGTACCCGCTAGGAAACGTACATAGTCCAAGTGCCCGCTAGGTAACGTACATAGTCCAAGTGCCCGCTAGGTAACATAGATAGTCCAAGTGCCTGCTAGGGAACGTACATAGTCCAAGTGCCCGCTAGGTAACCTAGATAGTCCTAGTGCCCGCTAGTTAACCTACATAGTCCAAGTGCATGCTAGGTTACCTAGATAGTCCAAGTGCCCACTAGTTAACCTGCATAGTCCAGGTTCCCCCTAGGTAACGTACATAGTCCAAGTGCCCGCTAGGGAACCTACATAGTCCAAATGCCCGCTAGTTAACCTACATAGTCCAAGTGCCAGTTAGTTTACCTAGATAGTCCCAGTGCCCGCTAGGTAACCTAGATAGTCCAACAGCCCGGTAGGTAACCTACATACTCCAAGTACCCGGTAGGTAACGTAGATAGTCCAAGTGTCCGCTAGGTAACCTACAAAATCTAAGTGCCCGCTTGGTAATCTATATAGTCCAAATGACCGCTAGGAAGCCTACATAGTCCAAATGCCCGCTAGGTAACCTAGATAGTCTAAGGGCCCGCTAGGTAACCTACATAGTCCTATTGCCCCCTAGTTAACCTACATTTTCCAAGAGCCCGATAGGGAACCTACATAGTCAAAGTGCCCGCTAGGTAACCTACATAGTCCAAATGCCCTCTAGTTATTCTACATAGTCCAAGTGCCCGATAGGGAACCTACATAATCCAAGTGCCCGCTAGGGAACGTACATAGTCCAAGTGCCCGTTAGGTAACCTAGAAAGTCCAAATGCCCGCCAGGAAACCCACATAGTCCAAGGGCCCGCTAGGGAACGTACACAGTCCAAGTGCCCATTAGTTGACCTAGATAGTCCAAATGCCCGCTTGGTAACCTAGATAGTCCAACAGCCCAGTAGGTAACCTACATACTCCAAGATCCCGCTATAACGTAGATAGTTCAAGCGCCAGCTTGGTAACCTAGATAGTCCATGTGCCGCTAGGTAACCTACAAAGTCAAAGTGCCCGCTAGGTTATCTATATAGTCCAAATGCCTGCTAGGGTAGCTACATAGTCCAATTGCCCGCTAGTTAACGTAGATAGTCCAAGTGCCGCTAGTTATTCTACATAGTTCAAGGGCCCACTAGTTAACCTACATAGTCCAAGTACCCGCTAAGAAACCTAGATAGTCCAAGTACACGCTAGTTAACCTAGATAGTCCAAGTGCCCTCTAGTTAACCTAGATCGTCCAAGTGCCCGCTAAGAACCTAAATAGTCCAAGTGCCCGTTCGTTAACCTAGAAGTCCAAGTGCCCGCTAGGTAACCTAGACTCTCCATGTACCCGCTAGGTTACCTACATAGTCCAAATGCCCGTTCGGTAACCTAGATAGTGCAAGTGCCCGCTAGTTAACCTACATAGTCCAAGTGCCCGGTAGTTAACTTACATAGTTCAAGTGTCCGTAGGGAACATACAGAGTCCAAGTGCCCGCTAGGGAACCTACATAGTCCAAGTGCCCGCTAGTGAATCTACATAGTTCAAGGGCCCGCTAGTTAACCTACATAATCCAAGTACCCGCTAGTTAACCTAGATCGTCCAAGTGTCCGCTAATTAACCTACATAGTACAAGTGCCCGCTAGGGAACCTAGATAGTCTAAGTGCCCGCTCTGGAACCTACATAGTCCAAGTGACTCCTAGGGAACGTACATAGTCCAAGTGCCCGCTCTGGAACATACATAGTCCAAGTGCCCGCTAGGGAATCTACATAGTCCAAGGGCCCACTAGTTAATGTAGATAGTCCAAGTGCCGCTAGTTAATCTACATAGTCCAAGGGCCCGCTAGTTGACCTACATAGTCCAAGTGCCAGCTAGGTAACCTAGATAGTACAAGTGCACGCTAGGGAACCTAGATAGTCCAAGTGCCTGTTAACTAACCTAGATAGTCCCAGTGGCGGCTAGGTAACCTACATAGTCCTAGTGCCCGTTCGTTAACCTAGATAATCCAAGTGCCCGCTAGTTAACCTACATAGTCCAAGTGCCCGATAGGGAACCTACATAATCCAAGTGCCCGCTAGGCAACCTACATAGTCGAAGTGCCCGTTAGTTAACCTAGATAGTCAAATTGCCTGCTAGGAAACCTAGATAGTCCAAGTGCCCGCTAGGTAACCCACATAGTCTAAGTGCCCGCTAGGTAATCTAAATAGTCCAAATGCCCGCTAGAGAAACTACATAGTCCACGTGCCCGCTAGTTAACCTAGATAGTCTAAGTGCCTGCTAGTAAACCTACATAATCCATGGGCCCGCTAGTTAACCTACATTGTTCAAGGGCCCGCTAGTTAACCTACATCGTCCAAGGGCCCGCGAGTTAACCTAGATAGTCCAAGTGCCCGCTAGTTAACCTACATAGTCTAAGTGCATGCTAGGTAACCTAGACAGTTCAAATGACCACTAGGTTACCTACATAGTCCAAGTGCCCGTTCATTAACCTACATAGTCCAAGTGCCCGCTAGGTAACCAATATAGTCCAAATGCCCGCTAGGGGCCCTAATATTCCAAATGCCCGCTAGTTAACCTAGATAGTCCAAGTGCTCGCTAGTTAACCTTGATAGACCAAGTGCCCGCTAGGGAACCTATATTGTCCAAGTACCCGCTAGGAAACGTACATAGTCCAAGTGCCCGTTAGGTAACGTAGATAGTCCAAGTGCCCGCTAGGGAACGTACATAGTCCAAGTGCCTGCTAGATAACCTAGATAGTCCAAGTGCCCGCTAGTTAACCTACATATTCCAAGTGCCTGCTAGGTAACCTAGATTGTCCAAGTGCCCACTAGTTAACCTACATTGTCCAGGTTTCCCCTAGGTAACCTAGATAGTCCATGGGCCCGCTAGGTAACCTACATTGCCCTAGTGCCCCCTAGTTAACCTACATTCTCCAAGTGCCCGATGGGGAACCTACATAGAACAAGTGCCCACTAGGTAACCTACATAGTCCAAATGCCCGTTAGTTAACCTAGATAGTCCAAGTGCCCGCTAGGTAACGAATATAGTCCAAATGCCCGCTAGGGGCCGTAATATTTCAAATGCGCGCTAGTTAACCTAGATAGTCCAAGTGGTCGCTAGTTAACCTAGATAGACCAATTGCCCTCTAGGTAACGTAGATAGTCCAAGTGCCCACTAGTTACCCTACATAGTCCAGGTTCACCTTAGGTAACCTAGATAGTCCAAGGGCCCGCTAGTTCACCTACATAGTCCTAGTGCCCCCTAGTTAACCTACATTCTCCAAGTGCCCGATAGGGAACCTACATAGTCCAAGTGCCCGCTAGGTAACCTACATAGGCCAAATTCCCTCTAGTTAATCTACATAGTCCAAGTGCCCGATAGGGAACCTACATAATCCAAGTGCCCGGTAGGGAAGTTACATAGTCCACGTGCCCGTTAGGTAACCTAGATAGTCCAAATGCCCGCCAGGAAACCCACATAGTCCAAGTGCCCGCTAGGGAACTTACATAGTCCAAGGGTCCGCTAGGGAATCTACACAGTCCAAGTGCCCGTTAGTTAACGTAGGTAGTCCAAGTGCCCGCTAGGTAACCTAGATAGTCCAACAACCCGGTACGTAACCTACATACTCCAAGTACCCGCTAGGTAAAGTAAATAGTTCAAGTGCCAGCTAGGTAACCTAGATAGTCCAAGTGCCCGCTAGGTAACGTACAGAGTCTAAGTTCCCGCTAGGTAACCTAAATATTCCAAATGCCCGCTAGTTAACCTAGATTGTCCAAGTGCCCGCTAGATAACCTAGATAGTCCAAGTGCCTGCTAGTAAACCTACATAATCCATGGGCCCGCTAGTTAACCTACATAGTGCAAGGGCCCGCTAGTTAACGTAGATAGTCGAAGTGCCGCTAGTTAACCTACATAGTCCAAGGGCCCGCTAGTTAACCTACATAGTCCTAGTACCCGCTAGTTAACCTAGATCATCCAAGTGCCCACTAGGTAACCTACATAGTCCAAGCGCCCGCTAGTTAACCTACATAGTCCAAGGGCCCGCTAGTTAACCTACATCGTCCAAAAGCTCCCTAGGTAACCTAGATAGTCCAAGTGCCCGCTAGTTAACCTACATAGTCCAAGTGCCCGCTAGGTAATCTAGACATTTCAAGTGACCACTAGTTTACCTACATAATCCAAGTGCCCGATCGTTAACCTACATAGTCCAAGTGCCCGCTAGGTAACCAATATAGTCCAAATGCCCCCTAGGGGCACTAATAGTACATATGCCCGCTAGTTAACCTAGATAGACCAAGTGCCCGCTAGGGAACCAATCTAGTCCAAGTACCCTCTTGGAAACGTACATAGTCCAAGTGCCCGCTAGGTAACGTAGATAGTCCAAGTGCCCCCTAGTTACCCTACATAGTCCAGGTCCCCCTTAGGTAACCTAGATAGTCCAAGGGCCCGCTAGGTCACCTACATAGTCCTAGTGCCCCCTAGTTAACCTACATTCTCCAAGTGCCCGATAGGGAACCTACATAGTCCAAGTGCCCGCTAGGTAACCTACATAGGCCAAATGCCCTCTAGTTAATCTACATAGTCCAAGTGCCCAATAGGGAACCTACATAATCCAAGTGCCCGCTAGGGAACTTACATAGTCCACGTGCCCGTTAGGTAACCTAGATAGTCCAAATGCCCGCCAGGAAACCCACATAGTCCAAGTGCCCGCTAGGGAACTTACATAGTCCAAAGGCCCGCTAGGGAATCTACACAGTCCAAGTGCCCGTTAGTTAACCTAGATAGTCCAAGTTCCCGCTAGGTAACCTAGATAGTCCAACAGCCCGGTTTGTAACCTACATACTCCAAGTACCCGCTAGGTAACGTAGATAGTCCAAGTGCCCTCTAGTTAACCTAGTTCGTCCAAGTGCCCGCTAAGAAACCTAGATAGTCCAAGTGCCCGTTACCTAACCTAGATAGTCCAATTGCCCGCTATGCAACATACATAGTCCAAGTGCCCGTTCGTTAACCTAGAAGTCCAAGTGCCCGCTAGGTAACCTAGATAGTCCAAGTGCCCGTTCGGTAACCTAGATAGTCCAAGTGCCCTTTAGGGAACATAGATAGTCCAAGGGCCCGCTAGTAAACCTACATAGTCCATGGGCCCGCTAGTTTACCTTCATAGTGCAAGTGTCCGCTACTTAACCTACATATTCCAAGTGCCCTCTAGTTAACCTACATAATCTAAGTGCCCGTTGACAAACCTAGATAGTACAAGGGCCCGCTAGTAAACCTACATACTCCATGGGCCCGCTAGTTAACCTTCATAGTGCAAGTGTCCGCTACTTAACCTACATATTCCAATTTCCGGCTACTTAACCTACATAATCTAAGTGCCCGTTGGCTAACATAGATAGTCCAAGGGCCCGCTAGTTGACCTACATAGTCCATGCCAGCTAGATAACCTAGATAGTACAAGTGCCCGCTAGGGAACCTAGATAGTCCAAGGGCCTGTTAGCTAACCTAGATAGTCCCAGTGGCGGCTAGGTAACCTACATAGTCCTAGTGCCCGTTCGTTAACCTAGATAATCCAAGTGCCCGCTAGTTAACCTACATAGTCCAAGTGCCCGATAGGGAACCTACATAATCCAAGTGCCCGCTAGGCAACCTACATAGTCCAAGTGCCCGTTAGTTAACCTAGATAGTCAAATTGCCTGCTAGGTAACCTAGATAGTCCAAGTACCCGCTAGTTAACCCACATAGTCCAAGTGCCCGCTAGGTAACCTAAATAGTCCAAATGCCCGCTAGGGAAACTACATAGTCCAAGTGCCCACTAGTTAACCTAGATAGTCCAAGTGCCTGCTAGTAAACCTACATAATCCATGGGCCCGCTAGTTAACCTACATAGTGCAAGGGCCCGCTAGTTAACATACATCGTCCAAGGGCCCGCGAGTTAACCTAGATAGTCCAAGTGCCCGCTAGTTAACCTACATAGTCTAAGTGCCCGCTAGGTAACCTAGACATTTCAAGTGACCACTAGGTTACCTACATAGTCCAAGTGCCTGTTAGTTAACCTACATAGTCCAAGTGCCAGCTAGGTAACCAATATAGTCCAAATGCCCGATAGGGGCCCTAATATTCCAAATGCCCGCTAGTTAACCTAGATAGTCCAAGTGCCCGCTAGTTAACCTAGATAGACCAAGTGCCCGCTAGGGAACCTATCTAGTCCAAGTACCCGCTGGGAAACGTACATAGTCCAAGTGCCCGCTAGGTAACGTACATAGTCCAAGTGCCCGCTAGGTAACCTAGATAGTCCAAGTGCCCGCTAGTTAACCTACATATTCCAAGTGCCTGCTAGGTAACCTAGATTGTCCAAGTGCCCACTAGTTAACCTACATAGTCCAGGTTCCCCCTAGGTAACCTAGATAGTCCATGGGCCCGCTAGGTAACCTACATTGTCCTAGTGCCCCCTAGTTAACCTACATTCTCCAAGTGCCCGATGGGGAACCTACATAGAACAAGTGCCCGCTAGGTAACCTACATAGTCCAAATGCCCGCTAGTTAACCTACATAGTCCAAGTGCCCGATAGGGAACCTACATAGACCAAGTGCCCGTTAGGTAACCTAGATAGTCCAAATGCCCACTAGTTAACCTACATAGTGCAGGTTCCCCCTAGGTAACCTAGATAGTCGAAGGGCCCGCTAGGTAACCTACATTGTCCTAGTGCCCCCTAGTTAACCTACATTCTCCAACTGCCCGATTGGAACCTACATAGTCCAAGTGCCCGTTAGTTAACCTAGATAGTAAAAGTGCCCGCTAGGTAACCTAGATAGTCCAACAGCCCGGTAGGTAACCTACATACTCCAAGTACCCGCTAGGTAACGTAGATAGTTCAAGTGCCAGCTAGGTAACCTAGATAGTCCAAGTGCCCGCTAGGTAACCTACAAAGTCTAAGTTCCCGCTAGGTAATCTATATAGTCCAAATGCGCGCTAGGGGCCCTAATAGTCCATATGCCCGCTAGTTAACCTAGATAGTCCAAGTGCTCGCTAGTTAACCTAGATAGACCAAGTGCCCACTAGGGAACCTATCTAGTCCAAGTACCCTCTAGGAAACGTACATAGTCCAAGTGCCTGCTAGGTAACGTAGATAGTCCAAGTGCCCGCTAGGGAACGTACATAGTCCAAGTGCCTGCTAGGTAACATAGATAGCCCAAGTGCCCACTAGTTAACCAAATAGTACAGGTTCCCCCTAGGTAACCTAGATAGTCCAAGGGCCCGCTAGGTAACCTACATAGTCCTAGTGCCCCCTAGTTAACCTACATTCTCCAAGTGCCCGATAGGGAACCTACATAGTCCAAGTGCCCGCTAGGTAACCTATATAGTTCAAATGCCCTCTAGTTAATATACATAGTCCAAGTGCCCGATAGGGAACCTACATAATCCAAGTGCCCGCTAGGGAACGTACATTGTCCAAGTGCCCGTTAGGTAACCTAGATAGTCCAAATGCCCGCCAGGAAACCCACATAGTCCAAGTGCCCGCTAGGGAACTTACATAGTCCAAGGGCCCGCTAGGGAATCTACACAGTCCAAGTGCCCGTTAGTTAACCTAGATAGTCCAAGTTCCCGCTTGGTAACCTAGATAGTCCAACAGCCTGCAAGGTAACCTACATACTCTAAAAACCTGCTATAACGTAGATAGTTCAAGTGACAGCTAGGTAACCTAGATAGTCCAAGTGCTCGCTAGTTAACCTATCTAGTCCAAGTACCCGCTAGGAAACGTACATAGTCCATGTGCCCGGTAGGGAACCTACATAATCCAAGTGCCCGCTAGGGAACCTACATAGTCCAAATGCCCGTTAGTTAACCTAGATAGTCCAAGTGCCCACTAGGTAACCTAGATAGTCCAACAGCCCGGCACGTAACCTACATACTCCAAGTACCCCCTAGGTAACGTAGATAGTTCAAGTGCCAGCTAGGTAACCTAGATAGTCCAAGTGCCCGCTAGGTAACGTACAGAGTCTAAGTTCCCGCTAGGTAACCTAAATATTCCAAATGCCCGCTAGTTAACCTAGATAGTCCAAGTGCCCGCTAGATAACCTAGATAGTCCAAGTGCCTGCTAGTAAACCTACATAATCCATGGGCCCGCTAGTTAACCTACATAGTGCAAGGGCCCGCTAGTTAACGTAGATAGTCCAAGTGCCGCTAGTTAATCTACATAGTCCAAGGGCCCGCTAGTTAACCTACATAGTCCAAGTACCCGCTAGTTAACCTAGATTGTCCAAGTGCCCACTAGGTAACCTACATAGTCCAAGCGCCCGCTAGTTAACCTACATAGTCCAAGGGCCCGCTAGTTAACCTACATCGTCCAAAAGCTCCCTAGGTAACCTAGATAGTCCAAGTGCCCGCTAGTTAACCTACATAGTCCAAGTGCCCGCTAGGTAATCTAGACATTTCAAGTGACCACTAGTTTACCTACATAGTCCAAGTGCCCGTTCGTTAACCTACATAGTCCAAGTGCCCGCTAGGTAACCTAGATAGTCCAACAGCGCGGTACGTAACCTACATACTCCAAGTACCCACTAGGTAACGTAGATAGTTCAAGTGCCAGCTAGGTAACCTAGATAGTCAAAGTGCCTGCTAGGTAACGTACAGAGTCTAAGTTCCCGCTAGGTAACCTAAATATTCCAAATGCCCGCTAGTTAACCTAGATAGTCCAAGTGCCCGCTAGATAACCTAGATAGTCCAAGTGCCTGCTAGTAAACCTACATAATCCATGGGCCCGCTAGTTAACCTACATAGTGCAAGGGCCCGCTAGTTAACGTAGATAGTCCAAGTGCCGCTAGTTAATCTACATAGTCCAAGGGCCCGCTAGTTAACCTACATAGTCCAAGTACCCGCTAGTTAACCTAGATCGTCCAAGTGCCCACTAGGTAACCTACATAGTCCAAGCGCCCGCTAGTTAACCTACATAGTCCAAGGGCCCGCTAGTTAACCTACATCGTCCAAAAGCTCCCTAGGTAACCTAGATAGTCCAAGTGCCCGCTAGTTAACCTACATAGTCCAAGTGCCCGCTAGGTAATCTAGACATTTCAAGTGACCACTAGTTTACCTACATAGTCCAAGTGCCCGTTCGTTAACCTACATAGTCCAAGTGCCCGCTAGGTAACCAATATAGTCCAAATGCCCGCTAGGGCCCCTAATAGTACATATGCCCGCTAGTTAACTTAGATAGTCCAAGTGCTCGCTAGTTAACCTAGATAAACCAAGTGCCCGCTAGGGAACCTATCTAGTCCAAGTACCCTCTTGGAAACGTACATAGTCCAAGTGCGCGCTAGGTAACGTAGATCGTCCAAGTGCCCACTAGTTACCCTACATAGTCCAGGTTCCCCTTAGGTAACCTAGATAGTCCAAGGTCCCGCTAGGTCACCTACATAGTCCTAGTGCCCCCTAGTTAACCTACATTCTCCAAGTGCCCGATAGGGAACCTACATAGTCCAAGTGCCCGCTAGGTAACCTACATAGGCCAAATTCCCTCTAGTTAATCTACATAGTCCAAGTGCCCGATAGGGAACCTACATAATCCAAGTGCCCGCTAGGGAACTTACATAGTCCACGTGCCCGTTAGGTAACCTAGATAGTCCAAATGCCCGCCAGGAAACCCACATAGTCCAAGTGCCCGCTAGGGAACTTACATAGTCCAAGGGCCCGCTAGGGAATCTACACAGTCCAAGTGCCCGTTAGTTAACCTAGATAGTCCAAGTTCCCGCTAGGTAACCTAGATAGTCCAACAGCCCGGTACGTAACCTACATACTGCAAGTACCCGCTAGGTAACGTAGATAGTCCAAGTGCCCTCTAGTTAACCTAGTTCGTCCAAGTGCCCGCTAAGAAACCTAGATAGTCCAAGTGCCCGTTACCTAACCTAGATAGTCCAATTGCCCGCTATGCAACATACATAGTCCAAGTGCCCGTTCGTTAACCTAGAAGTCCAAGTGCCCGCTAGGTAACCCAGATAGTCCAAGTGCCCGTTCGGTAACCTAGATAGTCCAAGTGCCCTTTAGGGAACCTAGATAGTCCAAGGGCCTGCTAGTAAACCTACATAGTCCATGGGCCCGCTAGTTTACCTTCATAGTGCAAGTGTCCGCTACTTAACCTACATATTCCAAGTGCCCTCTAGTTAACCTACATAATCTAAGTGCCCGTTGGCAAACCTAGATAGTCCAAGGGCCCGCTAGTAAACCTACATACTCCATGGGCCCGCTAGTTAACCTTCATAGTGCAAGTGTCGGCTACTTAACCTACATATTCCAAGTTCCCGCTAGTTAACCTACATAATCTAAGTGCCCGTTGGCTAACATAGATAATCCAAGGGCCCGCTAGTTGACCTACATAGTCCATGCCAGCTAGGTAACCTAGATAGTACAAGTGCCCGCTAGGGAACCTAGACAGTCCAAGGGCCTGTTAGCTAACCTAGATAGTCCCAGTGGCGGCTAGGTAACCTACATAGTCCTAGTGCCCGTTCGTTAACCTAGATAATCCAAGTGCCCGCTAGTTAACCTACATAGTCCAAGTGCCCGATAGGGAACCTACATAATCCAAGTGCCCGCTAGGCAACCTACATAGTCCAAGTGCCCGTTAGTTAACCTAGATAGTCAAATTGCCTGCTAGGTAACCTAGATAGTCCAAGTACCCGCTAGTTAACCCACATAGTCCAAGTGCCCGCTAGGTAACCTAAATAGTCCAAATGCCCGCTAGGGAAACTACATAGTCCAAGTGCCCACTAGTTAACCTAGATAGTCCAAGTGCCTGCTAGTAAACCTACATAATCCATGGGCCCGCTAGTTAACCTACATAGTGCAAGGGCCCGCTAGTTAACATACATCGTCCAAGGGCCCGCGAGTTAACCTAGATAGTCCAAGTGCCCGCTAGTTAACCTACATAGTCTAAGTGCCCGCTAGGTAACCTAGACATTTCAAGTGACCACTAGGTTACCTACATAGTCCAAGTGCCTGTTAGTTAACCTACATAGTCCAAGTGCCAGCTAGGTAACCAATATAGTCCAAATGCCCGATAGGGGCCCTAATATTCCAAATGCCGGCTAGTTAACCTAGATAGTCCAAGTGCCCGCTAGTTAACCTAGATAGACCAAGTGCCCGCTAGGGAACCTATCTAGTCCAAGTACCCGCTGGGAAACGTACATAGTCCAAGTGCCCGCTAGGTAACGTACATAGTCCAAGTGCCCGCTAGGTAACCTAGATAGTCCAAGTGCCCGCTAGTTAACCTACATATTCCAAGTGCCTGCTAGGTAACCTAGATTGTCCAAGTGCCCACTAGTTAACCTACATAGTCCAGGTTCCCCCTAGGTAACCTAGATAGTCCATGGGCCCGCTAGGTAACCTACATTGTCCTAGTGCCCCCTAGTTAACCTACATTCTCCAAGTGCCCGATGGGGAACCTACATAGAACAAGTGCCCGCTAGGTAACCTACATAGTCCAAATGCCCGCTAGTTAACCTACATAGTCCAAGTGCCCGATAGGGAACCTACATAGACCAAGTGCCCGTTAGGTAACCTAGATAGTCCAAATGCCCACTAGTTAACCTACATAGTGCAGGTTCCCCCTAGGTAACCTAGATAGTCGAAGGGCCCGCTAGGTAACCTACATTGTCCTAGTGCCCCCTAGTTAACCTACATTCTCCAACTGCCCGATTGGAACCTACATAGTCCAAGTGCCCGTTAGTTAACCTAGATAGTAAAAGTGCCCGCTAGGTAACCTAGATAGTCCAACAGCCCGGTAGGTAACCTACATACTCCAAGTACCCGCTAGGTAACGTAGATAGTTCAAGTGCCAGCTAGGTAACCTAGATAGTCCAAGTGCCCGCTAGGTAACCTACAAAGTCTAAGTTCCCGCTAGGTAATCTATATAGTCCAAATGCGCGCTAGGGGCCCTAATAGTCCATATGCCCGCTAGTTAACCTAGATAGTCCAAGTGCTCGCTAGTTAACCTAGATAGACCAAGTGCCCACTAGGGAACCTATCTAGTCCAAGTACCCTCTAGGAAACGTACATAGTCCAAGTGCCTGCTAGGTAACGTAGATAGTCCAAGTGCCCGCTAGGGAACGTACATAGTCCAAGTGCCTGCTAGGTAACATAGATAGCCCAAGTGCCCACTAGTTAACCAAATAGTACAGGTTCCCCCTAGGTAACCTAGATAGTCCAAGGGCCCGCTAGGTAACCTACATAGTCCTAGTGCCCCCTAGTTAACCTACATTCTCCAAGTGCCCGATAGGGAACCTACATAGTCCAAGTGCCCGCTAGGTAACCTATATAGTTCAAATGCCCTCTAGTTAATATACATAGTCCAAGTGCCCGATAGGGAACCTACATAATCCAAGTGCCCGCTAGGGAACGTACATTGTCCAAGTGCCCGTTAGGTAACCTAGATAGTCCAAATGCCCGCCAGGAAACCCACATAGTCCAAGTGCCCGCTAGGGAACTTACATAGTCCAAGGGCCCGCTAGGGAATCTACACAGTCCAAGTGCCCGTTAGTTAACCTAGATAGTCCAAGTTCCCGCTTGGTAACCTAGATAGTCCAACAGCCTGCAAGGTAACCTACATACTCTAAAAACCTGCTATAACGTAGATAGTTCAAGTGACAGCTAGGTAACCTAGATAGTCCAAGTGCTCGCTAGTTAACCTATCTAGTCCAAGTACCCGCTAGGAAACGTACATAGTCCATGTGCCCGGTAGGGAACCTACATAATCCAAGTGCCCGCTAGGGAACCTACATAGTCCAAATGCCCGTTAGTTAACCTAGATAGTCCAAGTGCCCACTAGGTAACCTAGATAGTCCAACAGCCGGCACGTAACCTACATACTCCAAGTACCCCCTAGGTAACGTAGATAGTTCAAGTGCCAGCTAGGTAACCTAGATAGTCCAAGTGCCCGCTAGGTAACGTACAGAGTCTAAGTTCCCGCTAGGTAACCTAAATATTCCAAATGCCCGCTAGTTAACCTAGATAGTCCAAGTGCCCGCTAGATAACCTAGATAGTCCAAGTGCCTGCTAGTAAACCTACATAATCCATGGGCCCGCTAGTTAACCTACATAGTGCAAGGGCCCGCTAGTTAACGTAGATAGTCCAAGTGCCGCTAGTTAATCTACATAGTCCAAGGGCCCGCTAGTTAACCTACATAGTCCAAGTACCCGCTAGTTAACCTAGATCGTCCAAGTGCCCACTAGGTAACCTACATAGTCCAAGCGCCCGCTAGTTAACCTACATAGTCCAAGGGCCCGCTAGTTAACCTACATCGTCCAAAAGCTCCCTAGGTAACCTAGATAGTCCAAGTGCCCGCTAGTTAACCTACATAGTCCAAGTGCCCGCTAGGTAATCTAGACATTTCAAGTGACCACTAGTTTACCTACATAGTCCAAGTGCCCGTTCGTTAACCTACATAGTCCAAGTGCCCGCTAGGTAACCAATATAGTCCAAATGCCCGCTAGGGCCCCTAATAGTACATATGCCCGCTAGTTAACCTAGATAGTCCAAGTGCTCGCTAGTTAACCTAGATAAACCAAGTGCCCGCTAGGGAACCTATCTAGTCCAAGTACCCTCTTGGAAACGTACATAGTCCAAGTGCGCGCTAGGTAACGTAGATCGTCCAAGTGCCCACTAGTTACCCTACATAGTCCAGGTTCCCCTTAGGTAACCTAGATAGTCCAAGGTCCCGCTAGGTCACCTACATAGTCCTAGTGCCCCCTAGTTAACCTACATTCTCCAAGTGCCCGATAGGGAACCTACATAGTCCAAGTGCCCGCTAGGTAACCTACATAGGCCAAATTCCCTCTAGTTAATCTACATAGTCCAAGTGCCCGATAGGGAACCTACATAATCCAAGTGCCCGCTAGGGAACTTACATAGTCCACGTGCCCGTTAGGTAACCTAGATAGTCCAAATGCCCGCCAGGAAACCCACATAGTCCAAGTGCCCGCTAGGGAACTTACATAGTCCAAGGGCCCGCTAGGGAATCTACACAGTCCAAGTGCCCGTTAGTTAACCTAGATAGTCCAAGTTCCCGCTAGGTAACCTAGATAGTCCAACAGCCCGGTACGTAACCTACATACTGCAAGTACCCGCTAGGTAACGTAGATAGTCCAAGTGCCCTCTAGTTAACCTAGTTCGTCCAAGTGCCCGCTAAGAAACCTAGATAGTCCAAGTGCCCGTTACCTAACCTAGATAGTCCAATTGCCCGCTATGCAACATACATAGTCCAAGTGCCCGTTCGTTAACCTAGAAGTCCAAGTGCCCGCTAGGTAACCCAGATAGTCCAAGTGCCCTTTAGGGAACCTAGATAGTCCAAGGGCCTGCTAGTAAACCTACATAGTCCATGGGCCCGCTAGTTTACCTTCATAGTGAAAGTGTCCGCTACTTAACCTACATATTCCAAGTGCCCTCTAGTTAACCTACATAATCTAAGTGCCCGTTGGCAAACCTAGATAGTCCAAGGGCCCGCTAGTAAACCTACATACTCCATGGGCCCGCTAGTTAACCTTCATAGTGCAAGTGTCGGCTACTTAACCTACATATTCCAAGTTCCCGCTAGTTAACCTACATAATCTAAGTGCCCGTTGGCTAACATAGATAATCCAAGGGCCCGCTAGTTGACCTACATAGTCCATGCCAGCTAGGTAACCTAGATAGTACAAGTGCCCGCTAGGGAACCTAGATAGTCCAAGGGCCTGTTAGCTAACCTAGATAGTCCCAGTGGCGGCTAGGTAACCTACATAGTCCTAGTGCCCGTTCGTTAACCTAGATAATCCATGTGCCCGCTAGTTAACCTACATAGTCCAAGTGCCCGATAGGGAACCTACATAATCCAAGTGCCCGCTAGGCAACCTACATAGTCCAAGTGCCCGTTAGTTAACCTAGATAGTCAAATTGCCTGCTAGGTAACCTAGATAGTCCAAGTGCCCGCTAGATAACCCACATAGTCCAAGTGCCCGCTAGGTAACCTAAATAGTCCAAATGCCCGCTAGGGAAACTACATAGTCCAAGTGCCCACTAGTTAACCTAGATAGTCCAAGTGCCTGCTAGTAAACCTACATAATCCATGGGCCCGCTAGTTAACCTACATAGTGCAAGGGCCCGCTAGTTAACATACATCGTCCAAGGGCCCGCGAGTTAACCTAGATAGTCCAAGTGCCCGCTAGTTAACCTACATAGTCTAAGTGCCCGCTAGGTAACCTAGACATTTCAAGTGACCACTAGGTTACCTACATAGTCCAAGTGCCCGTTAGTTAACCTACATAGTCCAAGTGCCCGCTAGGTAACCAATATAGTCCAAATGCCCGATAGGGGCCCTAATATTCCAAATGCCCGCTAGTTAACCTAGATAGTCCAAGTGCCCGCTAGTTAACCTAGATAGACCAAGTGCCCGCTAGGGAACCTATCTAGTCCAAGTACCCGCTAGGAAACGTACATAGTCCAAGTGCCCGCTAGGTAACGTAGATAGTCCAAGTGCCCGCTAGGGAACGTACATAGTCCAAGTGCCCGCTAGGTAACCTAGATAGTCCAAGTGCCCGCTAGTTAACCTACATATTCCAAGTGCCTGCTAGGTAACCTAGATTGTCCAAGTGCCCACTAGTTAACCTACATAGTCCAGGTTCCCCCTAGGTAACCTAGATAGTCCATGGGCCCGCTAGGTAACCTACATTGTCCTAGTGCCCCCTAGTTAACCTACATTCTCCAAGTGCCCGATGGGGAACCTACATAGAACAAGTGCCCACTAGGTAACCTACATAGTCCAAATGCCTGCTAGTTAACCTACATAGTCCTAGTGCCCGTTCGTTAACCTAGATAATCCAAGTGCCCGCTAGTTAACCTACATAGTCCAAGTGCCCGATAGGTAACCTAGATAGTCCAAATGCCCGCTATGGAACCCACATATTCCAAGTGCCCGCTAGGGAACTTACATAGTCCAAGGGCCCGCTAGGGAACCTACATAGTCCAAGTGCCCGTTAGTTAACCTAGATAGTCCAAGTGCCCTCTAGGTAACCTAGGTAGTCCAACAGCCCGGTAGGTAACCTACATACTCCAAGTACCCGCTAGGTAACGTAGATAGTTCAAGTGCCAGCTAGGTAACCTAGATAGTCCAAGTGCCCGCTAGGTAACCTACAAAGTCTAAGTTCCCGCTAGGTAATCTATATAGTCCAAATGCTCGCTAGGGGCCCTAATAGTCCATATGCCCGCTAGTTAACCTAGATAGACCAAGTGCCCACTAGGGAACCTATCTAGTCCAAGTACCCTCTAGGAAACGTACATAGTCCAAGTGCCCGCTAGGTAACGTAGATAGTCCAAGTGCCCGCTAGGGAACGTACATAGTCCAAGTGCCTGCTAGGTAACATAGATAGTCCAAGTGCCCACTAGTTAACCAAATAGTACAGGTTCCCCCTAGGTAACCTAGATAGTCCAAGGGCCCGCTAGGTAACCTACATACTCCTAGTGCCCCCTAGTTAACCTACATTCTCCAAGTGCCCGATAGGGAACCTACATAGTCCAAGTGCCCGCTAGGTAACCTACATAGTTCAAATGCCCTCTAGTTAATATACATAGTCCAAGTGCCCGATAGGGAACCTACATAATCCAAGTGCCCGCTAGGGAACGTACATAGTCCAAGTGCCCGTTAGGTAACCTAGATAGTCCAAATGCCCGCCAGGAAACCCACATAGTCCAAGTGCCCGCTAGGGAACTTACATAGTCCAAGGGCCCGCTAGGGAATCTACACAGTCCAAGTGCCCGTTAGTTAACCTAGATACTCCAAGTACCCGCTAGGTAACGTAGATAGTCCAAGTGCCCTCTAGTTAACCTAGTTCGTCCAAGTGCCCGCTAAGAAACCTAGATAGTCCAAGTGCCCGTTACCTAACCTAGATAGTCCAATTGCCCGCTATGCAACATACATAGTCCAAGTGCCCATTCGTTAACCTAGAAGTCCAAGTGCCCGCTAGGTAACCTAGATAGTCCAAGTGCCCGTTCGGTAACCTAGATAGTCCAAGTGCCCTTTAGGGAACCTAGATAGTCCAAGGGCCCGCTAGTAAACCTACATAGTCCATGGGCCCGCTAGTTAACCTTCATAGTGCAAGTGTCCGCTACTTAACCTACATATTCCAAATGCCCTCTAGTTAACCTACATAATCTAAGTTCCCGTTGGCAAACCTAGATAGTCCAAAGGCCCGCTAGTAAACCTACATACTCCATGGGCCCGCTAGTTAACCTTCATAGTGCAAGTGTCCGCTACTTAACCTACATATTCCAAGTTCCCGCTAGTTAACCTACATAATCTAAGTGCCGGTTGGCTAACATAGATATACAAGGGCCCGCTAGTTGACCTACATAGTCCATGCCAGCTAGGTAACCTAGATAGTACAAGTGCCCGCTAGGGAACCTAGATAGTCCAAGTGCCTTTTAGCTAACCTAGATAGTCCCAGTGGCGGCTAGGTAACCTACATAGTCCTAGTGCCCGTTCGTTAACCTAGATAATCCAAGTGCCCGCTAGTTAACCTACATAATCCAAGTGCCCGATAGGGAACCTACATAATCCAAGTGCCCGCTAGGCAACCTACATAGTCCAAGTGCCCGTTAGTTAACCTAGATAGTCAAATTGCCTGCTAGGTAACCTAGATAGTCCAAGTGCCCGCTAGTTAACCCACATAGTCCAAGTGCCCGCTAGGTAACCTAAATAGTCCAAATGCCCGCTAGGGAAACTACATAGTCCAAGTGCCCACTAGTTAACCTAGATAGTCCAAGTGCCTGCTAGTAAACCTACATAATCCATGGGCCCGCTAGTTAACCTACATAGTGCAAGGGCCCGCTAGTTAACATACATCGTCCAAGGGCCCGCGAGTTAACCTAGATAGTCCAAGTGCCCGCTAGTTAACCTACATAGTCTAAGTGCCCGCTAGGTAACCTAGACATTTCAAGTGACCACTAGGTTACCTACATAGTCCAAGTGCCCGTTAGTTAACCTACATAGTCCAAGTGCCCGCTAGGTAACCAATATAGTCCAAATGCCCGATAGGGGCCCTAATATTCCAAATGCCCGCTAGTTAACCTAGATAGTCCAAGTGCCCGCTAGTTAACCTAGATAGACCAAGTGCCCGCTAGGGAACCTATCTAGTCCAAGTACCCGCTAGGAAACGTACATAGTCCAAGTGCCCGCTAGGTAACGTAGATAGTCCAAGTGCCCGCTAGGGAACGTACATAGTCCAAGTGCCCGCTAGGTAACCTAGATAGTCCAAGTGCCCGCTAGTTAACCTACATATTCCAAGTGCCTGCTAGGTAACCTAGATTGTCCAAGTGCCCACTAGTTAACCTACATAGTCCAGGTTCCCCCTAGGTAACCTAGATAGTCCATGGGCCCGCTAGGTAACCTACATTGTCCTAGTGCCCCCTAGTTAACCTACATTCTCCAAGTGCCCGATGGGGAACCTACATAGAACAAGTGCCCGCTAGGTAACCTACATAGTCCAAATGCCTGCTAGTTAACCTACATAGTCCAAGTGCCCGATAGGGAACCTACATAATCCAATTGCCCGCTAGGGAACCTACATAGACCAAGTGCCCGTTAGGTAACCTAGATAGTCCAAATGCCCGCTATGGAACCCACATATTCCAAGTGCCCGCTAGGGAACTTACATAGTCCAAGGGCCCGCTAGGGAACCTACATAGTCCAAGTGCCCGTTAGTTAACCTAGATAGTCCAAGTGCCCTCTAGGTAACCTAGGTAGTCCAACAGCCCGGTAGGTAACCTACATACTCCAAGTACCCGCTAGGTAACGTAGATAGTTCAAGTGCCAGCTAGGTAACCTAGATAGTCCAAGTGCCCGCTAGGTAACCTACAAAGTCTAAGTTCCCGCTAGGTAATCTATATAGTCCAAATGCTCGCTAGGGGCCCTAATAGTCCATATGCCCGCTAGTTAACCTAGATAGACCAAGTGCCCACTAGGGAACCTATCTAGTCCAAGTACCCTCTAGGAAACGTACATAGTCCAAGTGCCCGCTAGGTAACGTAGATAGTCCAAGTGCCCGCTAGGGAACGTACATAGTCCAAGTGCCTGCTAGGTAACATAGATAGTCCAAGTGCCCACTAGTTAACCAAATAGTACAGGTTCCCCCTAGGTAACCTAGATAGTCCAAGGGCCCGCTAGGTAACCTACATACTCCTAGTGCCCCCTAGTTAACCTACATTCTCCAAGTGCCCGATAGGGAACCTACATAGTCCAAGTGCCCGCTAGGTAACCTACATAGTTCAAATGCCCTCTAGTTAATATACATAGTCCAAGTGCCCGATAGGGAACCTACATAATCCAAGTGCCCGCTAGGGAACGTACATAGTCCAAGTGCCCGTTAGGTAACCTAGATAGTCCAAATGCCCGCCAGGAAACCCACATAGTCCAAGTGCCCGCTAGGGAACTTACATAGTCCAAGGGCCCGCTAGGGAATCTACACAGTCCAAGTGCCCGTTAGTTAACCTAGATACTCCAAGTACCCGCTAGGTAACGTAGATAGTCCAAGTGCCCTCTAGTTAACCTAGTTCGTCCAAGTGCCCGCTAAGAAACCTAGATAGTCCAAGTGCCCGTTACCTAACCTAGATAGTCCAATTGCCCGCTATGCAACATACATAGTCCAATGCCCATTCGTTAACCTAGAAGTCCAAGTGCCCGCTAGGTAACCTAGATAGTCCAAGTGCCCGTTCGGTAACCTAGATAGTCCAAGTGCCCTTTAGGGAACCTAGATAGTCCAAGGGCCCGCTAGTAAACCTACATAGTCCATGGGCCCGCTAGTTAACCTTCATAGTGCAAGTGTCCGCTACTTAACCTACATATTCCAAATGCCCTCTAGTTAACCTACATAATCTAAGTGCCCGTTGGCAAACCTAGATAGTCCAAAGGCCCGCTAGTAAACCTACATACTCCATGGGCCCGCTAGTTAACCTTCATAGTGCAAGTGTCCGCTACTTAACCTACATATTCCAAGTTCCCGCTAGTTAACCTACATAATCTAAGTGCCGGTTGGCTAACATAGATATACAAGGGCCCGCTAGTTGACCTACATAGTCCATGCCAGCTAGGTAACCTAGATAGTACAAGTGCCCGCTAGGGAACCTAGATAGTCCAAGTGCCTTTTAGCTAACCTAGATAGTCCCAGTGGCGGCTAGGTAACCTACATAGTCCTAGTGCCCGTTCGTTAACCGAGATAATCCAAGTGCCCGCTAGTTAACCTACATAGTCCAAGTGCCCGATAGGGAACCTACATAATCCAAGTGCCCGCTAGGCAACCTACATAGTCCAAGTGCCCGTTAGTTAACCTAGATAGTCAAATTGCCTGCTAGGTAACCTAGATAGTCCAAGTACCCGCTAGTTAACCCACATAGTCCAAGTGCCCGCTAGGTAACCTAAATAGTCCAAATGCCCGCTAGGGAAACTACATAGTCCAAGTGCACACTAGTTAACCTAGATAGTCCAAGTGCCTGCTAGTAAACCTACATAATCCATGGGCCCGCTAGTTAACCTACATAGTGCAAGGGCCCGCTAGTTAACATTCATCGTCCAAGGGCCCTCGAGTTAACCTAGATAGTCCAAATGCCCGCTAGTAAACCTACATAGTCTAAGTGCCCGCTAGGTAACCTAGACATTTCAAGTGACCACTAGGTTACCTACATAGTCCAAGTGCCTGTGAGTTAACCTACATAGTCCAAGTGCCCGCTAGGTAACCAATATAGTCCAAATGCCCGATAGGGGCCCTAATATTCCAAATGCCCGCTAGTTAACCTAGATAGTCCAAGTGCCCGCTAGTTAACCTAGATAGACCAAGTGCCCGCTAGGGAACCTATCTAGTCCAAGTACCCGCTAGGAAACGTACATAGTCCAAGTGCCCGCTAGGTAACGTAGATAGTCCAAGTGCCCGCTAGGTAACGTACATAGTCCAAGTGCCCGCTAGGTAACCTAGATAGTCCAAGTGCCCGCTAGTTAACCTACATATTCCAAGTGCCTGCTAGGTAACCTAGATTGTCCAAGTGCCCACTAGTTAACCTACATAGTCCAGGTTCCCCCTCGGTAACCTAGATAGTCCATGGGCCCGCTAGGTAACCTACATTGTCCTAGTGCCCCCTAGTTAACCTACATTCTCCAAGTGCCCGATGGGGAACCTACATAGAACAAGTGCCCGTTAGGTAACCTAGATAGTCCAAATGCCCGCTATGGAACCCACATATTCCAAGTGCCCGCTAGGGAACTCACATAGTCCAAGGGCCCGCTAGGGAACCTACATAGTACAAGTGCCCGTTAGTTAACCTAGATAATCCAAGTGCCCGCTAGGTAACCTAGATAGTCCAACAGCCCGGTAGGTAACCTACATACTCCAAGTACCCGCTAGGTAACGTAGATAGTTCAAGTGCCAGCTAGGTAACCTAGATAGTCCAAGTGCCCGCTAGGTAACCTACAAAGTCTAAGTTCCCGCTAGGTAATCTATATAGTCCAAATGCGCGCTAGGGGCCCTAATAGTCCATATGCCCGCTAGTTAACCTAGATAGTCCAAGTGCTCGCTAGTTAACCTAGATAGACCAAGTGCCCACTAGGGAACCTATCTAGTCCAAGTACCCTCTAGGAAACGTACATAGTCCAAGTGCCCGCTAGGTAACGTAGATAGTCCAAGTGCCCGCTAGGGAACGTACATAGTCCAAGTGCCTGCTAGGTAACATAGATAGTCCAAGTGCCCACTAGTTAACCAAATAGTACAGGTTCCCCCTAGGTAACCTAGATAGTCCAAGGGCCTGCTAGGTAACCTACATAGTCCTAGTGCCCCCTAGTTAACCTACATTCTCCAAGTGCCCGATAGGGAACCTACATAGTCCAAGTACCTGCTAGGTAACCTACAATGCCCTCTAGTTAACCTACATAGTCCAAGTGCCCGATAGGGAACCTACATAATCCAAGTGCCCACTAGGGACCTAGATAGTCCAAGTGCCCGTTAGGTAACCTAGATAGTCCAAATGCCCGCCAGGAAACCCACATAGTCCAAGTGCCCGCTAAGGAACTTACATAATCCAAGGGCCCGCTAGGGAATCTACACAG
This sequence comes from Tenrec ecaudatus, assembly GCF_050624435.1. NCBI lineage: Eukaryota > Metazoa > Chordata > Mammalia > Afrosoricida > Tenrecidae > Tenrec > Tenrec ecaudatus. The sequence goes on along the minus strand of NC_134548.1, from coordinate 66,930,409 downwards.
TCCAAGTGCCCGTTAGTTAACCTACATAGTCCAAGTCCCCGCTTGGTAACCTAGATAGTCCAACACCCCGCTTGGTAACCTACATACTCTAAGAACCCGCTATAACGTAGATAGTTCAAGTGCCAGCTAGGTAACCTAGATAGTCCATGTGCCGCTAGGTAACCTACAAAGTCAAAGTGCCCGCCAGGTTATCTATATAGTCCAAATGCCAGCTAGGGAATCTACATATTCCAAGGGCCCGCTAGTTAACGTAGATAGTCCAAGTGCCTCTAGTTAATCTACATAGCCCAATGGCCCACTAGTTAACCTACATAGTCCAATTATCCGCTAAGTAACCTAGATAGTCCAAGTGCACGCTAGTTTACCTAGATAGTCCAAGTGCACGCTAGTTAACCTAGATAGTCCAAGTGCCCTCTAGTTAACCTAGTTCGTCCAAGTGCCCGCTAAGAAACCTAGATAGTCCAAGTGCCCGTTACCTAACCTAGATAGTCCAATTGCCCGCTATGCAACATACATAGTCCAAGTGCCCGTTCGTTAACCTAGAAGTCCAAGTGCCCGCTAGGTAACCTAGATAGTCCAAGTGCCCGTTCGGTCCCTAGATAGTCCAAGTGCCCTTTAGGGAACCTAGATAATCCAAGGGCCCGCTAGTAAACCTACATAGTCGATGGACCCGCTAGTTAACCTTCATAGTGCAAGTGTCCGCTACTTAACCTACATATTCCAAGTGCCCTCTAGTTAACCTACATAATCTAAGTGCCCGTTGGCTAACCTAGAGAGTCCAAGGGCCCGCTAGTTGACCTACATAGTCCAAGTGCCCGCTAGTTAAGCTAGATAGTCCAAGTGACTGCTAGGTAACCTACATAGTGCAAGTGTCCACTAGTTAACCTACATATTCCAAGTGCCCTCTAGTTAACATAGAAAGTCCAAGTGCCCGCTAGGGAATCTACACAGTCCAAGTGCCCGTTAGTTAACCTAGATAGTCCAAGTCCACGCTTGGTAACCTAGATAGTCCAACAGCCCGCTAGGTAACCTACATACTCTAAAAACCCGCTATAACGTAGATAGTTCAAGTGACAGCTAGGTAACCTAGATAGTCCATGTGCCGCTAGGTAACCTACAAAGTCAAAGTGCCCGCCAGGTTATCTATATAGTCCAAATGCCAGCTAGGGAATCTACATAGTCCAAGGGCCCGCTAGTTAACGTAGATAGTCCAAGTGCCTCTAGTTAATCTACATAGCCCAATGGCCCACTAGTTAACCTACATAGTCCAATTATCCGCTAAGAAACCTAGATAATCCAAGTGCACGCTAGTTTACCTAGATAGTCCAAGTGCACGCTAGTTAACCTAGATAGTCCAAGTGCCCTCTAGTTAACCTAGTTCGTCCAAGTGCCCGCTAAGAAACCTAGATAGTCCAAGTGCCCGTTACCTAACCTAGATAGTCCAATTTCCCGCTATGCAACATACATAGTCCAAGTGCCCGTTCGTTAACCTAGAAGTCCAAGTGCCCGCTAGGTAACCTAGATAGTCCAAGTGCCCGTTCGGTAACCTAGATAGTCCAAGTGCCCTTTAGGGAACCTAGATAATCCAAGGGCCCGCTAGTAAACCTACATAGTCGATGGGCCCGCTAGTTAACCTTCATAGTGAAAGTGTCCGCTACTTAACCTACATATTCCAAGTGCCCTCTAGTTAACCTACATAATCTAAGTGCCCGTTGGCTAACCTAGAGAGTCCAAGGGCCCGCTAGTTGACCTACATAGTCCAAGTGCCCGCTAGTTAAGCTAGATAGTCCAAGTGACTACTAGGTAACCTACATAGTGCAAGTGTCCACTAGTTAACCTACATATTCCAAGTGCCCTCTAGTTAACATAGAAAGTCCAAGTGCCCGCTAGGGAACGTACATAGTCCAAGTGCCCGCCAGGTAACCTAGATAGTACAAGTGCCCGCTAGTTAACCTAGATAGTTCAAGTACCCGCTAGGTAACCTAGATCGTCCAAGGGCCCCCTAGTTAGCCTACATAGTCCAAGTGCCCGCTAGGTAACCTAGATAGTCCAAGGGCCCGCTAGTAAACCTACATACTCCATGTGCCCGCTAGTTAACCTTCATAGTGCAAGTGTCTGCTACTTAACCTACATATTCCAAGTTCCCGCTAGTTAACCTACATAATCTAAGTGCCCGTTGGCTAACATAGATAGTCCAAGGGCCCGCTAGTTGACCTACATAGTCCAAGTGCCAGCTAGGTAACCTAGATAGTACAAGTGCCCGCTAGGGAACCTAGATAGTCAAAGTGCCTGTTAGCTAACCTAGATAGTCCCAGTGGCGGCTAGGTAACCTACATAGTCCTAGTGCCCGTTCGTTAACCGAGATAATCCAAGTGCCCGCTAGTTAACATACATAGTCCAAGTGCCCGATAGGGAACCTACATAATCCAAGTGCCCGCTAGGCAACCTACATAGTCCAAGTGCCCGTTAGTTAACCTAGATAGTCAAATTGCCTGCTAGGAAACCTAGATAGTCCAAGTGCCAGCTAGGGAACCCACATAGTCCAAGTGCCCGCTAGGTAACCTAAATTGTCCAAATGCCCGCTAGGGAAACTACATAGTCCAAGTGCCCGCTAGTTAACCTAGATAGTGCAAGGGCCCGCTAGTTAACCTACATCGTCCAAGGGCCCGCGAGTTAACCTAGATTTGTCCAAGTGCCCGCTAGTTAACCTACATAGTCTAAGTGCCCGCTAGGTAACCTAGACAGTTCAAATGACCACTAGGTTACCTACATACTCCAAGTGCCTGCTAGGTAACATAGATAGTTCAAGTGCCAGCTAGGTAACCTAGATAGTCCAAGTGCCCGCTAGGTAACCTACAAAATCTAAGTTCCCGCTAGGTAATCTATATAGTCCAAATGACCGCTAGGGAGCCTACATAGTCCAAATGCTCTCTAGGTAACCTAGATAGTCTAAGGGCCAGCTAGGTATCCTACATAGTCCTAGTGCCCCCTAGTTAACCTACATTTTCCAAGTGCCCGATAGGGAACCTACATAGTCCAAATGCCCGTTAGTTAACCTAGATAGTCCAAGTGCCCGCTAGGTAACCTAGATAGTCCAACAACCCGGTACGTAACCTACATACTCCAAGTACCCGCTAGGTAACGTAGATAGTTCAAGTGCCAGCTAGGAAATCTGGATAGTCCAAGTGCCCGCTAGGTAACGTACAGAGTCTAAGTTCCCGCTAGGTAACCTAAATATTCCAAATGCCCGCTAGTTAACCTAGATAGTCCAAGTGCCCGCTAGATAACCTAGATAGTCCAAGTGCCTGCTAGTAAACCTACATAATCCATGGGCCCGCTAGTTAACCTACATAGTGCAAGGGCCCGCTAGTTAACGTAGATAGTCCAAGTGCCGCTAGTTAATCTACATATTCCAAGGGCCCGCTAGTTAACCTACATAGTCCAAGTACCCGCTAGTTAACCTAGATCGTCCAAGTGCCCACTAGGTAACCTACATAGTCCAAGCGCCCGCTAGTTAACCTACATAGTCCAAGTGCCCGCTAGGTAATCTAGACATTTCAAGTGACCACTAGTTTACCTACATAGTCCAAGTGCCCGTTCGTTAACCTACATAGTACAAGTGCCCGCTAGGGAACCAATATAGTCCAAATGCCCGCTAGGGGCCCTAATAGTCCATATGCCCGCTAGTTAACCTAGATAGTCCAAGTGCTCGCTAGTTAACCTAGATAGACCAAGTGCCCGCTAGGGAACCTATCTAGTCCAAGTACCCTCTTGGAAAAGTATATAGTCCAAGTGCCCTCTAGGTAACGTAGATAGTCCAAGTGCCCACTAGTTACCCTACATAGTCCAGGTTCCCCTTAGGTAACCTAGATAGTCCAAGGGCCCGCTAGGTCACCTACATACTCCTAGTGCCCCCTAGTTAACCTGCATTCTCCAAGTGCCCCATAGGGAACCTACATAATCCAAGTGCCCGCTAGGTAACCTACATAGGCCAAATGCCCTCTAGTTAATCTACATAGTCCAAGTGCCTGATAGGGAACCTACATAATCCAAGTGCCAGCTAGGGAACTAACATAGTCCACGTGCCCGTTAGGTAACCTAGATAGTCCAAATGCCCGCCAGGAAACCCACATAGTCCAAGTGCCCGCTAGGGAACTTACATAGTCCAAGGGCCCGCTAGGGAATCTACACAGTCCAAGTGCCCGTTAGTTAACCTAGATAGTCCAAGTCCCCGCTTGGTAACCTAGATAGTCCAACAGCCCGCTAGGTGACCTACATACTCCAAGTACCTGCTAGGTAACATAGATAGTTCAAGTGCCAGCTAGGTAACCTAGATAGTCCAAGTGCCCGCTAGGTAACCTACAAAGTCTAAGTTCCCGCGAGGTAATCTATATAGTCCAAATGACCGCTAGGGAGCCTACATAGTCCAAATGCTCGCTAGGTAACCTAGATAGTCTAAGGGCCCGCTAGCTATCCTACATAGTCCTAGTGCCCCCTAGTTAACCTACATTTTCCAACTGCCCGATAGGGAACCTACATAGTCCAAATGCCCGTTAGTTAACCTAGATAGTCCAAGTGCCCGCTAGGTAACCTAGATAGTCCAACAGCCCGGTACGTAACCTACATACTCCAAATACTAGCTAGGTAACGTAGATAGTTCAAGTGCCAGCTAGGTAACCTAGATAGTCCAAGTGCCCGCTAGGTAACGTACAGAGTCTATGTTCCCGCTAGGTAACCTAAATATTCCAAATGCCCGCTAGTTAACCTAGATAGTCCAAGTGCCCGCTAGATAACCTAGATAGTCCAAGTGCCTGCTAGTAAACCTACATAATCCATGGGCCCGCTAGTTAACCTACATAGTGCAAGGGCCCGCTAGTTAACGTAGATAGTCCAAGTGCCGCTAGTTAATCTACATAGTCCAAGGGCCCGCTAGTTAACCTACATAGTCCAAGTACCCGCTAGTTAACCTAGATCGTCCAAGTGCCCACTAGGTAACCTACATAGTCCAAGCGCCCGCTAGTTAACCTACATAGTCCAAGGGCCCTCTAGTTAACCTACATCGTCCAAAAGCTCCCTAGGTAACCTAGACAGTCCAACTGCCCGCTAGTTAACCTAAATAGTCCAAGGGCCCGCTAGTTAACCTACATAGTCCAATTACCCGCTAGTTAACCTAGATCGTCCAAGTGCCCACTAGGTAACCTACATAGTCCAAGCGCCCGCTAGTTAACCTAGATAGTCCAAGTGCCCGCTAGTTAACCTACATAGTCTAAGTGCCCGCTAGGTAACCTAGACAGTTCAAGTGACCACTAGGTTACCTATATAGTCCAAGTGCCCGTTCGTTGACCTACATAGTCCAAGTGCCCGCTAGGTAAACAATATAGTCCAAATGCCCGCTAGGGGCCCTAATATTCCAAATGCCCGCTAGTTAACCTAGATAGTCCAAGTGCTCGCTAGTTAACCTAGATAGTCCAAGGGCCCGCTAGTTAACCTAGATAGACCAAGTGCCCGCAAGGGATCCTATCTAGTCCAAATACCCGCTAGAAAACGTACATAGTCCAAGTGCCCACTAGGTAACGTAGATAGTCCAAGTGCCCGCTACGGAACGTACATAGTTCAAGTGCCCGCTAGGTAACCTAGATAGTCCAAGTGCCCGCTAGTTAACCTACATATTCCAAGTGACTGCTAGGTAACCTAGATAGTCCAAGTGCCCACTAGTTAACCTACATAGTGCAGGTTCCCCCTAGGTAACCTAGATAGTCGAAGGGCCCGCTAGGTAACCTACATTGTCCTAGTGCCCCCTAGTTAACCTACATTCTCCAACTGCCCGATTGGAACCTACATAGTCCAAGTGCCCGTTAGTTAACCTAGATAGTAAAAGTGCCCGCTAGGTAACCTAGATAGTCCAACAGCCCGGTAGGTAACCTACATACTCCAAGTACCCGCTAGGTAACGTAGATAGTTCAAGTGCCTGCTAGGTAACCTAGATAGTCCAAGTGCCTGCTAGGTAACCTACAGAGTCTAAGTTCCCGCTAGGTAATCTATATAGTCCAAATGACCGCTAGGGAGCCTACATAGTCCAAGTGCTCGCTAGGTAACCTAGATAGTCTAAGGGCCCACTAGGTAACCTACATAGTCCTAGTGCCCCCTAGTTAACCTACATTTTCCAAGTGCCCGAGAGGGAACCTACATAGTCCAAGTGCCTGCTAGGTAACCTACATAGTCCATAAGCCCTCTAGTTAACCTACATAGTCCAAGTGCCCGATAGGGAACCTACATAATCCAAGTGCCCGCTAGGGAACCTACATAGTCCAAGTGCCCGTTAGGTAACCTAGATAGTCCAAATGCCCGCCAGGAAACCCACATAGTCCAAGTGCCTGCTAGGTAACGTACATAGTCCAAGTGCCCGCTAGGTAACGTAGATAGTCCAAGTGCCCTCTAGGTAACGTACATTGTCCAAGTGCCTGCTAGGTAACCTAGAGAGTCCAAGTGCCCACTAGTTAACCTACATAGTGCAGGTTCCCCCTAGGTAACCTAGATAGTCCAAGGGCCTGCTAGGTAACCTACATTGTCCTAGTGCCCCCTAGTTAACCTACATTCTCCAAGTGCCCGATAGGGAACATACATAGTCCAAGTGCCCGCTAGGTAACCTACATAGTCCAAATGCCCGCCAGTTAACCTACATAGTCCAAGTGCCCGATAGGGAAATTACATAATCCAAGTGCCCGCTAGGGAACCTACATAGTCCAAGTGCCCGTTAGGTAACCTAGATAGTCCAAATGCCCGCTAGGGAACCCACATAGTCCAAGTGCCCGCTAGGTAACCTAGATAGTTCAACAGCCCGATAGGTAACCTACATACTCCAAGTACCCGCTAGGTAACATAGAGAGTTCAAGTGCCTGCTAGGTAACCTAGATAGTCCTAGTGCCCGCTAGGTAACCTACAAAGTCTAAGTGCCTGCTAGGTAATCTATATAGTCCAAATGACCGCTAGGGAGCCTACATAGTCCAAATGCCCGCTAGGTAACCTAGATAGTCTAAGGGCCCTCTAGTTAACCTACATAGTCCTAGTGCCCCCTAGTTAACCTACCTTTTCCAAGTGCCCGATAAGGAACCTACATAGTCCAAGTGCCCGCTAGGTACCCTACATAATCCAAATGCCCTCTAGTTAACCTACATAGTCCAAGTGCCCGATAGGGAACCTACATAATCCAAGTGCCCGCTAGGGAACCTACATAGTCCAAGTGCCCGTTAAGTAACCTAGATAGTCCAAATGCCCGCCAGGAAAACCACATAGTCCAAGTGCCCGCTAGGGAACTTACATAGTCCAAGGGCCTGAGAGGGAACCTACGTAGTCCAAGTGCCCTTTAGTTAACCTAGATAGTCCAAGTGCCCGCTTGGTAACCTAGATAATCCAACAGCCCGCTAGGTAACCTACATACTCCAAGAACCCGCTAGGTAACATATATAGTTCAAGTGCCAGCTAGGTAACCTAGACAGTCCAAGTGCCCGCTAGGTAACCTACAGAGTCTAAGTGCCCGCTGGGTTATCTATATAGTCCAAATGCCCGCTGGGGAACCTACATAGTCCAAGTGCTCGCTAGGTAACCTAGATAATCCAAGTGCCCGCTAGTTAACCTAGATCGTCCAAGTGCCCACTAGTTTACCTACATAGTCAATGGGCCCGCTAGTTAACCAACATAATGCAAGAGCCCGCTAGTTAACCTAGATCGTGCAAGTGTCCGCTAGTTAACCTACATAATCCAAGTGCCAGTTAGCTAACCTAGATAGTCCAAGGGCCTTCTAGTTACCCTACAAGTCCAAGTACCCACTACGTAACCTACATAGTGCAAGTGTCCGCTAGTTAACCTACATAGTCCAAGTGCCCTCTAGTTAATCTAGATAGTCAAAGTGCCCGCTAGGTAACCTAGATAGACCAAGGGCCCGCTAGTTAACCTACATAGTCCAAGTGCCCGGTAGTTAACTTACATAATTCAAGTGTCCGTAGGGAACATACAGAGTCCAAGTGCCCGCTAGGGAACCTACATTGTCCAAGTGCCCGCTAGTTAATCTACATAGTTCAAGGGCCCGCTAGTTAACCTACATAGTCCAAGTACCCGCTAGTTAACCTAGATCGTCCAAGTGCCCACTAGGTAACCTACATTGTCGAAGGGCCCGCTAGTTAACCTAGATAGTCCAAGTGCCCGCTAGTTAACCTACATAGTCCAAGTGCCCGCTAGGGAACTTATATAGTCCAAGGGGCCGCTAGGGAACCTACATAGTCCAAGTGCCCGTTAGTTAACCTGGATAGTCCAATTGCCCGCTAGGTAACCTAGATAGTTCAACAGTCCGGTAGGTAACCTACATACTCCAAGTACCCGCTAGGTAACGTAGATAGTTCAAGTGAATGCTAGGTAACCTAGATAGTCCTAGTGCCCGCTAGGTAACCTACAAAGTCTAAGTGCCCGCTAGGTAATCTATATAATCCAAATGACCGCTAGGGAGCCTACATAGTCCAAATGCCCGCTAGGTAACCTAGATAGTCTAAGGGCCCTCTAGGTAACCTACATAGTCCTAGTGCCCCCTAGTTAACCTACATTTTTCCAAGTGCCCGATAAGGAACCTACATAGTCCAAGTGCCCGCTAGGTACCCTACATAGTCCAAATGCCCTCTAGTTAACCTACATAGTCCAAGTGCCCGATAGGGAACCTAAATAATCCAAGTGCCCGCTAGGGAAACTACATACTCCAAGTGCCCGTTAAGTAACCTAGATAGTCCAAATGCCCACCAGGAAACCCACATAGTCCAAGTGCCCGCTAGGGAACTTACATAGTCCAAGTGCCCGTTAGTTAACCTCGATAGTCCAAGTGCCCGCTTGGTAACCTAGATAGTCCAACAGCCCGCTAGGTAACCTACATACTCCAAGAACCCGCTAGGTAACATAGATATTTCAAGTGCCAGCTTGGCAACCTAGCTAGTCCAAGTGCCCGCTAGGTAACCTACAGAGTCTAAGTGCCCGCTAGTGAACCTACATAGTCAAAGTGCCCGCTAGGGAACCTGCATTGTACAAGTGCCCGCTAATTAACCTAGATAGTCCAATTGCCCGCTACTTAACCTAGATAGTCCAAGTGCCCGCTAGTTAACCTTGATCATCCAAGTGCCCGCTAGTTAACCTACATAGTCCAAGTGCCTGATAGGGAACCTACATTGTGCAAGTGCCCGCAGAGGAACCTACATAGTCCAAGTGCCCGTTAGGGAACCTAGATAGTCCAAGTGCCCTTAGGGAACCTATATAGTCCATGTGCCCGCTAGGGAACCTACATAGTCAAAGTGCCCGCTAGGGAACCTGCATTGTGCAAGTGCCCGCTTGTTAACCTAGATAGTCCAAGTGCCCGCTAGTTAACCTAGATAGTCTAATTTCTCGATAGTTAACCTACATAGTCCAAGGTCAGCTAGTTAACCTAGATAGTCCTAGTGCCCGCTAGTTAACCTACATAGTCCCAGAACCTGCTAGTTAACCTAGATAGTCCAAGTGCCCACTAGTTAACCTACATAGTCCAAGGGCCCGCTAGTTAACCTAGATATTCCAAGTGCCCGCTAGTTAACCTGGATAGTCCAATTGCCCGCTAGGTAACCTAGATAGTTCAACAGTCCGGTAGGTAACCTACATACTCCAAGTACCCGCTAGGTAACGTAGATAGTTCAAGTGAATGCTAGGTAACCTAGATAGTCGTAGTGCCCGCTAGGTAACCTACAAAGTCTAAGTGCCCGCTAGGTAATCTATATAATCCAAATGACCGCTAGGGAGCCTACATAGTCCAAATGCCCGCTAGGTAACCTAGATAGTCTAAGGGCCCTCTAGGTAACCTACATAGTCCTAGTGCCCCCTAGTTAACCTACATTTTTCCAAGTACCCGATAAGGAACCTACATAGTCCAAGTGCCCGCTAGGTACCCTACATAGTCCAAATGCCCTCTAGTTAACCTACATAGTCCAAGTGCCCGATAGGGAACCTAAATAATCCAAGTGCCCGCTAGGGAAACTACATACTCCAAGTGCCCGTTAAGTAACCTAGATAGTCCAAATGCCCATCAGGAAACCCACATAGTCCAAGTGCCCGCTAGGGAACTTACATAGTCCAAGTGCCCGTTAGTTAACCTCGATAGTCCAAGTGCCCGCTTGGTAACCTAGATAGTCCAACAGCCCGCTAGGAAACCTACATACTCCAAGAACCCGCTAGGTAACATAGATAGTTCAAGTGCCAGCTTGGCAACCTAGCTAGTCCAAGTGCCCGCTAGGTAACCTACAGAGTCTAAGTGCCCGCTAGTGAACCTACATAGTCAAAGTGCCCGCAAGGGAACCTGCATTGTACAAGTGCCCGCTAATTAACCTAGATAGTCCAATTGCCCGCTACTTAACCTAGATAGTCCAAGTGCCCGCTAGTTAACCTTGATCATCCAAGTGCCCGCTAGTTAACCTACATAGTCCAAGTGCCTGATAGGGAACCTACATTGTCCAAGTGCCCGCAGAGGAACCTACATAGTCCAAGTGCCCGTTAGGGAACCTAGATAGTCCAAGTGCCCTTAGGGAACCTATATAGTCCATGTGCCCGCTAGGGAACCTACATAGTCAAAGTGCCCGCTAGGGAACCTGCATTGTGCAAGTGCCCGCTTGTTAACCTAGATAGTCCAAGTGCCCGCTAGTTAACCTAGATAGTCTAATTTCTCGATAGTTAACCTACATAGTCCAAGGTCAGCTAGTTAACCTAGATAGTCCTAGTGCCCGCTAGTTAACCTACATAGTCCCAGAACCTGCTAGTTAACCTACATAGTCCAAGGGCCCGCTAGTTAACCTAGATATTCCAAGTGCCCGCTAGTTAACCTAGATCTTCCAAGTGTACGCTAGTTAACCTACATAGTCCATGTTCCCGTTAGGTAACCTAGATAGTACAAGTGCCCGCAAGGTAACCTACATAGTCCAAGTGCCCGCTAGGTAACCTAGATATTCCAAGTTCCTGTTAGCTAACCTAGACAATCCAAGTGCCCTCTAGGTAACCTACATAGTCCAAGTGCCCTTTCGTTAACCTAGATAGTCCAAGTGCCCGCTAGGTAACCTACATAGTCCAAGTTCCCGCTAGGTAACATAGATAGTCCAAGTGCCCATTACCTAACCTAGATAATCCAATTGCCCGCTATGCAACATATATAGTCCAAGTGCCCATTCGTTAACCTAGAAGTCGAAGTGCCCGCTAGGTAACCTACATAGTCCAAATGCCCGTTCGGTAACCTAGATAGTCCAAGTGCCCGCTAATTAACCAACATAGTCCAAGTGCCCGCTAGGTAACCTAGATAGTGCAAGTGCCCGCTAGGTAACCTACATAGTCCAAGTGCCCGCTAGTTAACCTACATAGTCCAAGTGCCCGTTTGTTAACCTAGATAGTCCAAGTGCCCGCTAGGTAACCTAGAGAGTCCAATTGCCTGCTAGGTAAGTTACATAGTCCAAATGCCCGTTCGTTAACCTACATTGTCCAAGGGCCCACTATTTAACCTAGATCGTCCAAGTGTCTTTGGTTAACCTACATAGTCCAAGTGCCCGCAAGGTAACCTATAACGTCCAAGTTCTAGCTATGTAACCTAGATAGTCCAATGGCCCGCTAGTTAACCTACATAGTCCAAGTGCCCGCTAGGTAAACTAGATAATCCTAGTGCCCGCTAAGGAACCCACATAGTCCAAGTGCACGCTAGTTAACCCAGATAGTCCAAGTGCCCGCTAGTTAACCTAGATAGTCCAAGTGCCGCTAGGTAACCTACATAGTGCAAGCGTCCCCTAGTTAACCTACATATTCCAAGTGCCCACTAGTTAACATAGATAGTCCAAGTGCCCGCTAGGGAACATACATGGTCCAAGTGCCCGCTAGGTAACCTAGATAGTGCAAGTGCACGGTAGTTAACCTACATAGTCCAAGTGCCCGCTAGTTAACCTTGATAGTCCAAGTGCCTTCTAGTTAACTTAAATAGTCCAAGTGCCCGCTAGGTAACCTACATAGTCCAAGTGCCCACTAGGTAACCTAAATTATCCAAATGCCCGCTAGGGAAACTACATAGTCCAAGTGCCCGCTAGTTAACCTAGATAGTCCAAGTGCCCGCTAGTAAACCTAGATAGTCCAAGGGCCCGCTAGTTAATCTAGAGAGTCCAAGTGCCCGCTAGTTAACCTACATAGTCCAAGGGCCCTCTAGTTAACCTAGATAGTCCAAGTGCCCGCTAGGGGACGTACATAGTCGAAGTGCCTGGCTAGGTAACCTAGATAGTCCAAGTGCCCGCTAGGTAACCTACATAGTCCAAGTGCCCACTAGGTAACCTAAATAATCCAAATGCCCGCTTGGAAAACTACATAGTCCAAGTGCCCGCTAGTTAACCTAGATAGTCCAAGTGCCCGCTAGGGAATCTACATAGTCCAAGGGCCCGCTAGTTAACGTAGATAGTCCAAGTGCCGCTAGTTAATCTACATAGTTCAAGGGCCCGCTAGTTAACCTACATAGTCCAACTACCCGCTAGTTAACCTAGGTTGTCCAAGTCCGCTAGTTAACCTACATAGTACAAGTGCCCGCTAGGGAACCTACATAGTCCAAGTGCCTGCTAGGGAACCTACATAGTCCAAGTGCCCGCTCTGGATCATACATAGTCCAAGTGCCCGCTAGGGAATCTACATAGTCCAAGGGCCCGCTAGTTAATGTAGATAGTCCAAGTGCCACTACTTAATCTACATATTCCATGGGCCCGCTAGTTAACCTACATAGTCCAAGTATCCGCTAGTTAACCTAGATCGTCCAAGTGCCCGCTAGTTAACCTACATAGTCCAAGGGCCTGCTAGTTAACCTACATACTCCAAGGGCCCGCTAGTTAACCTACAACGTCCAAGGGCCCGCTAGTTAACCTAGATAGTCCAAGTGCCCCCTAGTTAACCTACATACTCCAAGTGCCCGCTAGGTAACCTAGACAGTTCAAGTGACCACTAGGCTACCTACATAGTCCAAGTGCCCGTTCGTTAACCTAAATAGTCCAAGTGCCCGCTAGGTAACCAATATACTCCAAATGCCTGCTAGGGACCCTAATAATCCAAATGCCCGCTAGTTAACCTAGATAGTCCAAGTGCTCGCTAGTTAACATAGATAGTCTAAGTGCCCGCTAGTTAACCTAGATAGACCAAGTGCCCGCTAGGGGACCTATCTAGTGCAAGTGCCCGATAGGGAACCTACATAGTCCAAGTGCCCGCTAGTTAACATAGATAGTCCAAGTGCCCGCTAGGGAACGTACATAGTCCAACTGCCCGCTTGGTAACCTAGATAGTCCAAATGCCCTCTAGGGAACCCACATAGTCCAAGTGCCCGTTAGGTAACCTAGATAGTCCAAATGCCCGCTAGGGAACCCACATAGTCCAAGTGCCCGCTAGGGAACTTACATAGTCCAAGGGCCCGCTAGGGAACCTACATAGTCCAAGTACCCGTTAGTTAGCCTAGATAGTCCAAGTGCCCGCTTGGTAACCTAGATAGTCTAACAGCCCGGTAGGTAACCTACATACTCCAAGTACCCGCTAGGTAACCTAGATAGTCCAAGTGCCCGCTAGGTAACCTACAAAGTCTAATTGCCCGCTAGGTAATCTATATAGTCCAAATGCCCGTTAGGGAGCATACATAGTCCAAATACCCGCTAGGTAACCTAGATAGTCCAAGGGCCCGCTAGGTAACCTACATAGTCCTAGTGCCCCCTAGTTAACGTACAATTTCCAAGTGCCCGATAGGGAACCTACATAGTCCAAGTGCCTGCTGGTAACCTACATAATCCAAATGCTCTCTAGTTAACCTACATAGTCCAAGTGCCCGATAGGGAACTTACATAATCCAAGTGCCCGCTAGGGAACCTACATAGTCCAAGTGCCCGTTAGGTAACCAAGATCGTCCAAACGCCCGCCAGGAAACCCACATAATCCAAGTGCCCGCTAGGGAACTTACATAGTCCAAGGGCCCGCTAGGGAACCTACATAGTCCAAGTTTCCGTTAGTTAACCTAGATAGTCCAAGTGACCGCTTGGTAACCTAGATAGTCCAACAGACCGTTAGGTAACCTACATACTCCAAGAACCCGCTAGGTAACGTAGATATTTCAAGTGCCAGCTAGGTAACCTAGTTAGTCCAAGTGCCCGCTAGGTAACCTATAGAGTCTAAGTGCCCGCTAGGTTATCTATATAGTCCAAATGCCCTCTAGGGGACCTACATAGTCCAAGTGCCCCCTAGGTAACCGAGATAATCCAAGTGCCCACTAATTAACCTATATCGTCCAAGTGCCCGCTAGTTAACCTAGATCGTCCAAGTGCCCACTAGTTAACCTACATAGTCAATGGGCCAGCTAGTTAACCTACATAGTGCAAGAGCGCGCTAGTTAACCTAGATCGTGCAAGTGTCTGCTAGTTAACCTACATAGTCCAATTGCCAGTTAGCTAACCTAGAAAGTCCAAGGGCCTGCTAGTTAACCTACATAGTCCAAGTGCCCGCTAGGTAACCTACATAGTACGAGTGCCCGCTAGGTAACCTATATAGTCTAAATGCCCGCTAGGGAACCTACATAGTCCAAGTGCCTGCTAGTTAACCTATTGTCCAAGGGACCGCTAGTTAACCTAGATAGTCCAAGTACCCGCTAGTTAACCTAGATCGTCCAATTGTCCGCTAGTTAACCTACATAGTCCAAGTGCCCGTTCGGTAACCTAGATAGTCCAAGTGCCCTTTAGGGAACCTACATAGTCCAATTGCCCGCTCTGGAACATACATAGTCCAAGTGCCCTTTAGTTAGCCTAGATAATCCAAGTGCACGCTAGTTAACCTAGATAGACCAAGTGCCCGCTAGATAACCTACATAGTCCAAGTGCCCGCTAGATAACCTAGATAGTCCAAGTGCCCGCTAGTTAACCTTGATAGTCCAAGTGCCTTCTAGTTAACTTAAATGGTCCAAGTGCCCGCTAGGTAACATACATAGTCCAAGTGCCCACTAGGTAACCTAAATAATCCAAATGCCCGCTAGGGAAACTACATAGTCCAAGTGCCCGCTAGTTAACCTAGATAGTCCAAGTGCCCGCTGGTAAACTTAGATAGTCCAAGGGCCCGCTAGTTAATCTAGAGAGTCCAAGTGCCCGCTAGTTAACCTACATAGTCTAAGGGCCCTCTAGTTAACCTAGATAGTCCAAGTGCCCGCTAGGGGACGTACATAGTCCAAGTGCCCGCTAGTTAACCTAGATAGTCCAAGTGCCCACTAGGGTATGTACATAGTTCAAGTGCCCGCTAGGTAACCTAGATAGTCCAAGGTCCTGCTAGTTAACCTACATAGTCCAATGCCCGATAGGGAACCTACATAGTCCAAGTGCCCGCTGAGGAACCTACATAGTCCAAGAACCCGATAGGGAACCTACATATTCCAAGTGCACGTTAGGGAACCTAGATAGTCCAAGTGCCCGTAGGGAACCTATATAGTCCAAGTGCCCGCTAGGGAACCTACATAGTCAAAGTGCCCGCTAGGGAACCTACATAGTCCAAGGTCAGCTAGTTAACCTAGATAGTCCAAGTGCCCGCTAGTTAACCTACATAGTCCCAGAACCTGCTAGTTAACCTAAATAGTCCAAGTGCCCGCTAGTTAACCTACGTAGTCCAAGGGCCCGCTAGTTAACCTAGATATTCCAAGTGCCCGCTAGTTAACCTAGATCGTCCAAGTGTACGCTAGTTAACCTAAATAGTCCATGTTCCCGTTAGGTAACCTAGATAGTACAAGTGCCCGCAAGGTAACCTACATAGTCCAAGTGCCCGCTAGGTAACCTAGATATTCCAAGTTCCTGTTAGCTAACCTAGACAATCCAAGTGCCCTCTAGGTAACCTACATAGTCCAAGTGCCCTTTCGTTAACCTAGATAGTCCAAGTGCCCGCTAGGTAACCTACATAGTCCAAGTTCCCGCTAGGTATCATAGATAGTCCAAGTGCCCATTACCTAACCTAGATAATCCAATTGCCCGCTATGCAACATATATAGTCCAAGTGCCCATTCGTTAACCTAGAAGTCGAAGTGCCCGCTAGGTAACCTACATAGTCCAAATGCCCGTTCGGTAACCTAGATAGTCCAAGTGCCCGCTAATTGACCAACATAGTCCAAGTGCCCGCTAGGTAAGCTAGATAGTGCAAGTGCCCGCTAGGTAACCTACATAGTCCAAGTGCCCGCTAGTTAACCTAGATAGTCCAAGTGCCCGTTTGTTAACCTAGATAGTCCAAGTGCCCGCTAGGTAACCTAGAGAGTCCAATTGCCTGCTAGGTAAGTTACATAGTCCAAATGCCCGTTCGTTAACCTACATAGTCCAAGGGCCCACTATTTAACCTAGATCGTCCAAGTGTCTTTGGTTAACCTACATAGTCCAAGTGCCCGCAAGGTAACGTATAAAGTCCAAGTTCCAGCTATGTAACCTAGATAGTCCAATGGCCCGCTAGTTAACCTACATAGTCCAAGCGCCCGCTAGGTAAACTAGATAATCCTAGTGCCCGCTAAGGAACCCACATAGTCCAAGTGCACGCTAGTTAACCTTGATAGTCCAAGTGCCTTCTAGTTAACTTAAATAGTCCAAGTGCCCGCTAGTTAACCTACATAGTCCAAGGGCCCACTAGTTAACCAAGATAGTCCAAGTGTCCTCTAGTTAACCTACATAGTACAAGTTCCCGCTAGGTAACCTAGATAGTCCAAGTGCCCGCTAGGTAACTTACATAGTCCAAATGCCCGCTAGGCAACGTAGATAGTCCAAGTGCCCGTTCGTTAACCTAGATAGCCAAGTGCCCGATAGGTTACCTAGACAGTCCAAGTGTCTGCTAGGTAACCTACATAGTCCAAATGCCCGTTCATTAACCTACATAGTCAAGGGCCCACTAGTTAACCTAGATCGTCCAAGTGTCCTCTAGTTAACCTACATAGTCCAAATGCACGCTAGTTAACCTACATAGTCCAAGTGCCGCTAGGTAACCTACATAGTGCAAGTGTCCCCTAGTTAACCTACATAGTCCAAGTGCCCGGTAGTTGACATAGATAGTCCAAGTGCCCACTAGTTAACATTTATAGCCAAGTGTCCGCTAGGGAACGTACATAGTCCAAGTGCCCGTTTGGTAACCTAGATAGTGCATGTGCCCGGTAGGTAACCTACATAATCCAAGTGCCCGCTAGGTAACCAAGATAGTCCAAGGGCCCGCTGGTTAACCTACATAGTCCAAGTGCCCGGTAGTTAACTTACATAGTCCAAGTGCCCGGTCTGGAACCTACATAGTCCAAGTGCCTGCTAGGGAACCTACATAGTTCAAGTGTCCGTAGGGAACATTCAGAATCCAAGTGCCCGCTAGGGAATCTACATAGTCCAAGGGCCCCCTAGTTAACGTAGATAGTCCAAGTGCCGCTAGATAATTTATATAGTCCAAGGGCCCTCTAGTTAACCGAAATAGTCCAAGTGCATGCTAGGGAACCTACATAGTCCAAGTCCCGCTAGTTAACCTAGATAGTCCAACTGCCCGCTAGTTAATTTACATAGTCCAAGGTCAGCTAGTTAACCTAGATAGTCCAAGTGCCCGCTAGTTAACCTACATAGTCCAAAAACCCGCTAGTTAACCTAGATAGTCCAAGTGCCCGCTAGTTAACCTACATAGTCCTAGGGCCCGCTAGTTAACCTAGATATTCCATGTGCCCGCTAGTTAACCGAGATTGTCCAAGTGCCCGCTAGTTAACCTACATAGTCCAAGGGCCCACTAGTTAACCAAGATAGTCCAAGTGTCCTCTAGTTAACCTACATAATACAAGTGCCTGCTAGGTAACCTAGATAGTCCAAGTGCCCGCTAGGTAACTTACATAGTCCAAAAGCCCGCTAGGCAACGTATATAGTCCAAGTGCCCGTTCGTTAACCTAGATAGCCAAGTGCCCGCTAGGTTACCTAGACAGTCCAAGTGTCTGCTAGGTAACCTACATAGTCCAAATGCCCGTTCATTAACCTACATAGTCCAAGGGCCCACTAGTTAACCTAGATCGTCCAAGTGTCCTCTAGTTAACCTACATAGTCCAAATGCACGCTAGTTAACCTACATAGTCCAAGTGCCGCTAGGTAACCTACATAGTGCAAGTGTCCCCTAGTTAACCTACATAGTCCAAGTGCCCGGTAGTTAACATAGATAGTCCAAGTGCCCACTAGTTAACATATATGGCCAAGTGCCCGCTAGGGAACGTACATAGTCCAAGTGCCCGCTAGGTAACCTAGATCGTCCAAGTGCCGGCTAGTTAACCTACATATTCCAAGTGCCTGCTAGGTAACCTAGATAGTCCAAGTGCCCACTAGTTAACCTACATAGTACAGGTTCCCCCTAGGTAACCTAGATAGTCCAAGGGCCCGCTAGGTAACCTACATTGTCCTAGTGCCCCCTAGTTAACCTACATTCTCCAAGTGCCCGATAGGGAACCTACATAGAACAAGTGCCCGCTAGGTAACCTACATAGTCCAAATGCCCGCTAGTTAACCTACATAGTGCAAGAGCCCCCTAGTTATCCTAGATCGTGCAAGTGTCCGCTAGTTAACCTACATAGTCCAAGTGCCAGTTAGCTAACCTAGGTAGTCCAAGTGCCCGCTAGGTAACCTAGATAGTCCAACAGCCCGGTAGGTAACCTACATACTCTAAGAACCCGCTATAACGTAGATAGTTCAAGTGCCAGCTAGGTAACCCAGATAGTCCATGTGCCGCTAGGTAACCTACAAAGTCAAAGTGCCCGCCAGGTTATCTATATAGTCCAAATGCCAGCTAGGGAATCTACATAGTCCAAGGGCCCGCTAGTTAACGTAGATAGTCCAAGTGCCGCTAGTTAATCTACATAGTCCAAGGGCCCACTAGTTAACCTACATAGTCCAAGTAAACCGCTAGGTAACGTAGATAGTTCAAGAGCCAACTAGGTAACCTAGATAGTCCAAGTGCCCGCTAGGTAACCTACAAAGTCTAAGTTCCCGCTAGGTAATCTATATAGTCCAAATGCTCGCTAGGTAACCTAGATAGTCTAAGGGCCCGCTAGGTAACCTACATAGTCCTAGTGCCCCCTAGTTAACCTACATTTTCCATGTGCCCGATAGGGAACCTACATAGTCCAAGTGCCTGCTAGGTAACCTACAATGCCCTCTAGTTAACCTACATAGTCCAAGTGCCCGATAGGGAACCTACATAATCCAAGTGCCCACTAGGGACCTACATAGTCCAAGTGCCCGTTAGGTAACCTAGATAGTCCAAATGCCCGCCAGGAAACCCACATAGTCCAAGTGCCCGCTAAGGAACTTACATAGTCCAAGGGCCCGCTAGGGAATCTACACAGTCCAAGTGCCCGTTAGTTAACCTACATAGTCCAAGTCCCCGCTTGGTAACCTAGATAGTCCAACACCCCGCTTGGTAACCTACATACTCTAAGAACCCGCTATAACGTAGATAGTTCAAGTGCCAGCTACGTAACCTAGATAGTCCATGTGCCGCTAGGTAACCTACAAAGTCAATGTGCCCGCCAGGTTATCTATATAGTCCAAATGCCAGCTAGGGAATCTACAAAGTCCAAGGGCCCGCTAGTTAACGTAGATAGTCCAAGTGCAGCTAGTTAATCTACATAGTCCAAGGGCCCGCTAGTTAACCTACATAGTCCAAGTACCCGCTAAGAAACCTAGATAGTCCAAGTGCACGCTAGTTAACCTACATAGTCCAAGTGCCCTCTAGTTAACCTAGATCGTCCAAGTGCCCGCTAAGAAACCTAGATAGTCCAAGTGCCCGTTACCTAATCTAGATAGTCCAATTGCCCGCTATGCAACATACATAGTCCAAGTGCCCGTTCGTTAACCTAGAAGTCCAAGTGCCCGCTAGGTTACCTACATAGTCCAAATGCCCGTTCGGTAACCTAGATAGTGCAAGTGCCCGGTAGTTAACCTACATAGACCAAGTGCCCGCTAGGTAACCTAGATAGACCAAGGACCCACTAGTTAACCTACATAGTCCAAGTGCCCGGTAGTTAACTTACATGGTTCAAGTGTCCGTAGGGAACATACAGAGTCCAAGTGCCCGCTAGGGAACCTACATAGTCCAAGTGCCTGCTAGTTAATCTACATAGTTCAAGGGCCCGCTAGTTAACCTACATAATCCAAGTACCCGCTAGTTAACGTAGATCGTCCAAGTGTCCTCTAATTAACCTACATAGTACAAGTGCCCGCTAGGGACCCTAGATAGTCTAAGTGCCCGCCCTGGAACCTACATAGTCCAAGTGACTGCTTGGGAACCTACGTAGTCCAAGTGCCCGCTCTGGAACATACATAGTCCAAGTGCCCGCTAGGGAATCTACATAGTCCATGGCCCGCTAGTTAACGTAGATAGTCCAAGTGCCGCTTGTTAACCTACATAGTCCAAGGGCCCGCTAGATAAACTACATAGTCCAAGTACCTGCTAGTTAACCTACATCGTCCAAGGGCCCGCGAGTTAACCTACATAGTCCACGTGCCCGATAGGGAACCTACATAATCCAAGTGCCCACTAGGGACCTACATAGTCCAAGTGCCCGTTAGGTAACCTAGATAGTCCAAATGCCCGCCAGGAAACCCACATAGTCCAAGTGCCCGCTAAGGAACTTACATAGTCCAAGGGCCCGCTAGGGAATCTACACAGTCCAAGTGCCCGTTAGTTAACCTACATAGTCCAAGTCCCCGCTTGGTAACCTAGATAGTCCAACAGCCAGCTTGGTAACTTACATACTCTAAGAACCCGCTATAACGTAGATAGTTCAAGTGCCAGCTAGGTAACCTAGATAGTCCATGTGCCGCTAGGTAACCTACAAAGTCAATGTGCCCGCCAGGTTATCTATATAGTCCAAATGCCAGCTAGGGAATCTACAAAGTCCAAGGGCCCGCTAGTTAACGTAGATAGTCCAAGTGCAGCTAGTTAATCTACATAGTCCAAGGGCCCGCTAGTTAACCTACATAGTCCAAGTACCCGCTAAGAAACCTAGATAGTCCAAGTGCACGCTAGTTAACCTACATAGTCCAAGTGCCCTCTAGTTAACCTAGATCGTCCAAGTGCCCGCTAAGAAACTTAGATAGTCCAAGTGCCCGTTACCTAATCTAGATAGTCCAATTGCCCGCTATGCAACATACATAGTCCAAGTGCCCGTTCGTTAACCTAGAAGTCCAAGTGCCCGCTAGGTTACCTACATAGTCCAAATGCCCGTTCGGTAACCTAGATAGTGCAAGTGCCCGGTAGTTAACCTACATAGACCAAGTGCCCGCTAGGTAACCTAGATAGACCAAGGACCCACTAGTTAACCTACATAGTCCAAGTGCCCGGTAGTTAACTTACATGGTTCAAGTGTCCGTAGGGAACATACAGAGTCCATGTGCCCGCTAGGGAACCTACATAGTCCAAGTGCCTGCTAGTTAACGTAGATCGTCCAAGTGTCCTCTAATTAACCTACATAGTACAAGTGCCCGCTAGGGAACCTAGATAGTCTAAGTGCCCGCCCTGGAACCTACATAGTCCAAGTGACTGCTTGGGAACCTACGTAGTCCAAGTGGCCGCTCTGGAACATACATAGTCCAAGTGCCCGCTAGGGAATCTACATAGTCCAAGGCCCGCTAGTTAACGTAGATAGTCCAAGTGCCGCTTGTTAATCTACATAGTCCAAGGGCCCGCTAGTTAAACTACATAGTCCAAGTACCTGCTAGTTAACCTACATCGTCCAAGGGCCCGCGAGTTAACCTAGATAGTCCAATGCCCCCTAGTTAACCTACATAGTCTAAGTGCCCGCTAGGTAACCTAGACAGTTCAAGTGACCACTAGGTTACCTACATAGTCCAAGTGCCCGTTCGTTAACCTACATAGTCCAAGTGCCCGCTAGGTAACCAACATAGTCCAAATGCCGGCTAGGGGCCCTAATATTCCAAATGCCCGCTAGTTAACCTAGATAGTCCAAGTGCTCGCTAGTTAACCTAGATAGTCCAAGGGCCCGCTAGTTAACCTAGATAGATCAAGTGCCCGCCAGGGATCCTATCTAGTCCAAGTACCCGCTAGAAAACGTACATACTCCAAGTGCCCACTAGGTAACGTAGATAGTCCAAGTGCCCGCTACGGAACGTACATAGTCCAAGTGCCCGCTAGGTAACCTAGATAGTCCAAGTGCCCGCTAGTTAACCTACATATTCCAAGTGCCTGCTAGGTAACCTAGATAGTCCAAGTGCCCACTAGTTAACCTACATAGTGCATGTTCCCCCTAGGTAACCTAGATAGTCCAAGGGCCCGCTAGGTAACCTACATTGTCCTAGTGCCCCCTAGTTAACCTACATTCTCCAAGTGCCCGTTAGTTAACCTAGATAGTCCAAGTGCCCTCTAGGTAACCTAGATAGTCCAACAGCCCGGTAGGTAACCTACATACTCCAAGTACCCGCTAGGTAACGTAGATAGTTCAAGTGCCTGCTAGGTAACCTAGATAGTCCAAGTGCCCGCTAGGTAACCTACAGAGTCTAAGTTCCCGCTAGGTAATTTATATAGTCCAAATGACCGCTAGGGAGCCTACATAGTCCAAGTGCTCGCTAGGTAACCTAGATAGTCTAATGGTCCGTAAGGTAACCTACATAGTCCTAGTGCCCCCTAGTTAACCTACATTTTCCAAGTGCCCGAAAGGGAACCTACATAGTCCAATTGCCTGCTAGGTAACTTACATAGTCCAAATGCCCTCTAGTTAACCTACATAGTCCAAGTGCCCGATAGGGAACCTACATAATCCAAGTGCCCGCTAGGGAACCTACATAGTCCAAGTGCCCGTTAGGTAACCTAGATAGTCCAAATGCCCGCCAGGAAACCCACATAGTCCAAGTGCCTGCTAGGTAACGTACATAGTCCAAGTGCCCGCTAGGTAACGTAGATAGTCCAAGTGCCCGCTAGGTAACGTACATTGTACAAGTGCCTGCTAGGTAACCTAGAGAGTCCAAGTGCCCACTAGTTAACCTACATAGTGCAGGTTCCCCCTAGGTAACCTAGATAGTCCAAGGGCCCGCTAGGTAACGTACATTGTCCTAGTGCCCCCTAGTTAACCTACATTCTCCAAGTGCCCGATAGGGAACCTACATAGTCCAAGTGCCCGCTAGGTAACCTACATAGTCCAAATGCCCGCCAGTTGACCTACATAGTCCAAGTGCCCGATAGGGAAATTACATAATCCAGGTGCCCGCTAGGGAACCTACATAGTCCAAGTGCCCGATAGGTAACCTAGATAGTCATATGCCCGCTAGGGAACCCACATAGTCCAAGTGCCCACTAGGGAACTTATATAGTCCAAGGATCCGCTAAGGAACCTATATAGTTAAAGTGCCCGTTAGTTAACCTAGATAGTCCAAGTGCCCGTTAGTTAACCTAGATAGTCCAAGTGCCCGCTAGGTAACCAATATAGTCCAAATGCCCGCTAGGGGCCCTAATAGTCCATATGCCCGCTAGTTAACCTAGATAGTCCAAGTGCTCTCTAGTTAACCTAGATAGACCAAGTGCCCGCTAGGGAACCTATCTAGTCCAAGTACCCGCTAGGAAACGTACATAATCCAAGTGCCCGCTAGGTAACGTACATAGTCCAAGTGCCCGCTAGGTAACGTAGATAGTCCAAGTGCCCGCTAGGGAACGTACATAGTCCAAGTGCCTGCTAGGTAACCTAGATAGTCCAAGTGCCCACTAGTTAACCTACATAGTACAGGTTCCCCCTAGGTAACCTAGGTAGTCCAAGGGCCCGCTCGGTAACCTACATTGTCCTAGTGCCCCCTAGTTAACCTACATTCTCCAAGTGCCCGATAGGGAACCTACATAGTCCAAGTGCCCGTTAGGTAACCTAGATAGTCCAAATGCCCGCTAGGGAACCCACATAGTCCAAGTGCCCGCTAGGTAACCTAGATAGTTCAACAGCCCGATAGGTAACCTACATACTCCAAGTACCCGCTAGGTAACGTAGATAGTTCAAGTGCCTGCTAGGTAACCTAGATAGTCCTAGTGCCCGCTAGGTAACCTACAAAGTCTAAGTGCCCGCTAGGTAATCTATATAGTCCAAATGACCGCTAGGGAGCCTACATAGTCCAAATGCCCGCTAGGTAACCTAGATAGTCTAAGGGCCCTCTAGGTAACCTACATAGTCCTAGTGCCCCCTAGTTAACCTACCTTTTCCAAGTGCCCGATAAGGAACCTACATAGTCCAAGTGCCCGCTAGGTACCCTACATAATCCAAATGCCCTCTAGTTTACCTACATAGTCCAAGTGCCCGATAGGGAACCTACATAATCCAAGTGCCCGCTAGGGAACCTACATAGTCCAAGTGCCCGTTAGGTAACCTAGATAGTCATATGCCCGCTAGGGAACCCACATAGTCCAAGTGCCCGCTAGGGAACTTATATAGTCCAAGGATCCGCTAAGGAACCTATATAGTTCAAGTGCCCGTTAGTTAACCTAGATAGTCCAAGTGCCCGTTAGTTAACCTAGATAGTCCAAGTGCCCGCTAGGTAACCAATATAGTCCAAATGCCCGCTAGGGGCCCTAATAGTCCATATGCCCGCTAGTTAACCTAGATAGTCCAAGTGCTCTCTAGTTAACCTAGATAGACCAAGTGCCCGCTAGGGAACCTATCTAGTCCAAGTACCCGCTAGGAAACGTACATAATCCAAGTGCCCGCTAGGTAACGTACATAGTCCAAGTGCCCGCTAGGTAACGTAGATAGTACAAGTGCCCGCTAGGGAACGTACATAGTCCAAGTGCCTGCTAGGTAACCTAGATAGTCCAAGTGCCCACTAGTTAACCTACATAGTACAGGTTCCCCCTAGGTAACCTAGGTAGTCCAAGGGCCCGCTCGGTAACCTACATTGTCCTAGTGCCCCCTAGTTAACCTACATTCTCCAAGTGCCCGATAGGGAACCTACATAGTCCAAGTGCCCGTTAGGTAACCTAGATAGTCCAAATGCCCGCTAGGGAACCCACATAGTCCAAGTGCCCGCTAGGTAACCTAGATAGTTCAACAGCCCGATAGGTAACCTACATACTCCAAGTACCCGCTAGGTAACGTAGATAGTTCAAGTGCCTGCTAGGTAACCTAGATAGTCCTAGTGCCCGCTAGGTAACCTACAAAGTCTAAGTGCCCGCTAGGTAATCTATATAGTCCAAATGACCGCTAGGGAGCCTACATAGTCCAAATGCCCGCTAGGTAACCTAGATAGTCTAAGGGCCCTCTAGGTAACCTACATAGTCCTAGTGCCCCCTAGTTAACCTACCTTTTCCAAGTGCCCGATAAGGAACCTACATAGTCCAAGTGCCCGCTAGGTACCCTACATAATCCAAATGCCCTCTAGTTTACCTACATAGTCCAAGTGCCCGATAGGGAACCTACATAATCCAAGTGCCCGCTAGGGAACCTACATAGACCAAGTGCCCGTTAGGTAACCTAGATAGTCATATGCCCGCTAGGGAACCCACATAGTCCAAGTGCCCACTAGGGAACTTATATAGTCCAAGGATCCGCTAAGGAACCTATATAGTTCAAGTGCCCGTTAGTTAACCTAGATAGTCCAAGTGCCCGTTAGTTAACCTAGATAGTCCAAATGCCCGCCAGGAAAACCACATAGTCCAAGTGCCCGCGAGGGAACTTACATAGTCCAAGGGCCTGAGAGGGAACCTACATAGTCCAAGTGCCCGCTACGTAACCTACATAGTGCAAGTGTCCGCTAGTTAACCTACATAGTCCAAGTGCCCGCTAGTTAATCTAGATAGTCCAAGTGCCCGCTAGGTAACCTAGATAGACCAAGGGCCCGCTAGTTAACCTACATAGTCCAAGTGCCCGGTAGTTAACTTACATAGTTCAAGTGTCCGTAGGGAACATACAGAGTCCAAGTGCCCGCTAGGGAACCTACATTGTCCAAGTGCCCGCTAGTTAATCTACATAGTTCAAGGGCCCGCTAGTTAACCTACATAGTCCAAGTACCCGCTAGTTAACCTAGATCGTCCAAGTGCCCACTAGGTAACCTACATTGTCCAAGGGCCCGCTAGTTACCCTAGATAGTCCAAGTGCCCGCTAGTTAACCTACATAGTCTAAGTGCCCGCTAGGGAACCTACATAGTCAATGTGCCCGTTAGGGAACCTGCATTGGACAAGTGCCCGCTAGGTAACCTACAATGCCCTCTAGTTAACCTACATAGTCCAAGTGCCCGCTAGGTAACCTACATAGTCCAAGTTCCCGCTAGGTAACATAGATAGTCCAAGTGCCCATTACCTAACCTAGATAATCCAATTGCCCGCTATGCAACATATATAGTCCAAGTGCCCATTCGTTAACCTAGAAGTCGAAGTGCCCGCTAGGTAACCTACATTGTCCAAATGCCCGTTTGGTAACCTAGATAGTCCAAGTGCCCGCTAATTAACCTACATAGTCCTAGTGCCCGCTAGGTAACCTAGATAGTGCAAGTGCCCGCTAGGTAACCTACATAGTCCAAGTGCCCGCTAGTTAACCTAGATAGTCCAAGTGCCCGTTTGTTAACCTAGATAGTCCAAGTGCCCGCTAGGTAACCTAGAGAGTCCAATTGCCTGCTAGGTAAGTTACATAGTCCAAATGCCCGTTCGTTAACCTACATAGTCCAAGGGCCCACTATTTAACCTAGATCGTCCAAGTGTCTTTGGTTAACCTACATAGTCCAAGTGCCCGCAAGGTAACCTATAAAGTCCAAGTTCCAGCTATGTAACCTAGATAGTCCAATGGCCCGCTAGTTAACCTACATAGTCCAAGTGCCCGCTAGGTAAACTAGATAATCCTAGTGCCCGCTAAGGAACCTACATAGTCCAAGTGCACGCTAGTTAACCCAGATAGTCCAAGTGCCCGCTGGTTAACCTAGATAGTCCAAGTGCCGCTGGGAAACCTACATAGTGCAAGTGTCCCCTAGTTAACCTACATATTCCAAGTGCCCGCTAGTTAACATAGATAGTCCAAGTGCCCGCTAGGGAACATACATGGTCCAAGTGCCCGCTAGGTAACCTAGATAGTGCAAGTGCACGGTAGTTAACCTACATAGTCCAAGTGCCCGCTAGTTAACCTTGATGGTCCAAGTGCCTTCTACTTAACTTAAATAGTCCAAGTGCCCGCTAGGTAACCTACATAGTCCAAGTGCCCACTAGGTAACCTATATTATCCAAATGCCCGCTAGGGAAACTACATAGTCCATGTGCCCGCTAGTTAACCTAGATAGTCCAAGTGCCCGCTAGTAAACCTAGATAGTCCAAGGGCCCGCTAGTTAATCTAGAGAGTCCAAGTGCCCGCTAGTTAACCTACATAGTCCAAGGGCCCTCTAGTTAACCTAGATAGTCCAAGTGCCCGCTAGGGGACGTACATAGTCCAAGTGCCCGCTAGGTAACCTAGATAGTCCAAGTGCCCGCTAGGTAACCTACATAGTCCAAGTGCCCACTAGGTAACCTAAATAATCCAAATGCCCGCTAGGGAAACTACATAGTCCAAGTGCCCGCTAGTTAACGTAGATAGTCCAAGTGCCGCTAGTTAATCTACATAGTTCAAGGGCCCGCTAGTTAACCTACATAGTCCAACTACCCACTAGTTAACCTAGATTGTCCAAGTCCGCTAGTTAACCTACATAGTACAAGTGCCCGCTAGGGAACCAATATAGTCCAAATGCCCGCTAGGGGCCCTAATAGTCCATTTGCCCGGTAGTTAACCTAGATAGTCCAAGTGCTCGCTAGTTAACCTAGATAGACCAAGTGCCCGCTAGGGAACCTATCTAGTCCAAGTACCCGCTAGGAAACGTACATAGTCCAAGTGCCCGCTAGGTAACGTACATTGTTCAAGTGCCCGCTAGGTAACGTAGATAGTCCAAGTGCCCGCTAGGGAACGTACATAGTCCAAGTGCCTGCTAGGTAACCTAGATAGTCCAAGTGCCCACTAGTTAACCTACATAGTACAGGTTTCCCCTAGGTAACCTAGATAGTCCAAGTGCCCGCTAGTTAACCTAGATTGTCCAAGTGCCCGCTAGTTAACCTGCATAGTCTAAGGGCCCACTAGTTAACCAAGATAGTCCAAGTGTCCTCTAGTTAACCTACATAGTCCAAGTAACCACTAGGTAACCTAGATAGTCCAAGTGCCCGCTAGGTAACTTACATAGTCCAAATGCCCTCTAGGCAACCAAGATAGTCCAAGTGCCCGTTTGTTAACCTAGATAGCCAAGTGCCCGCTAGGTAACCTAGAGAGTCCAAGTGTCTGCTAGGTAACCTACATACTCCAAATGCCCGTTCGTTAACCTACATAGTCCAAGGGCCCACTAGTAACCTAGATCGTCCAAGTGTCCTCTAGTTAACCTACATAGTCCAAATGCACGCTAGTTAACCTACATAGTCCAAGTGCCGCTAGGTAACCTACATAGTGCAAGTGTCCCCTAGTTAACCTACATAGTCCAAGTGCCCGGTAGTTAACATAGATAGTCCAAGTGCCCACTAGTTAACATTTATAGCCAAGTGCCCGCTAGGGAACGTAAATAGTCCAAGTTCCCGCTAGGTAACATAGATAGTGCAAGTACCCGGTAGTTAACCTGCATAATCCAAGTGCCCGCTAGGTAACCAAGATAGTCCAAGGGCCCGCTGGTTAACCTACATAGTCCAAGTGCCCGGTAGTTAACTTACATAGTCCATGTGCCCGCTCTGGAACCTACATAGTCCAAGTGCCTGCTAGGGAACCTACGTAGTTCAAGTGTCCGTAGGGAACATACAGAATCCAAGTGCCCGCTAGGGAATCTACATAGTCCAAGGGCCCGCTAGTTAACGTAGATAGTCCAAGTTCCGCTAGATAATCTATATAGAGCAAGGGCCCTCTAGTTAACCGAAATAGTCCATGTGCACGCTAGGGAACCTACATAGTCCAAGTCCCGCTAATTAACCTAGATAGTCCAAGTGCCCGCTAGTTAACTTACATAGTCCAAGGTCAGCTAGTTAACCTAGATAGTCCAAGTGCCCGCTAGTTAACCTACATAGTCCAAAAACCCGCTAGTTAACCTAGATAGTCCAAGTGCCCTCTAGTTAACCTACATAGTCCTAGGGCCCGCTAGTTAACCTAGATATTCCATGTGCCCGCTAGTTAACCTAGATTGTCCAAGTGTCCTCTAGTTAACCTACATAGTCCAAGTGCCCGCTAGGTAACCTAGATAGTCCAAGTGCCCGCTAGGTAACTTACATAGTCCAAATGCCCGCTTGGCAACGTAGATAGTCCAAGTGCCCGTTCGTTAACCTAGATAGCCAAGTGCACGATAGGTTACCTAGACAGTCCAAGTGTCTGCTAGGTAACCTACATAGTCCAAATGCCCGTTCATTAACCTACATAGTCCAAGGGCCCACTAGTTAACCTAGATCGTCCAAGTGTCCTCTAGTTAACCTACATAGTCCAAATGCACGCTAGTTAACCTACATAGTCCAAGTGCCGCTAGGTAACCTACATAGTGCAAGTGTCCCCTAGTTAACCTACATAGTCCAAGTGCCCGGTAGTTAACATAGATAGTCCAAGTGCCCACTAGTTAACATATATGGCCAAGTGCCCGCTAGGGAACGTACATAGTCCAAGTGCCCGCTAGGTAACCTACATAGTCCAAGTGCCCGCTAGTTAACCTAGATAGTCCAAGTGCCCGTTTGTTAACCTAGATAGTCCAAGTGCCCGCTAGGTAACCTAGAGAGTCCAATTGCCTGCTAGGTAAGTTACATAGTCCAAATGCCCGTTCGTTAACCTACATAGTCCAAGGGCCCACTATTTAACCTAGATCGTCCAAGTGTCTTTGGTTAACCTACATAGTCCAAGTGCCCGCAAGGTAACCTATAAAGTCCAAGTTCCAGCTATGTAACCTAGATAGTCCAATGGCCCGCTAGTTAACCTACATAGTCCAAGTGCCCGCTAGGTAAACTAGATAATCCTAGTGCCCGCTAAGGAACCTACATAGTCCAAGTGCACGCTAGTTAACCCAGATAGTCCAAGTGCCCGCTGGTTAACCTAGATAGTCCAAGTGCCGCTGGGAAACCTACATAGTGCAAGTGTCCCCTAGTTAACCTACATATTCCAAGTGCCCGCTAGTTAACATAGATAGTCCAAGTGCCCGCTAGGGAACATACATGGTCCAAGTGCCCGCTAGGTAACCTAGATAGTGCAAGTGCACGGTAGTTAACCTACATAGTCCAAGTGCCCGCTAGTTAACCTTGATAGTCCAAGTGCCTTCTAGTTAACTTAAATAGTCCAAGTGCCCGCTAGGTAACCTACATAGTCCAAGTGCCCACTAGGTAACCTAAATTATCCAAATGCCCGCTAGGGAGACTACATAGTCCAAGTGCCCGCTAGTTAACCTAGATAGTCCAAGTGCCCGCTAGTAAACCTAGATAGTCCAAGGGCCCGCTAGTTAATCTAGAGAGTCCAAGTGCCCGCTAGTTAACCTACATAGTCCAAGGGCCCTCTAGTTAACCAAGATAGTCCAAGTGCCCGCTAGGGGACGTACATAGTCCAAGTGCCCGTTAGGTAACCTAGATAGTCCAAGTGCCCGCTAGGTAACCTACATAGTCCAAGTGCCCACTAGGTAACCTAAACAATCCAAATGCCCGCTAGGGAAACTACATAGTCCAATTGCCCGCTAGTTAACCTAGATAGTCCAAGTGCCCGCTAGGGAATCTACATAGTCCAAGGGCCCAATAGTTAACGTAGATAGTCCAAGTGCCGCTAGTTAATCTACATAGTTCAAGGGCCCGCTAGTTAACCTACATAGTCCAACTACCCACTAGTTAACCTAGATTGTCCAAGTCCGCTAGTTAACCTACATAGTACAAGTGCCCGCTAGGGAACCAATATAGTCCAAATGCCCGCTAGGGGCCCTAATAATCCATATGCCCGCTAGTTAACCTAGATAGTCCAAGTGCTCGCTAGTTAACCTAGATAGACCAAGTGCCCGCTAGGGAACCTATCTAGTCCAAGTACCCGCTAGGAAACGTACATAGTCCAAGTGCCCGCTAGGTAATGTACATAGTCCAAGTGCCCGCTAGGTAACGTAGATAGTCCAAGTGCCCGCTAGGGAACGTACATAGTCCAAGTGCCTGCTAGGTAACCTAGATAGTCCAAGTGCCCACTAGTTAACCTACATAGTACAGGTTCCCCCTAGGTAACCTAGATATTCCAAGGGCCCGCTAGGTAACCTACATTGTCCTAGTGCCCCCTAGTTAACCTACATTCTCCAAGTGCTCGATAGGGAACCTACATAGTCCAAGTTCCCGTTAGGTAACCTAGATAGTCCAAATGCCCGCTAGGGAACCCAGATAGTCCAAGTGCCCCCTAGGGAACTTATATAGTCCAAGGGCCCGCTAGGGAACCTACATAGTCCAAGTGCCCATTAGTTAACCTGGATAGTCCAAGTGCCCGCTAGGTAACCTAGATAGTTCAACAGTCCGGTAGGTAACCTACATACTCCAAGTACCCGCTAGGTAACGTAGATAGTTCAAGTGAATGCTTGGTAACCTAGATAGTCCTAGTGCCCGCTAGGTAACCTACAAAGTCTAAGTGCCCGCTAGGTAATCTATATAATCCAAATGACCGCTGGGAGCCTACATAGTCCAAATGCCCGATAGGTAACCTAGATAGTCTAAGGGCCCTCTAGGTAACCTACATAGTCCTAGTGCCCCCTAGTTAACCTACATTTTTCCAAGTGCACGATAAGGAACCTACATAGTCCAAGTGCCCGCTAGGTACCCTACATAGTCCAAATGCCCTCTAGTTAACCTACATAGTCCAAGTGCCCGATAGGGAACCTAAATAATCCAAGTGCCCGCTAGGGAACCTACATAGTCCAAGTGCCCGTTAAGTAACCTAGATAGTCCAAATG
Organism: Tenrec ecaudatus; assembly: GCF_050624435.1. Taxonomy (NCBI): domain Eukaryota; kingdom Metazoa; phylum Chordata; class Mammalia; order Afrosoricida; family Tenrecidae; genus Tenrec; species Tenrec ecaudatus. The sequence continues at coordinate 66,898,441 of NC_134548.1, read as the reverse complement.
CCCGCCAGGAAACCCACATAGTCCAAGTGCCCGCTAGGGAACTTACATAGTCCAAGTGCCCGTTAGTTAACCTCGATAGTCCAAGTGCCCGCTTGGTAACCTAGATAGTCCAACAGCCCGCTAGGTAACCTACATACTCCAAGAACCCGCTAGGTAACATAGATAGTTCAAGTGCCAGCTTGGCAACCTAGATAGTCCAAGTGCCCGCTAGGTAACCTACAGAGTCTAAGTGCCCGCTAGGGAACGTACATAGTCAAAGTGCCCGCTAGGGAACCTGCATTGTACAAGTGCCCGCTAATTAACCTAGATAGTCCAATTGCCCGCTACTTAACCTAGATAGTCCAAGTGCCCGCTAGTTAACCTTGATCATCCAAGTGCCCGCTAGTTAACCTACATAGTCCAAGTGCCCGTTAGGGAACCTAGATAGTCCAAGTGCCCTTAGGGAACCTATATAGTCCAAGTGCCCGCTAGGGAACCTACATAGTCAAAGTGCCCGCTGGGGAACCTGCATTGTGCAAGTGCCCGCTTGTTAACCTAGATAGTCCAAGTGCCCGCTAGTTAACCTAGATAGTCTAATTTCTCGATAGTTAACCTACATAGTCCAAGGTCAGCTAGTTAACCTAGATAGTCCAAGTGCCCGCTAGTTAACCTACATAGTCCCAGAACCTGCTAGTTAACCTAGATAGTCCAAGTGCCCGCTAGTTAACCTACATAGTCCAAGGGCCCGCTAGTTAACCTAGATATTCCACGTGCCCGCTAGTTAACCTAGATAGTCCAAGTGTACGCTAGTTAACCTACATAGTCCATGTTCCCGTTAGGTAACCTAGATAGTACAAGTGCCCGCAAGGTAACCTACATAGTCCAAGTGCCCGCTAGGTAACCTAGATATTCCAAGTTCCTGTTAGCTAACCTAGACAATCCAAGTGCCCTCTAGGTAACCTACATAGTCCAAGTGCCCTTTCGTTAACCTAGATAGTCGAAGTGCCCGCTAGGTAACCTACATAGTCCAAGTTCCCGCTAGGTAACATAGATAGTCCAAGTGCCCATTACCTAACCTAGATAATCCAATTGCCCGCTATGCAACATATATAGTCCAAGTGCCCATTCGTTATCCTAGAAGTCGAAGTGCCTGCTAGGTAACCTACATAGTCCAAATGCCCGCTAGGTAACCTACATAGTGCAAGTGCCCGCTAGGTAACCTACATAGTCCAAGTGCCCGCTAGTTAACCTAGATAGTCCAAGTGCCCGTTTGTTAACCTAGATAGTCCAAGTGCCCGCTAGGTAACCTAGAGAGTCCAATTGCCTGCTAGGTAAGTTACATAGTCCAAATGCCCGTTCGTTAACCTACATAGTCCAAGGGCCCACTATTTAACCTAGATCGTCCAAGTGTCTTTGGTTAACCTACATAGTCCAAGTGCCCGCAAGGTAACCTATAAAGTCCAAGTTCCAGCTATGTAACCTAGATAGTCCAATGGCCCGCTAGTTAACCTACATAGTCCAAGTGCCCGCTAGGTAAACTAGATAATCCTAGTGCCCGCTAAGGAACCTACATAGTCCAAGTGCACGCTAGTTAACCCAGATAGTCCAAGTTCCCGCTAGTTAACCTAGATAGTCCAAGTGCCGCTAGGTAACCTACATAGTGCAAGTGTCCCCTAGTTAACCTACATATTCCAAGTGCCCGCTAGTTAACATAGATAGTCCAAGTGCCCGCTAGGGAACATACATGGTCCAAGTGCCCGCTAGGTAACCTAGATAGTGCAAGTGCACGGTAGTTAACCTACATAGTCCAAGTGCCCGCTAGTTAACCTTGATGGTCCAAGTGCCTTCTACTTAACTTAAATAGTCCAAGTGCCCGCTAGGTAACCTACATAGTCCAAGTGCCCACTAGGTAACCTATATTATCCAAATGCCCGCTAGGGAAACTACATAGTCCATGTGCCCGCTAGTTAACCTAGATAGTCCAAGTGCCCGCTAGTAAACCTAGATAGTCCAAGGGCCCGCTAGTTAATCTAGAGAGTCCAAGTGCCCGCTAGTTAACCTACATAGTCCAAGGGCCCTCTAGTTAACCTAGATAGTCCAAGTGCCCGCTAGGGGACGTACATAGTCCAAGTGCCCGCTAGGTAACCTAGATAGTCCAAGTGCCCGCTAGGTAACCTACATAGTCCAAGTGCCCACTAGGTAACCTAAATAATCCAAATGCCCGCTAGGGAAACTACATAGTCCAAGTGCCCGCTAGTTAACGTAGATAGTCCAAGTGCCGCTAGTTAATCTACATAGTTCAAGGGCCCGCTAGTTAACCTACATAGTCCAACTACCCACTAGTTAACCTAGATTGTCCAAGTCCGCTAGTTAACCTACATAGTACAAGTGCCCGCTAGGGAACCAATATAGTCCAAATGCCCGCTAGGGGCCCTAATAGTCCATTTGCCCGGTAGTTAACCTAGATAGTCCAAGTGCTCGCTAGTTAACCTAGATAGACCAAGTGCCCGCTAGGGAACCTATCTAGTCCAAGTACCCGCTAGGAAACGTACATAGTCCAAGTGCCCGCTAGGTAACGTACATTGTTCAAGTGCCCGCTAGGTAACGTAGATAGTCCAAGTGCCCGCTAGGGAACGTACATAGTCCAAGTGCCTGCTAGGTAACCTAGATAGTCCAAGTGCCCACTAGTTAACCTACATAGTACAGGTTTCCCCTAGGTAACCTAGATAGTCCAAGTGCCCGCTAGTTAACCTAGATTGTCCAAGTGCCCGCTAGTTAACCTGCATAGTCTAAGGGCCCACTAGTTAACCAAGATAGTCCAAGTGTCCTCTAGTTAACCTACATAGTCCAAGTAACCACTAGGTAACCTAGATAGTCCAAGTGCCCGCTAGGTAACTTACATAGTCCAAATGCCCTCTAGGCAACCAAGATAGTCCAAGTGCCCGTTTGTTAACCTAGATAGCCAAGTGCCCGCTAGGTAACCTAGAGAGTCCAAGTGTCTGCTAGGTAACCTACATACTCCAAATGCCCGTTCGTTAACCTACATAGTCCAAGGGCCCACTAGTAACCTAGATCGTCCAAGTGTCCTCTAGTTAACCTACATAGTCCAAATGCACGCTAGTTAACCTACATAGTCCAAGTGCCGCTAGGTAACCTACATAGTGCAAGTGTCCCCTAGTTAACCTACATAGTCCAAGTGCCCGGTAGTTAACATAGATAGTCCAAGTGCCCACTAGTTAACATTTATAGCCAAGTGCCCGCTAGGGAACGTAAATAGTCCAAGTTCCCGCTAGGTAACATAGATAGTGCAAGTACCCGGTAGTTAACCTGCATAATCCAAGTGCCCGCTAGGTAACCAAGATAGTCCAAGGGCCCGCTGGTTAACCTACATAGTCCAAGTGCCCGGTAGTTAACTTACATAGTCCATGTGCCCGCTCTGGAACCTACATAGTCCAAGTGCCTGCTAGGGAACCTACGTAGTTCAAGTGTCCGTAGGGAACATACAGAATCCAAGTGCCCGCTAGGGAATCTACATAGTCCAAGGGCCCGCTAGTTAACGTAGATAGTCCAAGTTCCGCTAGATAATCTATATAGAGCAAGGGCCCTCTAGTTAACCGAAATAGTCCATGTGCACGCTAGGGAACCTACATAGTCCAAGTCCCGCTAATTAACCTAGATAGTCCAAGTGCCCGCTAGTTAACTTACATAGTCCAAGGTCAGCTAGTTAACCTAGATAGTCCAAGTGCCCGCTAGTTAACCTACATAGTCCAAAAACCCGCTAGTTAACCTAGATAGTCCAAGTGCCCTCTAGTTAACCTACATAGTCCTAGGGCCCGCTAGTTAACCTAGATATTCCATGTGCCCGCTAGTTAACCTAGATTGTCCAAGTGTCCTCTAGTTAACCTACATAGTCCAAGTGCCCGCTAGGTAACCTAGATAGTCCAAGTGCCCGCTAGGTAACTTACATAGTCCAAATGCCCGCTTGGCAACGTAGATAGTCCAAGTGCCCGTTCGTTAACCTAGATAGCCAAGTGCACGATAGGTTACCTAGACAGTCCAAGTGTCTGCTAGGTAACCTACATAGTCCAAATGCCCGTTCATTAACCTACATAGTCCAAGGGCCCACTAGTTAACCTAGATCGTCCAAGTGTCCTCTAGTTAACCTACATAGTCCAAATGCACGCTAGTTAACCTACATAGTCCAAGTGCCGCTAGGTAACCTACATAGTGCAAGTGTCCCCTAGTTAACCTACATAGTCCAAGTGCCCGGTAGTTAACATAGATAGTCCAAGTGCCCACTAGTTAACATATATGGCCAAGTGCCCGCTAGGGAACGTACATAGTCCAAGTGCCCGCTAGGTAACCTACATAGTCCAAGTGCCCGCTAGTTAACCTAGATAGTCCAAGTGCCCGTTTGTTAACCTAGATAGTCCAAGTGCCCGCTAGGTAACCTAGAGAGTCCAATTGCCTGCTAGGTAAGTTACATAGTCCAAATGCCCGTTCGTTAACCTACATAGTCCAAGGGCCCACTATTTAACCTAGATCGTCCAAGTGTCTTTGGTTAACCTACATAGTCCAAGTGCCCGCAAGGTAACCTATAAAGTCCAAGTTCCAGCTATGTAACCTAGATAGTCCAATGGCCCGCTAGTTAACCTACATAGTCCAAGTGCCCGCTAGGTAAACTAGATAATCCTAGTGCCCGCTAAGGAACCTACATAGTCCAAGTGCACGCTAGTTAACCCAGATAGTCCAAGTGCCCGCTGGTTAACCTAGATAGTCCAAGTGCCGCTGGGAAACCTACATAGTGCAAGTGTCCCCTAGTTAACCTACATATTCCAAGTGCCCGCTAGTTAACATAGATAGTCCAAGTGCCCGCTAGGGAACATACATGGTCCAAGTGCCCGCTAGGTAACCTAGATAGTGCAAGTGCACGGTAGTTAACCTACATAGTCCAAGTGCCCGCTAGTTAACCTTGATAGTCCAAGTGCCTTCTAGTTAACTTAAATAGTCCAAGTGCCCGCTAGGTAACCTACATAGTCCAAGTGCCCACTAGGTAACCTAAATTATCCAAATGCCCGCTAGGGAGACTACATAGTCCAAGTGCCCGCTAGTTAACCTAGATAGTCCAAGTGCCCGCTAGTAAACCTAGATAGTCCAAGGGCCCGCTAGTTAATCTAGAGAGTCCAAGTGCCCGCTAGTTAACCTACATAGTCCAAGGGCCCTCTAGTTAACCAAGATAGTCCAAGTGCCCGCTAGGGGACGTACATAGTCCAAGTGCCCGTTAGGTAACCTAGATAGTCCAAGTGCCCGCTAGGTAACCTACATAGTCCAAGTGCCCACTAGGTAACCTAAACAATCCAAATGCCCGCTAGGGAAACTACATAGTCCAATTGCCCGCTAGTTAACCTAGATAGTCCAAGTGCCCGCTAGGGAATCTACATAGTCCAAGGGCCCAATAGTTAACGTAGATAGTCCAAGTGCCGCTAGTTAATCTACATAGTTCTAGGGCCCGCTAGTTAACCTACATAGTCCAACTACCCACTAGTTAACCTAGATTGTCCAAGTCCGCTAGTTAACCTACATAGTACAAGTGCCCGCTAGGGAACCAATATAGTCCAAATGCCCGCTAGGGGCCCTAATAATCCATATGCCCGCTAGTTAACCTAGATAGTCCAAGTGCTCGCTAGTTAACCTAGATAGACCAAGTGCCCGCTAGGGAACCTATCTAGTCCAAGTACCCGCTAGGAAACGTACATAGTCCAAGTGCCCGCTAGGTAATGTACATAGTCCAAGTGCCCGCTAGGTAACGTAGATAGTCCAAGTGCCCGCTAGGGAACGTACATAGTCCAAGTGCCTGCTAGGTAACCTAGATAGTCCAAGTGCCCACTAGTTAACCTACATAGTACAGGTTCCCCCTAGGTAACCTAGATATTCCAAGGGCCCGCTAGGTAACCTACATTGTCCTAGTGCCCCCTAGTTAACCTACATTCTCCAAGTGCTCGATAGGGAACCTACATAGTCCAAGTTCCCGTTAGGTAACCTAGATAGTCCAAATGCCCGCTAGGGAACCCAGATAGTCCAAGTGCCCCCTAGGGAACTTATATAGTCCAAGGGCCCGCTAGGGAACCTACATAGTCCAAGTGCCCATTAGTTAACCTGGATAGTCCAAGTGCCCGCTAGGTAACCTAGATAGTTCAACAGTCCGGTAGGTAACCTACATACTCCAAGTACCCGCTAGGTAACGTAGATAGTTCAAGTGAATGCTTGGTAACCTAGATAGTCCTAGTGCCCGCTAGGTAACCTACAAAGTCTAAGTGCCCGCTAGGTAATCTATATAATCCAAATGACCGCTGGGAGCCTACATAGTCCAAATGCCCGATAGGTAACCTAGATAGTCTAAGGGCCCTCTAGGTAACCTACATAGTCCTAGTGCCCCCTAGTTAACCTACATTTTTCCAAGTGCACGATAAGGAACCTACATAGTCCAAGTGCCCGCTAGGTACCCTACATAGTCCAAATGCCCTCTAGTTAACCTACATAGTCCAAGTGCCCGATAGGGAACCTAAATAATCCAAGTGCCCGCTAGGGAACCTACATAGTCCAAGTGCCCGTTAAGTAACCTAGATAGTCCAAATGCCCGCCAGGAAACCCACATAGTCCAAGTGCCCGCTAGGGAACTTACATAGTCCAAGTGCCCGTTAGTTAACCTCGATAGTCCAAGTGCCCGCTTGGTAACCTAGATAGTCCAACAGCCCGCTAGGTAACCTACATACTCCAAGAACCCGCTAGGTAACATAGATAGTTCAAGTGCCAGCTTGGCAACCTAGATAGTCCAAGTGCCCGCTAGGTAACCTACAGAGTCTAAGTGCCCGCTAGGGAACGTACATAGTCAAAGTGCCCGCTAGGGAACCTGCATTGTACAAGTGCCCGCTAATTAACCTAGATAGTCCAATTGCCCGCTACTTAACCTAGATAGTCCAAGTGCCCGCTAGTTAACCTTGATCATCCAAGTGCCCGCTAGTTAACCTACATAGTCCAAGTGCCCGTTAGGGAACCTAGATAGTCCAAGTGCCCTTAGGGAACCTATATAGTCCAAGTGCCCGCTAGGGAACCTACATAGTCAAAGTGCCCGCTGGGGAACCTGCATTGTGCAAGTGCCCGCTTGTTAACCTAGATAGTCCAAGTGCCCGCTAGTTAACCTAGATAGTCTAATTTCTCGATAGTTAACCTACATAGTCCAAGGTCAGCTAGTTAACCTAGATAGTCCAAGTGCCCGCTAGTTAACCTACATAGTCCCAGAACCTGCTAGTTAACCTAGATAGTCCAAGTGCCCGCTAGTTAACCTACATAGTCCAAGGGCCCGCTAGTTAACCTAGATATTCCACGTGCCCGCTAGTTAACCTAGATAGTCCAAGTGTACGCTAGTTAACCTACATAGTCCATGTTCCCGTTAGGTAACCTAGATAGTACAAGTGCCCGCAAGGTAACCTACATAGTCCAAGTGCCCGCTAGGTAACCTAGATATTCCAAGTTCCTGTTAGCTAACCTAGACAATCCAAGTGCCCTCTAGGTAACCTACATAGTCCAAGTGCCCTTTCGTTAACCTAGATAGTCGAAGTGCCCGCTAGGTAACCTACATAGTCCAAGTTCCCGCTAGGTAACATAGATAGTCCAAGTGCCCATTACCTAACCTAGATAATCCAATTGCCCGCTATGCAACATATATAGTCCAAGTGCCCATTCGTTATCCTAGAAGTCGAAGTGCCTGCTAGGTAACCTACATAGTCCAAATGCCCGCTAGGTAACCTACATAGTGCAAGTGCCCGCTAGGTAACCTACATAGTCCAAGTGCCCGCTAGTTAACCTAGATAGTCCAAGTGCCCGTTTGTTAACCTAGATAGTCCAAGTGCCCGCTAGGTAACCTAGAGAGTCCAATTGCCTGCTAGGTAAGTTACATAGTCCAAATGCCCGTTCGTTAACCTACATAGTCCAAGGGCCCACTATTTAACCTAGATCGTCCAAGTGTCTTTGGTTAACCTACATAGTCCAAGTGCCCGCAAGGTAACCTATAAAGTCCAAGTTCCAGCTATGTAACCTAGATAGTCCAATGGCCCGCTAGTTAACCTACATAGTCCAAGTGCCCGCTAGGTAAACTAGATAATCCTAGTGCCCGCTAAGGAACCTACATAGTCCAAGTGCACGCTAGTTAACCCAGATAGTCCAAGTTCCCGCTAGTTAACCTAGATAGTCCAAGTGCCGCTAGGTAACCTACATAGTGCAAGTGTCCCCTAGTTAACCTACATATTCCAAGTGCCCGCTAGTTAACATAGATAGTCCAAGTGCCCGCTAGGGAACATACATGGTCCAAGTGCCCGCTAGGTAACCTAGATAGTGCAAGTGCACGGTAGTTAACCTACATAGTCCAAGTGCCCGCTAGTTAACCTTGATGGTCCAAGTGCCTTCTACTTAACTTAAATAGTCCAAGTGCCCGCTAGGTAACCTACATAGTCCAAGTGCCCACTAGGTAACCTATATTATCCAAATGCCCGCTAGGGAAACTACATAGTCCATGTGCCCGCTAGTTAACCTAGATAGTCCAAGTGCCCGCTAGTAAACCTAGATAGTCCAAGGGCCCGCTAGTTAATCTAGAGAGTCCAAGTGCCCGCTAGTTAACCTACATAGTCCAAGGGCCCTCTAGTTAACCTAGATAGTCCAAGTGCCCGCTAGGGGACGTACATAGTCCAAGTGCCCGCTAGGTAACCTAGATAGTCCAAGTGCCCGCTAGGTAACCTACATAGTCCAAGTGCCCACTAGGTAACCTAAATAATCCAAATGCCCGCTAGGGAAACTACATAGTCCAAGTGCCCGCTAGTTAACGTAGATAGTCCAAGTGCCGCTAGTTAATCTACATAGTTCAAGGGCCCGCTAGTTAACCTACATAGTCCAACTACCCACTAGTTAACCTAGATTGTCCAAGTCCGCTAGTTAACCTACATAGTACAAGTGCCCGCTAGGGAACCAATATAGTCCAAATGCCCGCTAGGGGCCCTAATAGTCCATTTGCCCGGTAGTTAACCTAGATAGTCCAAGTGCTCGCTAGTTAACCTAGATAGACCAAGTGCCCGCTAGGGAACCTATCTAGTCCAAGTACCCGCTAGGAAACGTACATAGTCCAAGTGCCCGCTAGGTAACGTACATTGTTCAAGTGCCCGCTAGGTAACGTAGATAGTCCAAGTGCCCGCTAGGGAACGTACATAGTCCAAGTGCCTGCTAGGTAACCTAGATAGTCCAAGTGCCCACTAGTTAACCTACATAGTACAGGTTTCCCCTAGGTAACCTAGATAGTCCAAGTGCCCGCTAGTTAACCTAGATTGTCCAAGTGCCCGCTAGTTAACCTGCATAGTCTAAGGGCCCACTAGTTAACCAAGATAGTCCAAGTGTCCTCTAGTTAACCTACATAGTCCAAGTAACCACTAGGTAACCTAGATAGTCCAAGTGCCCGCTAGGTAACTTACATAGTCCAAATGCCCTCTAGGCAACCAAGATAGTCCAAGTGCCCGTTTGTTAACCTAGATAGCCAAGTGCCCGCTAGGTAACCTAGAGAGTCCAAGTGTCTGCTAGGTAACCTACATACTCCAAATGCCCGTTCGTTAACCTACATAGTCCAAGGGCCCACTAGTAACCTAGATCGTCCAAGTGTCCTCTAGTTAACCTACATAGTCCAAATGCACGCTAGTTAACCTACATAGTCCAAGTGCCGCTAGGTAACCTACATAGTGCAAGTGTCCCCTAGTTAACCTACATAGTCCAAGTGCCCGGTAGTTAACATAGATAGTCCAAGTGCCCACTAGTTAACATTTATAGCCAAGTGCCCGCTAGGGAACGTAAATAGTCCAAGTTCCCGCTAGGTAACATAGATAGTGCAAGTACCCGGTAGTTAACCTGCATAATCCAAGTGCCCGCTAGGTAACCAAGATAGTCCAAGGGCCCGCTGGTTAACCTACATAGTCCAAGTGCCCGGTAGTTAACTTACATAGTCCATGTGCCCGCTCTGGAACCTACATAGTCCAAGTGCCTGCTAGGGAACCTACGTAGTTCAAGTGTCCGTAGGGAACATACAGAATCCAAGTGCCCGCTAGGGAATCTACATAGTCCAAGGGCCCGCTAGTTAACGTAGATAGTCCAAGTTCCGCTAGATAATCTATATAGAGCAAGGGCCCTCTAGTTAACCGAAATAGTCCATGTGCACGCTAGGGAACCTACATAGTCCAAGTCCCGCTAATTAACCTAGATAGTCCAAGTGCCCGCTAGTTAACTTACATAGTCCAAGGTCAGCTAGTTAACCTAGATAGTCCAAGTGCCCGCTAGTTAACCTACATAGTCCAAAAACCCGCTAGTTAACCTAGATAGTCCAAGTGCCCTCTAGTTAACCTACATAGTCCTAGGGCCCGCTAGTTAACCTAGATATTCCATGTGCCCGCTAGTTAACCTAGATTGTCCAAGTGTCCTCTAGTTAACCTACATAGTCCAAGTGCCCGCTAGGTAACCTAGATAGTCCAAGTGCCCGCTAGGTAACTTACATAGTCCAAATGCCCGCTTGGCAACGTAGATAGTCCAAGTGCCCGTTCGTTAACCTAGATAGCCAAGTGCACGATAGGTTACCTAGACAGTCCAAGTGTCTGCTAGGTAACCTACATAGTCCAAATGCCCGTTCATTAACCTACATAGTCCAAGGGCCCACTAGTTAACCTAGATCGTCCAAGTGTCCTCTAGTTAACCTACATAGTCCAAATGCACGCTAGTTAACCTACATAGTCCAAGTGCCGCTAGGTAACCTACATAGTGCAAGTGTCCCCTAGTTAACCTACATAGTCCAAGTGCCCGGTAGTTAACATAGATAGTCCAAGTGCCCACTAGTTAACATATATGGCCAAGTGCCCGCTAGGGAACGTACATAGTCCAAGTGCCCGCTAGGTAACCAAGATAGTCCAAGGGCCCACTGGTTAACCTACATAATCCAAGTGCCCAGTATTTAACTGACATAGTCCGAGTGCCCGCTCTGGAACCTACATAGTCCAAGTGCCTGCTAGGGAACCTACATAGTTCAAGTGTCCGTAGGGAACATACAGAATCCAAGTGCCCTCCAGGGAATCTACATAGTCCAAGGGCCCGCTAGTTAACCTAGATAGCCAAAGTGCCGCTAGATAATCTACATAGTCCAAGGGCCCGCTAGTTAACCTACATAGTCCAAGTACCCGCTAGTTAACCTAGATCGTCCAAGTGCACGCTAGTTAACCTACTTAGTCCAAGGGCCCGCTAGTTAACCTATATAGTCCAAGTGCCCGCTAGGGAACCTACATAGTCAAAGTGCCCGCTAGGGAACCTACATAGTCCAAGTCCCCGCTAGTTAACCTAGATAGTCCAAGTGCCCGCTAGTTAACCTAGATAGTCCAAGTGCCCGCTAGTTAACCAGGATCATCAAAGTGCCCTCTAGTTAACTTACATAGTCCAAAGGCCTGCTAGTTAACCTACATAGAGCAAGGGCCCGCTAGTTAACCTTGATAGTCCAAGTGCCCGCCAGTTAACCTACATAGTCCAAGTTCCCGCTAGGTAACCTAGACAGTCCAAGTGACCATTAGGTTACCTACATAGTCCAAGTGCCCGTTAGTTAACCTACATAGTCCAAGTGCCCGCTAGGGAACGTACATAGTCCAGGTGCCTACTAGGTATCCTAGATAGTCCAAGTGCCCGCTAGTTAACCTACATAGACCAAGTGCATCCTAGGTAAACTACATAGTCCAAGTGCCCACTAGGTAACCTAGACTGTCCAATTACCCCCCAGTTAACCTACACAGTCCAAGTACCCGATAGGGAAGCTACATAGTCCAAATGCTCGCTAGGGAACCTACATAGTCCAAGTGCCCGCTAGGTAACCTAGATAGTCCAATTGCCCATTAGCTAACCTAGATAGTCGAAGTGTCCGCTAGTTAACCTATAAAGTCCAAGTGCCCGCTAGGGAACGAATATAGTCCAAATGCCCGCTAGGGGCCCTAATAGTCCATATGCCCGCTAGTTAACCTAGATAGTCCAAGTGCTCGCTAGTTAACCTAGATAGACCAAGTGCCCGCTAGGGAACGTACATAGTCCAAGTGCCCGCTAGGTAACCTACATAGTCCAAGTGTCCGCTAGGTAACGTAGATAGTCCAAGTGCCCGCTAGGGAACGTACATAGTCCAAGTGCCTTCTAGGTAACCTAGATAGTCCAAGTGCCCACTAGTTAACCTACATAGTACAGGTTCCCCCTAGGTAACCTAGATAGTCCAAGGGCCCGCAAGGTAACCTACATTGTCCTAGTGCCCCCTAGTTAATCTACATTCTCCAAGTGCCCGATAGGGAACCTACATAGTCCAAGTGCCCGTTAGGTAACCTAGATAGTCCAAATGCCCGCTAGGGAACCCACATAGTCCAAGTACCCGCTAGGGAACTTATATAGTCCAAGGGCCCGCTAGGGAACCTATATACTTCAAGTGCCCGTTAGTTCACCTGGATAGTCCAAGTGCCCGCTAGGTAACCTAGATAGTTCAACAGCCCGGTAGGTAACCTACATACTCCAAGCACCCGCTAGGTAACATAGATAGTTCAAGTGCCTGCTAGGTAACCTAGGTAGTCCTAGTGCCCGCTAGGTAACCTACAAAGTCTAAGTGCCCGCTAGGTAATCTATATAGTCCAAATGACCGCTAGGGAGCCTACATAGTCCAAATGCCCGCTAGGTAACCTAGATAGTCTAAGGGCCCTCTAGGTAACCTACATAGTCCTAGTGCCCCCTAGTTAACCTACCTTTTCCAAGTGCCCGATAAGGAACCTCCATAGTCCAAGTGCCCGCTAGGTACCCTACATAATCCAAATGCCCGCTAGGTAACCTAGATAGTCCAAGTGCCCGATAGGGAACCTACATAATCCAAGTGCCCGCTAGGGAACCTACATAGTCCAAGTGCCCATTAAGTAACCTAGATAGTCCAAATGCCCGCCAGGAAAACCACATAGTCCAAGTGCCCGCTAGGGAACTTACATAGTCCAAGGGCCTGAGAGGGAACCTACATAGTCCAAGTGCCCGTTAGTTAACCTAGATAGTCCAAGTGCCCGCTTGGTAACCTAGATAGTCCAACAGCCCGCTAGGTAACCTACATACTCCAAGAACCCGCTAGGTAACATATATAGTTCAAGTTCCAGCTAGGTAACCTAGACAGTCCAAGTGCCCGCTAGGTAACCTACAGAGTCTAAGTGCCCGCTGGGTTATCTATATAGTCCAAATGCCCGCTGGGGAACCTACATAGTCCAAGTGCCCGCTAGGTAACCTAGATAATCCAAGTGCCCGCTAGTTAACCTAGATCGTCCCAGTGCCCACTAGTTTACCTACATAGTCAATGGGCCCGCTAGTTAACCTACATAGTGCAAGAGCCCGCTAGTTAACCTAGATCGTGCAAGTGTCCGCTAGTTAACCTACATAGTCCAAGTGCCAGTTAGCTAACCTAGATAGTCCAAGGGCCTTCTAGTTACCCTACATAGTCCAAGTGCCCGCTACGTAACCTACATAGTGCAAGTGCCCGCTGGTTAATCTAGATAGTCCAAGTGCCCGCTAGGTAACCTAGATAGACCAAGGGCCCGCTAGTTAACCTACATAGTCCAAGTGCCCGCTGGTTAATCTAGATAGTCCAAGTGCCCGCTAGGTAACCTAGATAGACCAAGGGCCCGCTAGTTAACCTACATAGTCCAAGTGCCCGGTAGTTAACTTACATAGTTCAAGTGTCCGTAGGGAACATTCATAGTCCAAGTGCCCGCTAGGGATCCTACGTAGTCCAAGTGCCCGCTAGGGAATCTACATAGTCCAAGGGCCCGCTAGTTATCGTAGATAGTCCAAGTGCTGCTAGTTAATCTACATAGTCCAAGGGCCCGCTAGTTAACCTACATAGTCCAAGTGCTCGCTAGGTAACCTACAGAGTCTAAGTGCCCGCTAGGGAACCTACATAGTCAAAGTGCCCGCTAGGGAACCTGCATTGTACAAGTGCCCGCTAATTAACCTAGATAGTCCAATTGCCCGCTACTTAACCTAGATAGTCCAAGTGCCCGCTAGTTAACCTTGATCATCCAAGTGCCCGCTAGTTAACCTACATAGTCCAAGTGCCTGATAGGGAACCTACATTGTCCAAGTGCCCGCAGAGGAACCTACATAGTCCAAGTGCCCGTTAGGGAACCTAGATAGTCCAAGTGCCCTTAGGGAACCTATATAGTCCAAGTGCCCGCTAGGGAACCTACATAGTCAAAGTGCCCGCTAGGGAACCTGCATTGTGCAAGTGCCCGCTTGTTAACCTAGATAGTCCAAGTGCCCGCTAGTTAACCTAGATAGTCTAATTTCTCGATAGTTAACCTACATAGTCCAAGGTCAGCTAGTTAACCTAGATAGTCCAAGTGCCCGCTAGTTAACCTACATAGTCCCAGAACCTGCTAGTTAACCTAGATAGTCCAAGTGCCCGCTAGTTAACCTACATAGTCCAAGGGCCCGCTAGTTAACCTAGATATTCCAAGTGCCCGCTAGTTAACCTAGATCGTCCAAGTGTACGCTAGTTAACCTACATAGTCCATGTTCCCGTTAGGTAACCTAGATAGTACAAGTGCCCGCAAGGTAACCTACATAGTCCAAGTGCCCGCTAGGTAACCTAGATATTCCAAGTTCCTGTTAGATAACCTAGACAATCTAAGTGCCCTCTAGGTAACCTACATAGTCCAAGTGCCCTTTCGTTAACCTAGATAGTCCAAGTGCCCGCTAGGTAACCTACATAGTCCAAGTTCCCGCTAGGTAACATAGATAGTCCAAGTGCCCATTACCTAACCTAGATAATCCAATTGCCCGCTATGCAACATATATAGTCCAAGTGCCCATTCGTTAACCTAGAAGTCGAAGTGCCCGCTAGGTAACCTACATAGTCCAAATGCCCGTTCGGTAACCTAGATAGTCCAAGTGCCCGCTAATTAACCTACATATTCCAAGTGCCCGCTAGGTAACCTAGATAGTGCAAGTGCCCGCAAGGTAACCTACATAGTCCAAGTGCCCGCTAGTTAACCTAGATAGTCCAAGTGCCCGTTTGTTAACCTAGATAGTCCAAGTGCCCGCTAGGTAACCTAGAGAGTCCAATTGCCTGCTAGGTAAGTTACATAGTCCAAATGCCCGTTCGTTAACCTACATAGTCCAAGGGCCCACTATTTAACCTAGATCGTCCAAGTGTCTTTGGTTAACCTACATAGTCCAAGTGCCCGCAAGGTAACCTATAAAGTCCAAGTTCCAGCTATGTAACCTAGATAGTCCAATGGCCCGCTAGTTAACCTACATAGTCCAAGTGCCCGCTAGGTAAACTAGATAATCCTAGTGCCCGCTAAGGAACCTACATAGTCCAAGTGCACGCTAGTTAACCCAGATAGTCCAAGTGCCCGCTAGTTAACCTAGATAGTCCAAGTGCCGCTAGGTAACCTACATAGTGCAAGTGTCCCCTACTTAACCTACATATTCCAAGTGCCCGCTAGTTAACATAGATAGTCCAAGTGCCCGCTAGGGAACATACATGGTCCAAGTGCCCGCTAGGTAACCTAGATAGTGCAAGTGCACGGTAGTTAAACTACATAGTCCAAGTGCCCGCTAGTTAACCTTGATAGTCCAAGTGCCTTCTAGTTAACTTAAATAGTCCAAGTGCCCGCTAGGTAACCTACATAGTCCAAGTGCCCACTAGGTAACCTAAATTATCCAAATGCCCGCTAGGGAAACTACATAGTCCAAGTGCCCGCTAGTTAACCTAGATAGTCCAAGTGCCCGCTAGTAAACCTAGATAGTCCAAGGGCCCGCTAGTTAATCTAGAGAGTCCAAGTGCCCGCTAGTTAACCTACATAGTCCAAGGGCCCTCTAGTTAACCTAGATAGTCCAAGTGCCCGCTAGGGGACGTACATAGTCCAAGTGCCCGTTAGGTAACCTAGATAGTCCAAGTGCCCGCTAGGTAACCTACATAGTCCAAGTGCCCACTAGGTAACCTAAATAATCCAAATGCCCGCTAGGGAAACTACATAGTCCAAGTGCCCGCTAGTTAACCTAGATAGTCCAAGTGCCCGCTAGGGAATCTACATAGTCCAAGGGCCCGCTAGTTAACGTAGATAGTCCAAGTGCCGCTAGTTAATCTACATAGTTCAAGGGCCCGCTAGTTAACCTACATAGTCCAACTACCCGCTAGTTAACCTAGATTGTCCAAGTCCGCTAGTTAACCTATATAGTTCAAGTGCCCGCTAGGGAACCAATATAGTCTAAATGCCCGCTAGGGGCCCTAATAATCCATATGCCCACTAGTTAACCTAGATAGTCCAAGTGCTCGCTAGTTAACCTAGATAGACCAAGTGCCCTCTAGGGAACCTATCTAGTCCAAGTACCCGCTAGGAAACGTACATAGTCCAAGTGCCCGCTAGGTAACGTACATAGTCCAAGTGCCCGCTAGGTAACGTAGATAGTCCAAGTGCCCGCTAGGGAACGTACATAGTCCAAGTGCCTGCTAGGTAACCTAGATAGTCCAAGTGCCCACTAGTTAACCTACATAGTACAGGTTCTCCCTAGGTAACCTAGATAGTCCAAGTGCCCTCTAGTTAACCTAGATTGTCCAAGTGCCCGCTAGTTAACCTACATAGTCCAAGGGCCCACTAGTTAACCAAGATAGTCCAAGTGTCCTCTAGTTAACCTACATAGTCCAAGTAACCACTAGGTAACGTAGATAGTCCAAGTGCCCGCTAGGTAACTTACATAGTCCAAATGCCCTCTAGGCAACCTAGATAGTCCAAGTGCCCGTTCGTTAACCTAGATAGCCAAGTGCCCGCTAGGTAACCTAGACAGTCCAAGTGTCTGCTAGGTAACCTACATAATCCAAATGCCTGTTCGTTAACCTACATAGTCCACGGGCCCACTAGTAACCTAGATCGTCCAAGTGTCCTCTAGTTAACCTACATAGTCCAAATGCACGCTAGTTAACCTACATAGTCCAAGTGCCGCTAGGTAACCTACATAGTGCAAGTGTCCCCTAGTTAACCTACATAGTCCAAGTGCCCGGAAGTTAACATAGATAGTCCAAGTGCCCACTAGTTAACATTTATAGCCAAGTGCCCGCTAGGGAACGTACATATTCCAAGTGCCCGCTAGGTAACCTAGATAGTGCATTTGCCCGGTAGTTAACCTACATAATCCAAGTGCCCGCTAGGTAACCAAGATAGTCCAAGGGCCCGCTGGTTAACCTACATAGTCCAAGTGCCCGGTAGTTAACTTACATAGTCCATGTGCCCGCTCTGGAACCTACATAGTCCAAGTGCCTGCTAGGGAACCTACATAGTTCAAGTGTCCGTAGGGAACATACAGAATCCAAGTGCCCGCTAGGGAATCTACATAGTCCAAGGGCCCACTAGTTAACGTAGATATTCCAAGTGCCGCTAGATAATCTATATAGTCCAAGGGCCCTCTAGTTAACCGAAATAGTCCAAGTGCACGCTAGGGAACCTACATAGTCCAAGTCCCGCTAGTTAACCTAGATAGTCCAAGTGCCCGCTAGTTAACTTACATAGTCCAAGGTCAGCTAGTTAACCTAGATAGTCCAAGTGCCCGCTAGTTAACCTACATAGTCCAAAAACCCGCTAGTTAACCTAGATAGTCCCAGTGCCCTCTAGTTAACCTACATAGTCCTAGGGCCCGCTAGTTAACCTAGATATTCCATGTGCCCGCTAGTTAACCTAGATTGTCCAAGTGTCCTCTAGTTAACCTACATAGTCCAAGTGCCCGCTAGGTAACCTAGATAGTCCAAGTGCCCGCTAGGTAACTTACATAGTCCAAATGCCCGCTAGGCAACGTAGATAGTCCAAGTGCCCGTTCGTTAACCTAGATAGCCAAGTGCCCGCTAGGTAACCTAGACAGTCCAAGTGTCTGCTAGGTAACCTACATAGTCCAAATGCCCGTTCATTAACCTACATAGTCCAAGGCCCACTAGTTAACCTAGATCGTCCAAGTGTCCTCTAGTTAACCTACATAGTCCAAATGCACGCTAGTTAACCTACATAGTCCAAGTGCCGCTAGGTAACCTACATAGTGCAAGTGTCCCCTAGTTAACCTACATAGTCCAAGTGCCCGGTAGTTAACATAGATAGTCCAAGTGTCCACTAGTTAACATATATGGCCAAGTGCCCGCTAGGGAACGTACATAGTCCAAGTGCCCGCTAGGTAACCAAGATAGACCAAGGGCCCGCTGGTTAACCTACATAATCCAAGTGCCCAGTATTTAACTGACATAGTCCAAGTGCCCGCTCTGGAACCTACATAGTCCAAGTGCCTGCTAGGGAACCTACATAGTTCAAGTGTCCGTAGGGAACATACAGAATCCAAGTGCCCACCAGGGAATCTACATAGGCCAAGGGCCCGCTAGTTAACCTAGATCGTCCAAGTGCACGCTAGTTAACCTACTTAGTCCAAGGGCCCGCCAGTTAACCTATATAGTCCAAGTGCCCGCTAGGGAACCTACATAGTCAAAGTGCCCGCTAGGGAACCTACATAGTCCAAGTCCCCGCTAGTTAACCTAGATAGTCCAAGTGCCCGCTAGTTAACCAGGATCATCAAAGTGCCCTCTAGTTAACTTACATAGTCCAAAGGCCTGCTAGTTAACCTACATAGAGCAAGGGTCCGCTAGTTAACCTTGATAGTCCAAGTGCCCGCTAGTTAACCTACATAGTCCAAGTTCCCGCTAGGTAACCTAGACAGTCCAAGTGACCATTAGGTTACCTACATAGTCCAAGTGCCCGTTAGTTAACCTACATAGTCCAAGTGCCCGCTAGGGAACGTATATAGTCCAGGTGCCTGCTAGGTATCCTAGATAGTCCAAGTGCCCGCTAGTTAACCTACATAGTCCAAGTGCATCCTAGGTAAACTACATAGTCCAAGTGCCCACTAGGTAACCTAGACTGTCCAATTACCCCCCAGTTAACCTAGACAGTCCAAGTACCCGATAGGGAAGCTACATAGTCCAAATGCTCGCTAGGGAACCTACATAGAGCAAGTGCCCGCTAGGTAACCTAGATAGTCCAATTGCCCATTAGCTAACCTAGATAGTCGAAGTGTCCGCTAGTTAACCTACATAGTCCAAGTGCCCGTTCGTTAACGTAGATAGGTCAAGTGCCTGCTAGGTAACCTAGACAGTCCAAGTGCCCGCTAGGTTACATACATAGTACAAGTGCAAGTTCATTAACCTAGATAGTCCAAGTGCCCGCTGGTAACCTACATAGTCCAAGGGCCCGCTAGGTAACCTTGATAGTCCAAGTGCCTTTTAGTTAACCTACGTAGTCCAAATGCCCGCTAGGTAACCTACATAGTCCAAGTGCCCACTAGGTAACCTAAATAATCCAAATGCCCGCTAGGGAAACTACATAGTCCAAGTGCCCGTTAGTTAACCTAGATAGTCCAAATGCCCACTAAGGGACGTACATAATCCAAGTGCCCGCTAGGTAACCTAGATAGTCCAAGTGCCCGTTCGTTAACCTAGATACTCCAAGTGCCTGCTAGTAAACCTACATAATCCATGGGCCAGCTAGTTAACCTATATAGTGCAAGTGTCTGCTAGTTAACCTAGATCGTCCAAGTGCCCGCTACGCAACCTACATAGTCCAAGTGCCCGTTCGTTAACCTTGAAGTCCAAGTGCCCGCCAGGTAACCTAGACAGTCCAAGTGCCCGCTAGGTTACCTGCATATTCCAAGTGCCCGTTCGTTAACCTATATAGTCGAAGTGCCTGCTAGGTAACCTAGATAGTCCAAGGGCCCGCTAGTTAACCTACGTAGTCCAAGGGCTCACTTGTTAACTTTGATAGTCCAAGTGCCCGCTAGTTAACCTAGATTGTCCAAGTGCCCGCTAGTTAACCTAGATTGTCCAAGTGCCCGCTAGGGATCCTTCATAATCCAAGTGCCTGCTAGGTAACCTAGAGAGTCCAAGTGCTCGCTAGTTAACCTAGATAGTCCTAGTGCCCGTTAGTTAACCTAGATAGTCCAATTGCCCACTAGGGGACGTACATAGTCCAAGTGCCTGCTAGGTAACCTAGATAGTCCAAGAGCGCGCTAGGGTATGTACATAGTCCAAGTGCCTGCTAGGAAACCTAGATAGTCCAAGTGCCCGCTATTTAACCTACATAGTCAAATTGCCCGCTAGTAAACTTAAGTAGTACAAATGTCTGATAGGGATCCTACATAGTCCAAGTGCCCGCTAGGTAACCTACATAGTCCAAGTGCCCATTCGTTAACCTAGATAGTCAAAGTGCCCGCTAGGTAACCTAGACTGTCCAAGTGCCCGCTAGGTTACCTAAATAGTTCAAGTGCCCGTTCGTTAACCTACATAGTCCAAGTGCCCGCTAGGGAACCTACATAATCCAAGTGCCCGATAGGGAACCTACATAATCCAAGTGCCCGCTAGGGAACCTACACAGTCCATGTGCCCGCTAGGCAACCTACAGAGTCCAAGTGCCCGTTAGTTAACCTACATAGTCAAAGTGCCTGCTAGTTAACCAAGATAGTCCAAGTGCCCGCTAGGTAACCTACATAGTACATGGGCCCGCTAGTTGACCTAGATAGTCCAAGTTCCCGCTAGTTAACCTAGATAGTCAAAGTGTCCGCTAGTTAACCTAAGTAGTACAAATGTCTGATAGGCATTCTACATAGTCCAAGTGCCCGCTAGTTAAACTAGATCGTCCAAGTGCACGCTAGTTAACCTACATAGTACAAGGGCCCGCTAGTTGACCTAGATAGTCCAAGTTCCCGCTAGTTAACCTAGATAGTCCAAGTGCACGCTAGTTAACCTACATAGTCCAAGGGCCCGCTAGTTAACCTATATAGTCCAAGTGCCCGCTAGGGAACCTACATAGTAAAAGTGCCCGCTAGGGAACCTAAATAGTCCAAGTCCCCGCTAGTTAACCTAGATAGTCCAAGTGCCCGCTAGTTAACCTAGATATTCCAAGTGCCCGCTAGTTAATCAGGATCATCAAAGTGCCCTCTAGTTAACTTACATAGTCCAAAGGCCTGCTAGTTAACCTACATAGAGCAAGGACCCCCTAGTTAACCTTGATAGTCCAAGTGCCCGCTAGTTAACCTACATAGTCCAAGTTCATGCTAGGTAACCAAGACAGTCCAAGTGACCATTAGGTTACCTACATAGTCCAAGTGCCCGTTCGTTAACCTACATAGTCCAAGTGCCCGCTAGGTAACGTAGATAGCCCAAGTGCCCGCTAGGGAACGTACATAGTCCAGGTGCCCGCTAGGTAACCTAGATAGTCCAAGTGCCCGCTAGTTAACCTACATAGTCCAAGTGCATCCTAGGTAAACTACATAGTCCAAGTGCCCACTAGGTAACCTAGACTGTCCAATTACCCCCTTGTTAACCTAGAGAGTCCAAGTACCCGATAGGGAAGCTAAATATCCAAGTGCTCGCTAGGCAACCTACATAATCCAAGTGCTCGCTAGGCAACCTACATAGTCGAAGTGCCCGCTAGGTAACCTAGATAGTCCAATTGCCCATTAGCTAACCTAGATAGTCGAAGAGTCCGCTAGTTAACCTACATAGTCCAAGTGCCCGTTCGTTAACGTAGATAGGCCAAGTGCCTGCTAGGTAACCTAGACAGTCCAAGTGCCCGCTAGGTTACCTACATAGTCCAGGTGCACGTTCATTAACCTAGATAGTCCAAGTGCCCGCTGGTAACCTACATAGTCCAAGGGCCCGCTAGGTAACCTTGATAGTCCAAGTGCCTTCTAGTTAACCTACATAGTCCAAGTGCCCACTAGGTAACCTACATAGTCCAAGTGCCCACTAGGTAACCTAAATAATCCAAATGGCCGCTAGGGAAACTATATAGTCCAAGTGCCCGCTAGTTAACCTAGATAGTCCAAGTGCCCGCTAAGCAACCTACATAGTCCAAGTGCCCGTTCGTTAACCTAGAAGTCCAGGTGCCCGCTAGGTAACCTAGACAGTCCAAGTGCCCGCTAGGTTACCTGTATATTCCAAGTGCCCGTTCGTTAACTTAGATAGTCCAAGTGCCCACTAGGTAACCTGTATAGTCCAAGTGCCTGCTAGGTAACCTAGATAGTCCAAGGGCCCTCGAGTTAACCTAAATAGTCCATGGGCTCACTTGTTAACTTTGATAGTCCAAGTGCCCGCTAGTTAACCTAGATTGTCCAAGTGCCCGCTAGTTAACCTAGATTGTCCAAGTGCCCGCTAGGGATCCTTCATAATCCAAGTGCCTTCTAGGTAACCTAGATAGTCCAAGTGCTCGCTAGTTAACCTAGATAGTCCTAGTGCCCGTTAGTTAACCTAGATAGTCCAATTGCCCACTAGGGGACGTACATAGTCCATGTGCCTGCTAGGAAACTTAGATAGTCCAAGTGCCCGCTATTTAACCTACATAGTCAAATTTCCCGCTAGTTAACCTAAGTAGTACCAATGTCTGATAGGGATCCTACATAGTCCAAGTGCCCGCTAGGTTACCTAGACAGTCCTAGTGCCCGCTAGTTAACCTACATAGTCCAAGTGCCCGATAGGGAACCTACATAATCCAAGTGCCCGATAGGGAACTTACATAATCCAAGTGCCCGCTAGGGAACCTACACAGTCCATGTGCCCGCTAGGCAACCTACATAGTCCAAGTGCCCGTTAGTTAACCTAGATAGTCAAAGTGCCTGCTAGTTAACCTAGATAGTCCAAGTGCCCGCTAGGTAACCTACATAGTCCAAGTTCCCGCTTGGTAAACTTAATAGTCCAAATGCCCGCTAGGGAAACTACATAGTCCAAGTGCCCGCTAGTTAACCTAGATACTCCAAGTGCCTGCTAGTAAACCTACATAATCCATGGGCCAGCTAGTTAACCTACATAGTGCAAGGGCCCGCTACTTAACCTAGATCGTGCAATTGTCCGCTAGTTAACCTACATAGTCCACGTGTCCGCTAGGTAACCTAGATAGTCCAAGTGCCCGCTAGGGATCCTTCATAATCCAAGTGTCTGCTAGGTAACCTAGATAGTCCAAGTGCCCGATAGTTAACCTAGATAGTCCTAGTTCCCTTTAGTAAACCTAGATAGTCCAAGTGCCCGCTAGTTAACCTAGATAGTCCTAGTTCCCATTAGTTAACCTAGATAGTCCAAGTGCCCACTAGGGGACGTACAAAGTCCAAGTGGCCGCTAGTTAACCTACATAGTCCAAGGTCCACTAGTTAGCCTAGATAGTCCAAGTGCCCGCTAGTTAACCTACATAGTACAAGGGCCCGCTAGTTGACCTAGATAGTCCAAGTTCCCGCTAGTTAACCTAGATAGTTAAAGTGCCCGCTAGTTAACCTAAGTAGTACAAATGCCTGATAGGCATCCTACATAGTCCAAGTGCCCGCTAGTTAACCTACATAATCCAAGTCCCCGCTAGGTAACCTAGACAGTCCAAGTGACCATTATGTTACCTACATAGTACAAGTGCCCGCTGGGTAACCTAGATAGTCCAAGTGCCCGCTAGTTAACCTACATAGTCCACGTGCCTGCTAGGAAAACTACATAGTCCAAATGCCCACTAGGTAACCTAGACAGCCCAATTGCCCGCTAGTTAACCTAGACAGTCCAAGTACCCGATAGGGAACCTACATAGTCCAAGTGCCCGCTGGGAACCTACATAGTCCAATTGCTCGCTAGGGAACCTACATAGTCCAAGTGCCCGTTAGTAAACCTAGATAGTCCAAATGCCCGTTAGCTAACCTAGATAGTCGACGTGTCCGCTAGTTAACCTACATAGTCCAAGTGCCCGTTAATTAATATAGATAGGCCAAGTGCCCGCTAGGGAAGGTACATAGTCCATGTGCCCGCTAGGTAACCTAGAGAGTGCAAGTGCCCGCTAGTTAACCTACATAGTCCAAGTGCCTGCTAGGTAACCTAGATAGTCCAAATTCCCGTTAGCTAACCTAGATAGTCGAAGTGTCCGCTAGTTAACCTACATAGTCCAAGTGCCCGTTAATTAATATAGATAGGCCAAGTGCCCGCTAGGTAACCTAGACAGTCCAAGTGTCTGCTAGGTTACCTACATAGTCCAAGTGCACGTTCGTTAACCTAGAAAGTCCAAGTGCCCGCTGGTAACCTACATTGTCCAAGGGCCCGCTAGGTAACCTTGATAATCCAAGTGCTTTCTAGTTAACCTACATAGTCCAAGTGCCCGCTAGGTAACCTACATAGTCCAAGTGCCCACTAGGTAACCTATATAATCCAAATGCCCGCTAGGGAAACTACATAGTCCAAGTGCCCGTTAGTTAACCTAGATAGTCCAAATGCCCACTAGGGGACGTACATAGTCCAAGTGCCCGATAGGTAACCTAGATAGTCCAAGTGCCCGTTCGTTAACCTAGATACTCCAAGTGCCTGCTAGTAAACCTACATAATCCATGGGCCAGCTAGTTAACCTATATAGTGCAAGTGTCTGCAAGTTAACCTAGATCGTCCAAGTGCCCGCTAGTTAACCTAAGTAGTCCAAATGTCCGATAGGGATCCTACATAGTCCAGATGCCCGCTAGGTACCCTGCATAGTCCAAGTGCCCGTTCGTTAACCTAGATAGTCAAAGTGCCCGCTAGGTAACCTAGACAGTCCAAATGCCCGCTAGGTTACCTACATAGTCCAAGTGCCCGTTCATTAACCTAGATAGTCCAAGTGCCTGCTAGGTTACCTAGACAGTCCAAGTGCCCGCTAGTTAACCTACATAGTCCAAGTGCCCGATAGGGAACCTACATAGTCCAAGTGCCCGCTAGGCAACCTACATAGTCCAAGTGCCAGTTAGTTAACCTAGATAGTCCAAGTGCCCACTAGGGGAGGTACATAGTCCAAGTGCCCGCTAGGTAACCTACATAGTCCAAGTTCCCGATGGTAACCTAAATAGTCCAAATGCCCGCTAGGGAAACTACATAGTCCAAGTGCCTGCTAGTTAACCTAGATAGTCCAAGTGCCTGTTAGTAAACCTACATAATCCATGGGCCCGCTAGTTAACCTACATAGTACAAGTGCCCGCTAGGGAAGGTACATAGTCCATGTGCCCGCTAGGTAACCTAGAGAGTGCAAGTGCCCGCTAGTTAACCTACATAGTCCAAGTGCCTGCTAGGTAACCTAGATAGTCCAAGGGTCTGCTAGTTAACCTACATAGTCCAAGTGCCCGCTAGGTAACCTACATAGTGCAAGTGTCCGCTAGTTAACCTACATAGTCAAACTGCCCGCTAGTTAACCTAGATAGTCCAAGTGCCCGCTAGGTAACCTACATAGTACAAGTGTCCGCTAGTTAACCTAGATCGTCCAATTGTCCGCTAGTTAACCTACATAGTCAAATTGCCCGCTAGGTAACCTAGACAGTCCAAGTGCCCGCTAGTTAACCTACATAGTCCAAGTGCCCGATAGGGAACCTACATAATCCAAGGGCCCGCTAGGCAACCTACATAGTCCAAGTGCCCGTTAGTTAACCTAGATAGTCAAAGTGCCTGCTAGGTAACCTAGATAGTCCAAGTGCCCACTAGGGGACGTACATAGTCCACGTGCCCGCTAGGTAACCTACATAGTCCAAGTTCCCGATGGTAACCTAAATAGTCCAAATGCCCGCTAGGGAAACTACATAGTCCAAGTGCCTGCTAGTTAACCTAGATAGTCCAAGTGCCTGTTAGTAAACCTACATAATCCATGTGCCCGCTAGTTAACCTACATAGTACAAGTGCCCGCTAGGGAAGGTACATAGTCCATGTGCCCGCTAGGTAACCTAGAGAGTGCAAGTGCCCGCTAGTTAACCTACATAGTCCAAGTGCCTGCTAGGTAACCTAGATAGTCCAAGGGTCTGCTAGTTAACCTACATAGTCCAAGTGCCCGCTAGGTAACCTACATAGTGCAAGTGTCCGCTAGTTAACCTAGATAGTACAAGTGCCCGCTAGTTAACCTAGATAGTCCAAGTGCCCGCTAGGTAACCTACATATTACAAGTGTCCGCTAGTTAACCTAGATCGTCCAATTGTCTGCTCGCTAACCTACATAGTCCAATTGCCCGCTAGGTAACCTAGACAGTCCAAGTGGCCGCTAGTTAACCTACATAGTCCAAGTGCCTGATAGGGAACCTACATAATCCAAGGGCCCGCTAGGCAACCTACATAGTCCAAGTGCCCGTTAGTTAACCTAGATAGTCAAAGTGCCTGCTAGGTAACCTAGATCGTCCAAGGGCCCCCTAGTTAGCCTACATCGTCCAAGTGCCCGCTAGGTAACCTAGATAGTCCAAGTGCCCGTTCGGTAACCTGATAGTCCAAGTGCCCTTTAGGGAACCTAGATAGTCCAAGGGCCCGCTAGAAAACCTACATAGTCCATGGGCCCGCTAGTTAACCTACATAGTGCAAGTGTCCGCTAGTTAACCTACATATTCCAAGTGCCCCCTAGTTAACCTACATAATCTAAGTTCACGTTAGCTAACCTAGGTAGTCCAAGGGCCCGCTAGTTGACCTACATAGTCCAGGTGCCAGCTAGGTAACCTACATAGTACAAGTGCCCCCGACTAACCTAGATAGTCCAAGTGGCGGCTAGGTAACCTACATAGTCCAATTGCCCATTCGTTAACCTAGATAATCCAAGTGCCCGCTAGGTAACCTAGACAGTCCAAGTGCCCGCTAGTTAACCTACATAATCCAAGTGCCCGCTAGGGAACCTACATAGTCCAAGTGCCCACTAGGCAACCTACATAGTCCTAGTGCCCGATAGGGAAACTAGATAGTCCAAGTGTCCTCTAGTTACCCTACATAGTCCAAGTGCCCGTTAGTTAACCTAGATAGTCAAAGTGCCTGCTAGGTAACCTAGATAGTCCAAGTGCCCGCTAGGTAACCTACATAGTCCAAGTTCCCGCTTGGTAACTTAAATAGTCCAAATGCCCGCTAGGGAAACAACATAGTCCAAGTACCCGCTAGTTAACCTAGATAGTCCAAGTGCCTGCTAGTAAACCTACATAATCCATGGGCCCGCAAGTTAACCTACATAGTGCAAGGGCCCGCTAGTTAACCTAGATAGTACAAGTACCCGGTAGTGATCCTTCATAATCCAAGTGCCTGCTAGGTAACCTAGATAGTCCAAGTGCCCGCTAGTTAACCTAGATAGTCCTCGTGCCCGTTAGTTAACCTAGATAGTCCAAGTGCCCACTAGGGGACGTACATAGTCCAAGTGCCCGCTAGGTAACCTAGATAATCCAAGTGCGTGCTAGGGTATGTACATAGTCCAAGTGCCTGCTAGGTAACCTAGATAGTCCAAGTTCCCGCTAGTTAACCTACATAGTCCACCGGACCGCTAGTTAACCTACATAGTCGAAGGTCTGCTAGTTAACCTAGATAGTCAAAGTGCCCGCTATATAACCTAGACAGCCCAAGTGCCCGCTAGGTTACCTACATTTTCCAAGTGCCCGTTCGTTAACCTAGATAGTCCAAGTGTCCGCTAGGTAACCTAGATAGTGAAAGTGCCCGTTAGGTAACCTAGATAGTTCAAGTGCCTGCTAGGTAACCTACATTGTCCAAGTTCCCCCTAGGTATCCTAGATAGTCCAAGTGCCCGTTACCTAACCTAGATAGTCCAAGTGCCCCCTAGGCAACATACATAGTCCAAGTGCCCGTTAGTTAAACTAGAAGTCCAAGTGCCCGCTAGGGAACCTATATAATCCAAGTGCTATCTAGGTAACCTAGATAGTCCAAGTGCCCGCTAGTTAACCTACATAGTCCAAGGGCTCGCTTGTTAACTTTGATAGTCCAAGTGCCAGTTAGTTAACCTAGATCGTCCAAGTGCCCGCTAGTTAACATAGATCGTCCAAGTGTCCTCTAGTTAACCTACATTGTCCAAGTGCCCGCTAGGTAACCTATATACTGCAAGTGTCTCCTAGGTAACCTACATAGTCCAAGTGCCCGCTAGTTAACATAGATAGTCCAAGTGCCCGCTAGGGAAGGTACATAGTCCAAGTACCCGCTAGGTAACCTAGAGAGTGCAAGTGCCTGCTAGTTAACCTACATAGTCCAAATGCCTGCTAGGTAACCTAGATAGTCCAAGGGCCTGCTAGTTAACCTATATAGTCCAAGTGCCCGCTACGTAACCTACATAGTGCAAGTGTCCGCTAGTTAACCTACATTGTCAAAGTGCCCGCTAGTTAACCTAGATAGTCCAATTGCCCGCTAGGTAGCCCACATAGTGCAAGTGTCCGCTAGTTAACCTAGATCGTCCAATTGTCCGCTAGTTAACCTACATAGTCCAAGTGCCCGCTAGGTAACCTAGATAGTGCAAGTGCCAGTTCGATAACCTAGATAGTCCAAGTGCCCTTTAGGGAACCTAGATAGTCCAAGTGCCCGCTAGGGAACCTACATAGTCCAATTGCTCGCTCTGGAACATACATAGTCCATGTTCCCGTTAGTAAACCTAGATAATCCAAGTGCCCGCTAGTTAACCTTGATAGTCCAAGTGCCCGCTAGGTAACCTACATAGTCCAAGTGCCCGCTAGGTAACCTATATAGTCCAAATGCCCGCTAGGGAACCTACATAGTCCAAGCGCGCGCTAGTTAACCTAGATAGTCCAAGTGCCCGCTAGTTAACCTACATAGTCCAAGTTCCCGCTAGGTAACCTAGACTGTCCAAGTGACCACTAGGTTACCTACATAGTCCAAGTGCCCGCTAGGTAACGTAGATAGCCCAAGTGCCCGCTAGGGAACGTACATAGTCCTGGTGCCTGCTAGGTAAACTACATAGTCCAAGTGCCCGTTCATTAACCTACATAGTCCAAGTACCCGTTCGTTAACCTACATAGCCCAAGTGCCCGCTGGGGAACATACATAGTCCAATGCCCACTATGTAACCTAGACAGTCTAATTGGCCGCTAGTTAACCTAGACAGTCCAAGTACCCGATAGGGAACCTACATAGTCTAAGTGCCCGCTAGGGAACCTACGTAGTCCAAGTGCTCGCTAGGCAACCTACATAGTCCAAGTGCCCGTGAGTTAACCTAGATAGTCAAAGTGCCTGCTAGGTAACCTAAATAGTCCAAGTGCCCGCTAGGGAACCTCCATAGTCCAAGTCCCCGCTAGGTAACCTAGATAGTCCAATTGCCCGTTAGATAACCTAATTAGTCGAAGTGTCCGCTAGTTAACCTACATAGTCCAAGTGCCCACTAGGTATCCTAGATAATCCAAATGTCCGCTAGGTAACCTAGACAGTCCAAGTGCCCGCTAGGTTACCTACATAGTCCAAGTGCACGTTCGTTAACCTAGATAGTCCAAGTGCCCGCTGGTAACCTACATAGTCCAAGAGCCCGCTGGGTAACCTTGATAGTCCAAGTGCCTTCTAGTTAACCTACGTAGTCCAAGTGCCCGCTAGATAACCTACATAGTCCAAGTGCCCACTAGGTAACCTAAATAATTCAAATGCCCGCTAGGGAAACTACATAGTCCAAGTGCCCGTTAGTTAACCTAGATAGTCCAAGTGCCCGCTAGTAAACCTAGATAGTCCAAGGGCCTGCTACTTAACCTAGGTAGTCCAAGTGCCTGCTAGTTAACCTAAATCGTCCAAGTGTCCGCTAGGTAACCTAGATAGTCCAAGTGCCTGATAACTAACCTACATAGTCCAAGTGTCCGTTCGTTAACCTCGATAGTCCAAGTGCCCATTGGGTAACCTACATAGTCCAAGTGTCCGCGTGGTAACCTGGATAGTCCAAGTGCCCGCTAGTTAACCTACATAGTCCAAGTGTCTTCTAGGGAGCCTACATAGTCCACGTGACCGCTAGGGAACCTACATAGTCCAAGTGCCCGTTAGGGAAACTACATCGTCCAAGTGCCCGCTAGGTAACCTACAGAGTCCAAATGCCCGCAAGGAAACCTACATAGTCTAAATGCCCGCTAGGCAACCTACATAATTCAAGTGCCCGCTCTGGAACATACAAAGTCCAAGTGCCCGTTAGCTAACCTAGATAGTCCAAGGGCCCGATAGTTGACCTACATAGTCCAAGTGCCAGCTAGGTAACCTAGATAGTACAAGTGCCCGCTAGGGAACCTAGATAATCCAAGTGCCTGTTAGCTAACCTAGATAGTCCAAGTGGCGGCTAGGTAACCTACATAGTCCAAGTGCCCGTTCGTTAACCTAGATAATCCAAGTGTCCGCTAGGTAACCTAGACAGGCCAAGTGACCACTAGGTTTCCTACATAGTCCAAGTGCCCGTTCGTTAACCTACATAGTCCAAGTGCCCGCTAGGGAACGTAGATAGCCTAAGTGCCCGCTAGGGAACGTACATACTCCAAGTGCCCACTAGGTAACCTAGACAGTCCAATTGCCCGCTAGTTAACGTAGACAGTCCAAGTACACGATAGGGAACCTACATAGTCCAATTGCCCGCTAGGGAACCTACATAGTCCAAGTGCTCGCTAGGCAACCTACATCGTCCAAGTGCCCGTTAGTTAACCTAGATAGTTAAAGTGCCTGCTAGGTAACCTAAATAGTCCAAGTGCCCGCTAGGGAACCTCCATAGTCCAAGTGCCCGTTAGGTAACCTAGATAGTCCAATTGCCCGTTAGATAACATAGATAGTCGAAGTGTCCTATAGTTAACCTACATAGTCCAAGTGCCCGTTCGTTAACCTAGATAGTACAAGTGTCCGGTAGGTAACCTAGACAGTCCAAGTGCCTGCTAGGTTACCTACATATTCCAAGTGCACGTTCGTTAACCTAGATAGTCCAAGTGCCCGCTGGTAACCTACATAGTCCAAGGGCCCGCTAGGTAACCTTGATAGTCCAAGTGCCTTCTAGTTAACCTACGTAGTCCAAGTGCCCGCTAGGTAACCTACATAGTCCAAGTGCCCACTAGGTAACCTAAATAATCCAAATGCCCGCTAGGAAAACTACATAGTCCTAGTGCCCATTTGGTCACCTACATAGTCCAAGTGCCTGCCTGGTAACCTGGATAGTCCAAGTGCCTGCTAGTTAACCTACATAGTCCAAGTGACTTCTACGGAGCCTACATAGTCCACGTGACCGCTAGGGAACCTACATAGTCCAAGTACCCGTTAGGGAAACTACATAGTCCAAGTGCCCACTAGGTAACCTACAGAGTCCAAATCCCCGCAAGGAAACCTACATAGTCTAAATGCCCGCTAGGCAACCTACATAATCCAAGAGCCCGCTCTGGAACATACAAAGTCCAAGTGCCCGTTAGCTAACCTAGATAGTCCAAGGGCCCAATAGTTGACCTACATAGTCCAAGTGCCAGCTAGGTAACCTAGATAGTACAAGTGCCCGCTAGGGAACCTAGATAATCCAAGTGCCTGTTAGCTAACCTAGATAGTCCAAGTGGCGGCTAGGTAACATACATAGTCCAAGTGCCCGTTCTTTAACCTAGATAATCCACGTGCCCTCAAGGTAACCTAGACAGTCCAACTGCCCTCTAGGTAAC
Organism: Tenrec ecaudatus; assembly: GCF_050624435.1. Classification (NCBI taxonomy): domain Eukaryota; kingdom Metazoa; phylum Chordata; class Mammalia; order Afrosoricida; family Tenrecidae; genus Tenrec; species Tenrec ecaudatus. Next base: position 66,866,937 of record NC_134548.1, on the reverse strand, counting down.
CTACATAGTCCAAATGCCCGCTAGTTAACCTACATGGTCCAAGTGTCCTGTAGGTAACCTAGATAGTCCAAGTGCCCGCTATTTAACCTACATAGTCCAAGTGCCCGCTAGGTAACCTAGATAGTGAAAGTGCCCGTTAAATAACCTAGATAATCCAAGTGCCTGCGAGGTAACCTACATTGTCCACGTTCCCGCTAGGTGACCTAGATAGTCCAAGTGCCCGTTACCTAACCTAGGTAGTCCAAGTGCCCGCTAGGCTACACACATAGTCCAAGTGCCCGTTCGTCAACCTAGATGTCCAAGTGCCCGCTATGTAACCTAGACAGTCCAAGTGCCCATTCGTTAACCTAGATAGTCCAAGTGCCCGCTAGGGAACCTATATATTCCAAGTGCTATCTAGGTAACCTAGATAGTCCAAGGGCCCACTAGTTAACCTACATAGTCCAAGGGCTCGATTGTTAACTTTGGTAATCCAAGTGCCCGTTAGTAAACCTAGATCGTCCAAGGGCCCCCTAGTTAACCTAGATCGTCCAAGTGTCCTCTAGTTAACCTACATAGTCCAAGTGCCCGCTAGGTAACCTACATAGTGCAAGTGTCTGCTAGGTAACCTACATAGTCCAAGTGCCGCTAGTTAACGTAGATAGTCCAAGTGCCCGCTAGGGAAGGTACATAGTCCAAGTGCCCCCTAGGTAACCTAGAGAGTGCAAGTGCCCGCTAGTTAACCTACATAGTCCAAGTGCCTGCTAGGTAAACTAGATAGTCAAAGTGCCCGCTAGGTAACCTAGATAGTCCAAGTGCCTGCTAGGTAACCTACACAGTGCAAGTGTCCGCTAGTTAACCTAGATCGTCCAATTGTCCGCTAGTTAACCTACATAGTCCAAGTGCCCGCTAGGTAACCTAAATAGTCCAAGTGCCCGTTCGGTAACCTAGATAGTCCAAGTGCCCTTTAGGGAACCTAGATAGTCCAAGTGCCCGCTAGGGAACCTAGATAGTCCAAGTGCCCGCTAGGGAACCTACGTAGTCCAATTGCCCGCTCTGGAACATACATTGTCCAAGTGCCCGTTAGTTAAACTAGATAGTCCAAGTGCCCGCTAGGTAACCTACATAGTCCAAGTGCCCTCTAAATAACCTATATAGTCCAAATGTCCGCTAGGGAACCTACATAGTCCAAGCGCGCGCTAGTTAACCTAGATAGTCCAAGTGCCCGCTAGTTAACCAGGATCATCAAAGTGCCCTCTAGTTAACTTACATAGTCCAAAGGCCTGCTAGTTAACCTAGATAGTCCAAGTGCCCGCTAGTTAACCTACATAGTCAAACTTCCCGCTAGGTAACCTAGACAGTCCAAGTGACCACTAGGTTACCTACATAGTCCAAGTGCCCGTTCGTTAACCTACATAGTCCAAGTGCCCGCTAGGTAACGTAGATAGCCCAAGTGCCCGCTAGGGAAGGTACATAGTCCAAGTGCCCGTAGGTAACCTAGATAGTCCAAGTGCCCGCTAATTAACCTACATAGTCCAAGTACCTGCTAGGTAAACTACATAATCCAAGTGCCCGTTCATTAACCTACATAGTCCAAGTGCCCGTTCGTTAACCTACATAGTCCAAGTGCCCGCTAGGTAACGTAGATAGCCCAAGTGCCCGCTAGGGAACGTACATACTCCAAGTGCCCACTAGGTAACCTAGACAGTCCAATTGCCTGCTAGTTAACCTAGACAGTCCAAGTACCCGATAGGGAACCTACATAGTCCAATTGCCCGCTAGGGAACCTACATAGTCCAAGTGCTCGCTAGGCAACCTACATAGTCCAAGTGCCCGTTAGTTAACCTAGATAGTCAAAGTGCCTGCTAGGTAACCTAAATAGTCCAAGTGCCCGCTAGGGAACCTCCATATTCCAAGTGCCCGCTAGGTAACCTAGATAGTCCAATTGCCCGTTAGATAACCTAGATAGTCGAAGTGTCCTCTAGTTAAGCTACATAGTCCAAGTGCCCCTTCGTTAACCTAGATAGTCCAAGTGCCCGGTAGGTAACCTAGACAGTCCAAGTGCCCGCTAGGTTACCTACATAGTCCAAGTGCACGTTCGTTAACCTTGATAGTCCAAGTGCCCGCTGGTAACCTACATAGTCCAAGGGCCCACTAGGTAACCTTGATAGTCCAAGTGCCTTCTAGTTAACCTACGTAGTCCAAGTGCCCGCTAGGTAACCTACATAGTCCAAGTGCCCACTAGGTAACCTAAATAATCCAAATGCCCGCTAGGGAAACTACATAGTCCAAGTGCCCATTGGGTAACCTACATAGTCCAAGTGCCCTCCTGGTAACCTGGATAGTCCAAGCGCCCGCTAGTTAACCTACATAGTCCAAGTGCCCCTTCGTTAACCTAGATAGTCCAAGTGCCCGGTAGGTAACCTAGACAGTCCAAGTGCCCGCTAGGTTACCTACATAGTCCAAGTGCACGTTCGTTAACCTTGATAGTCCAAGTGCCCGCTGGTAACCTACATAGTCCAAGGGCCCACTAGGTAACCTTGATAGTCCAAGTGCCTTCTAGTTAACCTACGTAGTCCAAGTGCCCGCTAGGTAACCTACATAGTCCAAGTGCCCACTAGGTAACCTAAATAATCCAAATGCCCGCTAGGGAAACTACATAGTCCAAGTGCCCATTGGGTAACCTACATAGTCCAAGTGCCCTCCTGGTAACCTGGATAGTCCAAGCTCCCGCTAGTTAACCTACATAGTCCAAGTGCCTTCTAGGGAGCCTACATAGTCCACGTGACCGCTAGGGAACCTACATAGTCCAAGTGCCCGTTAGGGAACCTACATAGTTCAAGTGCCCGCTAGGTAACCTACAGAGTCCAAATGCCCGCAAGGAAACCTACATAGTCTAAATGCCCGCTAGGCAACCTAAATAATCCAAGTGTCCGCTCTGGTAGATACATAGTCCAAGAGCCCGTTAGCTAACCTAGATAGTCCAAGGGCTCGCTAGTTGACCTACATATTCCAAGTGCCAGCCAGGTAACCTAGATAGTACAAGTGCCCGCTAGGGAACCTAGATAGTCCAAGTGCCTTTTAGCTAACCTAGAAAGTCTAAGTGGAGGCTAGGTAACCTACATAGTCCAAGTGCCCGTTCGTTAACCTAGATAATCCAAGTGCCCGCTAGGTAACCTAGACAGTCCAAGTGCCCGCTAGGTAACCTACATAGTACAAATGCCCGCTAGATAACCTACATAGTCCAAGTACCCGTTAAGTAACCTAGATAGTCCAAATGCCCGCTAGGGAACCCACATAGTCCGAGTGCCCGCTAGGGAACTTACATAGTCCAAGGGCCGCTAGGGAACCTACATAGTCCGAGTGCTCGTTAGTTAACCTAGATAGTCCAAGTGCCCGCTAGGTAACCTAGATAGTCCAACAGCCCGGTAGGTAACCTACATACTCCAAGTACCCGCTAGGTAACGTAGATAGTTCAAGTGCCAACTAGGTAACCTACAAAGTCTAAGTGCCCGCTAAGGAATCTATATAGTCCAAATGCCCGCTAGGTTGCCTACATAATCTAAATGCCCGCTAGGTAACCTAGATAGTCCAAGGGCTTGCTAGGTAACCTACATAGTCCTAGTGCCCCCTAGTTAACCTACATTCTCCAAGTGCCCCATAGGGAACCTACATAGTCCAAGTGCCCGCTAGGTAACCTACATAGTCCAAATGCCCTCTAGTTAACCCACATAGTCCAAGTGCCCGCAAGGGAACTTACATAGTCCAAGGGCCCGCTAGGGATCCTACATAGTCCAAGTGCCTGTTAGTTAACCTAGATAGTCCAAGTGCCCGCTCTGTAACCTAGATAGTCCAACAGCCCGCTAGGTAACCAACATACTCCAAGAACCCGATAGGCAACGTAGATAGTTCAAGTGCCAGCTTGGTAACCTAGATAGTCCAAGTGCCCGCTAGGTAACCTACAAAGTCTAAGTGCCTGCTAGGTTATCTATATAGTCCAAATGCCCGCTAGGGAACCTACGTAGTCCAAGTGCCCGCTAGGTAACCTAGATAGTCCAAGTGGCCTCTAGTTAACCTAGATCGTCCAAGTGCCCGCTAGTTAACCTACAGAGTCCAAGGGCCCGTTTGTTAACCTACATAGTCCAAGGTCCGCTAGTTAACCTAGATTGTCCAACTGCTCGCTAGTTAGCCTACATAGTACAAGGGCCCGCTAGTTGACCTAGATAGTCCAAGTGCCCGCTAGGTAACCTAAGTAGTCCAAATGTCAGATAGGGATCCTACATACTCCAAGTGCCCGCTAGGTAATCCTACATAGTCCAAGTGCCCGCTAGGTAACCTAGACTGTACAAGTGCCCACTAGGTTACCTACATAGTCCACGTGACCGTCCGTTAACCTAGATAGTCCAAGTGCCCCCTAGGAAACCTACATAGTCCAAGGGCCCGCTAGGTAACCTAGATAGTCCAAGTGCCCGCTAGGTAACCTAGAGTCCAAGTGCTCGCTAGTTAACCTACAAAGTCCAAGTGCCCGCTATGTAACCTAGATAGTCAAAGTGCCCGTTAGGTAACCTAGATAGTCCAAGTGCCCGTTAGGCAACCTACATGGTCCAAGAGCCCATTCGTTGACCTAGAAGTCCAAGTGCCCGCTAGGTAACCTAGACAGTCCAAATGCCCGCTAGTTAACGTACATAGTCCAAGTGCCCGTTAGGTGACGTAGATAGTCCAAATGCCCGCTAGGGAACTCACATAGTCTAAGTGCCCGCTAGGGAACTTACATAGTCCAAGGGCCGCTAGGGAACCTACATAGTCCAAGTGGCCGTTAGTTAACCTAGATAGTCCAAGTGCCCGCTAGGTAACCTAGATAGTCCAACAGCCCGGTAGGTAACCTACATACTCCAAGTACCCGCTAGGTAACGTAGATAGTTCAATTGCCAGCTAGGTAACCTAGATAGTCCAAGTGCCCGCTAGGTAACCTACAAAGTCTAAGTGCCCGCTAAGGAATCTATATAGTCCAAATGCCCGCTAGGGAGCCTACATAATCCAAATGCCCGCTAGGTAACCTAGATAGTCCAAGGGCCCGCTAGGTAACCTACATAGTCTTAGTGCCCCCTAGTTAACCTACATTCTCCAAGTGCCCGATAGGGAACCTACATAGTCCAAGTGCCCGCTAGGTAACCTACATAGTCCAAATGCCCTCTAGTTAACCCACATAGTCCAAGTGACCGCTAGGGAACTTACTTAGTCCAAGGGCCCGCTAGGGAACCTACATAGTCCAAGTGCCCATTAGTTAACCTAGATAGTCCATGTACCCGCTAGGTAACCTAGATAGTCCAACAGCCCGCTAGGTAACCAACATACTCCAAGAACATGCTAGGCAACGTAGATAGTTCAAGTGCCAGCTAGGTAACCTATATAGTCCAAGTGCCCGCTAAGTAAGCTACAAAGTCTAAGTGCCCGCTAGGTTATCTATATAGTCCAAATGCCCGCTGGGAACCTACATAGTCGAAGTGCCCACTAGGTAACCAAGATAGTCCAAGTGCCCGCTAGTTAACCTTCATAGTCCAAGGGTCCGCTAGTTAACCTACATAGTCCAAGGTCCGCTAGTTAACCTAGATAGTCCAAATGCCTGCTAGGGAACCCACATAGTCCAAGTACCTCCTAGGGAACTTACATAGTCCAAGGGCCGCTAGGGAACCTACATAGTCCAAGTGCCCGTTAGTTAACCTAGATAGTCCAAGTGCCCGCTAGGAAACCTACATAGTCCAAGGGCCCACTAGGTAACCTAGATAGGCCAAGTGCCCGCTATGTAACCTAGAGTCCAAGTGCTCGCTAGTTAACCTACATAGTCCAAGTGCCCGCTATGTAACCTAGATAATCAAAGTGCCCGTTAGGTAACCTAGATAGTCCAAGTGCCCGTTAGGCAACCTACATGGTCCAAGAGCCCGTTCGTTAACCTAGAAGTCCAAGTGCCCGCTAGGCAACCTAGACAGTCCAAGTGCCCGCTAGGTTGCCTGCATATTCCAAGTGCCCGTTCGTTAACCTAGATAGTCCAAGTGCCCACTAGGTAACCTATATAGTCCAAGTGCCCACTAGGTTACCTAGATAGTCCAAGGGCCCGCTAGTTAACCTACATAATCCATGGGCCCGTTAGTTAACCTACGTAGTACAAGGGCCCGCTAGCTAACCTAGATCGTGCAAGTGTCCGCTAGTTAACCTACATAGTCCAAGTGCCCGCTAGTTAACCTATATACCAAGTGCCCGCTACGTAACCTAGATAGTCCAAGGGCACGCTAGTTAACCTACATTGTACAAGTGCCCGCTAGGCAACCTAGATAGTCCAAGTGCCCGCTAAGGAACCTAGATAGTCCAAGTGCACGCTAGTTAACCTAGATAGTCCAAGTGTCCGCTTGTTAACCTAGATAGTCCAAGTGCCTGCTAGGTAACCTACATAGTGCAAGTGTCCGCTAGTTAACCTACATATTCCAAGTGCCCGATAGTTAACATAGATAGTACAAGTGCCCGCTAGGGAACGTACATAGTCCAAGTGCCCGCTAGGGAACCTAGATAGTCCAAATGCCCGCTAGGGAAACTACATAGTCCAAGTGCCCGCTAGTTAACCTAGATAGTCCAAGTGCCCGCTAGTAAACCTAGATAGTACAAGGGCCTGCTAGTTAACCTAGATAGTCCAAGTGCCCGCTAGTTAACCTAAATCGTCCAAGTGTCCGCTAGGTAACCTAGATAGTCCAAGTGCCTGATAGCTAACCTACATAGTCCAAGTGGCCGTTCGTTAACCTAGATAGTCCAAGTGCCCATTGGGTAACCTACATAGTCCAAGTGCCCGCTTGGTAACCTGGACAGTCCAAGTGCCCGCTAGTTAACCTACATAGTCCAAGTGCCTTCTAGGGAGCCTACATAGTCCACGTGACCGCTAGGGAACCTACATAGTCCAGTGCCTGTTAGGGAACCTACATAGTCCAAGTGCCCGCTAGGTAACCTACATAGTCAAAATGCCCGCAGGGAAACCTACATAGTCCAAATGTCCGCTAGGCAACCTACATAATCCAAGTGCCCGCTCTGTAACATACATAGTCCAAGTGCCCGTTAGCTAACCTAGATAGTCCAAGGGCCCTCTTGTTGACCTACATAGTCCAAATGCCAGCTAGGTAACCTAGATAGTACAAGTGCCCGCTAGGGAACCTAGATAGTCCAAGTGCTTTTTAGCTAACCTAGATAGTCCAAGTGGCGGCTCGGTTACCTACATAGTCCAAGTTCCCGTTCGTTAACCTAGATAATCCAAGTGCCCGTTAGGTAACCTAGACAGTCCAAGTGCCCGAAGTTACCCTACAGATTCCAAGTGCCCGTTAGTTAACCTAGAGGGTCAAAGTGCCTGCTAGGTAACCTAGGTAGTCCAAGTGCCCGCTAGGTAACCTACATAGTCCAAGTGCCCGCTAGGCAACCTAAATAGTCCAAATGCCCGCTAGGGAAACTACATAGTCCAAGTGCCCGCTAGTTAACCTAGATAGTCCAAGTGCCCCCTAGTAAACCTACATAATCCATGGGCCCGCTAGTTAACCTACATAGTGCAAGTGCCCGCTAGTTAACCAAGATCGTGCAAGTGGCCGCTAGTTAACCAAGATCGTGCAAGTGGCCGCTAGTTAACCTACATAGTCCAAATGCCAGCTAGGTAACCTAGATAGTCCAATTGCCCGCTAGGGATCCTTCATAATCCAAGTGTCCGCTAGGTAACCTAGAGAGTGCAAGTGCCCGCTAGTTAACCTACATAGTCCAAGTGCCCGCTAGTTAACCTAGATAGTCCAAGTGCCCGCTTGTAAACCCAGATAGTCCAAGGGTCTGCTAGTTAACCTAAATCGTCCAAGTGCCCGATAGTTAACCTAAATCGTCCAAGTGTCCGCTAGGTAACCTACGTAGTCCAAGTGCCTGCTAGGTAACCTAGATAGTCCAAGTGCCTGATAGCTAACCTACATAGTCCAAGTGTCCGTTCGTTAACCTAGATAGTCCAAGTGCCCATTGGGTAACCTACATAGTCCAAGTGCCCGCTTGGTAACCTGGTTAGTCCAAGTGCCCGTTAGTTAACCTATATAGTCCAAGTGCCTTCTAGGGAGCCTACATAGTCCACGTGACTGCTAGGGAACCTACATAGTCCAAGTGCCCGTTAGGGAACCTACATAGTCCAAGTGCCCGCTAGGTAACCTACATAGTCCAAATGCCCGCAAGGAAACCTACATAGACTAAACGTCCGCTAGGCAACCTACATAATCCAAGTGCCCACTCTGGAACATACATAGTCCAAGTGCCCGTTAGCTAACCTAGATAGTCCAAGGGCCCGCTAATTGACCTACATAGTCCAAGTGCCAGCTAGGTACCCTAGATAGTACAAGTGCCTATTAGCTAACCTAGATAGTCCAAGTGGTGGCTAGGTAACCTACATAGTCCAAATGCCCGTTCGTTAACCTAGATAATCCAAGTGCCCATTAGTTAACCTAGACAGTCCAAGTGCCCGCTAGTTACCCTACATAGTCCAAGTGCCCGTTAGATAACCTAGATAGTCAAAGTGCCCGCTAGATAACCTACATAGTCCAAGTGCCCGCTAGGTAACCTAAATAGTCCAAATGCCCGCTAGGGAAACTACATAGTCCAAGTGCCCGCTAGTTAACCTAGATAATCCAAGTGCCCGCTAGTTAACCTAGATAGTCCAAGTGCCCCCTAGTAAACCTACATAATCCATGGGCCCGCTAGTTAACCTACATAGTGCAAGTGACCGCTAGGTAACGTAGATAGCCCAAGTGCCCGCTAGGTAACCTAGACAGTCCAATAGCCCGCTAGTTAACCTAGACAGTCCAAGTACCCGCTAGGGAACCTACATAGCCCAAGCGCCCGCTAGGGAACCTACATAGTCCAAGTGCTCGCTAGGCAACCTACATAATCCAAGTGCCCGTTAGTTAACCTATATAGTCAAAGTGCCTGCTAGGTAACCTAGATAGTCCAAGTGCCCGCTAGGTAACCTCCATAGTCCAAGTGTCTGTAAGGTAACCTTGATAGTCCAATTGCCCGTTAGCTAACCTAGATAGTCCAAGTGTCCGCTAGTTAACCTACATAGTCCAAGTGCCCGTTTGTTAACTTACATTGTCCAAGTGCCCGCTAGGTAACGTAGATAGCCCAAGTGCCCGCTAGGGAACGTACATAGTCCAAGTGCCCACTAGGTAACCTAGACAGTCCAATTGCCCCCTAGTTAACCTAGACAGTCAAAGTACCCGATAAGGAACCTACATAGTCCAAGTGCCCGCTAGGGAACCTACATAGTCCAAGTGCTCGCTAGGCAACCTACATAGTCCAAGTGCCCGTTAGTTAACCTAGATAGTCCAATTGCCCGTTAGCTAACCTAGATAGTAGAAGTGTCCGCTAGTTAACCTCCAAAATCCAAGTGCCTGTTCGTTTACCTAGATAGTCCAAGAGCCCGCTAGGTAACCTAGACAGTTCAAGTGCCCGCTAGGTTACCTACATAGTCCAAGTGCACGTTCGTTAACCTAGATAGTCCAAGAGCCTGCTAGGTAACCTTGATAGTCCAAGTGCCTTCTAGTTAACCTACGTAGTCCAAGTGCCCGCTAGATAACCTACATAGTCCAATGCCCACTAGGTAGCCTAAATAATCCAAATGCCCGCTAGGGAAACTACATAGTCCAAGTGCCCGGTAGTTAACCTAGATAGTCCAAGTGCCCGCTAGTAAACCTAGATAGTCCAAGGGCCTGCTAGTTAACCTAGATAGTCCAAGTGCCCGCTAGTTAACCTAAATCGTCCAAGGGTCCGCTAGGTAACCTAGATAGTCCAAGTGCCTGATAACTAACCTACATAGTCCAAGTGTCCTTTCGTTAACCTAGATAGTCCAAGTGCCCATTGGGTAACCTACATAGTCCAAGTGCCAGCTTGGTAACCTGGATAGTCCAAGTGCCCGCTAGTTAACCTACATAATCCAAGTGCCTTCTAGGGAGCCTACATAGTCCACGTGACCGCTAGTTAACCTACATAGTCCAAGTGCCCGTTAGGGAAACTACATAGTCCATTTGCCCGCTAGGGATCCTTCATAATCCAAGTGCCTGCTAGGTAACCTAGAGAGTGCAAGTGCCCGCTAGTTAACCTACATAGTCCAAGTACCCGCTAGTTAACCTAGATAGTCCAAGTGCCCGCTAGTAAACCTAGATAATCCAAGGGCCTGCTAGTTAACCTAGATAGTCCAAGTGCCCGCTAGTTAACCTAAATCGTCCAAGTGTCCGCTAGGTAACCTACATAGTCCAAGTACCTGCTAGGTAACCTAGATAGTCCAAGTGCCTGATAGCTAACCTACATAGTCCAAGTGTCCGTTCGTTAACCTAGATAGTCCAAGTGCCCATTGGGTAACCTACATAGTCCAAGTGCCCGCTTGGTAACCTCGTTAGTCCAAGTGCCCGCTAGTTAACCTACATAGTACAAGTGCCTTCTAGGGAGCCTACATAGTCCACGTGACCGCTAGGGAACCTACATAGTCCAAGTGCCCGTTAGGGAACCTAGATAATCCAAGTGCCTGTTAGCTAACCTAGATAGTCCAAGTGGCGGCTAGGTAACATACATAGTCCAAGTGCCCGTTCTTTAACCTAGATAATCCACGTGCCCTCAAGGTAACCTAGACAGTCCAACTGCCCGCTAGGTAACCTACATAGTCCAAATGCCCGCTAGTTAACCTACATGGTCCAAGTGTCCTGTAGGTAACCTAGATAGTCCAAGTGCCCGCTATTTAACCTACATAGTCCAAGTGCCCGCTAGGTAACCTAGATAGTGAAAGTGCCCGTTAAGTAACCTAGATAATCCAAGTGCCTGCGAGGTAACCTACATTGTCCACGTTCCCGCTAGGTGACCTAGATAGTCCAAGTGCCCGTTACCTAACCTAGGTAGTCCAAGTGCCCGCTAGGCTACACACATAGTCCAAGTGCCCGTTCGTCAACCTAGATGTCCAAGTGCCCGCTATGTAACCTAGACAGTCCAAGTGCCCATTCGTTAACCTAGATAGTCCAAGTGCCCGCTAGGGAACCTATATATTCCAAGTGCTATCTAGGTAACCTAGATAGTCCAAGGGCCCACTAGTTAACCTACATAGTCCAAGGGCTCGATTGTTAACTTTGGTAATCCAAGTGCCCGTTAGTAAACCTAGATCGTCCAAGGGCCCCCTAGATCGTCCAAGTGTCCTCTAGTTAACCTACATAGTCCAAGTGCCCGCTAGGTAACCTACATAGTGCAAGTGTCTGCTAGGTAACCTACATAGTCCAAGTGCCGCTAGTTAACGTAGATAGTCCAAGTGCCCGCTAGGGAAGGTACATAGTCCAAGTGCCCCCTAGGTAACCTAGAGAGTGCAAGTGCCCGCTAGTTAACCTACATAGTCCAAGTGCCTGCTAGGTAAACTAGATAGTCAAAGTGCCCGCTAGGTAACCTAGATAGTCCAAGTGCCTGCTAGGTAACCTACACAGTGCAAGTGTCCGCTAGTTAACCTAGATCGTCCAATTGTCCGCTAGTTAACCTACATAGTCCAAGTGCCCGCTAGGTAACCTAAATAGTCCAAGTGCCCGTTCGGTAACCTAGATAGTCCAAGTGCCCTTTAGGGAACCTAGATAGTCCAAGTGCCCGCTAGGGAACCTAGATAGTCCAAATGCCCGCTAGGGAACCTACGTAGTCCAATTGCCCGCTCTGGAACATACATTGTCCAAGTGCCCGTTAGTTAAACTAGATAGTCCAAGTGCCCGCTAGGTAACCTACATAGTCCAAGTGCCCTCTAGGTAGCCTATATAGTCCAAATGTCCGCTAGGGAACCTACATAGTCCAAGCGCGCGCTAGTTAACCTAGATAGTCCAAGTGCCCGCTAGTTAACCAGGATCATCAAAGTGCCCTCTAGTTAACTTACATAGTCCAAAGGCCTGCTAGTTAACCTAGATATTCCAAGTGCCCGCTAGTTAACCTACATAGTCAAAGTTCCCGCTAGGTAACCTAGACAGTCCAAGTGACCACTAGGTTACCTACATAGTCCAAGTGCCCGTTCGTTAACCTACATAGTCCAAGTGCCCGCTAGGTAACGTAGATAGCCCAAGTGCCCGCTAGGGAAGGTACATAGTCCAAGTGCCCGTAGGTAACCTAGATAGTCCAAGTGCCCGCTAATTAACCTACATAGTCCAAGTACCTGCTAGGTAAACTACATAATCCAAGTGCCCGTTCATTAACCTACATAGTCCAAGTGCCCGTTCGTTAACCTACATAGTCCAAGTGCCCGCTAGGTAACGTAGATAGCCCAAGTGCCCGCTAGGGAACGTACATACTCCAAGTGCCCACTAGGTAACCTAGACAGTCCAATTGCCTGCTAGTTAACCTAGACAGTCCAAGTACCCGATAGGGAACCTACATAGTCCAATTGCCCGCTAGGGAACCTACATAGTCCAAGTGCTCGCTAGGCAACCTACATAGTCCAAGTGCCCGTTAGTTAACCTAGATAGTCAAAGTGCCTGCTAGGTAACCTAAATAGTCCAAGTGCCCGCTAGGGAACCTCCATATTCCAAGTGCCCGCTAGGTAACCTAGATAGTCCAATTGCCCGTTAGATAACCTAGATAGTCGAAGTGTCCTCTAGTTAAGCTACATAGTCCAAGTGCCCCTTCGTTAACCTAGATAGTCCAAGTGCCCGGTAGGTAACCTAGACAGTCCAAGTGCCCGCTAGGTTACCTACATAGTCCAAGTGCACGTTCGTTAACCTTGATAGTCCAAGTGCCCGCTGGTAACCTACATAGTCCAAGGGCCCACTAGGTAACCTTGATAGTCCAAGTGCCTTCTAGTTAACCTACGTAGTCCAAGTGCCCGCTAGGTAACCTACATAGTCCAAGTGCCCACTAGGTAACCTAAATAATCCAAATGCCCGCTAGGGAAACTACATAGTCCAAGTGCCCATTGGGTAACCTACATAGTCCAAGTGCCCTCCTGGTAACCTGGATAGTCCAAGCGCCCGCTAGTTAACCTACATAGTCCAAGTGCCTTCTAGGGAGCCTACATAGTCCACGTGACCGCTAGGGAACCTACATAGTCCAAGTGCCCGTTAGGGAACCTACATAGTTCAAGTGCCCGCTAGGTAACCTACAGAGTCCAAATGCCCGCAAGGAAACCTACATAGTCTAAATGCCCGCTAGGCAACCTAAATAATCCAAGTGTCCGCTCTGGTAGATACATAGTCCAAGAGCCCGTTAGCTAACCTAGATAGTCCAAGGGCTCGCTAGTTGACCTACATATTCCAAGTGCCAGCCAGGTAACCTAGATAGTACAAGTGCCCGCTAGGGAACCTAGATAGTCCAAGTGCCTTTTAGCTAACCTAGAAAGTCTAAGTGGAGGCTAGGTAACCTACATAGTCCAAGTGCCCGTTCGTTAACCTAGATAATCCAAGTGCCCGCTAGGTAACCTAGACAGTCCAAGTGCCCGCTAGGTAACCTACATAGTACAAATGCCCGCTAGATAACCTACATAGTCCAAGTACCCGTTAAGTAACCTAGATAGTCCAAATGCCCGCTAGGGAACCCACATAGTCCGAGTGCCCGCTAGGGAACTTACATAGTCCAAGGGCCGCTAGGGAACCTACATAGTCCGAGTGCTCGTTAGTTAACCTAGATAGTCCAAGTGCCCGCTAGGTAACCTAGATAGTCCAACAGCCCGGTAGGTAACCTACATACTCCAAGTACCCGCTAGGTAACGTAGATAGTTCAAGTGCCAACTAGGTAACCTACAAAGTCTAAGTGCCCGCTAAGGAATCTATATAGTCCAAATGCCCGCTAGGTTGCCTACATAATCTAAATGCCCGCTAGGTAACCTAGATAGTCCAAGGGCTTGCTAGGTAACCTACATAGTCCTAGTGCCCCCTAGTTAACCTACATTCTCCAAGTGCCCCATAGGGAACCTACATAGTCCAAGTGCCCGCTAGGTAACCTACATAGTCCAAATGCCCTCTAGTTAACCCACATAGTCCAAGTGCCCGCAAGGGAACTTACATAGTCCAAGGGCCCGCTAGGGATCCTACATAGTCCAAGTGCCTGTTAGTTAACCTAGATAGTCCAAGTGCCCGCTCTGTAACCTAGATAGTCCAACAGCCCGCTAGGTAACCAACATACTCCAAGAACCCGATAGGCAACGTAGATAGTTCAAGTGCCAGCTTGGTAACCTAGATAGTCCAAGTGCCCGCTAGGTAACCTACAAAGTCTAAGTGCCTGCTAGGTTATCTATATAGTCCAAATGCCCGCTAGGGAACCTACGTAGTCCAAGTGCCCGCTAGGTAACCTAGATAGTCCAAGTGGCCTCTAGTTAACCTAGATCGTCCAAGTGCCCGCTAGTTAACCTACAGAGTCCAAGGGCCCGTTTGTTAACCTACATAGTCCAAGGTCCGCTAGTTAACCTAGATTGTCCAACTGCTCGCTAGTTAGCCTACATAGTACAAGGGCCCGCTAGTTGACCTAGATAGTCCAAGTGCCCGCTAGGTAACCTAAGTAGTCCAAATGTCAGATAGGGATCCTACATACTCCAAGTGCCCGCTAGGTAATCCTACATAGTCCAAGTGCCCGCTAGGTAACCTAGACTGTACAAGTGCCCACTAGGTTACCTACATAGTCCACGTGACCGTCCGTTAACCTAGATAGTCCAAGTGCCCCCTAGGAAACCTACATAGTCCAAGGGCCCGCTAGGTAACCTAGATAGTCCAAGTGCCCGCTAGGTAACCTAGAGTCCAAGTGCTCGCTAGTTAACCTACAAAGTCCAAGTGCCCGCTATGTAACCTAGATAGTCAAAGTGCCCGTTAGGTAACCTAGATAGTCCAAGTGCCCGTTAGGCAACCTACATGGTCCAAGAGCCCATTCGTTGACCTAGAAGTCCAAGTGCCCGCTAGGTAACCTAGACAGTCCAAATGCCCGCTAGTTAACGTACATAGTCCAAGTGCCCGTTAGGTGACGTAGATAGTCCAAATGCCCGCTAGGGAACTCACATAGTCTAAGTGCCCGCTAGGGAACTTACATAGTCCAAGGGCCGCTAGGGAACCTACATAGTCCAAGTGGCCGTTAGTTAACCTAGATAGTCCAAGTGCCCGCTAGGTAACCTAGATAGTCCAACAGCCCGGTAGGTAACCTACATACTCCAAGTACCCGCTAGGTAACGTAGATAGTTCAATTGCCAGCTAGGTAACCTAGATAGTCCAAGTGCCCGCTAGGTAACCTACAAAGTCTAAGTGCCCGCTAAGGAATCTATATAGTCCAAATGCCCGCTAGGGAGCCTACATAATCCAAATGCCCGCTAGGTAACCTAGATAGTCCAAGGGCCCGCTAGGTAACCTACATAGTCTTAGTGCCCCCTAGTTAACCTACATTCTCCAAGTGCCCGATAGGGAACCTACATAGTCCAAGTGCCCGCTAGGTAACCTACATAGTCCAAATGCCCTCTAGTTAACCCACATAGTCCAAGTGACCGCTAGGGAACTTACTTAGTCCAAGGACCCGCTAGGGAACCTACATAGTCCAAGTGCCCATTAGTTAACCTAGATAGTCCATGTACCCGCTAGGTAACCTAGATAGTCCAACAGCCCGCTAGGTAACCAACATACTCCAAGAACATGCTAGGCAATGTAGATAGTTCAAGTGCCAGCTAGGTAACCTATATAGTCCAAGTGCCCGCTAAGTAAGCTACAAAGTCTAAGTGCCCGCTAGGTTATCTATATAGTCCAAATGCCCGCTGGGAACCTACATAGTCGAAGTGCCCACTAGGTAACCAAGATAGTCCAAGTGCCCGCTAGTTAACCTTCATAGTCCAAGGGTCCGCTAGTTAACCTACATAGTCCAAGGTCCGCTAGTTAACCTAGATAGTCCAAATGCCTGCTAGGGAACCCACATAGTCCAAGTACCTCCTAGGGAACTTACATAGTCCAAGGGCCGCTAGGGAACCTACATAGTCCAAGTGCCCGTTAGTTAACCTAGATAGTCCAAGTGCCCGCTAGGAAACCTACATAGTCCAAGGGCCCACTAGGTAACCTAGATAGGCCAAGTGCCCGCTATGTAACCTAGAGTCCAAGTGCTCGCTAGTTAACCTACATAGTCCAAGTGCCCGCTATGTAACCTAGATAATCAAAGTGCCCGTTAGGTAACCTAGATAGTCCAAGTGCCCGTTAGGCAACCTACATGGCCCAAGAGCCCGTTCGTTAACCTAGAAGTCCAAGTGCCCGCTAGGTAACCTAGACAGTCCAAGTGCCCGCTAGGTTGCCTGCATATTCCAAGTGCCCATTCGTTAACCTAGATAGTCCAAGTGCCCACTAGGTAACCTATATAGTCCAAGTGCCCGCTAGGTTACCTAGATAGTCCAAGGGCCCGCTAGTTAACCTACATAATCCATGGGCCCGTTAGTTAACCTACGTAGTACAAGGGCCCGCTAGTTAACCTAGATCGTGCAAGTGTCCGCTAGTTAACCTACATAGTCCAAGTGCCCGCTAGTTAACCTATATACCAAGTGCCCGCTACGTAACCTAGATAGTCCAAGGGCACGCTAGTTAACCTACATTGTACAAGTGCCCGCTAGGCAACCTAGATAGTCCAAGTGCCCGCTAAGGAACCTAGATAGTCCAAGTGCACGCTAGTTAACCTAGATAGTCCAAGTGTCCGCTTGTTAACCTAGATAGTCCAAGTGCCTGCTAGGTAACCTACATAGTGCAAGTGTCCGCTAGTTAACCTACATATTCCAAGTGCCCGATAGTTAACATAGATAGTACAAGTGCCCGCTAGGGAACGTACATAGTCCAAGTGCCCGCTAGGGAACCTAGATAGTCCAAATGCCCGCTAGGGAAACTACATAGTCCAAGTGCCCGCTAGTTAACCTAGATAGTCCAAGTGCCCGCTAGTAAACCTAGATAGTACAAGGGCCTGCTAGTTAACCTAGATAGTCCAAGTGCCCGCTAGTTAACCTAAATCGTCCCAGTGTCCGCTAGGTAACCTAGATAGTCCAAGTGCCTGATAGCTAACCTACATAGTCCAAGTGTCCGTTCGTTAACCTAGATAGTCCAAGTGCCCATTGGGTAACCTACATAGTCCAAGTGCCCGCTTGGTAACCTGGATAGTCCAAGTGCCCGCTAGTTAACCTACATAGTCCAAGTGCCTTCTAGGGAGCCTACATAGTCCACGTGACCGCTAGGGAACCTACATAGTCCAGTGCCTGTTAGGGAACCTACATAGTCCAAGTGCCCGCTAGGTAACCTACATAGTCAAAATGCCCGCAGGGAAACCTACATAGTCCAAATGTCCGCTAGGCAACCTACATAATCCAAGTGCCCGCTCTGTAACATACATAGTCCAAGTGCCCGTTAGCTAACCTAGATAGTCCAAGGGCCCTCTTGTTGACCTACATAGTCCAAATGCCAGCTAGGTAACCTAGATAGTACAAGTGCCCGCTAGGGAACCTAGATAGTCCAAGTGCTTTTTAGCTAACCTAGATAGTCCAAGTGGCGGCTCGGTTACCTACATAGTCCAAGTTCCCGTTCGTTAACCTAGATAATCCAAGTGCCCGTTAGGTAACCTAGACAGTCCAAGTGCCCGAAGTTACCCTACAGATTCCAAGTGCCCGTTAGTTAACCTAGAGGGTCAAAGTGCCTGCTAGGTAACCTAGGTAGTCCAAGTGCCCGCTAGGTAACCTACATAGTCCAAGTGCCCGCTAGGCAACCTAAATAGTCCAAATGCCCGCTAGGGAAACTACATAGTCCAAGTGCCCGCTAGTTAACCTAGATAGTCCAAGTGCCCCCTAGTAAACCTACATAATCCATGGGCCCGCTAGTTAACCTACATAGTGCAAGTGCCCGCTAGTTAACCAAGATCGTGCAAGTGGCCGCTAGTTAACCTACATAGTCCAAATGCCAGCTAGGTAACCTAGATAGTCCAATTGCCCGCTAGGGATCCTTCATAATCCAAGTGTCCGCTAGGTAACCTAGAGAGTGCAAGTGCCCGCTAGTTAACCTACATAGTCCAAGTGCCCGCTAGTTAACCTAGATAGTCCAAGTGCCCGCTTGTAAACCCAGATAGTCCAAGGGTCTGCTAGTTAACCTAGATAGTCCAAGTGCCCGATAGTTAACCTAAATCGTCCAAGTGTCCGCTAGGTAACCTACGTAGTCCAAGTGCCTGCTAGGTAACCTAGATAGTCCAAGTGCCTGATAGCTAACCTACATAGTCCAAGTGTCCGTTCGTTAACCTAGATAGTCCAAGTGCCCATTGGGTAACCTACATAGTCCAAGTGCCCGCTTGGTAACCTGGATAGTCCATGTGCCCGTTAGTTAACCTATATAGTCCAAGTGCCTTCTAGGGAGCCTACATAGTCCACGTGACTGCTAGGGAACCTACATAGTCCAAGTGCCCGTTAGGGAACCTACATAGTCCAAGTGCCCGCTAGGTAACCTACATAGTCCAAATGCCCGCAAGGAAACCTACATAGACTAAACGTCCGCTAGGCAACCTACATAATCCAAGTGCCCACTCTGGAACATACATAGTCCAAGTGCCCGTTAGCTAACCTAGATAGTCCAAGGGCCCGCTAATTGACCTACATAGTCCAAGTGCCAGCTAGGTACCCTAGATAGTACAAGTGCCTATTAGCTAACCTAGATAGTCCAAGTGGTGGCTAGGTAACCTACATAGTCCAAATGCCCGTTCGTTAACCTAGATAATCCAAGTGCCCATTAGTTAACCTAGACAGTCCAAGTGCCCGCTAGTTACCCTACATAGTCCAAGTGCCCGTTAGTTAACCTAGATAGTCAAAGTGCCCGCTAGATAACCTACATAGTCCAAGTGCCCGCTAGGTAACCTAAATAGTCCAAATGCCCGCTAGGGAAACTACATAGTCCAAGTGCCCGCTAGTTAACCTAGATAATCCAAGTGCCCGCTAGTTAACCTAGATAGTCCAAGTGCCCCCTAGTAAACCTACATAATCCATGGGCCCGCTAGTTAACCTACATAGTGCAAGTGACCGCTAGGTAACGTAGATAGCCCAAGTGCCCGCTAGGTAACCTAGACAGTCCAATAGCCCGCTAGTTAACCTAGACAG
Source organism: Tenrec ecaudatus (assembly GCF_050624435.1). NCBI lineage: Eukaryota > Metazoa > Chordata > Mammalia > Afrosoricida > Tenrecidae > Tenrec > Tenrec ecaudatus. The sequence goes on along the minus strand of NC_134548.1, from coordinate 66,847,838 downwards.
TCCAAGTACCCGCTAGGGAACCTACATAGCCCAAGCGCCCGCTAGGGAACCTACATAGTCCAAGTGCTCGCTAGGCAACCTACATAATCCAAGTGCCCGTTAGTTAACCTATATAGTCAAAGTGCCTGCTAGGTAACCTAGATAGTCCAAGTGCCCGCTAGGTAACCTACATAGTCCAAGTGTCTGTAAGGTAACCTTGATAGTCCAATTGCCCGTTAGCTAACCTAGATAGTCCAAGTGTCCGCTAGTTAACCTACATAGTCCAAGTGCCCGTTTGTTAACTTACATTGTCCAAGTGCCCGCTAGGTAACGTAGATAGCCCAAGTGCCCGCTAGGGAACGTACATAGTCCAAGTGCCCACTAGGTAACCTAGACAGTCCAATTGCCCCCTAGTTAACCTAGACAGTCCAAGTACCCGATAAGGAACCTACATAGTCCAAGTGCCCGCTAGGGAACCTACATAGTCCAAGTGCTCGCTAGGCAACCTACATAGTCCAAGTGCCCGTTAGTTAACCTAGATAGTCCAATTGCCCGTTAGCTAACCTAGATAGTAGAAGTGTCCGCTAGTTAACCTACAAAATCCAAGTGCCTGTTCGTTTACCTAGATAGTCCAAGTGCCCGCTAGGTAACCTAGACAGTCCAAGTGCCCGCTAGGTTACCTACATAGTCCAAGTGCACGTTCGTTAACCTAGATAGTCCAAGTGCCCGCTGGTAACCTACATAGTCCAAGAGCCTGCTAGGTAACCTTGATAGTCCAAGTGCCTTCTAGTTAACCTACGTAGTCCAAGTGCCCGCTAGATAACCTACATAGTCCAATGCCCACTAGGTAGCCTAAATAATCCAAATGCCCGCTAGGGAAACTACATAGTCCAAGTGCCCGGTAGTTAACCTAGATAGTCCAAGTGCCCGCTAGTAAACCTAGATAGTCCAAGGGCCTGCTAGTTAACCTAGATAGTCCAAGTGCCCGCTAGTTAACCTAAATCGTCCAAGGGTCCGCTAGGTAACCTAGATAGTCCAAGTGCCTGATAACTAACCTACATAGTCCAAGTGTCCGTTCGTTAACCTAGATAGTCCAAGTGCCCATTGGGTAACCTACATAGTCCAAGTGCCAGCTTGGTAACCTGGATAGTCCAAGTGCCCGCTAGTTAACCTACATAGTCCAAGTGCCTTCTAGGGAGCCTACATAGTCCACGTGACCGCTAGTTAACCTACATAGTCCAAGTGCCCGTTAGGGAAACTACATAGTCCATTTGCCCGCTAGGGATCCTTCATAATCCAAGTGCCTGCTAGGTAACCTAGAGAGTGCAAGTGCCCGCTAGTTAACCTACATAATCCAAGTACCCGCTAGTTAACCTAGATAGTCCAAGTGCCCGCTAGTAAACCTAGTTAATCCAAGGGCCTGCTAGTTAACCTAGATAGTCCAAGTGCCCGCTAGTTAACCTAAATCGTCCAAGTGTCCGCTAGGTAACCTACATAGTCCAAGTACCTGCTAGGTAACCTAGATAGTCCAAGTGCCTGATAGCTAACCTACATAGTCCAAGTGTCCGTTCGTTAACCTAGATAGTCCAAGTGCCCATTGGGTAACCTACATAGTCCAAGTGCCCGCTTGGTAACCTCGTTAGTCCAAGTGCCCGCTAGTTAACCTACATAGTACAAGTGCCTTCTAGGGAGCCTACATAGTCCACGTGACCGCTAGGGAACCTACATAGTCCAAGTGCCCGTTAGGGAACCTACATAGTCCAAGTGCCCGCTAGGTAATCTACATAGTCCAAATGCCCGCAAGGAAACCTACATAGTCTAAATGTCCGCTAGGCAACCTACATAATCCAAGTGCCCACTCTGGAACATACATAGTCCAAGTGCCCTTTAGCTAACCTAGATAGTCCAAGGGCCCGCTAGTTGACCTACTTAGTCCAAGTGCCAGCTAGGTAACCTAGATAGTACAAGTGCCCGCTAGGGAACCTAGATAGTACAAGTGCCTATTAGCTAACCTAGATAGTCCAAGTGGTGGCTAGTTACCCTACATAGTCCAAATGCCCGTTCGTTAACCTAGATAATCCAAGTGCCCGTTAGGTAACCTAGACAGTCCAAGTGCCCGCTAGTTACCCTACATAGTCCAAGTGCCCGCTAGTTAACCTAGATAGTCCAAGTGCCCCCTAGTAAACCTACATAATCCATGGGCCCGCCAGTTAACCTACATAGTGCAAGGGCCCGCTAGTTAACCTAGATCGTACAAGTGTCCGCTAGTTAACCTACATAGTCCAAGTGCCAGCTAGGTAACCTAGATAGACCAATTGCCCGCTAGGGATCCTTCATAATCCAAGTGCCTGCTAGGTAACTTAGATATTCTAAGTGCCCGCTAGTTAACCTAGATTGTCCAAGTGCCCTTAGTTAACCTACATAGTCCAAGTGCCGCTAGGTAACCTACATATTGCAAGTGAACTCTAGGTAACCTACATAGTCCAAGTGCCCACTAGTTAACATAGATAGTCCATGTGCCCGCTAGGGAAGGTACATAGTCCAAGTGCCCGCTAGGTAACCTAGAGAGTGCAAATGCCCGCTAGTTAACCTACATAGTCCAAGTGCCTGCTAGGTAACCTAGATAGTACAAGGGACTCCTAGTTAACCTAGATAGTCCAAGTGCCCGCTAGGTAACCTACATAGTGCAAGTGTCCGCTAGTTAACCTACGTAGTCCAAGGAACCCCTAGTTAACCTAGATAGTCCAAGTACCCGCTAGTTAACCTAGATCATCCAATTGTCCGCTAGTTAATCTACATAGTCCAAGTGTCCTTTAGGGAATCTAGATTGTCCAAGTGCCCCCTAGGGAACCTACATAGTCCAATTATCCGCTCTGGAGCATGCATAGTCCAAGTGCCTGTTAGTTAACCTAGATAATCCAAGTGCCCGCTAGTTAACCTACATAGTCCAAGTGCCCGCTAGGCAACCTACATAATCCAAGTGCCCGTTAGGTAACCTATATTGTCCAAATGCCCGCTAGGGAACCTACATAGTCCAAGTGCCCGCTAGTTAACCTAGATAGTCCAAGTGCCCGCTAGTTAACCTAGATAGTCCAAGTGCCCGCTAGTTAACCTACATAGTCCAAGTGTCCGCTAGGTAACCTAGACAGTCCAAGTGACCACTAGGTAACCTACATAGTCCAAGTGCCCATTCGTTAACCTACATAGTCCAAGTGCACACTAGGTAATGTAGATAGCCCAAGTGCCCGCTAGGGAACGAACATAGTCCAAGTGCCCGCTAGGTAACCTCGATAGTCCAAGTGCCCGCTAGGTAACCTACATAGTCCAAGTGCCTGCTAGGTAAACTACATACTCCAAGTGCCCACTAGGTAACCTAGACAGTCCAATTGCCCGCTAGTTAACCTAGACAGTCCAAGTACCCGCTAGGGAACCTACATAGTCCAAGCGCCCGCTAGGGAACCTACATAGTCCAAGTGCTCGCTTGGCAACCTACATAGTTCAAGTGCCCCTTAGTTAACCAAGATACTCAAAGTGCCTGCTAGGTAACCTATATAGTCCAATTGCCCGCTGGGTAACCTACATAGTCCAAGTGCCCGTTAGGTAACCTTGATAGTACAATTGCCCGTTAGCTAATCTAGATAGTCCAAGTGTCCGCTAGTTAACCTACATAGTCCAAGTGCCCGTTCGTTAACCTAGATAGTCCAAGTGCCCGCTAGGTAACCTAGACAGTCCAAGTGCCCGTTAGGTTACCTACATAGCCCAAGTGAACTTTCGTTTACCTAGATAGTCCAAGTGCCCGCTGGTAACCTACATAGTCAAGAGCCCGCTAGGAAACCTTGATAGTCCAAGTGCCTTCTAGTTAACCTACATAGTCCAAGTGCCCGCTAGGTAACCTAGATAGTCCATGTGCCCGCTAGTTAACCTACATAGTCCAAGTGCCCGATAGAAACCTATATAGTCCAAGTGCCCTTTAGGGAACCTACATAGTCCAAGTGCCCGTTAGGGAACCAATAGTCTTAGTGCTGGCTAGGGAACCTGTATCATCCAAGTGCCCGCTAGGTAACCTAGATAGTCCAAGTGCCCGCTAGGTAACCTACAAAGTCCAAGTGCCCTCTAGGTTATCTATATAGTCCAAATGCCCGCTAGGGAACCTACGTAGTCCACGTACCCGCTAATTAACCTACATAGTCCAAGTGACCGTTAGCTAACCTAGATAGTCCAAGTACCCAATAGTTAACCTACATAGTTCAAGTGCCCGCTAGGTAACTTAGATTATCCAAGTGCCCGCTAGTTAACCTACATAGTCCAAGGGCCCACTAGTTGACCTACATAGTCCAAGTGCCCGCTAGGTAACCTAGATAGTCCTATTGCCCGTTAGTTAACATAGATAGTCCAAGTGCCCACTTCGGGACGTACATATTCCAAGTGCCCGCTAGGTAACCCGGATAGTCCAAGTGCCCGCTAGGGTATGTACATAGACCAAGTGCCCGCTAGGTAACCTAGATAGTCAAAGTGCCCGCTAGTTAACCTACATAGTCGAAAGGCCCCTTAGTTAACCTAGATAGTCCAAGTGCCCCCTAGTAAACCTACATAATCCATGGGCCCGCTAGTTAACCTACATAGTGCAAGGGCCCGCTAGTTAACCTAGATCGTGCAAGTGTCCGCTAGTTAACCTACATAGTCCAAGTGCCAGCTAGGTAACCTAGATAGTCCAATTGCCCGCTAGGGATCCTTCATAATCCAAGTGCCTGCTAGGTAACCTAGATAGTCCAAGTGCCCGCTAGTTAACCTAGATTGTCCAAGTGCCCTTAGTTAACCTACATAGTCCAAGTGCCCGCTAGGTAACCTACATAGTGCAAGTGTCCGCTAGGTAACCTACATAGTCCGAGTGCCCGCTAGGTAACATAGATAGTCCAAGTGCCCGCTAGGGAAGGTACATAGTCCAAGTGCCCGCTAGGTAACCTAGAGAGTACAAGTGCCCGCTAGTTAACCTACATAGTCCACGTGCCTGCTAGGTAACCTAGATAGTCCAAGGGCCTGCTAGTTAACCTAGATAGTCCAAGTGCCCGCTAGGTAACCTACATGGTGCAAGTGTCCGCTAGTTAACCTACGTAGTCCAAGGAACCCCTAGTTAACCTAGATAGCCCATGTACCCGCTAGTTAACCTAGATCATCCAATTGTCCGCTAGTTAACCTACATAGTCCAAGTGCCCTTTAGGGAACCTAGATAGTCCAAGTGCCCTCTAGGGAACCTACATAGTCCAATTGTCCGCACTGGAACATACATAGTCCAAGTGCCTGTTAGTTAACCTAGATAATCCAAGTGCCCGCTACTTAACCTACATAGTCCAAGTGCCCGCTAGGTAACCTACATAATCCAAGTGCCCTCTAGTTAACCTATATAGTACAAATGCCCGCTATTTAACCTACATAGTCCAAGTGCCCGCTAGTTAACCTACATAGTCCACGTGCCCGCTAGGTAACCTACATAATCCAAGTGCCCGCTAGGTAACCTATATAGTCCAAAAGTCCGCTAGGGAACCTACATAGTCCAATTGTCCGCTAGTTAACCTACATAGTCCAAGTGCCCTTTAGGGAACCTAGATAGTCCAAGTGCCCTCTAGGGAACCTACATAGTCCAATTGTCCGCACTGGAACATACATAGTCCAAGTGCCTGTTAGTTAACCTAGATAATCCAAGTGCCCGCTACTTAACCTACATAGTCCAAGTGCCCGCTAGGTAACCTACATAATCCAAGTGCCCTCTAGTTAACCTATATAGTACAAATGCCCGCTATTTAACCTACATAGTCCAAGTGCCCGCTAGTTAACCTACATAGTCCACGTGCCCGCTAGGTAACCTACATAATCCAAGTGCCCGCTAGGTAACCTATATAGTCCAAAAGCCCGCTAGGGAACCTACATAGTCCAAGTGCCCGCTAGTTAACCTAGATAGGCCAAGTGCCCGCTAGTTAACCTAGATAGTCCAAGTGCCCAATAGTTAACCTACATAGTCCAAGTGCCCGCTAGGTAACCTAGACAGTCCAAGTGACCACTAGGTTACCTACATAGTCCAAGTGCCCGTTCGTTAACCTACATAGTCCAAGTGCCCGCTAGATAACGTAGATAGCCCAAGTGCCTCCTAGGGAACGTACATAGTCCAAGTGCCCGCTAGGCAACCTAGATAGTCCAAGTGCCCGCTAGTTAACCTACATAGTCCAAGTGCCTGCTAGGTAAACTACATAGTCCAAGTGCCCACTAGGTAACCTAGACAGTCCAATAGCCCACTAGTTAACCTAGACAGTCCAAGTACACGCTAGGGAACCTATATAATCCAAGCGCCCGCTATGGAACCTACATAGTCCAAGTGCTCGCTACGCAACCTACATAGTCCAATTGCCCGTTAGTTAACCTAGAGAGTCAAAGTGCCTGCTAGGTAACCTAGATAGTCCATGTGCCCGCTAGGTAACCTACATAGTCCAAGTGCCCGTTAGGTAACCTTGATAGTCCAATTGCCCGTTACCTAACCTAGATAGTCCAAGTGTCCGCTAGTTAACCTACATAATCCAAGTGCCCGTTCGTTAACTTACATTGTCCAAGTGCCCGCTAGGTAACGTAGATAGCCCAAGTGCCCGCTAGGGAACGTATATAGTCCAAGTGCGCACTAGGTAACCTAGACAGTCCAATTGCCCCCTAGTTAACCTAGACAGTCCAAGTACCCGATAGGGAACCTACATAGTCCAAGTGCCCGCTAGAGAACCTACATAGTCCAAGTGCTCGCTAGGCAACCTACATAGTCCAAGTGCCCGTTAGTTAACTTAGATAGTCCAATTGCCCGTTAGCTAACCTAGATAGTCAAAGTGTCTGCTAGTTAACCTACATAGTCCAAGTGCCCGTTCGTTAACCTAGATAGTCCAAGTGCCCTCTAGGTAACCTAGACAGTCCAAGTGCCCGCTAGGTTACCTACATAGTCCAAGTGCACGTTCGTTAACCTCGATAGTCCAAGTGCCCGCTGGTAACCTACATAGTCCAAGAGCCCGCTAGGTAACCTTGATAGTCCAAGTGCCTTCTAGTTAACCTACGTAGTCCAAGTGCCCCCTAGATAACCTACATAGTCCAAGTGCCCACTAGGTAACCTAAATAATCCAAATGCCCGCTAGGGAAACTACATAGTCCAAGTGCCCGTTAGTTAACCTAGATAGTCCAATTGCCCGCTAGTAAACCTAGATAGTCCAAGGGCCTGCTAGTTAACCTAGATAGTCCAAGTGCCCGCTAGTTAACCTAAATCGTCCAAGTGTCCGCTAGGTAACCTAGATAGTCCAACTGCCTGATAGCTAACCTACATAGTCCAAGTGTCCGTTCGTTAACCTAGATAGTCCAAGTGCCCATTGGGTAACCTACATAGTCCAAGTGCCCGCTTGGTAACCTGGATAGTCCAAGTGCCCGCTAGTTAACCTACATAGTCCAAGTGCCTTCTAGGGAGCCTACATAGTCCACGTGACCGCTAGGGAACCTACATAGTCCAGTGCCCGTTAGGGAACCTACATAGTCCAAGTGCCCGCTAGGTAACCCACATAGTCAAAATGCCCGCAGGGAAACCTACATAGTCCAAATGTCCGCTAGGCAACCTACATAATCCAAGTGCCCGCTCTGTAACATACATAGTCCAAGTGCCCGTTAGCTAACCTAGATAGTCCAAGGGCCCTCTTGTTGACCTACATAGTCCAAGTGCCAGCTAGGTAACCTAGATAGTACAAGTGCCCGCTAGGGAACCTAGATAGTCCAAGTGCTTTTTAGCTAACCTAGATAGTCCAAGTGGCGGCTCGGTTACCTACATAGTCCAAGTGCCCGTTCGTTAACCTAGATAATCCAAGTGCCCGTTAGGTAACCTAGACAGTCCAAGTGCCCGCTAGTTACCCTACAGATTCCAAGTGCCTGTTAGTTAACCTAGAGGGTCAAAGTGCCTGCTAGGTAACCTAGGTAGTCCAAGTGCCCGCTAGGTAACCTACATAGTCCAAGTGCCCGCTAGGCAACCTAGATAGTCCAAATGCCCGCTAGGGAAACTACATAGTCCAAGTGCCCGCTAGTTAACCTAGATAGTCCAAGTGCCCCCTAGTAAACCTAGATAGTACAAGGGTCTGCTAGTTAACCTAGATAGTCCAAGTGCCCGCTAGTTAACCTAAATCGTCCAAGTGTCCGCTAGGTAACCTAGATAGTCCAAGTGCCTGATAACTAACCTACATAGTCCAAGTGTCCGTTCGTTAACCTAGATAGTCCAAGTGCCCATTGGGTAACCTACATAGTCCAAGTGCCCGCTTGGTAACCTGGATAGTCCAAGTGCCCGCTAGTTAACCTACATAGTCCAAGTGCCTTCTAGGGAGCCTACATAGTCCACGTGACCGCTAGGGAACCTACATAGTCCAGTGCCTGTTAGGGAACCTACATAGTCCAAGTGCCCGCTAGGTAACCTACATAGTCAAAATGCCCGCAGGGAAACCTACATAGTCCAAATGTCCGCTAGGCAACCTACATAATCCAAGTGCCCGCTCTGTAACATACATAGTCCAAGTGCCCGTTAGCTAACCTAGATAGTCCAAGGGCCCTCTTGTTGACCTACATAGTCCAAATGCCAGCTAGGTAACCTAGATAGTACAAGTGCCCGCTAGGGAACCTAGATAGTCCAAGTGCTTTTTAGCTAACCTAGATAGTCCAAATGGCGGCTCGGTTACCTACATAGTCCAAGTGCCCGTTCGTTAACCTAGATAATCCAAGTGCCCGTTAGGTAACCTAGACAGTCCAAGTGCCCGAAGTTACCCTACAGATTCCAAGTGCCCGTTAGTTAACCTAGAGGGTCAAAGTGCCTGCTAGGTAACCTAGGTAGTCCAAGTGCCCGCTAGGTAACCTACATAGTCCAAGTGCCCGCTAGGCAACCTAAATAGTCCAAATGCCCGCTAGGGGAACTACATAGTCCAAGTGCCCGCTAGTTAACCTAGATAGTCCAAGTGCCCCCTAGTAAACCTACATAATCCATGGGCCCGCTAGTTGACCTACATAGTGCAAGTGCCCGCTAGTTAACCAAGATCGTGCAAGTGGCCGCTAGTTAACCTACATAGTCCAAATGCCAGCTAGGTAACCTAGATAGTCCAATTGCCCGCTATGGATCCTTCATAATCCAAGTGTCCGCTAGGTAACCTAGAGAGTGCAAGTGCCCGCTAGTTAACCTACATAGTCCAAGTGCCCGCTAGTTAACCTAGATAGTCCAAGTGCCCGCTTGTAAACCCAGATAGTCCAAGGGTCTGCTAGTTAACCTAGATAGTCCAAGTGCCCGATAGTTAACCTAAATCGTCCAAGTGTCCGCTAGGTAACATACGTAGTCCAAGTGCCTGCTAGGTAACCTAGATAGTCCAAGTGCCTGATAGCTAACCTACATAGTCCAAGTGTCCGTTCGTTAACCTAGATAGTCCAAGTGCCCATTGGGTAACCTACATAGTCCAAGTGCCCGCTTGGTAACCTGGTTAGTCCAAGTGTCCGTTAGTTAACCTATATAGTCCAAGTGCCTTCTAGGGAGCCTACATAGTCCACGTGACTGCTAGGGAACCTACATAGTCCAAGTGCCCGTTAGGGAACCTACATAGTCCAATTGCCCGCTAGGTAACCTACATAGTCCAAATGCCCGCAAGGAAACCTACATAGACTAAACGTCCGCTAGGCAACCTACATAATCCAAGTGCCCACTCTGGAACATACATAGTCCAAGTGCCCGTTAGCTAACCTAGATAGTCCAAGGGCCCGCTAATTGACCTACATAGTCCAAGTGCCAGCTAGGTACCCTAGATAGTACAAGTGCCTATTAGCTAACCTAGATAGTCCAAGTGGTGGCTAGGTAACCTACATAGTCCAAGTGCCCGTTCGTTAACCTAGATAATCCAAGTGCCCATTAGTTAACCTAGACAGTCCAAGTGCCCGCTAGTTACCCTACATAGTCCAAGTGCCCGTTAGTTAACCTAGATAGTCAAAGTGCCCGCTAGATAACCTACATAGTCCAAGTGCCCGCTAGGTAACCTAAATAGTCCAAATGCCCGCTAGGTAACCTAAATAGTCCAAATGCCCGCTAGGGAAACTACATAGTCCAAGTGCCCGCTAGTTAACCTAGATAATCCAAGTGCCCGCTAGTTAACCTAGATAGTCCAAGTGCCCCCTAGTAAACCTACATAATCCATGGGCCCGCTAGTTAACCTACATAGTGCAAGTGACCGCTAGGTAACGTAGATAGCCCAAGTGCCCGCTAGGTAACCTAGACAGTCCAATAGCCCGCTAGTTAACCTAGACAGTCCAAGTACCCGATAAGGAACCTACATAGTCCAAGTGCCCGCTAGGGAACCTACATAGTCCAAGTGCTCGCTAGGCAACCTACATAGTCCAAGTGCCCGTTGGTTAACCTAGATAGTCCAATTGCCCGTTAGCTAACCTAGATAGTAGAAGTGTCCGCTAGTTAACCTACAAAATCCAAGTGCCTGTTCGTTTACCTAGATAGTCCAAGTGCCCGCTAGGTAACCTAGACAGTCCAAGTGCCCGCTAGTTTACCTACATAGTCCAAGTGCACGTTCGTTAACCTAGATAGTCCAAGTGCCCGCTGGTAACCTACATAGTCCAAGAGCCTGCTAGGTAACCTTGATAGTCCAAGTGCCTTCTAGTTAACCTACGTAGTCCAAGTGCCCGCTAGATAACCTACATAGTCCAATGCCCACTAGGTAACCTAAATAATCTAAATGCCCGCTAGGGAAACTACATAGTCCAAGTGCCCGGTAGTTAACCTAGATAGTCCAAGTGCCCGCTAGTAAACCTAGATAGTCCAAGGGCCTGCTAGTTAACCTAGATAGTCCAAGTGCCCGCTAGTTAACCTAAATCGTCCAAGGGTCCGCTAGGTAACCTAGATAGTCCAAGTGCCTGATAACTAACCTACATAGTCCAAGTGTCCGTTCGTTAACCTAGATAGTCCAAGTGCCCATTGGGTAACCTAGATAGTCCAAGTGCCCGCTAGGTAACCTACAAAGTCCAAGTGCCCTCTAGGTTATCTATATAGTCCAAATGCCCGCTAGGGAACCTACATAGTCCATGTACCCGCTAATTAACCTACATAGTCCAAGTGACCGTTAGCTAACCTAGATAGTCCAAGTACCCAATAGTTAACCTACATAGTTCAAGTGCCCGCTAGGTAACTTAGATTATCCAAGTGCCCGCTAGTTAACCTACATAGTCCCAAGGCCCGCTAGTTAACCTACATAGTCCAAGGGCCCACTAGTTGACCTACATAGTCCAAGTGCCCGCTAGGTAACCTAGATAGTCCTATTGCCCGTTAGTTAACATAGATAGTCCAAGGGCCCACTTCGGGACGTACATATTCCAAGTGCCCGCTAGGTAACCCGGATAGTCCAAGTGCCCGCTAGGGTATGTACATAGACCAAGTGCCCGCTAGGTAACCTAGATAGTCAAAGTGCCCGCTAGTTAACCTACATAGTCGAAAGGCCCCTTAGTTAACCTAGATAGTCCAAGTGCCCCCTAGTAAACCTACATAATCCATGGGCCCGCTAGTTAACCTACATAGTGCAAGGGCCCGCTAGTTAACCTAGATCGTGCAAGTGTCCGCTAGTTAACCTACATAGTCCAAGTGCCAGCTAGGTAACCTAGATAGTCCAATTGCCCGCTAGGGATCCTTCATAATCCAAGTGCCTGCTAGGTAACCTAGATAGTCCAAGTGCCCGCTAGTTAACCTAGATTGTCCAAGTGCCCTTAGTTAACCTACATAGTCCAAGTGCCCGCTAGGTAACCTACATAGTGCAAGTGTCCGCTAGGTAACCTACATAGTCCGAGTGCCCGCTAGGTAACATAGATAGTCCAAGTGCCCGCTAGGGAAGGTACATAGTCCAAGTGCCCGCTAGGTAACCTAGAGAGTACAAGTGCCCGCTAGTTAACCTACATAGTCCACGTGCCTGCTAGGTAACCTAGATAGTCCAAGGGCCTGCTAGTTAACCTAGATAGTCCAAGTGCCCGCTAGATAACCTACATAGTGCAAGTGTCCACTAGTTAACCTACGTAGTCCAAGGAACCCCTAGTTAACCTAGATAGCCCATGTACCCGCTAGTTAACCTAGATCATCCAATTGTCCGCTAGTTAACCTACATAGTCCAAGTGCCCTTTAGGGAACCTAGATAGTCCAAGTGCCCTCTAGGGAATCTACATAGTCCAATTGTCCGCACTGGAACATACATAGTCCAAGTGCCTGTTAGTTAACCTAGATAATCCAAGTGCCCGCTACTTAACCTACATAGTCCAAGTGCCCGCTAGGTAACCTACATAATCCAAGTGCCCTCTAGTTAACCTATATAGTACAAATGCCCGCTATTTAACCTACATAGTCCAAGTGCCCGCTAGTTAACCTACATAGTCCACGTGCCCGCTAGGTAACCTACATAATCCAAGTGCCCGCTAGGTAACCTATATAGTCCAAAAGCCCGCTAGGGAACCTACATAATCCAAGTGCCCGCTAGTTAACCTAGATAGGCCAAGTGCCCGCTAGTTAACCTAGATAGTCCAAGTGCCCGCTAGTTAACCTACATAGTCCAAGTGCCCGCTAGGTAACCTAGACAGTCCAAGTGACCACTAGGTTACCTACATAGTCCAAGTGCCCGTTCGTTAACCTACATAGTCCAAGTGCCCGCTAGGTAACGTAGATAGCCCAAGTGCCTCCTAGGGAACGTACATAGTCCAAGTGCCCGCTAGGCAACCTAGATAGTCCAAGTGTCCGCTAGTTAACCTACATAGTCCAAGTGCCTGCTAGGTAAACTACATAGTCCAAGTGCCCACTAGGTAACCTAGACAGTCCAATAGCCCACTAGTTAACCTAGACAGTCCAAGTACACGCTAGGGAACCTATATAGTCCATGCGCCCGCTATGGAACCTACATAGTCCAAGTGTTCGCTAGGCAACCTACATAATCCAATTGCCCGTTAGTTAACCTAGAGAGTCAAAGTGCCTGCTAGGTAACCTAGATTGTCCAAGTGCCCGCTAGGTAACCTACATAGTCCAAGTGCCCGTTAGGTAACCTTGATAGTCCAATTGCCCGTTACCTAACCTAGATAGTCCAAGTGTCCGCTAGTTAACCTACATAATCCAAGTGCCCGTTCGTTAACTTACATTGTCCAAGTGCCCGCTAGGTAACGTAGATATCCCAAGTGCCCGCTAGGGAACGTACATAGTCCAAGTGCGCACTAGGTAACCTAGACAGTCCAAGTACCCGATAGGGAACCTACATAGTCCAAGTGCCCGCTAGAGAACATACATAGTCCAAGTGCTCGCTAGGCAACCTACATAGTCCAAGTGCCCGTTAGTTAACTTAGATAGTCCAATTGCCCGTTAGCTAACCTAGATAGTCAAAGTGTCTGCTAGTTAACCTACATAGTCCAAGTGCCTGTTCGTTAACCTAGATAGTCAAAGTGCCCGCTAGGTAACCTAGACAGTCCAAGTGCCCGCTAGGTTACCTACATAGTCCAAGTGCACGTTCGTTAACCTCGATAGTCCAAGTGCCCGCTGGTAACCTACATAGTCCAAGAGCCCGCTAGGTAACCTTGATAGTCCAAGTGCCTTCTAGTTAACCTACGTAGTCCAAGTGCCCGCTAGATAACCTACATAGTCCAAGTGCCCACTAGGTAACCTAAATAATCCAAATGCCCGCTAGGGAAACTACATAGTCCAAGTGCCCGTTAGTTAACCTAGATAGTCCAAGTGCCCGCTAGTAAACCTAGATAGTCCAAGGGCCTGCTAGTTAACCTAGATAGTCCAAGTGCCCGCTAGTTAACCTAAATCGTCCAAGTGTCCGCTAGGTAACCTAGATAGTCCAACTGCCTGATAGCTAACCTACATAGTCCAAGTGTCCGTTCGTTAACCTAGATAGTCCAAGTGCCCATTGGGTAACCTACATAGTCCAAGTGCCCGCTTGGTAACCTGGATAGTCCAAGTGCCCGCTAGTTAACCTACATAGTCCAAGTGCCTTCTAGGGAGCCTACATAGTCCACGTGACCGCTAGGGAACCTACATAGTCCAGTGCCCGTTAGGGAACCTACATAGTCCAAGTGCCCGCTAGGTAACCTACATAGTCAAAATGCCCGCAGGGAAACCTACATAGTCCAAATGCCCGCTAGGCAACCTACATAATCCAAGTGCCCGCTCTGTAACATACATAGTCCAAGTGCCTGTTAGCTAACCTAGATAGTCCAAGGGCCCTCTTGTTGACCTACATAGTCCAAGTGCCAGCTAGGTAACCTAGATAGTACAAGTGCCCGCTAGGGAACCTAGATAGTCCAAGTGCTTTTTAGCTAACCTAGATAGTCCAAGTGGCGGCTCGGTTACCTACATAGTCCAAGTGCCCGTTCGTTAACCTAGATAATCCAAGTGCCCGTTAGGTAACCTAGACAGTCCAAGTGCCCGCTAGTTACCCTACAGATTCCAAGTGCCCGTTAGTTAACCTAGAGGGTCAAAGTGCCTGCTAGGTAACCTAGGTAGTCCAAGTGCCCGCTAGGTAACCTACATAGTCCAAGTGCCCGCTAGGCAACCTAGATAGTCCAAATGCCCGCTAGGGAAACTACATAGTCCAAGTGCCCGCTAGTTAACCTAGATAGTCCAAGTGCCCGCTAGTAAACCTAGATAGTACAAGGGCCTGCTAGTTAACCTAGATAGTCCAAGTGCCCGCTAGTTAACCTAAATCGTCCCAGTGTCCGCTAGGTAACCTAGATAGTCCAAGTGCCTGATAGCTAACCTACATAGTCCAAGTGTCCGTTCGTTAACCTAGATAGTCCAAGTGCCCATTGGGTAACCTACATAGTCCAAGTGCCCGCTTGGTAACCTGGATAGTCCAAGTGCCCGCTAGTTAACCTACATAGTCCAAGTGCCTTCTAGGGAGCCTACATAGTCCACGTGACCGCTAGGGAACCTACATAGTCCAGTGCCTGTTAGGGAACCTACATAGTCCAAGTGCCCGCTAGGTAACCTACATAGTCAAAATGCCCGCAGGGAAACCTACATAGTCCAAATGTCCGCTAGGCAACCTACATAATCCAAGTGCCCGCTCTGTAACATACATAGTCCAAGTGCCCGTTAGCTAACCTAGATAGTCCAAGGGCCCTCTTGTTGACCTACATAGTCCAAATGCCAGCTAGGTAACCTAGATAGTACAAGTGCCCGCTAGGGAACCTAGATAGTCCAAGTGCTTTTTAGCTAACCTAGATAGTCCAAGTGGCGGCTCGGTTACTTACATAGTCCAAGTTCCCGTTCGTTAACCTAGATAATCCAAGTGCCCGTTAGGTAACCTAGACAGTCCAAGTGCCCGAAGTTACCCTACAGATTCCAAGTGCCCGTTAGTTAACCTAGAGGGTCAAAGTGCCTGCTAGGTAACCTAGGTAGTCCAAGTGCCCGCTAGGTAACCTACATAGTCCAAGTGCCCGCTAGGCAACCTAAATAGTCCAAATGCCCGCTAGGGAAACTACATAGTCCAAGTGCCCGCTAGTTAACCTAGATAGTCCAAGTGCCCCCTAGTAAACCTACATAATCCATGGGCCCGCTAGTTAACCTACATAGTGCAAGTGCCCGCTAGTTAACCAAGATCGTGCAAGTGGCCGCTAATTAACCTACATAGTCCAAATGCCAGCTAGGTAACCAAGATAGTCCAATTGCCCGCTAGGGATCCTTCATAATCCAAGTGTCCGCTAGGTAACCTAGAGAGTGCAAGTGCCCGCTAGTTAACCTACATAGTCCAAGTGCCCGCTAGTTAACCTAGATAGTCCAAGTGCCCGCTTGTAAACCCAGATAGTCCAAGGGTCTGCTAGTTAACCTAGATAGTCCAAGTGCCCGATAGTTAACCTAAATCGTCCAAGTGTCCGCTAGGTAACCTACGTAGTCCAAGTGCCTGCTAGGTAACCTAGATAGTCCAAGTGCCTGATAGCTAACCTACATAGTCCAAGTGTCCGTTCGTTAACCTAGATAGTCCAAGTGCCCATTGGGTAACCTACATAGTCCAAGTGCCCGCTTGGTAACCTGGTTAGTCCAAGTGCCCGTTAGTTAACCTATATAGTCCAAGTGCCTTCTTGGGAGCCTACATAGTCCACGTGACTGCTAGGGAACCTACATAGTCCAAGTGCCCGTTAGGGAACCTACATAGTCCAAGTGCCCGCTAGGTAACCTACATAGTCCAAATGCCCGCAAGGAAACCTACATAGACTAAACGTCCGCTAGGCAACCTACATAATCCAAGTGCCCACTCTGGAACATACATAGTCCAAGTGCCAGTTAGCTAACCTAGATAGTCCAATGGCCCGCTAATTGACCTACATTGTCCAAGTGCCAGCTAGGTACCCTAGATAGTACAAGTGCCTATTAGCTAACCTAGATAGTCCAAGTGGTGGCTAGGTAACCTACATAGTCCAAGTGCCCGTTCGTTAACCTAGATGATCCAAGTGCCCATTAGTTAACCTAGACAGTCCAAGTGCCCGCTAGTTACCCTACATAGTCCAAGTGCCCGTTAGTTAACCTAGATAGTCAAAGTGCCCGCTAGATAACCTACATAGTCCAAGTGCCCGCTAGGTAACCTAAATAGTCCAAATGCCCGCTAGGGAAACTACATAGTCCAAGTGCCCGCTAGTTAACCTAGATAATCCAAGTGCCCGCTAGTTAACCTAGATAGTCCAAGTGCCCCCTAGTAAACCTACATAATCCATGGGCCCGCTAGTTAACCTACATAGTGCAAGTGACCGCTAGGTAACGTAGATAGCCCAAGTGCCCGCTAGGTAACCTAGACAGTCCAATAGCCCGCTAGTTAACCTAGACAGTCCAAGTACCCGCTAGGGAACCTACATAGCCCAAGCGTCCGCTAGGGAACCTACATAGTCCAAGTGCTCGCTAGGCAACCTACATAATCCAAGTGCCCGTTAGTTAACCTATATAGTCAAAGTGCCTGCTAGGTAACCTAGATAGTCCAAGTGCCCGCTAGGTAACCTACATAGTCCAAGTGTCTGTAAGGTAACCTTGATAGTCCAATTGCCCGTTAGCTAACCTAGATAGTCCAAGTGTCCGCTAGTTAACCTACATAGTCCAAGTGCCCGTTTGTTAACTTACATTGTCCAAGTGCCCGCTAGGTAACGTAGATAGCCCAAGTGCCCGCTAGGGAACGTACATAGTCCAAGTACCCACTAGGTAACCTAGACAGTCCAATTGCCCCCTAGTTAACCTAGACAGTCCCAGTACCCGATAAGGAACCTACATAGTCCAAGTGCCCGCTAGGGAACCTACATAGTCCAAGTGCTCGCTAGGCAACCTACATAGTCCAAGTGCCCGTTAGTTAACCTAGATAGTCCAATTGCCCGTTAGCTAACCTAAATAGTAGAAGTGTCCGCTAGTTAACCTAAAAAATCCAAGTGCCTGTTCGTTTACCTAGATAGTCCAAGTGCCCGCTAGGTAACCTAGACAGTCCAAGTGCCCGCTAGGTTACCTACATAGTCCAAGTGCACGTTCGTTAACCTAGATAGTCCAAGTGCCCGCTGGTAACCTACATAGTCCAAGAGCCTGCTAGGTAACCTTGATAGTCCAAGTGCCTTCTAGTTAACCTACGTAGTCCAAGTGCCCGCTAGGTAACCTACATAGTCCAATGCCCACTAGGTAACCTAAATAATCCAAATGCCCGCTAGGGAAACTACATAGTCCAAGTGCCCAGTAGTTAACCTAGATAGTCCAAGTGCCCGCTAGTAAACCTAGATAGTCCAAGGGCCTGCTAGTTAACCTAGATAGTCCAAGTGCCCGCTAGTTAACCTAAATCGTCCAAGGGTCCGCTAGGTAACCTAGATAGTCCAAGTGCCTGATAACTAACCTACATAGTCCAAGTGTCCGTTCGTTAACCTAGATAGTCCAAGTGCCCATTGGGTAACCTACATAGTCCAAGTGCCAGCTTGGTAACCTGGATAGTCCAAGTGCCCGCTAGTTAACCTACATAGTCCAAGTGCCTTCTAGGGAGCCTACATAGTCCACGTGACCGCTAGTTAACCTACATAGTCCAAGTGCCCGTTAGGGAAACTACATAGTCCATTTGCCCGCTAGGGATCCTTCATAATCCAAGTGCCTGCTAGGTAACCTAGAGAGTGCAAGTGCCCGCTAGTTAACCTACATAGTCCAAGTACCCGCTAGTTAACCTAGATAGTCCAAGTGCCCGCTAGTAAACCTAGATAATCCAAGGGCCTGCTAGTTAACCTAGATAGTTCAAGTGCCCGCTAGTTAACCTAAATCGTCCAAGTGTCCGCTAGGTAACCTACATAGTCCAAGTACCTGCTAGGTAACCTAGATAGTCCAAGTGCCTGATAGCTAACCTACATAGTCCAAGTGTTCGTTCGTTAACCTAGATAGTCCAAGTGCCCATTGGGTAACCTACATAGTCCAAGTGCCCGCTTGGTAACCTCGTTAGTCCAAGTGCCCGCTAGTTAACCTACATAGTACAAGTGCCTTCTAGGGAGCCTACATAGTCCACGTGACCGCTAGGGAACCTACATAGTCCAAGTGCCCGTTAGGGAACCTACATAGTCCAAGTGCCCGCTAGGTAACCTACAGTCCAAATGCCCGCAAGGAAACCTACATAGTCTAAATGTCCGCTAGGCAACCTACATAATCCAAGTGCCCACTCTGGAACATACATAGTCCAAGTGCCCTTTAGCTAACCTAGATAGTCCAAGGGCCCGCTAGTTGACCTACTTAGTCCAAGTGCCAGCTAGGTAACCTAGATAGTACAAGTGCCCGCTAGGGAACCTAGATAGTACAAGTGCCTATTAGCTAACCTAGATAGTCCAAGTTGTGGCTAGTTACCCTACATAGTCCAAATGCCCGTTCGTTAACCTAGATAATCCAAGTGCCCGTTAGGTAACCTAGACAGTCCAAGTGCCCGCTAGTTACCCTACATAGTCCAAGTGCCCGCTAGTTAACCTAGATAGTCCAAGTGCCCCCTAGTAAACCTACATAATCCATGGGCCCGCTAGTTAACCTACATAGTGCAAGGGCCCGCTAATTAACCTAGATCGTGCAAGTGTCCGCTAGTTAACCTACATAGTCCAAGTGCCAGCTAGGTAACCTAGATAGACCAATTGCCCGCTAGGGATCCTTCATAATCCAAGTGCCTGCTAGGTAACTTAGATATTCTAAGTGCCCGCTAGTTAACCTAGATTGTCCAAGTGCCCTTAGTTAACCTACATAGTCCAAGTGCCGCTAGGTAACCTACATATTGCAAGTGAACTCTAGGTAACCTACATAGTCCAAGTGCCCGCTAGTTAACATAGATAGTCCATGTGCCCGCTAGGGAAGGTACATAGTCCAAGTGCCCGCTAGGTAACCTAGAGAGTGCAAATGCCCGCTAGTTAACCTACATAGTCCAAGTGCCTGCTAGGTAACCTAGATAGTACAAGGGACTCCTAGTTAACCTAGATAGTCCAAGTGCCCGCTAGGTAACCTACATAGTGCAAGTGTCCGCTAGTTAACCTACGTAGTCCAAGGAACCCCTAGTTAACCTAGATAGTCCAAGTACCCGCTAGTTAACCTAGATCATCCAATTGTCCGCTAGTTAATCTACATAGTCCAAGTGTCCTTTAGGGAACCTAGATTGTCCAAGTGCCCCCTAGGGAACCTACATAGTCCAATTATCCGCTCTGGAGCATGCATAGTCCAAGTGCCTGTTAGTTAACCTAGATAATCCAAGTGCCCGCTAGTTAACCTACATAGTCCAAGTGCCCGCTAGGCAACCTACATAATCCAAGTGCCCGTTAGGTAACCTATATTGTCCAAATGCCCGCTAGGGAACCTACATAGTCCAAGTGCCCGCTAGTTAACCTAGATAGTCCAAGTGCCCGCTAGTTAACCTACATAGTCCAAGTGTCCGCTAGGTAACCTAGACAGTCCAAGTGACCACTAGGTAACCTACATAGTCCAAGTGCCCATTCGTTAACCTACATAGTCCAAGTGCACACTAGGTAATGTAGATAGCCCAAGTGCCCGCTAGGGAACGTACATAGTCCAAGTGCCCGCTAGGTAACCTCGATAGTCCAAGTGCCCGCTAGGTAACCTACATAGTCCAAGTGCCTGCTAGGTAAACTACATACTCCAAGTGCCCACTAGGTAACCTAGACAGTCCAATTGCCCGCTAGTTAACCTAGACAGTCCAAGTACCCGCTAGGGAACCTACATAGTCAAGCGCCCGCTAGGGAACCTACATAGTCCAAGTGCTCGCTTGGCAACCTACATAGTTCAAGTGCCCCTTAGTTAACCAAGATACTCAAAGTGCCTGCTAGGTAACCTATATAGTCCAATTGCCCGCTGGGTAACCTACATAGTCCAAGTGCCCGTTAGGTAACCTTGATAGTCCAATTGCCCGTTAGCTAATCTAGATAGTCCAAGTTTCCGCTAGTTAACCTACATAGTCCAAGTGCCCATTCGTTAACCTAGATAGTCCAAGTGCCCGCTAGGTAACCTAGACAGTCCAAGTGCCCGTTAGGTTACCTACATAGCCCAAGTGAACTTTCATTTACCTAGATAGTCCAAGTGCCCGCTGGTAACCTACATAGTCCAAGAGCCCGCTAGGAAACCTTGATAGTCCAAGTGCCTTCTAGTTAACCTACATAGTCCAAGTGCCCGCTAGGTAACCTAGATAGTCCAAGTGCCCGCTAGGTAACCTACAAAGTCCAAGTGCCCGCTAGGTTATCTATATAGTCCAAATGCCCGCTAGGGAACCTACATAGTCCATGTACCCGCTAATTAACCTACATAGTCCAAGTGACCGTTAGCTAACCTAGATAGTCCAAGTACCCAATAGTTAACCTACATAGTTCAAGTGCCCGCTAGGTAACTTAGATTATCCAAGTGCCCGCTAGTTAACCTACATAGTCCCAAGGCCCGCTAGTTAACCTACATAGTCCAAGTGCCCGCTAGGTAACCTAGATAGTCCTATTGCCCGTTAGTTAACATAGATAGTCCAAGTGCCCACTTCGGGACGTACATATTCCAAGTGCCCGCTAGGTAACCCGGATAGTCCAAGTGCCCGCTAGGGTATGTACATAGACCAAGTGCCCGCTAGGTAACCTAGATAGTCAAAGTGCCCGCTAGTTAACCTACATAGTCGAAAGGCCCCTTAGTTAGCCTAGATAGTCCACGTGCCCGCTAGTTAACCTAGATTGTCCAAGTGTCCGCTAGTTAACTTACATAGTCCAAGTGCCCTTAGGTAACCTACATAGTCCAAGTTCCCGCTAGGTAACCTAGATAGTCAAGGGCCCGTTACCAATCCTAGATCATCCAATTGCCCGCTGGGCAACCTACATAGTCCGAGTGCCCGTTCATTAACATAGAAGTCCATGTGCCCGCTAGGTAACCTAGACAGTCCAAGTGCCCGCTAGGTTACCTGCTTAGTCTAAGTGCCCGTTAGGTAACCTACATAGTCCAAGTGCCTGCTAGGTAACCTAGATAGTCCAAGTACCCGTTAGCTAACCCAGATAGTCCAAGTGCCTGCTAGGTAACCTACATAGTCAAAGTGCCCGCGAGGTAACCTAGATAGTCCAAGTTCTTGTTAGCTAACCTAGATAGTCCTAGTGCCCGCTAGGTAACCTACATAGTCCAAGGGCCCGCTGGTTAACCTAGTTCGTCCAAGTGACCGCTAGGTAACCAAGATAGTCAAAGTGTCCGCTACGTAACATACATAGTCCAAGTTCCCACTAGGTCACCTAGATACTCCAAGTGCCCGTTACCTAACCTAGATAGTCCAAGTGCCCGCTAGGTAACCTACAACGTCCTAGTGCCCGCTAGTTAACCAACATTGTCCAAGTGCCCGATACGGAACCTACATAGTCCAAGTGCCTGTTAGGTAACCTACATAGTCCAAATGCCCGCTAGTAACCTACATAGTCCAAGTGCCTGATAGGGAACTCACATAATCCAAGTGCCCGCTAGGGAACCTACATCGTCAAAGTACCCATTAGGTAACCTAGATGGTCCAAATGCCCGCTAGGGAACCCACATACTCCAAGTGCCCGCCAGGGTACTTAAATAGTACAAGTGCCTGTTAGTTAACGTAGATAGTCCAAGTGCCCGCTATTTATCCTAGACAGTCCAAGTGCCCGTTCCTTAACCTAGACAGTCCAAGTGTCCGCTAGGGAAACCACATAGTCCAGTGCCCGCTAGGGAACTTACATAGTCCAAGTGCCCGCTAGTTAACCTAGATAGTCCAAGTGCCCGTTCGTTAACCTAGACAGTCCAAGTGCCCGCTAGGGAAACCATATACTCCAGTGCCTGCTAGGGAACTTACATAGTCCAAGTGCCCGCTAGTTAACCTAAATAGTCCAAGTGCCCGTTCGTTAACCTAGACAGTCCAAGGGCCCGCTAGGGAAACCACATAGTCCAGTGCCCGCTAGGCAACTTACATAGTCCAAGTGCCCGCTAGTTAACCTAGATAGTCCAAGTGCCCGTTCGTTAACCTAGACAGTCCAAGTGCCCGCTAGGAAAAACACATAGTCCAGTGCCCGCTATGGAACTTACATAGTCCAAGTGCCCGCTAGTTAACCTAGATAGTCCAAGGGCCCGTTCGTTAATCTAGACAGTCCAAGTGCCCGCTAGGGAACTTACATAGTCCAAGTGCCCGCTAGTAACCTATATAGTCCAAGTACCCGCTAGGTAACGTAGATAGTCCAAGTGCCCACTAGGGGACGTACATACTCCAAGTGCCCGCTAGGTAACCTAGATAGTCCAAGTGCCCGCCAAGGTATGTACATAGACCAAGTGCCTGCTAGGTAACCTACATAGTCCAAATGCCCGTTAGGGAGCCTAGATAGTCCAAGTGCCCGCTAGGGAACCTGTATCGTGCAAGTGCCTGCTAGGTAACCAAGATAATCCAAGTGCCCGCTAGTTAACCTAGATAGTCCAAGTGCCCGCTAGTTAACCTAGAACCTCCAAGTGTCCGCTAGTTAACCTACATAGTCCAAGGGCCCGTTAGTTAACCTACATAATCCAAGAACCCGCTAGTTAACCTAGATAGTCCAAGTGACCGCTAGGTTACCTACATAGTCCTAGTGCCCGCTAGGTAACCTAGATAGTCCAAGTTGCTGTTAGCTGACCTAGATAGTCCAAGTGACCGCTAGGTAACCTAGATAGTCAAAGTGCCCGTTAGGTAACCTAGATAGTCCAAGTGCCCGCTATGTAACCTACATAGTCCAAGTTCCCGCTAGGTAACCTAGATAGTCCAAGTGCCCGTTACCTAACCTAGATTGTCCAAGGGCCCGCTAGGCAACCTACATAGTCCAAGTGCCCATTCGTTAACGTAGAAGTCCAAGTGCCCGCTATGTAACCTAGACAGTCCAAGTGCCGGCTAGGTTACCTGCATAGTCAAAGTGCCCGTTCGTTAACCTAGATAGTCCAAGTGCTCGCTAGGGAACCTATATAGTCCAAGTGCTATCGAGGTAACCTAGATAGTCCAAGGGCCTGCTAGTTAACCTACATAGTCCAAGGGCTTGCTTGTTAACTTTGATAGTTCAGGTGCCCGCTGGTTAACCTACATCATCCAAGTGCCCGCTAGTTAACCTAGATCATCCAAGTGCCGGCTAGTTAATCTACATAGTCCAAGGGCCCACTTGTTAACCTAGATCGTCCAAGTGTCCTCTAGTTAACATACATAGTCCAAGTGCCCGCTAGTTAACATAGATAGTCCAAGTGCCCGCTAGGTAAGGTACTTAGTCCAAGTGCCCGATAGGTAACCTACATATTGCAAGTGTCCGCTAGTTAACCTACATAGTCCAAGTGCCCGCTAGTTAACCTAGATAGTCCAAGTTCCCGCTAGGTAACCTACATAGTGCAAGTGTCCGCTAGTTAACCTACATAGTCCAAGTGCCCGATAGTTAACCTAGATAGTCCAAGTACCCGCTAGTTAACCTAGATTGTCCAATTGTCTGCTAGTTAACCTACATAATCCAAGTGCCCTTTAGGAAACCTAGATAGTCCAAGTGCCCGCTAGGGAACCTACATAGTCCAATTGCCCGCTCTGGAACATACATAGTCCAAATGCCTGTTAGTTAACCTAGATAATCTAAGTGCCCGCTAGTTAACCTACATAGTCCAAGTGCCCGCTAGGTAACCTACATGGTCCAAGTGCCAGCTAGGTAACCTATATAGTCCAAATGCCCGCTAGAGAACCTAGATAGTCCAATTGCCCGTTAGCTAACCTAGATAGTCGAAGTGTCCGCTAGTTAACCTACATAGTCCAAGTACCCGTTTGTTAACCTAGATAGTCCAAGTGCCCGCTAGGTAACCTAGACAGTCCAAGTGCCTGCTAGGTTACCTACATAGTCCAAGTGCACGTTCGTTAACCTAGATAGTCCAAGTGCCCGCTGGTAACCTACATAGTCCAAGAGCCCGCTAGGTATCCTTGATAGTCCAAGTGCCTTCTAGTTAACCTACATAGTCCAAGTGCCTGCTAGGTAACCTAGATAGCCCAAGTGCCCGCTAGGGAACCTACATAGTCCAATTGCCCGCTCTGGAACATACATAGTCCAAATGCCTGTTATTTAACCTAGATACTCCAAGTGCCCGCTAGGTAATCTACATGGTCCAAGTGCCAGCTAGGTAACCTACATAGTCCAAATGGCCACAAGGAAACCTACATAGTCTAATTGCCCGCTAGGGAACCTACATAATCCAAGTGCCCGTTAGGTAACCTAGATAGTCCCAGTGCCCGTTAGCTAACCTAGATAGTCCAAGGGCCCGCTAGTTGACCTACATAGTCCAAGTGCCCGCTAGGTAACCTACATAGTCCAAGGGCCGGCTCGTTAACCTAGTTCGTCCAAGTGTCCGCTAATTAACCTACATAGTCCACGTGCCCGCTAGGTAACCAAGATAGTCAAAGTGGCCGCTAGGTAACCTACATAGTCCAAGTTCCTACTAGGTAACCTAGATAGGCCAAGTGCCCGTTACCTAACCTAGATAGTCCAAGTGCCCGCTAGGTAACCTACATAGTCCTAGTGCCCGCTAGTTAACCAACATTGTCCAAGTGCCCGATACGGAACCTACATAGTCCAAGTGCCCGTTAGGTAACCTACATAGTCCAAATGCCCGCTAGTAACCTACATAGTCCAAGTGCCCGATAGGGAACTCACATAATCCAAGTGCCCGCTAGGGAACCTACATAGTCCAAGTACCCATTAGGTAACCTAGATAGTCCAAATGCCCGCTAGGGAACCCACATAGTCCAAGTGCCCGCTAGGGAACTTACATAGTCCAAGTGCCCGTTAGTTAACCTAGATAGTCCAAGTGCTAGCTAGTTAACCTAGATAATCCAAAGACCCGCTAGGTAACGTAGATAGTCCAAGTGCCCACTAGGGGACGTACATAGTCCAAGTGCCCGCTAAGTAACCTAGATAGCCCAAGTGCCCGCTAGGGTATGTACATAGACCAAGTGCCCGCTGGTAACCTACATAGTCCAAGGGCCCGATAGGGAACCTACATAGTTCAAGTGCCCGTTAGGGAGCCTAGATATTCCAAATGCCCGCTAGGGAACCTGCATCGTGCAAGTGCCTGCTAGGTAACCTAGATAATCCAAGTGCCCGCTAGTTAAGCTAGATAGTCCAAGTGCCCGCTACTTAACCTTCATAGTCCAAGAACCCGCTAGTTAACCTAGATTGTCCAAGTGCCCGCTAGGTAACCTACAGGGTCCTAGTGCCCGCTAGGTATCCTAGATAGTCCAAGTTTCTGTTAGCTAACCTAGATAGTCCAAGTGCCCGTTAGGTAACCTAGATAGTCCTAGTGCCCGCTATGTAACCTACATAATCCAAGTTCCTGCTAGGTAACCTAGATAGTCCAAGTGCCCGTTACCTAACCTAGACGTCCAAGTGCCCGCTAGGAAACCTACATAGTCCAAGTGCCCGTTCGTTAACCTAGAAGTCCAAGTGCCCGCTAGGTAACCTGCATAGTCCAAGTGGCCGTTAGGTAACCTAGATAGTCAAAGTGCCCGTTAGGTACCCTAGATAGTCAAAGTGCCCGTTACCTAACCTAGATAGTCTAAGTGCTCGCTAAGCAACCTACATAGTCCAAGTGCTCATTCGTTAACCTAGAAGTCTAAGTGCCCGCTATGTAACCTAGACAGTCCAAGTGCCGGCTAGGTTACCTGCATAGTCAAAGTGCCCGTTCGTTAACCTAGATAGTCCAAGTGCCCGCTAGGGAACCTATATAGTCCAAGTGCTATCTAGGTAACCTAGATAGTCCAAGGGCCCGCTAGTTAACCTACATAGTCCAAGGGCTCGCTTGTTAACTTTGATAGTCCAAGTGCCCGCTGGTTAACCTAGATCGTCCAAGTGCCCGCTATTTAACCTAGATCGTCCAAGTGCCGGCTAGTTAACCTACATAGTCCAAGGGCCTACTTGTTAACCTAGATCGTCCAAGTGTCCTCTAGTTAACCTACATAGTCCAAGTGCCCGCTAGGGGAGGTACATAGTCCAAGTGCCCGCTAGGTAACCTAGAGAGTGCAAGTTCCCGCTAGATAACCTACATAGTCCAAGTGCCTGCTAGGTAACCTAGATAGTCCAAGGGCCTGCTAGTTATCATACATAGTCCAAGTGACCGCTAGGTAACCTACATAGTGCAAGTGTCCGCTAGTTTAACTACATAGTCCAAGTGCCCGCTAGTTAACCTAGATAGTCCAAGTGCCCGCTAGGTAAGCTACATAGTGCAAGTGTCCGCTAGTTAACCTGCGTAGTCCAAGGGACCGCTAGTTAACCTAGATCGTCCAATCGTCCGCTAGTTAACCTACATAGTCGAAGTGCCCTATAGGGAACCTAGATAGTCTAAGTGCCCGCTAGGGAACCTACATAGTCCAATTGCCCGCTCTGGAACATACATAGTCCAAGTGCCTGTTACTTAACCTAGATAATCCAAGTGCCCGCTAGTCAACCTACATGGTCCAAGTGCCCGCTAGGTAACCTATATAGTCCAAATGTCCGCTAGGGAACGTACATACTCCAAGAGCCTGCTAGGTAAACTACATAGTCCAAGTGCCCACTAGGTAACCTAGACAGTCCAATTGCACACTAGTTAACCTAGACAGTCCAAGTAACCTCTAGGGAACCTACATAGTCCAAGTGCCCGCTAGGGAACCTACATAGTCCAAGTGCTCGCTAGGCAACCTACATAGTCCAAGTGCCCGCTTGTTAACCTAGATAGTCCAAGTGCCGGCTAGTTAACCAGGATTGTCCAAGTGCCCTCTAGTTAACTTACATAGTCCAAGGGCCTGCTAGTTAACCTACATAGACCAAGGGCCCACTAGGTAACCTAGACAGGCCAAGTGACCACTAGGTTACATACATAGTCTAAGTGCACGTTCGTTAACCCAGATAGTCCAAGTGCCCGCTGGTAACCTACATAGTCCAAGAGCCCGCTAGGTAACCTTGATAGTCCAAGTGCCTTCTAGTTAACCTACATAGTCCAATTGCCCGCTAGGTAACCTAGATCGTCCAAGTGCCCGCTAGGCAACCTACATAGTCCAAGTGCCCGTTCGTTAACCTAGAAGTCCAAGTGCCCGCTAGATAACCTGCATAGTCCAAGTGGCCGTTAGGTAACCTAGATAGTCAAAGTGCCCGTTAGGTAACCTAGATAGTCAAAGTGCCCGTTACCTAACCTAGATAGTCTAAGTGCTCGCTAAGCAACCTACATAGTCCAAGTGCCCATTCGTTAACCTAGAAGTCTAAGTGCCCGCTATGTAACCTAGACAGTCCATGTGCCGGCTAGGTTACCTGCATAGTCAAAGTGCCCGTTCGTTAACCTAGATAGTCCAAGTGACCGCTAGGGAACCTATATAGTCCAAGTGCTATCTTGGTAACCTAGATAGTCCAAGGGCCCGCTAGTTAACCTACATAGTCCAAGGGCTCGCTTGTTAACTTTGATAGTCCAAGTGCCCGCTGGTTAACCTAGATCATCCAAGTGCCCGCTATTTAACCTAGATCGTCCAAGTGCCGGCCAGTTAACCTACATAGTCCAAGGGCCTACTTGTTAACCTAGATCGTCCAAGTGTCCTCTAGTTAACCTACATAGTCCAAGTGCCCGCTAGGGGAGGTACATAGTCCAAGTGCCCGCTAGGTAAGCTAGAGAGTGCAAGTGCCCGCTAGTTAACCTACATAGTCCAAGTGCCTGCTAGGTAACCTAGATAGTCCAAGGGCCTGCTAGTTATCCTACATAGTCCAAGTTCCCGCTAGGTAACCTACATAGTGCAAGTGTCCGCTAGTTAAACTACATAGTCCAAGTGCCCGCTAGTTAACCTACATAGTCCAAGTGCCCGCTAGGTAACCAAGATAGTCAAAGTGGCCGCTAGGTAATCTACATAGTCCAAGTTCCCACTAGGTAACCTAGATAGTCCAAGTGCCCGTTACCTAACCTAGATAGTCCAAGTGCCCGCTAGGTAACCTAGATAGTCCTAGTGCCCGCTATGTAACCTACATAATCCAAGTTCCTGCTAGGTAACCTAGATAGTCCAAGTGCCCGTTACCTAACCTAGATCGTCCAAGTGCCCGCTAGGAAACCTACATAGTCCAAGTGCCCGTTCGTTAACCTAGAAGTCCAAGTGCCCGCTAGGTAACCTGCATAGTCCAAGTGGCCGTTAGGTAACCTAGATAGTCAAAGTGCCCGTTAGGTACCCTAGATAGTCAAAGTGCCCGTTACCTAACCTAGATAGTCTAAGTGCTCGCTAAGCAACCTACATAGTCCAAGTGCTCATTCGTTAACCTAGAAGTCTAAGTGCCCGCTATGTAACCTAGACAGTCCAAGTGCCGGCTAGGTTACCTGCATAGTCAAAGTGCCCGTTCGTTAACCTAGATAGTCCAAGTGCCCACTAGGGAACGTACATAGTCCAAGTGCCCGCTAGGTAACCTAGATAGTGCATGTGCCCGGTAGTTAACCTACATAGTCCAAATGCCCGCTAGGTAACCTAGATAGTCCAAGGACCCGCTAGTTAACCTACATAGTCCAAGTGCCCAGTAGTTTACTTACATAGTCCAAGTGCCCGTTCTAGAACCTACATATCCAAGTGCCTGCTAGGGAACCTACATAGTTCAAGTGTCCGTAGGGAACATACAGAATCCAAGGGCCCGCTAGGGAATCTACATAGTCCAAGGGCCCGCTAGTAAACGTAGATAGTCCAAGTGCGGCTAGATAATCTACATAGTCCAAGGGCCCGCTAGTTAACCTACATAGTCCAAGTACCCGCTAGTTAGCCTAGATCGTCCAAGTGCACGCTAGTTAACCTACATAGTCCAAGGGCCCGCTAGTTAACCTATATAGTCCAAGTGCCCGCAAGGGAACCTACATAGTCAAAGTGCCCGCTAGGGTACCTACATAGTCCAAGTGCCCGCTAGTTAACCTAGATAGTCCAAGTGCCTGCTAGTTAACCAGGATCATCAAAGTGTCCTCTAGTTAACTTACATAGTCCAAAGGCCTGCTAGTTAACCTACATAGAGCAAGGGCCCGCTAGTTAACCTTGATAGTCCAAGTGCCCGCTAGTTAACCTACATAGTCCAAGTTCTGGCTAGGTAACCTAGACAGTCCAAGTGACCATTAGGTTACCTACATAGTCCAAGTGCCCGTTCATTAACCTACGTAGTCCAAGTGCCCGCTAGGTAACGTAGATAGCCCAAGTGCCCGCTCGGGAACGTACATAGTCCAAGTGCCCGGTAGGTAACCTAGATAGTGCAAGTGCCCGCTAGTTAACCAACATAGTCCAAGTGCCTCCTAGGTAAACTACATAGTCCAAGTGCCCACTAGGTAATCTAGACTGTCCAATTACCCGCTAGTTAACCTAGACAGTCCAAGTAACCGATAGGGAACCTACATAGTCCAAGTGCTCGCTAGGGAACCTACATAGTCCAAGTGCCTGCTAGGTAACCTAGATAGTCCAATTGCCCGTTAGCTAACCTAGATAGTCGAAGTGTCCGCTAGTTAACCTACATAGTCCAAGTGCCAGTTAGCTAACCTAGATAGTCAAAGCCCCCCTAGTTGACTTACATAGTCCAAGTGCCCGCTAGTTAACCTAGATAGTCCTAGTGCCCGTTAGTTAACCTAGATAGTCCAAGTGCCCACTAGGGGACATACATAGTCCAAGTGCCCGCTAGGTAACCTAGATAGTCCAAGTGCGCGCTAGGGTATGTACATAGTCCCAGTGCCTGCTAGGAAACCTAGATAGTCCAAGTGCCCGCTAGTTAACCTACATAGTCCAAGGGCCCGCTAGTTAACCTACATAGTCCAAGGTCCGTTAGTTAACCTAGATAGTCCAAGTGCTCGCTAGTTAACCTATATAGTAAAAGGGCCCGCTAGTTGACCTAGATAGTCCAAGTGCCCGCTAGTTAACCTAGATAGTCAAAGTGCCCGCTAGTTAACCTAAGTAGTACAAATGTCCGATAGGGATCCTACATAGTCCAAGTGCCCGCTAGTTAACCTACATAGTCCAAGTCCCTGGTAGGTAACCTAGACAGTCCAAGTGACCATTATGTAACCTACATAGTCCAAGTGCCCGCTAGGTAACCTAGATAGTCCAAGTGCCCGCTAGTTAACCTACATAGTCCAAGTGCCTGCTAGGTAAACTACATAGTCCAAGTGCCCACTAGGTAACCTAGACAGTCCAATTGCCCGCTAGTTAACCTAGACAGTCCAAGTACCCGATAGGGGACCTACATAGTCCAAGTGCCCGCTAGGGAACCTACATAGTCGAAGTGCTCACTAGGCAACCAACATAATCCAAGTGCCCTTTAGTTAACCTAGATTGTCAAAGTGCCTGTTGGGTAACCTAAATAGTCCAAGTGCCCTCTAGGGAAAATACATAGTCAAAGTGCCCGCTAGGTAACCTAGATAGTCCAATTGCCCGTTAGCTAACCTAGATAGTCGAAGTGTCTGCTAGTTAACCTACATAGTCCAAGTGCCCGTTCGTTAACCTAGATTGTCCAAGTGCCCGCTGGTAACCTACATAGTCCAAGGGCCCGCTAGGTAACCTTGATAGTCCAAGTGCCTACTAGTTAACCTACAAAGTCCAAGTGCCCGCTAGGTAACCTACATAGTCCAAGTGCCACAAGGTAACCTAAATAATCCAAATGCCCGCTTGGGAAACTACATAGTCCATGTGCCCGCTAGTTAACTTAGATAGTCCAAGTGCCCGCTAGTTAACCTAGATAGTCCAAATGCCCGCTAGTTAACCTAGATAGTCCAAGGGCCCCTGAGTTAATCTAGATAGTCCAAGTGCCCGCTAGTTAACCTAGATAGTCCAAGTGCCCGCTATTAACCTAGATCGTCCAACTGCCCGCTAATTAACCTAGATAATCCAAGTGCCCGATAGTTAACCTACATAGTCCAAGGACCCTCTAGTTAACCTAGATAGTCCAAGTGCCCGCTAGGGGACGTACATAGTCCAAGTGCTCGCTAGGCAACCTACATAGTCCAAGTGCCCGTTAGTTAATCTAGATAGTCAAAGTGCCTGCTAGGTAACGTAAATAGTCCAAGTGCCCCCTAGGGAACCTACATAGTCCAAGTGCCCGCTAGGTAACCTAGATAGTCCAATTGCCCGTTAGCTAACCTAGATAGTCGAAGTGTCCGATAGTTAACCTACATAGTCCTAGGGCCCGTTCGTTAACCTAGATAGGCCAAGTGCCCGCTAGGTAACCTAGACAGTCCAAGTGCCTGCTATGTTACCTACATAGTCCAAGTGCACGTTCGTTAACCTAGATAGTCCAAGTGCCCGCTGGTAACCTACATAGTCCAAGTGCCCGCTAGGTAACCTACATAGGACAAGTGCCCACTAGGTAACCTAAATAATCCAAATGCCCGCTAGGGAAACTACATTGTCCAAGTGCCCGTTAGTTAACCTAGATTGTCCAAGTGCCCACTAGGGGACGTACATAGTCCAAGTGCCCGCTAGGTAACCTAGATAGTCCAAGTGCGCGCTAGGGTATGTACATAGTCCGAGTGCCGGCTAGGAAACCTAGATAGTCCAAGTGCCTGCTAGTTAACTTACATAGTCCAAGGGCCCGCTAGTTAACCTACATACTCCAAGGTCCGCTAGTTAACCTATATAGTCCAAGTGCCCGCTAGTTAACCTACATAGTACAAGGGCCCGCTAGTTGACCTAGATAGTCCAAGTGCCCGCTAGTTAACTTAGATTGTCCAAGTGCCCGCTAGTTAACCTAAGTAGTCCAAATGTCCGATAGGGATCCTACATAGTCCAAGTGCCCGCTAGGTAACCTACATAGTCCAAGTGCCCGTTCGTTAACCTAGATAGTCAAAGTGCCCGCTAGGTAACCTAGACAGTCAAGTGCCCGCTAGGTTACCTACATAGTCCAAGTGCCCGTTCGTTAACCTAGATAGTCCAAGTGCCCGCTAGGTTACCTAGACAGTCCAAGTGCCCGCTAGTTAACCTCCATAATCCAAGTGCCCAATAGGGTACCTACATAATCCAAGTGCCCGCTAGGCAACCTACATAGTCCAAGTGCCCGTTAGTTAACCTAGATAGTCCAAGTGCCCACTAGGGGACGTACATAGTCCAAGTGCCCGCTAGGTAACCTACAATGCCAAGTTCCCGATGGTAACCTAAATAGTCCAAATGCCCGCTAGGGAAACTACATAGTCCAAGTGCCTGCTAGTTAACCTAGATAGTCCAAGTGCCTGCAAGTAAACCTACATAATCCATGGGCCCGCTAGTTAACCTACATAGTCCAAGGGCCCGCTAGTTAACCTAGATCGTGCAAGTGTCCGCTAGTTAACATACATAGTCCACGTGCCTGCTAGGTAACCTAGATAGTCCAAGTGCCCGCTAGGCATTCTTCATAATCCAAGTGCCTGCTAGGTAACCTAGATAGTCCAAGTGCCCACTAGGGGACGTATATAGACCAAGTGCCCGCTAGTTAACCTACATAGTCCAAGGTCCGTTAGTCAACCTAGATAGTCCAAGTGCCCGCTAGTTAACCTACATAGTACAAGGGCCCGCTAGTTGACCTAGATAGTCCAAGTGCCCGCTAGTTAACCTATATAGTCCAAGTGCCCGCTGGTTAACCTAGATAGTCCTAGTGCCCGTTAGTTAACCTAGATAGTCCAAGTGCCCACTAGGGGACGTACATAGACCAAGGGCCCGCTAGTTAACCTACATAGTGCAAGGGCCCGCAAGTTAACCTAGATCGTGCAAGTGTCCACTAGTTAACCTACATAGTCCAAGTGCCTGCTAGGTAACCTAGATAGTCCAAGTGCCCGCTACTTAACCTAGATAGTCCAAGTGCCCACTAGGGGATGTACATTGTCCAAGTGCCCGCTAGTTAACCTACATAGTCCAAGGTCCGTTAGTTAACCTAGATAGTCCAAGTGCCCGCTAGTTAACCTACATAGTACAAGGGCCCGCTAGTTGACCTAGATAGTCAAAGTGCCCGCTAGTTAACCTAAGTAGTACAAATGTCCGATAGGGATCCTCCATAGTCCAAATGCCCGCTAGTTAACCTACATAGTCCAAGTCCCCGCTAGGTAACCTAGACAGTCCAAGTGACCATTAGGTTACCTACATAGTCCACATGCCTGTTCGTTAACCTACATAGTCCAAGTGCCCGCTAGGTAACGTAGATAGCCCTAGTGCTCCCTAGGGAACGTGCATAGTTCAAGTGCCCGCTAGTTAACCTAGATAGTCCAAGTGCCCGCTAGTAAACCTAGATAGACCAAGGACCCGGTAGTTAATCTAGATGGTCCAAGTGCCTGCTAGTTAACCTAGATAGTCCAATGGCCCGCTAGTTAATCTAGATAGTCCAAGTGCCCGCTAGTTAACCTAACTAATCCAAGTGCCCGCTAGTTAACCTACATAGTCCAAGGGCCCTCTAGTTAATCTAGATAGTCCAAGTGCCCGCTAGGTAACGTAGATAGCCCAAGTGCCCGCTAGGGAACGTACATAGTTCAAGTGCCCTCTAGGTAACCTAGATAGTCCAAGTGCCCGCTAGTTAACCTACATAGTCCAAGTGCCCGCTAATTAACCTAGATAGTCCAAGTGCCCGCTAGTAAATCTAGATAGACCAAGGACCCGGTAGTTAATCTAGATGGTCCAAGTGCCTGCTAGTTAACCTAGATAGTCCAAGGGCCCGCTAGTTAATCTAGATAGTGCAAGGGTCCGCTAGTTAACCTAACTAATCCAAGTGCCCGCTAGTTAACCTACATAGTCCAAGGGCCCTCTAGTTAATCTAGATATTCCAAGTGCCCGCTAGGGTACGTACATAGTCCAAGTGCCCGCTAGGTTATGTACATAGTTCAAGTGCCCGCTAGGTAACCTAAGTAGTCCAAATGTCCGATAGGGATCCTACATAGTCCAAGTGCCCGCTAGGTAACCTACATAGTCCAAGTGCCCGTTCGTTAACCTAGATAGGCCAAGTGCCCGCTAGGTAACCTAGACAGTCCAAGTGCCTGCTATGTTACCTACATAGTCCAAGTGCACGTTCGTTAACCTAGATAATCCAACTGTCCGCTGGTAACCTACATAGTCCAAGGGCCTGCTAGGTAACCTACATAGTCCAAGTGCCTTCTAGTTAACCTACATAGTCCAAGTTCCCGCTAGGCAACCTACATAGTGCAAGTGCCCACTAGGTAACCTAAATAATCTAAATGCCCGCTAGGGAAACTACATAGTCCAAGTGCCCGTTAGTTAACCTAGATTGTCCAAGTGCCCACTAGGGGACGTACATAGTCCAAGTGCCCGCCAGGTAACCTAGATAGTCCAAGTGCGCGCTAGGGTATGTACATAGTCCGAGTGCCGGCTATGAAGCCTAGATAGTCCAAGTTCCTGCTAGTTAACGTACATAGTCCAAGGGCCCGCTAGTTAACCTACATAGTCCAAGGTCCGCTAGTTAACCTATATAGTCCAAGTGCCCGCTAGTTAACCTACATAGTACAAGGGCCCGCTAGTTGACCTAGATAGTCCAAGTGCCCGCTAGTTAACCTAGATAGTCCAAGTGCCCGCGAGTTAACCTAGATAGACCAAGGACCCGGTAGTTAATCTAGATGGTCCAAGTGCCTGCTAGTTAACCTAGATAGTCCAAGGGCCCGCTAGTTAATCTAGATAGTCCAAGTGCCCGCTAGTTAACCTAACTAATCCTAGTGCCCGCTAGTTAACCTACATAGTCCAAGGGCCCTCTAGTTAATCTAGATAGTCCAAGTGCCCACTAGGGTACGTACATAGTCCAAGTGCCCGCTAGGCAACCTAGGTAGTCCAAGTGCCCGCTAGGGTATGTACATAGTTCAAGTGCCCGCTATGTAACCTAAGTAGTCCAAATGTCCGATAGGAATCCTACATAGTCCAAGTGCCCGCTAGGTAACCTACATAGTCCAAGTGCCCGTTCGTTAACCTAGATAGGCCATGTGCCCGCTAGGTAACCTAGACCGTCCAAGTGCCTGCTATGTTACCTACATAGTCCAAGTGCACGTTCGTTAACCTAGATAATCCAAGTTCCCGCTGGTAACCTACATAGTCCAAGGGCCCGCTAGGTAACCTACATAGTCCAAGTGCCTTCTAGTTAACCTACATAGTCCAAGTGCCCGCTAGGTAACCTACATAGTGCAAGTGCCCACTAGGTAACCTAAATAATCCAAATGCCCGCTAGGGAAACTACATAGTCCAAGTGCCCGTTAGTTAACCTAGATTGTCCAAGTGCCCACTAGGGGACGTACATAGTCCAAGTGCCCGCTAGATAACCTAGATAGTCCAAGTGCGCGCTAGGGTATGTACATAGTCCGAGTGCCGGCTAGGAAACCTAGATAGTCCAAGTGCCTGCTAGTTAACTTACATAGTCCAAAGGCCCGCTAGTTAACCTACATAGTCCAAGGTCCGCTAGTTAACCTATATAGTCCAAGTGCCCGCTAGTTAACCTACATAGTACAAGGGCCCGCTAGTTGACCTAGATAGTCCAAGTGCCCACTAGTTAACCTAGATAGTCCAAATGCCTGCTAGTTAACCTAAGTAGTCTAAATGTCCGATAGGGATCCTACATAGTCCAAGTGCCCGCTAGGTAACCTACATAGTCCAAGTGCCCGTTCGTTAACCTAGATAGTCCAAGTGCCCGCTAGGTAACCTAGACAGTCAAGTGCCCGCTAGGTTACCTACATAGTCCAAGTGCCCGTTCGTTAACCTAGATAGTCCAAGTGCCTGCTAGGTTACCTAGACAGTCCAAGTGCCCGCCAATTAACCTACATAGTCCAAGTGCCCGATAGGGAACCTACATAATCCAAGTGCCCAATAGGGAACCTACATAATCCAAGTGCCCGCTAGGGAACCTACATAGTCCAAGTGCCCGCTAGGCAACCTACATAGTCCAAGTGCCCGTTAGTTAACCTAGAAAGTCCAAGTGCCCTCTAGGGGACGTACATAGTCCAAGTGCCCGCTAGGAAACCTACATAGTCCAAGTTCCCGATGGTAACCTAAATAGTCCAAATGCCCTCTAAGGAAACTACATAGTCCAAGTGCCTGCTAGTTAACCTAGATAGTCCAAGTGCCTGCAAGTAAACCTACATAATCCATGGGCCCGCTAGTTAACCTACATAGTCCAAGGGCCCGGTAGTTGACCTAGATCGTGCAAGTGTCCGCTAGTTAACATACATAGTCCACGTGCCTGCTAGGTAACCTAGATAGTCCAAGTGCCCGCTAGGCATCCTTCATAATCCAAGTGCCTGCTAGGTAACCTAGATAGTCCAAGTGCCCGCTAGTTAACCTAGATAGTCCTAGTGCCCGTTAGTCAACCTAGATAGTCCAAGTGCCCACTAGGGGACGTATATAGACCAAGTGCCCGCTAGTTAACCTACATAGTCCAAGGTCCGTTAATTATCCTAGATAGTCCAAGTGCCCGCTAGTTAACCTACATAGTACAAGGGCCCGCTAGTTGACCTAGATAGTCCAAGTGCCCGCTAGTTAACCTATATAGTCCAAGTGCCCGCTAGTTAACCTAGGTAGTCCTAGTGCCCGTTCGTTAACCTAGATAGTCCAAGTGCCCACTAGGGGACGTACATAGTCCAAGTGCCCGCTAGGTAACCTACATAGTCCAAGTTCCCGATGGTAACCTAAATAGTCCAAATGCCCGCTAGGGAAACTACATAGTCCAAGTGCCTGCTAGTTATCCTAGATAGTCCAAGTGCCTGCAAGTAAACCTACATAATCCATGGGCCCGCTAGTTAACCTACATAGTCCAAGGGCCCGCTAGTTAACCTAGATCGTGCAAGTGTCCGCTAGTTAACATACATAGTCCACGTGCCTGCTAGGTAACCTAGATAGTCCAAGTGCCCGCTAGGCATTCTTCATAATCCAAGTGCCTGCTAGGTAACCTAGATAGTCCAAGTGCCCACTAGGGGACGTATATAGACCAAGTGCCCGCTAGTTAACCTACATAGTCCAAGGTCCGTTAGTCAACCTAGATAGTCCAAGTGCCCGCTAGTTAACCTACATAGTACAAGGGCCCGCTAGTTGACCTAGATAGTCCAAGTGCCCGCTAGTTAACCTATATAGTCCAAGTGCCCGCTGGTTAACCTAGATAGTCCTAGTGCCCGTTAGTTAACCTAGATAGTCCAAGTGCCCACTAGGGGACGTACATAGACCAAAGGCCCGCTAGTTAACCTACATAGTGCAAGGGCCCGCAAGTTAACCTAGATCGTGCAAGTGTCCACTAGTTAACCTACATAGTCCAAGTGCCTGCTAGGTAACCTAGATAGTCCAAGTGCCCGCTACTTAACCTAGATAGTCCAAGTGCCCACTAGGGGATGTACATTGTCCAAGTGCCCGCTAGTTAACCTACATAGTCCAAGGTCCGTTAGTTAACCTAGATAGTCCAAGTGCCCGCTAGTTAACCTACACAGTACAAGGGCCCGCTAGTTGACCTAGATAGTCAAAGTGCCCGCTAGTTAACCGAAGTAGTACAAATGTCCGATAGGGATCCTCCATAGTCCAAGTGCCCGCTAGTTAACCTACATAGTCCAAGTCCCCGCTAGGTAACCTAGACAGTCCAAGTGACCATTAGGTTACCTACATAGTCCACATGCCCGTTCGTTAACCTACATAGTCCAAGTGCCCGCTAGGTAACGTAGATAGCCCAAGTGCCCGCTAGGGAACGTGCATAGTTCAAGTGCCCTCTAGGTAACCTAGATAGTCCAAGTGCCCGCTAGTTAACCTACATAGTCCAAGTGCCCGCTAGTCAACCTAGATAGTCCAAGTGCCCGCTAGTAAACCTAGATAGACCAAGGACCCGGTAGTTAATCTAGATGGTCCAAGTGCCTGCTAGTTAACCTAGATAGTCCACTGGCCCGCTAGTTAATCTAGATAGTCCAAGTGCCCGCTAGTTAACCTAACTAATCCAAGTGCCCGCTAGTTAACCTACATAGTCCAAGGGCCCTCTAGTTAATCTAGATAGTCCAAGTGTCCGCTAGGGTACGTACATAGTCCAAGTGCCCGCTAGGTAACCTAGATAGTCCAAGTGCCCGCTAGGTTACGTACATAGTTCAAGTGCCCGCTAGGTAACCTAAGTAGTCCCAATGTCTGATAGGGATCCTACATAGTCCAAGTGCCCGCTAGGTAACCTAGACAGTCCAAGTGCCTGCTATGTTACGTACATAGTCCAAGTGCACGTTCGTTAACCTAGATAGTCCAAGTGCTCGCTGGTAACCTACATAATCCAAGGGCCCGCTAGGCAACCTTGATAGTCCAAGTGCCTTCTAGTTCACCTACAAAGTCCAAGTGCCCGTTAGGTA
Organism: Tenrec ecaudatus; assembly: GCF_050624435.1. NCBI lineage: Eukaryota > Metazoa > Chordata > Mammalia > Afrosoricida > Tenrecidae > Tenrec > Tenrec ecaudatus. The sequence continues at coordinate 66,809,035 of NC_134548.1, read as the reverse complement.
ACCTACATTGTCCAAGTGCCCACTAGGTAACCTAAGTAATCCAAATGCCCGCTAGGAAAACTACATAGTCCAAGTGCCCTCTAGTTAACCTAGATAGTCCAAGTGCCCGCTAGTAAACCTAGATAGTCCAAGGGCCCGCTACTTAATCTAGATAGTCCAAGTGCCCTCTAGTTAACCTAGATAGTCCAAGGGCCCGCTAGTTAACTTAGATAATCCAAGTGCCCGCTAGTTAACCTACATAGTCCAAGTCCCTCTAGTTAACCTAGATAGTCCAAGTGCCCACTAGGGGACGTACATAGTCCAAGTGCCTGCTAGGTAACCTAGATAGTCCAAGTGCCCGATAGGGTATGTACATAGTTCAAGTGCCCGCTAGGTAACCTAGATTGTCCAAGTGTCCGCTAGTTAACCTACATAGTTCAAGTGCCCGCTAGGTAACCTAGATAGTCCAAGGGCCTGCTAGTTAACCTACATAGTCCAATGCCCGATAGGGACCCTACATAGTCCAAGTGCCCGATAGGGAACCTATATATTCCAAGTGCCCGTTAGGGAACCTAGATAGTCCAAGTGCCCATAGGGAACGTATATAGTCCAAGTGCCCGCTAGGGAACCTACATAGTCAAAGTGCCCGCTAGGGAACCTGTATTGTGCAAGTGGCTGCTAGTTAACCTAGATAGTCCAAGTGCCCGCTAGTTAACCTACATACTCCAAGGTCAGCTAGTTAACCTAGATAGTCCAAGTGCCCGCTAGTTAACCTACATAGGCCAAGGTCAGCTAGTTAACCTAGATATTCCAAGTGTCAGCTAGTTAACCTACATAGTCCAAGTTTCCGTTTGGTAACCTAGACTGTCCAAGTGCCCGCAAGGTAACCTACATAGTCCAAGTGCCTGCTAGGTAACCCAGATAGTCCAATGCCCGTTACCTAACCTAGATAGTCCAATTGCCCGCTATGCAACATACATAGTCCAAGTGCCCGTTCGTTAACCTTGAAGTCCAAGTGCCCGCTAGGTAACCTAGACTGCCCAAGTTCACGCTCGGTTACCTACATAGTCCAAATGCCCGTTCGGTAACCTAGATAGTCCAAGTGCCCGCTAGTTAACCTACATAGTCCAAGTGCCCGCTAGGTAACCTAGATAGTCCAAGTGCCCGCTAGGTAACTTACATAGTCCAAGTGCCCGCTAGGTAACCTAGATAGTCCAAGTGCCCGTTCGTTAACCTAGATAGTCCAATTGCCCGCTAGGTAACCTAGATGTCCAAGTGTCCACCAGGTTACCTCCATAGTCCAAGTGCCCGGTCGTTAATCTAGATAGTCCATGTGCCTGCTAGGTAACCTAGACTGTCCATGTGCCCGCAAGGTTACCTACATAGTCCAAGTGCCCGTTCGTTAACCTAGATAGTCCAAGTGCCCGCTAGGAAACCTACATAGTCCAAGGGCCTGCTAGGTAACCTAGATAGTCCAAGTGCCCGCTAGGTAACCTAGAGTCCAAGTGCTCGCTAGTTAACCTACATCGTCCAAGTGCCCGCTATGTAACCTAGATAGTCAAAGTGCCCGTTCGTTAACCTAGATAGGCCAAGTGCCCTCTAGGTAATCTAGACAGTCCAAGTTCCCGCTAGGTTACCTACATAGTCCAAGTGCACGTTCGTTAACCTAGATAGTCCAAGTGCCCGCTGGTAACCTACATAGTCCAAGGGCCCGCTAGGTAACCTTGATAGTCCAAGTGCCTTCTAGCTAACCTACATAGTCCAAGTGCCTGCTAGGTAACCTACATAGTCCAAGTGCCCACTAGGTAACCTAAGTAATCCAAATGCCCGCTAGGGAAACTACATAGTCCAAGTGCCCGCTAGTTAACGTAGATAGTCCAAGTGCCCGCTAGTAAACCTAGATAGTCCAAGGGCCCGCTAGTTAATCTAGATAGTCCAAGTGCCCGCTAGGTAACCTTGATCGTCCAAGTGCCCGCTAGTTAACCTAGATAATCCAAGTGCCCTCTAGTTAACCTACATAGTCCAAGTCCCTCTAGTTAACCTAGATAGTCCAAGTGCCCGCTAGGGGACGTACATAGTCCAAGTGCCCGCTAGGGGACGTACATAGGCCAAGTGCCCACTAGGGTATGTACATAGTTCAAGTGCCCGCTAGGTAACCTAGATTGTCCAAGTGTCAGCTAGTTAACCTACATAGTCCAAGTGCCCGCTAGGTAACCTAGATAGTCCAAGGGCCTGCTAGTTAACCTACATAGTCCAATGCCCGTTAGGGAAACTACATAGTCCAAGTGCCCGCAGAGGAACCTACATAGTCCAAGTGCCCGATAGGGAACCTATATATTCCAAGTGCCCGTTAGGGAACCTAGATAGTCCAAGTGCCCGTAGGGAACCTATATAGTCCAAGTGCCCGCTAGGGAACCTACATATTCAAAGTGTCCGCTAGGGAACCTGCATTGTGCAAGTGCCCGCTAGTTAACCTAGATAGTCCAAGTGCCCGCTAGTTAACCTACATAGTCCAAGGGCCCGCTAGTTAACCTAGATATTCCAAGTGTCCGCTAGTTAACCTACATAGTCCAAGTTTCCGTTAGGTAATCTAGATAGTACAAGTGCCCGCAAGGTAACCTACATAGTCCAAGTGACCGCTAGGTAACCTAGATATTCCAAGTTCCTGTTAGCTAACCTAGATAATCCAATTGCCCGCTAGGTAACCTACATAATCCAAGTGCCCTTTCGTTAACCTAGATAGTCCAAGTGCCCACTAGGTAACCTAGACTGTCCAAGTGCCCGCTAGGTAACCTACATAGTCCAAGTGCCCGTTCGTTAACCTAGATAGTCCAAGTGCCCGCTAGGTAACCTAGACAGTCAAGTGCCCGCTAGGTTACCTACATAGTCCAAGTGCCCGTTCGTTAACCTAGATAGTCCAAGTGCCTGCTAGGTTACCTAGACAGTCCAAGTGCCCGCCAATTAACCTACATAGTCCAAGTGCCCGATAGGGAACCTACATAATCCAAGTGCCCAATAGGGAACCTACATAATCCAAGTGCCCGCTAGGGAACCTACATAGTCCAAGTGCCCGCTAGGCAACCTACATAGTCCAAGTGCCCGTTAGTTAACCTAGAAAGTCCAAGTGCCCTCTAGGGGACGTACATAGTCCAAGTGCCCGCTAGGAAACCTACATAGTCCAAGTTCCCGATGGTAACCTAAATAGTCCAAATGCCCGCTAAGGAAACTACATAGTCCAAGTGCCTGCTAGTTAACCTAGATAGTCCAAGTGCCTGCAAGTAAACCTACATAATCCATGGGCCCGCTAGTTAACCTACATAGTCCAAGGGCCCGGTAGTTGACCTAGATCGTGCAAGTGTCCGCTAGTTAACATACATAGTCCACGTGCCTGCTAGGTAACCTAGATAGTCCAAGTGCCCGCTAGGCATCCTTCATAATCCAAGTGCCTGCTAGGTAACCTAGATAGTCCAAGTGCCCGCTAGTTAACCTAGATAGTCCTAGTGCCCGTTAGTCAACCTAGATAGTCCAAGTGCCCACTAGGGGACGTATATAGACCAAGTGCCCGCTAGTTAACCTACATAGTCCAAGGTCCGTTAATTATCCTAGATAGTCCAAGTGCCCGCTAGTTAACCTACATAGTACAAGGGCCCGCTAGTTGACCTAGATAGTCCAAGTGCCCGCTAGTTAACCTATATAGTCCAAGTGCCCGCTAGTTAACCTAGGTAGTCCTAGTGCCCGTTCGTTAACCTAGATAGTCCAAGTGCCCACTAGGGGACGTACATAGTCCAAGTGCCCGCTAGGTAACCTACATAGTCCAAGTTCCCGATGGTAACCTAAATAGTCCAAATGCCCGCTAGGGAAACTACATAGTCCAAGTGCCTGCTAGTTATCCTAGATAGTCCAAGTGCCTGCAAGTAAACCTACATAATCCATGGGCCCGCTAGTTAACCTACATAGTCCAAGGGCCCGCTAGTTAACCTAGATCGTGCAAGTGTCCGCTAGTTAACATACATAGTCCACGTGCCTGCTAGGTAACCTAGATAGTCCAAGTGCCCGCTAGGCATTCTTCATAATCCAAGTGCCTGCTAGGTAACCTAGATAGTCCAAGTGCCCACTAGGGGACGTATATAGACCAAGTGCCCGCTAGTTAACCTACATAGTCCAAGGTCCGTTAGTCAACCTAGATAGTCCAAGTGCCCGCTAGTTAACCTACATAGTACAAGGGCCCGCTAGTTGACCTAGATAGTCCAAGTGCCCGCTAGTTAACCTATATAGTCCAAGTGCCCGCTGGTTAACCTAGATAGTCCTAGTGCCCGTTAGTTAACCTAGATAGTCCAAGTGCCCACTAGGGGACGTACATAGACCAAAGGCCCGCTAGTTAACCTACATAGTGCAAGGGCCCGCAAGTTAACCTAGATCGTGCAAGTGTCCACTAGTTAACCTACATAGTCCAAGTGCCTGCTAGGTAACCTAGATAGTCCAAGTGCCCGCTACTTAACCTAGATAGTCCAAGTGCCCACTAGGGGATGTACATTGTCCAAGTGCCCGCTAGTTAACCTACATAGTCCAAGGTCCGTTAGTTAACCTAGATAGTCCAAGTGCCCGCTAGTTAACCTACACAGTACAAGGGCCCGCTAGTTGACCTAGATAGTCAAAGTGCCCGCTAGTTAACCGAAGTAGTACAAATGTCCGATAGGGATCCTCCATAGTCCAAGTGCCCGCTAGTTAACCTACATAGTCCAAGTCCCCGCTAGGTAACCTAGACAGTCCAAGTGACCATTAGGTTACCTACATAGTCCACATGCCCGTTCGTTAACCTACATAGTCCAAGTGCCCGCTAGGTAACGTAGATAGCCCAAGTGCCCGCTAGGGAACGTGCATAGTTCAAGTGCCCTCTAGGTAACCTAGATAGTCCAAGTGCCCGCTAGTTAACCTACATAGTCCAAGTGCCCGCTAGTCAACCTAGATAGTCCAAGTGCCCGCTAGTAAACCTAGATAGACCAAGGACCCGGTAGTTAATCTAGATGGTCCAAGTGCCTGCTAGTTAACCTAGATAGTCCACTGGCCCGCTAGTTAATCTAGATAGTCCAAGTGCCCGCTAGTTAACCTAACTAATCCAAGTGCCCGCTAGTTAACCTACATAGTCCAAGGGCCCTCTAGTTAATCTAGATAGTCCAAGTGTCCGCTAGGGTACGTACATAGTCCAAGTGCCCGCTAGGTAACCTAGATAGTCCAAGTGCCCGCTAGGTTACGTACATAGTTCAAGTGCCCGCTAGGTAACCTAAGTAGTCCCAATGTCTGATAGGGATCCTACATAGTCCAAGTGCCCGCTAGGTAACCTAGACAGTCCAAGTGCCTGCTATGTTACGTACATAGTCCAAGTGCACGTTCGTTAACCTAGATAGTCCAAGTGCTCGCTGGTAACCTACATAATCCAAGGGCCCGCTAGGCAACCTTGATAGTCCAAGTGCCTTCTAGTTCACCTACAAAGTCCAAGTGCCCGTTAGGTAACCTACATTGTCCAAGTGCCCACTAGGTAACCTAAGTAATCCAAATGCCCGCTAGGAAAACTACATAGTCCAAGTGCCCTCTAGTTAACCTAGATAGTCCAAGTGCCCGCTAGTAAACCTAGATAGTCCAAGGGCCCGCTACTTAATCTAGATAGTCCAAGTGCCCTCTAGTTAACCTAGATAGTCCAAGGGCCCGCTAGTTAACTTAGATAATCCAAGTGCCCGCTAGTTAACCTACATAGTCCAAGTCCCTCTAGTTAACCTAGATAGTCCAAGTGCCCACTAGGGGACGTACATAGTCCAAGTGCCTGCTAGGTAACCTAGATAGTCCAAGTGCCCGATAGGGTATGTACATAGTTCAAGTGCCCGCTAGGTAACCTAGATTGTCCAAGTGTCCGCTAGTTAACCTACATAGTTCAAGTGCCCGCTAGGTAACCTAGATAGTCCAAGGGCCTGCTAGTTAACCTACATAGTCCAATGCCCGATAGGGACCCTACATAGTCCAAGTGCCCGATAGGGAACCTATATATTCCAAGTGCCCGTTAGGGAACCTAGATAGTCCAAGTGCCCATAGGGAACGTATATAGTCCAAGTGCCCGCTAGGGAACCTACATAGTCAAAGTGCCCGCTAGGGAACCTGTATTGTGCAAGTGGCTGCTAGTTAACCTAGATAGTCCAAGTGCCCGCTAGTTAACCTACATACTCCAAGGTCAGCTAGTTAACCTAGATAGTCCAAGTGCCCGCTAGTTAACCTACATAGGCCAAGGTCAGCTAGTTAACCTAGATATTCCAAGTGTCAGCTAGTTAACCTACATAGTCCAAGTTTCCGTTTGGTAACCTAGACTGTCCAAGTGCCCGCAAGGTAACCTACATAGTCCAAGTGCCTGCTAGGTAACCCAGATAGTCCAATGCCCGTTACCTAACCTAGATAGTCCAATTGCCCGCTATGCAACATACATAGTCCAAGTGCCCGTTCGTTAACCTTGAAGTCCAAGTGCCCGCTAGGTAACCTAGACTGCCCAAGTTCACGCTCGGTTACCTACATAGTCCAAATGCCCGTTCGGTAACCTAGATAGTCCAAGTGCCCGCTAGTTAACCTACATAGTCCAAGTGCCCGCTAGGTAACCTAGATAGTCCAAGTGCCCGCTAGGTAACTTACATAGTCCAAGTGCCCGCTAGGTAACCTAGATAGTCCAAGTGCCCGTTCGTTAACCTAGATAGTCCAATTGCCCGCTAGGTAACCTAGATGTCCAAGTGTCCACCAGGTTACCTCCATAGTCCAAGTGCCCGGTCGTTAATCTAGATAGTCCATGTGCCTGCTAGGTAACCTAGACTGTCCATGTGCCCGCAAGGTTACCTACATAGTCCAAGTGCCCGTTCGTTAACCTAGATAGTCCAAGTGCCCGCTAGGAAACCTACATAGTCCAAGGGCCTGCTAGGTAACCTAGATAGTCCAAGTGCCCGCTAGGTAACCTAGAGTCCAAGTGCTCGCTAGTTAACCTACATCGTCCAAGTGCCCGCTATGTAACCTAGATAGTCAAAGTGCCCGTTCGTTAACCTAGATAGGCCAAGTGCCCTCTAGGTAATCTAGACAGTCCAAGTTCCCGCTAGGTTACCTACATAGTCCAAGTGCACGTTCGTTAACCTAGATAGTCCAAGTGCCCGCTGGTAACCTACATAGTCCAAGGGCCCGCTAGGTAACCTTGATAGTCCAAGTGCCTTCTAGCTAACCTACATAGTCCAAGTGCCTGCTAGGTAACCTACATAGTCCAAGTGCCCACTAGGTAACCTAAGTAATCCAAATGCCCGCTAGGGAAACTACATAGTCCAAGTGCCCGCTAGTTAACGTAGATAGTCCAAGTGCCCGCTAGTAAACCTAGATAGTCCAAGGGCCCGCTAGTTAATCTAGATAGTCCAAGTGCCCGCTAGGAAACCTTGATCGTCCAAGTGCCCGCTAGTTAACCTAGATAATCCAAGTGCCCTCTAGTTAACCTACATAGTCCAAGTCCCTCTAGTTAACCTAGATAGTCCAAGTGCCCGCTAGGGGACGTACATAGTCCAAGTGCCCGCTAGGGGACGTACATAGGCCAAGTGCCCACTAGGGTATGTACATAGTTCAAGTGCCCGCTAGGTAACCTAGATTGTCCAAGTGTCAGCTAGTTAACCTACATAGTCCAAGTGCCCGCTAGGTAACCTAGATAGTCCAAGGGCCTGCTAGTTAACCTACATAGTCCAATGCCCGTTAGGGAAACTACATAGTCCAAGTGCCCGCAGAGGAACCTACATAGTCCAAGTGCCCGATAGGGAACCTATATATTCCAAGTGCCCGTTAGGGAACCTAGATAGTCCAAGTGCCCGTAGGGAACCTATATAGTCCAAGTGCCCGCTAGGGAACCTACATATTCAAAGTGTCCGCTAGGGAACCTGCATTGTGCAAGTGCCCGCTAGTTAACCTAGATAGTCCAAGTGCCCGCTAGTTAACCTACATAGTCCAAGGGCCCGCTAGTTAACCTAGATATTCCAAGTGTCCGCTAGTTAACCTACATAGTCCAAGTTTCCGTTAGGTAACCTAGATAGTACAAGTGCCCGCAAGGTAACCTACATAGTCCAAGTGACCGCTAGGTAACCTAGATATTCCAAGTTCCTGTTAGCTAACCTAGATAATCCAATTGCCCGCTAGGTAACCTACATAATCCAAGTGCCCTTTCGTTAACCTAGATAGTCCAAGTGCCCACTAGGTAACCTAGACTGTCCAATTGTCCGCTAGGTTACCTACATAGTCCAAGGGCACATTCATTAACCTTGATATTCCAAGTGCCCGCTAGGTAACCTACATAGTCCAAGTTCCCGCTAGGTAACCTAGATAGTCCAATGCCCGTTACCTAACCTAGATAGTCCAATTGCCCGCTATGCAACATACATAGTCCAAGTGCCTGTTCGTTAACCTAGAAGTCCAAGGGCCCGCTAGGTAACCTAGACTGTCCAAGTTCACGCTAGGTTACCTACATAGTCCAAATGCCCGTTCGTTAACCTAGATAGTCCAAGTGCCCGCTAGTTAACCTACATAGTCCAAGTGCCCGCTAGGTAACCTAGATAGTCCAAGTGCCCGCTAGTTAACCTACATAGTCCAAGTGCCCGCTAGGTAACCTAGATAGTCCAAGTGCCCGCTAGGCAAATTACATAGACCAAGTGTCCGCTAGGTTACCTACATATTCCAAGTGCCCGTTCGTTAACCTAGATAGTCCAAGTGCCCGCTAAGAAACCTACATAGTCCAAGGGCCCGCTAGGTAACCTAGATAATCCAAGTGCCCGCTAGGTAACCTAGACTGTCCAAGTGCCCGCTAGGTTACCTACATAGTCCAAGTGCCCGTTCGTTAACCTAGATAGTCAAAGTGCCCGTTAGGTAACCTAGATAGTCCAAGAGCCCGCTAGGTAACTTACATTGTCCATGTTACAGCTAGGTAACCTAGATAGTCCAAGTGCCCCTTACATAACCTATATAGTCCAAGTGCCCGCTAAGCAACCTACATAGTCCAAGTCCCCGCTAGGAAACCTAGACAGTCCAAGTGACCATTAGGTTACCTACATAGTCCAAGTGCCCGTTCGTTAACCTACATAGTCCAAGTGCCCGCTAGGTAACGTAGATAGCCCAAGTGCCCGCTAGGGAACGTACATAGTCCAAGTGCCCGCTAGTTAACCTAGACAGTCCAAGTACCCGATAGGGAACCTACATAGTCCAAGTGCCCGCTAGGGAACCTACATAGTCCAAGTGCTCGCTAGGCAACCTACAGAGTCCAAGTGCCCGTTAGTTAACCTAGATAGTCAAAGTGCCTGCTAGGTAACCTAAATTGTCCAAGTGCTCGCTAGGGAACCTACATAGTCCAAGTGCCCTCTAGGTAACCTAGATAGTCCAATTGCCCGTTAGCTAACATAGATAGTCAAAGTGTCCGCTAGTTAACCTACATCGTCCAAGTGCCCGCTAGTTAACCTAGATAGTCCAAGTGCCCGCTAGTTAACCTAGCTAATCCAAGTGCCCGCTAGTTAACCTACATAGTCCAAGGGCCCTCTAGTTAACCTAGATACTCCTAGTGCCCGCTAGGGTACGTACATAGTCCAAGTGCCCGCTAGGTAACCTAGATAGTCCAAGTGCCCGTGAGGGTATGTACATAGTTCAAGTGCCCGCTAGGTAACCTAGATTGTCCAAGTGTCCGCTAGTTAACCTACATAGTCCAAGGGCCCGCTACGTAACCTAGATAGTCCAAGGGCCTGCTAGTTAACCTACATAGTCCAATGCCCAATAGGGAACCTACATAGTCCAAGTGCCCGCTGAGGAACCTACATAGTCCAAGTGCCCGATAGGGAACCTATATATTCCAAGTGCCCGTTAGGGAACCTAGATAATCCAAGTGCCCACAGGGAACCTATATAGTCCAAGTGCCCGCTAGGGAACCTACATAGTCAAAGTGCCCGTAGGGAACCTGCATTGTGCAAGTGCCCGCTAGTTAACCTAGATAGTCCAAGTGCCCGCTAGTTAACCTACATAGTCCAAGGTCAGCTAGTTAACCTAGATAGTCCAAGTGCCCGCTAGTTAACCTACATAGTCCAAGGTCAGCTAATTAACCTAGATAGTCCAATTGCCCGCTATTTAACCTACATAGTCCAAGGGCCCGCTAGTTAACCTAGATCTTCCAAGTGTCCGCTAGTTAACCTACATAGTCCAAGTTCCCGTTAGGTAACCTAGATAGTGCAAGTGCCCGCAAGGTATCCTACATAGTCCATGTGCCTGTTAGGTAACCTAGATAGTACAAGTGCCCGCAAGGTAACCTACATAGTCCAAGTGCCCGTTAGGTAACCTAGATATTCCAAGTTCCTGTTAGCTAACCTAGATAATCCAAGTGCCCGCTAGGTAACCTACATAGTCCAAGTGCCCTTTCGTTAACCTAGATAGTCCAAGTGCCCGCTAGGTAACCTAGACTGTCCAATTGTCCGCTAGGTTACCTACATAGTCCAAGTGCACGTTCGTTAACCTAGATAGTCCAAGTGCCCGCTAGGTAACCTACATAGTCCAAGTTCCCGCTAGGTAACCCAGATAGTCCAATGCCCGTTACCTAACCTAGATAGTCCAATTGCCCGCTATGCAACATACATAGTCCAAGTGCCCGTTCGTTAACCTAGAATTCCAAGTGCCCGCTAGGTAACCAAGACTGTCCAAGTTCATGCTAGGTTACCTCCATAGTCCAAATGTCCGTTCGGTAACCTAGATAGTCCAAGTGCCCGCTAGGAAACCTACATAGTCCTAGGGCCCGCTAGGTAACCTAGATAATCCAAGTGCCCGCTAGGTAACCTAGACTGTCCAAGTGCCTGCTAGGTTACCTACATAGTCCAAGTGCCCGTTCGTTAACCTAGATAGTCAAAGTGCCCGTTAGCTAACCTAGAAAGTCCAAGTGCCCGCTAGGTAACTTACATTGTCCATGTTACAGCTAGGTAACCTAGATAGTCCAAGTTCCCGTTACCTAAACTATATAGTCCAAGTGCCCGCTAAACAACCTACATATTCCAAGTGCCCGTTAGTTAACCTAGAAGTCCATGTGCCCGCTAGGTAACCTAGACAGTCCAAGTGCCCGCTAGGTTACCTGCATATTCCAAGTGCCCGTTCGTTAACTAAGATAGTCCAAGTGCCCACCAGGTAACCTACATAGTCCAAGTGCCCGCTAGGTAACCTATCTAGTCCAAGGGCCCGCTAGTTAACCTACATAGTCCAAGGGCTCACTTGTTAAGTTTGATAGTCCAAGTGCCCGTTAGTTAACCTAGATCGTCCAAGTGCCCGCTAGTTAAACTAGATTGTCCAAGTGCCCGCTAGGGATCCTTCATAATCCATGTGCCTGCTAGGTAACCTAGATAGTCCAAGTGGCAGCTAGTTAACCTAGATAGTCCTAGTGCCCGTTAGTTAACCTAGATAGTCCAATTGCCCACTAAGGGACGTACATAGTCCAAGTGCCCGCTAGGTAACCTAAATAGTCCAAGTGCGCGCTAGGGTATGTACATAGTCCAAGTCCCTGCTAGGAAACCTAGATAGTCCAAGTGCACGCTAGTTAACCTACATAGTCCAAGGGCCCGCTAGTTAACCTACATAGTCCAAGGTCCCTTAGTTAAGTTAGATAGTCCAAGTGCCCACTACTTAACCTACATAGTACAAGGGCCCGTTAGTTGACTTGGATAGTCAAAGTGCCCGCTAGTTAACCTAAGTAGTACAAATGTCCGATAGGGATCCTACATAGTCCAAGTGCCCGCTAGGTAACCTACATAATCCAAGTGCCCATTCGTTAACCTAGATAGTCAAAGTGCACGCAAGGTAACCTAGACAGTCCAAGTGCCCGCTAGGTTACCTACATAGTCCAAGTGCCCGTTCGTTAACCTAGATAGTCCAAGTGCCCGCTAGGTTACCTAGACAGTCCAAGTGCCCGCTAGTTAACCTACATAGTCCAAGTGCCCGATATGGAACCTACATAATCCAAGTGCCCAATAGGGAACCTACATAATCCAAGTGCCCGCTAGGGAACCTACATAGTCCAAGTGCCCATTAGTTAACCTAGATAGTCAAAGTGCCTGCTAGGTAACCTAGATAGTCCAAGTGCCCGCTAGGTAACCTACATAGTCCAAGTTCCCGCTTGGTAACCTAAATAGTCCAAATACCCGCTAGGGAAACTACATAGTCCAAGTGCCCGCTAGTAAACCTAGATAGTCCAAGTGCCTGCTAGTAAACCTACATAATCCATGGGCCCGCTATTTAACCTACATAGTGCAAGCGCCCGCTAGTTAACCTAGATAGTCAAAGTGCCCGCTAGTTAACCTAGGTAGTACAAATGTCCGATAGGGATCCTACATAGTCCAAGTGCCCGCTAGTTAACCTACATAGTCCAAGTCCCCGCTAGGTAACCTAGACAGTCCAAGTGACCATTAGGTTACCTACATAGTTCAAGTGCCCGTTCGTTAACCTACATAGTCCAAGTGCCCGCTAGGTAACGTAGATAGCCCAACTGCCCGCTAGGGAACGTACATATTCCAAGTGCCCTCTAGGTAACCTAGATAGTCCAATTGCCCGCTAGTTAACCTAGACAGTCCAAGTACCCGATAGGGAACCTACATAGTCCAAGTGCCCGCTAGGGAACCTACATAGTCCAAGTGCTCGCTAGGCAACCTACATAGTCCAAGTGCCCTTTAGTTAACCTAGATGGTCAAAGTGCCTGCTAGGTGACCTAAATTGTCCAAGTGCCCGCTAGGGAACCTACATAGTCCAAGTGCTTGCTAGGTAACCTAGATAGTCCAATTACCCGTTAGCTAACCTAGATAGTCCAAGTGTCCGCAAGTTAACCTACGTAGTCCAAGTGCCCGCTAGTTAACCTACATAGTCCAAGTGCCCGCTAGTTAACCTAGCTAATCCAAGTGCCCGCTAGTTAACCTACATAGTCCAAGGGCCCTCTAGTTAACCTAGATAGTCAAAGTGCCCGCTAGGTAACCTAGATAGTCCAAGGTCCTGCTAGTTAACCTACATAGTCCAATGCCCGTTAGGGAACCTACATAGTCCAAGTGCCCGCTGAGGAACCTACATAGTCCAAGTGCCCGATAGGGAACCTATATATTCCAAGTGCCCGTTAGGGAACCTAGATAGTCCAAGTGCCCATAGGGAACCCATATAGTCCAAGTGCCCGCTAGGGATCGTACATATTCAAAGTGCCCGCTAGGGAACCTGCATTGTGCAAGTGCCCGTTAGTTAACCTAGATAGTCCAAGTGCCCGCTAATTAACCTACATAGTCCAAGGTCAGCTAGTTAACCTATATAGTCCTAGTGCCCGCTAGTTAACCTACATTGTCCAAGGTCAGCTAGTTAACCGAGATAGTCCAAGTGCCCGCTAGTTAACCTACATAGTCCAAGGGCCCGCTAGTTAACCTAGATATTCCAAGTGCCCGCTAGTTAACCTAGATCGTCCAAGTGTCCGCTAGTTAACCTACATAGTCCAAGTCCCCGTTTGGTAACCTAGATAGTACAAGTGCCCGCAAGGTAACCTACATTGTCCAAGTGCCCGCTAGGTAACCTAGATATTCCAAGTTCCTGTTAGCTAACCTAGATAATCCAAGTGCCCGCTAGGTAACCTACATAGTCCAAGTGCCCTGTCGTTAACCTAGATAGTCAAAGTGCCCGCTAGGTAACCTAGACAGTCCAAGTGCCCGCTAGGTTACCTACATAGTCCAAGTGCCCGTTCGTTAACCTAGACAGTCCAAGTGCCCACTAGTTAACCTACATAGTCCAAGTGCCCGATAGGGAACCTACATAATCCAAGTGCCCGATAGGGAACCTACATAATCCAAGTGCCCGCTAGGGAACCTACATAGTCCAAGTGCCCATTAGTTAACCTAGATAGTCAAAGTGCCCGCTAGGTAACCTACATAGTCCAAGTTCCCGCTTGGTAACCTAAATAGTCCAAATACCCGCTAGGGAAACTACATAGTCCAAGTGCCCGCTAGTTAACCTAGATAGTCCAAGTGCCTGCTAGTAAACCTACATAATCCATGGGCCCGCTATTTAACCTACATAGTGCAAGGGCCCGCTAGTTAACCTAGATAGTCAAAGTGCCCGCTAGTTAACCTAGGTAGTACAAATGTCCGATAGCGATCCTACATAGTCCAAGTGCCCGCTAATTAACCTAAATAGTCCAAGTCCCCGCTAGGTAACCTAGACAGTCCAAGTGACCATTAGGTTACCTACATAGTTCACGTGCCCGTTCGTTAACCTACATAGTCCAAGTGCCCGCTAGGTAACGTAGATAGCCCAACTGCCCGCTAGGGAACGTACATATTCCAAGTGCCCTCTAGGTAACCTAGATAGTCCAAGTGACCGCTAGTTAACCTACATAGTCCAAGTGCCCACTAGGTAACCTAGACAGTCCAATTGCCCGCTAGTTAACCTAGACAGTCCAAGTACCCGATAGGGAACCTACATAGTCCAAGTGCCCGCTAGGGAACCTACATAGTCCAAGTGCTCGCTAGGCAACCTACATAGTCCAAGTGCCCTTTAGTTAACCTAGATGGTCAAAGTGCCTGCTAGGTGACCTAAATTGTCCAAGTGCCCGCTAGGGAACCTACATAGTCCAAGTGCCTGCTAGGTAACCTAGATAGTCCAATTACCCGTTAGCTAACCTAGATAGTCCAAGTGTCCGCAAGTTAACCTACGTAGTCCAAGTGCCCGCTAGTTAACCTACATAGTCCAAGTGCCCGCTAGTTAACCTAGCTAATCCAAGTGCCCGCTAGTTAACCTACATAGTCCAAGGGCCCTCTAGTTAACCTAGATAGTCAAAGTGCCCGCTAGGTAACCTAGATAGTCCAAGGTCCTGCTAGTTAACCTACATAGTCCAATGCCCGTTAGGGAACCTACATAGTCCAAGTGCCCGCTGAGGAACCTACATAGTCCAAGTGCCCGATAGGGAACCTATATATTCCAAGTGCCCGTTAGGGAACCTAGATAGTCCAAGTGCCCATAGGGACCCCATATAGTCCAAGTGCCCGCTAGGGATCGTACATATTCAAAGTGCCCGCTAGGGAACCTGCATTGTGCAAGTGCCCGTTAGTTAACCTAGATAGTCCAAGTGCCCGCTAATTAACCTACATAGTCCAAGGTCAGCTAGTTAACCTATATAGTCCTAGTGCCAGCTAGTTAACCTACATTGTCCAAGGTCAGCTAGTTAACCGAGATAGTCCAAGTGCCCGCTAGTTAACCTACATAGTCCAAGGGCCCGCTAGTTAACCTAGATATTCCAAGTGCCCGCTAGTTAACCTAGATCGTCCAAGTGTCCGCTAGTTAACCTACATAGTCCAAGTTCCCGTTTGGTAACCTAGATAGTACAAGTGCCCGCAAGGTAACCTACATTGTCCAAGTGCCCGCTAGGTAACCTAGATATTCCAAGTTCCTGTTAGCTAACCTAGATAATCCAAGTGCCCGCTAGGTAACCTACATAGTCCAAGTGCCCTGTCGTTAACCTAGATAGTCAAAGTGCCCGCTAGGTAACCTGACAGTCCAAGTGCCCGCTAGGTTACCTACATAGTCCAAGTGCCCGTTCGTTAACCTAGACAGTCCAAGTGCCCACTAGTTAACCTACATAGTCCAAGTGCCCGATAGGGAACCTACATAATCCAAGTGCCCGATAGGGAACCTACATAATCCAAGTGCCCGCTAGGGAACCTACATAGTCCCAGTGCCCGCTAGGCAACCTACATAGTCCAAGTGCCCGTTAGTTAACCTAGATAGTCCAAGTGCCCACTATGGTGTGTACATAGTCCAAGTGCCCGCTAGGTAACCTACATAGTCCAAGTTCCCGATGGTAACATAAATAGTCTAAATTCCAGCTAGGGAAACTACATAGTCCAAGTGCCTGCTGGTTAACCTAGATAGTCTAAGTGCCTGCTAGTAAACCTACATAATCCATGGGCCCGCTATTTAACCTACATAGTGCAAGGGCCCGCTAGTTAACCTACATCGTGCAAATGTCCACTAGTTAACCTACATAGTCCACGTGCCTGCTAAGTAACCTAGATAGTCCAAGTGCCCGCTAGTTAACCTAGATAGTCCAATGCCCGTTAGTTAACCTAGCTAATCCAAGTGCCCACTAGGGGACGTACATAGTCCAAGTGCCCGCTTGTTTACCTATATAGTCCAAGGTCCGTTAGTTAACCTAGATAGTCAAAGTGCCTGCTAGGTAACCTAAATTGTCCAAGTGCCCGCTAGGGAATCTATATAGTCCAAGTGCGCGCTAGGTAACCTAGATAGTCCAATTGCCCGTTAGCTAACCTAGATAGTCGAAGTGTCCGCTAGTTAACCTACATAGTCCAAGTGCCCGTTGGTTAACCTAGATAGGCCAAGTGCCCGCTAGGTAACCTAGACCGTCCAAGTGCCCGCTAGGTTACCTACATAGTCCAAGTGAACGTTCGTTAACCTAGATAGTCCAAGTGCCCGCTGGTAACCTACATAGTCCAAGGGCCCGCTAGGTAACCTTGATAGTCAAAGTGCCTTCTAGTTAACCTACATAGTCCAAGTGGCCTCTAGATAACCTACATAGTCCAAGTGCCGACTAGGTAACCTAAGTAATCCAAAAGCCCCTAGGGAAACTACATAGTCCCAGTGCCCGCTAGTTAACCTAGATAATCGAAGTGCCCGCTAGTAAACCTAGATAGTCCAAGGGCCCACTAGTTAATCTAGATGGTCCAAGTGCCCTCTAGTTAACCTAGATAGTCCAAGTGTCCGCTAGTTAACCTAGATAACCAAGGGCCCGCTATTTAATCTAGATAGTCCAAGTGCCCGCTAGTTAACCTAGCTAATCCAAGTGCCCGCTAGTTAACCTACATAGTCCAACGGCCCTCTAGTTAACGTAGATAGTCCAAGTGCCCGCTAGGGTACGTACATAGTCCAAGTGCCCGCTAGGTACCCTAGATAGTCCAAGTGCCCGCTAGGGTATGTACATAGATCAAGTGCACGCTAGGTTACCTACATAGTCCAAGTGCCCGTTCGTTAACCTAGATAGTCCAAGTGCCCGCTAGGTTACCTAGACAGTCCAAGTGCCCGCTAGTTAACCTACATAGTCCAAGTGCCCGATAGGGAACCTACATAATCCAAGTGCCCGCTAGAAACCTACATAGTCCAAGTGCCCACTTGGTAACCTACATAGTCCAAGTGCCCGTTAGTTAACGTAGATAGTCCAAGTGCCCACTAGGGTACGTACATAGTCCAAGTGCCCGCTAGGTAACCTAGATAGTCCAAGTTCCCGATGGTAACATAAATAGTCCAAATGCCCACTAGGGGACGTACATAGTCCAAGTGCCCGCAGTTAACCTACATACTCCAAGGTCCGTTAGTTAACCTAGATAGTCCAAGTGCCAGCTAGTTAACCTACATAATACAAGGGCCCGCTAGTTGACCTAGATAGTCAAAGTGCCCGCTAGTTAACCTAAGTAGTCCAAATGTCCGATAGGGATCCTACATAGTCCAAGTGCCCGCTAGTTAACCTACATAGTCCAAGTCCCCGCTAGGTAACCTAGACGGTCCAAGTGACCATTAGGTTACATACATAGTCCAAGTGCCCCTTCGTTAACCTTCATAGTCCAAGTGCCCGGTAGGTAACCTACATAGTCCAAGTGCCTGCTAGGTAAACTACATAGTTCAAGTGCCCATTACCTAACCTAGATAGTCCAATTGCCCTCTATGCAACATACATAGTCCAAGTGCCCGTTCGTTAACCTAAAAGTCCAAGAACCCGCTAGGTTACCTACATAGTCCAAATGCCCGTTCGGTAACCTAGATAGTCCAAGTGCCCGCTATTTAACCTACATAGTCCAAGTGCCCGCTAGGTAACCTAGATAGTCCAAGTGCCTGCTAGGTAACCTAGATTGTCCAAGTGTCCGCTAGGTTACCTACATAGTCCATGTGCACGTTCGTTAATCTAGATATTCCAAGGGTCCGCTAGGTAACCTATATAGTCCAAGTGCCCGTTAGTTAACCTACATAGTCCAAGTGCCCGCTAAGAAACCTAGATGGTCCATGTGTCCGTTAGGTAACCTAGATAGTCCAAGTGCCCGCTAGGTAAACTACATAGTCCAAGTTCCCGCTAGGTAACCTAGATAGTGCAAGTGCCCGTTACGTAACCTAGATAGTTCAATTGCCCGCTATGCAACATACATAGTTCAAGTGACCGTTCGTTAACCTAGAAGTCCACGAACCCGCTAGGTAACCTAGACTGTCCATGTTCCCGCTAGGTTACCTACATAGTCCAAATGCCCGCTAGGTAACTTACATAGTCCAAGTGCCCGCTAGGTAACCTAGATAGTCCAAGTGCCCGTTCGTTAACCTAGATAGTCCAATTGCCCGCTAGGTAACCTAGATTGTCCAAGTGTCCGCTAGGTTACCTACATAGTCAAAGGACACGTTCGTTAACCTAGATAGTCCAAGTGCCCGCTAGGTAACCTACATAGTCCAAATGCCCGTAAGGTAACCTATATAGTCCAAGTTCCAGCTATGTAACCTAGATCGTGCAACTGTCCGCTAGTTAACCTACATAGTCCAAGTGCCCGCTAGTTAACCTAGATAACCAAGGGCCCGCTATTTAATCTAGATAGTCCAAGTGCCCGCTAGTTAACCTAGCTAATCCAAGTGCCCGCTAGTTAACCTACATAGTCCAACGGCCCTCTAGTTAACGTAGATAGTCCAAGTGCCCGCTAGGGTACGTACATAGTCCAAGTGCCCGCTAGGTACCCTAGATAGTCCAAGTGCCCGCTAGGGTATGTACATAGATCAAGTGCACGCTAGGTTACCTACATAGTCCAAGTGCCCGTTCGTTAACCTAGATAGTCCAAGTGCCCGCTAGGTTACCTAGACAGTCCAAGTGCCCGCTATTTAACCTACATAGTCCAAGTGCCCGCTAGGTAACCTAGATAGTCCAAGTGCCTGCTAGGTAACCTAGATTGTCCAAGTGTCCGCTAGGTTACCTACATAGTCCATGTGCACGTTCGTTAACCTAGATATTCCAAGGGTCCGCTAGGTAACCTATATAGTCCAAGTGCCCGTTAGTTAACCTACATAGTCCAAGTGCCCGCTAAGAAACCTAGATGGTCCATGTGTCCGTTAGGTAACCTAGATAGTCCAAGTGCCCGCTAGGTAAACTACATAGTCCAAGTTCCCGCTAGGTAACCTAGATAGTGCAAGTGCCCGTTACGTAACCTAGATAGTTCAATTGCCCGCTATGCAACATACATAGTTCAAGTGACCGTTCGTTAACCTAGAAGTCCACGAACCCGCTAGGTAACCTAGACTGTCCATGTTCCCGCTAGGTTACCTACATAGTCCAAATGCCCGCTAGGTAACTTACATAGTCCAAGTGCCCGCTAGGTAACCTAGATAGTCCAAGTGCCCGTTCGTTAACCTAGATAGTCCAATTGCCCGCTAGGTAACCTAGATTGTCCAAGTGTCCGCTAGGTTACCTACATAGTCAAAGGACACGTTCGTTAACCTAGATAGTCCAAGTGCCCGCTAGGTAACCTACATAGTCCAAATGCCCGTAAGGTAACCTATATAGTCCAAGTTCCAGCTATGTAACCTAGATCGTGCAACTGTCCGCTAGTTAACCTACATAGTCCAAGTGCCCGCTAGTTAACCTAGATAACCAAGGGCCCGCTATTTAATCTAGATAGTCCAAGTGCCCGCTAGTTAACCTAGCTAATCCAAGTGCCCGCTAGTTAACCTACATAGTCCAACGGCCCTCTAGTTAACGTAGATAGTCCAAGTGCCCGCTAGGGTACGTACATAGTCCAAGTGCCCGCTAGGTACCCTAGATAGTCCAAGTGCCCGCTAGGGTATGTACATAGATCAAGTGCACGCTAGGTTACCTACATAGTCCAAGTGCCCGTTCGTTAACCTAGATAGTCCAAGTGCCCGCTAGGTTACCTAGACAGTCCAAGTGCCCGCTAGTTAACCTACATAGTCCAAGTGCCCGATAGGGAACCTACGTAATCCAAGTGCCCGCTAGAAACCTACATAGTCCAAGTGCCCACTTGGTAACCTACATAGTCCAAGTGCCCGTTAGTTAACGTAGATAGTCCAAGTGCCCACTAGGGTACGTACATAGTCCAAGTGCCCGCTAGGTAACCTAGATAGTCCAAGTTCCCGATGGTAACATAAATAGTCCAAATGCCCACTAGGGGACGTACATAGTCCAAGTGCCCGCAGTTAACCTACATACTCCAAGGTCCGTTAGTTAACCTAGATAGTCCAAGTGCCAGCTAGTTAACCTACATAATACAAGGGCCCGCTAGTTGACCTAGATAGTCAAAGTGCCCGCTAGTTAACCTAAGTAGTCCAAATGTCCGATAGGGATCCTACATAGTCCAAGTGCCCGCTAGTTAACCTACATAGTCCAAGTCCCCGCTAGGTAACCTAGACGGTCCAAGTGACCATTAGGTTACATACATAGTCCAAGTGCCCCTTCGTTAATCTTCATAGTCCAAGTGCCCGGTAGGTAACCTACATAGTCCAAGTGCCTGCTAGGTAAACTACATAGTTCAAGTGCCCATTACCTAACCTAGATAGTCCAATTGCCCTCTATGCAACATACATAGTCCAAGTGCCCGTTCGTTAACCTAAAAGTCCAAGAACCCGCTAGGTTACCTACATAGTCCAAATGCCCGTTCGGTAACCTAGATAGTCCAAGTGCCCGCTATTTAACCTACATAGTCCAAGTGCCCGCTAGGTAACCTAGATAGTCCAAGGGCCCGCTAGGTAACTTACATAGTCCAAGTGCCCGCTAGGTAACCTAGATAGTCCAAGTGCCTGCTAGGTAACCTAGATTGTCCAAGTGTCCGCTAGGTTACCTACATAGTCCATGTGCACGTTCGTTAACCTAGATATTCCAAGGGTCCGCTAGGTAACCTATATAGTCCAAGTGCCCGTTAGTTAACCTACATAGTCCAAGTGCCCGCTAAGAAACCTAGATGGTCCATGTGTCCGTTAGGTAACCTAGATAGTCCAAGTGCCCGCTAGGTAAACTACATAGTCCAAGTTCCCGCTAGGTAACCTAGATAGTGCAAGTGCCCGTTACGTAACCTAGATAGTTCAATTGCCCGCTATGCAACATACATAGTTCAAGTGACCGTTCGTTAACCTAGAAGTCCACGAACCCGCTAGGTAACCTAGACTGTCCATGTTCCCGCTAGGTTACCTACATAGTCCAAATGCCCGCTAGGTAACTTACATAGTCCAAGTGCCCGCTAGGTAACCTAGATAGTCCAAGTGCCCGTTCGTTAACCTAGATAGTCCAATTGCCCGCTAGGTAACCTAGATTGTCCAAGTGTCCGCTAGGTTACCTACATAGTCAAAGGACACGTTCGTTAACCTAGATAGTCCAAGTGCCCGCTAGGTAACCTACATAGTCCAAATGCCCGTAAGGTAACCTATATAGTCCAAGTTCCAGCTATGTAACCTAGATCGTGCAACTGTCCGCTAGTTAACCTACATAGTCCAAGTGCCCGCTAGTTAACCTAGATAGTCCAAGTGCCGCTAGGTAACCTACATAGTGCAAGTGTCCCCTAGTTAACCTACATAGTCCAAGTGCCCGCTAGGTAACCTAGATAGTGCAAGTGCCCGTTACGTAACCTAGATTGTCCAATTGCCCGCTATGCAACATACATAGTTTAAGTGCCCGTTAGTTAACCTAGAAGTCCACGAACCCGCTAGGTAACCTAGACTGTCCATGTTCCCGCTAGGTTACCTACGTAGTCCAAATGCCCGTTCGGTAACCTAGATAGTCCAAGTGCCCGCTAGTTAACCTACATAGTCCAAGTGCCCGCTAGGTAACCTAGATAGTCCCAGGGCCCGCTAGGTAACTTACATAGTCCAAGTGCCCGCTAGGTAACCTAGATAGTCCCAGGGCCCGCTAGTTAACTTACATAGTCCAAGTGCCCGCTAGGTAACCTAGATAGTCCAAGTGCCCGTTCGTTAACCTAGATAGTCCAATTGCCTGCTAGGTAACCTAGATTGTCCAAGTGTCCGCTAGGTTACCTACATAGTCAAAGGGCACGTTCGTTAACCTAGATAGTCCAAGTGCCCGCTAGGTAACCTACATAGTCCAAGTGCCCGCAAGGTAACCTATATAGTCCAAGTTCCAGCTATGTAACCTAGATCGTGTAACTGTCCGCTAGTTAACCTACATAGTCCAAGTGCCCGCTAGTTAACCTAGATCGTCCAAGTGCCAGGTAATTAACCTAGATTGTCCAAGTGCCCGCTAGGGATCCTTCATAATCCAAGTGACTGCTAGATAACCTAGATAGTCCAAGTGCCCGCTAGTTAACCTAGATAGTCCTAGTGCCCGTTAGTTAACCTAGATAGTCCAAGTGCGCGCTAGGGTATGTACATAGTCCAAGTGCCGGCTAGGAAACATAGATAGTCCAAGTGCCCGCTAGTTAACCTACATAGTACAAGGGCCCGCTAGTTGACCTAGATAGTCCAAGTGCCCGCTAGTTAACCTAGAGTCAAAGTGCCCGCTAGTTAACCTAAGTACTACAATTGTCCGATAGGGATCCTACATAGTCCAAGTGCCCGCTAGGTAACCTACATAGTCCAAGTGCCCATTCGTTAACCTAGATAGTCAAAGTGCCCGCTAGGTAACCTAGACAGTCCAAGTGCCCGCTAGGTTACCTACATAGTCCAAATGCCCGTTCGTTAACCTAGATAGTCCAAGTGCCCGCTAGGTTACTTAGACAGTCCAAGTGCCTGCTAGTTAACCTACATAGTCCAAGTGCCCGATAGGGAACCTACATAATCCAAGTGCCCGATAGGGAATCTACATAATCCAAGTGCCCGCTAGGGAACTTACATAGTCCAAATGCCCGCTAGGCAACCTACATAGTCCAAGTGCCCGTTAGTTAACCTAGATAGTCAAAGTGCCTGCTAGGTAACCTACATAGTCCAATTTCCCGCTTGGTAACCTAAATAGTCCAAATGCCCGCTAGGGAAACTACATATTCCAAGTGCCCGCTAGTTAACCTAGATAGTCCAAGTGCCTGCTAGTAAACCTACATAATCCATGGGCCCGCTAGTTAACCAACATAGTGCAAGGGCCCGCTAGTTAACCTAGATCTTGCAAGTGTCCGCTAGTTAACCTACATAGTCCAAATGCCCGCTAGGTAACCTAGATAGTCCAAGTTCCCGATAGGTATCCTTCATTATCCAAGTGCCTGCTAGATAACCTAGATAGTCCAAGTGCCCGTTAGTTAACCTAGATAGTCCTAGTGCCCGTTAGTTAACCTAGATAGTCCAAGTGCCCACTAGGGGACGTATATAGTCCAAGTGCCCGCTGGGTAACCTAAGTAGTACAAATGTCCGATAGGGATCCTACATAGTCCAAGTGCCCGTTCATTAACCTACATAGTCCAAGTGCCTGCTAGGTAACGTACATAGCCCAAGTGCCCGCTAGGGAACGTACATAGTCCAAGTCCCGTCGAGATAACCTAGATAGTCCAAGTGCCTGCTACTTAACCTAGATTGTACAAGTGCCCGCTAGGGATCCTTCATAATCCAAGTGCCTGCTAGGTAAGCTAGATAGTCCAAGTACCCGCTAGTTAACCTAGATAGTGCTTGTGCCCGTTAGTTAACCTAGATAGTCCAAGTGCGCGCTAGGGTATGTACATACTCCAAGTGCCTGCTAGGAAACCTAGATAGTCCAAGTGCCCGCTAGTTAACCTACATAGTCCAAGGGCACGCTAGGTAACCTACAAAGTCCAAGGTCTGCTAGTTAACCTAGATAGTCCAAGTGCCCGCTAGTTAACCTACATAGTACAAGGGCCCGCTAGTTGACCTAGATAGTCCAAGTGCCCGCTAGTTAACCTAGATAGTCAAAGTGCCCGCTAGTTATCCTAAGTAGTACAAATGTCCGTTAGGGATCCTACATAGTCCAAGTGCCCGCTAGGTAACCTACATAGTCCAAGTGCCCATTCGTTAACCTAGATAGTCCAAGTGCCCGCTAGGTTACCTACATAGTCCAAGTGCCCGTTCGTTAACCTAGATAGTCCAAGTGCCCGTTCGTTAACCTAGATAGTCCAAGTGCCCGCTAGGTTACCTAGACAGTCCAAGTGCCCGCTAGTTAACCTACATAGTCCAAGTGCCCAATAGGGAACCTACATAATCCAAGTGCCCGATAGGGAACCTACATAATCCAAGTTCCCGCTTGGTAACCTAAATAGTCTAAATGCCCGCTAGGGAAATTACATAGTCCAAGTGCCCGCTAGTTAACCTAGATAGTCCAAGTGCCTGCTAGGTAACTTACATAGTCCAAGTTCCCGCTTGGTAACCTAAATAGTCTAAATGCCCGCTAGGGAAATTACATAGTCCAAGTGCCCGCTAGTTAACCTAGATAGTCCAAGTGCCTGCTAGTAAACCTACATAATCCATGGGCCCGCTTGTTAACCTACATAGTGCAAGGGCCCGCTAGTCAACCTAGATCGTGCAAGTGTCCGCTAGTTAACCTACATAGTCCAAGTGCCCGATGGGGAACCTACATATTCCAAGTGCCCCTTAGGGAACCTAGATAGTCCAAGTGCCCGTAGGGAACCTATATAGTCCAAGTGCCCGCTAGGGAACCTACATAGTCAAAATGCCCGCTAGGGAACCTGCATTGTGCAAGTGCCCGCTAGTTAACCTACATAGTCCAAGGTCAGCTAGTTAACCTAGATAGTCCAAGTGCCCGCTAGTTAACCTACATAGTCCAAGAACCCGCTAGTTAACCTAGATAGTCCAAGTTCCCCCTAGTTAACCTACATAGTCCAAGGGCCATCTAGTTAACCTAGATATTCCAAGTGCCCGCTAGTTAACCTAGATCATCCAAGTGTCCGCTAGGTAACCTACATAGTCCAAGTTCCTGTTAGGTAACCTAGATAGTACAAGTGCCCCCAAGGTAACCTACAAAGTTTACGTGCCCGCTAGGTAACCTAGATATTCCAAGTTCCTGTTAGCTAACCTAGATAATCCAAGTGCCCGCTAGGTAACCTACATAGTCCAAGTGCCCTTTCGTTAACCTAGATAATCCAAGTGCCTTATGGTAACCTAGACTGTCCAATTGTCCGCTGGGTTACCTACATAGTCCAAGTGCACATTCGTTAACCTAGATAGTCCAAGTGCCCGCTAGGTAACCTACATAGTCCAAGGGTCTGCTAGGTAACCTATATAGTCCAAGTGATCGTTAGTTAACCTACATAGTTCAAGTGCCCGCTAAGAAACCTAGATGGTCCAAGTGTCCGTTAGGTAACCTAGATAGTCCACGTGCCCGCTAGGTAAACTACATAATCCAAGTTCCTGCTAGGTAACCTAGATAGTCCAAGTGCCCGTTACCTAACCTTGATAGTCCAATTGCCCTCTATGCAACATACATAGTCCAAGTGCCCGTTCGTTAACCTAGAAGTCCATGAACCCGCTAGGTTACCTACATAGTCCAAATGCCTGTTCGGTAACCTAGATAGTCCAAGTGCCCGCTAGTTAACCTACATAGTCCAAGTGCCCGCTAGGTAACCTAGATAGTCCAAGGGCCCGCTAGGTAACTTACATAGTCCAAGTGCCTGCTAGGTAACCTAGATTGTCCAAGTGTCCGCTAGGTTACCTACATAGTCCACGTGCACGTTCGTTAACCTAGATATTCCAAGGGTCCGCTAGGTAACCTATATAGTCCAAGTGCCCGTTAGTTAACCTACATAGTCCAAGTGCCCGCTAAGAAACCTAGATGGTCCATGTGTCCGTTAGGTAACCTAGATAGTCCAAGTGCCCGCTAGGTAAACTACATAGTCCAAGTTCCAGCTAGGTAACCTAGATAGTGCAAGTGCCCGTTACGTAACCTAGATAGTCCAATTGCCCGCTATGCAACATACATAGTTCAAGTGCCCGTTCGTTAACCTAGAAGTCCACGAACCCGCTAGGTAACCTAGACTGTCCATGTTCCCGCTAGGTTACCTACATAGTCCAAATGCCCGCTAGGTAACCTAGATAGTCCCAGGGCCCGCTAGGTAAACTACATAGTCCAAGTGCCCGCTAGGTAACCTAGATAGTCCAAGTGCCCGTTCGTTAACCTAGATAGTCCAATTGCCCGCTAGGTAACCTAGATTGTCCAAGTGTCCGCTAGGTTACCTACATAGTCAAAGGGCACGTTCGTTAACCTAGATAGTCCAAGTGCCCGCTAGGTAACCTACACAGTCCAAGTGCCCGCAAGGTAACCTATATAGTCCAAGTTCCAGCTATGTAACCTAGATCGTGCAACTGTCCGCTAGTTAACCTACATAGTCCAAGTGCCCGCTAGTTAACCTAGATAGTCCAAGTGCCGCTAGGTAACCTACATAGTGCAAGTGTCCCCTAGTTAACCTACATAGTCCAAGTGTCCGCTAGGTAATCTAGATAGTGCAAGTGCCCGTTACGTAACCTAGATAGTCCTAGTGCCCGTTAGTTAACCTAGATAGTCCAATTGCCCACTAGGGGACGTACATAGTCCAAGTGCCCGCTAGGTAACCTAGATAGTCCAAGAGTGCGCTAGGGTATGTACATAGTCCAAGTGCCTGCTAGGAAACCTAGATAGTCCAAGTGCCCGCTATTTAACCTACATAGTCAAATTGCCCGCTAGTTAACTTAAGTAGTACAAATGTCTGATAGGGATCCTACATAGTCCAAGTGCCGCTAGGTAACCTACATAGTGCAAGTGTCCCCTAGTTAACCTACATAGTCCAAGTGCCCGCTAGTTAACATAGATAGTCCAAGTGCCCGCTAGGGAACGTACATAATCCAAGTGCCCGCTAGGTAACCTAGATAGTGCACGTGCCCGGTAGTTAACCTACATAGTCCAAGTACCCGCTAGGTAACCTAGATAGTCCAAGGGCCCGCTAGTTAACCTACATAGTCCAAGTGCCCTGTAGTTATCTTACATAGTTCAAGTGTCTGTAGGGAACATACAGAGTCCAAGTGCCCCCTAGGGAACCTATGTAGTTCAAGTGCCCGCTAGGGAATCTACATAGTCCTAGGGCCTGCTAGTTAACGTAGATAGTCCAAGTGCCGCTAGTTAATCTACACTGTTCAAGGGCCCACTAGTTAACCTACATAGTACAAGTGCCCGCTAGGGAACCGATATAGTCCAAGTGCCCGCTCTGGAACCTACATAGTCCAAGTGCCAGCTCGGGAACATACATAGTCCAAGAGCCCGCTAGGGAATCTACATTGTCCAAGGGCCCGCTAGTAACCTACATAGTCCAAGTACCCGCTAGTTAACCTATATCGTCCAAGGGCCCGCTAGTTAACCTACATAGTCCAAGGGCCCTCTAGTTAACCTATATCGTCCAAGGGCCCGCTAGTTAACCTACATCGTCCAAGGGCCCGCTAGTTAACCTAGATAGTCCAAGAGCCCGCTAGTTAACCTACATAGTCCAAGTGCCCGCTAGGTAACCTAGACAGTTCAAGTGACCACTAGGTTACCTACATAGTCCAAGTGCCCGTTCGTTAACCTACATAGTCCAAGTGACCGCTAGGTAACCAATATAGTCCAAATGCCCGTTAGGGACCCTAATAGTCCAAATGCCCGCTAGTTAACCTAGATAGATCAAGTGCTCGCTAGTTAACCTAGATAGTCCAAGTGCCCGCTAGTTAACCTAGGTAGACCAAGTGCCCGCTAGGGAACCAATCTAGTCCACGTGCCCGATAGGGAACCTACATAGTCCAAGTGCCCGCTAGTTAACATAGATAGTCCAAGTGCCCGCTAGGTAACGTACATAGTCCAAGTGCCCGCTAGGTAACGTACATAGTCCAAGTGCCCGCTAGGTAACCTAGATAGTCCAATTGCCCACTAGTTAACCTACATAATCCAAGTGCCTGCTAGGTAACCTAGATAGTCCTAGTGCCCACTAGTTAACCTACATAGTCCAGGTTCCCCCTAGGTACCCTAGATAGTCCAAGGGCCCAGTAGGTAACCTACATTGTCCTAGTGCCCCCGAGTTAACCTACATCCTCCAAGTGCCCGCTAGGTAACCTACATAGTCCAAATGCCCGCTAGTTAACCTACATAGTCCAAGTGCCCGCTTGGGAACCTACATAATCCAAGTGCCCGCTAGGGAACCTACATAGTCCAAGTGCCCGTTAGGTAACCTAGATAGTCCAACAGCCCGCTAGGTAACCTCCATATTCCAAGAACCCGCTAGGTAACGTAGATAGTTCAAGTGTCAGCTAGGTAACCTAGATAGTCCAAGTGCCCGCTAAGTAACCTACAAAGTCTAAGTGCCCCTAGGTAATCTATATAGTCCAAATGCCCGCTAGGGAGCCTACATAGTCCAAATTCCCGTTAGGTAACCTAGATAGTCCAAGGGCCCGCTAGGTAACCTACATAGTCGTAGTGCCCCCTAGTTAACCTACATTCTCCAAGTGCCCGATAGGGAACCTACATAGTCTAAATGCCCGCTAGTTAACCTACATAGTCCAAGGGCCCGCTAGTTAACCTACATAGTCCAAGTACCCGCTAGTTAACCTAGATCGTCCAAGTGCACGCTAGTTCACCTACATAGTCCAAGGGCCCGCTAGCTAACCTACATCGTCCAAGGGCCCCCTAGTTAACCTAGATAGTCCAAGTGCCCGCTAGTTAACCTACATAGTCCAAGTGCCCGCTAGTTAACCTAGACAGTTCAAGTGACCACTAGGTTACCTACATAATCCAAGTGCCCGTTCGTTAACCTACATAGTCCAAGTGCCCGCTAGGTAACCAATATAGTCCAAATGCCCGTTAGGGACCCTAATTGTCCAAATGCCCGCTAGTTTACCTAGATAGATCAAGTGCTCGCTAGTTAACCTAGATAGTCCAAGTGCCCGCTAGTTAACCTAGATAGACCAAGTGCCCGCTAGGGAACCAATCTAGTCCACGTGCCCGATAGGGAACCTACATAGTCCACTGCCCGCTAGGTAACGTAGATAGTCCAAGTGCCCGCTAGGGAACGTACATAGTCCAAGTGCCCGCTAGGTAACCTAGATAGTCCAAGTACCCACTAGTTAACCTACAAAGTCCAAGTGCCTGCTAGGTAACCTAGATAGTCCAAGTGCCCACTAGTTAACCTACATAGTCCAGGTTCCCCCTAGGTTACCTAGATAGTCCAAGGGCCCAGTAGGTAACCTACATTGTCCTAGTGCCCCCTAGTTAAACTACATCCTCCAAGTGCCCGATAGGGAACCTACATAGTCCAATTGCCCGCCAGTTAACTTATATAGTCCAAATGCCCGCTAGTTAACCTACATAGTCCAAGTGCCCGATAGGGAACCTACATAATCCAATTGCCCGCTAGGGAACCTATATAGTCCAAGTGCCCGCTAGGGAACCCACATAGTCCAAGTGCCCACTAGGGAACTTACATAGTCCAAGGACCCCGCTAGCGAACCTACATATTCTTAGAACCCGCAAGGTAACGTAGATAGTTCAAGTGCCAACTAGGTAACCTAGATAGTCCAAGTGCTGCTAGGTAACCTACAAAGTCTAAGTGCCCCTAGGTAATCTATATAGTCCAAATGCCCGCTAGGGAGCCTACATAATCCACATGCCCGTTAGGTAACCTAGATAGTCCAAGGGCCCGCTAGGTAACCTACATCGTCCTAGTGCCCCCTAGTTAACCTACATTCTCCAAGTGCCCGATAGGGAACCTACATAGTCCAAGTGCCCGTTCGTTTACCTAGAAAGTCCAAGTGCCTGCTTGGTAACCTAGATAGTCCAACATCCCGCTAGGTGACCTACATACTCCAAGAACCCGCTAGGTAACGTAGATAGTTCAAGTACCATCTAGGTAACCTAGATAGTCCAAGTGCCCGCTAGGTAACCTACAGAGTCTAAGTGCCCGCTAGCTTATCTATATAGTCCAAATGCTGCAAGGGAACCTACATAATCCAAGTGCCCGCTAGGTAACCCAGATAATCCAAGTGCCCGCTAGTTAACCTATATCGTCCAAGTGCCCACTCGTTAACCTAGATCGTCGAAGTGCCCGCTAGTTAACCTACATAGTCAATGGGCCCGCTAGTTAACCTACATAATGCAAGAGCCCGCTAGTTAACCTAGATCGTGGAAGTGTCCGCTAGTTAACCTACATAGTCCAAGTGCCACTTAAGTAACCTAGATAGTCCAAGGACCCGCTAGTTGACCTACATAGTCCAAGTGCCCGCTAGGTAACCTAGATAATCCAAGTGTCCGATAGGGAACATTCATAGTCCAAGTGCCCGCTAGTTAACCTAGATAGTCCTAGAGCCCGTTAGTTACCCTAGATAGTCCAAGTGCTCAGTAGGGGACGTACTTAGTCCAAGTGCCCGTTAGCTAACCTAGATAGTCCAAGTGCCCGCTGGTTAACATTGATCATCCAAGTGCCCGCTATTTATCCTAGATAGTCCAAGTGCACGCTGGTTAACCTAGATAGTCCAAGTGCCCTCAAGTTAACCTAGATCGTTCAAGTGCCCGCTAGTTAACCTACATAGACCAAGGGCCCACTAGTTAACCTACGTAGTCCAAGGTCCGCTAGTTATCCTAGATAGTCCAAGTGCTCGCTAGTTAACCTACATAGTAGAAGGGCCCGCTAGTTGACCTAGATAGTCCAAGTGCCCGCTAGGTAACCTAAGTAGTCCAAATGTCCCAGAGGGATCCTACATAGTCTAAGTGCTGCTAGGTAACCTGCATAGTCCAAATGCCCGTTCGTTAACCTAGATAGTCCAAGTGCCCGCTAGGTAACCTAGACTGTCCAAGTGCCCGCTAGGTTACCTATATAGTCCAAGTGCCTGTTCGTTAACCTAGATAGTCCAAGTGCCCGCTAGGAAACCTACATAGTCCAAGGGCCCTCTAGGTAACCTAGATAGTCCAAGTGCCCGCTAAGGAAGCTACATAGTCCAAGTGCACGCAGGTTAAACAAGATAGTCCAAGTGCCCGCTAGTTAACCTAGATAGTCCATGTGCCGCTAGTTAACCTACATAGTCCAAGTGCCTGGTGGTTAACTTACACAGTTCAAGTGTCCATAGGGAACATACATAGTCCAGGTGTCCGCTTGGGAACCTACATAGTTCAAGTGCCCGTTAGTTAACCTAGATAGTCCAAGTGCCCGCTAGGTAACCTAGATAATCAAACAGCCCGCTAGGTAACCTAGATAGTCCAAGGACCCGCTAGTTAACGTACATAGTCCAAGTGCCTGGTAGTTAACTTACATAGTTCAAGTGTCCGTAGGTAACATACATAGTCAAAGTGCCCGCTAGGGAACCTATATAGTCCAAGTGCCCGTTAGGTAACCGAGATAGTCCAAATGCCCGCTAGGGAACCCACATAGTCCAAGTGCCCGCTAGGGAACTTACATAGTCCAAGGGCCCGCTAGGGAACCTACATAGTCCAAGTGCCGGTTAGTTAACCTAGATAGTCCAAGTGCCCGCTAGGGAGCCTACATAGTCCAAATGCCCGCTAGGTAACCTAGATAGTCCAAGGGCCCGCTAGGTAACCTACATAGTCCTAGTGCCCCCTAGTTAACCTACATTCTCCAAGTGCCCGATAGTGAACCTACATAGTCCAAGTGCCCGTTAGTTAACCTAGATAGTCCAATTGCCCGCTTGGTAACCTAGATAGTCCAACAGCCCGATTAGTAACCTACATACTCCAAGAACCCGCTAGGTAACATAGATAGTTCAAGTGCCAGCTAGGTAACCTAGATAGTCCAAGTGCCCGCTAGGTAACCTATATAGTCCAAGTGCCCGCTAGGTAACCTACTTAATCCAAGTGCCCGCTAGGTAACCTATATCGTCCAAGTGCCCGCTAGTTAACCTACACCGTCCAAATGCCCGCTAGTTAACCTACATAGTCAATGGGCCCGCTATTTTACCTACATAGTGCAAGAGCCCGCTAGTTAACCTAGATCGGGCAAGTGTCCGCTAGTTAACCTACATAGTCCAAGTGCCAGTTAGCTAACCTAGATAGTCCAAAGGCCCGCTAGTTGACCTACATAGTACAAGTGCCCCCTAGGTAACCTAGATAATCCATTTGCCCGCTAAGGAACATTCATAGTCCAAGTGCCAGCTAGGAAACCTAGTTAGTCCCAATGCCCTCTAGTTAACCTAGATAGTCTTAGTGCCCGTTAGTTAATCCAGATAGTCCATGTGCCCACTACGGGTCGTACTTAGTCCAAGTGCCCGTTAGCTAACCTAGATAGTCCAAGTGCCCGCTAGTTAACATTGATCATCCATGTGCCCTCTAGTTAACCTAGATCGTCCAAGTGCCCGCTCGTTAACCTACATAGTCCAAGGGCCCGCTCGTTGACCTACGTAGTCCAAGGTTCGCTAGTTAACCTAGATAGTCCAAGTGCTCGCTAGTTAACCTACATAGTACCTGGGCCCGCTAGTTGACCTAGATAGTCCAAGTGCCCTCTAGTTAACCTAGATAGTCCAAGTGGCCGCTAGGTAACCTAAGTAGTCCAAATGTCCCATAGGGATCCTACATAGTCCAAGTGCCCGCTAGGTAACCTACATAGTCCAAGAGCCCGTTCGTTAACCTAGATAGTCCAAGTGCCCGCTAGGTAACCTAGACTGTTGAAGTGACCGCTAGGTTACGTAGATAGTCCAAGTGCCCGCTAGGTAACCTACATAGTCCAAGTGAACGCATAGTAACCTAGATAGTCAAAGTGCCCGTTAGGTAACCTAGATAGTCCAAGTGCCCTCTAGGTAACTTACATTGTCCAAGGTCCCGCTAGGTAACCTATATAGTCCAAGTGCCCGCTAGGTAACCTAGATAGTCCAAGGGCCCTCTAGGTAACTTACATAGTCCAAGTGCCCGCTAGGTAACCTATATAGTCCAAGTGCCCGCTAGGTAATCTAGATAGTCCAAGGGCCCGCTAGTTAACCTAGATAGTCCAATGCCCGCTAGTTAAACTACATACCAAGTGCCCGCTACGTAACCTAGATAGTCCAAGGGCACGCTAGTTAACCTACATAGTCCAAGTGCCCGCTAAGGAACCTACATAGTCCAAGTGCACGCTAGTTAACCTAGATAGTCCAAGTGCCCGCTAGTTAACCTAGATAGTCCAAGTGCCTGCTAGGTAACCTACATAGTGCAAGTGTCCGCTAGTTAACCTACATATTCCAAGTGCCCGCTAGTTAACATAGATAGTCCAAGTGCCCGCTAGGGAACATACATAATCCAAGTGCCCGCTAGTTAACCTACATAGTGCAAGAGCCCGCTAGTTAACCTAGATCGTGCAAGTGTCCGCTAGTTTACCTACATAGTCCAATTGTCAGTTACCTAACCTAGATAGTCCAAGGGCCCGCTAGTTGACCTACATACTCCAAGTGCCCGATAGGTAACCTAGATAATCCAATTGCCCGCTAGGGAAAATTCATAGTCCAAGTGCCAGCTAGGCAACCTAGATAGTCCAAGTGGCCGCTAGTTAACCTAGATAGTCCTAGTGCCCGTTAGTTAATCTAGATAGTCCATGTGCCCACTAGGGGACGTACTTAGTCCAAGTGCCCTTTAGCTAACATAGATAGTCCAAGTGCCCGCTAGTTAACATTGATCATCCAAGTGCCCTCTAGTTAACCTAGATCGTCCAAGTTCATGCTAGTTAACCTAGATAGTCCAAGTGTCCTCTAGTTAACCTAGATCGTCCAAGTGCCCGCTAGTTAACCTACATAGTCCAAGGGTTCGCTAGTTGTCCTACGTAGTCCAAGGTCCGCTAGTTGACCTAGATAGTCCAAGTGCCTGCTAATTAACCTAGATTGTCCAAGTGCCCGATAGGTAACCTAAGTAGTCCAAATGTCCGATAGGGATCCTACATAGTCCAAGTGCCCGCTAGGTAACCTACATAGTCCTAGTGCCCGTTCGTTAACCTAAATAGTCCAAGTGCCCTCTAGGAAACCTAGACTGTCGAAGTGACCGCTAGGTAACCTAGATAGTCCAAGTGCCCGCTTGGTAACCTAAAGTCCATGTGCTCGCTAGTTAACCTACACAGTCCAAGTGCCCGCTATGTAACCTAGATAGTCTAAGTGCCCGTTAGGTAACCTAGGTAGTCCAAGTGCCCGCTAGGTAACTTACATTGTCCAAGTTCCCGGTAGGTAACCTAGATAGTCCAAGTGCCCGTTACCTAACCTAGATAGTCCAAGTGCCCGGTAAGCAACCTACATAGTCCACGTGCCCGTTCGTTAACCTAGAAGTCCAAGTGCCCGCTAGGTAACCTAGACAATCCAAGTGCCCGCTAGGTTACCTGCATATTCCAAGTGCCCGTTCGTTAACCTAGATAGTCCAAGTGCCCACTAGGTAACCTACATAGTCCAAGTGCCCGCTAGGTAACCTATATAGTCCAAGTGCCCGCTAGGTAACCTAGATAGTCCAAGGGCCTGCTAGTTAACCTAGATAGGCCAAGTGTCCTCTAGTTAACCTACATAGTACAAGTGCCCGCTAGTTAACCTACATACCAAGTTCCCGCTACGTAACCTAGATAGTCCAGGGCACGCTAGTTAAGCTACATCGTCCAAGTGCCCGCTAAGGAACCTACATAGTCCAAGTGCATGCTAGTTAACCTAGATAGTCCAAGTGCCCGCTAATTAACCTAGATAGTCCAAGTGCCTGCTAGGTAACCTACATAGTGCAAGTGTCCGCTAGTTAACCTACATATTCCAAGTGCCCGCTAGTTAACATAGATAGTCCAAGTGCCCGCTAGGGAACGTACATAGTCCAAGTGCCCGCTAGGTAACCTAGATAGTGCAAGTGTCCGCTAGTTAACCTAGATAGTTCAAGTACCCGCTAGGTAACCTAGATCGTCCAAGGATCCCCTAGTTAGCCTACATAGTCCAAGGCCCGCTAGGTAACCTAGATAATCCAAGTGCCCGTTCGTTCACCTAGATAGTCCAAGTGCCCTTTAGGGAACCAAGATAGTCCAAGGGC
This sequence comes from Tenrec ecaudatus, assembly GCF_050624435.1. Lineage (NCBI taxonomy): Eukaryota > Metazoa > Chordata > Mammalia > Afrosoricida > Tenrecidae > Tenrec > Tenrec ecaudatus. The sequence continues at coordinate 66,774,069 of NC_134548.1, read as the reverse complement.
CCGCTAGTAAACCTACATAGTCCATGGGCCCACTAGTTAACCTACATAGTGCAAGTGTCCGCTAGTTAACCTACATAATCTAAGTGCCCATTAGCTAACCTAGGTAGTCCAAGGGCCCGCGAGTTGACCTACATAGTCCAAGTGCCAGCTCGGTATCCTAGATAGTACAAGTGCCCGCTAGGGAACCTAGATAGTACAAGTGCCTGTTAGCTAACATAGATAGTCCAAGTGGCGGCTAGGTAACCTACATAGTCCAAGTGCCCGTTCGTTAACCTAGATAATCCAAATGCCCGCTAGGTAACCTAGACAGTCCAAGTGCCCGCTAGTTAACCTACATAGTCCAAGTGCCCGATAGGTAACCTAGATAATCCAATTTCCCGCTAGGGAACATTCATAGTCCAAGTGCCAGCTAGGTAACCTAGATAGTCCAAGTGGCCGCTAGTTAACCTAGATAGTCCTAGTGCCCGTTAGTTAATCTAGATAGTCCATGTGCCCACTAGGGGACGTACTTAGTCCAAGTGCCCTTTAGCTAACCTAGATAGTCCAAGTGCCCTTTAGCTAACCTAGATAGTCCAAGTGCCCGTTAGTTAACATTGATCATCCAAGTGCCCGCTAGTTAACCTACATAGTCCAAGGGTTCGCTAGTTGTCCTACGTAGTCCAAGGTCCGCTAGTTGACCTAGATAGTCCAAGTGCCTGCTAGTTATCCTAGATTGTCCAAGTGCCCGCTAGGTAACCTAAGTAGTCCAAATGTCCGATAGGGATCCTACATAGTCCAAGTGCCCGCTAGGTAACCTACATAGTCCTAGTGCCCGTTCGTTAACCTAGATAGTCCAAGTGCCCTCTAGGAAACCTAGACTGTCCAAGTGCCCGCTATGTAACCTAGATAGTCCAAGTGCCCGCTTGGTAACCTAGAGTCCAACTGCTCGCTAGTTAACCTACATAGTCCAAGTGCCCGCTGTGTAACCTAGATAGTCAAAGTGCCCATTAGGTAACCTAGGTAGTCCAAGTGCCCGCTAGGTAACTTACATTGTCCAAGTTCCCGGTAGGTAACCTAGATAGTCCAAGTGCCCGTTACCTAACCTAGATAGTCCAAGTGCCCGGTAAGCAACCTACATAGTCCAAGTGCCCGTTCGTTAACCTAGAAGTCCAAGTGCCCGCTAGGTAACCTAGACAGTCCAAGTGCCCGCTAGGTTACCTGCATATTCCAAGTGCCCGTTCGTTAACCGAGATAGTCCAAGTGCCCACTAGGTAACCTACATAGTCCAAGTGCCCGCTAGGTAACCTATATAGTCCAAGTGCCCGCTAGGTAACCTAGATAGTCCAAGGGCCCGCTAGTTAACCTAGATAGTCCAAGTGTCCTCTAGTTAACCTACATAGTACAAGTGCCCGCTAGTTAACCTACATACCAAGTTCCCGCTACGTAACCTAGATAGTCCAGGGCACGCTAGTTAAGCTACATCGTCCAAGTGCCCGCTAAGGAACCTACATACTCCAAGTGCACGCTAGTTAACCTAGATAGTCCAAGTGCCCGCTAATTAACCTAGACAGTCCAAGTGCCTGCTAGGTTATCTACATAGTGCAAGTGTCCGCTAGTTAACCTACATATTCCAAGTGCCCGCTAGTTAACATAGATAGTCCAAGTGCCCGCTAGGGAACGTACATAGTCCAAGTGCCCGCTAGGTAACCTAGATAGTGCAAGTGTCCGCTAGTTAACCTAGATAGTTCAAGTACCCGCTAGGTAACCTAGATCGTCCAAGGGCCCCCTAGTTAGCCTACATAGTCCAAGTGCCCGCTAGGTAACCTAGATAATCCAAATGCCCGTTCGTTCACCTAGATAGTCCAAGTGCCCTTTAGGGAACCTATGTAGTCCAAGGGCCCGCTATTAAACCTACATAGTCCATGGGCCCACTAGTTAACCTACATAGTGCAAGTGTCCGCTAGTTAACCTACATATTCCAAGTGCCCGCTAGTTAACCTACATAATCTAAGTGCTCGTTAGCTAACCTAGGTAGTCCAAGGGCCCGCGAGTTGACCTACATAGTCCAAGTGCCAGCTCGGTATCCTAGATAGTACAAGTGCCCGCTAGGGAACCTAGATAGTCCAAATGCCTGTTAGCTAACATAGATAGTCCAATTGGCGGCTAGGTAACCTACATAGTCCAAGTGCCCGTTCGTTAACCTAGATAATCCAAATGCCCGCTAGGTAACCTAGACAGTCCAAGTGCCCGCTAATTAACCTACATAGTCCAAGTGCCCGATAGGGAACCTACATAATCCAAGTTCCCGCTAGGGAACCTACATAGTCCAAGTGCCCGCTAGGCAACCTACACAGTCCAAGTTCCTGTGAGTTAACCTAGATAGTCAAAGTGCCTGCTAGGTAACCTAGATATTCCAAGTGCTCGCTAGGTAACCTACATAGTCCAAGTGCCCGCTTGGTAACCTAAATAGTCCAAATGCCCGCTAGGGAAACTACATAGTCCAAGTGCCCGCTAGTTAACCTAGATAGTCCAAGTGCCTGCTAGTAAACCTACATAATCCATGGGCCCGTTAGTTAACCTATATAGTGCAAGGGCCCGCTAGTTAACCTAGACAGTCCAAGTGCCCGCTAGGGATCCTTCATAATCCAAGTACCTGCTAGGTAACCTAGATAGTCCAGGTGCCCGCTAGTTAACCTAGATAGTCCTAGTGCCCGTTAGTTAACCTAGATAGTCCAAGTGCCCACTAGGGGACGTACATAGTCCAAGTGCCCGCTAGGGATCCTTCATAATCCAAGTGCCGGCTAGGTAACCTAGATAGTCAAAGTGCCCGCTAGTTAACCTAGATAATCCTAGTGCCCGTTAGTTAACCTAGATAGTCAAAGTGCCCACTAGGTAACCTAGATAGTCCAAGTGTGCGCTAGGGTATGTACATAGCCCAAGTGCCTGCTTAGAAACCTAGATTGTCCAAGTGCCCACTAGTTAACCTACATAATCCAAGGTCCGCCAGTTAAACTAGATAGTCCAAGTGCCCGCTAGTTAACCTACATAGTACAAGGGCCCGCTAGTGACCTAGATAGTCCAAGTGCCTGCTAGTTAACCTAGATAGTCAAAGTGCCCGTTAGTTAACCTAAGTAGTACAAATGTCCTATAGTGATCCTACATAGTCCAAGTGCCTGCTAGGTAACCTACATAGTCCAAGTGCCCATTCGTTAACCTAGATAGTAAAAAAGCCCGCTAGGTAACCTAGACAGTCCAAGTGCCCGCAAGGTTACCTACATAGTCAAAGGGCCCGCTAGGTAACCTGGATAGTACAAGTGCCCTCTAGGTAACCTAGATTGTCCAAGTGACGGCTACTTAACCTACATAGTCCAAGTGTCCGCTAGTTAACCTACATAGTCCAAGTGCCCTCTAGTTAACCTAGATAGTCCAAGTGCCCGCTAGGGATCCTTCATAATCCAAGTGCCTGCTAGGTAACCTAGATATTCCAAGTGCCTGCTAGTTAACGTAGATAGTCCTAGTGGCCGTTAGTTACCCTAGATAGTCCAAGTCCCCACTAGGGAACGTACATAGTCCAAGTGTCCGCTAGTTAACCTACATAGTCCAAGTGCCTGCTAGGAAACCTAGATAATCCAAGTGCCCGCTAGGGATCCTTCATAATCCAAGTGCCTGCTATGTAACCTAGATATTCCAAGTGCCCGCTAGTTAACCTAGATAGTCCTGGTGCCCTTTAGTTAACCTAGATAGTCCAAGTGCCCACTAGGTAACCTAGATAGTCCAAGTGCGCGCTGGCGTATGTACATAGTCCAAGGGCCTGCTAGTTAACCTTCATAGTCCAAGTGCCCTCTAGGTAACCTACACTGTCCAAGTGCCCGCTAAAGAACATACATAGTCCAAATGCCCGCTAGGGAACCTACGTAGTCCAAGTGCCCGCTAGGGAATCTACATAGTCCAAGGGCCCGCTAGTTAACGTATATAGTCCAAGTGCCGCTAGTTAATCTACATAGTCCAACGGCCCGCTAGTTAACCTACATAGTCCAAGTGCCCGCTAGTTAACCTAGATAGTCCTGGTGCCCGTTAGTTAACCTAGATAGTCCAAGTGCCCACTAGGTAACCTAGATAGTCCATTTGCGCGCTGGGGTATGTACATAGTCCAAGGGCCTGCTAGTTAACCTTCATAGTCTAAGTGCCCGCTAGGTAACCTACATAGTACAAGTGTCCGCTAGTTAACCTACATAGTCCAAGTGCCCGCTAGTTAACTTACATAGTTCAAGTGTCCGTAGGGTACATACATAGTCGAAGTGCCCGCTAGGGAACATACATAGTCCAAATGCCCGCTAGGGAACCTACGTAGTCCAAGTGCCCGCTAGGGAATCTACATAGTCCAAGGGCCCGCTAGTTAACGTAGATAGTCCAAGTGCCGCTATTAATCTACATAGTCCAAGGGCCCGCTAGTTAACCTACATAGTCCAAGTACCCGCTAGTTGACCTAGATAGTCCAAGTGCCCGCTAGTTAACCTACATAGTACAAGGGCCCGCTAGTGACCTAGATAGTCCAAGTGCCTGCTAGTTAACCTAGATAGTCAAAGTGCCCGTTAGTTAACCTAAGTAGTACAAATGTCCTATAGTGATCCTACATAGTCCAAGTGCCTGCTAGGTAACCTACATAGTCCAAGTGCCCATTCGTTAACCTAGATAGTAAAAAAGCCCGCTAGGTAACCTAGACAGTCCAAGTGCCCGCAAGGTTACCTACATAGTCCAAGGGCCCGCTAGGTAACCTGGATAGTACAAGTGCCCTCTAGGTAACCTAGATTGTCCAAGTGACGGCTACTTAACCTACATAGTCCAAGTGTCCGCTAGTTAACCTACATAGTCCAAGTGCCCTCTAGTTAACCTAGATAGTCCAAGTGCCCGCTAGGGATCCTTCATAATCCAAGTGCCTGCTAGGTAACCTAGATATTCCAAGTGCCTGCTAGTTAACGTAGATAGTCCTAGTGGCCGTTAGTTACCCTAGATAGTCCAAGTCCCCACTAGGGAACGTACATAGTCCAAGTGTCCGCTAGTTAACCTACATAGTCCAAGTGCCTGCTAGGAAACCTAGATAATCCAAGTGCCCGCTAGGGATCCTTCATAATCCAAGTGCCTGCTATGTAACCTAGATATTCCAAGTGCCCGCTAGTTAACCTAGATAGTCCTGGTGCCCTTTAGTTAACCTAGATAGTCCAAGTGCCCACTAGGTAACCTAGATAGTCCAAGTGCGCGCTGGCGTATGTACATAGTCCAAGGGCCTGCTAGTTAACCTTCATAGTCCAAGTGCCCTCTAGGTAACCTACACTGTCCAAGTGCCCGCTAAAGAACATACATAGTCCAAATGCCCGCTAGGGAACCTACGTAGTCCAAGTGCCCGCTAGGGAATCTACATAGTCCAAGGGCCCGCTAGTTAACGTATATAGTCCAAGTGCCGCTAGTTAATCTACATAGTCCAACGGCCCGCTAGTTAACCTACATAGTCCAAGTGCCCGCTAGTTAACCTAGATAGTCCTGGTGCCCGTTAGTTAACCTAGATAGTCCAAGTGCCCACTAGGTAACCTAGATAGCCATTTGCGCGCTGGGGTATGTACATAGTCCAAGGGCCTGCTAGTTAACCTTCATAGTCTAAGTGCCCGCTAGGTAACCTACATAGTACAAGTGTCCGCTAGTTAACCTACATAGTCCAAGTGCCCGCTAGTTAACTTACATAGTTCAAGTGTCCGTAGGGTACATACATAGTCGAAGTGCCCGCTAGGGAACATACATAGTCCAAATGCCCGCTAGGGAACCTACGTAGTCCAAGTGCCCGCTAGGGAATCTACATAGTCCAAGGGCCCGCTAGTTAACGTAGATAGTCCAAGTGCCGCTATTAATCTACATAGTCCAAGGGCCCGCTAGTTAACCTACATAGTCCAAGTACCCGCTAGTTGACCTAGATCGTCCAAGTGTCCGCTAGTTAACCTACATAGTCCAAGTGCTAGTTAGGGAACCTAGATAGTCCAAGTGCCCGCTCTGGAACATACATAGTCCAAGTGCCCGCTAGGGAATCTACATAATCCAAGGGCCCGCTAGTTAACGTAGATAGTCCAAGTGCCGCTAGTTAATCTACATAGTCCAAGGGCCTGCTAGTTAGCCTACATAGTCCAAGTACCCGCTAGTTAACCTAGATCATCCAAGTGCCCGCTCGTTAACCTAAATCGTCCAAGGGCCCGCTAGTTAACCTAGATAGTCCAAGTGCCCGCTTGTTAACCTACATAGTCCAAGTGCCCGCTAGGTAACCTAGACAGTTCAAGTGAACACTAGGTTACCTACATAGTCCAAGTGCCTATTCGTTAACCTACATAAACCATGTGCCCGCTAGGTAACCTATATAGTCCAAATGCCCGCTAGGGACCCTAATAATCCAAGTGCCCGCTAGGTAACATATATAGTCCAAGTGCCCGCTAGGTAACCTACATACCAAGTTCCCGCTACGTGACCTAGATAGTCCAGGGCACGCTAGTTAAGCTACATCGTCCAAGTGCCCGCTAAGGAACCTACATAGTCCAAGTGCATGCTAGTTAACCTAGATAGTCCGAGTGCCCGCTAATTAACCTAGATAGTCCAAGTGCCTGCTAGGTAACCTACATAGTGCAAGTGTCCGCTAGTTAACCTACATATTCCAAGTGCCCGCTAGTTAACATAGATAGTCCAAGTGCCCGCTAGGGAACGTACATAGTCCAAGTGCCCGCTAGGTAACCTAGATAGTGCAAGTGTCCGCTAGTTAACCTAGATAGTTCAAGTACCCGCTAGGTAACCTAGATCGTCCAAGGATCCCCTAGTTAGCCTACATAGTCCAAGTGCCCGCTAGGTAACCTAGATAATCCAAGTGCCCGTTCGTTCACCTAGATAGTCCAAGTGCCCTTTAGGGAACCTAGATAGTCCAAGGGCCCGCTAGTAAACCTACATAGTCCATGGGCCCACTAGTTAACCTACATAGTGCAAGTGTCCGCTAGTTAACCTACATATTCCAAGTGCCCGCTAGTTAACCTATATAATCTAAGTGCCCGTTAGCTAACCTAGGTAGTCCAAGGGCCCGCGAGTTGACCTACATAGTCCAAGTGCCAGCTCGGTATCCTAGATAGTACAAGTGCCCGCTAGGGAACCTAGATAGTCCAAGTGCCTGTTAGCTAACATAGATAATCCAATTGGCGGCTAGGTAACCTACATACTCCAAGTGCCCGTTCGTTAACCTAGATAATCCAAATGCCCGCTAGGTAACCTAGACAGTCCAAGTGCCCGCTAATTAACCTACATAGTCCAAGTGCCCGATAGGGAACCTACATAATCCAAGTTCCCGCTAGGGAACCTACATAGTCCAAGTGCCCGCTAGGCAACCTACACAGTCCAAGTGCCCGTGAGTTAACCTAGATAGTCAAAGTGCCTGCTAGGTAACCTAGATATTCCAAGTGCTCGCTAGGTAACCTACATAGTCCAAGTGCCCGCTTGGTAACCTAAATAGTCCAAATGCCCGCTAGGGAAACTACATAGTCCAAGTGCCCGCTAGTTAACCTAGATAGTCCAAGTGCCTGCTAGTAAACCTACATAATCCATGGGCCCGTTAGTTAACCTACATAGTGCAAGGGCCCGCTAGTTAACCTAGATCATGCAAGTGTCTACTAGTTAACCTACATAGTCCAAGTGCCCGCTGGTTAACCTAGATAGTCCAAGTGCCCGCTAGGGATCCTTCATAATCCAAGTACCTGCTAGGTAACCTAGATAGTTCAAGTGCCCGCTAGTTAATATAGATAGTCCAAGTTCCCCCTAGGGAACGTACATAGTCCAAGTGCCCGCTAGTTAACCTACATAGTCAATTGGCCCGCTAGTTAACCTACATAGTGCAAGAGCCCGCTAGTTAACCTAGATCGTGCAAGTGTCCGCTAGTTAACCTACATAGTCCAAGTGTCCGTTAGCTAACCTAGATAGTCCAAGGGCCCGCTAGTTGACCTACATAGTCCAAGTGCCCGATAGGTAACCTAGATAATCCAATTGCCCGCTAGGGAACATTCATAGTCCAAGTGCCAGCTAGGTAACCTAGATAGTCCAAGTGGCCGCTAGTTAACCTAGATAGTCCTAGTGCCCGTTAGTTAATCTAGATAGTCCATGTGCCCACTAGGGGACGTACTTAGTCCAAGTGCCCTTTAGCTAACCTAGATAGTCCAAGTGCCCGCAAGTTATACTACATAGTCCAAGGGTTCGCTAGTTGTCCTACGTAGTCCAAGGTCCGCTAGTTGACCTAGATAGTCCACGTGCCTGCTAGTTATCCTAGATTGTCCAAGTGCCCGCTAGGTAACCTAAGTAGTCCAAATGTCCGATAGGGATCCTACATAGTCCAAGTGCCCGCTAGGTAACCTACATAGTCCTAGTGCCCGTTCGTTAACCTAGATAGTCCAAGTGCCCTCTAGGAAACCTAGACTGTCCAAGTGCTCGCTATGTAACCTAGATAGTCCAAGTGCCCGCTTGGTAACCTAGAGTCCAAGTGCTCGCTAGTTAACCTACATAATCCAAGTGCCCGCTATGTAACCTAGATAGTCAAAGTGCCCGTTAGGTAACCTAGGTAGTCCAAGTGCCCGCTAGGTAACTTACATTGTCCAAGTTCCCGGTAAGTAACCTAGATAGTCCAAGTGCCCGTTACCTAACCTAGATAGTCCAAGTGCCCGGTAAGCAACCTACATAGTCCAAGTGCCCGTTCGTTAACCTAGAAGTCCAAGTGCCCGCTAGGTAACATAGACAGTCCAAGTGCCCGCTGGGTTACCTGCATATTCCAAGTGCCCGTTCGTTAACCTAGATAGTCCAAGTGCCCACTAGGTAACCTACATAGTCCAAGTGCCCGCTAGGTAACCTAGATTGTCCAAGGGCCCGCTAGTTAACCTAGATAAACCAAGTGTCCTCTAGTTAACCTATATAGTCCAAGTGCCCGTTAGTTAACCTACATACCAAGTTCCCGCTACGTAACCTAGATAGTCCAGGGCACGCTAGTTAAGCTACATCGTCCAAGTGCCGGCTAAGGAACTTACATAGTCCAAGTGCACGCTAGTTAACCTAGATAGTCCAAGTGCCCGCTAATTAACCTAGACAGTCCAAGTGCCTGCTAGGTTACCTACATAGTGCAAGTGTCCGCTAGTTAACCTACATATTCCAAGTGCCCGCTAGTTAACATAGATATTCCAAGTGCCCGCTAGGGAACGTACATAGTCCAAGTGCCCGCTAGGTAACCTAGATAGTGCAAGTGTCCGCTAGTTAACCTAGATAGTTCAAGTACCCGCTAGGTAACCTAGATCGTCCAAGGACCCCCTAGTTAGCCTACATAGTCCAAGTGCCGGCTAGGTAACCTAGATAATCCAAGTGCCCGTTCGTTCACCTAGATAGTCCAAGTGCCCTTTAGGGAACCTAGATAGTCCAAGGGCCCGCTAGTAAACCTACATAGTCCATGGGCCCACTAGTTAACCTACATAGTGCAAGTGTCCGCTAGTTAACCTACATATTCCAAGTGCCCGCTAGTTAACCTACATAATCTAAGTGCTCGTTAGCTAACCTAGGTAGTCCAAGGGCCCGCGAGTTGACCTACATAGTCCAAGTGCCAGCTCGGTATCCTAGATAGTACAAGTGCCCGCTAGGGAACCTAGATAGTCCAAATGCCTGTTAGCTAACATAGATAGTCCAAGTGGCGGCTAGGTAACCTACATAGTCCAAGTGCCCGTTCGTTAACCTAGATAATCCAAATGCCCGCTAGGTAACCTAGACAGTCCAAGTGCCCGCTAGTTAACCTACATAGTCCAAGTGCCCGATAGGGAACCTACATAATCCAAGTTCCTGCTAGGGAACCTACATAGTCCAAGTGGCCGCTAGGCAACCTACACAGTCCAAGTGCCTGTGAGTTAACCTAGATAGTCAAAGTGCCTGCTAGGTAACCTAGATAGTCCAAGTGCTCGCTAGGTAACCTACAGAGTCCAAGTGCCCGCTTGGTAACCGAAATAGTCCAAATGCCCGCTAGGGAAACTACATAGTCCAAGTGCCCGCTAGTTAACCTAGATAGTCCAAGTGCCTGCTAGTAAACCTACATAATCCATGGGCCCGTTAGTTAACCTATATAGTGCAAGGGCCCGCTAGTTAACCTAGATAGTCCAAGTGCCCGCTAGGGATCCTTCATAATCCATGTACCTGCTAGGTAACCTAGATAGTCCAAGTGCCCGCTAGTTAACCTAGATAGTCCTAGTGCCCGTTAGTTAACCTAGATAGTCCAAGTGCCCACTCGGGGACGTACATAGTCCAAGTGTCCGCTAGGGATCCTTCATAATCCAAGTGCCTGCTAGGTAACCTAGATAGTCAAAGTGCCCGCTAGTTAACCTAGATAGTCCTAGTGCCCGTTAGTTAACCTAGATAGTTAAAGTGCCCACTAGGTAACCTAGATAGTCCAAGTGTGCGCTAGGGTATGTACATAGCCCAAGTGCCTGCTAGGAAACCTAGATTGTCCAAGTGCCCACTAGTTAACCTATATAGTTCAAGGTCCGCTAGTTAACCTAGATAGTCCAAGTGCCCGCTAGTTAACCTACGTAGTACAAGGGCCCGCTAGTTGACCTAGATAGTCCAAGTGCCTGCTAGTTAACCTAGATAGTCAAAGTGCCCGTTAGTTAACCTAAGTAGTACAAATGTCCGATAGTGATCCTACATAGTCCAAGTGCCCGCTAGGGAACCTACATAGTCCAAGTTCCCAATCGTTAACCTAGATAGTAAAAAAGCCCGCTAGGTAACCTAGACAGTCCAAGTGCCCGCAAGGTTACCTACATAGTCCAAGGGCCCGCTAGGTAACCTAGATAGTCCAAGTGCCCTCTAGGTAACCTAGATAGTCCAAGAGACGGCTAGTTAACCTACATAGTCCAAGTGTCCGCTAGTTAACCTACATAGTCAAAGTGCCCTCTAGTTAACCTAGATATTCCAAGTGCCTGCTAGGGATCCTTCATAATCCAAGTGCCTGCTAGGTAACCTAGATATTCCAAGTGACCGCTAGTTAACCTAGATAGTCCTAGTGGCCGTTAGTTACCCTAGATAGTCCAAGTGCCCACTAGGGAACGTACATAGTCCAAGTGCCCGCTAGATAACCTAGATAGTCCCAGTGCCCGCTAGGTAACCTACATAGTCCAAGTGCCCGCTAAAGAACATACATAGTCCAAATGCCCGCTAGGGACCTACGTAGTCCATGTGCCCGCTAGGGAATCTACATAGTCCAAGGGCCCGCTAGTTAACGTATATAGTCCAAGTGCCGCTAGTTAATCTACATAGTCCAAGGGCCCGCTAGTTAACCTACATAGTCCAAGTGCCCGCTAGTTGACCTAGATAGTCCTGGTGCCCGTTAGTTAACCTAGATAGTCCAAGGGCCCACTAGGTAACCTAGATAGTCCATTTGCGCGCTGGGGTATGTACATAGTCCAAGGGCCTGTTAGTTAATCTTCATAGTCCAAGTGCCCGCTAGGTAACCTACATAGTACAAGTGTCCGCTAGTTAACCTACATAGTCCAAGTGCCCGCTAGTTAACTTACATAGTTCAAGTGTCCGTAGGGTACATACATAGTCGAAGTTCCCGCTAGGGAACATACATAGTCCAAATGCCCGCTAGGGAACCTACGTAGTCCAAGTGCCCGCTAGGGAATCTACATAGTCCAAGGGCCCGCTAGTTAACGTAGATAGTCCAAGTGCCGCTATTAATCTACATAGTCCAAGGGCCCGCTAGTTAACCTACATAGTCCAACTACCCGCTAGTTGACCTAGATCGTCCAAGTGTCCGCTAGTTAACCTACATAGTCCAAGTGCTAGTTAGGGAACCTAGATAGTCCAAGTGCCCGCTCTGGAACATACATAGTCCAAGTGCCCGCTAGGGAATCTACATAGTCCAAGGGCCCGCTAGTTAACGTAGATAGTCCAAGTGCCGCTAGATAATCTACATAGTCCAAGGGCCTGCTAGTTAGCCTACATAGTCCAAGTACCCGCTAGTTAACCTAGATCATCCAAGTGCCCGCTCGTTAACCTACATAGTCCAAGGGCCCGCTAGTTAACCTATATAGTCCAAGGGCCCGGTAGTTAACCTAAATCGTCCAAGGGCCCGCTAGTTAACCTAGATAGTCCAAGTGCCCGCTTGTTAACCTACATAGTCCAAGTGCCCGCTAGGTAACCTAGACAGTTCAAGTGAACACTAGGTTACCTACATAGTCCAAGTGCCTGTTCGTTAACCTACATAGTCCACGTGCCCGCTAGGTAACCTATATAGTCCAAATGCCCGCTAGGGACCCTAATAGTCCGAGTGCCCGCTAGATAACCTATATAGTCCACGTGCCCGCTAGGTAACCTACATACCAAGTTCCTGCTACGTAACCTAGATAGTCCAGGGCACGCTAGTTAACCTACATCGTCCAAGTGCCCGCTAAGGAACCTACATAATCCAAGTGCACGCTAGTTAACCTAGATAGTCCAAGTGACCGCTTGTTAACCTAGATAGTCCAAGTGCCTGCTAGGTAACCTACATAGTGCAAGTGTCCGCTAGTTAACCTACATATTCCAAGGGCCCGCTAGTTAACCTAGATAGTCCAAGTGTCCTCTAGTTAACCTACATAGTCCAAGTGCCCGCTAGTTAACCTACATACCAAGTTCCCGCTACGTAACCTAGATAGTCCAGGGCACGCTAGTTAACTTACATCGTCCAAGTGCCCGCTAAGGAACCTACATAGTCCAAGTGCACGCTAGTTAACCTAGATAGTCCAAGTGCCCGCTAGTTAACCTAGATAGTCCAAGTGCCTGCTAGGTAACCTACATAGCGCAAGTGTCCTTTAGTTAACCTACATATTCCTAGTGCCCGCTAGTTAACATAGCTAGTCCAAGTGCCCGCTAGGGAACGTACATAGTCCAAGTGCCCGCTAGGTAACCTAGATAGTGCAAGTGTCCGCTAGTTAACCTAGATAGTTCTAAGTACCCACTAGGTAACCTAGATCGTCCAAGGGCCCCCTAGTTAGCCTACATAGTCCACGTGTCTGCTAGGTAACCTAGATAGTCCAAGTGCCCGTCTGGTCACGTAGATAGTCCAAGTGCCCTTTAGGGAACCTAGATAGTCCAAGGGCCCGCTAGTAAACGTACATAGTCCATGGGCCCACTAGTTAACCTACATCGTGCAAGTGTCCGCTAGTTAACCTACATATTCCAAGGGCCCGCTAGTTAACCTATATAATCTAAGTGCCTGTTAGCTAACCTAGGTAGTCCAAGGGCCCGCGAGTTGACCTACATAGTCCAAGTGCCAGCTAGGTATCCTAGATAGTACAAGTGCCCGCTAGGCAACCTACGCAGTCCAAGTGCCCGTTAGTTAACCTAGATAGTCAAAGTGCCTGCTAGGTAACCCAGATAGTCCAAGTGCTCGCTAGGTAACCTACATAGTCCAAGTGCCCGCTTGGTAAGCTAAATAGTCCAAATGCCCGCTAGGGAAACTACATAGTCCAAGTGCCCGCTAATTAACCTAGATAGTCCATGTGCCTGCTAGTAAACCTACATAATCCATGGGCCCGTTAGTTAACCTACATAGTGCAATGGCCCGCTAGTTAACCTAGATTGTGCAAGTGTCCCCTAGTTAACCTACATAGTCCAAGTGCCCGCTAGGTAACCTAGATAGTCCAAGTGCCCGCTAATTAACCTAAGTAGTCCAAGTGCCCGATAGGGAACCAACATAATCCAAGTGCCCGCTAAGGAACCTACATAGTCCAAGTGCCAGTTAGGTAACCTAGATAGTCCATATGCCCGCCAGGAAACCCACATAGTCCATGTGCCCGCTAGGGAACTTACATAGTACAAGGTCCCGTTAGGGAGCCTACATAGTCCAAGTGCCCATTAATTAACCTAGATTGTCCAAATGCCCGCTAGGTAACCTAGATAATCCAACAGCCGGCTAGGTAACCTACATACTCCAAGAACCCGCTAGGAAACGTAGATAGTTCAAGTGCCAGCTAGGTAACCTAGATAGTCCATGTGCCCTCTAGTTAACCTTGATCGTCCAAGGGCCCGCTAGTTAACGTACATAGTCCAAGGTCTGCTAGTTAACCTAGATAGTCCAAGTGCTCGCTAGTTAACCTACATAGTACAAGGGCCCGCTAAGGAACATACATAGTCCAAATGCCCGCTAGGGAACCTACGTAGTCCAAGTGCCCGCTAGGGAATCTACATAGTCCAAGGGCCCGCTTGTTAACGTAGATAGTCCAAGTACCGCTAGTTAATCTACATAGTCCAACGGCCTGCTAGTTAACCTATATAGTCCAAGTGCCCGCTACTTAACCTAGATAGTCCTGGTGCCCGTTAGTTAACCTAGATAGTCCAAGGGCCCACTAGGTAACCTAGATATTCCAAGTACGCGCTGGGGTATGTACATAGTCCAAGGGCCTGCTACTTAACCTTCATAGTCCAAGTGCCCGCTAGTTAACCTACATAGTCCAAGTGCCCGCTAGTTAACCTAGATAGTCCAAGTGTCCGCTAGTTAACCTACATAGTCCAAGTGCCCGGTAGTTAAATTACATAGTTCAAGTGAACGTAGGGTACATACATAGTCCAAGTGCCCGCTAGGGAACATACATAGTCCAAATGCCCGCTAGGGAACCTACGTAGTCCAAGTGCCCACTAGGGAATCTACATAGTGCAAGGGCCCGCTAGTTAACGTAGATAGTCCAAGTGCCGCTAGTTAATCTACATAGTCCAAGGGCCCGCTAGTTAACCTACATAGTCCAAGTACCCGCTAGTTGACCTAGATCGTCCAAGTGTCCGCTAGTTAACCTACATAGTCCAAGTGCTAGTTAGGGAACCTAGATAGTCCAAGTGCCCGCTCTGGAACATAAATAGTCCAAGTGCCCGCTAGGGAATCTACATAGTCCAAGGGCCCGCTAGTTAACGTAGATAGTCCAAGTGCCGCTAGTTAATCTACATAGTCCAAGGGCCCGCTTGTTAGCCTACATAGTCCAAGGGCCCGCTAGTTAGCCTACATAGTCCAAGTACCCGCTAGTTAACCTAGATCGTCCAAGTTCCCGCTAGTTAACCTACATAGTCCAAGGGCCCGCTAGTTAACCTATATAGTCCAAGGGCCCGCTAGTTAACCTACATCGTCCAAGGGCCCGCTAGTTAACCTAGATAGTCCAAGTACCCGCTTGTTAACCTACATAGTCCAAGTGCCCTCTAGGTAACCTAGACCGTTCAAGTGAACACTAGGTTACCTACTTAGTCCAAGTGCCTGTTCGTTAACCTACATAGTCCAAGTGCCCGCTAGGTAACCTATATAGTCCAAATGCCCGCTAGGGACCCTAATAGTCCAATTGCCCGCTAGTGAACCTAGATAGTCCAAGAGCTCGCTAGTTAACCTACATAGTCCAAGTGCGCGCTAGGTAACCTAGACAGTTCAAGTGACCACTAGGTTACCTACATAGTCCAAGTGCCCGATAGGGAATCTACATAGTCCAAGTGCCCGCTAGTTAACATAAATAGTCCAAGTACCCGCTAGGAAACGTATATAGTCCAAGTGCCTGCTAGGTAACCTAGATAGTCCAAGTGCCCGCTAGTTAACCTACATAGTCCAAGTGCCTGCTAGGCAACCTAGATAGTCCAAGTGCCCACTAGTAAACCTACATAGTCCAACTTCCCCCTAGGTAACCTAGATAGTCCAAAGGCCCGCTAGGTAACCTACATTGTCCTAGTGCCCCTTAGTTTACCTACATTCTCCAAGTGAACGATAGGGAACCTACATAGTCCAAGTGTCTACTAGGTAACCTACATAGTCCAAAGCCCGCTAGTTAACCTACATACTCCAAGTGCCCGTTAGGTAACCCAGATAGTCCTAATGCACGCTAGGGAACCCACATAGTCCAAGTGCCCTCTAGGGAACTTACATAGTCCAAGGGCCCGCTAGGGAACCTACATAGTCCAAGTGCCCGTTAGTTAACCTAGATAGTCCAAATGCCCGCTAGGTAACGTAGATAGTCCAACAGCCCGGTAGGTAACCTACATACTCCAAGTAACCGCTAGGTAACGTAGATAGTTCAAGTGCCAGCTAGGTAACCTAGATAGTCAAAGTGCCCGCTAGATAACCTACAAAGTCTAATTGCCCGCTAGGTAATCAATATAGTCCAAATGCCCGCTAGGGAGCCTACATAATCCAAATGCCCGCTAGGTAACCTACATACTCCAAGAACCCGCTAGGCAACGTAGATAGTTCAAGAGCCAGCTAGGTAACCTAGATAGTCCATGTGCCCTCTAGTTAACCTAGATCGTCCAAGTGCCCGCTAGTTAACCTACATAGTCCAAGGTCTGCTAGTTAACCTAGATAGTCCAAGTGCTCGCTAGTTAACCTACATAGTACAAGGGCCCGCTAGTTAACCTAAGTAGTCCAAATGTCCGATAGGGATCCTACATAGTCCAAGTGCCCGCTAGGTAACCTACATAGTCCAAGTGCCCGTTCGTTAACCTAGATAGTCCAAGTGCCCTCTAGGTAACCTAGACTGTCCAAGTGCCCGCTAAGTTACCTACATAGTCCAAGTGCCCGTTCGTTAACCTAGATAGTCCAAGTGCCCGCTAGGAAACCTACATAGTCCAAGGGCCCGCTAGGTAACCTAGATAGTCCACGTGCCCGTTAGTTAACCTAGATAGTCCAAGTGCCCGCTAGGTAACTTACATTGTCCAAGTTCCCACGAGGTAACCTAGATAGTCCAAGTGCCCGTTACCTAACCTAGATAGTCCAAGTGCCCGCTAGGCAACCTACATAGTCCAAGAGCCCATTCGTTAACCTAGAAGTCCAAGTGCCCGCAAGGTAACCTAGAGAGTCCAAGTGCCCGCTAGGTTACCTGCATATTCCAAGTGCCCGTTCGTTAACCTAGATATTCCAAGTGCCCACTAGGTAACCTACATAGTCCAAGTGACCGCTAGGTAACCTATATAGTCCATGTGCCCGCAAGGTAACCTACATAGTGCAAGGGCTCACTTGTTAACTTTGATAGTCCAAGTGCCCGCTAGTTAACCTAGATTTTCCAAGTGTCTTCTAGTTAACCTACATAGTCCAAGTGTCAGTTAGCTAACCTAGATAGTCCAAGTGCCCGCTATGTAACCTAAGTAGTCCAAATGTCCGATAGGGATCCTACATAGTCCAAGTGCCCGCTAGGTAACCTACATAGTCCTAGTGCCCATTTGTTAACCTAGATAGTCCAAGTGCCCGCTAGGTAACCTAGACTGTCCAAGTGCCCGCTAGGTAACCTAGATAGTCCAAGTGCTCGCTAGGTAACCTAGAGTCCAAGTGCTTGCTAGTTAACCTACATATTCCAAGTGCCCGCTATGTAACCCAGATAGTCAAAGTGCCCGTTAGGTAACCTAGGTAGTCCAAGTGCCCGCTAGGTAACTTACATTGTCCAAGTTCCCGCTAGGTAACCTAGATAGTCCAAGTGCCCGTTACCTAACCTAGATAGTCCAAGTGCCCGGTAAGCAACCTACATAGTCCAAGTGCCCGTTCGTTAACCTAGAAGTCCAAGTGCCCGCTAGGTAACCTAGACAGTCCATATGCCCGCTAGGTTCCCTGCATATTCCAAGTGCCCGTTCGTTAACCTAGATAGTCCAAGTGCCCACTAGGTAACCTTCATAGTCCAAGTGCCCGCTGGGTAACCTAAATATTCCAAGTGCCCGCTAGGTAACCTAGATAGGCCAAGGGCCCGCTAGTTAACCTAGATAGTCCAAGTGCCCGCTAGTTAACCTACATAGTACAAGGGCCCGCTAGTTGAACTAGAGAGCCCAAGTGCCTGCTAGTTAACCTATATAGTCAAAGTGCCCGCTAGTTAACCTAAGTAGTACAAATGTCCAATAGTGATCCTACATAGTCCAAGTGCCCGCTAGGTAACCTACATAGTCCAAATGCCCATTCGTTAACCTAGATAGTCAAAAAGCCCGCTAGGTAACCTACACAGTCCAAGTGCCCGTAAGGTTACCTACATAGTCCAAGGGCCCGCTAGGTAACCTAGATAGTCCCAGTGCACGCTAGGGTATGTACATAGTCCAAGTGCCTGCTAGGAAACCTAGATAGTCCAAGTGCCCACTAGGGATCCTTCATAATCCAAGTGCCTGCTAGGTAACCTAGATAGTCCAAGTGCCCGCTAGTTAACCTAAATAGTTCTGGTGCCCGTTGGTTAACCTAGATAGTCCAAGTGCCCACTAGGTAACCTAGATAGTCCAAGTGCACTCTGGGGTATGTACATAGTCCAAGGGCCTGCTAGTTAACCTTCATAGTCCAAGTGCCCGCTAGGTAACCTACATAGTCCAAGTGCCCGCTAAGGAACATACATAGTCCAAATGTCCGCTAGGGAACCTACGTAGTCCAAGTGCCCGCTAGGGAATCTACATAGTCCAAGGGCCCGCTAGTTAACGTAGATAGTCCAAGTGCCGCTAGTTAATCTACATAGTCCAACGGCCCGCTAGTTAACCTATATAGTCCAAGTGCCCGCTAGTTAACCTAGATAGTCCTGGTGCCCGTTAGTTAACCTAGATAGTCCAAGGGCCCACTAGGTAACCTAGATTGTCCAAGTAAGCGCTGGGGTATGTACATAGTCCAAGGGCCTGCTACTTAACCTTCATAGTCCAAGGGCCCGCTAGTTAACCTACATAGTCCAAGTACCCGCTAGTTGACCTAGATCGTCCAAGTGTCCGCTAGTTAACCTACATAGTCCAAGTGCTAGTTAGGGAACCTAGATAGTCCAAGTGCCCGCTCTGGAACATAAATAGTCCAAGTGCCCGCTAGGGAATCTACATAGTCCAAGGGCCCGCTAGTTAACGTAGATAGTCCAAGTGCCGCTAGTTAATCTACATAGTCCAAGGGCCCGCTAGTTAGCCTACATAGTCCAAGTACCCGCTAGTTAAGCTAGATCGTCCAAGTGCCCGCTAGTGAACCTACATAGTCCAAGGGCCCGCTAGTTAACCTATATAGTCCAAGGGCCCGCTAGTTAACCTACATGGTCCAAGGGCCCGCTAGTTAACCTAGATAGTCCAAGTACCCGCTTGTTAACCTACATAGTCCAAGTGCCCGCTAGGTAACCTAGACCGTTCAAGTGAACACTAGGTTACCTACTTAGTCCAAGTGCCTGTTCGTTAACCTACATAGTCCAAGTGCCCGCTAGGTAACCTATATAGTCCAAATGCCCGCTAGGGACCCTAATAGTCCAATTGCCCGCTAGTGAACCTAGATAGTCCAAGAGCTCGCTAGTTAACCTACATAGTCCAAGTGCGCGCTAGGTAACCTAGACAGTTCAAGTGACCACTAGGTTACCTACATAGTCCAAGTGCCCGATAGGGAATCTACATAGTCCAAGTGCCCGCTAGTTAACATAAATAGTCCAAGTACCCGCTAGGAAACGTACATAGTCCAAGTGCCTGCTAGGTAACCTAGATAGTCTAAGTGCCCGCTAGTTAACCTACATAGTCCAAGTGCCTGCTAGGCAACCTAGATAGTCCAAGTGCCCACTAGTAAACCTACATAGTCCAACTTCCCCCTAGGTAACCTAGATAGTCCAAAGGCCCGCTAGGTAACCTACATTGTCCTAGTGCCCCTTAGTTAACCTACATTCTCCAAGTGAACGATAGGGAACCTACATAGTCCAAGTGTCTACTAGGTAACCTACATAGTCCAAAGCCCGCTAGTTAACCTACATAGTCCAAGTGCCCGTTAGGTAACCCAGATAGTCCTAATGCCCGCTAGGGAACCCACATAGTCCAAGTGCCAGTTAGGTAACCTAGATAGTCCAAATGCCCGCCAGGAAACCCACATAGTCCATGTGCCCGCTAGGGAACTTACATAGTCCAAGGGCCCGCTAGGGAGCCTACATAGTCCACGTGCCCGCTAGGTAACCTAGATAGGCCAAGGGCCCGCTAGTTAACCTAGATAGTCCAAGTGTCCGCTAGTTAACCTACATAGTACAAGGGCCCGCTAGTTGAACTAGAGAGCCCAAGTGCCTGCTAGTTAACCTATATAGTCAAAGTGCCCGCTAGTTAACCTAAGTAGTACAAATGTCCAATAGTGATCCTACATAGTCCAAGTGCCCGCTAGGTAACCTACATAGTCCAAGTGCCCATTCGTTAACCTAGATAGTCAAAAAGCCCGCTAGGTAACCTACACAGTCCAAGTGCCCGTAAGTTTACCTACATAGTCCAAGGGCCCCCTAGGTAACCTAGATAGTCCAAGTGCTCGCTAGGTAACCTAGATAGTCCAAGTGACCGCTAGTTAACCTACATAGTCCAAGTGTCCGCTAGTTAACCTACATAGTCCAAGTGCCCTCTAGTAAACCCAGATAGTCCAAGTGCCCGCTAGGGATCCTTCATAATCCAAGTGCCTGCTAGTTAACCTAGATCGTCCAAGTGCCCGCTAGTTAACCTAGATAGTCCTAGTGCCCGTTAGTTAACCTAGATAGTCCAAGTGCCCAGTATGGAACGTCCATAGTCCAAGTGCCTGCTAGATAACCTAGATAGTCCCAGTGCACGCTAGGGTATGCACATAGTCCAAGTGCCTGCTAGGAAACCTAGATAGTCCAAGTGCCCACTAGGGATCCTTCATAATCCAAGTGCCTGCTAGGTAACCTAGATAGTCCAAGTGCCCGCTAGTTAACCTAGATAGTTCTGGTGCCCGTTAGTTAACCTAGATAGTCCAAGTGCCCACTAGGTAACCTAGATAGTCCAAGTGCACGCTGGGGTATGTACATAGTCCAAGGGCCTGCTAGTTAACCTACATCGTCCAAGGGCCCGCTAGTTAACCTAGATAGTCCAAGTACCCGCTTGTTAACCTACATAGTCCAAGTGCCCGCTAGGTAACCTAGACCGTTCAAGTGAACACTAGGTTACCTACTTAGTCCAAGTGCCTGTTCGTTAACCTACATAGTCCAAGTGCCCGCTAGGTAACCTATATAGTCCAAATGTCCGCTAGGGACCCTAATAGTCCAATTGCCCGCTAGTGAACCTAGATAGTCCAAGAGCTCGCTAGTTAACCTACATAGTCCAAGTGCGCGCTAGGTAACCTAGACAGTTCAAGTGACCACTAGGTTACCTACATAGTCCAAGTGCCCGATAGGGAATCTACATAGTCCAAGTGCCCGCTAGTTAACATAAATAGTCCAAGTACCCGCTAGGAAACGTACATAGTCCAAGTGCCTGCTAGGTAACCTAGATAGTCTAAGTGCCCGCTAGTTAACCTACATAGTCCAAGTGCCTGCTAGGCAACCTAGATAGTCCAAGTGCCCACTAGTAAACCTACATAGTCCAACTTCCCCCTAGGTAACCTAGATAGTCCAAAGGCCCGCTAGGTAACCTACATTGTCCTAGTGCCCCTTAGTTAACCTATATTCTCCAAGTGAACGATAGGGAACCTACATAGTCCAAGTGTCTACTAGGTAACCTACATAGTCCAAAGCCTGCTAGTTAACCTACATAGTCCAAGTGCCCGTTAGGTAACCCAGATAGTCCTAATGCACGCTAGGGAACCCACATAGTCCAAGTGCCCTCTAGGGAACTTACATAGTCCAAGGGCCCGCTACGGAACCTACATAGTCCAAGTGCCCGTTAGTTAACCTAGATAGTCCAAATGCCCGCTAGGTAACGTAGATAGTCCAACAGCCCGGTAGGTAACCTACATACTCCAAGTAACCGCTAGGTAACGTAGATAGTTCAAGTGCCAGCTAGGTAACCTAGATAGTCAAAGTGCCCGCTAGATAACCTACAAAGTCTAATTGCCCGCTAGGTAATCAATATAGTCCAAATGCCCGCTAGGGAGCCTACATAATCCAAATGCCCGCTAGGTAACCTAGATAGTCCAAGGGCCCGCTAGGTAACCTACATAGTCCTAGTGCCCCTAGTTAACCTACATTCTCCAAGTACCCGATAGGTAACCTACATAGTCCTAGTGCCCCTAGTTAACCTACATTCTCCAAGTGCCCGCTAGGTAACCTACATAGTCCAAATACCCTCTAGTTAACCTACATAGTCCAAGTGCCCGATAGGGAATCAACATAATCCAAGTGCCCGCTAGGGAACCTACATAGTCCAAGTGCCAGTTAGGTAACCTAGATAGTCCAAATGCCCGCCAGGAAACCCACATAGTCCATGTGCCCGCTAGGGAACTTACATAGTCCAAGGGCCCGCTAGGGAGCCTACATAGTCCACGTGCCCGCTAGGTAACCTAGATAGGCCAAGGGCCCGCTACTTAACCTAGATAGTCCAAGTGTCCGCTAGTTAACCTACATAGTACAAGGGCCCGCTAGTTGAACTAGAGAGCCCAAGTGCCTGCTAGTTAACCTATATAGTCAAAGTGCCCGCTAGTTAACCTAAGTAGTACAAATGTCCAATAGTGATCCTACATAGTCCAAGTGCCCGCTAGGTAACCTACATAGTCCAAGTGCCCATTCGTTAACCTAGATAGTCAAAAAGCCCGCTAGGTAACCTACACAGTCCAAGTGCCCGTAAGTTTACCTACATAGTCCAAGGGCCCCCTAGGTAACCTAGATAGTCCAAGTGCCCGCTAGGTAACCTAGATAGTCCAAGTGACCGCTAGTTAACCTACATAGTCCAAGTGTCCGCTAGTTAACCTACATAGTCCAAGTGCCCTCTAGTAAACCCAGATAGTCCAAGTGCCCGCTAGGGATCCTTCATAATCCAAGTGCCTGCTAGTTAACCTAGATCGTCCAAGTGCCCGCTAGTTAACCTAGATAGTCCTAGTGCCCGTTAGTTAACCTAGATAGTCCAAGTGCCCAGTATGGAACGTCCATAGTCCAAGTGCCTGCTAGATAACCTAGATAGTCCCAGTGCACGCTAGGGTATGCACATAGTCCAAGTGCCTGCTAGGAAACCTAGATAGTCCAAGTGCCCACTAGGGATCCTTCATAATCCAAGTGCCTGCTAGGTAACCTAGATAGTCCAAGTGCCCGCTAGTTAACCTAGATAGTTCTGGTGCCCGTTAGTTAACCTAGATAGTCCAAGTGCCCACTAGGTAACCTAGATAGTCCAAGTGCACGCTGGGGTATGTACATAGTCCAAGGGCCTGCTAGTTAACCTTCATAGTCCAAGTGCCCGCTAGGTAACCTACATAGTCCAAGTGCCTGCTAAGGAACATACATAGTCCAAATGCCCGCTAGGGAACCTACGTAGTCCAAGTGCCCGCTAGGGAATCTACATAGTCCAAGGGCCCGCTAGTTAACGTAGATAGTCCAAGTGTCGCTAGTTAATCTACATAGTCCAACGCTCCGCTAGTTAACCTATATAGTCCAACTGCCCGCTAGTTAACCTAGATAGTCCTGGTGCCCGTTAGTTAACCTAGATAGTCCAAGGGCCCACTAGGTAACCTAGATAGTCCAAGTACGCGCTGGGGTATGTACATAGTCCAAGGGCCTGCTACTTAACCTTCATAGTCCAAGTGCCCGCTAGGTAACCTACATAATGCAAGTGTCCGCTAGTTAACCTACATAGTCCAAGTGCCCGCTAGTTAACCTAGATAGTCCAAGTGTCCGCTAGTTAACCTACATAGTCCAAGTGCCCGGTAGTTAACTTACATAGTTCAAGTGTCCGTAGGGTACATACATAGTCCAAGTGCCCGCTAGGGAACATACATAGTCCAAATGCCCGCTAGGGAACCTACGTAGTCCAAGTGCCCGCTAGGGAATCTACATAGTGCAAGGGCCCGCTAGTTAACGTAGATAGTCCAAGTGCCGCTAGTTAATCTACATAGTCCAAGGGCCCGCTAGTTAACCTATATAGTCCAAGTACCCGCTAGTTGACCTAGATCGTCCAAGTGTCCGCTAGTTAACCTACATAGTCCAAGTGCTAGTTAGGGAACCTAGATAGTCCAAGTGCCCGCTCTGGAACATAAATAGACCAAGTGCCCGCTAGGGAATCTACATAGTCCAAGGGCCCGCTAGTTAACGTAGATAGTCCAAGTGCCGCTTGTTAACCTACATAGTCCAAGTGCCCGCTAGGTAACCTAGACCGTTCAAGTGAACACTAGGTTACCTACTTAGTCCAAGTGCCTGTTCGTTAACCTACATAGTCCAAGTGCCCGCTAGGTAACCTATATAGTCCAAATGCCCGCTAGGGACCCTAATAGTCCAATTGCCCGCTAGTGAACCTAGATAGTCCAAGAGCTCGCTAGTTAACCTACATAGTCCAAGTGCGCGCTAGGTAACCTAGACAGTTCAAGTGACCACTAGGTTACCTACATAGTCCAAGTGCCCGATAGGGAATCTACATAGTCCATGTGCCCGCTAGTTAACATAAATAGTCCAAGTACCCGCTAGGAAACGTACATAGTCCAAGTGCCTGCTAGGTAATCTAGATAGTCCAAGTGCCCGCTAGTTAACCTACATAGTCCAAGTGCCTGCTAGGCAACCTAGATAGTCCAAGTGCCCACTAGTAAACCTACATAGTCCAACTTCCCCCTAGGTAACCTAGATAGTCCAAAGGCCCGCTAGGTAACCTACATTGTCCTAGTGACCCTTAGTTAACCTACATTCTCCAAGTGAACGATAGGGAACCTACATAGTCCAAGTGTCTACTAGGTAACCTACATAGTCCAAAGCCCGCTAGTTGACCTACATAGTCCAAGTGCCCGTTAGGTAACCCAGATAGTCCTAATGCACGCTAGGGAACCCAAATAGTCCAAGTGCCCTCTAGGGAACTTACATAGTCCAAGGGCCCGCTACGGAACCTACATAGTCCAAGTGCCCGTTAGTTAACCTAGATAGTCCAAATGCCCGCTAGGTAACGTAGATAGTCCAACAGCCCGGTAGGTAACCTACATACTCCAAGTAACCGCTAGGTAACGTAGATAGTTCAAGTGCCAGCTAGGTAACCTAGATAGTCAAAGTGCCCGCTAGATAACCTACAAAGTCTAATTGCCCGCTAGGTAATCAATATAGTCCAAATGCCCGCTAGGGAGCCTACATAATCCAAATGCCCGCTAGGTAACCTAGATAGTCCAAGGGCCCGCTAGGTAACCTACATAGTCCTAGTGCCCCTAGTTAACCTACATTCTCCAAGTGCCCGATAGGTAACCTACATAGTCCTAGTGCCCCTAGTTAACCTACATTCTCCAAGTGCCCGCTAGGTAATCTACATAGTCCAAATACCCTCTAGTTAACCTACATAGTCCAAGTGCCCGATAGGGAATCAACATAATCCAAGTGCCCGCTAGGGAACCTACATAGTCCAAGTGCCAGTTAGGTAACCTAGATAGTCCAAATGCCCGCCAGGAAACCCACATAGTCCATGTGCCCGCTAGGGAACTTACATAGTCCAAGGGCCCGCTAGGGAGCCTACATAGTCCACGTGCCCGCTAGGTAACCTAGATAATCCAACAGCCCGCAAGGTAACCTACATACTCCAAGAACCCGCTAGGCAACGTAAATAGTTCAAGTGCCAGCTAGGTAACCGAGATAGTCCAAGTGCCCGCTAGTTAACCTAAGTAGTCCATGTGCCCGATAGGGAACCAACATAATCCAAGTGCCCGCTAGGGAACCTACATAGTCCAAGTGCCAGTTAGGTAACCTAGATAGTCCAAATGCCTGCCAGGAAACCCACATAGTCCATGTGCCCGCTAGGGAACTTACATAGTCCAAGGGCCCGCTAGGGAGCCTACATAGTCCAATGCCCGTTAGTAAACCTAGATTGTCCAAGTGCACGCTAGGTAACCTAGATAATCCAAAAGCCCGATAGGTAACCTACATACTCCAAGAACCCGCTAGGCAACGTAGATTGTTCAAGTGCCAGCTAGGTAACCTAGATAGTCCATGTGCCCTCTAGTTAACCTAGATCGTCCAAGTGCCCGCTAGTTAACCTATATAGTCCAAGGGCCCGCTAGTTAACCTACATAGTCCAAGGTCCGCTAGTTAACCTAGATAGTACAAGTGCTCGCTAGTTAACCTACATAGTACAAGGGCCCGTTAGTTGACCTAGATAGTCCAAGTGCCCGCTAGTTAACTTAGATAGTCCAAGTGCCCGCTAGTTAACCTAAGTAGTCCAAATGTCCGATAGGGATCCACATAGTCCAAGTGCCCGCTAGGTAACCTACATAGTCCAAGTGCCCGTTCGTTAACCTAGATAGTCCAAGTGCACTCTAGGTAACCTAGACTGTCCAAGTGCCCGCTAGGTTACCTACATAGTCCAAGTGCGCGTTCGTTAACCTAGATAGTCCAAGTGCCCGCTAGGAAACCTACATAATCCAAGGGCCCGCTAGGTAACCTAGATAGTGCAAGTGCCCGCTAGTTAGCCTAGATAGTCCTGGTGCCCGTTAGTTAACCTAGATAGTCCAAGTGCCCACTAGGTAACCTAGATAGTCCAAGTGCGCGTTGGGGTATGTACATAGTCCAAGGGCCTGCTAGTTAACCTTCATAGTCCAAGTGTCCGCTAGTTAACCTACATAGTCCAAATGCCCGCTAGTTAACCTAGATAGTCCAAGTGTCTGCTAGTTAACCTACGTAGTCCAAGTGCCCGGTAGTTAACTTACATAGTTCAAGTGTCCGTAGGGTACATACAAAGTCCAAGTGCCCGCTAAGGAACAAACATAGTCCAAATGCCCGCTAGGGAACCTACGTAGTCCATGTGCCCGCTAGGGAATCTACATAGTCCAAGGGCCCGCTAGTTAAAGTAGACAGTCCAAGTGCCGCTAGTTAATCTACATAGTCCAACGGCCCGCAAGTTAACCTATATAGTCCAAGTGCCCGCTAGTTAACCTAGATAGTCCTGGTGCCCGTTAGTTAACCTAAATAGTCCAAGGGCCCACTAGGTAACCTAGATAGTCCAAGTACGCGCTGGGGTATGTACATAGTCCAAGGGCCTGCTACTTAAACTTCATAGTCCAAGTGCCCGCTAGGTAACCTACATAATGCAAGTGTCCGCTAGTTAACCTACATAGTCCAAGTGCCCGCTAGTTAACCTAGATAGTCCAAGTGTCCGCTAGTTAACCTACATAGTCCAAGTGCCCGGTAGTTAACTTACATAGTTCAAGTGTCCGTAGGGTACATACATAGTCCAAGTGCCCGCTAGGGAACATACATAGTCCAAATGCCCGCTAGGGAACCTACGTAGTCCAAGTGCCCGCTAGGGAATCTACATAGTGCAAGGGCCCGCTAGTTAACGTAGATAGTCCAAGTGCCGCTAGTTAATCTACATAGTCCAAGGGCCCGCTAGTTAACCTACATAGTCCAAGTACCCGCTAGTTGACCTAGATCGTCCAAGTGTCCGCTAGTTAACCTACATAGTCCAAGTGCTAGTTAGGGAACCTAGATAGTCCAAGTGCCCGCTCTGGAACATAAATAGTCCAAGTGCCCGCTAGGGAATCTACATAGTCCAAGGGCCCGCTAGTTAACGTAGATAGTCCAAGTGCCGCTTGTTAACCTACATAGTCCAAGTGCCCGCTAGGTAACCTAGACCGTTCAAGTGAACACTAGGTTACCTACTTAGTCCAAGTGCCTGTTCGTTAACCTACATAGTCCAAGTGCCCGCTAGGTAACCTATATAGTCCAAATGCCCGCTAGGGACCCTAATAGTCCAATTGCCCGCTAGTGAACCTACATAGTCCAAGTGCGCGCTAGGTAACCTAGACACTTCAAGTGACCACTAGGTTACCTACATAGTCCAAGTGCCCGATAGGGAATCTACATAGTCCAAGTGCCCGCTAGTTAACATAAATAGTCCAAGTACCCGCTAGGAAACGTACATAGTCCAAGTGCCTGCTAGGTAATCTAGATAGTCCAAGTGCCCTCTAGTTAACCTACATAGTCCAAGTGCCTGCTAGGCAACCTAGATAGTCCAAGTGCCCACTAGTAAACCTACATAGTCCAACTTCCCCCTAGGTAACCTAGATAGTCCAAAGGCCCGCTAGGTAACCTACATTGTCCTAGTGACCCTTAGTTAACCTACATTCTCCAAGTGAACGATAGGGAACCTACATAGTCCAAGTGTCTACTAGGTAACCTACATAGTCCAAAGCCCGCTAGTTAACCTACATAGTCCAAGTGCCCGTTAGGT
Organism: Tenrec ecaudatus; assembly: GCF_050624435.1. NCBI lineage: Eukaryota > Metazoa > Chordata > Mammalia > Afrosoricida > Tenrecidae > Tenrec > Tenrec ecaudatus. The sequence continues at coordinate 66,745,983 of NC_134548.1, read as the reverse complement.
AACCCAGATAGTCCTAATGCACGCTAGGGAACCCACATAGTCCAAGTGCCCTCTAGGGAACTTACATAGTCCAAGGGCCCGCTACGGAACCTACATAGTCCAAGTGCCCGTTAGTTAACCTAGATAGTCCAAATGCCCGCTAGGTAACGTAGATAGTCCAACAGCCCGGTAGGTAACCTACATACTCCAAGTAACCGCTAGGTAACGTAGATAGTTCAAGTGCCAGCTAGGTAACCTAGATAGTCAAAGTGCCCGCTAGATAACCTACAAAGTCTAATTGCCCGCTAGGTAATCAATATAGTCCAAATGCCCGCTAGGGAGCCTACATAATCCAAATGCCCGCTAGGTAACCTAGATAGTCCAAGGGCCCGCTAGGTAACCTACATAGTCCTAGTGCCCCTAGTTAACCTACATTCTCCAAGTGCCCGATAGGTAACCTACATAGTCCTAGTGCCCCTAGTTAACCTACATTCTCCAAGTGCCCGCTAAGTAACCTACATAGTCCAAATACCCTCTAGTTAACCTACATAGTCCAAGTGCCCGATAGGGAATCAACATAATCCAAGTGCCCGCTAGGGAACCTACATAGTCCAAGTGCCAGTTAGGTAACCTAGATAGTCCAAATGCCCGCCAGGAAATCCACATAGTCCATGTGCCCGCTAGGGAACTTACATAGTCCAAGGGCCCGCTAGGGAGCCTACATAGTCCACGTGCCCGCTAGGTAACCTAGATAATCCAACAGCCCGCAAGGTAACCTATATACTCCAAGAACCCGCTAGGCAACGTAGATAGTTCAAGTGCCAGCTAGGTAACCTAGATAGTCCAAGTGCCCGCTAGTTAACCTAAGTAGTCCAAGTGCCCGATAGGGAACCAACATAATCCAAGTGCCCGCTAGGGAACCTACATAGTCCAAGTGCCAGTTAGGTAACCTAGATAGTCCAAATGCCTGCCAGGAAACCCACATAGTCCATGTGCCCGCTAGGGAACTTACATAGTCCAAGGGCCCGCTAGGGAGCCTACATTGTCCAATGCCCGTTAGTAAACCTAGATTGTCCAAGAGCCCGCTAGGTAACCTAGATAATCCAACAGCCCGATAGGTAACCTACATACTCCAAGAACCCGCTAGGCAACGTAGATTGTTCAAGTGCCAGCTAGGTAACCTAGATAGTCCATGTGCCCTCTAGTTAACCTAGATCGTCCTAGTGCCCGCTAGTTAACCTACATAGTCCAAGGTCCGCTAGTTAACCTAGATAGTCCAAGTGCTCGCTAGTTAACCTACATAGTACAAGGGCCCGTTAGTTGACCTAGATAGTCCAAGTGCCTGCTAGTTAACCTAGATAGTCCAAGTGCCCGCTAGTTAACCTAAGTAGTCCAAATGTCCGATAGGGATCCACATAGTCCAAGTGCCCGCTAGGTAACCTACTTAGTCCAAGTGCCCGTTCGTTAACCTAGATAGTCCAAGTGCCCTCTAGGTAACCTAGACTGTCCAAGTGCCCGCTAGGTTACCTACATAGTCCAAGTGCCCGTTCGTTAACCTAGATAGTCCAAGTGCCCGCTAGGTAACCTAGATAGTCCAAGTGCCCGCTAGGTAACTTAGAGTCCCAGTGCTCGCTAGTTAACCTACATAGTCCAAGTGCCCGCTATGTAACCTAGATACTCAAAGTGCCCGTTAGGTAACCTAGATAGTCCAAGTGCCCGCTAGGTAACTTACATTGTGCAAGTTCCCACTAGGTAACCTAGATAGTCCAAGTGCCCGTTACCTAACCTAGATAGACCAAGTGTCCGCTAGGCAACCTACATAGTCCAAGAGCCCGTTCGTTAACCTAGAAGTCCAAGTGCCCGCTAGGTAACCTAGAGAGTCCAAGTGCCCGCTAGGTTCCCTGCATATTCCAAGTGCCTGTTCGTTAACCTAGATATTCCAAGTGTCCACTAGGTAACCTACATCGTCCAAGTGACCGCTAGGTAACCTATATAGTCCAAGTGCCCGCTAGGTAACCTACATAGTCCAAGGGCTCACTTGTTAACTTTGATAGTCCAAGTGCCCGCTAGTTAACCTAGATTATCCAAGTGTGTTCTAGTTAACCTACATAATCCAAGTGTCAGATAGCTAACCTAGATAGTCCAAAGGCCCGCTAGTTGACCTACATAGTCCACGTGCCCGCTAGGTTACCTAGATAATCCAATTGCCCGCTAGGGAACATTCATAGTCCAAGTGCCCGTTCGTTAACCTAGATAGTCCAAGTGCCCGCTAGGAAACCTACATAATCCAAGGGCCCGCTAGGTAACCTAGATAGTCCAAGTGCCAGCTAGGTAACCTAGATAGTCCAAGTGCCCGCTAGTTTACCTAGATAGTCCTAGTGCCCATTAGTTAATCTAGATAGTCCATGTGCCCACTACGGGACGTACTTAGTCCAAGTGCCCGTTAGCTAACCTAGATAGTCCAAGTGCCCGCTAGTTAACATTGATCATCCAAGTGCCCGCTAGTTAACCTAGATAGTCCAAGTGCATGCTAGTTAACCTAGATAGTCCAAGTGTCCTCTAGTTAACCTAGATCGTCCAAGTGCCCGCTAGTTAACCTACATAGACCAAGGGTTCGCTAGTTGACCTACGTAGTCCAAGGTCCGCTAGTTGACCTAGATAGTCCAAGTGCCTGCTAATTAACCTAGATAGTCCAAGTGCCCGCTAGGTTACCTGCATATTCCAAGTGCCCGTTCGTTAACCTAGATATTCCAAGTGTCCACTAGGTAACCTACATAGTCCAAGTGACCGCTAGGTAACCTATATAGTCCAAGTGCCCGCTAGGTAACCTACATAGTCCAAGGGCTCACTTGTTAACTTTGATAGTCCAAGTGCCCGCTAGTTAACCTAGATTATCCAAGTGTCTTCTAGTTAACCTACATAGTCCAAGTGTCAGTTAGCTAACCTAGATAGTCCAAGGACCCGCGAGTTGACCTACATAGTCCATGTGCCTGCTAGTTAACCTAGATAGTCCAAGTGCCCGCTAGGTAACCTAAGTAGTACAAATGTCTGATAGGGATCCTACATAGTCCAAGTGCCCGCTAGGTAACCTACATAGTCCTAGTGCCCGTTCGTTAACCTAGATAGTCCAAGTGCCCGCTAGGTAACCTAGACTGTCCAAGTGCCCGCTAGGTAACCTAGAGTCCAAGTGCTTGCTAGTTAACCTACATAGTCCAAGTGCCCGCTATGTAACCCAGATAGACAAAGTGCCCGTTAGGTAACCTAGGTAGTCCAAGTGCCCGCTAGGTAACTTACATTGTCCAAGTTACCGCTAGGTAACCTAGATAGTCCAAGTGCCCGTTACCTAACCTAGATAGTTCAAGTGCCCGGTAAGCAACCTACATAGTCCAAGTGCCCGTTCGTTAACCTAGAAGTCCAAGTGCCCGCTAGGTAACCTAGACAGTCCAAGTGCCCGCTAGGTTACCTGCATATTCCAAGTGCCCGTTCGTTAACCTAGATAGTCCAAGTGCCCGCTAGGTAACCTATATAGTCCAAGTGCCCTCTAGGTAACCTAGATAGTCCAAGGGCCCGCTAGTTAACCTAGATAGTCCAAGTGTCCTCTCGTTAACCTACATAGTACAAGTGCCCGCTAGTTAAGCTACATACCAAGTTCCCGCTACGTAACCTAGATAGTCCAGGGAACGCTAGTTAACCTACATCGTCCAAGTGCCCGCTAAGGAACCTACATAGTCCAAGTGCACGCTAGTTAACCTAGATATTCCAAGTGCCCGCTAGTTAACCTAGATAGTCCAAGTGCCTGCTAGGTAACCTACATAGTGCAAGTGTCCGCTAGTTAACCTACATATTCCAAGTGCCCGCTAGTTAACATAGATAGTCCAAGTGCCCGCTAGGGAACGTACATAGTCCAAGTGCCCGCTAGGTACCCTAGATAATGCAAGTGTCCGCTAGTTAACCTAGATAGTTCAAGTACCGCTAGGTAACCTAGATCGTCCAAGGGCCCCCTAGTTAGCCTACATAGTCCATGTGCCCGCTAGGTAACCTAGATAGTCCAAGTGCCCTTTAGGGAACCTAAATAGTCCAAGGGCCCGCTAGTAAACCTACATAGTCCATGGGCCCACTAGTTAACCTACTTAGTGCAAGTGTCCGCTAGTTAACCTACATATTCCAAGTGCCCGATAGTTAACCTACCTAATCTAAGTGCCCGTTAGCTAAACTAGATAGTCCAAGGGCCCGCGAGTTGACCTACATAGTCCAAGTGCCAGCTAGGTATCCTAGATAGTACAAGTGCCCGCTAGGGAACCTAGATAGTCCAAGTGCCTGTTAGCTAACATAGATAGTCCAAGTGGCGGCTAGGTAACCTACATAGTCCAAGTACCCGTTCGTTAACCTAGATAATCCAAATGCCCGCTAGGTAAACTAGACAGTCCAAGTGCCCGCTAGTTAACCTACATAGTCCAAGTGCCCGATAGGGAACCTACATAATCCAAGTTCCCGCTAGGGAACCTACATAGTCCAAGAGCCCGCTAGGCAACCTATACAGTCCAAGTGGCCGTTAGTTAACCTAGATAGTCAAAGTGCCTGCTAGGTAACCTAGATAGTCCAAGTGCTCGCTAGGTAATCTACATAGTCCAAGTGCCCGCTTCGTAACCTAAATAGTCCAAATGCCCGCTAGGGAAACTACATAGTCCAAGTGCCCGCTAGTTAACCTAGATAGTCCAAGTGCCTGCTAGTAAACCTACATAATCCATGGGCCCGTTAGTTAACCTACATAGTGCAAGGGCCCGCTAGTTAACCTAGATAGTCCAAGTGCCCGCTAGGGATCCTTCAAAATCCAAGTGCCTGCTAGGTAACCTAGATAGTCCAAGTGCCCACTAGTTAACCTAGATAGTCCTAGTGCCCGTTAGTTAACCTTGATAGTCCATGTGCCCACTAGGGGACGTACATAGTCCAAGTGCCCGCTAGATAACCTAGATAGTCCCAGTGTGCGCTAGGGTATGTACATAGTCCAAGTGTCTGCTAGGAAACCTAGATAGTCCAAGTGACCGCTAGGGATCCTTCATAATCCAAGTGACAGCTAGGTAACCTAGATAGTCCAAGTTCCCACTAGTTAACCTAGATAGTCCTAGTGCCCGTTAGTTAACCTAGATAGTCCAAGTGCCCACTAGGTAACCTAGATAGTCCAAGTGCGCGCTAGGGTATGTACATAGTCCAAGTGCCTGCTAGGAAACCCAGATAGTCCAAGTGCCCGCTAGTTAACCTACATAGCCCAAGGTCCGCTAGTTAACCTAGATAGTCCAAGTGCCCGCTAGTTAACCTACATAATACAAGGGCCCGCTAGTTGGCCTAGATAGTAAAAGTGCCCGCTAGTTAACCTACGTAGTACAAATGTCCTATAGTGATCCTACATACTCCAAGTGCCCGCTAGGTAACCTACATAGTCCAAGTGCCCGTTCGTTAACCTAGATAGTCAAAAAGCCCGCTAGGTAACCTAGACAGTCCAAGTGCCCGCAAGGTTACCTACATAGTACAATGCCCGCTAGGTAACCTATATAGTCCAAGTGACCGCTAGTTAACCTACATAGTCCAAGTGCCCTCTAGTTAACCTAGATAGTCCAAGTGCCCGCTAGGGATCCTTCATAATCCAAGTGCCTGCTAGGTAACCTAGATAGTCCAAGTGCCCGCTAGTTAACCTAGATAGTCCTAGTGCCCGTTAGTTAACCTAGATAGTCCAAGTGCCCACTAGGGAACGTACATAGTCCAAGTGCCCGCTAGATAACCTAGATAGTCCCAGTGCACGCTAGGGTATGTACATAGTCGAAGTGCCTGCTATGAAACCTAGATAGTCCAAGTGCCCGCTAGGGATCCTTCATAATCCAAGTGCCTGCTAGGTAACCTAGATAGTGCAAGTGCCCGCTAGTTAACCTAGATAGTCCTGGTGCCCGTTAGTTAACCTAGATAGTCCAAGTGCCCACTAGGTAACCTAGATAGTCCAAGTGCGCGCTGGGGTATGTACATAGTCCAAGGGCCTGCTAGTTAACCTTCATAGTCCAATTGTCCGCTAGTCAACCTACATAGTCCAAGTGCCCGCTAGTTAACCTAGATAGTCCATGTGTCCGCTAGTTAACCTACGTAGTCCAAGTGCCCGGTAGTTAACTTACATAGTTCAAGTGTCCGTAGGGTACATACATAGTCCAAGTGCCCGCTAAGGAACATACATAGTCCAAATGCCCGCTAGGGAACCTACTTAGTCCATGTGCCCGCTAGGGTATCTACATAGTCCAAGGGCCCGCTAGTTAACGTAGATAGTCCAAGTGCCGCTAGTTAATCTACATAGTCCAAGGGCCCGCTACTTAACCTAGATAGTCCAAGTGTCCTCTAGTTAACCTACATAGTCCAAGTGCCCGCTAGTTAACCTACATACCAAGTTCCCGCTACGTAACCTAGATAGTCCAGGGAACGCTAGTTAACCTACATCGTCCAAGTGCCCGCTAAGGAACCTACATAGTCCAAGTGCACGCTAGTTAACCTAGATAGTCCAAGTGCCCTCTAGTTAACCTAGATAGTCCAAGTGCCTGCTAGGTAACCTACATAGTGCAAGTGTCCGCTAGTTAACCTACATATTCCAAGTGCCCGCTAGTTAACATAGATAGTCCAAGTGCCCGCTAGGGAACGTACATAGTCCAAGTGCCCGCTAGGTACCCTAGATAGTGCAAGTGTCCGCTAGTTAACCTAGATAATTCAAGTACCCGCTAGGTAACCTAGATAGTCCAAGTGCCCGTTCGGTCACCTAGATAGTCCAAGTGCCCTTTAGGGAACCTAGATAGTCCAAGGGCCCGCTAGTAAACCTACATAGTCCATGGGCCCACTAGTTAACCAACATAGTGCAAGTGTCCGCTAGTTAACCTACATATTCCAAGTGCCCGCTAGTTAACCTACCTAATCTAAGTGCCCATTAGCTAACCTAGATAGTCCAAGGGCCCGCGATTTGACCTATATAGTCCAAGTGCCAGCTAGGTATCCTAGATAGTACAAGTGCCCGCTAGGGAACCTAGATAGTCCAAGTGCCTGTTAGCTAACATAGATCGTCCAAGTGGCGGCTAGGTAACCTACATAGTCCAAGTACCCGTTCGTTAACCTAGATAATCCAAATGCCCGCTAGGTAACATAGACAGTCCAAGTGTCCGCTAGTTAACCTACATAGTCCAAGTGCCCGATAGGGAACCTACATAATCCAAGTTCCCGCTAGGGAACCTACATAGTCCAAGAGCCCGCTAGGCAACCTATACAGTCCAAGTGGCCGTTAGTTAACCTAGATAGTCAAAGTGCCTGCTAGGTAACCTAGATAGTCCAAGTGCTCGCTAGGTAACCTACATAGTCCAAGTGCCCGCTTGGTAACCTAAATAGTCCAAATGCCCGCTAGGGAAACTACATAGTCCAAGTGCCCGCTAGTTACCCTAGATAGTCCAAGTGCCTGCTAGTAAACCTACATAATCCATGGGCCCGTTAGTTAACCTACATAGTGCAAGGGCCCGCTAGTTAACCTAGATCGTCCAAGTGCCCGCTAGGGTTCCTTCAAAATCCAAGTGCCTGCTAGTTAACGTAGACAGTCCAAGTGCCCGCTAGTTAACCTAGGTAGTCCAAGGGCCCGCTACTTAACCTAGATAGTCCAAGTGTCCTCTAGTTAACCTACATAGTCCAGGTGCCCGCTAGTTAACCTACATACCAAGTTCCCGCTACGTAACCTAGATAGTCCAGGGAACGCTAGTTCACCTACATCGTCCAAGTGCCCTCTAAGGAACCAACATAGTCCAAGTGCACGCTAGTTAACCTAGATAGTCCAAGTGCCCGCTAGTTAACCTAGATAGTCCAAGTGCCTGCTAGGTAACCTACATAGTGCAAGTGTCCGCTAGTTAACCTACATATTCCAAGTGCCCGCTAGTTAACATAGATAGTCCAAGTGCCCGCTATTCCCTATCGGGCACTTGGACTATGTCGGTTCCTCATTGGGCACTTGGACTATCTAGGTTACCTAACGGGCACTTGGTCTATCTATGTTAACTAGCGGGCACTTGGACTATCTAGGTTACCTAACGGGCACTTGGTCTATCTATGTTAACTAGCGGGCACTTGGACTATGCAGGTTCCCTAGAGGACACTTGGACTATATAGGTTCCCTAACGGGGACTTTGACTATGTAGGTTCCCTAGCGGGCACTTGGACTATGTAGGTCCCTTAGCGGGCACTTGGACTATGTAGGCTAACTAGCGGGCCCTTAGACTATCTAGGTTACCTAGCGGGCACTTGGAATATGTACTTCCCCTAGCGGGCACTTGGACTATCTAGGTTAACTAGAGGGCCCTTGGACTATGTAGCTTAACTAGCGGGCAATTGGAATATCTAGGTTAACTAGCGGACCTTGGACTATGTAGGTTATCTAGCGGGCACTTGGACGATCTAGGTTAACTAGCGGGCACTTGGACTATCTAGATTAACTAGCGGGAACTTGGACGATGCAGGTTCCTTAGCGGGCACTTAGACTATATAGGTTAATTAGCGGGCCCTTTGACTATGTAGGATCCCAATCGGGCAGTTGGACTGGCTAGGTTTACTAGCGGGCCCTTGGACTATGTAGGTTAGCTAACAGGAACTTGGACTATCTAGGTCAGCAAACGGGCCCTTGGACTATGTAGGTTACCTATCGGGCACTTGGACTATCTAGGTTAACGAACGTGCACTTGGACTATTTAGGTAGCCTAGCGGGCACTTGAACAGTCTAGGTTACTTAGAGGTCACTTGGACTATCTACGTTAACGAATGGGCACTTGGACTATCTAGGTTAGTTAACAGGAACTTGGAATATCTAGGTTACCTAACGGGCACTTGGACTATGTTGGTTACCTTACGGGCACTTGGACTATCTAGGTTACCTAACGGGAACTTGGACTATGTAGGTTAACTAGCGGACACTTGGACTATCTAGGTTAACTAGCCGGCACTTGGACAATGCAGGTTCCCTAGCGGGCACTTTGACTATGTAGGTTCCCTAGCGGGCACTTGGACTATATAAGTTCCCTATGGGCACTTGGACTATCTAGGTTCCCTAACGGGCACTTGGATTATGTAGGTTCTCTATCGGGCACTTGGACTATGTAGGATCCTCAGCGGGCACTTGGACTATGTAGGTTCCTATCGGGCACTTGGACTATGTAGGTTAACAAGCGGGCACTTGGACGATCAAGGTTAACTAGCGGGCACTTGGACTATCTTGGTTAACTAGCGGGCACATGGACTATCTAGGTTAACTAGCGGGCACTTGTACAATGCAGGTTCCCTAGCGGGCACATTGACTATGTAGGTTCCCTAGTGGGCACTTGGACTATATAGGTTCCCAGAGGGCACTTGGACTATCTAGGTTCCCTAAAGGGCACTTGGACTGTCTAGGTTACCTAGCGGGCACATGGACTATGTAGGTTAACTAGCGGGCACTTGGACTATCTAGGTTACCTAACGCGCACTTGGACTATCTAGGTTACCTAGCGGGCACTTGGATTCTAAAGGTTACCTTGCCAGCCCTTGGACTATGTAGGTTACGTAGCGGGCAATTGGACTATCTAGGCTAACGAACGGGCACGTGGACTACGTAGGTAACCTAACGGGCACTTGGACTATCTTGGTTAGGTAACGAGTACTTGAACTATCTAGGTTACCTAGCGGGAACTTGGAATATGTAGGTTACCTAGCGGGCACTTGGACTATAGTTTAACTAGCGGGCACTTGGACTATATAGGTTACCGAGCAGGCCCTTGGACTATGTAGGTTACTAGCGGGCATTTGGACTATGTAGGTTACCGAACGGGCACTTGGACTATGTAGGTTCCGTATCGGTCACTTGGACAATGTTGGTTAACTAGCGGGCACTAGGACTATGTAGGTTACCTAGCGGGCACTTGGACTATCTAGGTTAGGTAACGGGCACTTGGATTATCTAGATTTCCTAGTGGGAACTTGGACTATGTAGGTTACCTAGCGGACTCTTTGACTATCTTGTTTACCTAGCGGGCACTTGGACTATGTAGGTTAATTAGCGGACACTTGGACGAACTAGGTTAACGAGCGGGCCATTGGACTATGTAGGTTACCTAGCGGGCACTTTGACTATCTAGGTTAGCTAACAGGCACTTGGACTATCTAGGTTACCTAACGGGCACTTTGACTATGTAGGTTACCTAGCGGGCATTTGGACTATCTAGGTTAGCTTACGGGTACTTGGACTATCTAGGTTACCTAGCGGGCACTTGGACTATGTAGGTTACCTAGCGGGCACTTGGACTATCTAGGTTACCAAGCGGGCACTTGGACTATGTAGGTTAACTAGAAGGAACTTCGACTATCAAGGTTACCTAGCGCGCTCTTGGACTATGTAGGTTACCAGCGGGCACTTGGACTATCTAGGTTAACGAACGTGCACTTGGACTATGTATGTAACCTAGTGGTCACTTGGCCTGTCTAGGTTACCTAGCGGGCCCTTGGTCTATGTAGGTTAACTAGCAGGCCCTTGGACTATGTAAGTTAACTAGAGGGCACTTGGACAATCCTGGTTAACAGGCGGGCACTTGGACTATCTATGTTAACTAGCGGGCACTTGGACTATGTAGGTTGCCTAGCGAGCACTTGGACTATGTAGGTTCCCTAGCGGGCACTTGGACTATGTAGGTTCCCTAGAGGTTACTTGGACTGTCTAGGTTAACTAGCGTGTAATTGGACTGTCTAGGTTACCTAGTGGGCACTTGGACTATGTAGTTTACCTAGCAGGCACTTGGACTATGTACGTTCCCTAGCGGACATTTGGACTATATAGGTTACCTAGCGGGCACTTGGACTATGTAGGTTGACTAGCGGGCACTTGGATTATCTAGGTTAAGTAACAGGCACTTGGACTATGTATGTTCCAGAGCGGGCAATTGGACTATGTAGGTTCCCTAGCGGGCACTTGGACTATCTAGGTTCCCTATAGGGCACTTGGACTATGTAGGTTAACTAGCGGACGATTGGACGATCTAGGTTAACTAGCGGTCCCTTGCACTACGTAGGTTAACTAGCGGACACTTGCACTATGTAGGTTACCTAGCGGGCACTTGGACTATCTAGGTTAACTAGCGGGCACTTGGACTATGTAGTTTAACTAGCGGACACTTGCACTATGTAGGTTACCTAGCGGTCACTTGGACTATGTAGGATAACTAGCAGGCCCTTGGACTATCTAGGTTACCTAGCAGGCACTTGGACTATGTAGGTTAACTAGCGGGCACTTGCACTCTCTAGGTTACCTAGCGGGCACTTGGACTATGTACCTCCCCTAGCGGGCACTTGGACTATGTAGGTTAACTAGAGGACACTTGGACGATCTAGGTTAACAAGTAGGCCCTTGGACTATGTAGGTTAACTAGCCGGCACTTGGACGGTCTAGGTTAAATAGCGGGCACTTGGACGATCTAGGTTAACCAGCGGGCACTTGGACTATCAAAGTTAACAAGCGAGCCCTTGGACTTTGTAGGTTAACTAGCGTGCCCTTGGACTATCTAGGTTACCTAGATAGCACTTGGACTATATAGGTTCCCTAGCGGGCACTTGGACTATCTAGGTTAACGAACGGGCACTTTGACTATGCAGGTAACCTAGCCGGCACTTGGACTGTCTAGGTTACAAAGCGGGCACTTAGACTTCTAGGTTAACGAATGGGCACTTGGACTATGTAGGTTGCTTAGCGAGCACTTGGACTATCTAGGTTAGGTAACGGGCACTTTGACTATCTAGGTTACCTAACGGGCACTTTGACTATCTAGGTTACCTAACGGCCACTTGGACTATGCAGGTTACCTAGCGGGCACTTGGACTTCTAGGTTAACGAACGGGCACTTGGACTATGTAGGTTGCCTAGCGGGCACTTGGACGATCTAGGTTAGGTAACGGGCACTTGGACTATCTAGGTTACCTAGCAGGAACTTGGATTATGTAGGTTACATAGCGGGTACTAGGACTATCTAGGTTACCTAACGGGCACTTGGACTATCTAGGTTAGCTAACAGCAACTTGGACTATCTAGGATACCTAGCGGGCCCTAGGACCCTGTAGGTTACCTAGCGGGCACTTGGACAATCTAGGTTAACTAGCGGGTTCTTGGACTATGAAGGTTAAGTAGCGGGCACTTGGACTATCTAGGTTAACTAGCGGGCACTTGGATTATCTAGGTTACCTAGCAGGCACTTGCACGATGCAGGTTCCCTAGCGGGCACTTGGACTATGTAGGCTCCCTAACGGGCACTTGAACTATGTAGGTTCCCGATCGGGCACTTGGACTATGTAGGTTACCAGCGGGCACTTGGTCTATGTATATACCGTAGCGGGCACTTGGACTATCTAGGTTACCTAGGGGGCACTTGGACTATGTACGTCCCCTAGTGGGCACTTGGACTATCTACGTTACCTAGCGGGTACTTGGATTATCTAGGTTAACTAGCTAGCACTTGGACTATCTAGGTTAACTAACGGGCACTTGGACTATGTAAGTTCCCTAGCGGGCACTTGGACTATGTGGGTTCCCTAGCGGGCATTTGGACTATCTAGGTTACCTAACGGGTACTTGGACTATGTAGGTTCCCTACCGGGCACTTGGATTATGTGAGTTCCCTATCGGGCACTTGGACTATGTAGGTTACTAGCGGGCATTTGGACTATGTAGGTTACCTAACGGGCACTTGGACTATGTAGATTCCGTATCGGGCACTTGGACAATGTTGGTTAACTAGCAGGCACTAGGACTATGTAGGTTACCTAGCGGGCACTTGGACTATCTAGGTTAGGTAACGGGCACTTGGATATCTAGGTTACCTAGTGGGAACTTGGACTATGTAGATTACCTAGCGGCCACTTTGACTATCTTGGTTACCTAGCGGGCACTTGGACTATGAAGGTTAACTAGCGGGCACTTGGACTATGTAGTTTAACTAGCGGACACTTGCACTATGTAGGTTACCTAGCGGGAACTTGGACTATGTAGGATAACTAGCAGGCCCTTGGACTATCTAGGTTACCTAGCAGGCACTTGGACTATGTAGGTTAACTAGCTGGCACTTGCACTCTCTAGCTTACCTAGCGGGCACTTGGACTATGTACCTCCCCTAGCGGGCACTTGGACTATGTACGTTAACTAGAGGACACTTGGACGATCTAGGTTAACAAGTAGGCCCTTGGACTATGTAGGTTAACTAGCCGGCACTTGGACGATCTAGGTTAAATAGCGGGCACTTGGACGATCTAGGTTAACCAGCGGGCACTTGGACTATCAAAGTTAACAAGCGAGCCCTTGGACTATGTAGGTTAACTAGCGGGCCCTTGGACTATCTAGGTTACCTAGATAGCACTTGGACTATATAGGTTCCCTAGCGGGCACTTGGACTATCTAGGTTAACGAACGGGCACTTTGACTATGCAGGTAACCTAGCCGGCACTTGTACTGTCTAGGTTACATAGCGGGCACTTAGACTTCTAGGTTAACGAATGGGCACTTGGACTATGTAGGTTGCTTAGCGAGCACTTAGACTATCTAGGTTAGGTAACGGGCACTTTGACTATCTAGGTTACCTAACGGGCACTTTGACTATCTAGGTTACCTAACGGCCACTTGGACTATGCAGGTTATCTAGCGGGCACTTGGACTTCTAGGTTAACGAACGGGCACTTGGACTATGTAGGTTGCCTAGCGGGCACGTAGACTTCTAGGTTAACGAATGGGCACTTGGACTATGTAGGTTTCCTAGCGGGCACTTGGACGATCTAGGTTAGGTAACGGGCACTTGGACTATCTAGGTTACCTAGCAGGAACTTGGATTATGTAGGTTACATAGCGGGCACTAGGACTATCTAGGTTACCTAACGGGCACTTGGACTATCTAGGTTAGCTAACAGAAACTTGGACTATCTAGATTACCTAGCGGGCACTAGGACCCTGTAGGTTACCTAGCGGGCACTTGGACAATCTAGGTTAACTAGCGGGTTCTTGGACTATGAATGTTAAGTAGCGGGCACTTGGACTATCTAGCTTAACTAGCGGGCACTTGGATTATCTAGGTTACCTAGCAGGCACTTGCACGATGCAGGTTCCCTAGCGGGCATTTGGAATATCTAGGCTCCCTAACGGGCACTTGAACTATGTAGGTTCCCTATCGGGCACTTGGACTATGTAGGTTACCAGCGGGCACTTGGTCTATGTACATACCCTAGCGGGCACTTGGACTATCTAGGTTACTTAGCGGGCACTTGGACTATGTACGTCCCCTAGTGGGCACTTGGACTATCTACGTTACCTAGCGGGTACTTGGATTATCTAGGTTAACTAGCTAGCACTTGGACTATCTAGGTTAACTAACGGGCACTTGGACTATGTAAGTTCCCTAGCGGGCACTTGGACTATGTGGGTTCCCTAGCGGGCATTTGGACTATCTAGGTTACCTAATGGGTACTTGGACTATGTAGGTTCCCTAGCGGGCACTTGGATTATGTGAGTTCCCTATCGGGCACTTGGACTATGTAGGTTACTAGCGGGCATTTGGACTATGTAGGTTACCTAACGGGCACTTGGACAATGTAGGTTCCGTATCGGGCACTTGGACAATGTTGGTTAACTAGCGGGCACTAGGACTATGTAGGTTACCTAGCGGGCACTTGGACTATCTAGGTTAGGTAACGGGCACTTGGCCTATCTAGGTTACCTAGTGGGAACTTGGACTATGTAGGTTACCTAGCGGCCACTTTGACTATCTTGGTTACCTAGCGGGCACGTGGACTATGTAGGTTAATTAGCGGACACTTGGACGAACTAGGTTAACGAGCCGGCCCTTGGACTATGTAGGTTACCTAGCGGGCACTTGGACTATGTAGGTCAACTAGCGGGCCCTTGGACTATCTAGGTTAGCTAACGGGCACTGGGACTATCTAGGTTACCTAACGGGCACTTGGATTATGTAGGTTCCCTAGCGGGCAATTAGACTATGTCGGTTTCCTTGTGGCCATTTGGACTATGTAGGTTACCTAGCTGGCACTTGGACCATGTAGATTACCTAGCGGGCACTTGGATTAACTAGGTTAAATAACAGGCATTTGGACTATGTATGTTCCAGAGCAGGCAATTGGACTATGTAGGTTCCCTAGCGGGCACTTGGGCTATCTAGGTTACCTAGCAGGCACTTGGACTATGTAGGTTAACTAGAAGGCACTTGGACTATAGAGGATACCTAGCGGGCTCTTGGACTATGTAGGTTACCAGCGGGCACTTGGACTATCTAGGTTAACGAACGTGCACTTGGACTATGTAGGTAACCTAGCAGGCACTTGGACTGTCTAGGTTACCTAGCGGGCACTTGGACTATCTAGGTTAACAAACGGGCACTTGGACTATGTAGGTTAACTAGCGGACACTTCGACTATCTAGGTTAGCTAATGGGCAATTGGACTATCTAGGTTCTCTAGCGGGCATTTGGACTATATAGGTTACCTAGCTGGCACTTGGACCATGTAGGTTACCTAGCGGGCACTTGGACTATGTAGGTTAACTAGCGGGCACTTAGATTATCTAGGTTAACTAACAGGCATTTGGACTATGTATGTTCCAGAGCGGGCAATTGGACTATGTAGGTTCCCTAGCGGGCACTTGGACTATCTAGGTTTCCTAAAGGGCACTTGGATTATGTAGGTTAACTAGCAGACAATTGGACAATCTAGATTAACTAGCGGGTACTTAGACTATCTAGGTTAACTATCGGGCACTTGGACTATGTAGGTTAACTAGCGGACACTTGCACTATGTAGGTTACCTAGCGGGCACTTGGACTATCTAGGTTAACTAGCGGGCACTTGGACTATGTAGGTTAACTAGCGGACACTTGCAATATGTAGGTTACCTATCGGGCACTTGGACTAAGTACCTTACCTAGCGGGCACTTGGACTATCTATGTTAACTAGCGGGCACTTGGACTATGTATGTTAACTAGAGGACACTTGGACGATCTAGGTTAACAAGTGGGCCCTTGGACTATGTAGATTAACTAGCCGGCACTTGGATGATCTAGGTTAACTAGCGGGCACTTGGACGAACTAGGTTAACCAGCGGGCACCTGAACTATCAAAGTTAACAAGCAAACCCTTGGACTATGTAGGTTAACTAGCAGGCCCTTGGACTATCTAGGTTACCTCGATAGCACTTGGACTATATAGGTTCCCTAGCGAGCACTTGGACTATATAGGTTAACGAACGGGCACTTTGACTATGCAGGTAACCTAGCCGGCACTTGGACTGTCTAGGTTACATAGCGGGCACTTGGACTTCTACGTTAACGAATGGGCACTTGGACTATGTAGGTTGCCTAGCGGGCACTTGGACAATCTAGGTTAGGTAACGGGCACTTGGACTATCTAGGTTACCTAGCGGGAACTTGGACTATGTAGGTTACATAGCGGGCACTTGGACTATCTAGGTTACCTAACGGGCACTTTGACTATCTAGTTTACCTAGCGGTCACTTGGACTATCTAGGTCAGCTAACAGGAACTTGGACTATCTAGGTTACCTAGCGGGCACTAGGACTATGTAGGTAACCTAGCGGGCACTTGGACTATCTAGGTTAACTAGCGGGTTCTTGGATTATGTAGGTTAACTAACGGGCCCTTGGACTATGTAGGTTAACTAGCGGACACTTGGAGGTTCTAGGTTAACTAGCGGGCACTTGGACTATCTAGGTTAACTAGCGGGCACTTGGATTATCTTGGTTACTTAGCAGGCACTTGCACGATACAGGTTCCCTAGCGGGCACTTGGACTATCTAGGCTCCCTAACGGGCACTTGGACTATGTAGGTTACCTAGCAGGCACTTGGTCTATGTACATACCTTGGCGGGCACTTGGACTATCTAGGTTACCTAGCGGGCACTTGGAGTATGTACGTCCCCTAGTGGGCACTTGGACTATCTACGTTACCTAGCGGGTACTTGGACTATATAGGTTACTAGCGGGCACTTGGACTATGTAAGTTCCCTAGCGGGCACTTGGACTGTCTAGATTAACGAACGGGCCCTTGGACTATCTAGGTTAACTAGCGGGCACTTGGACTATGTAAGTTCCATAGCGGGCACTGGACTATGTGTTTTTCCTAGCGGGCACTTGGACTCTCTAGGTTAACGAACGGGCACTTGGACTATCTAGGTTAACTAGCGGGCACTTGGACTATGTAAGTTGCCTAGCGGGCACTGGACTATGTGGTTTCCCTAGCGGGCCCTTGGACTGTCTAGGTTAACGAACGGGCACTTGGACTATTTAGGTTAACTAGCGGGCACTTGGACTATGTAAGTTCCCTAGCAGGCACTGGAGTATATGGTTTCCCTAGCGGGCACTTGGACTGTCTAGGTTAACGAATGGGCACTTGGACTATCTAGGTTAACTAGCGGGCACTTGGACTATGTAAGTTCCCTAGCGGGCACTGGACTATGTGGTTTCCCTAGCGGACACTTGGACTGTCTAGGTTAAGGAACGGGCACTTGGACTGTCTAGGTTAAATAGCGGGCACTTGGACTATCTAGGTTAACTAACGGGCACTTGTACTATTTAAGTACCCTGGCAGGCACTTGGACTATGTGGGTTCCCTAGCGGGCATTTGGACCATCTAGGTTACCTAATGGGTACTTGGACGATGTAGGTTCCCTAGCGGGCACTTGGATTATGTGAGTTCCCTATCAGGCACTTGGACTATGTAGGTTACTAGCGGGCATTTGGACTATGTAGGTTACCTAACAGGCACTTGGACTATGTAGGTTCCGTATCGGGCACTTGGACAATGTTGGTTAACTAGCGGGCACTAGGAAGTTGTAGGTTACCTAGCGGGCACTTGGACTATCTAGGTTAGGTAACGGGCACTTGGACTATCTAGGTGACCTAGTGGGAACTTGGACTATGTATGTTACGTAGCGGACACTTTGACTATCTTGGTTACCTAGCGGTCACTTGGACGAACTAGGTTAACCAGCGGGCCCTTGGACTATGTAGGTTACCTAGCGGGCACTAGGACTATCTAGGTTAGCTAACAAGAACTTGGACTATCTAGGTTACCTAGCGGGCACTTTGACTATGTAGGTTACCTAGCAGGCACTTGGACTATCTAGGTTAGCTAACGGGTACTTGGACTATCTAGGTTACCTAGCAGGCACTTGGACTATGTAGGTTACCTAACGGGCACTTAGACTAAGCAGGTAACCTAGCGGGCACTTGGACTGTCTATGTTACCTAGCGGGCACATGGACTTCTATGTTAACGAACGGGCACTCGGACTATGTAGGTTGCCCAGCGGGCAATTGGACGATCTAGGATAGGTAACGGGCCCTTGACTATCTAGGTTACCTAGCGGGAACTTCGACTATGTAGGTTACCTAAGGGCACTTGGACTATGTAAGTTAACTAGCGGACACTTGGACAATCTAGGTTAACTAGCGGGCACGTGGACTATCTAGGTTAACTAAGGGGCCTTTCGACTATGTAGGTTAACTAGCGGGCACTTTGACTATCTAGGTTACCTAGCGGGCACTTGGTCTATGTACATACCCTAGCGGGCACTTGGACTATCCGGGTTACCTAGCGGGCACTTGGAATATGTACGTCCCGAAGTGGGCACTTGGACTATCTATGTTAACTAACGGGCAATAGGACTATCTAGGTTACCTAGCGGGCACTTGGACTATGTAGGTCAACTAGTGGGCCCTTGGACTATGTAGGTTAACTAGCGGGCCTTGGGACTATGTAGGTTAACTAGCGGGCACTTGGATAATCTAAGTTACCTAGCGGGCACTTGAACTATGTAGGTTAACTATTGGGTACTTGGACTATCTAGGTTAGCTAACGGTCACTTGGACTATGTAGGTTAATTAGCGGGTACGTGGACTATGTAGGTTCCCTAGCGGGCATTTGGACTATATAGATAACCTAGCGGGCACTTGGACTATCTAGGTTACCTAGCGGGCACTTGGATGATACAGGTTCCCTAGCCAGCACTAAGACTATTGGTTCCCTAACGGGCACTTGGACTATGTAGGTTCCCTAAAGGGCACTTGGACTATATAGGTTTCTATCGGGCACTTGGACTATGTAGGTTAACTAGCGGGCACATGGACTATTTGGTTACCTAGCGGGCACTTGGACTATGTAAGTTAACTAGAAGGCACTTGGACTATCAAGGTTTCCTAGCGGGCTCTTGGACTATGTAGGTTACCAGCGGGCACTTGGACTATCTAGGTAAACGAAAGTTCACTTGGGCTTTGTAGGTAACCTAACGGGCACTTGGACTGTCTAGGTTACCTAGCGGGCACTTGGACTATCTAGGTTAACGAACGGGCACTTGGACTATGTAGGTTAACTAGCGGACACTTGGACTATCTAGATTAGCTAACGGGCAATTGGACTATCAAGGTTACCTAACGGGCACTTGGACTATGTAGGTTACCCAGCGGGCAATTGGACTATATAGGTTACCTAGCAGGCATTTTGAGTATCTTGGTTAACTAAGGGGCACTTGAACTATGTAGGTTGCCAAGCGAGCACTTGGACTATGTAGGTTCCCTAGCGGTCGCTTGGACTGTGTAGGTTCCCTAGCGGGTACTTGGACTGTCTAGGTTAACTAGCGGGCAATTGGACTGTCTAGGTTACCTAGTGGGCACTTGGAGTATGTAGTTTAACTAGCAGGCACTTGGACTATGTAGGTTACCTAGCGGGCACTTGGACTATCGAGGTTACCTAGCGGGCACTTGGACTATGTACGTTCCCTAGCGGGCAATTGGGCTATCTACATTACCTAGTGTGCACTTGGACTATGTAGGTTAACGAATGGGCACTTGGACTATGTAGGTTACCTAGTGGTCACTTGGACTGTCTAGGTTACCTAGCGGACACTTGGACTATGTAGGTTAACTAGCGGGCACTTGGACTATCTAGGTTAACTAGCGGGCACTTGGACTATCTAGGTTAACTAGCGGGCACTTGGACTATGTAGGTTCCCTAGCGGGCATTTGGACAATGTAGGTTACCTAACGGGCACTTGGATTATGTAGGTTGCCTAGCGGGCACTTGGACTATGTAGGTTAACTAGCGGGCACTTGGATTATCTAGGTTAACTAACAGGCACTTGGACTATGCATGCTCCAGAGCGGATAATTGGACTATGTAGGTTCCCTAGGGGGCACTTGGACAATCTAGGTTCCCTAAAGGACACTTGGACTATGTAGATTAACTAGCGGACAATTGGATGATCTAGGTTAACTAGCGGGTACTTGGACTATCTAGGTTAACTAGGGGTTCCTTGGACTACGTATGTTAACTAGCGGACACTTGCACTATGTAGGTTACCTAGCGGGCACTTGGACTATCTAGGTTAACTAGGAGTCCCTTGTACTATCTAGGTTACCTAGCAGGCACTTGGACTATGTAGGTTAACTAGCGGGCATTTGCACTCTCTTGGTTACCTAGCGGGCACTTGGACTATGTACCTTCCCTAGCGGGCACATGGACTATCTATGTTAACTAGCGGGCACTTGGACTATGTAGGTTACCTAGAGGACACTTGCAATATGTAGGTTACCTAGCGGCACTTGGACTATGTAGGTTAACTAAGGGCACTTGGACAATCTAGGTTAACTAGCGGGCCCTTGCCCTATGTAGGTTAACTAGCGGGCCCATGGATTATGTAGGTTTACTAGGGGGCACTTGGACTATCTAGGTTAACTAGCGGGCACTTGGACTATGTAGGGTAACTAGCGGGCACTTGGACTGTCTAGGTTACCTAACGGGCACTTGGATTATCTAGGTTAACGAACGGGCATTTGGACTATGTAGGGTAACTAGCCACCACTTGGACTATCTAGGTTAGCTAATAGGCACTTGTACTATCTAGGTTCCCTAGCGGGCACTTGTACTATCTAGGTTACCTAGCTGGCACTTGGACTAAGTAGGTCAACTAGCGGGCCCTTGGACTATCTAGGTTAGCTAAAAGGCACTTGGACTATGTATGTTCCAGAGTGGGCACTTGGATTATGTAGGTTACCTAGCGGACATTTAGACTATGTAGGTTTCCTTGCGGGCATTTGGACTATGTAGGTTACCTAGCGGGCACTTGGACTATGTAGGTTCCCTAACGGGCACTTGGACTATGTAGGTTCCCTAGCGGTCACGTGGACTATGTAGGCTCCCTAGAAGGCACTTGTACTATGTAGGTTAACTAGCGGGCACTTGGACTAACGAGGTTACCAAGCGGGCACTTGGACTATGTAGGTTACCCAATGGGCACTTGGACTATCTAGGTTAACGAACGGACACTTGGACTATGTAGGTTAGCTATCAGGCACTTGGACTATCTAGGTTACCTAGCAGGCACTTGGACTATGTAGGTTACCTAGCGGACACTTGGACGATTTAGGTTAACTAGCGGGCACTTGGACTATCTAGGTTAACTAGCAGGCCCTTGGATTATCTAGGTTTACTAGCGGGCACTTGGACTATCTAGGTTAACTAGCGGGTACTTGGACTATGTAGGTTAACTAGCGGGCACTTGCACTCTATAGGTTACCTAGCAGGCACTTGGATTATGAAGGATCCCTAGCGGGCAAATGGACTATGGAGTTTCCCTAACGGGCACTTGGACTATGTAGGTTAAGTAGCGGTCACGTGGACTATGTAGGCTCCCTAGAAGGCACTTGGACTATGTAGGTTAACTAGCGGGCACTTGGACTATCCAGGTTACCAAGCTGGCACTTGGACTATGTAGGTTACCCAATGGGCACTTGGACTATCTAGGTTAACGAACGGACACTTGGACTATGTAGGTTAGTTATCAGGCACTTGGACTATCTAGGTTACCTAGCGGACCCTTGGACGATTTAGGTTAACTAGCGGGCACTTGGACTATCTAGGTTAACTAGCAGGCCCTTGGACTATCTAGGTTTACTAGCGGGCACTTGGACTATCTAGGTTAACTACCGGGCACTTGGACTATGTAGTTTCCCTAGCGGGCATTTGGATTATTTAGGTTACCTAGTGGGCATTGGACTATGTAGGTTATCTAGCGGGCACTTGGACTACGTAGGTTAACTAGAAGGCACTTGGACTATCAAGGTTACCTAGCAGGCTCTTGGACTATGTAGGTTACCAGCGGGCACTTGGACTATCTAGGTTAACGAACGTGCACTTGGACTATGTAGGTAACCTAGCGGGCACTTGGACTGTCTAGGTTACCTAGCGGGCACTTGGACTATCTAGGTAAACGAACAGGCACTTGGATTTTGTAGGTTAACTAGCGGACACTTCTACTATCTAGGTTAGCTAACGGGCAATTGGACTATCTAGGTTAACTAACGGGCACTTGGACTATGTAGGTTGCCTAGCGAGCACTTGGACTATGTAGGTTCCCTAGCGGGCACTTGGACTATGTAGGTTCCTTATCGGGTACTTGGACTGTCTAGGTTAACTAGGGGGCAATTGGACTGTCTAGGTTACCTAGTGGGCACTTGGACTATGTACGTTCCCTAGCGGGCACTTGGGCTATCTACGTTACCTAGCGGGCACTTGGACAATGTAAGTTAACAAACGGGCACTTGGACTATGTAGGTTAACTAGCGGACACTTGGACTATCTAGGTTAGCTAACGGGCAATTGGACTATCAAGGTTACCTTACAGACACTTGGACTATGTAGGTTACCTAGCGGGCACTTGGACTATCTAGGTTACCTAGCAGGCACTTTGACTATATAGGTTAACTAACGGGCACTTGGATTATGTAGGTTGCCTAGCGAGCACTTGGACTATGTAGGTTCCCTAGTGGGCGCTTGGGCTATGTAGGTTCCCTAGCGGGTACTTGGACTGTCCAGGTTAACTAGCGGGCTATTGGACTGTCTAGGTTACCTAGCGGGCACTTGGGCTATCTACGTTACCTAGCGGTCACTTGCACTATGTAGGTTAACTAGCGGGCCCATGGATTATGTAGGTTTACTAGGGGGCACTTGGACTATCTAGGTTCCCTAGCGGGCACTTGTACTATCTAGGTTACCTAGCTGGCATTTGGACTATGTAGGTCAACAAGAGGGCCCTTGGACTATCTAGGTTAGCTAACGGGCACTTGGACTATGTATGTTACAGAGCGGGCACTTGGATTATGTAAGTTGCCTAGCGGACATTTGGACTATGTAGGTTTCCCTGCGGGCATTTGGCTATGTAGGTTACCTAGCGGGCACTTGGACTATGTAGGTTCCCTAACAGGCACTGGACTATATAGGTTCCCTAGCGGTCACGTGGACTATGTAGGCTCCCTAGAAGGCACTTGGACTATGTAGGTTAACTAGCGGGCACTTGGACTATCCAGGTTACCAAGCGGGCACTTGGACTATGTAGGTTACCCAATGGGCACTTGGACTATCTAGGTTAACGAACGGACACTTGGACTATGTAGGTTAGCTATCAGGCACTTAGACTATCTATGTTACCTAACGGACACTTGGACGATTTAGGTTAACTAGCGGGCACTTGGACTATCTAGGTTAACTAGCAGGCCCTTGTACTATCTAGGTTTACTAGCGGGCACTTGGACTATCTAGGTTAACTAGCGGGCACTTGGACTATGTAGTTTCCCTAGCGGGCATTTGGACTATCTATGTTGCCTAGCGGGCACTTGGACTATGTAGGTTACCTAGCGGGCACTTGGACTACCTAGGTTACCTAGCAGGCACTTTGACCCTCTAGGTTAACTAACGGGCACTTGGAATCTGTAGGGTAACTAGCGGGCACTTGGACTGTCTAGGTTACCTAACGGGCACTTGGATTATCTAGGTTAACGAACGGGCACTTGGACTATGTAGGTAACCGAGCCGCCACTTGGACTATCTAGGTTAGCTAAAAAGCACTTGGACTATCTAGGTTCCCTAGTGGGCACTTGTACTATCTAGGTTACCTAGCTGGCACTTGGACTATGTAGGTGAACAAGAGGGCCCTTGGACTATCTAGGTTAGCTAACGGGCACTTGGACTATGTATGTTACAGAGCGGGCACTTGGTTTATGTAGGTTGCCTAGCGGACATTTGGACTATGTAGGTTTCCCTGCGGGCATTTTGACTATGTAGGTTACCTAGCAGGCACTTGGACTATGTAGGTTCCCTAACGGGCACTGGACTATGTAGGTTCCCTAGCGGTCACGTGGACTATATAGGCTCCCTAGAAGGCACTTGGACTATGTAGGTTAACTAGCGAGCACTTGGACTAGCCAGGTTACCAAGCGGGCACTTGGACTATGTAGGTTACCCAATGGGCACTTGGACTATCTAGGTTAACGAACGGACACTTGGACTATGTAGGTTAGCTATCAGGCACTTGGACTATCTAGGTTAACTAGCGGGCACTTGGACTATCTAGGTTAACTAGCAGGCCCTTGGACTATCTAGGTTTACTAGCGGGCACTTGGACTATCTAGGTTAACTAACGGGCACTTGGACTATGTAGTTTCAATAGCGGACATTTGGATTATTTAGGTTACCTAGTGGGCACTTGGACTATGTAGGTTATCTAGCGGGCACTTGGACTACGTAGGTTAACTAGAAGGCACTTGGACTATCAAGGTTACCTAGCGGGCTCTTGGACTATGTAGGTTACCAGCGGGCACTTGGACTATCGAGGTTAACGAACGTGCACTTGGACTATGTAGGTAACCTAGCGGGCACTTGGACTGTCTAGGTTACCTAGCGGGCACTTGGACTATCTAGGTTAACGAACGGGCACTTGGACTATGTAGGTTAACTAGCTGACACTTTGACTATCTAGGTTAGCTAACGGGCAATTGGACTATCTAAGTTAACTAACGGCTACTTGGACTATGTAGGTTGCCTAGCGAGCACTTGGACTATGTAGGTTCTCTAGCGGGCACTTGGACTATGTAGGTTCCCTATCGGGTACTTGGACTGTCTAGGTTAACTAGGGGGCAATTGGACTGTCTAGGTTACCTAGTGCGCACTTGGACTATGTACGTTCCCTAGCGGGCACTTGGGCTATCTACGTTACCTAGCGGGCACTTGGACAATGTAAGTTAACGAACGGGCACTTGGATTATGTAGGTTAACTAGCGGACACTTGGACTATCTAGGTTAGGTAACGGGCAATTGGACTATCAAGGTTACCTAACAGGTACTTGGACTATGTAGGTTACCTAGCGGGCACTTGGACTATCTAGGTTACCTAGCAGGCACTTTGTCTCTCTAGGTTAACTAACGGGCAATTGGACTATGTAGGTTGCCTATCGAGCACTTGGACTATGTAGGTTCCATAGCGGGCGCTTGGACTATATAGGTTCCCTAGCGTGTACTTGGACTGTCTAGGTTAACTAGTGCGCTATTGGACTGTCTAGGTTACCTAGTGGGCACTTGGACTATGTAGTTTACCTAGCAGGCACTTGGACTATGTAGGTTAACTAGCGGGCACTTGGACTATCTAGGTTGCCTAGCGGGCACTTGGACTATGTACGTTCCCTAGGAGGCACTTGGGCTATCTACGTTACCTAGCGGGCACTTGGACTATGTAGGTTAACGAATGGGCACTTGGACTATGTAGGTAACCTAGTGGTCACTTGGACTGTCTAGGTTACCTAGCGGGCACTTGGACTATGTAGGTTAACTAGCGGGCACTTGGACTATCTAGGTTAACTAGCGGGCACTTGGCCTATCTAGGTTAACTAGCGGGCACTTGGACTATGTAGGTTCCCTAGCGGGCTTTTGGACTATATAGGTTACGTAGCGGGCACTTGGATTATGTAGGTTACCTAGCGGGCACGTGGACTATGTAGGTTAACTAGCGGGCACTTGGACTATGTAGGTTAAATAGCGGGCATTTGTACTATATAGGTTAACTAGAGGGCACTTGGATTATGTAGGTTACCTAGCGGGCACTTGGACTATGTAGGTTAAGTAGCGGGCACTTGGATTATCTAGGTTAACTAACAGGCACTTGGACTATGTATGTTCCAGTGCGGACAATTGGACTATGTAGGTTCCCTAGAGGGCACTTGGACTATCTAGGTTCCCTAAAGGGCACTTGGACTATGTAGGTTAACTAGCGGACAATTGGATGATCTAGGTTAACTAGCGGGTACATGGGCTATCTAGGTTAACTAGGGGTTCCTTGGACTACGTAGGTTAACTAGCGGACACTTGCACTATGTAGGTTACCTAGCGGGCACTTGGACTATCTAGGTTAACTAGCAGGCCCTTGGACTATCTAGGTTACCTAGCAGGCACGTGGACTATGTAGGTTAACTAGCGGGCACTTGTACTCTCTAGGTTACCTAGCGCGCACTTGGACTATGTACCTTCCCTAGCGGGCACTTGGACTATCTATGTTACCTAGCGGGCACTCGGACTATGTAGGTTACCTAGCGGACACTTGCACTATATAGGTTACCTAGCGGGCAATTGGATTATGTAGGTTAACTAAGGGCACTTGGACAATCTAGGTTAACTAGCGGGCACTTGGACTATCTAGGTTACCTAGCAGGCACTAGGATTATGAAGGATCCCTAGCGGGCAATTGGACTATGTAGGTTACCTAGCTGGCACTTGGACTATGTAGGTTAACTAGCGGACACTTGCACGATCTAGGTTAACTAGCGGGCCCTTGCACTATGTAGGTTAACTAGCGGGCCCATGGATTATGTAGGTTTACTAGGGGGCACTTGGACTATCTAGGTTAACTAGCGGGTACTTACACTATCTAAGTTACCTAGCGGGCACTTGGACTATGTACGTTCCCTAGCGGGCACTTGGACTATGTACGTTCCCTAGCGAGCACTTGTACTATCTATGTTAACTATCGGGCACTTGGAATATGTAGGTTAACTAGCGGACACTTGCACTATGTAGGTTACCTAGCCGGCACTTGGACTATCTAGGTTAACAAGCGGACACTTGGACTATCTAGGTTAACTAGCGTGCACTTGGACTATCTAGGTTCCTTAGAGGGCACTTGGACTATCTAGGTTGCCTAGCGGGCACTTGTACAATGTAGGTTAACTAGCGTGCCCTTGGACTATCTAGGTTACGTAGCGGGCACTTGGTATATAGGTTAACTAGCGGGCACTTGGGCTATGTAGGTTAACTAGCGGACACTTGCACGATCTAGGTTAACTAGGGGGCCCTTGTACTACGTAGGTTAACTAACGGGCCCATGGATTATGTAGGTTAACTAGCGGGCCCTTGGACTATCTAGGTAACCTAGCGGGCACTTGGACTATATAGGTTACCTAGTGGGCACTTGGACTATCTAGGTTAACGAACGGGCACTTGGAATATGCAGGCAACCTAGCGGGCACTTGGACTGTCTAGGTTACCTAGCGGGCACTTGGACTTCTAGGTTAACGAACGGGCTCTTGGACCATGTAGGTTGCCTAACGGGCACTTGGACTATCTAGGTTACCTAACGGGCACTTTGATTATCTAGGTTACATAGCGGGCACTTGGACTATGTAGGTTAACTAGCGAGCACTTGGACTCTAGGTTACATAGCGGGCACTTGGCCTATCTAGGTTACCTAGTGGGCCCTTGGCTATGTAGGTTTCCTAGCGGGCACTTGGACTATCTAGGTTAACTAACGGGCACTTGGACTATGTAGGTTCCCTAGCGGCCCTTGGACTATGTAAGTTCCCTAGGGGGTACTTGGACTATGTGGGTTCCCTAGCAGGCATTTGGACTATCTAGGTTAACTAGCGGACCTTGGACTATGTAGGTTAACTAGCGGACCCTTGGACTATGAAGGTTAACTAGCGGGCACTTGGACTATCTTGGTTACCTAGTGGGCACTTCGACTATGTAGGTTCCCAGCGGGCATTTGGACTATATAGATAACCTAGCGGGCACTTAGACTTTGTAGCTTACTTAGCGGGCACTTGGACTATATAGGTTACCTAGCTGGCACTTGAACTATCTACGTTGCCTAGCATGTTCTTGGAGTATGTTGGTTACCTAGCGGGCTGTTGGACTATCTAGGTTACCTAGCGGGTACATGGACTATCTAGGTTAACTAATGGGCACTTGGACTATGTAGGTTCCCTAGCGGGCCCTTGGACTAAGTAAGTTCCCTAGCGGTCACTTGGACTATGTGGGTTAACTAGAGGGCATTTGGACTATGTAGGTTACCTAGCGGGCACTTGGACTATGTAGGTTCCCTATCGGGCACTTGGAGAATGTAGGTTAACTAGGGGGCACTAAGACTATGTAGGTTACCTAGCGGGCCCTTGGACTATCTAGGTTACCTAGCGGGCATTTGGATTATGTAGGCTCCCTAGCGGGCATTTGGACTATATAGATTCCTTAGCGGGCACTTAGACTTTGTAGGTTACCTAGCGGGCACTTGGACTATCTAGGTTACCTAGCTGGCAATTGAACTATCTACGTTACCTAGCGGGTACTTGGAGTATGTAGGTTACCTACCGGGCTGTTGGACTATCTAGGTTACCTAGCGGGCACTTGGACTATCTTGGTTAACTAACGGCCACTTGGACTATGTAGGTTCCCTAGCGGCCCTTGGACTATGTAAGTTCCCTAGCGGGCACTTAGACTATGTGAGTTCCCTAGCGGGCATTTGGACTATCTACGTCACCTAACGGGCACTTGGACTATGTACGTTAACTAGCGGGCATTTGGACTGTCTAGGTTACCTAGCGGGCACTTGGACTTCTAGGTCAACGAATGGGCTCTTGGACCATGTAGGTTGCCTAACGGGCACTTGGACTATCTAGGTTACCTAACGGGCACTTTGACTATCTAGGTTACATAGCGGGCACTTGGACTTTGTAGGTTAACTAGCGAGCACTTGGACTATCTAGGTTACCTAGCGGGCCCTTGGACTATGTAGGTTTCCTAGGGGGCACTTGGACTATCTAGGTTAACGAACGGTCACGTGGACTATGTAGGTAACCTAGTGGGCACTTGTACAGTCTAGGTTACCTAGCGGGCACTTGGACTATCTAGGTTACCTAGCGGGCACTTGGAGTATGTAGGATCCCTATCTGACATTTGGACTACTTAGGTTACCTAGCGGGCACTTGGACTATCTAGGTCAACTAGCGGGCCCTTGTACTATGTAGGCTAACTAGCGAGCAGTTGGACAATCTAGGTTAACTAGCGGACCTTGGACTATGTAGGTTAAAAAACGGGCCCTTGGATTCTGTAGGTTAACTAGCGGGCACTTGGACGATCTAGGTTAACTAGAGGCCACTTGGACTATCTAGGTTACCTAGCGGGCACTTGGACTACGTAGGTTCCCTAGCGGGCATTTGGACTATATAGCTAACCTAGCGGGCACTTAGACTTTGTAGGTTACCTAGCGGGCACTTGGACTATCTAGGTTACCAAGCTGGCACTTGAACTATCTACGTTGCCTATCGGGTTCTTGGAGTATGTTGGTTACCTAGCGGGCTGTTGGACTATCTAGGTTACAGAGCGGGCACTTGGACTATCTAGGTTAACTAACGGGCACTTGGACTATGTAGGATCCCTAGCGGGCCCTTGGACTATGTAAGTTCCCTAGCGGGCACTTGGACTATGTGGGTTAACTAGAGGGCATTTGGACTATGTAGGTTACCTAGCGGGCACTTGGACTATGTAGGTTCCCTATGGGGCACTTGGAGAATGTAGGTTAACTAGGGGGCACTAGGACTATGTAGGTTACCTAGCAAGCCCTTGGACTATCTAGGTTACCTAGCGGGCATTTAGATTATGTAGGCAACCTAGCGGGCATTTGGACTATATAGATTCCTTAGCGGGCACTTAGACTTTGTAGGTTACCTAGTTGGCACTTGAACTATCTACGTTACCTAGCGGGTACTTGGAGTATGTAGGTTACCTACCGGGCTGTTGGACTATCTAGGTTACCTAGCGGGCACTTGGACTATCTAGGTTAACTAACGAGCACTCGGACTATGTAGGTTCCCTAGCGGCCCTAGGACTATGTAAGTTCCCTAGCGGGCACTTGGACTATGTGGGTTCCCTAGCGGGCATTTGGACTATCTAGGTTACTTAACGGGCACTTGGACTATGTAGGTTAACTAGCGGGCATTTGTACTATGTAGGTTACCTAGCGGGCACTTGGACTGTCTAGGTTACCTAGCGGGCACTTGGATTATCTAGGTTAACGAACGGGCACTTGGACTATGTAGGTTACCTAGCCTCCACTTAGACTTTCTAGGTTAGCTAAAAGGCACTTGGACTATCTAGGTTCCCTAGCGGGCATTTGTACTATCTAGGTTACCTGGCTGGCACTTGGAATATGTAGGTCAACTAGCGAGCCCTTGGACTATCTAGGTTAGCTAACGGGCTCTTGGACTATGTATCTACCAGAGCGGACACTTGGATTATTTAGGTTGCCTAGCGGGCATTTAGACTATGTAGGTTTACTTGCGGGCATTTGGACTCTGTAGGTTACCTAGCGGGCACTTGAACTATGTAGGTTCCCTAACGGGCACTTGGACTATGTAGGTTCCCTAGCGGTCACGTGGACTATGTAGGCTCCCTAGAAGGCACTTGGACTATGTAGGTTAACTAGCGGGCGCTTGGACTATCCAGGTTACCAGGAGGGCACTTGGACTATGTAGGTTACCCAATGGGCACTTGGACTATGTAGTTTCCCTAGCGGGCATTTGGATTATTTAGGTTACCTAGTGGGCACTTGGACTATGTAGGTTACCTAGCGGGCACTTGGACTACGTAGGTTAACTAGAAGGCACTTGGACTATCAAGGTTACCTAGCGGGCCCTTGGACTATGTAGGTTACCAGCGGGCACGTGGACTATCAAGGTTAACGAACGTGCACTTGGACTATGTAGGTAACCTAGCGGGCACTTGGACTGTCTAGGTTACCTACCGGGCACTTGGACTATCTAGGTTAACGAACGGGCACTTGGACTATGTAGCTTAACTAGAGGACACTTCGACTATCTAGGTTATCTAACGGGCAATTGGACTATCAAGCTTACCTAGCGGGCACTTGGAATATGGAGGTTCCCTAGCGGGCACATGGACTATTTAGGTTACCTAACAGGCACTTTGACTATCTAGGTTAACTAACGGGCACTTGGACTATGTAGGTTGCCTAGCGAGCACTTGGACTATGTAGGTTCCCTAGCGGGCAATTGGACTATGTAGGTTCCCTATCGGGTACTTGGACTGTCTAGGTTAACTAGCAGGCAATTGGACTGTCTAGGTTACCTAGTGGGCACTTGGAGTATGTACGTTCCCTAGCGGGCACTTGGGCTATCTACGTTACCTAGCGGGTACTTGGACTATGTAGGTTAACGAACGGGCACTTGGACTATGTAGGTTAATGAACGGGCACTTGGATTATGTAGTTTACCTAGCAGGTACTTGGACTATGTAGGTTAATTAGCGGGCACTTGGACTATCTAGGTTACCTACGGGCACTTGGACTATGTACCTTCCCTAGCGGGCACTTGGGCTATCTACGTTACCTAGCGGGCACTTGGACTATGTAGGTTAACGAACGGGCACTTGGACTACGTAGGTAACCTAGTGGTCACTTGGACTGTCTAGGTTACCTAGCGGGAACTTTGACTATGTAGGTTAACTAGCGGGCACTTGGACTATCTAGGTTAACTAGCAGGCCTTTGGACTATGTAAGTTAACTAGAGGGCACTTTGATGATCCTGGTTAACTAGCGGGCACTTGGACTATCTAGGTTAACTAGCGCGCGCTTGGACTATGTAGGTTCCCTAGCGGAAATTTTGACTATATAGGTTACCTAGAGGGCACTTGGACTATGTAGGTGACCTAGCGGGCACTTGGACTATCTAGTTTAACTAACGGGCACTTGGACAATGTATGTTCCAGAGCGGGCAATTGGACTACGTAGGTTCCCTAGCGGGCACTTGGACTACCTAGGTTCCCTAGCGGGCACTTGGACTATCTAGGTTCCCTAAAGGGCACTTGGACTATCTAGGTTACCGAACGGGCACTTGGACTATTTAGGTTACCTAGCGGGCACTTGGACTATGTAGGTTAACTAGCGGACAATTGGACGATCTAGGTTAACTAGCGGACACTTGCACTGTGTAGGTTACCTAGCAGGCACTTGGACTATCTAGGTTACCTAGCGGGCACTTTGACTATCTAGTTTACCTAGCAGGCACTTGGACTATGTAGGTTAACTAGGGGGCACTTGCACTCTCTAGGTTACCTAGGGGGCACTTGGACTATGTACCTTCCCTAGCGGGCACTTGGACTATCTACGTTAACTAGCGGCACTTGGACTATGTAGGTTACCTAGCAGACACTTGCACTATGTAGGTTACCTAGCGGGCACTTGGACTATGTAGGTTAACTAGAGGACACTTGGACGATCTAGGTTAACTAGGGGGTACTTGGACGATCTAGTTTTACTAACGGGCACTTGGATTACCAAAGTTAACAATCGAGCCCTTGGACTATGTAGGTTAACTAGTGGGCCCTTGGACTATCTAGGTTACCTAGATAGCACTTGGAATATATAGGTTCCCTAGCGGGCACTTGGACTATCTAGGTTAACGAATGGACACTTGGACTGTCTAGGATACATTGCGGGCACTTGGACATCTAGGTTGACGAACGGGCACTTGGACTATGTGTGTAGCATAGCGGGCACTTGGACTACCTAGGTTAGGTAACGGGCACTTGGACTATCTAGGTCACCTAGCGGGAACGTGGACAATGTAGGTTACCTCGCAGGCAATTGGATTATCTAGGTTACTTAACGGGCACTTTCACTATCTAGGTTACCTAGCGGGCACTTGGACTATGTAGGTTAAATAGCGGGCACTTGGACTATCTAGGTTACCTACAGGACACTTGGACCATGTAGGTTAACTAGCGGGCATTTGGACTATGTAGGTTACCTAGCGGGCAGTTGGACTGTCTAGGTTACCTTGAGGGCACGTGGATTATCTAGGTTAAAGAACGGGCACTTGGACTATGTATGTTACCTAGACGCCACTTGGACTATCTAGGTTAGCTAACAGGCACTTGGATTATCTAGGTTCCCTAGCGGGCACTTGTACTATCTAGGTTACCTAGCTGGCACTTGGACTATGTAGGTCAACTATTGGGCCCTTGGACTATCTAGGTTAGCTAACGGGCACTTGGACTTTGTATGTTCCAGAGCGGGCTCTTTGATTATGTAGGTTGCCTAGCGGGCATTTAGACTATGTAGGTTTCCTTGCGGGGATTTGGACTCTGTAGGTTACCTAGTGGGCACTTGGACTATGTAGTTTCCCTAACGGGTACTTGGACTATGTAGGTTCCCTAGCGGTCACGTGGACTATGTAGGTTCCGTAGAAGTCACTTTGACTATGTAGGTTAACTAGCGGGCACTTGGACTATCCAGGTTACCAGGCAGGCACTTGGACTATGTAGGTGACCAAATGGGCACTAGGACTATGTAGTTTTCCTAGCGGGCATTTGGATTATTTAGGTTACCTAGTGGGCACTTGGACTATGTAGGTTACCTAGCGGGCACTTGGACTACGTAGGTTAACTAGAAGGCACTTGGACTATCAAGGTTACCTAGCGGGCCCTTGGACTATGTAGGTTACCAGCGGGCACTTGGACTATCTAGGTTAACGAACGTGCACTTGGAATATGTAGGTAACCTAGCAGGCACTTGGACTGTCTAGGTTACCTACCGGGCACTTGTACTATCTAGGTTAACGAACGGGCACTTGGACTATGTAGGTTAACTATAGGACACTTCGACTATCTATGTTATCTAACGGGCAATTGGACTATCTAGGTTACCTAACGGGCACTTGGACTATGGAGTTTCCCTAGCGGGCACTTGGACTATTTAGGTTACCTAGCAGGCACTTTAAATATCTAGGTTAACTAACGGGCACTTGGACGATGTAGGTTGCCTAGCGAGCACTTGGACTATATAGGTTCCCTAGCGGGCAATTGGACTATGTAGGTTCCCTATCGTGTACTTGGACTGTCTACGTTAACTAGCGGGCAATTGGACTGTCTAGGTTACCTAGTGGGCACTTGGAGTATTTACGTTCCCTAGCGGGCACTTAGGCTATCTACGTTCCCTAGCGGGCACTTGCACTATGTAGGTTAACGAACGGGCACTTGGACTATGTAGGAAACCTAGTGGTCACTTGGCCTGTCTAGGTTACCTAGCGGACACTTGGATTATCTAGGTTAACGAACGGGCACTTGGACTATGTAGGTTACCTAGCCGCCACTTGGACTATCTAGGTTAGCTAACAGGCACTTGGATTATCTAGGTTCCCTAGCGGGCACTTGTACTATCTAGGTTAGCTAGCTGGCACTTGGACTATGTAGGTCAACTATCGGGCCCTTGGACTATCTAGGTTAGCTAACGGGCACTTGGACTTTGTATGTTCCAGAGCGGGCACTTGAATTATGTAGGTTGCCTAGCGGGCATTTAGACTATGTAGGTTTCCTTGCGGGCATTTGGACTCTGTAGGTTACGTAGCGGGCACTTGGACGATGTAGTTTCCCTAACGGGCACTTGGACTATGTAGGTTCCCTAGCGGTCACGTGGACTATGTAGGCTCCCTAGAAGACACTTGGACTATGTAGGTTAACTAGCGGGCACTTGGACTATCCAGGTTACCACGCGGGCACTTGGACTATGTAGGTTACCCAATGGGCACTTGGACTATCTAGGATAACGAATGGACACTTGGACTATGTAGGTTAGTTATCAGGCACTTGGACTATCTAGGTTACCTAGCGGACACTTGGACGATTTAGGTTAACTAGCGGGAACTTGGACTACCTAGGTTAAGTAGCAGGCCCTTGGACTATCTAGGTTTACTAGCGGGCACTTGGACTATCTAGGTTAACTAACGGGCACTTGGACTATGTAGTATCCCTAGCGGGCATTTGAATTATTTAGGTTACCTAGTGGGCAATTGGACTATGTAGGTTATCTAGCGGGCACTTGGACTACGTAGGTTAACTAGAAGGCACTTGGACTATCAAGGTTACCTAGCGGGCTCTTGGACTATGTAGGTTACCAGCGGGCACTTGGACTATCTAGGTTAACGAACGTGCACTTGGACTATGTAGGTAACCTAGCGGGCACTTGGACTGTCTAGGTTACCTAGCGGACATTTGGATTATCTAGGTTACCTAGTGGGCACTTGGACTATGTAGGTTAACTAGCGGACACTTCGACTAATTAGGTTATCTAACGGGCAATTGGACTATCTAGGTTACCTAGCGATGACTTGGACTATCGAGGTTCCCTAGCGGACACTTGGACTATTTAGGTTACCTAGCAGGCACTTTGACTCTCTAGGTTAACTCACGGGCACTTGGACTATGTAGGTTGCCTAGCGAGCACTTGGACTACGTAGGTTCCCTAGCGGGCACTGAGACTATGTAGGTTCCCTATCGGGTACTTGGACTGTCTAGGTTAACTAGAGGGCAATTAGACTGTCTAGGTTACATAGTGGGCATTGGACTATGTATGTTCCCCAGCGGGCACTTGGGCTATGTAGGTTAACGAACGGGTACTTGGACTATGTAGGTTAATGAACGGGCACTTGGACTATGTAGTTTACCTAGCAGGCACCAGGACTATGTACGTTCCCTAGCGGGCACTTGGGCTATCTACGTTACCTAGCGGGCACTTGGACTATGTAGGTTAACGAACGGACACTTGGACTATGTAGGTAACCTAGTGGTCACTTGGACAGTCTAGGTTACCTAGCGGGAACTTGGACTATGTAGGTTAACTAGCGGGCACTTGTACTATCTAGGTTACCTAGCTGGCACTTGGATTATGTAGGTCAACTATCGGGCCCTTGGACTATCTAGGTTAGCTAACGGGCACTTGCATTTTGTATGTTCCAGAGCGGGCACTTGGATTATGTAGGTTGCCTAGCGGGCATTTGGACTATGTAGGTTTCCTTGCGGGCATTTGGACTCTGTAGGTTACCTAGCGGGCACTTGGACTATGTAGTTTCCCTAACGGGCACTTGGACTTTGTAGGTTCCCTAGCGGTCACGTGGACTATGTAGGCTCCCTAGAAGACAATTGGACTATGTAGGTTAACTAGCGGGCACTTGGACTATCCAGGTTACCAAGCGGGCACTTGGACTATGTAGGTTACCCAATGGGCATTTGGACTATCTAGGTTAACGAACGGACACTTGGACTATGTAGGTTAGTTATCAGGCACTTGGACTACCTAGGTTACCTAGCGGACACTTGGACGATTTAGGTTAACTAGCGGGCCCTTGGACTATCAAGGTTACCTAGCGGGCTCTTGGACTATGTAGGTTACCAGCGGGCACTTGGACTATCGAGGTTAACGAACGTGCACTTGGACTATGTAGGTAACCTAGCGGGCACTTGGACTGTCTAGGTTACCTAGCGGACATTTGGACTATCTAGGTTACCTAGTGGGCACTTGGACTATGTAGGTTAACTAGCGGACACTTCGACTAATTAGGTTATCTAACGGGCAATTGGACTATCTAGGTTACCTAGCGGGGACTTGGACTATGGAGGTTCCCTAGCGGGCACTTGGACTATTTAGGTTACCTAGCAGGCACTTTGACTATCTAGGTTAACTAACGGGCACTTGGACTATGTAGGTTGCCTAGCGAGCACTTGGACTACGTAGGTTCCCTAGCGGGCACTTAGACTATGTAGGTTCCCTATCGGGTACTTGGACTGTCTAGGTTAACTAGCGGGCAATTAGACTGTCTAGGTTACATAGTGGGCACTTGGACTATGCATGTTCCCTAGCGGGCACTTGGGCTATGTAGGTTAACGAACGGGCACTTGGACTATGTAGTTTACCTAGCAGGCACCAGGACTATGTACGTTCCCTAGCGGGCACTTGGGCTATCTACGTTTCCTAGCGGGCACTTAGACTATGTAGGCTAACGAACGGGCACTTGGACTATGTAGGTAACCTAGTGGTCACTTGGACAGTCTAGGTTACCTAGCGGTAACTTGGACTATGTAGGATAACTAGCGGGCACTTGGACTATCTAGGTTAACTAGCGGGCCCTTGGTCTATGTAGGTTAACTAGTAGGCCTTTGGAATTTGTAAGTTAACTAGGGGGAACTTTGATGATTCTGGTTAACTACCGGGCACTTGGGCTATCTAGGTTAACTAGCGGGCACTTGGACTATCTAGGTTAACTAGCGCGCGCTTGGACTATGTAGGTTCCCTAGCGGGCATTTGGACTATATAGGTTACCTAGCGGGCACTTGGACTATGTAGGTTACCTAGCGGGCACTTGGACTATCAAGGTTAACTAGCGGGCACTTGGATTATCTAGGTTTACTAACGGGAACTTGGACTATGTATGTTCCAGAGCGAGCAATTGGACTATGTAGGTTCCCTAGCGGGCACTTGGACTATCTAGGTTCCGTAAAGGGCACTTGGACTATCTAGGTTATCGAACTGGCACTTGCACTATCTAGGTTACCTAGGGGGCACTTGGACTATGTAGGTTAACTAGTGGACAATTGGACGATCTAGGTTAACTAGCGGACACTTGCACTATGTGGGTTACCTAGCGGGCACTTGGACTATCTAGGTTAACTAGCGGACACTTTGACAATGTAGGTTAACTAGCGGACACTTCGACTATCTAGGTTATCTAACGGGCAATTGGACTATCTATGTTACCTAGCGGGCACTTGGACTATGGAGGTTCCCTAGCGGGCACTTGGACTATTTAGGTTACCTAGCAGGCATTTTGACTATCTAGGGTAACTAACGGGCACTTGGACTACGTAGGTTGCCTAGCGAGCACTTGGACTACGTAGGTTCCCTAGCGGGCACTTAGACTATGTAGGTTCTCTATCGGGTACTTGGACAGTCTAGGTTAACTAGCGGGCAATTGGACTGTCTAGGTTACCTAGTGGGCACTTGGACTATGTATGTTCCCTAGCGGGCATTGGGCTATGTAGGTTAACGAACGGGCACTTGGACTATGTAGGTTAATGAACGGGCACTTGAACTATGTAGTTTACCTAGCAGGCACTTGGACTATGTAGGTTAACTAGTGGGCACTTGGACTATCTAGGTTACCTAAGGGCACTTGAACTATGTACGTTCCCTAGCGGGCACTTGGGCTATCTACGTTACCTAGCGGGCACTTGGACTATGTAGGTTAACTAGCGGGCACTTGGACTATGTAGGTAACCTAGCGGTCACATGGACAGTCTAGGTTACCTAGCGGGCACTTGGATTATCTAGGTTAACGAACGGGCACTTGGACTATGTAGGTTACCTAGCCGCCACTTGGACTATCTAGGTTAGCTAACAGGCACTTGGATTATCTAGGTTCCCTATCGGGCACTTGTACTATCTAAGTTACCTAGCTGGCATTTGGACTATGTAGGTCAACTATCGGGCCCTTGGACTATCTAGGTTAGCTAACGGGCACTTGGACTTTGTATGTTCCAGAGCGGGCACTTGGATTATGTAGGTTGCCTAGCGGGCATTTAGACTATGTAGGTTTCCTTGCGGGCATTTGGACTCTGTAGGTTACCTAGTGGGCACATGGACTATGTAGGTTCCCTAACGGGCACTTGGACTATGTAGGTTCCCTAGCGGTCACGTGGACTATGTAGGCTCCCTAGAAGACAATTGGACTATGTAGGTTAACTAGCGGGCACTTGTACTATCCAGGTTACGAAGCGGGCACTTGGACTATGTAGGTTACCCAATGGGCACTTGGACTATCTAGGTTAACGAATGGACACTTGGACTATGTAGGTTAGTTATCAGGCTCTTGGACTACCTAGGTTACCTAGCGGACACTTGGACGATTTAGGTTAACTAGCGGGCACTTGGACTATCAAGGTTACCTAGCGGGCTCTTGGACTATGTAGGTTACCAGCGGGCACTTGGACTATCGAGGTTAACGAATGTGCACTTGGACTATGTAGGTAACCTAGCGGGCACTTGGACTGTCTAGGTTACCTAGCGGACATTTGGACTATCTAGGTTACCTAGTGGGCACTTGGACTATGTAGGTTAACTAGCGGACACTTCGACTAATTAGGTTATCTAACGGGCAATTGGACTATCTAGGTTACCTAGCCGGGACTTGGACTATGGTGTTCCCTAGCGGGCACTTGGACTATTTAGGTTACCTATCAGGCACTTTGACTATCTAGGTTAACTAACGGGCACTTGGACTATGTATGTTGCCTAGCGAGCACTTGGACTACGTAGGTTCCCTAGCGGGCACTTAGACTATGTAGGTTCCCTATCGGGTACTTGGACTGTCTAGGTTAACTAGCGGGCAATTAGACTGTCTAGGTTACATAGTGGGCACTTGGACTATGCATGTTCCCTAGCGGGCACTTGGGCTATGTAGGTTAACGAACGGGCACTTGGACTATGTAGGTTAATGAACGGGCACTTGGACTATGTAGTTTACCTAGCAGGCACTTGGATTATGTACGTTCTCTAGCGGGCACTTGGGCTATCTACGTTACCTAGCGGGCACTTGGACTATGTAGGTAACCTAGTGGTCACTTGGACAGTCTAGGTTACCTAGCGGGAACTTGGACTATGTAGGTTAACTAGCGGGCACTTGGACTATCTAGGTTAACTAGCGGGCCCTTGGTCTATGTAGGTTAACTAGCAGGCCTTTGGACTATGTAAGTTAACTAGAGGGCACTTTGATGATTCTGTTTAACTACCGGGCACTTGGACTATCTAGGTTAACTAGCGGGCACTTGGACTATCTAGGTTAACTAGCGCGCGCTTGGACTATGTAGGTTCCCTAGCGGGCATTTGGACTATATAGGTTACCTAGCGGGCACTTGGACTATGTAGGTTACCTAGCGGGCACTTGGACTATCAAGGTTAACTAGCGGGCACTTGGATTATCTAGGTTTACTAACGGGAACATGGACTATGTATGTTCCAGAGCGAGCAATTGGACTATGTAGGTTCCCTAGCGGGCACTTGGACTATCTAGGTTCCGTAAAGGGCACTTGGACTATCTAGGTTATCGAACTGGCACTTGCACTATCTAGGTTACCTAGCGGGCACTTGGACTATGTAGGTTAACTAGCGGACAATTGGACGATCTAGGTTAACTAGCGGACACTTGCACTATGTGGGCTACCTAGCGGGCACTTGGACTATCTAGGTTAACTAGCGGGCACTTTGACAATGTAGGTTAACTAGCGGACACTTGCACTATGTAGGTTACGTAGCGGGCACTTGGACTATATAGGTTAACTAGCAGGCCCTTGGACTATCTAGGTTACCTAGCAGGCATTTGGACTATGTAGGTTAACTAGCAGGCACTTGCACTCTCTAGGTTACCTAGCGGGCACTTGGACTATGTACCTTCCCTAGCGGGCACTTGGACTATCTATGTTAACTAGCGGGCACTTGGACTATGTAGGTTACCTAGGGGACACTTGCAGTATATAGGTTACCTAGCGGGCACTTGGACAATGTAGGTTAACTAGAGGACACTTGGACGATCTATGTTAACTAGCGGGCACTTGGACGATCTAGGTTAACTAACTGGCACTTGGACTATCAAAGTTAACAAGCGAGCCCTTGGACTATGTAGGTTAACTAGCGGGCCCTTGGACTATCTAGGTTACCTAGATAGCACTTGGATTATATAGGTTCCCTAGCGGGCACTTGGACTTCTAGTTTAACTAACGGGCACTTGGACTATGTATGTTGCCTAGCGGGCACTTGGACTATCTAGGTTAGGTAACGGGCACTTGGACTATCTAGGATACCTAGGGGGAACTTGGACAATGTAGGTTTCCTAGCAGGCACTTGAACTATCTAGGTTACCTAACGGGCACTTTCACTATCTAGGTTACCTAGCGGGCACTTGGACTATCTAGGTTAACTAGCGGACAATTGGACGATCTAGGTTAACTAGCGGACACTTGCACTATGTGGGCTACCTAGCGGGCACTTGGACTATATAGGTTAACTAGCAGGCCCTTGGACTATCTAGGTTACCTAGCAGGCCCTTGGACTATCTAGGTTACCTAGCAGGCATTTGGACTATGTAGGTTAACTAGCAGGCACTTGCACTCTCTAGGTTACCTAGCGGGCACTTGGACTATGTACCTTCCCTAGCGGGCACTTGGACTATCTATGTTAACTAGCGGGCACTTGGACTATGTAGGTTACCTAGGGGACACTTGCAGTATATAGGTTACCTAGCGGGCACTTGGACAATGTAGGTTAACTAGAGGACACTTGGACGATCTATGTTAACTAGCGGGCACTTGGACGATCTAGGTTAACTAACTGGCACTTGGACTATCAAAGTTAACAAGCGAGCCCTTGGACTATGTAGGTTAACTAGCGGGCCCTTGGACTATCTAGGTTGCCTAGATAGCACTTGGATTATATAGGTTCCCTAGCGGGCACTTGGACTTCTACTTTAACTAACGGGCACTTGGACTATGTATGTTGCCTAGCGGGCACTTGGACTATCTAGGTTAGGTAACGGGCACTTGGACTATCTAGGATACCTAGGGGGAACTTGGACAATGTAGGTTACCTAGCAGGCACTTGAACTATCTAGGTTACCTAACGGGCACTTTCACTATCTAGGTTACCTAGCGGGCACTTGGACTATCTAGGTTAACGAACGGGCACTTGGAAAATGTAGGTAACCTAGCGGGCACTTGGGCTGTCTAGGTTATATAGCGGGCACTTTCACTATCAAGGTTAACTAGCAGACCTTCGACTATGTAGGTTAACTAGCGGTCCGGTGGACTATGTAGGTTAACTAGCGGGAACTTGGACTATCTAGGTTACCTAGCAGGCACTTGGACTATGTACATACCCTAGAACGCACTTGGATTATCTAGGTTACCTAGCGGGCACTTGGACTATGTACGTCCCCTAGTGGGCACTTGGACTATCTAGGTTAACTAACGGGCACGAGGACTATCTAGGTTAACTAGCGGGCACTTGGACTATCTAGGTTACCTAGCAGGCACTTGGATTATGAAGGATCCCTAGCGGGCACTTGGACTATCTAGGTTACCTAGCAGGCACTTGGATTATGAAGGATCACTACCGGGTACTTGTACTATCTAGGTTAACTAGCGGGCCCTTGCACTATGTAGGTTAACTTGCGGGCCCATGGATTATGTAGGTTTACTAGCAGGCACTTGGACTATCTAGGTTAACTAGCGGGTACTTGGACTATGTTGTTTCCCTAGCGGGCATTTGGACTATTTAAGTTACCAAGCGGGAACTTGGACTATGTAGGTTACCTAGCGGGCACTTGGACTATCTAGGTTACCTAGCAGGCACTTTGACTATCTAGGTTAACTAACGGGCACTTGGACTATGTAGGGTAACTAGAGGACACTTGGACTATCTAGTTTCCCTATCGGGCACTAGGACTATGTAGGTTGCCTAGTGGGCACTTGGACTATGTAGGTTCCCTAGCGGGCACTTGGAATATGTAGGTTAACTAGCGGGCACTTGGACTGTCTAGGTTACCTAGCGGGCACTTGGATTATCTAGGTTAACGAATGG
Source organism: Tenrec ecaudatus (assembly GCF_050624435.1). Lineage (NCBI taxonomy): Eukaryota > Metazoa > Chordata > Mammalia > Afrosoricida > Tenrecidae > Tenrec > Tenrec ecaudatus. Next base: position 66,703,355 of record NC_134548.1, on the reverse strand, counting down.
GCAATTGGACTATGTAGGTTACCTAGCCGCCACTTGGACTATCTAGGTTAGTCGGGGGCACTTGTACTATGTAGGTTACCTAGCTGGCACCTGGACTATGTAGGTCAACTAGCGGGCCCTTGGACTACCTAGGTTAGCTAACGTGAACTTAGATTATGTAGGTTAACTAGGGGACACTTGGAATATGTAGGTTAACTAGCGGACACTTGCACTATGTAGGTTAACTAGCGGGCCCATGGACTATGTAGGTTTTCTAGCGGGCCCTTGGACTATCTAGGTTCCCTAAAGGGCACTTGGACTATCAGGTTACCGAACGGGCACTTGGACTATCTAGGTTACCTAGCGGGCACTTGGACTATGTAGGCTAACTAGGGGGCCCTTGGACGATCTAGGTTACCTAGCAGGCACTTTGACTATCTAGGTTAACTAACGGGCACTTGGACTATGTAGGTTGCCAAGCGGGCCCTTGGATTATGTAGGTTCCCTATCAGGCACTTGGACTATGTAGGTTAACTAGCGGGCACTTGGACTGTCTAGGTTACCTAGCGGGCAATTGGACTATGTAGGTTAGCTAGCGGACAATTGGACGATCTAGGTTAACTAGCGGACACTTGTAATATGTAGGTTACCTAGCGGGCACTTGTACTATCTAGGTTAACTAGCGGGCACTTGGAATATCTAGGTTAACTAGCGTGCACTTGGACTATCTAGGTTACCTAGCAGGCACTTTGACTATCTAGGTTAACTAACGGGCACTTGGACTATGTAGGTTGCCTAGCGGGCCCTTGGATTATGTAGGTTCCCTATCGGGCACTTGGACTATGTAGGTTAACTAGCGGGCACTTGGACTGTCTAGGTTACCTAGCGGGCAATTTGACTATGTAGTTTAACTAGCGGACAATTGGACGATCTAGGTTAACTAGCGGACACTTGGAATATCTAGGTTAACTAGCGTGCACTTGGACTATCTAGGTTACCTAGCAGGCACTTTGACTATCTAGGTTAACTAACGGGCACTTGGACTATGTAGGTTAACTAGCGGGCACTTGGACTCTCTAGGTAACCTAGCAGGCACTTGGACTATCTAGGTTAATGAACGGGCACTTGGACTATGTAGGTTAACTAGCGCGCACTTGGACTATCTAGGTTACCTAGCGGGCACTTGGACTATCGAGGTTAACTAACGGGCAATTGGACTATGTAGGTTGCCTAGCGAGCCCTTGGATTATATAGGTTCCCTATCGGGCACTTGGACTATGTAGGTTAACTAGCGGGCAATTGGACTGTCTAGGTTACCTAGAGGGCAATTGGACTATGTAGGTTAACTAGTGGACAATTGGACGATCTAGGTTAACTAGCGGACACTTGTACTATGTAGGTTACCTAGCGGGCACTTGCACTATCTAGGTTAACTAGCGGGCACTTTGACTATGTAGGTTAACTAGCGGACACTTGCACTATGTAGATTACCTAGCGGGCACTTGGACTATGTAGGTTAACTAGCAGACCCTTGGACTATCTAGGTTACCTAGCAGGCACTTGGACTATGTAGGTTAACTAGCGGGCACTTGCACTCTCTAGGTTACCTAGCGGGCACATGGACTATGTACCTTCCTTAGCGGGCACTTGGACTATGTAGGTTAACTAGCGGGCCCATGGATTATGTAGGTTTACTAACAGGCACTTGGACTATCTAGGTTAACTAGCAGGCACTTGGACTATGTAGTTTCCCTAGCGGGCATTTGGACTATTTAGGTTACCATCGGGAACTTGGACTATGTAGGTTACCTAGCGGGCACTTGGACTATGTACCTCCCCTAGTGGGCACTTGGACTATCTAGGTTAACTAACTGGCACTTAGACTATGTAGGTTGCCTAGCGGGCACTTGGACTATGTAGGTTCCCTATCGGGCACTTGGACTATGTAGGTTAACTAGCGGGCACTTGGACTGTCTAGGTAACCTAGCAGGCACTTGGACTATCTAGGTTAATGAACGGGCACTTGGACTATGTAGGTAACCTAGCGGGCATTTGGACTGTCTAGGTTACCTAGCGGGCACTTTGACTATCTAGGTTAACGAACGGGCACTTGGACTATGCAGGGTACCTAGCGGGCATCTGGACTATATAGGATCCCTATCGGACATTTGGACTACTTAGGTTAACTAGCGGGCACTTGGACGATCTAGGTTAACTAGCAGACACTTGCACTATATAGGTTAACTAGCTGGCCCATGGATTATGTAGGTTTACTAGCAGGCACTTGGAGTATCTAGGTTAACGAACGGGCACTTGGACTATCTAGGTTACCTAGCGGGCACTTGGACTATGTACGTCCCCTAGTGGGCATTTGGACTATCTAGGTTAACTAACGGGCACTTGGACTATGTAGTTTCCCTAGCGGGCATTTGGATTATTTAGGTTACCTAGTGGGCACTTGGACTATGTAGGTTACCTAGCGGGCACTTGGACTATGTAGGTTAACTAGAAAGCACTTGGATTATCAAGGTTACCTAGCGGGCCCTTGGACAATGTAGGTTACCAGCGGGCACTTGGACTTTCTAGGTTAACGAACGTTCACTTGGACTATGTAGGTAACCTAGCAGACACTTGGACTGTCTAGGTTACCTAGCGGGCACTTGGCCTATCTATATTAATTAACGGGCACGTGGACTATGTAGGTTAACTAGCGGACACTTCGACTATCTAGGTTAGCTAACGGGCATTTGGACTATCTAGGTTACCTAGCAGGCACTTGGACTATGTAGGTTAACTAGCGGGCACTTGCACTCTCTAGGTTACCTAGCGGGCACATGGACTATGTACCTTCCCTAGCGGGCACTTTGCCTATCTATATTAATTAACGGGCACTTGGACTATGTAGGTTAACTAGCGGACACGTCGACTATCTAGGTTAGCTAACGGGCATTTGGACTATCTAGGTTTACTAACGGGCACTTGGACTATGTAGGTTCCCTAGCGAGCAATTGGACTATGTAGGTTCCCAGCGGGCACTTGGACTATGTAGGTTCCCTATCGGGTACTTGGACTGTCTAGGTTAATTAGCGGGCAATTGGGCTGTCTAGGTTACCTAGTGGGCACTTGGACTATGTAGTTTTCCTAGCAGGCACGTGGACTATGTAGGTTAACTAGCGGGCACTTGGACTATCTAGGTTACCCAGCGGGCACTTGGACTATGTAGGTAACATAATGGTCACTTGGACTGTCTAGGTTACCTAGCGGGGACTTGGATTATGTAGGTTAACTAGCGGGCACTTGGACTATGTAGGATGCCTATCAGGCATTTGTACTACTTAGGTTAACTAGCGGGCACTTTGACTATCTAGGTTAACTAGCGGGAACTTGGACTATCTAGGTCAACTAGCGGGCCCTTGTACTATGTAGGTTAACTAGCGGGCACTTGGACTATCTAGGCTAACTAGTGGACCTTGGACTATGTAGGTTAACTAGCGGCCACTTGGACTTTGTACGTCCCCTAGTGGGCACTTGGACTATCTAGGTTTACTAAAGGGAACTAGGACTATCTAGGTTAACTATCGGGCACTTGGACTATCTAGGTTACCTAGCAGACACTTGGATTATGAAGGATCCCTAGCGGGCACTTGGACTATCTAGGTTACCTAGCGGACACGTGGACTATGTAGGTTAACTAGCGGACAGTTGCACGATCTAGGTTAACTAGCGGGCCCTTGCACTATGTAGGTTAACTAGCTGGCCCATGGATTATGTAGGTTTACTAGCAGGCACTTGGAGTATCTAGGTTAACTAGCGGGCACTTGGACTATGTAGTTTCCCTAGCGGGCATTTGGACTATTAAGTTTACCAAGCGGGAACTTGGACTATTTAGGTTACCTAGCGGGCACTTGGACTATCTAGGTTAACTAGCAGGCACTTTGACTATCTAGGTTAACTAACGGGCACTTGGACTATGTAGGTTGCCTAGCGGGCACATGAACTGTGTAGGTTCCCTAGCGGGCACTTGGATTATGTAAGTTCCCTATCGGGCACTTGGATTATGTAGGTTCCCTATCGGGCACTTGGACTATGTAGGTTAACTAGCGGGCACTAGGACTGTCTAGGTAACCTAGCGGGCACTTGGACTATGTAGGATCCCTATCAGACATTGGTACTACTTAGGTTAACTAGCGGGAAATTTGACTATGTAGGTTAAATAGCGGGCACTTGGACTATCTAAGTTTCCTAGCAGGCACATGGACTATGTACGTCCCCTAGTGGGCAATTGGACTATATAGGTTAACTAACGGGCACTAGGACTATCTAGGTTAACTAGCGAGCACTTGGACTATCTAGGTTACCTAGAAGGCACTTGGATTATGAAGGATCCCTAGCGGGCACTTGGACAATCTAGGTTAACTAGCGGGCACTTGGAAAATCTAGGTTAACTAGCGGGCACTTGGACTATCAAAGTTAACAAGTGAGCCCATAGACTATTTAGGTTAACTCGAGGGCCCTTGGACTATCTAGGTTACCTAGCAGGCACTTGGACTATACAGGTTACCTAGTGGGCACTTGGACTATCTAAGTTAACGAATGGGCACTTGGAATATACAGGTAACCTAGCGGGCATTTGGACTGTCTAGGTTACCTAGCGGGCACCTGGACTTCTAGGTTAACGAACGGGCACTTGGACTATGTAGGTTGCTTAGCGGGCACTTGGACTATCTAGGTTAACTAGTGGGCACATGGACTATATAGTTTCCCTAGCGGCCATTTGGATTATTTAGGTTACCTAGTGGGCACTTGGACTATGTAGGTTACCTAGTGGGCACTTGGACTATGTAGGTTAACTAGAAGGCACTTGGACTATCAAGGTTACCTAGCGGGCCCTTGGACTATGTAGGTTACCAGCGGGCACTTGGACTATCTAGGTTAATGAACGTGCACCTGGAATATGTAGGTAACCTAACGGGCACTTGGACTGTCTAGGTTACCTAGCAGGCACTTGGCCTATCTACGTTAACGAACGGGCACTAGGACTATGTAGGTTAACTAGCGGACTCTTCGACTATCTAGGTTAGCTAATGGGCAATTGGACTATCTAGGTTACCTAGCGGGCACTTCGACTATGTAGGTTGCCTAGCGAGCACTTGAATTATGTAGGTTCCCTAGCGAGCACTTGGATATTTAGCTTCCCTATCGGGTACTTGGACTGTCTAGGTTAACAAGTGGGTAATTGGACAGTCTAGGTTACCTAGTGGGCACTTGGACTATGTAGTTTACCTAGGATGCACTTGGACTATGTAGGTTAACTAGCGGGCACTTGGATTATCTAGGTTACCTAGCGGGCACCTGGACTATGTACGTTCCCTAGCGGGCACTTGGGCTATCTACGTTACCTAGCGGGCACTTGGACTATGTAGGTTAACGAACGGGCACTTGGACTATGTAGGTAACCTAATGGTCACTTGGATTGTCTAGGTTACCTAGCATGAACTTGGACTATGTAGGTTAACTAGCGGGCACTTGGACTATCAAGGTTAACTAGGGGGTCTTTGCTCTATGTAGGTTAACTAGCAGGCCTTTGGACTATGTAAGTTAACTAGAGGGCACTTTGATGATCCTGATTAACTAGCGGGCACTTGGAATATCTAGGTTAACTAGCGGGCACTTGGACTATCTAGGTTAACTAGCGGGGACTTGGACTATTTAGGTTCCCTAGCGGGCACTTTTACTATGTAGGTTCCCTAGCGGGCACTTGGACTATATAGGTTAACTAGCGGGCCCTTGGACTATGTAGGTTAACTAGCGTGCACTTGGACAATCTAGGTTAACTAGCGGGTACTTGGACTATGTAGGATGCCTATCAGACATTTGTACTACTTAGGTTAACTAGCGGGCACTTTGACTATCTAGGTTAACTAGCGGGAACTTGGACTATCTAGGTCAACTAGCGGGCCCTGGTACTATGTAGGTTACCTAGCGGGCACTTGGACTATCTTGGTTAACTAGCAGGCACTTTGACTATCTAGGTTAACTAACGGGCACTTGGACTCTGTAGGTTGCCTAGCGGGCACATGGACTGTGTAGGTTCCCTAGCGGGCACTTGGATTATGTAGGTTCCCTATCGGGCACTTGGATTATGTAGGTTCCCTAGCGGGCACTTGGACTATGTAGGTTAACGAACGGGCACTTGAACTATGTAGGTAACCTAGCGGGCACTTGGACAGTCTAGGTTACCTAGCGGGCACTTTCACTATCTAGGTTAACGAATGGGCACTTGGACTATGTAGGTTACCTAGCGGGCACTTGGACTATGTAGGATCCCTATCAGACATTTGTACTACTTAAGTTTACTAGCGGGCAATTTGACTATGTAGGTTAAATAGCGGGCACTTGGACTATCTAGGTTTCCTAGCAGGCACTTGGACTATGTACATACCCTAGCGCGCTCTTGGACTATCTAGGTTACCTAGCGGGCACTTGGACTATGTACGTCCCCTAGTGGGCAATTTGACTATCTAGGTTAACAAACGGGCACTAGGACTATCTAGGTTAACTAGCGAGCACTTGGACTCTCTAGGTTACCTAGCAGGCACTTGGATTATGAAGGATCCCTAGCGGGCACTTGGACAATCTAGGTTAACTAGCGGGCACTTGGACAATCTAGGTTAACTAGCGGGCACTTGGACTATCAAAGTTAACAAGTGAGCCCTTGGACTACGTAGGTTAACTAGCGGGCCCTTGGACTATCTAGGTTACCTAGCAGGCACTTCGACTATATAGGCTAACGAACGGGCACTTGGAATATGCAGGTAACCTAGCGGGCACTTGGACTGTCTAGGTTACCTAGCGGGCACTTGGACTTCAAGGTTAACGAACGGGCACTTGGATTATGTAGGTTGCGTAGCGGGCACTTGGACTATCTAGGTTAACTAGCGGGCACTTGGACGACCTAGGTTAACTAGCAGACACTTGCACTATATAGGTTAACTAGCTGGCCCATGGATTATGTAGGTTTACTAGCAGGCACTTGGAGTATCTAGGTTAACGAACGGGCACTTGGACTATCTAGGTTACCTAGCGGGCACTTGGACTATGTACGTCCCCTAGTGGGCATTTGGACTATCTAGGTTAACTAACGGGCACTTGGACTATGTAGTTTCCCTAGCGGGCATTTGGATTATTTAGGTTACCTAGTGGGCACTTGGACTATGTAGGTTACCTAGCGGGCACTTGGACTACGTAGGTTAACTAAAAGGCACTTGGACTATCAAGGTTACCTAGCGGGCCCTTGGACTATGTAGGTTACCAGCGGGCACTTGGACTATCTAGGTTAATGAACTTGCACTTGTACTATGTATGTAACCTAGCGGGCACTTGGACTGTCTAGGTTACCTAGCAGGCACTTGACCTATCTACGTTAACGAACGGGCACTTGGACTATGTAGGTTAACTAGCGGACACTTCGACTATCTAGGTTAGCTAATGGGCAATTGGACTATCTAGGTTACCTAGCGGGCACTTGCTCTGTGTAGGTTCCCTAGCGAGCATTTGGACTATGTAGCTTCCCTATCGGGTACTTGGACTGTCTAGGTTAACTGGGGGGTAATTGGACAGTCTAGGTTACCTAGTGGGCACTTGGACTATGTAGTTTACCTAGGATGCACTTGGACTATGTAGGTTAACTAGCGGGCACTTGGACTATCTAGGATACCTAGCAGGCACCTGGACTATGTACGTTCCCTAGCGGGCACTTGGAATATGTAGGTTAACTAACGGGCACTTGGACTATGTAGGTAACCTAATGGTCACTTGGACTGTCTAGGTTACCTAGCGGGAACTTGGACTATGTAGGTTAACTAGCGGGCACTTGGACTATCAAGGTTAACTAGCGGACCCTTGCTCTATGTAGGTTAACTAGCAGGCCTTTGGACTATGTAAGTTAACTAGAGGGCACTTTGATGATCCTGGTTAACTAGCGGGCACATGGACTATCTAGGTTAACTAGCGGGGACTTGGACTATGTAGGTTCCCTAGCGGGCACTTCGACTATGTAGGTTCCCTAGCGGGCACTTGGACTATATAGGTTAACTAGCTGGCCCTTCGACTAAGTAGGTTAACTAGCGTGCACTTGGACGATCTAGGTTAACTAGCGGGTACTTGGACTATGTAGGTTAACTAGCGGGCCCTTGGACTATGTAGATTCCCTGGTGGTCACTTGGATTCTGTATGTTCCCTACGGACACTTGAACTATGTAGGTTCCCTAGCAGGGACTTGGACTATGTAGGTTAACTAGAGGGCATTTGGACTATGTAGGGTACCTAGCGGGCACTTGCACTATGTAGGTTCCTTATCGGGCACTTGGAAAAATGTAGGTTAACTAGGGGGCACTAGGACTATGTAGGTTACCTAGAGAGCCCTTAGACTATCTAGGTTACCTAGCGGTCATTTGGACTATGTAGGCTCCCTAGCGGTCATTTGGATTATATAGATTACCTAGCAGGCACTTAGACTTTGTAGGTTACCTAGCGGGCACTAGGACTATCTAGGTTACCTAGCATTCACTTGAACTATCTACGTTACCTAGCGGGTACTTGGAGTATGTAGGTTACCTACCGAACTGTTGAACTATCTAGGTTACCTAGCGGGCACTTGGACTATCCAGGTTAACTAACGGGCACTTGGACTATGTAGGTTCCCTAGCGGGCCCTTGGAATATATAAGTTCCCTAGCGGGCACTTGGACTATGTGGGTTCCCTAGCGGGCACTTGGACTATGTGGGTTCCCTAGCGGGCATTTGGACTATCTAGGTTACCTAACGGGCACTTGGACTATGTAGGTTCCCTATCGGGCACTTGGAGAATGTAGGTTAACTAGGGGGCACTAGGACAATGTAGGTTACCTAGCGGGCCCTTGGACTATCTAGGTTACCTAGGGGGAACCTGTACTATGTAGGTTAACTAGTGGGCACTTGGACTATCTAGGTTACCTAGCAGGCACTTGGACTATGTACGTTCCCTAGCGGGCACTTGGACTATCTACGTTACCTAGCGGGCACTTGGACTATGTACGTTACCTAGCGGGCACTTGGACTATGTACGTTTCCTAGCGGGTACTTGGACTAGATAGGTTCCCTCGCGGGCACTTGGTCTATCTAGGTTAACTAGCGAGCACTTGGACTATCTAGGTTAACTAGCGGGCATATGGACTATTAGGGCCCCTAGCGGGCATTTGGACTATATTGGTTACCTAGCGGGCACATGGACTATGTAGGTTAATGAACGGGCACTTGGACTATGTAGGTAACGTAGTGGTCACTTGAAATGTCTAGGTTACCTAGCGGACACTTGGACTATGTAGGTTAACTAGCGGGCACTTGGACTATCTAGGTTAACTAGCGGGCCCTTGGACGATGTAGGTTAACTCGCGGGCCCTTGAACGATCTAGGTTAACTAGCGGGTACTTGGACTATGTAGGTTAACTAGCGGGCCCTTGGATTATGTAGATTAACTAGCGGCACTTGGACTATCTACGTTAACTAGCGGGCCCTTGAACTATGTAGATTCCCTAGCGGGCACTTGGACTATGTATGTTCCAGAGCGGGCACTTGAACTATGTAGGTTCGCTAGCAGGCACTTGGACTATGTAGGTTCCCTATCGGGCACTTGGACTATGTAGGTTAACTAGCGGGCCCTTGGACTATGTAGATTAACTAGCAGCACTTGGACTATCTACGATAACTAGCGGGCCCTTGGACTATGTAGATTCCCTAGCGGGCACTTGGACTACGTAGGATCCCTAGCGGGCACTTGGACTATGAATGTTCCCTACGGACACTTGAACTATGTAAGTTAACTACCGGGCACTTGGGCTATGTAGGTTAACTAGCGGGCCCTTGGTCTATCTAGGTTACCTAGCGGGCACTTGGACTATCTAGATTAACCAGCGGGCACTTGGACTATGTAGGTTAACTAGCGGACACTTGCACTATGTAGGTTACGTAGCGGGCACTTGGACTATGTAGGGTAACTAGAAGGCCCTTGGACTATCTAGGTTAGCTAACTGGCACTTGGACTATGTAGGTTAACTAGCGGACACTTGCACGATCTAGGTTAACTAGCGGGCTCTTGCACTATGTAGGTTAACTAGCGGGCCCATTGACTATGTAGGTAAACTAGTGGGCACTGGGACGATCTAGGTTAACTAGCGGGCACTTGGATTATCTAGGTTACCTAGCGGGCACTTGGACTATGTAGGTTCCCCAGCGGGCATTTGGACTATATAGATAACCCAGCGGGCACTTAGACTATGTAGGTTACCTAGCGGGCACTTGGACTGTCTAGGTTACCTAGCTGGAACTTGAACTATATATGTTACCTAGCGGGTTCTTGGAGTATGTAGGTTACCTAACGTGCTGTTGGACTATCTAGGTTACCAAGCGGGCACTTGGACTATCTAGGTTAACTAACGGGCACTTGGACTATGTAGGTTCCCTCTCAGGCCCTTGGATTATGTAAGTTCTCTAGCGGGCACTTGGACTATGTGGTTTTCCTGGCGGGCATTTGGACTATCTAGGTTACTTAATGGGCACTTAGACTATGTAGGTTCCCTAGCGGGCACTTGGATTATGTAGGTTCCCTATCGGGCACTTGGACTAACTAGGTTACCTAGCGGGCATTTGGATTATGTAGGGTACCTAGCGGGCACTTGGACTATGGAGGTTCCTTATCGGGCACTTGGAAAAGGTAGGCTAACTAGGGGGCACTAGGACTATGTAGGTTACCTAGAGGGCCCTTAGACTATCTAGGTTACCTAGCGGGCATTTGGACTATGTAGGCTCCCTAGCGGTCATTTGGACTATATAGATTACCTAGCGGGCACTTAGACTTTGTAGGTTACCTAGCGGGCACTAGGACTATCTAGGTTACCTAGCAGGCACTTGAACTATCTATGTTACCTAGCGGGTGCTTGGAGTATGTAGGTTACCTACCGGGCTGTTGAACTATCTAGGTTACCTAGCGGGCACTTGGACTATCCAGGTTAACTAACGGGCACTTGAACTATATAGGTTCCCTAGCGGGCCCTTTTTACTATATAAGTTCCCTAGCGGGTACTTGGACTATGTGGGTTCCCTAGCGGGCATTTGGACTATCTAGGTTACCTAACGGGCACTTGGACTATGTAGGTTCCCTATCGGGCACTTGGAGAATGTAGATTAACTAGGGGGCACTAGGACAATGTAGGTTACCTTGCGGGCCCTTGGACTATCTAGGTTACCTAGGGGGAACCTGTACTATGTAGGTTAACTAGTGGGCACTTGGACTATCTAGGTTACCTAGCAGGCACTTGGACTATGTACGTTCCCTAGCGGGCACTTGGACTATCTACGTTACCTAGCGGACACTTGGACTATGTACGTTACCTAGCGGGCACTTGGACTATGTACGTTTCCTAGCGGGTACTTGGACTAGATAGGTTCCCTAGCGGGCACTTGGTCTATCTAGGTTAACTAGCGAGCACTTGGACTATCTAGGATAACTAGTGGGCATATGGACTATTAGGGCCCCTAGCGGGCATTTGGACTATATTGGTTCCCTAGCGGGCACTTGGACTATATAGGTTAACTAGCGGACACTTCGACTATCTAGGTTAGCTAATGGGCAATTGGACTATCTAGGTTACCTAGCGGGCACTTGGACTATGTAGGTTCCCTAGCGAGCATTTGGACTACGCAGCTTCCCTATCGGGTACTTGGACTGTGTAGGTTAACTGGGGGGTAATTGGACAGTCTAGGTTACCTAGTGGGCACTTGGACTATGTAGTTTACCTAGGATGCACTTGGACTATGTAGGTTAACTAGCGGGCACTTGGACTATCTAGGATACCTAGTAGGCACCTGGACTATGTACGTTCCCTAGCGGGCACTTGGACTATGTAGGTTAACTAACGGGCACTTGGACTATGTAGGTAACCTAATGGTCACTTGGACTGTCTAGGTTACCTAGCGGGAACTTGGACTATGTAGGTTAACTGGCGGGCACTTGGACTATCAAGGTTAACTAGAGGGCCCTTGCTCTATGTAGGTTAACTAGCAGGCCTTTGGACTATGTAAGTTAACTAGAGGGCACTTTGATGATCCTGGTTAACTAGCGGGCACTTGGACTATGTAGGTTAACTAGCGTGCATTTGGACTATGTAGGTTAACTAGAGGACACTTGGACGATCTAGGTTAACTAGTGGGCCCTTGGACTATGTAGGTTAATGAACGGGCATTTGGACTATGTAGGTTACCTAGCAGACACTTGGACTGTCTAGGTAACCTATCGGGCACTTGGCTATCTAGGTTAACGAACGGGCACTTGGACTATCTACGTTGCCTAGCGGGCATTTGGACTATGTAAGTTACCTAGCGGGCACTTGGACTATCAAGGTTACCTAGCGGGCACTTGGACTATGTAGGTTAACTAGAGGACACTTGGACAATCTTGGTTAACTAGCGGGCACATGGAATATCTAGGTTAACTAGCGGGCCCTAGGACTATGTAGGTTAACTAGAGGGCACTTGGACTATCTAGGTTAACTAGCGGGTTTTTGGACTATGTAGTTTAACTAGCGGGCACTTGGACTATCTAGGTTAACTAGCTGACCTTGGACTATGTAAGTTAACTAGCGGGCACTTGGACTATCTAGGTTAACTAGCGGGACTTGGACTATGTAGGTTCCCTAGCGTGCACTTGGACTATTTCGGTTAACTAGAGGGCCCTTGCTCTATATAGATTATCTAGCGGAACTTGGACTATCTACGTTAACTAGCGGGCCCTTGGACTATGTAGATTCCCTAGCGGGCACTTGGATTCTGTATGTTCCCTACGGACACTTGAACTACGTAGGTTCCCTAGCAGGCACTTGGACTATGTAGGTTCCAGAGCGGGCACATGGACTATGTAAGTTAACTACCGGGCACTTGGACTATGTAGGTTAACCAGCGGGCCCTTGGACTATCTTGGTTACCTAGCGGGCACTTGGATTATGTAGGTTAACTACCGGGCACATGCACTATCTAGGTTACCTAGCGGGCACTTGGACTATGTACGTTCCCTAGCGGGCACTTGGCTATAAATGTTAACTAGTGGGCAAATGGACTATCTATGTTAACTACCGGGCACTTGGACTATGTAGGTTAACTAGGGGACACTTGCACTATGTAGGTTACCTAGCGGCACTTGGACTATGTAGGTTAACTAGCGTGCATTTGGACTATGTAGGATAACTAGAGGACACTTGGACGATCTAGGTTACTAGTGGGCCCTTGGACTATGTAGGTTAACGAACGGGCATTTGGAGTATGTAGGTTACCTAGCAGACACTTGGACTCTCTAGGTTACCTAGCGGGCACTTGGCTATCTAGGTTAACAAACGGGCACTTGGACTATCTTGGTTGCCTAGAGGGCATTTGGACTATGTAAGTTACCTAGCGGGCACTTGGACTATCTAGGTTACCTAGTGGTTACTTGGACTATGTAGGTTAACTAGAGGACACTTGGACTATCTTGGTTAACTAGTGGGCCCTTGGACTATGCAGGTTAACTAGCGGGCACTTGGACAATCTAGGTTAACTAGCGGGCACTTGGACTATCTAGGTTACCTAGGGGAAACCTGTACTATGTAGGTTAACTAGTGGGCACTTGGACTATCTAGGTTACCTAGCAGGCACTTGGACTATGTACGTTCCCTAGCGGGCACTTGGACTATCTACGTTACCTAGCGGGCACTTGAACTATGTACGTTACCTAGCGGGCACTTGGACTATGTACGTTTCCTAGCGGGTACTTGGACTAGATAGGTTCCCTAGCGGGCACTTGGTCTATCTAGGTTAACTAGCGAGCACTTGGACTATCTAGGTTAACTAGCGGGCAAATGGACTATTAGGGCCCCTAGCGGGCATTTGGACTATATTGGTTCCCTAGCGGGCACTTGTACTATGTAGGTTAACTAGCGGACTTGGACAATCTAGGTTAACTAGTGGGTAGTTGGACTATGTAGGTTAACTAGCGGGCCCTTGAACTATGTAGATTAACTAGCGGCACTTGGACTATCTACGTTAACTAGCGGGCCCTTGGACTATGTAGATTCCCTAGCGGGCACTTGGACTATCTAGGTTTACTAGCAGGCACTTGGACTATGTAGTTTCCCTAGCGGGCATTTGGATTATTTAGGTTACCTAGTGGGCACTTGGACTATGTAGGTTACCTAGCGGGCACTTGGACTATCTAGGTTACCTAGCGGGCACTTGGACTATGTACGTCCCCTAGCGGGCACTTGGACTATCTAGGTTAACTAGAGGGCCCTTGAACTATGTAGGTTAACTAGCGGGCACTTGGACTCTCTAGATTAACTAGCGGGCCCTTGGACTATCTAGGTTTACTAGCGGGCACTTGGACTATCTAGGTTAACTAGCGGGCACTTGGACTATCTAGGTTACCTAGCGGGCACTTGTACCATGTATGTTCCCTAGCGGGCACTTGGACTATCTATGTTAACTAGCGGGCACTTGGAATATGTAGGTTAACTAGGGGACACTTGCACTATGTAGGTTACCTAGCGGCACTTGGACTATCTAGGTTAACTAGCGGGCACTTGAACTATCTGGGTTAACTAGCGTGCACTTGGACTATGTAGGTTCCTTAGCGGGCACTAGGATTATCTAGTTTACCTAGCGGGCTCTTGGACTATGTAGGTTAACTAGCGGGCCATTGGACTATCTAGGTTACATAGCTGGAACTTGGACTTTATAGGTTACCTTGCGGGCACTTGGACTATGTAGGTTAACCAAAGACACTTGGACGATCTAGGTTAAATAGTGGGCCCTTGGACTATGTAGGTTAACGAACGGGCATTTGGACTATGTAACTTACCTAGCAGGCAATTGGACTCTCTAGGTTACCTAGCGGGCACTTGGACTATCTAGGTTAACAAACGGGCACTTGGACTATCTAGGTTAACTAGCGGGCACTTGGACTATGTAGGTTACCTAGCGGGCACTTGCACTATCTAGGTTACCTAGCGGGCACTTGGACTATGTAGGTTAATTAGCGGGCACTTGGACTACCTAGGTTACCGAACGGGCATTTGGACTATGTAGGTTACCTAGCGGGCACTTCGACTTCTAGGTTAACGAATGGGCACTTGGACTATATATGTTGCATAGTGGGCAATTGGATTATCTAGGTTAGGTAATGGGCACTTGGACTATCTATGTTACCTAGCGGGAACTTGGACTATGTAGGTTACCTAGCGGGCACTTGGACTATCTAGGTTAACGAAAGGGCACTTGGACTATGTAGGTTACCTAGAGGGCACTTGGAAAAATGTAGGTTAACTAGGGGGCACTAGGACTATGTAGGTTACCTAGAGGGCCCTTAGACTATCTAGGTTACCTAGCGGTCATTTGGACTATGTAGGCTCCCTAGCGGTCATTTGGATTATATAGATTACCTAGCGGGCACTTAGACTTTGTAGGTTACCTAGCGGGCACTAGGACTATCTAGGTTACCTAGCATTCACTTGAACTATCTACGTTACCTAGCGGGTACTTGGAGTATGTAGGTTACCTACCGAACTATTGAACTATCTAGGTTACCTAGCGGGCACTTGGACTATCCAGGTTAACTAACGGGCACTTGGACTATGTAGGTTCCCTAGCGGGCCCTTGGAATATATAAGTTCCCTAGCGGGCACTTGGACTATGTGGGTTCCCTAGCGGGCATTTGGACTATCTAGGTTACCTAACGGGCACTTGGACTATGTAGGTTCCCTATCGGGCACTTGGAGAATGTAGGTTAACAAGGGGGCACTAGGACAATGTAGGTTACCTAGCGGGCCCTTGGACTATCTAGGTTACCTAGGGGGAACCTGTACTATGTAGGTTAACTAGTGGTCACTTGGACTATCTAGTTTACCTAGCAGGCACTAGGACTATGTACGTTCCCTAGCGGGCACTTGGACTATCTACGTTACCTAGCGGGCACTTGGACTATGTACGTTACCTAACGGGCACTTGGACTATGTACGTTTCCTAGCGGGTACTTGGACTAGATAGGTTCCCTAGAGGGCACTTGGTCTATCTAGGTTAACTAGCGAGCACTTGGACTATCTAGGTTAACTAGCGGGCATATGGACTATTAGGGCCCCTAGCGGGCATTTGGACTATATTGGTTCCCTAGCGGGCACTTGTATTATGTAGGTTAACTAGCGGACTTGGACAATCTAGGTTAACTAGCGGGTAGTTGGACTATGTAGGTTAACTAGCGGGCCCTTGAACTATGTAGATTAACTAGCGGCACTTGGACTATCTACGTTAACTAGCGGGCCCTTGAACTATGCAGATTCCCTAGCGGGCACTTGGACTATCTAGGTTAACTAGCGGGTACTTGGACTATGTAGTTTCCCTAGCGGGCATTTGGATTATTTAGGTTACCTAGTGGGCACTTGGACTATGTAGGTTACCTAGCGGGCACTTGGACTATCTAGGTTACCTAGCGGGCACTTGGACTATGTACGTCCCCTAGCGGGCACTTGTTACTATCTAGGTTAACTTGCGGGCACTTGGACTATGTAGGTTAACTACCGTGCACTTGCACTATCTAGGTTACCTAGCGGGCACTTGGACCATGTATGTTCCCTAGCGGGCACTTGGACTATCTATGTTAACTAGCGGGCACTTGGAATATGTAGGTTAACTAGGGGACACTTGCACTATGTAGGTTTCCCAGCGGCACTTGGACTATCTAGGTTAACGAGCGGGCACTTGGACTATCTGGGTTAACTAGCGTGCACTTGGACTATGTAGGTTCCTTAGCGGGCACTAGGATTATCTAGTTTACCTAGCGGGCACTTGGACTATGTAGGTTAACTAGCGGGCCATTGGACTATCTAGGTTACATAGCTGGAACTTGGACTTTATACGTTACCTTGCGGGCACTTGGACTATGTAGGTTAACCAAAGACACTTGGACGATCTAGGTTAAATAGTGGGCCCTTGGACTATGTAGGTTAACGAACGGGCATTTGGACTATGTAACTTACCTAGCAGGCAATTGGACTCTCTAGGTTACCTAGCGGGCACTTGGACTATCTAGGTTAACAAACGGGCACTTGGACTATCTAGGTTAACTAGCGGGCACTTGGACTATGTAGGTTACCTAGCGGGCACTTGCACTATCTAGGTTACCTAGCGGGCACTAGGACTATGTAGGTTAATTAGCGGGCACTTGGACTATCTAGGTTACCGAACGGGCATTTGGACTATGTAGGTTACCTAGCGGGCACTTCGACTTCTAGGTTAACGAATGGGCACTTGGACTATATATGTTGCATAGCGGGCAATTGGATTATCTAGGTTAGGTAATGGGCACTTGGACTATCTATGTTACCTAGCGGGAACTTGGACTATGTAGGTTACCTAGCGGGCACTTGGACTATCTAGGTTAACGAAAGGGCACTTGGACTATGTAGGTACCCTAGAGGGCACTTGGATTGTCTAGGTTAGCTAACAGGAACTTGGAATATCTAGGTTCCCTAGCGGGCACTTGGACTATGTAGGTTACCTTGCGGGCACTTGTACTATCTAGGTTACCTAACGGGAACATGGACTATGTAGGTTAACTAGCGTACACTTGGACGATCTAGGTTAACTAGCGGGCACTTGGAATATCTAGGTTAACTAGCGGGCCCTTGGACTATGTAGGTTAACTAGCGGGAACTTGGACTATCTAGGTTATCTAGCAGGTTCTGGGACTATGTAGGTTAACTAGCGGGCACTTGGACTCCCTAGATTAACTAGCGGGCCCTTGGACTATCTAGGTTTACTAGCGGGCACTTGAACTATCTAGGTTAACTAGCGGGCACTTGGACTATGTAGTTTCCCTAGCGGGCATTTGGATAATTTAGGTTACCTAGTGGGCACTTGGACTATGTAGGTTACCTAGCGGGCACTTGGACTATTTAAGTTAACTAGAAGGCACTTGGACTATCAAGGTTAACTAGCGGGCACTTGGACTATGTAGGTTAACTACCGTGCACTTGCACTATCTAGGTTACCTAGCGGGCACTTGGACCATGTATGTTCCCTAGCGGGCACTTGGACTATCTATGTTAACTAGCGGGCACTTGGAATATGTAGGTTAACTAGGGGACACTTGCACTATGTAGGTTTCCCAGCGGCACTTGGACTATCTAGGTTAACGAGCGGGCACTTGGACTATCTGGGTTAACTAGCGTGCACTTGGACTATGTAGGTTCCTTAGCGGGCACTAGGATTATCTAGTTTACCTAGCGGGCACTTGGACTATGTAGGTTAACTAGCGGGCCATTGGACTATCTAGGTTACATAGCTGGAACTTGGACTTTATACGTTACCTTGCGGGCACTTGGACTATGTAGGTTAACCAAAGACACTTGGACGATCTAGGTTAAATAGTGGGCCCTTGGACTATGTAGGTTAACGAACGGGCATTTGGACTATGTAACTTACCTAGCAGGCAATTGGACTCTCTAGGTTATCTAGCGGGCACTTGGACTATCTAGGTTAACAAACGGGCACTTGGACTATCTAGGTTAACTAGCGGGCACTTGGACTATGTAGGTTACCTAGCGGGCACTTGCACTATCTAGGTTACCTAGCGGGCACTAGGACTATGTAGGTTAATTAGAGGGCACTTGGACTATCTAGGTTACCGAACGGGCATTTGGACTATGTAGGTTACCTAGCGGGCACTTCGACTTCTAGGTTAACGAATGGGCACTTGGACTATATATGTTGCATAGCGGGCAATTGGATTATCTAGGTTAGGTAATGGGCACTTGGACTATCTATGTTACCTAGCGGGAACTTGGACTATGTAGGTTACCTAGCGGGCACTTGGACTATCTAGGTTAACGAAAGGGCACTTGGACTATGTAGGTTACCTAGAGGGCACTTGGATTGTCTAGGTTAGCTAACAGGAACTTGGAATATCTAGGTTACCTAGCGGGCACTTGGACTATGTAGGTTACCTTGCGGGCACTTGTACTATCTAGGTTACCTAACGGGAACAAGGACTATGTAGGTTAACTAGCGTACACCTGGACGATCTAGGTTAACTAGCGGGCACTTGGAATATCTAGATTAACTAGCGGGCCCTTGGACTATGTAGGTTAACTAGCGGGCACTTGGACTATCTAGCTTAACTAGCAGGTTCTGGGACTATGTAGGTTAACTAGCGGGCACTTGGACTATCTAGGTTAACTAGCTGACCTTGGACTATGCAGGTTAACTATCGAGAAATTAGACTATCTAGGGTAACTAGCGGGCACTTGGACTATCTAGGTTAACAAGCGGGCACTTGCACAATGCAGGTTCCCTAGCGGGCAATTTGACTATGTAGGTTCCCTAGCGGGCACTTGGACTATATAGGTTCCCTAAGGGAACTTGGACTATCTAGGTTCCCTAACAGGCACTTGGACTATGTAGGTTCCTCTGCGGGCACTTGGACAATGTAGGTTCCCTATCAGGCACTTGGACTATGTAGGTTAACTAGCGGGCACTTGGATGATCAAGGTTAACTAGCGGGCACTTGGACTATCTAGGTTAAGTAGCGGGCAATTGGACTATCCAGGTTAATTAGCGGGCACTTGTACAATGCAGGTTCCCTAGCGGGCACTTTGACTATGTAGGTTCCCTAGCGGGCACTTAGACTCGGTAGGTTACCTAGCGGGCACTTGGACTATCTAGATTGCCAAGCTGGCACTCGAACTATCTATGTTACCTAGCGGGTTCTTGGAGTATGTAGGTTACCTAGCGGGCTGTTGGACTATCTAGGTTACCAAGCGGGCACTTGGGCTATCGAGGTTAACTAACGGGCACTTGGACTATGTAAGTTCCCTAGCGGGCACTTGGACTATGTGAGTTTCCTGGCGGGCATTTGGACTATCTAGGTTACTTAACGGGCACTTGGACTATGTAGGTTCCCTAGCGGGCACTTGGATTATTTAGGTTCCCTATCGGGCACTTGGACTATGTAGGTTAACTAGAGGGCATTTGGACTATGTAGGGTACCTAGCGGGCACATGGACTATGTAGGTTCCTTATCGGGCACTTGGAAAAATGTAGGTTAACTAGGGGGCACTAGGACTATGTAGGTTACCTAGAGGGCCCTTAGACTATCTAGGTTACCTAGCGGGCATTTGGACTATGTAGGCTCCCTAGCGGTCATTTGGATTATATAGATTACCTAGCGGGCACTTAGACTTTGTAGGTTACCTAGTGGGCACTAGGACTATCTAGGTTACCTAGCATTCACTTGAACTATCTACGTTACCTAGCGGGTACTTGGAGTATGTAGGTTACCTACCGGACTGTTGAACTATCTAGGTTACCTAGCGGGCACATGGACTATCCAGGTTAACTAACGGGCACTTGGACTATGTAGGTTTCCTAGCGGGCCCTTGGACTATATAAGTTCCCTAGGGGGAACTTGGACTATGTGGGTTCCCTAGCGGGCATTTGGACTATCTAGGTTACCTAACGGGCACTTGGACTATGTAGGTTCCCTATCGGGCACTTGGAGAATGTAGGTTAACTAGGGGGCACTAGGACTATGTAGGTTACCTAGCGGTCCCTTGGACTATCTAGGTTACCTAGGGGGAACCTGTACTATTTAGTTAACTAGTGGGCACTTGGACTATCTAGGTTACCTAGCAGGCACTTGGACTATGTACGTTCCCTAGCGGGCACTTGGACTATCTACGTTACCTAGCGGGCACTTGGACTATGTACGTTACCTAGCGGGCACTTGGACTATGTACGTTTCCTAGCGGGTACTTGGACTAGATAGATTCCCTAGCGGGCACTTGGTCTATCTAGGTTAACTAGCGAGAACTTGGACTATCTAGGTTAACTAGCGGGAATATGGACTATTAGGGCCCCCAGCGGGCATTTGGACTATATTGGTTACCTAGCGGGCACTTGGACTATGTAGGTTAACGAACGGGCACTTGGACTATGTAGGTAACATAGTGGTCACTTGAAATGTCTAGGTTACCTAGCGGGCACTTGGACTATGTAGGTTAACTAGCGGGCACTTGGACTATCTAGGTTAACTAGCGGGCCCTTGGACAATGTAGGTTACCTAGTGGGCACTTGGACGATCTAGGTTAACTAGCGGGTACTTGGACTATGTAGGTTAACTAGCGGGCCCTTGAACTATGTAGATTAACTAGCGGGCACTTGGACAATGTAGGTTCCCTAGCGGGCACTTGGACTCTGTATGTTCGCTACGGACAATTGAACTATGTAAGTTAACAACCGGGCACTTGGACTATGTAGGTTAACTAGCGGGCCCTTGGTCTATCTAGGTTACCTAGCGGGCACTTGGACTATCTAGATTAACTAGCGGGCACTTGGACTATGTAGGTTAACTAGCGGACACTTGCACTATGTAGGTTACGTAGCGGGCACTTGGACTATGTAGGTTCCCTCTCAGGCCCTTGGACTATGTAAGTTCCCTCGCGGGCACTTGGACTATGTGGTTTTCCTGGCGGGCATTTGGACTATCTAGGTTACTTAACGGGCACTTGGACTATGTAGGTTCCCTAGCGGGCACTTGGATTATGTAGGTTCCCTATCGGGCACTTGGACTATGTAGGTAAACTAGAGGGCATTTGGATTATGTAGGGTGCCTAGCGGGCACTTGGACTATGTAGGTTCCTTATGGGGCACTTGGAAAAGGTAGGTTAACTAGGGGGCACTAGGACTATGTAGGTTACCTAGAGGGCCCTTAGACTATCTAGGTTACCTAGCGGGCATTTGGACTATGTAGTCTCCCTAGCGGTCATTTGGACTATATAGATTACCTAGCGGGCACTTAGACTTTGTAGGTTACCTAGCGGGCACTAGGACTATCTAGGTTACCTAGCAGGCACTTGAACTATCTACGTTACCTAGCGGGTACTTGGAGTATGTAGGTTACCTATCGGGCTGTTGAACTATCTAGGTTACCTAGCGGGCACTTGGACTATGTGGGTTCCCTAGCGGGCATTTGGACTATCTAGGTTACCTAACGGGCACTTGGACTATGTAGGTTCCCTATCGGGCACTTGGAGAATGTAGGTTAACTAGGGGGCACTAGGACAATGTAGGTTACCGAGCGGGCCCTTGGACTATCTAGGTTACTTGGGGGAACCTGTACTATGTAGGTTAACTAGTGGGCACTTGGACTATCTAGGTTACCTAGCAGGCACTTGGACTATGTACGTTCCCTAGCGGGCACTTGGACTATCTACGTTACCTAGCGGGCACTTGGACTATGTACGTTTCCTAGCGGGTACTTGGACTAGATAGGTTCCCTAGCGGGCACTTGGTCTATCTAGGTTAACTAGCGAGCACTTGGAATATCTAGGTTAACTAGCGGGCATATGGACTATTAGGGCCCCTAGCGGGCATTTGGACTATATTGGTTACCTAGCGGGCACTTGTACTCTCTAGGTTACCTAGCAGGCACTTGGACAATATACGTTACCTAGCGGGCACTTGAACTATATAGGTTCCTTAGCGGACCCTTGGACTATATAAGTTACCTAGCAGGCACTTGGACTATGTGGGTTTCCTGGAGGGCATTTGGACTATCTAGGTTACCTAACGGGCACTTGGACTATGTAGGTTCCCTAGCGGGCACTTGGATTATATAGGTTCCCTATCGGGCACTTGGACTATGTAGGTTAACTAGAGGGCATTTGGACTATGTAGGTTACCTAGCAGGCACTTGGACTATGTAGGTTCCCTCTCGGGCACTTGGAAAATGTAGGTTAACTAGGGGGCACTAGGACTATGTAGGTTACCTAGCGGGCCCTTAGACTATCTAGGTTACCTAGCGAGCACTTGGACTATGTAGGTTCCCTAGCGGGCCCTTGGACTATGTAAGTTCCCTAGCGGGCACTTGGACTATGTGGGTTCCCTAGCGGGCATTTGGACTATCTAGGTTACCTAACGGGCACTTGGACTATGTGGGTTCCCTAGAGGGCATTTGGACTATCTATGTTAACTAGCGGGCACTTGGACTATGTAGGTTCCCTATCGGGCACTTGCACTAGATAGGTCCCCTAGCGGGCACTTGGTCTATCTAGGTTAACTAGCGGGCACTTAGACTATCTATGTTAACTAGCGAGCACTTGGACAATCTAGGTTAACTAGCAGGCATTTGGATTATTAGGGTCCCTAGCAGGAATTTGGAGTATATTGGTTACCTAGCGGGCACTTGGACTATTTAGGTTAACGAACGGGCACTTGGACTATGTAGGTAGCCTAGTGGTCACTTGAACTGTCTAGGTTACCTAGCGGGCACTTGGAGTATGTAGGTTAACTAGGGGGCACTTGGACTATCTAGGTTAACTAGCGGGCCCTTGGACGTTGTAGGTTAACTAGCGGGCCCTTGGACTATGTAGGTTAACTAGCGGGCCCTTGGACTATGTAGGTTAACTAGCGGGCACTTGGACGATCTAGGTTAACTAGCGGATACTTGGACTATGGAGGTTAACTAGCGGGCCCATGGAATATGTAGATTAAGTAGTGGCACTTGGACTATCTACATTAACTAGCGGGCCCTTGGACTATGTAGATTCCCTAGCGGGCACTTGGACTATGTATGATCCAGAGCGGGCACTTGGACTATGTAGGTTCCCTAGCGGGCACTTGTACTATGTAGGTTAAATAGCGGACTTGGACAATCTAGGTTAACTAGCGGGTAGTTGGACTATGTAGGTTAACTAGCGGGCCGTTGAACTATGTAGATTAACTAGCGGCACTTGGACTATCTACGTTAACTAGCGGGCCCTTGGACTAAGTAGATTCCCTAGCGGGCACTTGGACTATCTAGGTTAACTAGCGGGCACTTGGACTATGTAGTTTCCCAAGCGGGCATTTGGATTATTTAGGTTACCTAGTGGGCACTTGGACTATGTAGGTAACCTAGCGGGCACTTGGACTATCTAGGTTACCTAGCCAGGCACTTCGACTATGTACGTCCCCTAGCGGGCACTTGGACTATCTAGGTTAACTAGAGGGCCCTTGGACTATGTAGGTTAACTAGCGGGCACTTGGACTCTCTAGATTAACTAGCGGGCCCTTGGACTATCTAGGTTTACTAGCGGGCACTTGGACTATCTAGGTTAACTAGGGGGCACTTGGACTATGTAGTTTCCCTAGCGGGCATTTGGATAATTTAGGTTACCTAGTGGGCACTTGGACTATGTAGGTTACCTAGCGGGCACTTGGACTATTTAAGTTAACTAGAAGGCACTTGGACTATCAAGGTTAACTAGCGGGCACTTGGACTATGTAGGTTAACTACCGTGCACTTGCACTATCTAGGTTACCTAGCGGGCACTTGGACCATGTATGTTCCCTAGCGGGCACTTGGACTATCTATGTTAACTAGTGGGCACTTGGAATATGTAGGTTAACTAGGGGACGCTTGCACTATGTAGGTTACCTAGCGGCACTTGGACTATCTAGGTTAACTAGCGGGCACTTGGACTATCTGGGTTAACTAGCGTGCACTTGGACTATGTGGGTTCCTTAGCGGGCACTAGGATTATCTAGTTTACCTAGCGGGCACTTGGACTATGTAGGTTAACTAGCGGGCCATTGGACTATCTAGGTTACATAGCTAGAACTTGGACTTTATAGGTTACCTTGCGGGCACTTGGACTATGTAGGTTAACCAAAGACACTTGGACGATCTAGGTTAAATAGTGGGCCCTTGGACTATGTAGGTTAACGAACGGGCATTTGGACTATGTAACTTACCTAGCAGGCAATTGGACTCTCTAGGTTATCTAGCGGGCACTTGGACTATCTAGGTTAACAAACGGGCACTTGGACTATCTAGGTTAACTAGCGGGCACTTGGACTATGTAGGTTACCTAGCGGGCACTTGCACTATCTAGGTTACCTAGCGGGCACTTGGACTATGTTGGTCAATTAGCGGGCAATTGGACTATCTATGTTACCGAACGGGCATTTGGACTATGTAGGTTACCTAGCGGGCACTTCGACTTCTAGGTTAACGAATGGGCACTTGGACTATATATGTTGCATAGCGGGCAATTGGATTATCTAGGTTAGGTAATGGGCACTTGGACTATCTATGTTACCTAGCGGGAACTTGGACTATGTAGGTTACCTAGCGGGCACTTGGACTATCTAGGTTAACGAAAGGGCACTTGGACTATGTAGGTTACCTAGAGGGCACTTGGATTGTCTAGGTTAGCTAACAGGAACTTGGAATATCTAGGTTACCTAGCGGGCACTTGGACTATGTAGGTTACCTTGCGGGCACTTGTACTATCTAGGTTACCTAACGGGAACATGGACTATGTAGGTTAACTAGCTTCCACTTGGACGATCTAGGTTAACTAGCGGGCACTTGGAATATCTAGGTTAACTAGCGGGCCCTTGGACTATGTAGGTTAACTAGCGGGCACTTGGACTATCTAGGTTAACTAGCAGGTTCTGGGACTATGTAGGTTAACTAGCGGGCACTAGGACTATCTAGGTTAACTAGCTGACCTTGGACTATGTAGGTTAACTATCGAGAAAGTAGACTGTCTAGGTTAACTAGCGGGCACTTGGACTATCTAGGTTAACAAGCGGGCACTTGCACAATGCAGGTTCCCTAGCGGGGACTTTGACTATGTAGGTTCCCTAGCGGGCACATGGACTATATAGGTTCCCTAAGGGCACTTGGACTATCTAGGTTCCCTAACGGGCACTTGGACTATGTAGGTTCCTCTGCGGGCACTTGGACAATGTAGGTTCCCTATCAGGCACTTCGACTATGTAGGTTAACTAGCGGGCACTTGGATGATCAAGGTTAACTAGCGGGCACTTGGATTATCTAGGTTAAGTAACGGGCAATTGGACTATCTAGGTTAATTAGCGGGCACTTGTACAATGCAGGTTCCCTAGCGGGCACTTTGACTATGTAGGTTCACTAGCGGGCACTTAGACTCGGTAGGTTACCTAGCGGGCACTTGGACTATCTAGGTTGCCAAGCTGGCACTTGAACTATCTATGTTACCTAGCGGGTTCTTGGAGTATGTAGGTTACCAAGCGGGCTGTTGGACTATCTAGGTTACCAAGCGGGTACTTGGACTATCGAGGTTAACTAACGGGCACTTGGACTATGTAAGTTCCCTAGCGGGCACTTGGACTATGTGGGTTTCCTGGTGGGCATTTGGACTATCTAGGTTACTTAACGGGCACTTGGAGTATGTAGTTTCCCTAGCGGGCACTTGGATTATTTAGGTTCCCTATCGGGCACTTGGACTATGTAGGTTAACTAGAGGGCATTTGGACTATGTAGGGTACCTAGCGGGCACTTGGACTATGTAGGTTCCTTATCGGGTACTTGGAAAAATGTAGGTTAACTAGGGGGCACCAGGACTATGTAGGTTACCTAGAGGGCCCTTAGACTATCTAGGTTACCTAGCGGTCATTTGGACTATGTAGGCTCCCTAGCGGTCATTTGGATTATATAGATCACCTAGCGGGCACTTAGACTTTGTAGGTTACCTAGCGGGCACTAGGACTATCTAGGTTACCTAGCATTCACTTGAACTATCTACGTTACCTAGCGGGTACTTGGAGTATGTAGGTTACCTACCGGACTGTTGAACTATCTAGGTTACCTAGCGGGTAATTGGACTATCCAGGTTAACTAACGGGCACTTGGACTATGTAGGTTCCCTAGCGGCCCCTTGGACTTTATAAGTTCCCTAGCGGGCACTTGGACTATATGGGTTCCCTAGCGGGCATTTTGACTATCTAGGTTACCTAACGGGCACTTGGACTATGTAGGTTCCCTATCGGGCACTTGGAGAATGTAGGTTAACTAGGGGGCACTAGGACAATGTAGGTTACCTAGCGGGCCCATGGACTATGTAGGTTACCTAGGGGGAACCTGTACTATGTAGGTTAACTAGTGGGCACTTGGACTATCTAGGTTACCTAGCAGGCACTTGGACTATGTACGTTCCCTAGCGGGCACTTGGACAATCTACGTTACCTAGCGGGCACTTGGACTATGTACGTTACCTAGCGGGCACATGGACTATGTACGTTTCCTAGCGGGTACTTGGACTAGATAGGTTCCCTAGCGGGCACTTGGTCTATCTAGGTTAACTAGCGAGCACTTGGACTATCTAGGTTAACTAGCGGGCATATGGACTATTAGGGCCCCTAGCGGGCATTTGGACTATATTGGTTCCCTAGCGGGCACTTGGACTATGTAAGTTAACGAACGGGCACTTGGACTATGTAGGTAACCTAGTGGTCACTTGAAATGTCTAGGTTACCTAGCGGGCACTTGGACTATGTAGGTTAACTAGCGGGCACTTGGACTATCTAGGTTAACTAGCGGGCCCTTGGACAATGTAGGTTACCTAGTGGGCACTTGGACGATCTAGGTTAACTAGCGGGTACTTGGACTATGTAGGTTAACTAGCGGGCCCTTGAACTATGTAGATTAACTAGCGGGCACTTGGACAATGTAGGTTCCCTAGCGGGCACTTGGACTCTGTATGTTCCCTACGGACACTTGAACTATGTAAGTTAACTACCGGGCACTTGGACTATGTAGGTTAACTAGCAGGCCCTTGGTCTATCTAGGTTACCTAGCGGGCACTTTGACTATCTAGATTAACTAGCGGGCACTTGGACTATGTAGGTTAACTAGCGGACACTTGCACTATGTAGGTTACGTAGCGGGCACTTGGACTTGTAGGGTAACTAGAAGGCCCTTGGACTATCTAGGTTAGCTAACTGGCACTTGGATTATGTAGGTTAACTAGCGGACACTTGCACGATCTAGGTTAACTTGCGGGCTCTTGCATTATGTAGGTTAACTAGCGGGCCCATTGACTATGTAGGTAAACTAGTGGGCACTTGGACGATCTAGGTTAACTAGCGGGCACTTGGATTATCTAGGTTACCTAGCGAGCACTTGGACTATGTAGGTTCCCCAGCGGGTATTTGGACTATATAGATAACCCAGCGGGCACTTAGACTCTGTAGGTTACCTAGCGGGCACTTGGACTGTCTAGGTTACCTAGCTGGCACTTGAACTATATATGTTACCTAGCGGGTTCTTGGAGTATGTAGGTTACCTAGCGGGCTGTTGGACTATCTAGGTTACCAAGCAGGCACTTGGACTATCTAGGTTAACTAACGGGCACTTGGACTATGTAGGTTCCCTCTCAGGCCCTTGGACTATGTAAGTTCCCTAGCGGGCACTTGGACTATGTGGTTTTCCTGGCGGGCATTAGGACTATCTAGGTTACTTAACGGGCACTTGGACTATGTAGGTTCCCTAGCGGGCACTTGGATTATGTAGGTTCCCTATCGGGCACTTGGACTATGTAGGTTAACTAGAGGGCATTGGGATTATGTAGGGTACCTAGCGGGCACTTGGACTATGTAGGTTCCTTATCGGGCACTTGGAAAAGGTAGGTTAACTAGGGGGCACTAGGACTATGTAGGTTAACTAGAGGGCCCTTAGACTATCTAGGTTACCTAGCGGGCATTTGGACTATGTAGGCTCCCTAGCGGTCATTTGGACTATATAGATTACCTAGCGGGCACTTAGACTTTGTAGGTTACCTAGCGGGCACTAGGACTATCTAGGTTACCTAGCAGGCACTTGAACTATCTATGTTACCTAGCGGGTACTTGGAGTATGTAGGTTACCTATCGGGCTGTTGAACTATCTAGGTTACCTAGCGGGCACTTGGACTATGTGGGTTCCCTAGCGGGCATTTGGACTATCTAGGTTACCTAACGGGCACTTGGACTATGTAGGTTCCCTAGCGGGCACTTGGATTATGTAATTTCCCTATCGGGCACTTGGACTATGTAGGTTAACTGGCGGGCATTTGGAGAATGTAGGTTACCTAGCGGGCACTTGGACTATGTATGTTCCCTATCGGGCACTTGGAGAATGTAGGTTAACTAGGGGGCACTAGGACAATGTAGGTTACCTAGCGGGCCCTTGGACTATCTAGGTTACCTAGGGGGAACCTGCACTATGTAGGTTAACTAGTGGGCACTTGGACTCTCTAGGTTACCTAGCAGGCACTTGGACAATGTACGTTACCTAGCGGGCACTTGGACTATCTACGTTACCTAGCGGGCACTTGGACTATGTAGGTTCCCTATCGGGCACTTGGACTATGTAGGTTAACTAGAGGGCATTTGGACTATGTAGGTTACCTAGCAGGCACTTGGACTATGTAGGTTCCCTCTCGGGCACTTGGAAAATGTAGGTTAACTAGGGGGCACTAGGACTATGTAGGTTACCTAGGGGGCCCTTAGACTATCTAGGTTACCTAGCGAGCACTTGGACTATGTAGGCTCCCTAGCGGTCATTTGGACTATATAGATTACCTAGCGGGAACTTAGACTCTGTAGGTTACCTAGCAGGCACTTGGACTATCTAGGTTACCTAGCAGGCACTTGAACTATCTACGTTACCTAGAGGGTACTTGGAGTATGTAGGTTACCTACCGGGCTGTTGGACTATCTAGGTTACCTAGCGGGCACTTGTACTATCTAGGTTAACTAACAGGCACTTGGACTATGTAGGTTCCAATCGGGCAGTTGGAGAATGTAGGTTAACTAGGGGGCACTAGGACAATGTAGGTTACCTAGCGGGCCCTTGGAATATCTAGGT
Source organism: Tenrec ecaudatus (assembly GCF_050624435.1). Classification (NCBI taxonomy): domain Eukaryota; kingdom Metazoa; phylum Chordata; class Mammalia; order Afrosoricida; family Tenrecidae; genus Tenrec; species Tenrec ecaudatus. Next base: position 66,673,610 of record NC_134548.1, on the reverse strand, counting down.
TACCTAGGGGGAACCTGCACTATGTAGGTTAACTAGCGGGCACTTGGACTATCTAGGTTACCTAGCGGGCACTTGGACTATGTACGTTCCGTAGCGGGCACTTGGACTATCTACGTTACCTAGTGGGCACTTGGACTATGTACGTTTTCTAGCGGGTATTTGGACTAGATAGGATCCCTGGCGGGCACTTGGTCTATCTAGGTTAACTAGCGGGCCCTTGGACTATCTAGGTTAACTAGCGAGCACTTGGACTATCTAGGTTAACTAGCGGGCATTTGGAATATTAGGGCCCCTAGCGGGCATTTGGACTATATTGTTTACCTAGCGGGCACTTGGACTATGTAGGTCAACGAACGGGCACTTGGACTATATAGGTAACCTAGTGGTCACTTGAACTGTCTAGGTTACCTAGCGGGCACTTAGACTATGTAGGTTAACTAGCGGGCACTTGGACTATCTAGGTTAACTCGCGGGCCCTTGGACGATGTAGGTTAACTAGCAGGTACTTGGACTATGTAGTTTAACTAGCGGGCCCTTGGACTATGTAGATTAACAAGCGGCACTTGTACTATCTACGTTAACTAGCGGGCCTTGGACTATGTAGATTCCCTAGCGGGCACTTGGACTATGTATGTTCCAGAGCGGGCACTTGGACTACGTAGGTTCCCAAGCAGTCACTTGGACTATGTAGGTTCCAGAGCGGGCACTTAGACTATCTAGGTTCCCTAGCGGGCACTTGTACTATGTAGGTTAATTAGCGGACACTTGGACGATCTACGTTAACTAGCGGGTACTTGATTTATGTAGGTTAACTAGCGGGCCCTTGAACTATGTAGATTAACTAGCGGGCACTTGGACTATGTAGGTTCCCTAGCGGGCACTTGGACTCTGTATGTTCCCTACGGACACTTGAACTATGTAAGTTAACTAGCGGGCACTTGGACTATCTAGGTTACCTAGCGGGCACTTGGACTATGTACGTTCCGTAGCGGGCACTTGGACTATCTACGTTACCTAGTGGGCACTTGGACTATGTACGTTTTCTAGCGGGTATTTGGACTAGATAGGATCCCTGGCGGGCACTTTGTCTATCTAGGTTAACTAGCGGGCCCTTGGACTATCTAGGTTACTTAGCGGGCACTTGGACTATGTAGGTTAACTACCGGGCACTTGCACTATCTATGTTACCGAACGGGCATTTGGACTATGAAGGTAACCTAGCGGGCACTTGGAGAGTCTAGGTTACCTAGCAGGCACTTGGACTTCTTGGTTAACGAACGGGCACTTGGACTATGTATGTTGCATAGCGGGCAATTGGACTATCTAGATTAGGTAACGGGCACTTGGACTATCTAGGTTTCTTAGCAGGCACTTGGACGATCTAGGTTAACTAGAGGTCACTTGGACTATCTAGGTTAACTAGCGTGCACTTGGACTATCTAGGTTTCTTAGCGGGTACTTGGACTATGTAGGTAAACTAGCGGGCCCTTGGACTATGTAGATTAACTAGCGGCACTTGGACTATCTACGTTAACTAGCGGGCCCTTGAACTATGTAGATTCCCTAGCTGGCATTTGGACTATAGATAACCTGGCGGGCACATTGACTTTGTAGGTTACCTAACGGCACATGGACTATCTAGGTTACCTAGCTTCCACTTGAACTATCTACGTTATAGCGGGTTCTTAGAGTATGTAGGTTACCAAGCGGGCTGTTGGACTATCTAGGTTACCAAGCGGGGACTTGGACTATGTAGGTTAACTAACGGGCACTTGGACTGTGTAGATTCCCTAGCGGGCCCTTGGACTATGTAAGTTCCTTAGCGGGCACTTGGACTATGTGGGTTTCCTGGCGGGCATTTGGACTATCTAGGTTACCTAACGGGCACTTGGACTATGTAGGTTCCCTAGTGGGCACTTGGATTATGTAGGTTCCCTATCGGGCACTTGGACTATGTAGGTAAACTAGAGGGCATTTGGACTATGTAGGTTACCTAGCAGGCACTTGGACTATGTAGGTTCCCTATCGGGCACTTGGAAAATGTAGGTTAACTAGGGGGCACTAGGACTATGTAGGTTACCTAGCGGGCCCTTAGACTATCTAGGTTACCTAGCGAGCATTTGGACTATATAGATTACCTAGCGGGAACTTAGACTTTGTAGGTTACCTAGCGGGCACTTGGACTATCTAGGTTACCTAGTTGGCACTTGAACTATCTACGTTACCTAGCGGGTACTGGACTGTGTAGGTTAACTAGCGGGCCCTTGGACTATGTAGACTAACTAGCGGCACTTGGACTATCTACGTTAAGTAGCGGGCCCTTGGACTATGTAGATTCCCTAGCTGGCATTTGGACTATATAGATAACCTGGCGGGCACTTTGACTTTGTAGGTTACCTAGCGGCACATGGAATATCTAGGTTACCTAGCTGGCACTTGAACTATCTACGTTATAGCGGGTTTTTAGAGTATGTAGGTTACCTACCGGGCTGTTGGACTATCTAGGTTACCTAGCGGGCATTTGGACTACCTAGGTTAGCTAAGTGGCACTTGGATTATGTAGGTTAACTAGCGGACACTTGGATGATCTAGGTTAACTAGGGGGCTCTTGCACTATGTAGGTTAACTAGCGGGCATTTGGACTATGTAGGTTACCTAGCGGGCACTTGTTCTATGTAGGTTCCCTATCGGGCACTTGGAGAATGTAGTTTAACTAGGGGGCACTAGGACAATGTAGGTTACCTAGCGGGCCCTTGCACTATCTAGGTTACCTGGGGGGAACCTGGACTATGTAGGTTAACTAGTGGGCACTTGGACTATCTAGGTTACCTAGCAGGCACTTGGATTATGTACGATCCCTAGCGGGCACTTGGACTATCTACGTTACCTAGCGGGCACGTGGACTATGTACGTTCCCTAGCGGGCACTTGGACTATCTACGTTACCTAGCGGGCACTTGGACTATGTACGTTTCCTAGCGGGTACTTGGACTAGATAGGTTCCCCAGCGGGCACTTGTTCTATATAGGTTAACTAGCGGGCACTTGGACTATCTAGGTTAACTAGCGAGCACTTGGACTATCTAGGTTAACTAGCGGGCATTTGGAATATTAGGGCCCCTAGCGGGCATTTGGACTATATTGGTTACCTAGCGGGCACTTGGACTATGTAGGTTAACGAACGGCCACTTGGACTATGTAGGTAACCTAGTGGTCACTTGAACTGTCTAGGTTACCTAGCGGGCACTTAGACTATGTAGGTTAACTAGCGGCCCCTTGGACTATCTAGTTTAACTCGCGGGCCCTTGGACGATGTAGGTTAACTAGCGGGCCCTTGCACTATGTAGGTTAACTAGAGGGCCCATGGATTATGTAGGTTTACTAGCAGGCACTTGGACTATCTAGGTTAACTAGCGGGCACTTGGACTATGTAGGTTACCTAGCGGGCCCTTGGACTATCTAGGTTACCTAGGGGAAACCTGGACTATGTAGGTTAACTAGTGGGCACTTTGACTATCTAGGTTACCTAGCAGGCACTTGGAACATGTAGGTTAACTAGCGGGCACTTGGACTATCTAGGTTACCTAGCGGGCACTTGGACTATGTACGTTCCGTAGCGGGCACTTGGACTATCTATGTTACCTAGCGGGCACTTGGACTATGTACGTTTCCTAGCGGGTACTTGGACTAGATAGGATCCCTGGCGGGCACTTGGTCTATCTAGGTTAACTAGCGGGCACTTGGACTATCTAGGTTAACTAGCGAGCACTTGGACTATCTAGGTTAACTAGCAGGCATTTGGAATATTAGGGCCCCTAGCGGACATTTGGAGTATGTTGGTTACCTAGCGGACACTTGGACTATGTAGGTTAATGAACGGGCACTTGGACTATGTAGGTAACCTAGTGGTCACTTGGATTGTCTAGGTTACCTAGCGGGCACTTAGACTATGTAGGTTAAATAGCGGGCACTTGGACTATCTAGGTTAACTCGCGGGCCCTTGGACGATGTAGGTTAACTAGCGGGTATTTGGACTATGTAGTTTAACTAGCGGGCCCTTGGAATATGTAGATTAACAAGCGGCACTTGGACTATCTACGTTAACTAGCGGGCCTTGGACTATGTAGATTCCCTAGCGGGCACTTGGACTATGTATGTTCCAGAGCGGGCACTTGGACTATGTAGGTTCCAGAGCGGGCACTTAAACTATCTAGGTTCCCTAGCGGGCACTTGTACTATGTAGGTTAATTAGCGGACACTTGGACGACCTAGGTTAACTAGCGGGTACTTGCATTATGTAGGTTAACTAGCGGGCCCTTGAACTATGTAGATTAACTAGCGGGCACTTGGATTATGTAGGTTCACTAGCGGGCACTTGGACTCTGTATGTTCCCTACGGACACTTGAACTATGAAAGTTAACTACCGGGCACTTGGACTATGTAGGTTAACTAGCGGGCCCTTGGTCTATCTATGTTACCTAGCGGGCACTTGGACTATGGAGGTTAACTACCGGGCACTTGCACTATCTACGTTACCGAACGGGCATTTGGACAATGTAGGTAACCTAGAGGGCACTTGGAGAGTCTAGCTTACCTAGCGGGCACTTGGACTTCTAGGTTAAAGAACGGGCACTTGGACTATGTATGTTACATAGCGGGCAATTGGACTATCCAGATTAGGTAACGGGCACTTGGACTATCTAGGTTTCTTAGCAGGCACTTGGACGATATAGGTTAACTAGCGGGCCCTTGGACTATATAGATTAACTAGCGGCACTTGGACTATCTACGTTAACTAGCGGGCCCTTGGACTATATAGATTCCCTAGCTGGCATTTGGACTATATAGATAACCTAGCGGGCACATTGACTTTGTAGGTTACCTAGCGGCACATGGACTATCTAGGTTACCTACCTGGCACTTGAACTATATACGTTATAGCGGGTTCTTACAGTATGTAGGTTACCTAGCGGGCTGTTGGACTATCTAGGTTACCAAGCGGGGACTTGGACTATGTAGGTTAACTAACGGGCACTTGGACTGTGCAGATTCCCCAGCGGGCCCTTGGACTATGTAAGTCCCCTAGAGGGCACGTGGACTATGTGGGTTTCCAGGCGGGCATTTGGACTATCTAAGTTACCTAAAGGGCACCTGGACTATGTAGGTCCCTAGCGGGCACTTGGATTATGTAGGTTCCCTATCGGGCACATGGACTATGTAGGTTAACTAGAGGGCATTTGGACTATGTAGGTTAACTAGCAGGCACTTGGACTATGTAGGTTCCCTATCAGGCACTTGGAAAATGTAGGTTAACTAAGGGGCACTAGGACTATGTAGAATACCTAGCGGGCCCTTAGACTATCTAGGTTACCTAGCGAGCATTTGGACTATGTAGGCTCCCTAGCGGTCATTTGGACTATATAGATTACCTAGCGGGAACTTAGACTTTGTAGGTTACCTAGCGGGCACTTGGACTATCTAGGTTACCTAGCTGGCACTTGAACTATCTATGTTACCTAGCGGGTACTTGGAGTATATAGGTTACCTACATAGGCTGTTGGACTATCTAGGTTACCTAGCGGGCACTTGGACTATCTACGTTAACTAACGGGCACTTAGACTATGTAGGTTCCCTAGAGGGCCCTTGGACTATGTAAGTTCCCTAGCGGGCACTTGGACTATGTGTGTTCCATAGCGGGCATTTGGACTATCTAGGTTACCTAACGGGCACTTGGTCTATGTAGGTTCCCTAGCGGGCAATTGGATTATGTAGGTTCCCTATCGGGCAATTAGACTATGTAGGTTAACTAGCGGGCCCTTGGACGATTTAGGTTAACTAGCGGGCCCTTACACTATGTAGGTTTACTAGCGGGCCCATGGATTATGTAGGTTTACTAGCAGGCACTTGGACTATCTAGGTTATCTAGCGGGCACTTGGACTATCTAGGTTAACTAGCGGGCATTTGGAATATTTAGGTTACCTAGCGGGAATATGGACTCTGTACGTTACCTAGCGGGCACTTGGACTATCTAGGTTACCTAGCTGGCACTTGAACTATCTATGTTACCTAGCAGGTACTTGGAGTATGTAGGTTACCTAGCGGGCTGTTGGACTATCTAGGTTACCAAGCGGGGACTTGGACTATCTAGGTTAACTAACGGGCACTTGGACTGTGTAGATTCCCTAGCGGGCCCTTGGACTATGTAAGTTCCCTAGCGGGCACTTGGACTATGTGGGTTTCCTGGCGGGCATTTGGACTATCTAGGTTACCTAACGGGCACGTGGACTATGTTAGTTCCCTAGCGGGCACTTGGATTATGTAGGTTCCCTATCGGGCACTTGGACTATGTAGATTAACTAGAGGGCATTTTGCCTATGTAGGTTACCTAGCGGGCACTTGGATTATGTAGGTTCCCTATGGGGCACTTGGAGAATGTAGGTTAACTAGGGGGCACTAGGACTATGTAGGTGACCTAGCGGGCCCTTGGACTATCTAGGTTACCTAAGGGGAACCTGGACTATGTAGGGTAACTAGGGGCCACTTGGACTATCTACGTTACCTAGAGGGCACTTGGACTATGTACGTTTCCAAGAGGGCACTTGGACTAGATAGGTTCCCTAGCGGGCACTTGGTCTATCTAGGTTAACTAGCGAGCACTTGGACTATCTAGGTTAACTAGCGGGCATATGGACTATTAGGGCCCCTAGCGGGCATTTGGACTATATTGGTTCCCTAGCAGGCATTTGTACTATGTAGGTTAACGAACGGGCACTTGGACTATGTAGGTAAACTAGTGGTCACTTGAAATGTCTAGATTACCTAGCGGGCACTTGGACTATGTAGGTTAACTAGCGGGCGCTTGGACTATGTAGGTTACCTAGTGGGCACTTGGACGATCTAGGTTAACTAGCGGGTACTTGGACTATGTAGGTTAACTAGCGGGCCCTTGGACTATGTAGATTAACTAGCGGCACTTGGACTATCTACGTTAACTAGCGGGCCCTTGCACTATGTAGGTTAACTAGCGGGCCCATGGATTATGTAGGTTTACTAGCAGGCACTTGGACTATCTAGGTTATCTAGCGGGCACTTGGACTATCTAGGTTAACTAGCGGGCATTTGGAATATTTAGGTTACCTAGCGGGAACTTAGACTCTGTACGTTACCTAGCGGGCACTTGGACTATCCAGGTTACCTAGCTGGCACTTGAACTATCTACGTTACCTAGCGGGTACTTGGAGTATGTAGGTTACGTACCGGGTTGTTGGACTATCTAGGTTACCTAGCGGGCACTTGGACTATCTAGGTTAACTAACGGGCATTTGGACTATGTAGGTTCCCTATCGGGCACTTGGAAAATGTAGGTTAACTAGGGGGCACTAGGACTATGTAGGATACCTAGCGGGCCCTTAGACTATCTAGGTTACCTAGAGAGCATTTGGACTATGTAGGCTCCCTAGCGGTCATTTGGACTATATAGATTACCTAGCGGGAACTTAGATTTTGTAGGTTACCTAGCGGGCACTTGGACTATCTAGGTTACCTAGCTGGCACTTGAACTATCTATGTTACCTAGCAGGCACTTGGAGTATGTAGGTAATCTAGTGGTCATTTGAACTGTCTAGGTTACCTAGCGGGCACTTAGACTATGTAGGTTAACTAGCGGGCACTTGGACAAATCTAGGTTAACTCGCGGGCCCTTGGACGATGTAGGTTAACTAGCGGGCCCTTGCACTATGTAGGTTAACTAGCGGGCCCATGGATTATGTAGGTTTACTAGCAGGCACTTAGACTATCTAGGTTAACTAGCGGGCACTTGGACTATGTAGTTTCCCTAGCGGGCATTTGGACTATTTAGGTTACCTAGCGGGCACTTGGACTATGTGGGTTCCCTAGCTGGCACTTGGACTATCTAGGTTTCCTAGAAGGCAATTTGACTATCTATGTTAACTAACGGGCACTTGGACTATGTAGGTTGCCTAGCGGGCACTTGGATTATGTAGGTTCCCTATCGGGCACTTGGACTATGTAGGTTAACTAGCGGGCACTTGGATTATCTTGGTTAACGAACGGGCACTAGGACTATGTAGGTTACCTAGCCGCCACTGGGACTATCTAGGTTAGCTAACAGGCACTTGGACTATCTAGGTTCCCTAGCGGGCACTTGTACTATCTAGGTTACCTAGCTGGCATGGACTATGTAGGTCAACTAGCGGGCCCTTGGACTATCTATGTTAGCCAACGGGCACTTAGATTATGTAGATTAACTAGCGGGAACTTGGAATATGTAGGTTAAGTAGCGGACACTTGCACTATGAAGGTTAACTAGCGGGCACATGGAGTATGTAGGTTTACTAGCGGGCCCTTGGACTATCTAGGTTACCTAGCGGGCACTTGGACTATGTAGGCTAACTAGGGGGCCCTTGGACGATCTAGGTTACCTAGCGGGTACTTGAACTATCTAGGTTAACTAGCGGGCACTTGTACTATCTAGGTTACCTGGCGGGCACTTGGACTATGTACGTTCCCTAGCGGGCACTTGGACTTTCTATGTTAACTAGAGGGAACTTGGAATATGTAGGTTAACTAGTGGACACTTGCACTATGTAGGTTACCTAGCAGTCACTTGGACTATCTAGCTTAACTAGCGGGCACTTGGACTATGTAGGTCAACTAGCGGGCCCTTGGACTCACTAGGTTAGCCAACGGGCACTTAGATTATGTAGGTTAACTAGAGGGCACTTGGAATATGTAGGTTAAGTAGCGGACACTTTCACTATGAAGGTTAACTAGCGGGCCCATCGACTATGTAGGTTTACTAGCGGGCCCTTGGATTTTCTAGGTTCCCTAAAGGGCACTTGGACTACCTAGGTTACCGAACGGGCACTTGGACTATCTAGGTTACCTAGCGGGCACTTGGACTTCTAGGTTAACGAACGGGCACTTGGACTATGTATGTTGCATAGCGGGAAATTGGACTATCTAGGTTAGGTAACGGGCACTTGGACTATCTAGGTTTCTTAGCAGGCACTTGGACGAACTAGGTTAACTAGAGGGCACTTGGACTATCTAGGTAAACTAGCGTGCACTTGGACTATCTAGGTTTCTTAGCGGATAATTGGACTATGTAGGTTAACTAGTGGGCCATTGGGCTATGTAGATTAACTAGAGGCACTTGGACTATCTACGTTAACTAGCGGGCCCTTGGACTATGTAGATTCCCTAGCTGGCATTTGGACTATATAGATAACCTGGCGGGCACTTTGACTTTGTAGGTTACCTGGCGGCACATGGACTATCTAGGTTACCTAGCTGTCACTAGAACTATCTACGTTATAGCGGGTTTTTAGAGTATGTAGGTTACCTACCGGGCTGTTGGACTATCTAGGTTACCAAGCGGGGACTTGGACTATCTAGGTTAACTAACGGGCACTTGGACTGTGTAGATTCCCTAGCGGGCCCTTGGACTATGTAAGTTCCCTAGCGGGCACTTGGACTATGTGGGTTTCCTGGCGGGCATTTGGAGTATCTAGGTTACCTAACGGGCACTTGGACTATGTACGTTCCCTAGCGGGCACTTGGATTATGTAGGTTCCCTATCGGGCACTTGGACTATGTATATTAACTAGAGGGCATTTGAACTATGTAGGTTACCTAGCGGGCACTTGGACTATGTAGGTTCCCTAGCGGGCACTTGGAGAATGTAGGTTAACTAGGGGGCCCTAGGACTATGTAAGTTACCTAGCGGGCCCTTGGACTATCTAGGTTACCTAGGGGGAACCTGTACTATTTGGTTAACTAGTGGGCACTTGGACTATCTATGTTACCTAGCAGGCACTTGGACTATGTACGTTCCCTAGCGGGCACTTGGACTATCTACGTTACCTAGCGGGCACTTGGACTATGTACGTTTCCTAGAGGGTACTTGGACTAGATAGGGTCCCTAGTGGGCACTTGGTCTATCTAGGTTAACTAGCGAGCACTTGGACTATCTAGGTTAACTAGCGGGCATATGGACTATTAGGGCCCCTAGCGCGCATTTGGACTATATAGATTACCTAGCGGGAACTTAGACTTTGTAGGTTACCTAGCGGGCACTTGGACTATCTAGGTTACCTAGCTGGCACTTGAACTATCGACGTTACCTAGCGGGTACTTGGAGTATGTAGGTTACCTACCGGGCTGTTGGACTATCTAGGTTACCTAGCGGGCACTTGGACTATCTAGGTTAACTAACGGGCACTTGTACTATGTAGGTTCCCTAGCGGGCCCTTGGACTATGTAAGTTCCCTAGCGGGCACTTGGAATATGTGGGTTCCATAGCGGGCATTTGGACTATCTAGGTTACCTAACGGGCACTTGGTCTATGTAGGTTCCCTAGCGGGCAATTGGATTATGTAGGTTCCCTATCGGGCACTTGGACTATGTAGGTTAACTAGCGGGCCCATGGACTATCTAGGTTACCTAGGGGGAACCTGGACTATGTAGTTTAACTAGTGGGCACTTGGACAATCTAGGTTACCTAGCAGGCACTTGGAATATGTAGGTTAACTAGCGGGCACTTGGACTATCTAGGTTACCTAGCGGGCACTTGGACTATGTACGTTCCCTAGCGGGCACTTGGACTATCTAGGTTACCTAGTGGGCACTTGGACTATGTACGTTTCCTAGCGGGTACTTGGACTAGATAGGTTCCCTAGCGGGCACTTGGTCTATCTAGGTTAACTAGCGGGCACTTGGACTATCTAGGTTAACTAGCGGGCATTTGGAATATTAGGGCCCCTATCGGGCATTTGGACTATATTGGTTACCTAGCGGGCACTTGGACTATGTAGGTTAACTAACGGGCACTTGGACTATGTAGGTAACCTAGTGGTCACTTGAAATGTCTAGGTTACCTAGCGGGCACTTAGACTATGTAGGTTAACTAGCGGGCATTTGGACTATCTAGGTTAACTCGAGGGCCCTTGGACGATGAATGTTAACTAGCGGGCCCTTGCACTATGTAGGTTAACTAGCGGGCCCATGGATTATGTAGGTTTACTAGCAGGCACTTGGACTATCTAGGTTAACTAGTGTGCACTTGGACTATGTAGTTTCCCTAGCGGGCATTTGGACTATTTAGGTTACCTAGCGGGCACTTGGACTATTTGGGTGAACTAGCGGGTACTTGGACTATCTAGGTTACCTAGCAGGCAATTTGACTATCTAGGTTAACTAACGGGCACTTGGACTATGTAGGTTGCCTAGCGGGCACTTGGATTATGTAGGTCCCTATCGGGCACTTGGATTATGTAGGTTAACTAGCGGGCACTTGGATTATCTAGGTTAACGAACGGGCACTAGGACTATGTAGGTTACCTAGCCGCCACTGGGACTATCTAGGTTAGCTAACAGGCACTTGGACTATCTAGGTTCCCTAGCGGGCACTTGTACTATCTAGGTTACCTAGCTGGCATGGACTATGTAGGTCAACTAGCGGGCCCTTGGATTATCTATGTTAGCCAACCGGCACTTAGATTATGTAGGTTAACTAGCGGGAACTTGGAATATGTAGGTTAAGTAGCAGACACTTGCACTATGAAGGTTAACTAGCGGGCCCATGGAGTATGTAGGTTTACTAGCGGGCCTTTGGACTATCTAGGTTTGCCAACGGGAACTTAGATTATGTAGGTTAACTAGAGGGCACTTGGAATATGTAGGTTAAGTAGCGGACACTTGCACTATGAAGGTTAACTAGCGGGCCCATGGACTATGTCGGTTTACTAGCGGTCCCTTGGACTATCTAGGTTCCCTAAAGGGCACTTGGACTATCTAGGTTACCGAACGGGCACTTGGACTATCTAGGTTACCTAGCGGGCACTTGGACTTCTAGGTTAACGAATGGGCACTTGGACTATGTATGTTGCATAGCGGGCAATTGGACTATCTAGGTTAGGTAACGGGCACTTGGACTATCTAGGTTTCTTAGCGGGCACTTGGACGAACTAGGTTAACTAGAGGGCACTTGGACTATCTACGTTACCTAGCGGGTACTTGGAGTATGTAGGTTACGTACCGGGCTGTTGGACTATCTAGGTTACCTAGCGGGAACTTGGACTATCTAGGTTAACTAACGGGCACTTGGACTGTGTAGATTCCCTAGCGGGCCCTTGGACTATATAAGTTCCCTAGCGGGCACTTGGACTATGTGGGTTTCCTGGCGGGCATTTGGACTATCTAGGTTACCTAACGGGCACTTGGACTATGTACGTTCCCTAGCGGGCACTTGGATTATGTAGGTTCCCTATCGGGCACTTGGACTATGTATATTAACTAGAGGGCATTTGAACTATGTAGGTTACCTAGCGGCCACTTGGACTATGTAGGTTCCCTATCGGGCACTTGGAGAATGTAGGTTAACTAGGGGGCACTAGGACTATGTAGGTTACCTAGCGGGCCCTTGGACTATCTAGGTTACCTAGGGGGAACCTGTACTATTTGGTTAACTAGTGGGCACTTGGACTATCTATGTTACCTAGCAGGAACTTGAACTATGTACGTTCCCTAGCGGGCACTTGGACTATCTACGTTACCTAGCGGGCACTTGGACTATGTACGTTTCCTAGAGGGTACTTGGACTAGATAGGTTCCCTAGTGGGCACTTGGTCTATCTAGGTTAACTAGCGGGCATATGGACTATTAGGGCCCCTAGCGAGCATTTGGACTATATAGATTACCTAGCGGGAACTTAGACTTTGTAGGTTACCTAGCGGGCACTTGGACTATCTAGGTTACCTAGCTGGCACTTGAACTATCGACGTTACCTAGCGGGTACTTGGAGTATGTAGGTTACCTACCGGGCTGTTGGACTATCTAGGTTACCTAGCGGGCACTTGAACTATCTAGGTTAACTAACGGGCACTTGGACTATGTAGGTTCCCTAGCGGGCCCTTGGACTATGTAAGTTCCCTAGCGGGCACTTGGAATATGTGGGTTCCATAGCGGGCATTTGGACTATCTAGGTTACCTAACGGGCACATGGTCTATGTAGGTTCCCTAGCGGGCAATTGGATTATGTAGGTTCCCTATCGGGCACTTGGACTATGTAGGTTAACTAGCAGGCATTTGGACTATGTAGGTTACCGAGCGGGCACTTGGACTATGTAGGTTCCCTATCGGGCACTTTGAGAATGTAGGTTAACTAGGGGGCACTAGGACTATGTAGGTTACCTAGAGGGCCCTTGGACTATCTAGGTTACCTAAGGGGAACCTGGACTATGTAGGGTAACTAGTGGGCAATTGGACAATCTAGGTTACCTAGCAGGCACTTGGAATATGTAGGTTAACTAGCGGGCACTTGGACTATCTAGGTTACCTAGCGGGCACTTGGAGTATGTACGTTCCCTAGCGGGCACTTGGACTATCTACGTTACCTAGCGGGCACTTGGACTATGTACGTTTCCTAGCGGGTACTTGGACTAGATAGGTTCCCTAGCGGGCACTTGGTCTATCTAGGTTAACTAGCGGGCACTTGGACTATCTAGGTTAACTAGCGGGCATTTGGAATATTAGGGCCCCTATCGGGCATTTGGACTATATTGGTTACCTAGCGGGCACTTGGACTATGTAGGTTAACTAACGGGCACTTGGACTATGTAGGTAACCTAGTGGTCAATTGAAATGTCTAGGTTACCTAGCGGGCACATAGACTATGTAGGTTAACTAGCGGGCACTTGGACTATCTAGGTTAACTCGCGGGCCCTTGGACGATGTATGTTAACTAGCGGGCCCTTGCACTATGTAGGTTAACTAGCGGGCCCATGGATTATGTAGGTTTACTAGCAGGCACTTGGACTATCTAGGTTAACTAGTGGGCACTTGGACTATGTAGTTTCCCTAGCGGGCATTTGGACTATTTAGGTTACCTAGCGGGCACTTGGACTATGTGGGTTAACTAGCGGGCACTTGGACTATCTAGGTTACCTAGCAGGCAATTTGACTATCTAGGTTAACTAACGGGCACTTGGACTATGTAGGTTGCCTAGCGGGCACTTGGATTATGTAGGTTCCCTATCGGGCACTTAGACTATGTAGGTTAACTAGCGGGCACATGGATTATCTAGGTTAACGAACGGGCACTAGGACTATGTAGGTTACCTAGCCGCCACTGGGACTATCTAGGTTAGCTAACAGGCACTTGGACTATCTAGGTTCCCTAGCGGGCACTTGTACTATCTAGGTTACCTAGCTGGCATGGACTATGTAGGTCAACTAGCGGGCCCTTGGATTATCTATTTTAGCCAACGGGCACTTAGATTATGTAGGTTAACTAGCGGGAACTTGGAATATGTAGGTTAAGTAGCGGACACTTGCACTATGAAGGTAAACTAGCGGGCCCATGGAGTATGTAGGTTTACTAGCGGGCCCTTGGACTATCTAGGTTTGCCAACGGGCACTTAGATTATGTAGGTTAACTAGAGGGCACTTGGAATATGTAGGTTAAGTAGCGGACACTTGCACTATGAAGGTAAACTAGCGGGCCCATGGACTATGTAGGTTTACTAGCGGGCCCTTGGACTATCTAGGTTCCCTAAAGGGCACTTGGACTATCTAGGTTACCGAACGGGCACTTGGACTATCTGGGTTACCTAGCGGGCACTTGGACTTCTAGGTTAACGAACGGGCACTTGGACTATGTATGTTGCATAGCGGGCAATTGGACTATCTAAGTTAGGTAACGGGCACTTGGACTATCTAGGTTTCTTAGCGGGCACTTGGACGAACTAGGTTAACTAGAGGGCACTTGGACTATCTACGTTACCTAGCGGGTACTTGGAGTATGTAGGTTACGTACCGGGCTGTTGGACTATCTAGGTTACCTAGCGGGAACTTGGACTATCTAGGTTAACTAACGGGCACTTGGACTGTGTAGATTCCCTAGCGGGCCCTTGGACTATGTAAGTTCCCTAACGGGCACTTGGACTATGTGGGTTTCCTGGCGGGCATTTGGACTATCTAGGTTACCTAACGGGCACGTGGACTATGTAAGTTCCCTAGCGGGCACTTGGATTATATAGGTTCCCTATCGGGCACTTGGACTATGTAGATTAACTATAGGGCATTTGGCCTATGTAAGTTACCTAGCGGGCACTTGGACTATGTAGGTTCCCTATCGGGCACTTGGAGAATGTAGGTTAACTAGGGGGCACTAGGACTATGTAGGTGACCTAGCGGGCCCTTGGACTATCTAGGTTACCTAAGGGGAACCTGGACTATGTAGGGTAACTAGTGGGCACTTGGACTATCTACGTTACCTAGCGCGCACTTGGACTATGTACGTTTCCAAGAGGGTACTTGGACTAGATAGGTTCCCTAGCGGGCACTTGGTCTATCTAGGTTAACTAGCGAGCACTTGGACTATCTAGGTTAACTAGCGGGCATATGTACTATTAGGGGCCCTAGCGGGCATTTGGACTATATTGGTTACCCAGCGGGCACTTGGACTATGTAGGTTAACGAACGGGCACTTGGACTATGTAGGTAAACTAGTGGTCACTTGAAATGTCTAGATTACCTAGCGGGCACTTGGACTATGTAGGTTAACTAGCGGGCACTTGGACTATCTAGGTTACCTAGGGAGCTTTTGGACGATGTAGGTTAACTAGCGGGCCCTTGGACTATGTAGGTTAACTAGCGGGCGCTTGGACTATGTAGGTTACCTAGTGGGCACTTGGACGATCTAGGTTAACTAGCGGGTACTTGGACTATGTAGGTTAACTAGCGGGACCTTGGACTATGTAGATTAACTAGCGGCACTTGGACTATCTACGTTAACTAGCGGGCCCTAGCACTATGTAGGTTAACTAGCGGGCCCATGGATTATGTAGGTTTACTAGCAGGCACTTGGACTATCTAGGTTATCTAGCGGGCACGTGGACTATCTAGGTTAACTAGCGGGCATTTGGAATATTTAGGTTACCTAGCGGGAACTTAGACTCTGTACGTTACCTAGCGGGCACTTGGACTATCTAGGTTACCTAGCTGGCACTTGAACTATCTAAGTTACCTAGCGGGTACTTGGAGTATGTAGGTTACGTACCGCGCTGTTGGACTATCTAGGTTACCTAGCGGGCACTTGGACTATGTAGGTTAACGAACGGGCACTTGGACTATGTAGGTAAACTAGTGGTCACTTGAAATGTCTAGATTACCTAGCGGGCACTTGGACTATGTAGGTTAACTAGCGGGCACTTGGACTATCTAGGTTACCTAGGGAGCTTTTGGACGATGTAGGTTAACTAGCGGGCCCTTGGACTATGTAGGTTAACTAGCGGGCGCTTGGACTATGTAGGTTACCTAGTGGGCACTTGGACGATCTAGGTTAACTAGCGGGTACTTGGACTATGTAGGTTAACTAGCGGGCCCTTGGACTATGTAGATTAACTAGCGGCACTTGGACTATCTACGTTAACTAGCGGGCCCTTGCACTATTTAGGTTAACTAGCGGGCCCATGGATTATGTAGGTTTACTAGCAGGCACTTGGACTATCTAGGTTATCTAGCGGGCACTTGGAATATCTTGGTTAACTAGCGGGCATTTGGAATATTTAGGTTACCTAGCGGGAACTTAGACTCTGTACGTTACCTAGCGGGCACTTGGACTCTCTAGGTTACCTAGCTGGCACTTGAACTATCTACGTTACCTAGGGGGTACTTGGAGTATGTAGGTTACGTGCCGGGCTGTTGGACTATCTAGGTTACCTAGCGGGCACTTGGACTATCTAGGTTAAATAACGGGCATTTGGACTATGTAGGTTCCCTAGCGGGCACTTGGATTATGTAGGTTCCCTACCGGGCACATGGACTATGTACGTTTCCTAGCGGGTACTTGGACTAGATAGGTTAACTAGCGAGCACTTGGACTATCTAGGTTACCTAGCTGTCACTTGAACTATCTACGTTATAGCGGGTTTTTAGAGTATGTAGGTTACCTTGCAGGCTGTTGGACTATCTAGGTTACCAAGCGGGGACTTGGAATATCTAGGTTAACTAACGGGCACTTGGACTGTGTAGATTCCCTAGCGGGCCCTTGGACTATGTAAGTTCCCTAGCGGGCACTTGGACTATGTGGGTTTCCTGGCGGGCATTTGGACTATCTAGGTTACCTAACGGGCACTTGGACTATGTACGTTCCCTAGCGGGCACTTGGATTATGTAGGTTCCCTATCGGGCACTTGGACTATGTATATTAACTAGAGGGCATTTGAACTATGTAGGTTACCTAGCGGGCACTTGGACTATGTAGGTTCCCTAGCGGGCACTTGGAGAATGTAGGTTAACTAGGGGGCACTAGGACTATGTAGGTTACCTAGCGGGCCCTTGGACTATCTAGGTTACCTAGGGGGAACCTGTACTATTTGGTTAACTAGTGGGCACTTGGGCTATCTATGTTACCTAGCAGGCACTTGGACTATGTACGTTCCCTAGCGGGCACTTGGACTATCTACATTACCTAGCGGGCACTTGGACTATGTACGTTTCCTAGAGGGTACTTGGACTAGATAGGTTCCCTAGTGGGCACTTGGTCTATCTAGGTTAACTAGGGAGCACTTGGACTATCTAGGTTAACTAGCTGGCATATGGACTATTAGGGCCGCTAGCGCGCATTTGGACTATATAGATTACCTAGCGGGAACTTAGACTTTGTAGGTTACCTAGCGGGCACTTGGACTATCTAGGTTACCTAGCTGGCACTTGAACTATCTACGTTACCTAGCGGGTACTTGGAGTATGTAGGTTACCTACCGGGCTGTTGGACTATCTAGGTTACCTAGCGGGCACTTGGACTATCTAGGTTAACTAACGGACACTTGTACTATGTAGGTTCCCTAGCGGGCCCTTGGACTATGTAAGTTCCCTAGCGGGCACTTGGAATATGTGGGTTCCATAGCGGGCATTTGGACTATCTAGGTTACCTTACGGGCACTTGGTCTATGTAGGTTCCCTAGCGGGCAATTGGATTATGTAGGTTCCCTATCGGGCACTTGGACTATGTAGGTTAACTAGCGGGCATTTGGACTATGTAGGTTACCTAGCGGGCACTTGTTCTATGTAGGTTCCCCATCGGGCACTTGGAGAATGTAGGTTAACTAGGGGGCACTAGGACAATGTAGGTTACCTAGCGGGCCCATGGACTATCTAGGTTACCTAGGGGGAACCTGGACTATGTAGGTTAACTAGTGGGCACTTGGACAATCTAGGTTACCTAGCAGGCACTTGGAATATGCAGGTTAACTAGCAGGCACTTGGACTATCTAGGTTAACTCGCGGGCCCTTGGACGATGTATGTTAACTAGCGGGCCCTTGCACTATGTAGGTTAACTAGCGGGCCCATGGATTATGTAGGTTTACTAGCAGGCACTTGGACTATCTAGGTTAACTAGTGGGCACTTGGACTATGTAGTTTCCCTAGCGGGCATTTGGACTATTTAGGTTACCTAGCGGGCACTTGGACTATGTGGGTTAACTAGCGGGCACTTGGACTATCTAGGTTACCTAGCAGGCAATTTGACTATCTAGGTTAACTAACGGGCACTTGGACTATGTAGGTTGCCTAGCGGGCACTTGGATTATGTAGGTTCCCTATCGGGCACTTGGACTATGTAGGTTAACTAGCGGGCACATGGATTATCTAGGTTAACGAACGGGCACTAGGACTATGTAGGTTACCTAGCCGCCACTGGGACTATCTAGGTTAGCTAACAGGCACTTGGATTATCTAGGTTCCCTAGCGGGCACTTGTACTATCTAGGTTACCTAGCTGGCATGGACTATGTAGGTCAACTAGCGGGCCCTTGGATTATCTATGTTAGCCAACGGGCACTTAGATTATGTAGGTTAACTAGCGGGAACTTGGAATATGTAGGTTAAGTAGCGGACACTTGCACTATGAAGGTTAACTAGCGGGCCCATGGAGTATGTAGGTTTACTAGCGGGCCCTTGGACTATCTAGGTTTGTCAACGGGCACTTAGATTATGTAGGTTAACTAGAGGGCACTTGGAATATGTAGGTTAAGTAGCGGACACTTGCACTATGAAGGTAAACTAGCGGGCCCATGGACTATGTAGGTTTACTAGCGGGCCCTTGGACTATCTAGGTTCCCTAAAGGGCACTTGGACTATCTAGGTTACCGAACGGGCACTTGGACTATCTGGGTTACCTAGCAGGCACTTGGACTTCTAGGTTAACGAACGGGCACTTGGACTATGTATGTTGCATAGCGGGCAATTGGACTATCTAGGTTAGGTAACGGGCACTTGGACTATCTAGGTTTCTTAGCGGGCACTTGGACGAACTAGGTTAACTAGAGGGCACTTGGACTATCTACGTTACCTAGCGGGTACTTGCAGTATGTAGGTTACGTACCGGGCTGTTGGACTATCTAGGTTACCTAGCGGGAACTTGGACTATCTAGGTTAACTAACGGGCACTTGGACTGTGTAGATTCCCTAGCGGGCCCTTGGACTATGTAAGTTCCCTAGCGGGCACTTGGACTATGTGGGTTTCCTGGCGGGCATTTGGACTATCTAAGTTACCTAACGGGCACGTGGACTATGTAAGTTCCCTAGCGGGCACTTGGACTATGTGGGTTTCCTGGCGGGCATTTGGACTATCTAGGTTACCTAACGGGCACGTGGACTATGTAAGTTCCCTAGCGGGCACTTGGATTATATAGGTTCCCTATCGGGACTTGGACTATGTAGATTAACTATAGGGCATTTGGCCTATGTAAGTTACCTAGCGGGCACTTGGACTATGTAGGTTCCCTATCGGGCACTTGGAGAATGTAGGTTAACTAGGGGGCACTAGGACTATGTAGGTGACCTAGCGGGCCCTTGGACTATCTAGGTTACCTAAGGGGAACCTGGACTATGTAGGGTAACTAGTGGGCACTTGGACTATCTACGTTACCTAGCGCGCACTTGGACTATGTACGTTTCCAAGAGGGTACTTGGACTAGATAGGTTCCCTAGCGGGCACTTGGTCTATCTAGGTTAACTAGCGAGCACTTGGACTATCTAGGTTAACTAGCGGGCATATGTACTATTAGGGGCCCTAGCGGGCATTTGGACTATATTGGTTACCCAGCGGGCACTTGGACTATGTAGGTTAACGAACGGGCACTTGGACTATGTAGGTAAACTAGTGGTCACTTGAAATGTCTAGATTACCTAGCGGGCACTTGGACTATGTAGGTTAACTAGCGGGCACTTGGACTATCTAGGTTACCTAGGGAGCTTTTGGACGATGTAGGTTAACTAGCGGGCCCTTGGACTATGTAGGTTAACTAGCGGGCGCTTGGACTATGTAGGTTACCTAGTGGGCACTTGGACGATCTAGGTTAACTAGCGGGTACTTGGACTATGTAGGTTAACTAGCGGGACCTTGGACTATGTAGATTAACTAGCGGCACTTGGACTATCTACGTTAACTAGCGGGCCCTAGCACTATGTAGGTTAACTAGCGGGCCCATGGATTATGTAGGTTTACTAGCAGGCACTTGGACTATCTAGGTTATCTAGCGGGCACTTGGACTATCTAGGTTAACTAGCGGGCATTTGGAATATTTAGGTTACCTAGCGGGAACTTAGACTCTGTACGTTACCTAGCGGGCACTTGGACTATCTAGGTTACCTAGCTGGCACTTGAACTATCTAAGTTACCTAGCGGGTACTTGGAGTATGTAGGTTACGTACCGCGCTGTTGGACTATCTAGGTTACCTAGCGGGCACTTGGACTATGTAGGTTAACGAACGGGCACTTGGACTATGTAGGTAAACTAGTGGTCACTTGAAATGTCTAGATTACCTAGCGGGCACTTGGACTATGTAGGTTAACTAGCGGGCACTTGGACTATCTAGGTTACCTAGGGAGCTTTTGGACGATGTAGGTTAACTAGCGGGCCCTTGGACTATGTAGGTTAACTAGCGGGCGCTTGGACTATGTAGGTTACCTAGTGGGCACTTGGACGATCTAGGTTAACTAGCGGGTACTTGGACTATGTAGGTTAACTAGCGGGCCCTTGGACTATGTAGATTAACTAGCAGCACTTGGACTATCTACGTTAACTAGCGGGCCCTTGCACTATGTAGGTTAACTAGCGGGCCCATGGATTATGTAGGTTTACTAGCAGGCACTTGGACTATCTAGGTTATCTAGCGGGCACGTGGAATATCTAGGTTAACTAGCGGGCATTTGGAATATTTAGGTTACCTAGCGGGAACTTAGACTCTGTACGTTACCTAGCGGGCACTTGGACTATCTAGGTTACCTAGCTGGCACTAGAACTATCTACGTTACCTAGGGGGTACTTGGAGTATGTAGGTTACGTGCCGGGCTGTTGGACTATCTAGGTTACCTAGCGGGCACTTGGACTATCTAGGTTAAATAACGGGCATTTGGACTATGTAGGTTCCCTAGCGGGCACTTGGATTATGTAGGTTCCCTACCGGGCACATGGACTATGTACGTTTCCTAGCGGGTACTTGGACTAGATAGGTTAACTAGCGAGCACTTGGACTATCTAGGTTACCTAGCTGTCACTTGAACTATCTACGTTATAGCGGGTTTTTAGAGTATGTAGGTTACCTTGCAGGCTGTTGGACTATCTAGGTTACCAAGCGGGGACTTGGACTATCTAGGTTAACTAACGGGCACTTGGACTGTGTAGATTCCCTAGCGGGCCCTTGGACTATGTAAGTTCCCTAGCGGGCACTTGGACTATGTGGGTTTCCTGGCGGGCATTTGGACTATCTAGGTTACCTAACGGGCACTTGGACTATGTACGTTCCCTAGCGGGCACTTGGATTATGTAGGTTCCCTATCGGGCACTTGGACTATGTATATTAACTAGAGGGCATTTGAACTATATAGGTTACCTAGCGGGCACTTGGACTATGTAGGTTCCCTATCGGGCACTTGGAGAATGTAGGTTAACTAGGGGGCACTAGGACTATGTAGGTTACCTAGCGGGCCCTTGGACTATCTAGGTTACCTAGGGGGAACCTGTACTATTTGGTTAACTAGTGGGCACTTGGGCTATCTATGTTACCTAGCAGGCACTTGGACTATGTACGTTCCCTAGCGGGCACTTGGACTATCTACGTTACGTAGCGGGCACTTAGACTATGTACGTTTCCTAGAGGGTACTTGGACTAGATAGGTTCCCTAGTGGGCACTTGGTCTATCTAGGTTAACTAGGGAGCACTTGGACTATCTAGGTTAACTAGCTGGCATATGGACTATTAGGGCCGCTAGCGCGCATTTGGACTATATAGATTACCTAGCGGGAACTTAGACTTTGTAGGTTACCTAGCGGGCACTTGGACTATCTAGGTTACCTAGCTGGCACTTGAACTATCTACGTTACCTAGCGGGTACTTGGAGTATGTAGGTTACCTACCGGGCTGTTGGACTATCTAGGTTACCTAGCGGGCACTTGGACTATCTAGGTTAACTAACGGACACTTGTACTATGTAGGTTCCCTAGCGGGCCCTTGGACTATGTAAGTTCCCTAGCGGGCACATGGAATATGTGGGTTCCATAGCGGGCATTTGGACTATCTAGGTTACCTAACGGGCACTTGGTCTATGTAGGTTCCCTAGCGGGCAATTGGATTATGTAGGTTCCCTATCGGGCACTTGGACTATGTAGGTTAACTAGCGGGCATTTGGACTATGTAGGTTACCTAGCGGGCACTTGTTCTATGTAGGTTCCCCATCGGGCACTTGGAGAATGTAGGTTAACTAGGGGGCACTAGGACAATGTAGGTTACCTAGCGGGCCCATGGACTATCTAGGTTACCTAGGGGGAACCTGGACTATGTAGGTTAACTAGTGGGCACTTGGACAATCTAGGTTACCTAGCAGGCACTTGGAATATGCAGGTTAACTAGCAGGCACTTGGACTATCTAGGTTAACTCGCGGGCCCTTGGACGATGTATGTTAACTAGCGGGCCCTTGCACTATGTAGGTTAACTAGCGGGCCCATGGATTATGTAGGTTTACTAGCAGGCACTTGGACTATCTAGGTTAACTAGTGGGCACTTGGACTATGTAGTTTCCCTAGCGGGCATTTGGACTATTTAGGTTACCTAGCGGGCACTTGGACTATGTGGGTTAACTAGCGGGTACTTGGACTATCCGGGTTACCTAGCAGGCAATTTGACTATCTAGGTTAACTAACGGGCACTTGGACTATGTAGGTTGCCTAGCGGGCACTTGGATTATGTAGGTTCCCTATCGGGCACTTGGACTATGTAGGTTAACTAGCGGGCACTTGGATTATCTAGGTTAACGAACGGGCACTAGGACTATGTAGGTTACCTAGCCGCCACTGGGACTATCTAGGTTAGCTAACAGGCACTTGGACTATCTAGGTTCCCTAGCGGGCACTTGTACTATCTAGGTTACCTAGCTGGCATGGACTATGTAGGTCAACTAGCGGGCCCTTGGACTATCTATGTTAGCCAACGGGCACTTAGATTATGTAGGTTAACTAGCGGGAAATTGGAATATGTAGGTTAAGTAGCGGACACTTGCACTATGAAGGTTAACTAGCGGGCCCATGGAGTATGTAGGTTTACTAGCGGGCCCTTGGAATATCTAGGTTTGTCAACGGGCACTTAGATTATGTAGGTTAACTAGAGGGCACTTGGAATATGTAGGTTAAGTAGCGGACACTTGCACTATGAAGGTAAACTAGCGGGCCCATGGACTATGTAGGTTTACTAGCGGTCCCTTGGACTATCTAGGTTCCCTAAAGGGCACTTGGACTATCTAGGTTACCGAACGGGCACTTGGACTATCTAGGTTACCTAGCGGGCACTTGGACTTCTAGGTTAACGAACGGGCACTTGGACTATGTATGTTGCATAGCGGGCAATTGGACTATCTAGGTTAGGTAACGGGCACTTGGACTATCTAGGTTTCTTAGCGGGCACTTGGACGAACTAGGTTAACTAGAGGGCACTTGGACTATCTACGTTACCTAGCGGGTACTTGGAGTATGTAGGTTACGTACCGGGCTGTTGGACTATCTAGGTTACCTAGCGGGAACTTGGACTATCTAGGTTAACTAACGGGCACTTGGACTGTGTAGATTCCCTAGCGGGCCTTTGGACTATGTAAGTTCCCTAGCGGGCACTTGGACTATGTGGGTTTCCTGGCGGGCATTTGGACTATCTAAGTTACCTAACGGGCACGTGGACTATGTAAGTTCCCTAGCGGGCACTTGGATTATGTAGCTTCCCTATTGGGCACGTGGACTATGTAGATTAACTAGAGGGCATTTGGCCTATGTAGGTTACCTAGCGGGCACTTGGACTATGTAGGTTCCCTATCGGGCACTTGGAGAATGTAGGTTAACTAGGGGGCACTAGGACTATGTAGGTGACCTAGCGGGCCCTTGGACTATCTAGGTTACCTAAGGGGAACCTGGAATATGTAGGGTAACTAGTGGGCACGTGGACTATCTACGTTACCTAGCGGGCACTTGGACTATGTACGTTTCCAAGAGGGTACTTGGACTAGATTGGTTCCCTAGCGGGCACTTGGTCTATCTAGGTTAACTAGCGAGCACTTGGACTATCTAGGTTAACTAGCGGGCATATGTACTATTAGGGCCCCTAGCGGGCATTTGGACTATATTGGTTACCTAGCGGGCACTTGGACTATGTAGGTTAACGATCGGGCACTTGGATTATGTAGGTAAACTAGTGGTCACTTGAAATGTCTAGATTACCTAGCGGGCACTTGGACTATGTAGGTTAACTAGCGGGCACTTGGACTATCTAGGTTACCTAGGGAGCTTTTGGACGATGTAGGTTAACTAGCGGGCCCTTGGACTATGTAGGTTAACTAGCGGGCGCTTGGACTATGTAGGTTACCTCGTGGGCACTTGGACGATCTAGGTTAACTAGCGGGTACTTGGACTATGTAGGTTAACTAGCGGGCCCTTGGACTATGTAGATTAACTAGCGGCACTTGGACTATCTACGTTAACTAGCGGGCCCATGGATTATGTAGGTTTACTAGCACGCACTTGGACTATCTAGGTTATCTAGCGGGCACTTGGACAATCTAGGTTAACTAGCGGGCATTTGGAATATTTAGGTTACCTAGCGGGAACTTAGACTCTGTACGTTCCCTAGCGGGCACTTGGACTATCCAGGTTACCTAGCTGGCACTTGAACTATCTACTTTACCTAGCGGGTACTTGGAGTATGTAGGTTACGTACCGGGCTGTTGGACTATCTAGGTTACCTAGCGGGCACTTGGACTATCTAGGTTAACTAACGGGCACTTGGACTGTGTAGATTCCCTAGCGGGCCCTTGGACTATGTAAGTTCCCTAGCGGGCACTTGGACTATGTGGGTTTCCTGGCGGGCATTTGGACTATCTAGGTTACCTAACGGGCACGTGGACTATGTAAGTTCCCTAGCGGGCACTTGGATTATGTAGGTTCCCTATCGGGCACTTGGACTATGTAGATTAACTAGAGGGCATTTGGCCTATGTAGGTTACCTAGCGGGCACTTGGACTATGTAGGTTCCCTATCGGGCACTTGGAGAATGTAGGTTAACTAGGGGGCACTAGGACTATGTAGGTGAACTAGCGGGCCCTTGGACTATCTAGGTTACCTAAGGTGAACCTGGACTATGTAGGGTAACTAGTGGGCACTTGGACTATCTACGTTACCTAGAGGGCAATTGGTCTATCTAGGTTAACTAGCGACCACTTGGACTATCTAGGTTAACTAGCGGGCATTTGGAATACTAGGGCCCCTAGCGGGCTTTTGGACTATATTCGTTACCTAGCGGGCACTTGGACTATCTAGGTTAACTAACGGGCATTTGGACTATGTAGGTTACCTAGCGGGCACTTGTTCTATGTAGGTTCCCCATCGGGCACTTGGAGAATGTAGGTAAACTAGGGGGCACTAGGGCAATGTAGGGTACCTAGCGGGCCCATGGACTATCTAGGTTACCTAGGGGGAACCTGGACAATGTAGGTTAACTAGTGGGCACTTGGACAATCTAGGTTACCTAGCAGGCACTTGGAATATGTAGGTTAACTAGCGGGCACTTGGACTATCTAGGTTACCTAGCGGGCACTTGGACTATGTACGTTACCTAGCGGGCACTTGGACTATGTAAGTTTCCCAGCGGGTACTTGGACTAGATAGGTTCCCTAGCGGGCACTTGGTCTATCTAGGTTAACTAGCGAGCACTTGGACTATCTAGGTTAACTAGCGGGCATTTGGAATATTAGGGCCCCTATCGGGCATTTGGACTATATTGGTTACCTAGCTGGCACTTGGACTATGTAGGTTAACTAACGGGCACTTGGACTATGTCGGTAACCTAGTGGTCACTTGAAATGTCTAGGTTACCTAGCGGGCACTTAGACTATGTAGGTTAACTAGCGGGCCCTTGCACTATGTAGGTTAACTAGCGGGCCCATGGATTATGTAGGTTTACTAGCAGGCACTTGGACTATCTAGGTTAACTAGTGGGCACTTGGACTATGTAGTTTCCCTAGCGGGCATTTGGACTATTTAGGTTACCTAGCGGGCACTTGGACTATGTGGGTTAACTAGCGGGTACTTGGACTATCTAGGTTACCTAGCAGGCAATTTGACTATCTAGGTTAACTAACGGGCACTTGGACTATGTAGGTTGCCTAGCGGGCACTTGGATTATGTAGGTTCCCTATCGGGCACTTGGACTATGTAGGTTAACTAGCGGGGACTTGGATTATCTAGGTTAACGAACGGGCACTAGGACTATGTAGGTTACCTAGCCGCCACTGGGACTATCTAGGTTAGCTAACAGGCACTTGGACTATCTAGGTTCCCTAGCGGGCACTTGTACTATCTAGGTTACCTAGCTGGCATGGACTATGTAGGTCAACTAGCGGGCCCTTGGACTATCTATGTTAGCCAACGGGCACTTAGATTATGTAGGTTAACTAGAGGGCACTTGGAATATGTAGGTTAAGTAGCGGACACTTGCACTATGAAGGTAAACTAGCGGGCCCATGGACTATGTAGGTTTACTAGCGGTCCCTTGGACTATCTAGGTTCCCTAAAGGGCACTTGGACTATCTAGGTTACCGAACGGGCACTTGGACTATCTAGGTTACCTAGCGGGCACTTGGACTTCTAGGTTAACGAACGGGCACTTGGACTATGTATGTTGCATAGCGGGCAATTGGACTATCTAGGTTAGGTAACGGGCACTTGGACTATCTAGGTTTCTTAGCGGGCACTTGGACGAACTAGGTTAACTAGAGGGCACTTGGACTATTTACGTTACCTAGCGGGTACTTGGAGTATGTAGGTTACGTACCGGGCTGTTGGACTATCTAGGTTACCTAGCGGGAACTTGGACTATCTAGGTTAACTAACGGGCACTTGGACTGTGTAGATTCCCTAGCGGGCCTTTGGACTATGTAAGTTCCCTAGCGGGCACTTGGACTATGTGGGTTTCATGGCGGGCATTTGGACTATCTAGGTTACCTAACGGGCACGTGGACTATGTAAGTTCCCTAGCGGGCACTTGGATTATGTAGGTTCCCTATTGGGCACTTCGACTATGTAGATTAACTAGAGGGCATTTGGCCTATGTAGGTTACCTAGCGGGCACTTGGACTATGTAGGTTCCCTTTCGGGCACTTGGAGAATGTAGGTTAACTAGGGGGCACTAGGACTATGTAGGTGACCTAGCGGGCCCTTGGACTATCTAGGTTACCTAAGGGGAACCTGGACTATGTAGGGTAACTAGTGGGCACTTGGACTATCTACGTTACCTAGCGGGCACTTGGACTATGTACGTTTCCAAGAGGGTACTTGGACTAGATTGGTTCCCTAGCGGGCACTTGGTCTATCTAGGTTAACTAGCGAGCACTTGGACTATCTAGGTTAACTAGCGGGCATATGTACTATTAGGGCCCCTAGCGGGCATTTGGACTATATTGGTTACCTAGCGGGCACTTGGACTATGTAGGTTAACGATCGGGCACTTGGATTATGTAGGTAAACTAGTGGTCACTTGAAATGTCTAGATTACCTAGCGGGCACTTGGACTATGTAGGTTAACTAGCGGGCACTTGGACTATCTAGGTTACCTAGGGAGCTTTTGGACGATGTAGGTTAACTAGCGGTCCCTTGGACTATGTAGGTTAACTAGCGGGCGCTTGGACTATGTAGGTTACCTAGTGGGCACTTGGACGATCTAGGTTAACTAGCGGGTACTTGGACTATGTAGGTTAACTAGCGGGCCCTTGGACTATGTAGATTAACTAGCGGCACTTGGACTATCTACGTTAACTAGCGGGCCCTTGCACTATGTAGGTTAACTAGCGGGCCCATGGATTATGTAGGCTTACTAGCACGCACTTGGACTATCTAGGTTATCTAGCGGGCACTTGGACAATCTAGGTTAACTAGCGGGCATTTGGAATATTTAGGTTACCTAGCGGGAACTTAGACTCTGTACGTTACCTAGCGGGCACTTGGACTATCTAGGTTACCTAGCTGGCACTTGAACTATCTACTTTACCTAGCGGGTACTTGGAGTATGTAGGTTACGTACCGGGCTGTTGGACTATCTAGGTTACCTAGCGGGCACTTGGACTATCTAGGTTAACTAACGGGCACTTGGACTGTGTAGATTCCCTAGCGGGCCCTTGGACTATGTAAGTTCCCTAGCGGGCACTTGGACTATGTGGGTTTCCTGGCGGGCATTTGGACTATCTAGGTTACCTAACGGGCACGTGGACTATGTAAGTTCCCTAGCGGGCACTTGGATTATGTAGGTTCCCTATCGGGCACTTGGACTATGTAGATTAACTAGAGGGCATTTGGCCTATGTAGGTTACCTAGCGGGCACTTGGAGAATGTAGGTTAACTAGGGGGCACTAGGACTATGTAGGTGAACTAGCGGGCCCTTGGACTATCTAGGTTACCTAAGGTGAACCTGGACTATGTAGGGTAACTAGTGGGCACTTGGACTATCTACGTTACCTAGAGGGCAATTGGTCTATCTAGGTTAACTTGCGACCACTTGGACTATCTAGGTTAACTAGCGGGCATTTGGAATATTAGGGCCCCTAGCGGGCATTTGAACTATATTCGTTACCTAGCGGGCACTTGGACTATCTAGGTTAACTAACGGGCATTTGGACTATGTAGGTTACCTAGCGGGCACTTGTTCTATGTAGGTTCCCCATCGGGCACTTGGAGAATGTAGGTTAACTAGGGGGCACTAGGGCAATGTAGGTTACCTAGCGGGCCCATGGACTATCTAGGTTACCTAGGGGGAACCTGGACAATGTAGGTTAACTAGTGGGCACTTGGACAATCTAGGTTACCTAGCAGGCACTTGGAATATGTAGGTTAACTAGCGGGCACTTGGACTATCTAGGTTACCTAGCGGGCACTTGGACTATGTACGTTACCTAGCGGGCACTTGGACTATGTACGTTTCCCAGCGGGTACTTGGACTAGATAGGTTCCCTAGCGGGCACTTGGTCTATCTAGGTTAACTAGCGGGCACTTGGACTATCTAGGTTAACTAGCGGGCATTTGGAATATTAGGGCCCCTATCGGGCATTTAGACTATATTGGTTACCTAGCTGGCACTTGGACTATGTAGGTTAACTAACGGGCACTTGGACTATGTCGGTAACCTAGTGGTCACTTGAAATGTCTAGGTTGCCTAGCGGGCACTTAGACTATGTAGGTTAACTAGCGGGCACTTGGACTATCTAGGTTAACTCGCGGGCCCTTGGACGATGTATGTTAACTAGCGGGCCCTTGCACTATGTAGGTTAACTAGCGGGCCCATGGATTATGTAGGTTTACTAGCAGGCACTTGGACTATCTAGGTTAACTAGTGGGCACTTGGACTATGTAGTTTCCCTAGCGGGCATTTGGACTATTTAGGTTACCTAGCGGGCACTTGGACTATGTGGGTTAACTAGCGGGTACTTGGACTATCTAGGTTACCTAGCAGGCAATTTGACTATCTAGGTTAACTAACGGGCACTTGGACTATGTAGGTTGCCTAGCGGGCACTTGGATTATGTAGGTTCCCTATCGGGCACTTGGACTATGTAGGTTAACTAGCGGGGACTTGGATTATCTAGGTTAACGAACGGGCACTAGGACTATGTAGGTTACCTAGCCGCCACTGGGACTATCTAGGTTAGCTAACAGGCACTTGGACTATCTAGGTTCCCTAGCGGGCACTTGTACTATCTAGGTTACCTAGCTGGCATGGACTATGTAGGTCAACTAGCGGGCCCTTGGACTATCTATGTTAGCCAACGGGCACTTAGATTATGTAGGTTAACTAGAGGGCACTTGGAATATGTAGGTTAAGTAGCGGACACTTGCACTATGAAGGTAAACTAGCGGGCCCATGGACTATGTAGGTTTACTAGCGGTCCCTTGGACTATCTAGGTTCCCTAAAGGGCACTTGGACTATCTAGGTTACCGAACGGGCACTTGGACTATCTAGGTTACCTAGCGGGCACTTGGACTTCTAGGTTAACGAACGGGCACTTGGACTATGTATGTTGCATAGCGGGCAATTGGACTATCTAGGTTAGGTAACGGGCACTTGGACTATCTAGGTTTCTTAGCGGGCACTTGGACGAACTAGGTTAACTAGAGGGCACTTGGACTATTTACGTTACCTAGCGGGTACTTGGAGTATGTAGGTTACGTACCGGGCTGTTGGACTATCTAGGTTACCTAGCGGGAACTTGGACTATCTAGGTTAACTAACGGGCACTTGGACTGTGTAGATTCCCTAGCGGGCCTTTGGACTATGTAAGTTCCCTAGCGGGCACTTGGACTATGTGGGTTTCATGGCGGGCATTTGGACTATCTAGGTTACCTAACGGGCACGTGGACTATGTAAGTTCCCTAGCGGGCACTTGGATTATGTAGGTTCCCTATTGGGCACTTCGACTATGTAGATTAACTAGAGGGCATTTGGCCTATGTAGGTTACCTAGCGGGCACTTGGACTATGTAGGTTCCCTTTCGGGCACTTGGAGAATGTAGGTTAACTAGGGGGCACTAGGACTATGTAGGTGACCTAGCGGGCCCTTGGACTATCTAGGTTACCTAAGGGGAACCTGGACTATGTAGGGTAACTAGTGGGCACTTGGACTATCTACGTTACCTAGCGGGCACTTGGACTATGTACGTTTCCAAGAGGGTACTTGGACTAGATTGGTTCCCTAGCGGGCACTTGGTCTATCTAGGTTAACTAGCGAGCACTTGGACTATCTAGGTTAACTAGCGGGCATATGTACTATTAGGGCCCCTAGCGGGCATTTGGACTATATTGGTTACCTAGCGGGCACTTGGACTATGTAGGTTAACGATCGGGCACTTGGATTATGTAGGTAAACTAGTGGTCACTTGAAATGTCTAGATTACCTAGCGGGCACTTGGACTATGTAGGTTAACTAGCGGGCACTTGGACTATCTAGGTTACCTAGGGAGCTTTTGGACGATGTAGGTTAACTAGCGGTCCCTTGGACTATGTAGGTTAACTAGCGGGCGCTTGGACTATGTAGGTTACCTAGTGGGCACTTGGACGATCTAGGTTAACTAGCGGGTACTTGGACTATGTAGGTTAACTAGCGGGCCCTTGGACTATGTAGATTAACTAGCGGCACTTGGACTATCTACGTTAACTAGCGGGCCCTTGCACTATGTAGGTTAACTAGCGGGCCCATGGATTATGTAGGCTTACTAGCACGCACTTGGACTATCTAGGTTATCTAGCGGGCACTTGGACAATCTAGGTTAACTAGCGGGCATTTGGAATATTTAGGTTACCTAGCGGGAACTTAGACTCTGTACGTTACCTAGCGGGCACTTGGACTATCTAGGTTACCTAGCTGGCACTTGAACTATCTACTTTACCTAGCGGGTACTTGGAGTATGTAGGTTACGTACCGGGCTGTTGGACTATCTAGGTTACCTAGCGGGCACTTGGACTATCTAGGTTAACTAACGGGCACTTGGACTGTGTAGATTCCCTAGCGGGCCCTTGGACTATGTAAGTTCCCTAGCGGGCACTTGGATTATGTAGGTTCCCTATCGGGCACTTGGACTATGTAGATTAACTAGAGGGCATTTGGCCTATGTAGGTTACCTAGCGGGCACTTGGAGAATGTAGGTTAACTAGGGGGCACTAGGACTATGTAGGTGAACTAGCGGGCCCTTGGACTATCTAGGTTACCTAAGGTGAACCTGGACTATGTAGGGTAACTAGTGGGCACTTGGACTATCTACGTTACCTAGAGGGCAATTGGTCTATCTAGGTTAACTTGCGACCACTTGGACTATCTAGGTTAACTAGCGGGCATTTGGAATATTAGGGCCCCTAGCGGGCATTTGAACTATATTCGTTACCTAGCGGGCACTTGGACTATCTAGGTTAACTAACAGGCATTTGGACTATGTAGGTTACCTAGCGGGCACTTGTTCTATGTAGGTTCCCCATCGGGCACTTGGAGAATGTAGGTTAACTAGGGGGCACTAGGGCAATGTAGGTTACCTAGCGGGCCCATGGACTATCTAGGTTACCTAGGGGGAACCTGGACAATGTAGGTTAACTAGTGGGCACTTGGACAATCTAGGTTACCTAGCAGGCACTTGGAATATGTAGGTTAACTAGCGGGCACTTGGACTATCTAGGTTACCTAGCGGGCACTTGGACTATGTACGTTACCTAGCGGGCACTTGGACTATGTACGTTTCCCAGCGGGTACTTGGACTAGATAGGTTCCCTAGCGGGCACTTGGTCTATCTAGGTTAACTAGCGGGCACTTGGACTATCTAGGTTAACTAGCGGGCATTTGGAATATTAGGGCCCCTATCGGGCATTTGGACTATATTGGTTACCTAGCTGGCACTTGGACTATGTAGGTTAACTAACGGGCACTTGGACTATGTCGGTAACCTAGTGGTCACTTGAAATGTCTAGGTTGCCTAGCGGGCACTTAGACTATGTAGGTTAACTAGCGGGCACTTGGACTATCTAGGTTAACTCGCGGGCCCTTGGACGATGTATGTTAACTAGCGGGCCCTTGCACTATGTAGGTTAACTAGCGGGCCCATGGATTATGTAGGTTTACTAGCAGGCACTTGGACTATCTAGGTTAACTAGTGGGCACTTGGACTATGTAGTTTCCCTAGCGGGCATTTGGACTATTTAGGTTACCTAGCGGGCACTTGGACTATGTGGGTTAACTAGCGGGTACTTGGACTATCTAGGTTACCTAGCAGGCAATTTGACTATCTAGGTTAACTAACGGGCACTTGGACTATGTAGGTTGCCTAGCGGGCACTTGGATTATGTAGGTTCCCTATCGGGCACTTGGACTATGTAGGTTAACTAGCGGGCACTTGGATTATCTAGGTTAACGAACGGGCACTAGGACTATGTAGGTTACCTAGCCGCCACTGGGACTATCTAGGTTAGCTAACAGGCACTTGGACTATCTAGGTTCCCTAGCGGGCACTTGTACTATCTAGGTTACCTAGCTGGCATGGACTATGTAGGTCAACTAGCGGGCCGTTGGACTATCTATGTTAGCCAACGGGCACTTAGATTATGTAGGTTAACTAGCGGGAAATTGGAATATGTAGGTTAAGTAGCGGACACTTGCACTATGAAGGTTAACTAGCGGGCCCATGGAGTATGTAGGTTTACTAGCGGGCCCTTGGAATATCTAGGTTTGTCAACGGGCACTTAGATTATGTAGGTTAACTAGAGGGCACTTGGAATATGTAGGTTAAGTAGCGGACACTTGCACTATGAAGGTAAACTAGCGGGCCCATGGACTATGTAGGTTTACTAGCGGTCCCTTGGACTATCTAGGTTCCCTAAAGGGCACTTGGACTATCTAGGTTACCGAACAGGCACTTGGACTATCTAGGTTACCTAGCGGGCACTTGGACTTCTAGGTTAACGAACGGGCACTTGGACTATGTATGTTGCATAGCGGGCAATTGGACTATCTAGGTTAGGTAACGGGCACTTGGACTATCTAGGTTTCTTAGCGGGCACTTGGACGAACTAGGTTAACTAGAGGGCACTTGGACTATCTACGTTACCTAGCGGGTACTTGGAGTATGTAGGTTACGTACCGGGCTGTTGGACTATCTAGGTTACCTAGCGGGAACTTGGACTATCTAGGTTAACTAACGGGCACTTGGACTGTGTAGATTCCCTAGCGGGCCTTTGGACTATGTAAGTTCCCTAGCGGGCACTTGGACTATGTGGGTTTCCTGGCGGGCATTTGGACTATCTAAGTTACCTAACGGGCACGTGGACTATGTAAGTTCCCTAGCGGGCAATTGGATTATGTAGGTTCCCTATTGGGCACGTGGACTATGTAGATTAACTAGAGGGCATTTGGCCTATGTAGGTTACCTAGCGGGCACTTGGACTATGTAGGTTCCCTATCGGGCACTTGGAGAATGTAGGTTAACTAGGGGGCACTAGGACTATGTAGGTGACCTAGCGGGCCCTTGGACTATCTAGGTTACCTAAGGGGAACCTGGAATATGTAGGGTAACTAGTGGGCACGTGGACTATCTACGTTACCTAGCGGGCACTTGGACTATGTACGTTTCCAAGAGGGTACTTGGACTAGATTGGTTCCCTAGCGGGCACTTGGTCTATCTAGGTTAACTAGCGAGCACTTGGACTATCTTGGTTAGCTAGCGGGCATATGTACTATTAGGGCCCCTAGCGGGCATTTGGACTATATTGGTTACCTAGCGGGCACTTGGACTATGTAGGTTAACGATCGGGCACTTGGATTATGTAGGTAAACTAGTGGTCACTTGAAATGTCTAGATTACCTAGCGGGCACTTGGACT
This sequence comes from Tenrec ecaudatus, assembly GCF_050624435.1. Taxonomy (NCBI): domain Eukaryota; kingdom Metazoa; phylum Chordata; class Mammalia; order Afrosoricida; family Tenrecidae; genus Tenrec; species Tenrec ecaudatus. The sequence continues at coordinate 66,638,647 of NC_134548.1, read as the reverse complement.
ATGTAGGTTAACTAGCGGGCACTTGGACTATCTAGGTTACCTAGGGAGCTTTTGGACGATGTAGGTTAACTAGCGGGCCCTTGGACTATGTAGGTTAACTAGCGGGCGCTTGGACTATGTAGGTTACCTCGTGGGCACTTGGACGATCTAGGTTAACTAGCGGGTACTTGGACTATGTAGGTTAACTAGCGGGCCCTTGGACTATGTAGATTAACTAGCGGCACTTGGACTATCTACGTTAACTAGCGGGCCCATGGATTATGTAGGTTTACTAGCACGCACTTGGACTATCTAGGTTATCTAGCGGGCACTTGGACAATCTAGGTTAACTAGCGGGCATTTGGAATATTTAGGTTACCTAGCGGGAACTTAGACTCTGTACGTTCCCTAGCGGGCACTTGGACTATCCAGGTTACCTAGCTGGCACTTGAACTATCTACTTTACCTAGCGGGTACTTGGAGTATGTAGGTTACGTACCGGGCTGTTGGACTATCTAGGTTACCTAGCGGGCACTTGGACTATCTAGGTTAACTAACGGGCACTTGGACTGTGTAGATTCCCTAGCGGGCCCTTGGACTATGTAAGTTCCCTAGCGGGCACTTGGACTATGTGGGTTTCCTGGCGGGCATTTGGACTATCTAGGTTAACTAACGGGCACGTGGACTATGTAAGTTCCCTAGCGGGCACTTGGATTATGTAGGTTCCCTATCGGGCACTTGGACTATGTAGATTAACTAGAGGGCATTTGGCCTATGTAGGTTACCTAGCGGGCACTTGGACTATGTAGGTTCCCTATCGGGCACTTGGAGAATGTAGGTTAACTAGGGGGCACTAGGACTATGTAGGTGAACTAGCGGGCCCTTGGACTATCTAGGTTACCTAAGGTGAACCTGGACTATGTAGGGTAACTAGTGGGCACTTGGACTATCTACGTTACCTAGAGGGCAATTGGTCTATCTAGGTTAACTAGCAACCACTTGGACTATCTAGGTTAACTAGCGGGCATTTGGAATACTAGGGCCCCTAGCGGGCTTTTGGACTATATTCGTTACCTAGCGGGCACTTGGACTATCTAGGTTAACTAACGGGCATTTGGACTATGTAGGTTACCTAGCGGGCACTTGTTCTATGTAGGTTCCCCATCGGGCACTTGGAGAATGTAGGTAAACTAGGGGGCACTAGGGCAATGTAGGGTACCTAGCGGGCCCATGGACTATCTAGGTTACCTAGGGGGAACCTGGACAATGTAGGTTAACTAGTGGGCACTTGGACAATCTAGGTTACCTAGCAGGCACTTGGAATATGTAGGTTAACTAGCGGGCACTTGGACTATCTAGGTTACCTAGCGGGCACTTGGACTATGTACGTTACCTAGCGGGCACTTGGACTATGTAAGTTTCCCAGCGGGTACTTGGACTAGATAGGTTCCCTAGCGGGCACTTGGTCTATCTAGGTTAACTAGCGAGCACTTGGACTATCTAGGTTAACTAGCGGGCATTTGGAATATTAGGGCCCCTATCGGGCATTTGGACTATATTGGTTACCTAGCTGGCACTTGGACTATGTAGGTTAACTAACGGGCACTTGGACTATGTCGGTAACCTAGTGGTCACTTGAAATGTCTAGGTTACCTAGCGGGCACTTAGACTATGTAGGTTAACTAGCGGGCACTTGGACTATCTAGGTTAACTCGCGGGCCCTTGGACGATGTATGTTAACTAGCGGGCCCTTGCACTATGTAGGTTAACTAGCGGGCCCATGGATTATGTAGGTTTACTAGCAGGCACTTGGACTATCTAGGTTAACTAGTGGGCACTTGGACTATGTAGTTTCCCTAGCGGGCATTTGGACTATTTAGGTTACCTAGCGGGCACTTGGACTATGTGGGTTAACTAGCGGGTACTTGGACTATCTAGGTTACCTAGCAGGCAATTTGACTATCTAGGTTAACTAACGGGCACTTGGACTATGTAGGTTGCCTAGCGGGCACTTGGATTATGTAGGTTCCCTATCGGGCACTTGGACTATGTAGGTTAACTAGCGGGGACTTGGATTATCTAGGTTAACGAACGGGCACTAGGACTATGTAGGTTACCTAGCCGCCACTGGGACTATCTAGGTTAGCTAACAGGCACTTGGACTATCTAGGTTCCCTAGCGGGCACTTGTACTATCTAGGTTACCTAGCTGGCATGGACTATGTAGGTCAACTAGCGGGCCCTTGGACTATCTATGTTAGCCAACGGGCACTTAGATTATGTAGGTTAACTAGAGGGCACTTGGAATATGTAGGTTAAGTAGCGGACACTTGCACTATGAAGGTAAACTAGCGGGCCCATGGACTATGTAGGTTTACTAGCGGTCCCTTGGACTATCTAGGTTCCCTAAAGGGCACTTGGACTATCTAGGTTACCGAACGGGCACTTGGACTATCTAGGTTACCTAGCGGGCACTTGGACTTCTAGGTTAACGAACGGGCACTTGGACTATGTATGTTGCATAGCGGGCAATTGGACTATCTAGGTTAGGTAACGGGCACTTGGACTATCTAGGTTTCTTAGCGGGCACTTGGACGAACTAGGTTAACTAGAGGGCACTTGGACTATTTACGTTACCTAGCGGGTACTTGGAGTATGTAGGTTACGTACCGGGCTGTTGGACTATCTAGGTTACCTAGCGGGAACTTGGACTATCTAGGTTAACTAACGGGCACTTGGACTGTGTAGATTCCCTAGCGGGCCTTTGGACTATGTAAGTTCCCTAGCGGGCACTTGGACTATGTGGGTTTCATGGCGGGCATTTGGACTATCTAGGTTACCTAACGGGCACGTGGACTATGTAAGTTCCCTAGCGGGCACTTGGATTATGTAGGTTCCCTATTGGGCACTTCGACTATGTAGATTAACTAGAGGGCATTTGGCCTATGTAGGTTACCTAGCGGGCACTTGGACTATGTAGGTTCCCTTTCGGGCACTTGGAGAATGTAGGTTAACTAGGGGGCACTAGGACTATGTAGGTGACCTAGCGGGCCCTTGGACTATCTAGGTTACCTAAGGGGAACCTGGACTATGTAGGGTAACTAGTGGGCACTTGGACTATCTACGTTACCTAGCGGGCACTTGGACTATGTACGTTTCCAAGAGGGTACTTGGACTAGATTGGTTCCCTAGCGGGCACTTGGTCTATCTAGGTTAACTAGCGAGCACTTGGACTATCTAGGTTAACTAGCGGGCATATGTACTATTAGGGCCCCTAGCGGGCATGTGGACTATATTGGTTACCTAGCGGGCACTTGGACTATGTAGGTTAACGATCGGGCACTTGGATTATGTAGGTAAACTAGTGGTCACTTGAAATGTCTAGATTACCTAGCGGGCACTTGGACTATGTAGGTTAACTAGCGGGCACTTGGACTATCTAGGTTACCTAGGGAGCTTTTGGACGATGTAGGTTAACTAGCGGTCCCTTGGACTATGTAGGTTAACTAGCGGGCGCTTGGACTATGTAGGTTACCTAGTGGGCACTTGGACGATCTAGGTTAACTAGCGGGTACTTGGACTATGTAGGTTAACTAGCGGGCCCTTGGACTATGTAGATTAACTAGCGGCACTTGGACTATCTACGTTAACTAGCGGGCCCTTGCACTATGTAGGTTAACTAGCGGGCCCATGGATTATGTAGGCTTACTAGCACGCACTTGGACTATCTAGGTTATCTAGCGGGCACTTGGACAATCTAGGTTAACTAGCGGGCATTTGGAATATTTAGGTTACCTAGCGGGAACTTAGACTCTGTACGTTACCTAGCGGGCACTTGGACTATCTAGGTTACCTAGCTGGCACTTGAACTATCTACTTTACCTAGCGGGTACTTGGAGTATGTAGGTTACGTACCGGGCTGTTGGACTATCTAGGTTACCTAGCGGGCACTTGGACTATCTAGGTTAACTAACGGGCACTTGGACTGTGTAGATTCCCTAGCGGGCCCTTGGACTATGTAAGTTCCCTAGCGGGCACTTGGACTATGTGGGTTTCCTGGCGGGCATTTGGACTATCTAGGTTACCTAACGGGCACGTGGACTATGTAAGTTCCCTAGCGGGCACTTGGATTATGTAGGTTCCCTATCGGGCACTTGGACTATGTAGATTAACTAGAGGGCATTTGGCCTATGTAGGTTACCTAGCGGGCACTTGGAGAATGTAGGTTAACTAGGGGGCACTAGGACTATGTAGGTGAACTAGCGGGCCCTTGGACTATCTAGGTTACCTAAGGTGAACCTGGACTATGTAGGGTAACTAGTGGGCACTTGGACTATCTACGTTACCTAGAGGGCAATTGGTCTATCTAGGTTAACTTGCGACCACTTGGACTATCTAGGTTAACTAGCGGGCATTTGGAATATTAGGGCCCCTAGCGGGCATTTGAACTATATTCGTTACCTAGCGGGCACTTGGACTATCTAGGTTAACTAACGGGCATTTGGACTATGTAGGTTACCTAGCGGGCACTTGTTCTATGTAGGTTCCCCATCGGGCACTTGGAGAATGTAGGTTAACTAGGGGGCACTAGGGCAATGTAGGTTACCTAGCGGGCCCATGGACTATCTAGGTTACCTAGGGGGAACCTGGACAATGTAGGTTAACTAGTGGGCACTTGGACAATCTAGGTTACCTAGCAGGCACTTGGAATATGTAGGTTAACTAGCGGGCACTTGGACTATCTAGGTTACCTAGCGGGCACTTGGACTATGTACGTTACCTAGCGGGCACTTGGACTATGTACGTTTCCCAGCGGGTACTTGGACTAGATAGGTTCCCTAGCGGGCACTTGGTCTATCTAGGTTAACTAGCGGGCACTTGGACTATCTAGGTTAACTAGCGGGCATTTGGAATATTAGGGCCCCTATCGGGCATTTGGACTATATTGGTTACCTAGCTGGCACTTGGACTATGTAGGTTAACTAACGGGCACTTGGACTATGTCGGTAACCTAGTGGTCACTTGAAATGTCTAGGTTGCCTAGCGGGCACTTAGACTATGTAGGTTAACTAGCGGGCACTTGGACTATCTAGGTTAACTCGCGGGCCCTTGGACGATGTATGTTAACTAGCGGGCCCTTGCACTATGTAGGTTAACTAGCGGGCCCATGGATTATGTAGGTTTACTAGCAGGCACTTGGACTATCTAGGTTAACTAGTGGGCACTTGGACTATGTAGTTTCCCTAGCGGGCATTTGGACTATTTAGGTTACCTAGCGGGCACTTGGACTATGTGGGTTAACTAGCGGGTACTTGGACTATCTAGGTTACCTAGCAGGCAATTTGACTATCTAGGTTAACTAACGGGCACTTGGACTATGTAGGTTGCCTAGCGGGCACTTGGATTATGTAGGTTCCCTATCGGGCACTTGGACTATGTAGGTTAACTAGCGGGCACTTGGATTATCTAGGTTAACGAACGGGCACTAGGACTATGTAGGTTACCTAGCCGCCACTGGGACTATCTAGGTTAGCTAACAGGCACTTGGACTATCTAGGTTCCCTAGCGGGCACTTGTACTATCTAGGTTACCTAGCTGGCATGGACTATGTAGGTCAACTAGCGGGCCGTTGGACTATCTATGTTAGCCAACGGGCACTTAGATTATGTAGGTTAACTAGCGGGAAATTGGAATATGTAGGTTAAGTAGCGGACACTTGCACTATGAAGGTTAACTAGCGGGCCCATGGAGTATGTAGGTTTACTAGCGGGCCCTTGGACTATCTAGGTTTGTCAACGGGCACTTAGATTATGTAGGTTAACTAGAGGGCACTTGGAATATGTAGGTTAAGTAGCGGACACTTGCACTATGAAGGTAAACTAGCGGGCCCATGGACTATGTAGGTTTACTAGCGGGCCCTTGGACTATCTAGGTTCCCTAAAGGGCACTTGGACTATCTAGGTTACCGAACGGGCACTTGGACTATCTAGGTTACCTAGCGGGCACTTGGACTTCTAGGTTAACGAACGGGCACTTGGACTATGTATGTTGCATAGCAGGCAATTGGACTATCTAGGTTAGGTAACGGGCACTTGGACTATCTAGGTTTCTTAGCGGGCACTTGGACGAACTAGGTTAACTAGAGGGCACTTGGACTATCTACGTTACCTAGCGGGTACTTGGAGTATGTAGGTTACGTACCGGGCTGTTGGACTATCTAGGTTACCTAGCGGGAACTTGGACTATCTAGGTTAACTAACGGGCACTTGGACTGTGTAGATTCCCTAGTGGGCCTTTGGACTATGTAAGTTCCCTAGCGGGCACTTGGACTATGTGGGTTTCCTGGCGGGCATTTGGACTATCTAGGTTACCTAACGGGCACGTGGACTATGTAAGTTCCCTAGCGGGCACTTGGATTATGTAGGTTCCCTATTGGGCACTTGGACTATGTAGATTAACTAGAGGGCATTTGGCCTATGTAGGTTACCTAGCGGGCACTTGGACTATGTAGGCTCCCTATCGGGCACTTGGAGAATGTAGGTTAACTAGGGGGCACTAGGACTATGTAGGTGACCTAGCGGGCCCTTGGACTATCTAGGTTACCTAAGGGGAACCTGGACTATGTAGGGTAACTAGTGGGCACTTGGACTATCTACGTTACCTAGCGGGCACTTGGACTATGTACGTTTCCAAGAGGGTACTTGGACTAGATTGGTTCCCTAGCGGGCACTTGGTCTATCTAGGTTAACTAGCGAGCACTTGGACTATCTAGGTTAACTAGCGGGCATATGTACTATTAGGGCCCCTAGCGGGCATTTGGACTATATTGGTTACCTAGCGGGCACTTGGACTATGTAGGTTAACGATCGGGCACTTGGATTATGTAGGTAAACTAGTGGTCACTTGAAATGTCTAGATTACCTAGCGGGCACTTGGACTATGTAGGTTAACTAGCGGGCACTTGGACTATCTAGGTTACCTAGGGAGCTTTTGGACGATGTAGGTTAACTAGCGGTCCCTTGGACTATGTAGGTTACCTAGTGGGCACTTGGACGATCTAGGTTAACTCGCGGGTACGTGGACTATGTAGGTTAACTAGCGGGCCCTTGGACTATGTAGATTAACTAGCGGCACTTGGATTATCTACGTTAACTAGCGGGCCCTTGCACTATGTAGGTTAACTAGCGGGCCCATGGATTATGTAGGCTTACTAGCACGCACTTGGACTATCTAGGTTATCTAGCGGGCACTTGGACAATCTAGGTTAACTAGCGGGCATTTGGAATATTTAGGTTACCTAGCGGGAACTTAGACTCTGTACGTTACCTAGCGGGCACTTGGACTATCTAGGTTACCTAGCTGGCACTTGAACTATCTACGTTACCTAGCGGGTACTTGGAGTATGTAGGTTACGTACCGGGCTGTTGGACTATCTAGGTTACCTAGCGGGAACTTGGACTATCTAGGTTAACTAACGGGCACTTGGACTGTGTAGATTCCCTAGCGGGCCCTTGGACTATGTAAGTTCCCTAGCGGGCACTTGGACTATGTGGGTTTCCTGGCGGGCATTTGGACTATCTAGGTTACCTAACGGGCACGTGGACTATGTAAGTTCCCTAGCGGGCACTTGGATTATGTAGGTTCCCTATCGGGCACTTGGACTATGTAGATTAACTAGAGGGCATTTGGCCAATGTAGGTTCCCTATCGGGCACTTGGAGAATGTATGTTAACTAGGGGGCACTAGGACTATGTAGGTGAACTAGCGGGCCCTTGGACTATCTAGGTTACCTAAGGGGAACCTGGACTATGTAGGGTAACTAGTGGGCACTTGGACTATCTACGTTACCTAGAGGGCAATTGGTCTATCTAGGTTAACTAGCGACCACTTGGACTATCTAGGTTAACTAGCGGGCATTTGGAATATTAGGGCCCCTAGCGGGCATTTGGACTATATTCGTTACCTAGCGGGCACTTGGACCATCTAGGTTAACTAACGGGCATTTGGACTATGTAGGTTACCTAGCGGGCACTTGTTCTATGTAGGTGCCCCATCGGGCACTTGGAGAATGTAGGTTAACTAGGGGGCACTAGGGCAATGTAGGTTACCTAGGGGGCCCATGGACTATCTAGGTTACCTAGGGGGAACCTGGACAATGTAGGTTAACTAGTGGGCACTTGGACAATCTAGGTTACCTAGCAGGCACTTGGAATATGTATGTTAACTAGCGGGCACTTGGACTATCTAGGTTACCTAGCGGGCACTTGGACTATGTACGTTCCCTAGCGGGCACTTGGACTATCTACGTTACCTAACGGGCACTTGCACTATGTACGTTTCCTAGCGGGTACTTGGACTAGATAGGTTCCCTAGCGGGCACTTGGTCTATCTAGGTTAACTAGCGAGCACTTGGACTATCTAGGTTAACTAGCGGGCATTTGGAATATTAGGGCCCCTAGCGGGCATTTGGACTATATTGGTTACCTAGCGGGCACTTGGACTATGTAGGTTAACGAACGGGCACTTGGACTATGTAGGTAACCTAGTGGTCATTTGAACTGTCTAGGTTACCTAGAAGGCACTTAGACTATGTAGGTTAACTAGCGGGCACTTGGACTATCTAGGTTAACTCGCGGGCCCTTGGACCATGTAGGTTAACTAGCGGGCCCTTGAACAATGTAGGTTAACTAGCGGGCCCATGGATTATGTAGGTTTACTAGCAGGCACTTAGACTATCTAGGTTAACTAGCTGGCACTTGGACTATGTAGTTTCCCTAGCGGGCATTTGGACTATTTAGGTTACCTAGCGGGCACTTGGATTATCTAGGTTTCCTAGCAGGCAATTTGACTATCTAGGTTAACTAACGGGCACTTCGACTATGTAGGTTGCCTAGCGGGCACTTGGATTATGTAGGTTCCCTATCGGGCACTTGGACTATGTAGGTTAACTAGCAGGCACTTGGATTATCTAGGTTAACGAACGGGCACTAGGACTATGTAGGTTACCTAGCCGCCACTGGGACTATCTAGGTTAGCTAACAGGCACTTGGACTATCTAGGTTCCCTAGCGGGCACTTGTACTATCTAGGTTACCTAGCTGGCACTTGGACTATGTAGGTCAACTAGCGGGCCCTTGGACTATGTAGATTAACTAGCGGCACTTGGACTATCTACGTTAACTAGTGGGCCCTTGGACTATGTAGATTCCCTAGCGGGCACTTGGACTATGTATGTTCCAGAGCGGGCACTTGGACTATGTACGTTCCCTAGGAGTCACTTGGACTATGTAGGTTCCAGAGCGAGCACTTAGACTATCTAGGTTCCCTAGCGGGCACTTGTACTATGTAGGTTAATTAGCGGACACTTGGACGATCTAGGTTAACTAGCGGGTACTTGGATTATGTAGGTTAACTAGCGGGCCCTTGAACTATGTAGATTCACTAGCGGGCACTTGGACTATGTAGGTTCCCTAGCGGGCACTTGGACTCTGTATGTTCCCTACGGACACTTGAACTATGTAAGTTAACTACCGGGCACTTGGACTATGTAGGTTAACTAGCGGGCTCTTGGACACTCTAGGTTACCTAGCCGGCACTTGGACTATGTAGGTTAACTACCGGGCACTTGCACTATCTAGGTTACCGAACGGGCATTTGGACTATGTATGTAACCTAGCGGGTACTTGGAGAGTCTAGGTTACCTAGCGGGCACTTGGACTTCTAGGTTAACGAACGGGCACTTGGACTATTTAGGTTTCTTAGCGGGCACTTGGACGATCTAGGTTAACTAGAGGGCACTTGGACTATCTAGGTTAACTAGCGTGTATTTGGACTATCTAGGTTTCTTAGCGGGTACTTGGACTATGTAGGTTAACTAGTGGGCCCTTGAACTATGTAGAATAACTAGCGGCACTTGGACTATCTACGTTAACTAGCGGGCAATTGGACTATGTAGCTACCCTAGCAGGCATTTGGACTATATAGATAACCTAGCGGGCACTCTGACTTTGTAGGTTACCTAGCGGCACATGGACTATCTAGGTTACCAAGCTGCCGCTTGAACTATCTACGTTATAGCGGGATCTTGGAGTATGTAGGTTACCTACTGGGCTGTTGGACTATCTAGGTTACCAAGCGGGCATTTGGACTATCTAGGTCAACTAATGGGCACTTGGACTGTGTAGGTTCCCTAGCGGGCCCTTGGACTATGTGGGTTTCCTGGCGGGCATTTGGACTTTCTAGGTTAACTAACGGGCATGTGGACTATGTACGTTCCCTAGCGGGCACTTGGATTATGTAGGTTCCCTATCGGGCACTTGGACTATGTAGAATAACTAGAGGGCATTTGGACTATGTAGGTTACCTAGCGGGCACTTTGACTATGTAGGTTCCCTATCGGGCTCTTGGAAAATGTAGGTTAACTAGGGGGCAATAGGACTATGTAGGTTACCTAGCGGGCCCTTAGACTATCTAGGTTACCTAGCGGGCATTTGTACTATGTAGGCTTCCTAGCGGTCATTTGGACTATATAGATTACCAAGCGGGCACTTAGATTTTGTAGGTTACCTAGCGGGCACTTGGACTATCTACGTTACCTACCGGGTACTTGGAGTATGTAGGTTACCTACCGGGCTGTTGGACTATCTAGGTTACCTAGCGGGCACTGGGACTATCTAGGTAAACTAACTGGCACTTGGACTATGTAGGTTAACTAGCGGGCATTTGGACTCTGTAGGTTCCCTAGCGGGCACTTGGACTATGTACGTTACCTAGGGGGAACCTGGACTATGCAGGTTAACTAGTGGGCACTTGGACTATCTAGGTAACCTAGCAGGCACTTGGACTATGTAGGTTAACTAGCGGGCACTAGGACTATCTATGTTACCTAGCGGGCACTTGGACTATGTACGTTACCTAGCGGGCACTTGGACTATGTACGTTTCCGAGCGGGTACTTGGACTAGATAGGTTCCCTAGCGGGCACTTTATCTATCTAGGTTAACTAGCGGGCACTTGGACTATCTAGGTTAACTAGCGGGCATTTGGACTATTAGGGCCCCTAGCGGGCACTTAGACTATTTTGGTTACCTAGCGGGCACTTGGACTATATACGTTTCCTAGAGGGTACTTGGACTAGATAGGTTCCCTAGCGGGCAGTTTATCTATCTAGGTTAACTAGCGGGCACTTGTACTATCTAGGTTAACTAGCGGGCATTTTGACAATTAGGGCCCCTAGCGGGCACTTGGACTATTTTGGTTACCTAGCGGGAACTTGGACTATGCACGTTAACGAAAGGGCACTTGGACTATGTAGGTAACCTAGTGGTCACTTGAATTGTGTAGGTTACCTAGCGGTCACTTAGACTATGTAGGTTAACTAGCGGGCACTTGGACTATCTAGGTTAACTAGCGGGCCCTTAGACGATGTAGGTTTACTAGCGGACCCTTGCACTATGTAGGTTAACTAGCGGGCCCATGGATTATGTAGGTTTACTAGCAGGCACTTGGACTATCTAGGTTAACTAGCGGGCACTTGGACTATGTAGTTTCCCTAGCGGGCATTTGGAGTATTTAGGTTCCCTAGCGGGCACTTGGTCTATCTAAGTTAACTAGCGGGCACTTGGACTATCTAGGTTACCTAGCGGGCACTTGGACTCTTGTTTACCTAGCAGGCAATTTGACTATCTAGGTTAACTAACGGGTTCTTGGACTATGTAGGTTGCCTAGCGGGCACTTGGATTATGTAGTTCCCTATCGGGCACTTGGACTATGTATGTTAACTAGCGAGCACTTGGACTATCTAGGTTACCTAGTGGCCACTTGGCTTATCTAGGTTAACGAACGGGCACTTGGACTATGTAGGTTACCTAGCCGCCACTTGGACTATCTAGGTTAGCTAACAGGCACTTTGACTATCTAGGTTCCCTAGCGGGCACTTGTACTATCTAGGTTACCTAGCTGGCACTTGGACTATGTAGGTCAACTAGCGGGCCCTTGGACTATCTAAGTTAGCCTACGGGCACTTAGATTATGTAGGTTAACTACCGGGAACTTGGAATATGTAGGTTAAGTAGCGGACACTTGCACTATGAAGGTTAACTAGCGGGCCCATGGACTATGTAGGTTTACTAGCCGGCCCTTGGACTATCTAGGTTCCCTAAAGGGCACTTGGACTATCTAGGTTACCTAGCGGGCACTTGGACTATGTAGGCTAACTAGGGGGCCCTTTGACGATCTAGGTTACCTAGCGGCTACTTGAACTATCTAGGTTAACTAGCGGACACTTGCAGTATCTAGGTTACCTAGCAGGCACTTGGACTATGTACGTTCCCCAGCGGGCACTTAGACTATCTATGTTAACTAGCGGGCACTTGGAATATGTAGGTTAACTAGCGGACACTTGCACTATGTAGGTTACCTAGCAGTCACTTGGACTATCTAGGTTAACTAGCGGGCACTTGGTCTATCTAGGTTAACTAGCGTGAACTTGGACTATCTAGGTTTCTTAGCGGGTACTTGGACTAGGTAGGTTAACTAGCGGGCGCTTGGACTATGTAGATTAATTAGCGGCACTTGGGCTATCTACGTTAACTAGCGGGCCCTTGGACTATGTAGATTCCCTAGCTGGCATTTGGACTATATAGATAACGTAGCAGGCACCTTGACTTTGTAGGTTACCTAGCGGCACAAGGACTATCTAGGTTACCTAGCTGGCACTTGAACTATCTACGTTATAGCGGGTTCTTAATATATGTAGGTTACGTAGCGGGCTGTTGGACTATCTAGGTTACCAAGCGGGCACTTGGTCTATCTAGGTTAACTAAAGGGCCCTTGGACTGTGTAGATTCCCTAGCGGGCCCTTGGACTATGTAAGTTCCCTAGCGGGCACTTGGACTATATGGATTTCCTGGCGGGCATTTTGACTATCTAGGTTACCAAACGGGCACTTGGACTATGTAGGTTCCCTAGCGGGCACTTGGATTATGTACGTTCCCTATCGGGCACTTGGACTATGTAGATTAACTAGAGGGCATTTGTACTATGTAGGTTACCTAGCGGGCACTTGGATTATGTAGGTTCCCTATCGGGCACTTGGAGAATGTAGGTTAACTAGGGGGCACTATGTAGGTTCCCAATCGGGCACTTGGAGAATGTAGGTTAACTAGAGGGCACTAGGACTATGTAGGTTACCTAGCAGGCACTAGGACTATGTACGTTCCCTAGCGGGCACTTGGAGTATCTTCGTTACCTAGCGGGCACTTGGACTATGTACGTTACCTACCGGGCACATGGACTATGTACGTTTCCTAGCGGGTACTTGGACTAGATAGGTTAACTAGCGAGCACTTGGACTATCTAGGTTACCTAGCTGGCACTTGGACTATCTACGTTATAGCGGGTTCTTAGAGTATGTAGGTTACCTAGCGGGCTGTTGGACTATCTAGGTTACCAAGCGGGCACTTGGACCATCTAGGTTAACTAAAGGGCACTTGGACTGTGTAGATTCCCTAGTGGGCCCTTGGACTATGTAAGTTCCCTAGCGGGCACTTGGACTATGTGGGTTTCCTGGCGGGCATTTTGACTATCTAGATTACCAAACGGGCACTTGGACTATGTACGTTCCCTATCGGGCACTTGGACTATGTAGATTAACTAGAGGGCATTTGGAGTATGTAGTTTACCTAGCGGGCACTTGGACTATGTGGGTTTCCTGGTGGGCATTTTGACTATCTAGGTTACCAAACGGGCACTTGGACTATGTAGGTTCCCTAGCGGGCACTTGGATTATGTACGTTCCCTATCGGGCACTTGGACTATGTAGATTAACTAGAGGGCATTTGGAGTATGTAGGTTACCTAACGGGCACTTAGACTATGTAGGTTCCCTATCGGGCACTTGGAGAATGTAGGTTAACTAGGGGGCACTATGTAGGTTCCCAATCGGGCACTTGGAGAATGTAGGTTAACTAGGGGGCACTAGGACTATGTAGGTTACCTAGCGGGCCCTAGGACTTTCTAGGTTACCTAGGGGGAACCTGGAGTATGTAGGTTTACTAGTGGGCACTTGGACTATCTAGGTTACCTCGCAGGCACTTGGACTATGTACGTTCCCTAGAGGGCACTTGGACTATCTACGTTACCTAGCGGGCAATTGGACTATGTACGTTACCTAGCAAGCACTTGGACTATGTACGTTTCCTGGCGAGTACTTGGACTAGATAGGTTCCCTAGCGGGCACTTGGTCTATCTAGGTTAACTAGCGAGCACTTGGACTATCTAGGTTAACTAGCGGGCATATGGACTATTAGTGCCCCTAGCGGGCATTTGGACTATACTTGTTACCTAGCAGGCACTTGGACTATGTAGGTTAACAAACGGGCACTTGGACTACGTAGGTAACCTAGTGGTCACTTGAACTGTCTAGGTTACCTAGCGGGCACGTGGACTATGTAGGTTAACTAGTGGGCACTTGGACTATCTAGGTTAACTAGCAGGCCCTTGGACGATGTAGGTTAACTAGTGGGCCCTTGGACTATGTAGGTTAACTAGCGGGCCCTTGGACTATGTAAGTTGCCTAGTGGGCACTTGAACGATCTAGGTTAACTAGCGGGTACATGGACTATGTAGGTTAACTAGCGGGCCCTTGGACTATGTAGATAAACTAGCAGCACTTGGACTATCTACGTTAACTAGCGGGCCCTTGGACTATGTAGATTCCCTAGCGGGCACTTGAACTATGTAAGTTAACTACCGGGCACTTGGACTATGTAGGTTAACTAGCGGGCCCTTGTACTTTCTAGGTTACCTATCGGGCACTTGGACTTTGTAGGTTAACTACCGGGCACTTGCATTATCTAGGTTACCGAACGGGCATTTGGACTATGTAGGTAACCTAGCGGGCACTTGGAGAGTCTAGGTTATCTAGCAGGCACTTGGACTTCTAGGTTAACGAACGGGCACTTGGACAATGTATGTTGCATAGCGGGCAATTGGACTATCTAGGTTAGGTAACGGGCACTTGGACTATCTAGGTTTCTTAGCGGGCACTTGGACGATCTAGGTTAACTAGAGGGCACTTGGACTATCTAGGTTAACTAGCGTGCACTTGGACTATCTAGGTTTCTTAGCGGGTACTTGGACTATGTAGGTTAAATAGTGGGCCATTGATCTATGTAGAATAACTAGCGGCACTTGGACTATCTACGTTAATTAGCGGGCCCTTGGACTATGTAGATACCCTAGCGGGCATTTGGACTATATAGATAACCTAGCGGGCACTTTGACTTTGTAGGTCACCTAGCGGCACATGGACTATCTAGGTTACCTGGCTGGCACTTGAACTATCTACGTTATAGCGGGATCTTGGAGCATGTAGGTTAACTAGCGGGCTGTTGGACTATCTAGGTTACCAAGCGGGCACTTGGACTATCTAGGTTACCTAGCTGGCACTAGGAGTATGAAGGTTCCCTAGCGGGCACTAGGATTATCTAGGTTACCTAGCGGGCACTTGGACTATGTAGGTCAACTAGCGGGCACTTGGATTATGTAGGTTCCCTATCGGGCACTTGGACTATGTGGGTTAACTAGAGAGCATTTGGACTATGTAGGTTACCTAGCGGGCACTTGGACTATGTAGGTTCCCTATCGGGCACGTGGAAAATGTAGGTTGACTAGGGGGCACTAGGACTATGTAGGTTACCTAGCGGGCCCTTAGACTATCTAGGTTACCTAGCGGGCATTTGGACTATGTAGGCTCCCTAGCGGTCATTTGGACTATATAGATTACCTAGCAGGCACTTAGACTTTGTAGGTTACCTAGCGGGCACTTGGACTATCTAGGTTACCTAGCTGGCACTTGAACTATCTACGTTACCTAGCGGGCACTTGGACTTTGTGGGTTTCCTGGCGGGCATTTGGACTTTCTAGGTTACCTAACGGGCACTTGGACTATGTACGTTCCCTAGCGGGCACTTGGATTATGTACGTTCCTATCGGGCACTTGGACTATGTAGAATAACTAGAGGGCATTTGGACTATGTAGGTTACCTAGCGGTCACTTGGACTATGTAGGTTCCCTATCGGGCACTTGGAAAATGTAGGTTAAGTAGGGGGCACTAGGACTATGTAGGTTACCTAGCGGGCCCTTAGACTATCTAGGTTACCTAGCGGGCATTTGGACTATATAGATTACCTAGCGGGCACTTAGACTTTGTAGGTTACCTAGCGGGCACTTGAACTATCTACGTTACCTAGCGGGTACTTGGAGTATGTAGGTTACCTACCGGGCTGTTGGACTATCTAGGTTACCTAGCGGGCATTGGGACTATCTAGGTTAACTAACGGGCACTTGGACTATGTAGGTTCCCAAGCGGGCCTGGACTATGTAAGTTCCCTAGCGTGCACTTGGACTATGTGGGTTCCCTAGCGGGCATTTGGACTATCTAGGTTACCTAGCGGTCATTTGGACTATATAGATTACCTAGCAGGCACTTAGACTTTGTAGGTTACCTAGCGGGCACTTGGACTATCTAGGTTACCTAGCTGGCACGTGAACTATCTACGTTACCTAGTGGGTACTTGGAGTATGTAGGTTACCTACCGGGCGGTTGGACTATCTAGGTTACCAAGCGGGCACTTAGACTATCTAGGTTAACTAACGGGCACTTGGACTGTGTAGGTTCCCTAGCGGGCTCTTGGACTATGTAAGTTCCCTAGCGGGCACTTGGACTATGTGGGTTTCCTGGCGGGCATTTGGACTTTCTAGGTGACCTAACGGGCACTTGGACTATGTACGTTCCCTAGCGGGCACTTGGATTATGTACGTTCCCTATCGGGCACTTGGACTATGTAGAATAACTAGAGGGCATTTGGACTATGTAGGTTACCTAGCGGGCACTTGGACTATGTAGGTTCCCTATCGGGCACTTGGAAAATGTAGGTTAACTAGGGGGCACTAGGACTATGTAGGTTACCTAGCGGGCCCTTAGACTATCTAGGTTACCTAGCGGGCATTTGGACTATATAGATTACCTAGCGGGCACTTAGACTTTGTAGGTTACCTAGCGGGCACTTGGACTATCTAGGTTACCTAGCTGGCACGTGAACTATCTACGTTACCTAGCAGGTACTTGGAGTATGTAGGTTACCTACCGGGCTGTTGGACTATCTAGGTTACCTAGCGGGCACTGGGACTATCTAGGTTAACTAGCGGGCACTTGTACTATGTAGGTTCCCTAGCGGGCCCTTGGACTATGTAAGTTCCCTAGCGGGCACTTGGACTATGTGGGTTCCCTAGCGGGCATTTGGACTATCTAGATTACCTAACGGGCACATGGACTAGGTAGGTTCCCTAGCGCGCAATTGGATTATGTAGGTTCCCTATCGTGCACTTGGACTATGTAGGTTAACTAGCGGGCATTTGGACTATGTAGGTTACCGAACGGGCACTTGGACTATCTACGATACCTAGCGGGTACTTGGAGTATGTAGGTTACCTACCGGGCTGTTGGACTATCTAGGTTACCTAGCGGGCATTGGGACTATCTAGGTTAACTAACGGGCACTTGGACTATGTAGGTTCCCAAGCGGGCCTGGACTATGTAAGTTCCCTAGTGTGCAGTTGGACTATGTGGGTTCCCTAGCGGGCATTTGGACTATCTAGGTTACCTAACGGGCACTTGGACTATGTAGGTTCCCTAGCGGGCACTTGGATTATGTAGGTTCCCTATCGGGCACTTGGACTATGTAGGTTAACTAGCGGGCATTTGGACTATGTAGGTTACCTAGCGGGCACTTTGACTATGTAGGTTCCCAATCGGGCACTTGGAGAATGTAGGTTAACTAAGGGGCACTAGGACTATGTAGGTTACCTAGCGGGCCCTTGGACTATCTAGGTTACCTAGGGGGAACCTGGACTATGTAGGTTAACTAGTGGGCACTTGGACTATCTAGGTTACCTAGCAGGCACTTGGACTATGTACGTTCCTTAGCGGGCACTTGGATTATGAAGGTTCACTATCGGGCACTTGGACTATGTACTTTACCTAGCGAGCACTTGGACTATGTATGTTTCTGAGCGGGTACTTGGACTAGATAGGTTCCCTAGCGGGCACTTGGTCTATCTAGGTTAACTAGCGAGCACTTGGACTATCTAGGTTAACTAGCGGGCATATGGACTATTAGGGCCCCTAGCGGGCATTTGGACTATATTTGTTACCTAGCGGGCACTTGGACTATGTAGGTTAACGAACGGGCACTTGGACTATGTAGGTAACCTAGTGGTCACTTGGACTATCTAGGTTAACTTGCGGGCCCTTGGACAATGCAGGTTAATTAGCGGGCCCTTGGATTATGTAGGTTAACTAGTGGGCACTTGGACGATCTCGGTTAACTAGCGGGTACTTGGACTATGTAGATTAACTAGCGGCAATTGGACTATCTACGTTAACTAGCGGGCCCATGGACTATGCAGATTCCGTAGCGGGCACTTGGACTATGTATGTTCCAGAGCGGGCCCGTGGACTATGTAGGGTCCCTAGCAGTCACTTGGACTATGTAGGTTCCAGAGCCGGCACTTAGGCTATCTAGGTTCCCTAGCGGGCACTTGTACTATGTAGGTTAATTAGCGGACACTTGGACGATCTAGGTTAACTAGCGGGTACTTGGATTATGTAGGTTAAGTAGCGGGCCCTTGAACTATGTAGATTAACCAGCGGGCACTTGGAGTATGTAGGTTCCCTAGCGGGCACTTGGACTCTGTATGTTCCCTACGGACACTTGAACTATGTAAGTTAACTACCGGGCACTTGGACTATGTAGGTTAACTAGCGGGCCCTTGTACTATCTAGGTTACCTAGCGGGCACTTGGACTATGTAGGTTAACTACCGGGCACTTGCACTATCTAGGTTACCAAACGGGCATTTGGCTATGTAGGTAACCTAGCGGGCACTTGGAGAGTCTAGGTTACCTAGCGGGCACTTGGACTTCTAGGTTAACGAACGGGCACTTGGACTATGTATGTTTCATAGCGGGCAATTGGACTATCTAGGTTAGGTAACGGGCACTTGGACTATCTAGGTTTCTTAGCGGGCACTTGGACGATCTAGGTTAACTAGAGGGCATTGGACTAACTAGGTTAGGTAACGGGCACTTAGACTATCTAGGTTTCTTAGCGGGTACTTGGACTATGTAGGTTAACTAGTGGGCCCTTGAACTATGTAGAATAACTAGCGGCTCTTGGACTATCTACGTTAACTAGCGGGCCCTTGGACTATGTAGATACCCTAGCGGGCATTTGGACTATATAGATAACCTAGCGGGGACTTTGACTTTGTAGGTTACCTAGCGGCACATGGACTATCCAGGTTACATATCTGGCACTTCAACTATCTAAGTTGCCTAGCGGGTTCTTGGAGTATGTAGGTTACCTAGCGGGCTGTTGGACTATCTAGGTTACCTAGCGGGCACTTGGACTATCTAGGTTAACTAACGGGCACTTGGACTATGTAGGTTCCCTAGCGGGCCCTTGGACTATGTAAGTTCCCTTTCGGGCACTTGGACTAGGTAGGTTCCCTAGCGGGCACTTGGTCTATCTAGGTTAACTAGCGGGCACTTGGAGTATCTGGTTAACTAGCGAGCACTTGGACTATCTAGGATAACTAGCGGGCACTTGGACTATTAGGGTCCCTAGCGGGCATTTGGACTATATTGGTTACCTAGAGGGCACTTGGACTATGTAGGTTAACGAACAGGCACTTGGACTATGTAAGGAACCTACTAGTCACTTGAACTATCTAGGTTACCTAGCGGGCTGTTGGACTATGTAGATTAACTAGCGGGCCTTTGGACAATGTAGGTTAACTAGCGGGCCCTTGGACTATGTAGTTTAACTAGCCGGCCCTTGTACTATGTAGGTTAACTAGCCTGCACTTGGACGATCTAGGTTAACTAGCGGGTACTTGGGCTATGTAAGTTAACTTGCGGGCCCTTGGACTATGCAGATTCCCTATGGCACTTGGACTATGTATGTTCCAGAGCGGGCACTTCGACTATGTAGGTTCCCTAGCAGGCACTTGGACTATGTAGGTTCCAGAGCGGGCACTTGGACTATGTAGGTTCCCTTGCGGGTACTTGGACTATGTAGGTTAACTAGCAGACACTTGGACGATCTAGGTTAACTAGCGGGTACTTGGATTATGTAGGTTAACTAGCGGGCCTTTGGACTATGTAGATTAACAAGCAGCACTTGGACTATCTAGGTTAACTAGCGGGCCCTTGGACTATGTA
This sequence comes from Tenrec ecaudatus, assembly GCF_050624435.1. Taxonomy (NCBI): domain Eukaryota; kingdom Metazoa; phylum Chordata; class Mammalia; order Afrosoricida; family Tenrecidae; genus Tenrec; species Tenrec ecaudatus. Next base: position 66,618,385 of record NC_134548.1, on the reverse strand, counting down.
GATTCCCTAGCGGGCACTTGGAATACGTAGCTTCCCTAGCGGGCACTTGGACTATGTATGTTCCCTAGCGGGCACTTGGACTATGTATGTTCCCTACGGACACTTGATCTTATGATTTCTCTAATAAGCACTGTAAAAATGCCTTGCATCCCTACAGCGAACAGGGCACTTTGCTGGGTTATTTTAGGATATGCAGGAATGTAGAGGCAGAGGAATGCAAGGCAGACCTCATGGCAGCTTCATTGGCAAACTATATCAGACCTGGAAGAAAGTGCTTTAGTTGTGGGAAGACAAGTCATCTTCAAAAGAGTGTAGGCAGAGCAGGCTGCGGCCAATGTCAGAGCATGGGCCAGGACCATGGAGATCGGGTTTAAACGAACCTGCACTCTGCCTCCATTGTAGGAAGGGAACTCATTGGGCGAGCCAATGTCGTTCAAAAATCAACAGTGAAGGGTCGCCATTAGCAAAGACTTCCCGGCGGGAAAATAGTGGAAGAAGCTTGATGCAGAGCCCTCATAGCAGAGCGTGGTAGGCAAGGTGTCTGCCTACTGGAGCAAAGAAGATCTTTGAGAGAAATCGCCTTTATCTAGCAGCCTCACAGCAGGAGAACAGACCTAGCCAAAGAGGCAAAAACCTAGTCTCTGTTCTCACTGCAGTTGGTTTGAATAACCAAGAGATGGCTCAGAAGCCTTCACAGGAGCTTGATCCTCAAAAGCAGGGACCTCTTATTGAAAGATTAATACAGTTTCTATCAGGAAGATTTAACCTTAGTACTCAAGAAATTAAAATTGATACTGGAGTTGATAAGAGTTGTAAGAAAAAGCCCAAAACTGTGATTGAATCAGAAACGAAGAGCAGTAATTGGGGTCCACTACCTAAAAGAACTATAGGAAGTTTATTAAGAAAGTCCAAAAAAAAAAAAAAGAAAGTCCAACATAAATTCTCAAGGTGTTGCTGGAGTTATTGGTCAGGATTGTGAAGAAGAAATTAAGGCAGTAATGAGTTCTGATATACCATGGTTTGTAAAAATGTAGGATCGCTTAAGCCAATTTTCCCTTCCTTGCATTTCTAGAGTAAAAATTTATACCTATCAGGAAAGAGTACTTGAGAAGTTTGACCACCCTATAAATCAAGCAGTCTTCTGGACTGCTGTTGTGGAGAAACAGCGCCCCCACATGGAATTAGAAATGGAAGGAAAAAGGTTTGTTAACTGTGGATGCCGGGTCATTTCCTTAGGGCATTCAGGGGGGCCTAAGGCCCTCCCATTAACTTCCCCTAAAGCCAGCATAGAGGGAATGAGTGAAGTTAACCAAGACAGAATATTGCAAGGTAAAATCATACAGTGTGAGAAGCCTGAAAGGCAAAACGGCTCAATTGAGCCTATAACCTTATTGGTAAGCCTGGAGAAAAAATGTCTGCTTGGTAAGTTACTTCAAGATCAGCTGAACAAATTTATTAAGAATTTTTTCAGTCTTTCAAAGTATGATAAGAAGTTCTCCCAATTAGTTAGCTCTCTTAATTCTCTGAGGGATGGGAGCCAGTATTTACATAACAATGAAGGTTATCTAACTAGTACTTTTACTGGTTCAAGATCTAGCAATGCTTTACTATTTAAATTGTTAAAACAGAAGGAGGAGAAGAGGAATCTTATGTGTGACAAAGTTCATTTACTCATTTTAACTAAAAAATTTTTCTCCTTACTAAAAGCTTGTAATAAAATTAGGGAAGATAAACACGTTTTCAATTCTACAGAGAAAATTGATCCTAAGAAATCTGAGGATGATGGAAACTGTGTTTGGGATCCAGGTCCATTCACCTGGAGAAAAGGCTATGCATGTATGTTTTTTACAGAATAAAACTGATGGACTCCCTTTAAAAGGACGCAACCACCTTTGGAGAAAGATGGACAAGGAAGAGATGGAGAGGCCAACATTTGCAAGGGTTTAAGGGAAACATTTCATTAGATATTGATCAGCTTAAAAAGGATATTTTCTATACATTCAAAGACAAGCTTGAGGCTTCTCCTGGCTCTGATGTGATTAAGCAATTGAGGAGTAGCATGGAAGGGTTGGACCCGCGAGCTTGGGGGCAAAGTACTTCACATAGCTTAAGTTCCAGTCTGACTGTGTTTTTTATCATAATTGTGATGCTTGCAGTCTCATGTCACTTCTATAGGAAGCTAATAGATATGAAAAGAGACCATGTTGCCTCCGTGACACTTTTTGAATCTTAAACATAATGCAGAGAGGGGAAATGTGGGATACTAGCACCAAGGGAAATAATACTGGGACTTATTCCCTGACTGGTACAGAGGGAATCTGGGAGATTAATGTTCCATGGCTGGAAGACCACCACTCTGTTAGTTGGAGATATACTCCAAGTTCATGTTCCTGCGGTAATCTATCATTTCCACAGATTCTCCCTTAAAGCTGTGCTGCCTTAAAGTGAGCGCATGGCTGATACATTCTCCCTATAGAAGCAGACATTCCTATTTGGCTCTATTTCTTCCCACCGCAGTATCCAATCTCTCTCATACCTTCCTCCAATAACAGATGGGAATAAGGGGACTTTACCCCCAGTGCCTGGATTCTAAATGTTTCTATCAAGCCTGAATTTTTGGCTATATTAATTGGATCATGAAGTTTTGCCTTTACAGCTTTAAATGTATAGAAAATGATTTAAAAACACGTCAGTCACGCCCACCACAGGTTTCCCGCTCCTAAAACTCACTTCCGTGCAAAAAGACACCTGAGTGGCAGGCGGGTTGGGCCGCCCGCGTGGAGCGTAGACTCCACGGCGCCAACGCCGCTCTCCGCTGAGGCGCCCTCAGGAGGCGCCCGAACGCGCCCCGCCCCGCCCCCCCCCCCTGTTGGGGACGTCCGGCGGAGCCTCAGCAAGGCATCCCGAGGGCGGCCAGGCTCGGGCTCGTTCTTCGAGCCGGCAGGAAGCGCAGCACCGGCGCCGGAGCCTCCGGCCGGGATCTCCAAGAGCTAGCCGCCGCGACCCCCCGCCCTCGGCCGCCCTCAGCCGCGCCGCATCCGGGTCCGCTGCCGCTCTCACCTGCGCGGCGCCCCGCCCCGCGCAGTGCGCTCCGGATCCGTGTGCCGTCAGTAGCCCCAGCCGCCGCGACCGCCCCGCGCGGTCACCTCCCGCCTGCCCGGCGCCGCACTGCGCCCGCCCGCCGCCCGCCGCCCACGGCCAGGGCCCGTTCAGCCGCCCCCGCCGCCCGGACCGGCGGAGCACGTGCGCCCGCGCCTCCCAGCGAGCTGCACGGCCGGCCGGGGCCTCCAGCTGCCTTTCTGGAGCCTCTCCTGGAGGGTCCTGAGGGACCGCAGAGCCCCCGGACCCCTGCCTTCTGGAGCGGCCCACAGCCGCCTCGCGGGGACCCCTCTGTCTCGGCGTTCCCTCGCAGCCCTTCGCCCCACTTGTGCCCCGCGGCGCCGCAGACCCCAGAACCCCCTTCCTGAGCGTAGGAGTGCGGGGATGTTGCCCCGCACCGTCGATGGCCGTTGAAAGGCTGAAGTTCCCACTTCCAAGTTCAAGAATATTCTGTGTGTTCATTTTTGTGATAACAGCTAACACTTGGCTGCAGTTTCATCGGTTAACCAATTCTTTTCGTATTCTGCTCGCCTGTTCGCTTTTGTCTCAACCAGGAAATGTCACGCCCCTCATTCTTGGATCACAGTTGAATTTTTTATTGATTATAAACCCTAATGTCGACTTACTGTAAAGCACCTGTACGAGGAAGCTTCAAAAATTCATGGGAAATTATCTTCTCTTTTCATTCCTTTCTCCCACGATCTTTCCGAAGCTCCCGCGTGTTGTGATGCCAGTGTACAATTAGTAAAGCCACTCTGGCAAATAATTCAGTAGTCTGGGATATAATTTAGAACTATATGCTATGCAAAGCAAAGGTGGCAAAACAATCCAGTGGTAAAGGAATACTTTGGTTAATGAGTGGTTGAATTGGCTGAATTTACAAGAAATCAAAGGAAGGAGCATACTACATTCAAAAATAAACTCCAGGAGGATTAGAGCGATAAAATATTCAAAGCATTAAAAACTTAGAGGGATTTATTTTCGAGAGTAGCAATTTAGCTTTAGTGAGGTGGAAACTTTAAGCAAGACACGAAGGTTCATGTCTTTAAAGGAAAGATAAAGCTATTTGACTATATACAGATGTTTTTACCTTTTAGCATGGTATCACAATGACAAGAAAAGTGTTTTAAAAGAACAATTGGCTATGCAAAACGCATGGCAATCTAACATAAAGTTCCTATAAATTATTTTTCCAGACAAATTGCTCGGTTCTATATGTTTTTAATACAGGCAATGCATACACACAGACAACTAACAGAAGAGAGGTTCATAAGCATGATTCATAAACATTGAAAAGATGCCTAATGTCATTGAAAGCCCTGGAAACATAAAGGGTTGAGATATAAATATTAAAGTCATTGGGAGCATGAGAGATAGAAGAGATATTACAATAATGCAGTCACACACATATCATGGTAGCATTGCTCACCTCAGCCCCACTTGGTGGTCCACATGGAGAGAGGGGGAAGGGAAGGAGGACAAGGGGAATTGGAAACGGGAGGGTAAAGACATACATCACAGGAAGGACTTGGACTATGTTATACAGCGGTGAGAAGGGGTGGTCTAGGGGCATACATGCAATAGGAAGAGGAGGGATTGGGGGTATACAGGTGACAAAATGGGCGGATCCTACATTTAGAATGGCAGCTTAACTTTGACCTGTTTTCTGGATCTCCATATGAACCATTATCAGTAGGGTGTGAACTCCACCTACTGGAACCAAGCTAATGGTTCCAAGTTTTAGAGAAAAGCAATCCATTGTCTCCACCAGCAGGGAGCAGAGACTGCAGTCTGGCAGCATTGCCTTGAGGGACCTTGCAAGCATCTGGCCCACACACATTATCCCTCTAGTAGGAATCAACCCAGTTAACTTACATTGGGGCTTTTAATCTCCAGACTATATATTTTTATTGGAGTAGAAAGCCTCATCTTTCTTCCCTGGAGCTGGCTGGTGGTTTTGAAGAGTGAAACCTTGTGGTTAACCGCCCAACCCATAACCTTCTATGGCACTAGAGCTCCATGACTCTGAACTAGCAACGTAAAATGCTTTGCCCTCAGGCAGAGTTTGTTTGCTTCCACCCACTCCTCTGGCCAGCCTGGTGAGGAGTAGTCTAGCCCTCAAGAACTTGCCTGAGTATGCCCTTGATGGGAATTGGGGTACTGAGGTTGCACGTTCATGCCCTGACCAAGATGGTTGGAGGGCCCTGAACCAGTCCTGTAAACTTTTCTAATCTGCAATAATGTATTTACTCCAATCATGGTCCCTTTCCCATTTCTGTAGTCACATTTCCAACTGTGATGGTCTGATCTGCTGGGAACTTGACTTTTAAAGGGGCTTCCTTTGTTTTCCATGTGACCGAGCTGTTGTGAATCCTTCAGTCCCCATTATGGCCTCATGCTTACGGTCTCCCTCAACCAGATGATTTGTTTTTTCTGGACTTTGTCCCATTCAAGATTTAACAAGGGGGGTCTCTGTAAATTATATTTGAACTTCGAGTCTTCTCCCTGATCTAAAACAATGCACACAAAAATATATACCAATTCGATCATTTCTACATGTACAATTTGCTAACATTCATTATATTTCTGAAATTATGTAGCCATTCTCACTGTCCTTTTCCAATTCCAAATTTCCATCACACACATAAGCTCACTGCCCCTTAAACTTTTCACCTAACCTTCCAAGTTCCTGTGTCAATCTGATCACAGACAGATTATTCTTTAAAAGAGCACAATGTCTAAAGCAGATCTTCTTCACGGATTCAGCTTTTGGTTGGCTTTAAAAAGACTTTACAAAAATCAAATCTGCTGCTATCAAGTTAATGCTGACTCATAGTGAATACCCCCTATGGGCTTCTGAGACTGTAACTGTTTACAGGAGTAGAAAGGCCCACCTTTCTCCTGCAGAGCGGCTGGTAGTTTCAAACTGCTGAGCTTGTGGATCGCAGCCCAACATGAGTGCCCAGCAAAGAGCACCCAGAGAAACTGAGCCCCACATCCTTAAGCCACATGAGCCATGGAGTCGGGCAGAGTTGAGATGCAGTCCTCCCCAAAGCCTTCAGAAACAACAAGAAGCCTTCAGAGACATCAAGAAGGATCACTAACTCTTTTGGTAGCCAAAAGAACGATCAGCCCCATAGTCAAGAGGCAGGACAAGTATCAGTGGCTCTGGCCAGACTGGAGGGGCTCACTCAAGGCCATTCCAGGCCAGGGCCAGGTACCTGTGTCTGGCTTCGAGTACTCCAGGCACAGAATCTCTGACTCATGGGCCTCCACCTTCAGCATTTCACTCAGGAACTGCAATTCGTGGACCCTGCAAAATGAGAAGAGAGGAGAGGCCGTTCAGTGCCAGGCAGCGGGGGGAAAGAATCATCACCCACCCCCTTCCACCTTTTCCTCTCCATCAAGAGCTGTTTTACTTTACCTTTTGGGTTGAACCTTTAGAAAAATGAGTCAAGATATGTCACATTCAACTCTCTCACCTGGTCTCCCTTCGTATTAATGTTTTATGCACTACAGTACACAGTGATAAGGACCACGGAGGTCACACTGGTACAACATTATTAGACTTTATTTAAATGTCACCAGCGGGGGTTGCTCTGAGTTGGAATCAACCCAATGCCAATGAGTTTGTTTGTTTATCCCACGAATGTACTTCTTCTGCTCCAGGATCCCAGGAGCCCCCACGGCACATGGGTGTCATCTGTCCCAGTCTAGAACGGCTTTCAGTCTTTGCTTGTCTTTCCTACCCTGACACCTGGGAGAGTGTGATAAGTTACTCTGGCAGGTGTACCTCAAATGAAGGTTGCCTGATGTTTCCTCATGACTATCCTAAGTTCCTTATACATTTGGGTCAAGAATACCAGACACAATGCTAGGAGGAGGCTGCATGGAAAAACAGAACTAAAAGAAACTTTCCATCAACGTTGGTTGTTGTTGTTCAACATTTTATTGGGAGTTCTTAAGAGTCATAACATTTTCTGGGAACATTTTGAAACCTCTCAGTGTACCCTCTCACCAGATTCATGCTGCTGCCACGGGATGTTAACCTTAATGACTTGGCTAAGGGTGGGTTTTGCCGTTTCTTCATTGTCAAGTTAGTATCTTTCCCTTGGAGATAATAAATTTTGTCCCCAACCCTTTTCAGCTAAACCCTCCTGAACCTCTGTCCTTGGGGGCCTAAAGTTCCCCCATCCTGTCCCCTGGAGGCAACGGCTTGTCCCATAGCAAGCAAGTCATAATGATTAGCTCTTGTCTTTAACAAGTAAAGGAATATACATTAACCAAGCACCTAGTAAGTACTAGGCATTCTAAATCTCCCACTTACTTTGTCTCCTGTTCGTAAAAATCAAATGCATCAGGTATGTCATTTCACAATTGCAGAAACTAAGGTTTGGTCAAGTTCAGGAACATGTCCAAAGAGGCCAAGCTAAGACTGCACAGGGGCATACTGAAAAACGTCTGAGATGAGTCAGCACTAAAATCCCCTCCCATCCTCAGAGCCAATTAACAGATACGAAGGGACCCAGGGGCACAGCTTGGGGAGCAAGGGTGCTGGAGGAAACAAATTCCACACTTGAGGAACCCCAGCTCCTAATGGTAGGCCAGGAAACACGGTCAGTCTCAGCAGACCTGGCCCACGTACCTCTACACTCCAGACGCAGGAGGAATGATACAGAGCTGAATACACCTTGCCCACTTTCTTGGGGCCCTTCACACCCCAGACATAAGTACTATGGTCATTGTACACACAAGACAGCCACGGATTTGCAGGATCAAAGGTCAAGGTGATGGTGTCCCGATACTTCGCATTGGCCACTCCAGCGAAAAGGCGACTGAGGAAAGAGGGGGTCAGGGTGTCCAGGGCAGACAGGGCAAACTGGTGAGTTAGCGCTAATGAAAAGGGGCACTAAAGGGAGGAGCAGCAGGGTGGCCAGCAGTCACTGGAGAAAGAACGCAGCGGCTGGCCTGGCATTCCTTGCCATGGGGCTCTGCAAAAGAACACAAGCTATTTCATAGCCCCCAACATCAGGCGGGGACAGTGTGTGGCCGTGATGCAGCCAAGCAGATGTCAGGCCCTTCTAGACTCACGTCAGAGGAAAAGGAAGGGCACTGTGCAAACCAGTCATGGTCATATATCATTTCCTGCCATTTGCAGATTTAGCCCACTCCTTCCCTGAATGAGAAATTAATATACCCAACTGCAGAACTGCCCCGCTTCCTGACAGCACTGAAACCAGAGCAAAACTTCACTTCCTGCAATCACCCAACCCAAGGCCCGAGGCTACAATAAGACCCTCCTACCTTAGCTGCTACCCAGGACCACCCTGAGGGAGAAAGGCCTGCTCCGTCAGGTTTCCAGCCTCTCTCAGAAACCCTAAGGAACTGCCCGTCTGTCCTAGCTGTGGTGTTTACAGGACAATGCATTAATTACCACACTGCAGACTCAGATTACCACGGTTGCCCACAGTGAGCAACAAATGCTAAAAGACCCACCTGTGCTTGACTGCAAGGGTCTTCCCAGAGGTCTATGTGTGCCCTCCTCTCCTTGCAGCATGCCAGGGACGGCCTGGCACAGAGTGGGGCTCTGACAGGACTCAGGGGCCCACCCACACCGCTCACCTGGCCTCTGTGATGCTGGCAATGTCTGTCCCCAGGGCATGGGGCCGGGGCAGCGTGCTGAGGAAGTGCAGGTTGAAGGGGTTGAAAAGGCACACGGTGCCGTCAGCACAGCCGCAGAAGATGTAGTCCTGGCTCACCGAGATGCAGTGGGCCACTGTGGTCTGTGAGCACAGAAGCCACAGTCAGCAAGGGCGTCTGTCCACTCCTTCACCGGACACCTCAACAGCCATGAGCCAAGAGGCAAGGACAAGCGCAAGGCAGGCCAGCTGCCCTGGGCAGAGCCCCTCAATGCCCCTCCCTCTAACAGCAGCTGGCCAGAGGGCCCACAGCCCCGTGCAATTAGGGGGAAGGAGTCAGCAAGCCTTCCTTATAAGGCACCTGAGGTTTGGGCAAAGACACACCCAGAAAAGGCCGGCCCAGAGAAAGGCAGCAGAGGCAGCGGACAGGGCCAGCACACTTACTGTGATGCTGTCTGTGTGCTGAGCAGAAGAGGAAAGCAGAGGAAGAGGCAGAGACAGAGAGGGCGAGCAAGCAGAGAGGTTCCCAAACACCTTCCTCCGCCTGGGGCCTCCCCCAGCGTGCATGCAGACTCAGGTGCCCTGGAGCCCGGAGGTGACAGACGGGAGGGTGCCGACAAAGCATTCACTTACACTCAGCTCCACCCACTTGTCCAACAGTCTCCGGGTCACTGAACTCGCACAGCTGCCCTGAGGATGTGATACAGAAGGTGCTGTCAGTCTTCTTCCCGCGGCCACAGGCTACATCAGTGAACAGGTTGTTCCGCAGGTTCCCCCAGCAGCCCGGAGCGGCCCAGCAGGGGTACAGTGGCATTCACCTGTGGAGACCCACCACAGGTGCCACCCACACACCCTGCAGGCTACCCCCTGGAAAGCAGGCCCTGGGGAGGGAGGGAGAAGGCTTCCCTTGCATATTGACATAGCACCTGGCCCAGCTGAGACTTCCAAGGGGCTTTTGAGCATGCAGAAGGGGGCGCAGGTGGAACATATCTGGGCAGACCCCACCCTAGTGGCTACTTGCTGCCTCACCTTTGAGGTCTTGCTGTCATCGAGGTACCAGAACTTGATGTGCCGGTTGCCTGCAGTCCTCAGAGAAGGATACTGCTGTCACCTGACTGGACACCTTGTTGGAAGCCACTACAATGTTTTTCTGGAGAGAAAGTCAAGGGAAATCAAGGCTCTGCTTCTAGGAGCTGAGGGAAAAGAAACTTACACACTGAAGGTTAGACAAGCTGTGAACTTGACCTCTCCTTCTGCCCCTTCTTCAGCATCCTAGATACCCAGTTGCTCCTTTCTGCTCAGAGTTCTCTAGAAAGGGACTGAGGCCAGCAGGCGGAAGTAAAGGCCACCGGTCAACAGTTTCTTGGCTCCCCTCCCGGCCCCGCCTGTCCTGAGGCCAGCAGCCCACTCACCTTCCAGGCCCAGACATTGACGATCATGTCATGCTGGTAGCCCACTGAGACAATGTACTTGGCACTGGATGAGAAGGCCACACATGCCATGCCATACTTATGCTCCTGAAGCTCCGCCACCAGGCTGCGCTCCGACACGTCCCATACCCGCACAGCAGGCATGTGTCCACTCTGCAGGGACCGAAGACCCCGAAGTAAAGGCCAGAGGCTATCAAAAGAGATAGTGTCTGGGGTCTTAAAGGCTTGAAGGTGAGCAAACGGCCATCTGGCTCAGAAGCAAAAAAGCCCACATGGAATAAGCACACCAGCCTGTGCGATCACAAGGTGCCAAAGGGACCAGGTATAAGGCATTATGCAATATATATATATATATATATATATATATATATATATATATATATATATATGGTATAAGGCATTATGTGGGGTCCCGTGGTGCTGACCCACACGGCGTCACCATGAGTTGGAATGGACTCCTTAGAAACGGGTTTAGTAAGCAGCACAAAGAGGAAACTCCTTGGTGAACTGGAAGACACGGTAGCTGAAACCATGGGCTCCAACATACTACCCCTGAGGCTGGCAAAGGACCGGGCAGTGCTGCCTTGTGTTGCAAAGAAGGTCCCTGTGATGTCAGAATGACTGGACAGCACTAACAACAACAAAGGATGTCAGGCCCCTTCACTTCCCCAGACCACTGACCAGGTTCAAAGACCCGCATGCGAGTATGGTTTCACAGTTAGACGTGTTTAGAAAAAATAATGTTTGCAAAAGTAAAATCTTGGTTTACATTTTACAGAGCATGCACAATTAGTAGAACTCTTAAGGTCCACCGGAACCTGTTTAGGGTCCCCTCCACTTGCTCACCACCGATAAGTCGATTCTGACTCATATTGATCCTACAGGAGAGGTTAAAATTTCCCCTGTGGGTATTTCTGAAACTGTAGCTCCTTATGGGAATAGAAAGCCTCCTCTTTCTCTGCAGCTGGTGGGTTCAAACTGCCAACCTTGTCTTTAGCAGCTCAGGACTGACTTGTATCTCTATGAAACCAAAATCTACCTCACTGCCAGGGAGGTGATGCTGACTCATAGTGACCCTATGAGGCAGAGTAGATCTGTCCCTGTGAGTTTCTGAGACTGTAACTCTTTATAGGAGTAGACAGACTCTTCTTCCCACGGAGTGGCTGGTGGTTTCAAAGTGCTGACTTTGGTGTTAGCAGCCCAACATGCAAACACTATGCCACCAAAGCTACTTTTGTACCCCTATAAGTAGATAAATATTTCTCTTATATCTGTGTTTCAACCAAAGGCATGGCTATAAAGGAAAAAAGGCCATGAGTGTCAAGAATGATTTGAAAATGTGGAGTTCTTTTGGGAAAGGATATATATATACTTGTGTAAATAAATAGAATTCTGACGGCAAGAGTGGTCAGGAGTTGGACTGTTAATCTCAAGGTCAGCAGTTTGAATGACCAACCGCTCCTCTGGAGAAAGAGGAGATTTTCTACTCCTCTAAAGAATCACAGTCTCAGAAACCCACGGGGGCCATTTTACTCAGTCCCATGGGCCTGTGAGTTGGAATGGACTTGATGGCAGTGAGGGCATGTAAATATGCAAACACCCACCTCTGACTTAGGATTTGACCTGCTCCCTCAGCCCCGTGAGCATCTGCAGCCATGGACTTGGCCTTCTGTGAAGAACCCATTAGTGCACCACCACAAAGAGAATGAGTTTCCTCTGTGTCAGTCCATTACCCTGCCAACGTTCAGGATGGAGCCAACACCCTTGGTCTCCCAGAGAAATTGGCTCAACATACCCCTGGTGTGGTTGCATGACATAGGACACTCATGCAATGCACTGCATGTGCTCTATTTAATGCACTATCACCAACAAGTCTACATGGGTGGTAACTCTGAAAACCTTGCCCAAACAGCTGGCTTCACCAAAGTATATGGAGTCATGTGGAGTCGTCGACCAGTTCGACTCTGCACTGGCTGTACGTTGGCATTGCCAAGGGGGCTTTCTCACTGACCGTGACCTGAATCCTGCTTCCACTAAGTCTTGCTTCATTGGTCTGGGATGGCGCCAGGCCAATGGGAGGCTTGAAAGCTCCTAAGGGATTCCAAAGTATGACCAAGGGTGAACACTACTGCTTTTGGCCATCACATCCGGGAAGGCCCTTGGGACTTTGCCACTCAAAGTATGATAGGTCAAGGAACCAGCAACATCAGCATTAGCTTCTCCCATGCTAATGCCATCGAGTTGATGCTGACTCATAGTGACCCTACAGGACAGGGTAGAACTGCCCTTGTGGGTTTCCCAGACTGTCACTCTTGCCCGGAGTCTACAGCCTCATATTTCTCCCAAGGAGTGGCTGGTGGTTTAGGACTACTGTCCTTGTGGTTAACAGCCCAAGAGTACCAGGGCCTCTAGAACTGCTGGATCCTAGACCCCCCACCCTGAACCCACAAAATCAGAATCTGCCCCCCAGCCCGATTTCCAGGAACCTGGGTAAGTGCATGCATGTGAAAGTTTAAGAAATACTTCCTTAGAAACCATTACTTTCCAGAACAAACTCCTCCTGCCAGAGGTGCATAAATGGAAGCCCATTAGGCCATGCTCGCCTAGAAGCAATTTGAGGTCTCAGTGCTCCTATATCCTGGCTGTCATCCAGATTGCCTTATTCTCACCTGGACTGTTGTCACTGCAGCAGGTATTGGTGAGTCCTCAGCACGAACAGCCCCAAATTAGGTCTAGAGACACAGCTCCCATTTCAGAGTAGTACAATCCACAGTTTACTGTAGAGTTTCTGGCTTTTACTGGCTTGGGGTAGGGTCTAGTGGGAAACGCATCTTAGCAAGAGCCATTATGTATTCTGGATGTGCACAATGAGTTTGTCTTGAGGCATATTTATGTCTGATGTTGTTATGTATTCTCTTTCTATCCCATGCAACGTTATTTTTTTTGAAAATTTATATTTGCTTTTAATTACCCAGACATATAAGTGATTTATAGCTAGGTCTGATCGATTGGAATCAGATGACCACGCCTGGATTAACCATGGGTCCTGGTGACCATTAGGCACTTCTTTCCATAGTCCAAGTGCCCGTTAGTTAACCTAGATAGTCAAAGTGCCTGCTAGGTAACCTAAATAGTCCAAGTGCCCGCTAGGGAACCTACATAGTCCAAGTGCCCGCTAGGTAACCGATATAGTCCAAATGCCCGCTAGGGACCCTAATAGTCCAAGTGCCCGCTAGTTAACCTAGATAGTCCAAGAGCTCGCTAGTTAACCTACATAGTCCAAATGCCCGCTAGGTAACCTAGACAGTTCAAGTGACCACTAGGTTACCTACATAGTCCAAGTGCCCGATAGGGAATCTACATAGTCCAAGTGCCCGCTAGTTAACATAGATAGTCCAAGTACCCGCTTGGAAACGTACATAGTCCAAGTGCCTGCTAGGTAACCTAGATAGTCCAAGTGCCCGCTAGTTAACCTACATAGTCCAAGTGCCTGCTAAGGTAACCTAGATAGTCCAAGTGCCCAATAGTAAACCTACATAGTCCAAGTTCCCCCTAGGTAACCTAGATAGTCCCAAGGCCCGCTAGGTAACCTACATTGTCCTAGTGCCCCTTAGTTAACCTACATTCTCCAAGTGAACGATAGGGAACCTACATAGTCCAAGTGTCCGCTAGGTAACCTACATAGTCCAAAGCCCGCTAGTTAACCTACATAGTCCAAGTGCCCGTTAGGTAACCCAGATAGTCCTAATGCACGCTAGGGAACCCACATAGTCCAAGTGCCCGCTAGGGAACTTACATAGTCCAAGGGCCCGCTAGGGAACCTACATAGTCCAAGTGCCCGTTAGTTAACCTAGATAGCCCAAGTGCCGGCTAGGTAACCTAGATAGTCCAACAGCCCGGTAGGTAGCCAACATACTCCAAGTAACCGCTAGGTAACGTAGATAGTTCAAGTGCTAGCTAGGTAACCTAGATAGTCAAAGTGCCCGCTAGATAACCTACAAAGTCTAATTGCCCACTAGGTAATCTATATAGTCCAAATTCCCGCTAGGGAGCCTACATAATCCAAATGCCCGCTAGGTAACCTAGATAGTCCAAGGGCCAACACATGCCATCGAGATGAGGGGAGGGAAACTATTAGCAAGAGGTCTTATTGATATGTAAGGGTTATCTGAGATTCACAGACTTGAAAGGACATGGCGGCAGATCCCAACATCACAGTTCCAGGTGGGACTACAGAAGCAAGAATAGGACAAGGATTGGGACCTGTGTGAAACAGGACAGTTTACAAGAGTGGTCCAGGGCCAAACAACCAAGGCTTTGGGGGCATGACTCATGACCGTGCAGCCCAGAATGGCAGCCTCGATTCAAGGATACACTTAGGCAAGTCTCTAAGCCCCACCATGGGCTGCCTAAGGGGTAATCCACTTTCCAATGCCCTCTGCCTGGTGGCAAGAGTGTTCACATCCCTGGTCAATGGTCTGAAGGAATTCACTGGAAGCTTAATCCACGTGGGGACTGTGCAAATAGAATTTTGGCTTTCACTGTTATCCACATACTTCTGAAAATTGTGAATTCTCAGAATTTCAGTTGAAAGGTAGGCTTGATGATCTGCTTCTGAGGGGTCACTATGGTGCACACAGCAGGTCACTGTGCATGCGCACCGGAATCAGTTCAACAGCAGCCAACAGCATTCTCCCTTATGTTGCTTGATGTTTGTTTTATGCCCACATCTCCTCTCTCTCTCTCTCTCTCTCTCTCTCTCTCTCTCTCTGTCTCACACACACACACACACACACACACACACACACACTGGTATTTCAAAAAGTCCCTGAAAAATTCCATTCTCTTTTGATTCCTTGTTCCACTAACTTTTGGGAGCCTGCTTGTGTGCATATATGACACCATTTGTTTGCTGAAAGTGAGGAGGAATTGAACCACTTGCTGAAGATCAAGGATTGCAGCCTTCAATATGGGTTACAATTCAATATAAGGAAGACCAAAATCCCCAAAACTGGACCAATAGGTGATAAACAGAGAAAAGGGCTTCAGTTGTCAAGGATTTTGTCTTGCTTAGATCCACTATCAATGTTCATAGAAACAGCAGTCAGGAGATCAAAAGATGTATTGTAATGGGTAAATCTGCTGCAGAAAACCTCTTTATAGTGTTGAAGAACAATGATGTTACTCTGAGGACTAAGGTGCACATGACCTAAGCCATGCTATTTTCCATTGCATCATATGCATGTGAAAGTTAGACACTGAATAAGGAAGGCTGTAGAAGAACAGATGCATCGAATTGTGGTCCACCAGAAGACTACTGACAGTACCATGGACTGCTGAAGGACTGACCAATCTGTATCAGAAGAAATAAGGCCAGAGTGCTGCTTAGAGGCAAGGATGGCAAGACGCCATCTTACATACTTTGGACATGTTGTCAGGAGAGACCAGTCCCTGGAGAAGGACATCCTATTTGGTACAGTGGAGAAGCCATGAAACAGAGGAGGTCCTCGAAGAAGTGGATGGACTCAGTGGCTTCATCGGTGGTTCAGGCACAGGAACAATTGTGAGGATGGTGCACGACCCTACAGTGTTTCATTCGGTTGTATGTGAGGTCACGACGAGTCCAAGTGTCCTCAATGGCACGCAACAACAACTAGCCAGAGCAGAGAGGAGCAATCTGCCCTCTGGGACTTCCCTGGGAAGGTCCTCAATGGAAATTGGGAAAGTCTAAGACCCTATGGTCATGAGTTATAGTGGTCGGAAGGCCCCAGAACAAATCCAGTAAGCCTTTCTAATCTGTGATCGTCTCCATGTCTCCATAATGGCCCCATTCTCACTTATGTAGTCCTGCCTGAGAGAGTGATGAATTGCTCTGCCTCCAATCACATTTTTGTGGCAGATTTCATCCATTTCTATAATTAGCGACATGGCCACACAGCCTTTGGACCCCATTATGGCCTCATGCTTATGGTCTCCTTCATCTAAATCATTTCTCCTACTTTTGTCTTTCTTCATTAATTGAATATCTGAGATACATATGGAAGGGGCATTATCTCTACAATAAGAGAAAGGGATGAGGTGGTGGTGGTATGGAGTGGGGTGGCACACCATCTCAGAGAATGAGAACAGCTGTTTCAATGGTTCCCACTGCAGTGTGGAAACTGCAGGTACACTAAAAGAGGACAGCAATGACAGCATTAAGGTCTTAGAGCTTAAGGACTCCCTCCCTCCTTAGGCCTCTCTTTCAACTATAAAATGTAGCTCTAAAATGCAGAGCTTCTCGGACACAGCTTGGAGGAAGCCTGTGGATCCAGGAAAGCCCCAATCTCAGCAGAACCAATTTGGCAATCCACAGGTCTGATTTTTGACCAGTCAGCTCACTTGGTCTAGCTCACTTGGTCTAGATCACTCAATTATGTTCACATAAACTACAACAAACAGGTTCACACTGTCACCACATTTTCTATATAAGAAAACTGGAACAGAAATAAGCTGCCAAATTACTTGGCTTCTTATAAAAGAAATAGCCAAGTGAATGTTTGGGAAAACAACAGCTCCCGCTATGTGGCACAGGGAGCCCTGGTGGCATAGTGGTTTTCACTTGGGCTGCTACCCACATAGTTCAAAACCACCACCCGCTCTGAGAGAGAAACGTTAGGGCTTTCTACCCCTGTAAAGAGTTGCAGTCTCAGAAACTCACAGGGGCTGCTCTACCCTGTCCAATAGGGTTGCTGAAAGTCAGGGTTGCTGTGAGTCACAAAAGATGCAATGGCAGTGAGTTTTCAGTTTGATTATTAAGCAAAATTATCAAATTCTGAAACTATTGTTTCTCAATCTATCCTCCATCAAGATCTACCTAAACACTTTTAAAAAATTAAGTCATTTTATCGGGGGCTCTTACACCACTTATAACAATGCATACATCAATTGTATCAAGCACATTTGTACCTACGGTACCATCATCATTTTCTTTATACTTGACCCCTTGGTATCAGCTCCTTTTCCCCCCTTCTCTCCCACTCTCCCACCCTCATGAAACCTTGATAAATTATACTTTCATATTTTACAATGTCCAAGGTCTCACTTCACCAATGTTTCTGTTGCTTGTCCCCCTGGGGTGTGAGCGTTAATACATCAATCATTGCTATCAGTTCCCTCTATCTCATCCCTACCCTCATGTTATCACTACTTCCATTACTGTTCCTGAAGGGTTTATCTGTCCTGGATTCTGTGTGTTGAGAGTTCTTATCTGTACCAGTGTACATGCTCTGGTCTAGCCGGCTTTGTAAGGTAGAGCTGAGGTCATGATAGTTGGAGGGAGTGAGCGGGAGAGGAAGCATTGAAGAACTAGACAAATGGTATGTACTGTGGTATGAGTTGGGGTGCCAGCCCCCCACCAGTAATCTTGGGTTCAATAAGCACAATTGTATGGTTGAGATATATAAATATTATATTAAAGTCACCGGGAGCATGAGCGATAGAAGAGACATTACAATAATGCAGTCAGACACAATTCATGGTAGCATGCTCACCTCCTGGATGGCCATGATCTTACCAGCCAGGTCCACGCTCAGTGTGGACGAAGGGAGGTGGGATGGAGACCAGGCAGGAGGCTCAAGGACTGGGCTGGAGGCTGGAGCCCCAGCACAAGGCGGGCTTCCCCAGACAAATGGCGCACAACGTGGGACAATATGAGTTATATCCCATATAACAATTATATGGCCCCATTGGTACGTAGAGTGAATTTGAAAATTGTGCGAAGTGAGGATCCGGTGTGGGGATTGACAGAGAAGTAGTGGAAATAGTGAATTAGAATTTTAAAGAGGATAATGGGAGCAAGGTAAAAGTAAACCTGAAACTTATGGTACCATGCTCTCTACTTACTGAAAAGACAAGGTGTAAAAGTAACGAAGAAAAAGATACAATGTTTTCTAAAAGTAGTAAAAAGGTATAATTCATGGTTCTCAGAGGAAGGAACTTTTGATTTAGAGACCTGGGAGGAGGTCATTGTCAACTTAAAGGAAGCACAGAGATGGGGAGAGTATCCCTATGGAGAAGTGGTCTCTGTGGGTACAAGTTAAGATGGTTTTAAAACTTTTGCAGGAGGAAGAGAATAAGGATGAACAGTCTAGTGAGAAGTCTTGTGTCTATTCAAATCTAGAAAAGCAAGCTAAAGTGTCTGTGAATAAGCATGATTTAGGTTAAGAAACTTTAGGAAAAACTGAAAAGGCAGGGATTGGTTTGTTATCTAAAGCCTCCAATTCTAGAACAGAACCTCATTGCCAAAGCCTGTATGCTCTCGCGAGACTGCAGACTCCGAAGGTTTAAAGGTGATACAGTACTAGAGGCAGTGGATTGCAAGATCCAAAGCATGGCTATTAAACAATCCCAGGAAGCTCCCTTGCTTTCAAAGGTAGAGAAAGCCAAGAAGCAGAACAGGCAACGTCTAAGATGCCCAAATTTAAATCAGATGAGAAGCAGTGAGAACGGGTTTCAGGCAGATGAGAAGATTTTAGGCAGAGCTAAAAGAATGAGCCTGAGTCAGAAGGGGACATAGTAAAAGCAACTGCTCTCCTGCTGGAATTTAGTGTAAGAAAGGCCAGAGATTGTAAAACAATCAAGCAAGCCAGCCCTGAAGGTAGAGAGATTAGCTCCAAAGAAATGCAAACTAGGAGAGCTAGCACAGAAGGTGAAGTTCAGGAAGTGGAACTCCAAGATATCCAGATTGAAAAGAGTAGCTCAGAGAATAGACGTAAAGAAGCAAAGTATAGGAAAGCACCTTTACTCTCCAGAGTAGGAAGAGGGATTGCAGAAGAAGATTTAGAATGCAAGATGTCTTATCCTGTTAGAACCAAAAGGAATTCACAGTGCCTTTGCCTTTTAAGTTGCTAAAAGATCTCAAGCAGGCAATCAATGACTAGGGCCCAGACTCACATTTTGTAATTAGCATGATAAGGGCTCTAGCAGAGTCTGACAGCTGGACCCCTACAGATTGGAAAGCTTTAGTGAGAATTTGTCTTTACTCTTCAGAATGCTTGTGATATCAAATGCTATGGAAGGAAGCAGCCCTTGCAAGAGCTGGGAAGAATGCTGAGGATGGGATAGATATAGGAATTCATCAATTGCTAGGGGATGCAAATTATATTACAGTTGAGTCTCAACTACAGTTTACTGAACAGACAATAGGACAGATACATGAGGTTTGCTTAAGGGCCTGGGAAAAGATAATTCCATCAGAAGAGAGAACGCCGCGTTACAGGGCTATAAGACAACAGAATGATGAGCGTTACGCTGACTTTGTGTCCCGACTGGAAGATGCTATTTCCAAATGTGTGAAGAATGTTCAGGCAGTAAGAGACCTAGTGCACAAGCTATCTTATGATTTCTCTAATAAGCACTGTAAAAATGCCTTGCATCCCTACAGCGAACAGGGCACTTTGCTGGGTTATTTTAGGATATGCAGGAATGTAGAGGCAGAGGAATACAAGGCAGACCTCATGGCAGCTTCATTGGCAAACTATATCAGACCTGGAAGAAAGTGCTTTAGTTGTGGGAAGACAAGTCATCTTCAAAAGAGTGTAGGCAGAGCAGGCTGCGGCCAATGTCAGAGCATGGGCCAGGACCATGGAGATCGGGTTTAAACGAACCTGCACTCTGCCTCCATTGTAGGAAGGGAACTCATTGGGCGAGCCAATGTCGTTCAAAAATCAACAGTGAAGGGTCGCCATTAGCAAAGACTTCCCGGCGGGAAAATAGTGGAAGAAGCTTGATGCAGAGCCCTCATAGCAGAGCGTGGTAGGCAAGGTGTCTGCCTACTGGAGCAAAGAAGATCTTTGAGAGAAATCGCCTTTATCTAGCAGCCTCACAGCAGGAGAACAGACCTAGCCAAAGAGGCAAAAACCTAGTCTCTGTTCTCACTGCAGTTGGTTTGAATAACCAAGAGATGGCTCAGAAGCCTTCACAGGAGCTTGATCCTCAAAAGCAGGGACCTCTTATTGAAAGATTAATACAGTTTCTATCAGGAAGATTTAACCTTAGTACTCAAGAAATTAAAATTGATACTGGAGTTGATAAGAGTTGTAAGAAAAAGCCCAAAACTGTGATTGAATCAGAAACGAAGAGCAGTAATTGGGGTCCACTACCTAAAAGAACTATAGGAAGTTTATTAAGAAAGTCCAAAAAAAAAAAGAAAGTCCAACATAAATTCTCAAGGTGTTGCTGGAGTTATTGGTCAGGATTGTGAAGAAGAAATTAAGGCAGTAATGAGTTCTGATATACCATGGTTTGTAAAAATGTAGGATCGCTTAAGCCAATTTTCCCTTCCTTGCATTTCTAGAGTAAAAATTTATACCTATCAGGAAAGAGTACTTGAGAAGTTTGACCACCCTATAAATCAAGCAGTCTTCTGGACTGCTGTTGTGGAGAAACAGCGCCCCCACATGGAATTAGAAATGGAAGGAAAAAGGTTTGTTAACTGTGGATGCCGGGTCATTTCCTTAGGGCATTCAGGGGGGCCTAAGGCCCTCCCATTAACTTCCCCTAAAGCCAGCATAGAGGGAATGAGTGAAGTTAACCAAGACAGAATATTGCAAGGTAAAATCATACAGTGTGAGAAGCCTGAAAGGCAAAACGGCTCAATTGAGCCTATAACCTTATTGGTAAGCCTGGAGAAAAAATGTCTGCTTGGTAAGTTACTTCAAGATCAGCTGAACAAATTTATTAAGAATTTTTTCAGTCTTTCAAAGTATGATAAGAAGTTCTCCCAATTAGTTAGCTCTCTTAATTCTCTGAGGGATGGGAGCCAGTATTTACATAACAATGAAGGTTATCTAACTAGTACTTTTACTGGTTCAAGATCTAGCAATGCTTTACTATTTAAATTGTTAAAACAGAAGGAGGAGAAGAGGAATCTTATGTGTGACAAAGTTCATTTACTCATTTTAACTAAAAAATTTTTCTCCTTACTAAAAGCTTGTAATAAAATTAGGGAAGATAAACACGTTTTCAATTCTACAGAGAAAATTGATCCTAAGAAATCTGAGGATGATGGAAACTGTGTTTGGGATCCAGGTCCATTCACCTGGAGAAAAGGCTATGCATGTATGTTTTTTACAGAATAAAACTGATGGACTCCCTTTAAAAGGACGCAACCACCTTTGGAGAAAGATGGACAAGGAAGAGATGGAGAGGCCAACATTTGCAAGGGTTTAAGGGAAACATTTCATTAGATATTGATCAGCTTAAAAAGGATATTTTCTATACATTCAAAGACAAGCTTGAGGCTTCTCCTGGCTCTGATGTGATTAAGCAATTGAGGAGTAGCATGGAAGGGTTGGACCCGCGAGCTTGGGGGCAAAGTACTTCACATAGCTTAAGTTCCAGTCTGACTGTGTTTTTTATCATAATTGTGATGCTTGCAGTCTCATGTCACTTCTATAGGAAGCTAATAGATATGAAAAGAGACCATGTTGCCTCCGTGACACTTTTTGAATCTTAAACATAATGCAGAGAGGGGAAATGTGGGATACTAGCACCAAGGGAAATAATACTGGGACTTATTCCCTGACTGGTACAGAGGGAATCTGGGAGATTAATGTTCCATGGCTGGAAGACCACCACTCTGTTAGTTGGAGATATACTCCAAGTTCATGTTCCTGCGGTAATCTATCATTTCCACAGATTCTCCCTTAAAGCTGTGCTGCCTTAAAGTGAGCGCATGGCTGATACATTCTCCCTATAGAAGCAGACATTCCTATTTGGCTCTATTTCTTCCCACCGCAGTATCCAATCTCTCTCATACCTTCCTCCAATAACAGATGGGAATAAGGGGACTTTACCCCCAGTGCCTGGATTCTAAATGTTTCTATCAAGCCTGAATTTTTGGCTATATTAATTGGATCATGAAGTTTTGCCTTTACAGCTTTAAATGTATAGAAAATGATTTAAAAACACGTCAGTCACGCCCACCACAGGTTTCCCGCTCCTAAAACTCACTTCCGTGCAAAAAGACACCTGAGTGGCAGGCGGGTTGGGCCGCCCGCGTGGAGCGTAGACTCCACGGCGCCAACGCCGCTCTCCGCTGAGGCGCCCTCAGGAGGCGCCCGAACGCGCCCCGCCCCGCCCCCCCCCCCCTGTTGGGGACGTCCGGCGGAGCCTCAGCAAGGCATCCCGAGGGCGGCCAGGCTCGGGCTCGTTCTTCGAGCCGGCAGGAAGCGCAGCACCGGCGCCGGAGCCTCCGGCCGGGATCTCCAAGAGCTAGCCGCCGCGACCCCCCGCCCTCGGCCGCCCTCAGCCGCGCCGCATCCGGGTCCGCTGCCGCTCTCACCTGCGCGGCGCCCCGCCCCGCGCAGTGCGCTCCGGATCCGTGTGCCGTCAGTAGCCCCAGCCGCCGCGACCGCCCCGCGCGGTCACCTCCCGCCTGCCCGGCGCCGCACTGCGCCCGCCCGCCGCCCGCCGCCCACGGCCAGGGCCCGTTCAGCCGCCCCCGCCGCCCGGACCGGCGGAGCACGTGCGCCCGCGCCTCCCAGCGAGCTGCACGGCCGGCCGGGGCCTCCAGCTGCCTTTCTGGAGCCTCTCCTGGAGGGTCCTGAGGGACCGCAGAGCCCCCGGACCCCTGCCTTCTGGAGCGGCCCGCAGCCGCCTCGCGGGGACCCCTCTGCCTCGGCGTTCCCTCGCAGCCCTTCGCCCCACTTGTGCCCCGCGGCGCCGCAGACCCCAGAACCCCCTTCCTGAGCGTAGGAGTGCGGGGATGTTGCCCCGCACCGTCGATGGCCGTTGAAAGGCTGAAGTTCCCACTTCCAAGTTCAAGAATATTCTGTGTGTTCATTTTTGTGATAACAGCTAACACTTGGCTGCAGTTTCATCGGTTAACCAATTCTTTTCGTATTCTGCTCGCCTGTTCGCTTTTGTCTCAACCAGGAAATGTCACGCCCCTCATTCTTGGATCACAGTTGAATTTTTTATTGATTATAAACCCTAATGTCGACTTACTGTAAAGCACCTGTACGAGGAAGCTTCAAAAATTCATGGGAAATTATCTTCTCTTTTCATTCCTTTCTCCCACGATCTTTCCGAAGCTCCCGCGTGTTGTGATGCCAGTGTACAATTAGTAAAGCCACTCTGGCAAATAATTCAGTAGTCTGGGATATAATTTAGAACTATATGCTATGCAAAGCAAAGGTGGCAAAACAATCCAGTGGTAAAGGAATACTTTGGTTAATGAGTGGTTGAATTGGCTGAATTTACAAGAAATCAAAGGAAGGAGCATACTACATTCAAAAATAAACTCCAGGAGGATTAGAGCGATAAAATATTCAAAGCATTAAAAACTTAGAGGGATTTATTTTCGAGAGTAGCAATTTAGCTTTAGTGAGGTGGAAACTTTAAGCAAGACACGAAGGTTCATGTCTTTAAAGGAAAGATAAAGCTATTTGACTATATACAGATGTTTTTACCTTTTAGCATGGTATCACAATGACAAGAAAAGTGTTTTAAAAGAACAATTGGCTATGCAAAACGCATGGCAATCTAACATAAAGTTCCTATAAATTATTTTTCCAGACAAATTGCTCGGTTCTATATGTTTTTAATACAGGCAATGCATACACACAGACAACTAACAGAAGAGAGGTTCATAAGCATGATTCATAAACATTGAAAAGATGCCTAATGTCATTGAAAGCCCTGGAAACATAAAGGGTTGAGATATAAATATTAAAGTCATTGGGAGCATGAGAGATAGAAGAGATATTACAATAATGCAGTCACACACATATCATGGTAGCATTGCTCACCTCAGCCCCACTTGGTGGTCCACATGGAGAGAGGGGGAAGGGAAGGAGGACAAGGGGAATTGGAAACGGGAGGGTAAAGACATACATCACAGGAAGGACTTGGACTATGTTATACAGCGGTGAGAAGGGGTGGTCTAGGGGCATACATGCAATAGGAAGAGGAGGGATTGGGGGTATACAGGTGACAAAATGGGCGGATCCTACATTTAGAATGGCAGCTTAACTTTGACCTGTTTTCTGGATCTCCATATGAACCATTATCAGTAGGGTGTGAACTCCACCTACTGGAACCAAGCTAATGGTTCCAAGTTTTAGAGAAAAGCAATCCATTGTCTCCACCAGCAGGGAGCAGAGACTGCAGTCTGGCAGCATTGCCTTGAGGGACCTTGCAAGCATCTGGCCCACACACATTATCCCTCTAGTAGGAATCAACCCAGTTAACTTACATTGGGGCTTTTAATCTCCAGACTATATATTTTTATTGGAGTAGAAAGCCTCATCTTTCTTCCCTGGAGCTGGCTGGTGGTTTTGAAGAGTGAAACCTTGTGGTTAACCGCCCAACCCATAACCTTCTATGGCACTAGAGCTCCATGACTCTGAACTAGCAACGTAAAATGCTTTGCCCTCAGGCAGAGTTTGTTTGCTTCCACCCACTCCTCTGGCCAGCCTGGTGAGGAGTAGTCTAGCCCTCAAGAACTTGCCTGAGTATGCCCTTGATGGGAATTGGGGTACTGAGGTTGCACGTTCATGCCCTGACCAAGATGGTTGGAGGGCCCTGAACCAGTCCTGTAAACTTTTCTAATCTGCAATAATGTATTTACTCCAATCATGGTCCCTTTCCCATTTCTGTAGTCACATTTCCAACTGTGATGGTCTGATCTGCTGGGAACTTGACTTTTAAAGGGGCTTCCTTTGTTTTCCATGTGACCGAGCTGTTGTGAATCCTTCAGTCCCCATTATGGCCTCATGCTTACGGTCTCCCTCAACCAGATGATTTGTTTTTTCTGGACTTTGTCCCATTCAAGATTTAACAAGGGGGGTCTCTGTAAATTATATTTGAACTTCGAGTCTTCTCCCTGATCTAAAACAATGCACACAAAAATATATACCAATTCGATCATTTCTACATGTACAATTTGCTAACATTCATTATATTTCTGAAATTATGTAGCCATTCTCACTGTCCTTTTCCAATTCCAAATTTCCATCACACACATAAGCTCACTGCCCCTTAAACTTTTCACCTAACCTTCCAAGTTCCTGTGTCAATCTGATCACAGACAGATTATTCTTTAAAAGAGCACAATGTCTAAAGCAGATCTTCTTCACGGATTCAGCTTTTGGTTGGCTTTAAAAAGACTTTACAAAAATCAAATCTGCTGCTATCAAGTTAATGCTGACTCATAGTGAATACCCCCTATGGGCTTCTGAGACTGTAACTGTTTACAGGAGTAGAAAGGCCCACCTTTCTCCTGCAGAGCGGCTGGTAGTTTCAAACTGCTGAGCTTGTGGATCGCAGCCCAACATGAGTGCCCAGCAAAGAGCACCCAGAGAAACTGAGCCCCACATCCTTAAGCCACATGAGCCATGGAGTCGGGCAGAGTTGAGATGCAGTCCTCCCCAAAGCCTTCAGAAACAACAAGAAGCCTTCAGAGACATCAAGAAGGATCACTAACTCTTTTGGTAGCCAAAAGAACGATCAGCCCCATAGTCAAGAGGCAGGACAAGTATCAGTGGCTCTGGCCAGACTGGAGGGGCTCACTCAAGGCCATTCCAGGCCAGGGCCAGGTACCTGTGTCTGGCTTCGAGTACTCCAGGCACAGAATCTCTGACTCATGGGCCTCCACCTTCAGCATTTCACTCAGGAACTGCAATTCGTGGACCCTGCAAAATGAGAAGAGAGGAGAGGCCGTTCAGTGCCAGGCAGCGGGGGGAAAGAATCATCACCCACCCCCTTCCACCTTTTCCTCTCCATCAAGAGCTGTTTTACTTTACCTTTTGGGTTGAACCTTTAGAAAAATGAGTCAAGATATGTCACATTCAACTCTCTCACCTGGTCTCCCTTCGTATTAATGTTTTATGCACTACAGTACACAGTGATAAGGACCACGGAGGTCACACTGGTACAACATTATTAGACTTTATTTAAATGTCACCAGCGGGGGTTGCTCTGAGTTGGAATCAACCCAATGCCAATGAGTTTGTTTGTTTATCCCACGAATGTACTTCTTCTGCTCCAGGATCCCAGGAGCCCCCTCGGCACATGGGTGTCATCTGTCCCAGTCTAGAACGGCTTTCAGTCTTTGCTTGTCTTTCCTACCCTGACACCTGGGAGAGTGTGATAAGTTACTCTGGCAGGTGTACCTCAAATGAAGGTTGCCTGATGTTTCCTCATGACTATCCTAAGTTCCTTATACATTTGGGTCAAGAATACCAGACACAATGCTAGGAGGAGGCTGCATGGAAAAACAGAACTAAAAGAAACTTTCCATCAACGTTGGTTGTTGTTGTTCAACATTTTATTGGGAGTTCTTAAGAGTCATAACATTTTCTGGGAACATTTTGAAACCTCTCAGTGTACCCTCTCACCAGATTCATGCTGCTGCCACGGGATGTTAACCTTAATGACTTGGCTAAGGGTGGGTTTTGCCGTTTCTTCATTGTCAAGTTAGTATCTTTCCCTTGGAGATAATAAATTTTGTCCCCAACCCTTTTCAGCTAAACCCTCCTGAACCTCTATCCTTGGGGGCCTAAAGTTCCCCCATCCTGTCCCCTGGAGGCAACGGCTTGTCCCATAGCAAGCAAGTCATAATGATTAGCTCTTGTCTTTAACAAGTAAAGGAATATACATTAACCAAGCACCTAGTAAGTACTAGGCATTCTAAATCTCCCACTTACATTGTCTCCTGTTCGTAAAAATCAAATGCATCAGGTATGTCATTTCACAATTGCAGAAACTAAGGTTTGGTCAAGTTCAGGAACATGTCCAAAGAGGCCAAGCTAAGACTGCACAGGGGCATACTGAAAAAACGTCTGAGATGAGTCAGCACTAAAATCCCCTCCCATCCTCAGAGCCAATTAACAGATACGAAGGGACCCAGGGGCACAGCTTGGGGAGCAAGGGTGCTGGAGGAAACAAATTCCACACTTGAGGAACCCCAGCTCCTAATGGTAGGCCAGGAAACACGGTCAGTCTCAGCAGACCTGGCCCACGTACCTCTACACTCCAGACGCAGGAGGAATGATACAGAGCTGAATACACCTTGCCCACTTTCTTGGGGCCCTTCACACCCCAGACATAAGTACTATGGTCATTGTACACACAAGACAGCCACGGATTTGCAGGATCAAAGGTCAAGGTGATGGTGTCCCGATACTTCGCATTGGCCACTCCAGCGAAAAGGCGACTGAGGAAAGAGGGGGTCAGGGTGTCCAGGGCAGACAGGGCAAACTGGTGAGTTAGCGCTAATGAAAAGGGGCACTAAAGGGAGGAGCAGCAGGGTGGCCAGCAGTCACTGGAGAAAGAACGCAGCGGCTGGCCTGGCATTCCTTGCCATGGGGCTCTGCAAAAGAACACAAGCTATTTCATAGCCCCCAACATCAGGCGGGGACAGTGTGTGGCCGTGATGCAGCCAAGCAGATGTCAGGCCCTTCTAGACTCACGTCAGAGGAAAAGGAAGGGCACTGTGCAAACCAGTCATGGTCATATATCATTTCCTGCCATTTGCAGATTTAGCCCACTCCTTCCCTGAATGAGAAATTAATATACCCAACTGCAGAACTGCCCCGCTTCCTGACAGCACTGAAACCAGAGCAAAACTTCACTTCCTGCAATCACCCAACCCAAGGCCCGAGGCTACAATAAGACCCTCCTACCTTAGCTGCTACCCAGGACCACCCTGAGGGAGAAAGGCCTGCTCCGTCAGGTTTCCAGCCTCTCTCAGAAACCCTAAGGAACTGCCCGTCTGTCCTAGCTGTGGTGTTTACAGGACAATGCATTAATTACCACACTGCAGACTCAGATTACCACGGTTGCCCACAGTGAGCAACAAATGCTAAAAGACCCACCTGTGCTTGACTGCAAGGGTCTTCCCAGAGGTCTATGTGTGCCCTCCTCTCCTTGCAGCATGCCAGGGACGGCCTGGCACAGAGTGGGGCTCTGACAGGACTCAGGGGCCCACCCACACCGCTCACCTGGCCTCTGTGATGCTGGCAATGTCTGTCCCCAGGGCATGGGGCCGGGGCAGCGTGCTGAGGAAGTGCAGGTTGAAGGGGTTGAAAAGGCACACGGTGCCGTCAGCACAGCCGCAGAAGATGTAGTCCTGGCTCACCGAGATGCAGTGGGCCACTGTGGTCTGTGAGCACAGAAGCCACAGTCAGCAAGGGCGTCTGTCCACTCCTTCACCGGACACCTCAACAGCCATGAGCCAAGAGGCAAGGACAAGCGCAAGGCAGGCCAGCTGC
Source organism: Tenrec ecaudatus (assembly GCF_050624435.1). NCBI lineage: Eukaryota > Metazoa > Chordata > Mammalia > Afrosoricida > Tenrecidae > Tenrec > Tenrec ecaudatus. Next base: position 66,589,960 of record NC_134548.1, on the reverse strand, counting down.
CCTGGGCAGAGCCCCTCAATGCCCCTCCCTCTAACAGCAGCTGGCCAGAGGGCCCACAGCCCCGTGCAATTAGGGGGAAGGAGTCAGCAAGCCTTCCTTATAAGGCACCTGAGGTTTGGGCAAAGACACACCCAGAAAAGGCCGGCCCAGAGAAAGGCAGCAGAGGCAGCGGACAGGGCCAGCACACTTACTGTGATGCTGTCTGTGTGCTGAGCAGAAGAGGAAAGCAGAGGAAGAGGCAGAGACAGAGAGGGCGAGCAAGCAGAGAGGTTCCCAAACACCTTCCTCCGCCTGGGGCCTCCCCCAGCGTGCATGCAGACTCAGGTGCCCTGGAGCCCGGAGGTGACAGACGGGAGGGTGCCGACAAAGCATTCACTTACACTCAGCTCCACCCACTTGTCCAACAGTCTCCGGGTCACTGAACTCGCACAGCTGCCCTGAGGATGTGATACAGAAGGTGCTGTCAGTCTTCTTCCCGCGGCCACAGGCTACATCAGTGAACAGGTTGTTCCGCAGGTTCCCCCAGCAGCCCGGAGCGGCCCAGCAGGGGTACAGTGGCATTCACCTGTGGAGACCCACCACAGGTGCCACCCACACACCCTGCAGGCTACCCCCTGGAAAGCAGGCCCTGGGGAGGGAGGGAGAAGGCTTCCCTTGCATATTGACATAGCACCTGGCCCAGCTGAGACTTCCAAGGGGCTTTTGAGCATGCAGAAGGGGGCGCAGGTGGAACATATCTGGGCAGACCCCACCCTAGTGGCTACTTGCTGCCTCACCTTTGAGGTCTTGCTGTCATCGAGGTACCAGAACTTGATGTGCCGGTTGCCTGCAGTCCTCAGAGAAGGATACTGCTGTCACCTGACTGGACACCTTGTTGGAAGCCACTACAATGTTTTTCTGGAGAGAAAGTCAAGGGAAATCAAGGCTCTGCTTCTAGGAGCTGAGGGAAAAGAAACTTACACACTGAAGGTTAGACAAGCTGTGAACTTGACCTCTCCTTCTGCCCCTTCTTCAGCATCCTAGATACCCAGTTGCTCCTTTCTGCTCAGAGTTCTCTAGAAAGGGACTGAGGCCAGCAGGCGGAAGTAAAGGCCACCGGTCAGCAGTTTCTTGGCTCCCCTCCCGGCCCCGCCTGTCCTGAGGCCAGCAGCCCACTCACCTTCCAGGCCCAGACATTGACGATCATGTCATGCTGGTAGCCCACTGAGACAATGTACTTGGCACTGGATGAGAAGGCCACACATGCCATGCCATACTTATGCTCCTGAAGCTCCGCCACCAGGCTGCGCTCCGACACGTCCCATACCCGCACAGCAGGCATGTGTCCACTCTGCAGGGACCGAAGACCCCGAAGTAAAGGCCAGAGGCTATCAAAAGAGATAGTGTCTGGGGTCTTAAAGGCTTGAAGGTGAGCAAACGGCCATCTGGCTCAGAAGCAAAAAAGCCCACATGGAATAAGCACACCAGCCTGTGCGATCACAAGGTGCCAAAGGGACCAGGTATAAGGCATTATGCAATATATATATATATATATATATATATATATATATATATATATATATATGGTATAAGGCATTATGTGGGGTCCCGTGGTGCTGACCCACACGGCGTCACCGTGAGTTGGAATGGACTCCTTAGAAACGGGTTTAGTAAGCAGCACAAAGAGGAAACTCCTTGGTGAACTGGAAGACACGGTAGCTGAAACCATGGGCTCCAACATACTACCCCTGAGGCTGGCAAAGGACCGGGCAGTGCTGCCTTGTGTTGCAAAGAAGGTCCCTGTGATGTCAGAATGACTGGACAGCACTAACAACAACAAAGGATGTCAGGCCCCTTCACTTCCCCAGACCACTGACCAGGTTCAAAGACCCGCATGCGAGTATGGTTTCACAGTTAGACGTGTTTAGAAAAAATAATGTTTGCAAAAGTAAAATCTTGGTTTACATTTTACAGAGCATGCACAATTAGTAGAACTCTTAAGGTCCACCGGAACCTGTTTAGGGTCCCCTCCACTTGCTCACCACCGATAAGTCGATTCTGACTCATATTGATCCTACAGGAGAGGTTAAAATTTCCCCTGTGGGTATTTCTGAAACTGTAGCTCCTTATGGGAATAGAAAGCCTCCTCTTTCTCTGCAGCTGGTGGGTTCAAACTGCCAACCTTGTCTTTAGCAGCTCAGGACTGACTTGTATCTCTATGAAACCAAAATCTACCTCACTGCCAGGGAGGTGATGCTGACTCATAGTGACCCTATGAGGCAGAGTAGATCTGTCCCTGTGAGTTTCTGAGACTGTAACTCTTTATAGGAGTAGACAGACTCTTCTTCCCACGGAGTGGCTGGTGGTTTCAAAGTGCTGACTTTGGTGTTAGCAGCCCAACATGCAAACACTATGCCACCAAAGCTACTTTTGTACCCCTATAAGTAGATAAATATTTCTCTTATATCTGTGTTTCAACCAAAGGCATGGCTATAAAGGAAAAAAGGCCATGAGTGTCAAGAATGATTTGAAAATGTGGAGTTCTTTTGGGAAAGGATATATATATACTTGTGTAAATAAATAGAATTCTGACGGCAAGAGTGGTCAGGAGTTGGACTGTTAATCTCAAGGTCAGCAGTTTGAATGACCAACCGCTCCTCTGGAGAAAGAGGAGATTTTCTACTCCTCTAAAGAATCACAGTCTCAGAAACCCACGGGGGCCATTTTACTCAGTCCCATGGGCCTGTGAGTTGGAATGGACTTGATGGCAGTGAGGGCATGTAAATATGCAAACACCCACCTCTGACTTAGGATTTGACCTGCTCCCTCAGCCCCGTGAGCATCTGCAGCCATGGACTTGGCCTTCTGTGAAGAACCCATTAGTGCACCACCACAAAGAGAATGAGTTTCCTCTGTGTCAGTCCATTACCCTGCCAACGTTCAGGATGGAGCCAACACCCTTGGTCTCCCAGAGAAATTGGCTCAACATACCCCTGGTGTGGTTGCATGGCATAGGACACTCATGCAATGCACTGCATGTGCTCTATTTAATGCACTATCACCAACAAGTCTACATGGGTGGTAACTCTGAAAACCTTGCCCAAACAGCTGGCTTCACCAAAGTATATGGAGTCATGTGGAGTCGTCGACCAGTTCGACTCTGCACTGGCTGTACGTTGGCATTGCCAAGGGGGCTTTCTCACTGACCGTGACCTGAATCCTGCTTCCACTAAGTCTTGCTTCATTGGTCTGGGATGGCGCCAGGCCAATGGGAGGCTTGAAAGCTCCTAAGGGATTCCAAAGTATGACCAAGGGTGAACACTACTGCTTTTGGCCATCACATCCGGGAAGGCCCTTGGGACTTTGCCACTCAAAGTATGATAGGTCAAGGAACCAGCAACATCAGCATTAGCTTCTCCCATGCTAATGCCATCGAGTTGATGCTGACTCATAGTGACCCTACAGGACAGGGTAGAACTGCCCTTGTGGGTTTCCCAGACTGTCACTCTTGCCCGGAGTCTACAGCCTCATATTTCTCCCAAGGAGTGGCTGGTGGTTTAGGACTACTGTCCTTGTGGTTAACAGCCCAAGAGTACCAGGGCCTCTAGAACTGCTGGATCCTAGACCCCCCACCCTGAACCCACAAAATCAGAATCTGCCCCCCAGCCCGATTTCCAGGAACCTGGGTAAGTGCATGCATGTGAAAGTTTAAGAAATACTTCCTTAGAAACCATTACTTTCCAGAACAAACTCCTCCTGCCAGAGGTGCATAAATGGAAGCCCATTAGGCCATGCTCGCCTAGAAGCAATTTGAGGTCTCAGTGCTCCTATATCCTGGCTGTCATCCAGATTGCCTTATTCTCACCTGGACTGTTGTCACTGCAGCAGGTATTGGTGAGTCCTCAGCACGAACAGCCCCAAATTAGGTCTAGAGACACAGCTCCCATTTCAGAGTAGTACAATCCACAGTTTACTGTAGAGTTTCTGGCTTTTACTGGCTTGGGGTAGGGTCTAGTGGGAAACGCATCTTAGCAAGAGCCATTATGTATTCTGGATGTGCACAATGAGTTTGTCTTGAGGCATATTTATGTCTGATGTTGTTATGTATTCTCTTTCTATCCCATGCAACGTTATTTTTTTGAAAATTTATATTTGCTTTTAATTACCCAGACATATAAGTGATTTATAGCTAGGTCTGATCGATTGGAATCAGATGACCACGCCTGGATTAACCATGGGTCCTGGTGACCATTAGGCACTTCTTTCCATAGTCCAAGTGCCCGTTAGTTAACCTAGATAGTCAAAGTGCCTGCTAGGTAACCTAAATAGTCCAAGTGCCCGCTAGGGAACCTACATAGTCCAAGTGCCCGCTAGGTAACCGATATAGTCCAAATGCCCGCTAGGGACCCTAATAGTCCAAGTGCCCGCTAGTTAACCTAGATAGTCCAAGAGCTCGCTAGTTAACCTACATAGTCCAAATGCCCGCTAGGTAACCTAGACAGTTCAAGTGACCACTAGGTTACCTACATAGTCCAAGTGCCCGATAGGGAATCTACATAGTCCAAGTGCCCGCTAGTTAACATAGATAGTCCAAGTACCCGCTAGGAAACGTACATAGTCCAAGTGCCTGCTAGGTAACCTAGATAGTCCAAGTGCCCGCTAGTTAACCTACATAGTCCAAGTGCCTGCTAAGGTAACCTAGATAGTCCAAGTGCCCAATAGTAAACCTACATAGTCCAAGTTCCCCCTAGGTAACCTAGATAGTCCCAAGGCCCGCTAGGTAACCTACATTGTCCTAGTGCCCCTTAGTTAACCTACATTCTCCAAGTGAACGATAGGGAACCTACATAGTCCAAGTGTCCGCTAGGTAACCTACATAGTCCAAAGCCCGCTAGTTAACCTACATAGTCCAAGTGCCCGTTAGGTAACCCAGATAGTCCTAATGCCCGCTAGGGAACCCACATAGTCCAAGTGCCCGCTAGGGAACCCACATAGTCCAAGGGCCCGCTAGGGAACCTACATAGTCCAAGTGCCCGTTAGTTAACCTAGATAGCCCAAGTGCCGGCTAGGTAACCTAGATAGTCCAACAGCCCGGTAGGTAGCCAACATACTCCAAGTAACCGCTAGGTAACGTAGATAGTTCAAGTGCTAGCTAGGTAACCTAGATAATCAAAGTGCCCGCTAGATAACCTACAAAGTCTAATTGCCCACTAGGTAATCTATATAGTCCAAATTCCCGCTAGGGAGCCTACATAATCCAAATGCCCGCTAGGTAACCTAGATAGTCCAAGGGCCAACACATGCCATCGAGATGAGGGGAGGGAAACTATTAGCAAGAGGTCTTATTGATATGTAAGGGTTATCTGAGATTCACAGACTTGAAAGGACATGGCGGCAGATCCCAACATCACAGTTCCAGGTGGGACTACAGAAGCAAGAATAGGACAAGGATTGGGACCTGTGTGAAACAGGACAGTTTACAAGAGTGGTCCAGGGCCAAACAACCAAGGCTTTGGGGGCATGACTCATGACCGTGCAGCCCAGAATGGCAGCCTCGATTCAAGGATACACTTAGGCAAGTCTCTAAGCCCCACCATGGGCTGCCTAAGGGGTAATCCACTTTCCAATGCCCTCTGCCTGGTGGCAAGAGTGTTCACATCCCTGGTCAATGGTCTGAAGGAATTCACTGGAAGCTTAATCCACGTGGGGACTGTGCAAATAGAATTTTGGCTTTCACTGTTATCCACATACTTCTGAAAATTGTGAATTCTCAGAATTTCAGTTGAAAGGTAGGCTTGATGATCTGCTTCTGAGGGGTCACTATGGTGCACACAGCAGGTCACTGTGCATGCGCACCGGAATCAGTTCAACAGCAGCCAACAGCATTCTCCCTTATGTTGCTTGATGTTTGTTTTATGCCCACATCTCCTCTCTCTCTCTCTCTCTCTCTCTCTCTCTCTCTCTCTCTCTCTCTCTCTCTCTCTCTGTCTCACACACACACACACACACACACACACACACACACACTGGTATTTCAAAAAGTCCCTGAAAAATTCCATTCTCTTTTGATTCCTTGTTCCACTAACTTTTGGGAGCCTGCTTGTGTGCATATATGACACCATTTGTTTGCTGAAAGTGAGGAGGAATTGAACCACTTGCTGAAGATCAAGGATTGCAGCCTTCAATATGGGTTACAATTCAATATAAGGAAGACCAAAATCCCCAAAACTGGACCAATAGGTGATAAACAGAGAAAAGGGCTTCAGTTGTCAAGGATTTTGTCTTGCTTAGATCCACTATCAATGTTCATAGAAACAGCAGTCAGGAGATCAAAAGATGTATTGTAATGGGTAAATCTGCTGCAGAAAACCTCTTTATAGTGTTGAAGAACAATGATGTTACTCTGAGGACTAAGGTGCACATGACCTAAGCCATGCTATTTTCCATTGCATCATATGCATGTGAAAGTTAGACACTGAATAAGGAAGGCTGTAGAAGAACAGATGCATCGAATTGTGGTCCACCAGAAGACTACTGACAGTACCATGGACTGCTGAAGGACTGACCAATCTGTATCAGAAGAAATAAGGCCAGAGTGCTGCTTAGAGGCAAGGATGGCAAGACGCCATCTTACATACTTTGGACATGTTGTCAGGAGAGACCAGTCCCTGGAGAAGGACATCCTATTTGGTACAGTGGAGAAGCCATGAAACAGAGGAGGTCCTCGAAGAAGTGGATGGACTCAGTGGCTTCATCGGTGGTTCAGGCACAGGAACAATTGTGAGGATGGTGCACGACCCTACAGTGTTTCATTCGGTTGTATGTGAGGTCACGACGAGTCCAAGTGTCCTCAATGGCACGCAACAACAACTAGCCAGAGCAGAGAGGAGCAATCTGCCCTCTGGGACTTCCCTGGGAAGGTCCTCAATGGAAATTGGGAAAGTCTAAGACCCTATGGTCATGAGTTATAGTGGTCGGAAGGCCCCAGAACAAATCCAGTAAGCCTTTCTAATCTGTGATCGTCTCCATGTCTCCATAATGGCCCCATTCTCACTTATGTAGTCCTGCCTGAGAGAGTGATGAATTGCTCTGCCTCCAATCACATTTTTGTGGCAGATTTCATCCATTTCTATAATTAGCGACATGGCCACACAGCCTTTGGACCCCATTATGGCCTCATGCTTATGGTCTCCTTCATCTAAATCATTTCTCCTACTTTTGTCTTTCTTCATTAATTGAATATCTGAGATACATATGGAAGGGGCATTATCTCTACAATAAGAGAAAGGGATGAGGTGGTGGTGGTATGGAGTGGGGTGGCACACCATCTCAGAGAATGAGAACAGCTGTTTCAATGGTTCCCACTGCAGTGTGGAAACTGCAGGTACACTACAAGAGGACAGCAATGACAGCATTAAGGTCTTAGAGCTTAAGGACTCCCTCCCTCCTTAGGCCTCTCTTTCAACTATAAAATGTAGCTCTAAAATGCAGAGCTTCTCGGACACAGCTTGGAGGAAGCCTGTGGATCCAGGAAAGCCCCAATCTCAGCAGAACCAATTTGGCAATCCACAGGTCTGATTTTTGACCAGTCAGCTCACTTGGTCTAGCTCACTTGGTCTAGATCACTCAATTATGTTCACATAAACTACAACAAACAGGTTCACACTGTCACCACATTTTCTATATAAGAAAACTGGAACAGAAATAAGCTGCCAAATTACTTGGCTTCTTATAAAAGAAATAGCCAAGTGAATGTTTGGGAAAACAACAGCTCCCGCTATGTGGCACAGGGAGCCCTGGTGGCATAGTGGTTTTCACTTGGGCTGCTACCCACATAGTTCAAAACCACCACCCGCTCTGAGAGAGAAACGTTAGGGCTTTCTACCCCTGTAAAGAGTTGCAGTCTCAGAAACTCACAGGGGCTGCTCTACCCTGTCCAATAGGGTTGCTGAAAGTCAGGGTTGCTGTGAGTCACAAAAGATGCAATGGCAGTGAGTTTTCAGTTTGATTATTAAGCAAAATTATCAAATTCTGAAACTATTGTTTCTCAATCTATCCTCCATCAAGATCTACCTAAACACTTTTAAAAAATTAAGTCATTTTATCGGGGGCTCTTACACCACTTATAACAATGCATACATCAATTGTATCAAGCACATTTGTACCTACGGTACCATCATCATTTTCTTTATACTTGACCCCTTGGTATCAGCTCCTTTTCCCCCCTTCTCTCCCACTCTCCCACCCTCATGAAACCTTGATAAATTATACTTTCATATTTTACAATGTCCAAGGTCTCACTTCACCAATGTTTCTGTTGCTTGTCCCCCTGGGGTGTGAGCGTTAATACATCAATCATTGCTATCAGTTCCCTCTATCTCATCCCTACCCTCATGTTATCACTACTTCCATTACTGTTCCTGAAGGGTTTATCTGTCCTGGATTCTGTGTGTTGAGAGTTCTTATCTGTACCAGTGTACATGCTCTGGTCTAGCCGGCTTTGTAAGGTAGAGCTGAGGTCATGATAGTTGGAGGGAGTGAGCGGGAGAGGAAGCATTGAAGAACTAGACAAATGGTATGTACTGTGGTATGAGTTGGGGTGCCAGCCCCCCACCAGTAATCTTGGGTTCAATAAGCACAATTGTATGGTTGAGATATATAAATATTATATTAAAGTCACCGGGAGCATGAGCGATAGAAGAGACATTACAATAATGCAGTCAGACACAATTCATGGTAGCATGCTCACCTCCTGGATGGCCATGATCTTACCAGCCAGGTCCACGCTCAGTGTGGACGAAGGGAGGTGGGATGGAGACCAGGCAGGAGGCTCAAGGACTGGGCTGGAGGCTGGAGCCCCAGCACAAGGCGGGCTTCCCCAGACAAATGGCGCACAACGTGGGACAATATGAGTTATATCCCATATAACAATTATATGGCCCCATTGGTACGTAGAGTGAATTTGAAAATTGTGCGAAGTGAGGATCCGGTGTGGGGATTGACAGAGAAGTAGTGGAAATAGTGAATTAGAATTTTAAAGAGGATAATGGGAGCAAGGTAAAAGTAAACCTGAAACTTATGGTACCATGCTCTCTACTTACTGAAAAGACAAGGTGTAAAAGTAACGAAGAAAAAGATACAATGTTTTCTAAAAGTAGTAAAAAGGTATGATTCATGGTTCTCAGAGGAAGGAACTTTTGATTTAGAGACCTGGGAGGAGGTCATTGTCAACTTAAAGGAAGCACAGAGATGGGGAGAGTATCCCTATGGAGAAGTGGTCTCTGTGGGTACAAGTTAAGATGGTTTTAAAACTTTTGCAGGAGGAAGAGAATAAGGATGAACAGTCTAGTGAGAAGTCTTGTGTCTATTCAAATCTAGAAAAGCAAGCTAAAGTGTCTGTGAATAAGCATGATTTAGGTTAAGAAACTTTAGGAAAAACTGAAAAGGCAGGGATTGGTTTGTTATCTAAAGCCTCCAATTCTAGAACAGAACCTCATTGCCAAAGCCTGTATGCTCTCGCGAGACTGCAGACTCCGAAGGTTTAAAGGTGATACAGTACTAGAGGCAGTGGATTGCAAGATCCAAAGCATGGCTATTAAACAATCCCAGGAAGCTCCCTTGCTTTCAAAGGTAGAGAAAGCCAAGAAGCAGAACAGGCAACGTCTAAGATGCCCAAATTTAAATCAGATGAGAAGCAGTGAGAACGGGTTTCAGGCAGATGAGAAGATTTTAGGCAGAGCTAAAAGAATGAGCCTGAGTCAGAAGGGGACATAGTAAAAGCAACTGCTCTCCTGCTGGAATTTAGTGTAAGAAAGGCCAGAGATTGTAAAACAATCAAGCAAGCCAGCCCTGAAGGTAGAGAGATTAGCTCCAAAGAAATGCAAACTAGGAGAGCTAGCACAGAAGGTGAAGTTCAGGAAGTGGAACTCCAAGATATCCAGATTGAAAAGAGTAGCTCAGAGAATAGACGTAAAGAAGCAAAGTATAGGAAAGCACCTTTACTCTCCAGAGTAGGAAGAGGGATTGCAGAAGAAGATTTAGAATGCAAGATGTCTTATCCTGTTAGAACCAAAAGGAATTCACAGTGCCTTTGCCTTTTAAGTTGCTAAAAGATCTCAAGCAGGCAATCAATGACTAGGGCCCAGACTCACATTTTGTAATTAGCATGATAAGGGCTCTAGCAGAGTCTGACAGCTGGACCCCTACAGATTGGAAAGCTTTAGTGAGAATTTGTCTTTACTCTTCAGAATGCTTGTGATATCAAATGCTATGGAAGGAAGCAGCCCTTGCAAGAGCTGGGAAGAATGCTGAGGATGGGATAGATATAGGAATTCATCAATTGCTAGGGGATGCAAATTATATTACAGTTGAGTCTCAACTACAGTTTACTGAACAGACAATAGGACAGATACATGAGGTTTGCTTAAGGGCCTGGGAAAAGATAATTCCATCAGAAGAGAGAACGCCGCGTTACAGGGCTATAAGACAACAGAATGATGAGCGTTACGCTGACTTTGTGTCCCGACTGGAAGATGCTATTTCCAAATGTGTGAAGAATGTTCAGGCAGTAAGAGACCTAGTGCACAAGCTATCTTATGATTTCTCTAATAAGCACTGTAAAAATGCCTTGCATCCCTACAGCGAACAGGGCACTTTGCTGGGTTATTTTAGGATATGCAGGAATGTAGAGGCAGAGGAATGCAAGGCAGACCTCATGGCAGCTTCATTGGCAAACTATATCAGACCTGGAAGAAAGTGCTTTAGTTGTGGGAAGACAAGTCATCTTCAAAAGAGTGTAGGCAGAGCAGGCTGCGGCCAATGTCAGAGCATGGGCCAGGACCATGGAGATCGGGTTTAAACGAACCTGCACTCTGCCTCCATTGTAGGAAGGGAACTCATTGGGCGAGCCAATGTCGTTCAAAAATCAACAGTGAAGGGTCGCCATTAGCAAAGACTTCCCGGCGGGAAAATAGTGGAAGAAGCTTGATGCAGAGCCCTCATAGCAGAGCGTGGTAGGCAAGGTGTCTGCCTACTGGAGCAAAGAAGATCTTTGAGAGAAATCGCCTTTATCTAGCAGCCTCACAGCAGGAGAACAGACCTAGCCAAAGAGGCAAAAACCTAGTCTCTGTTCTCACTGCAGTTGGTTTGAATAACCAAGAGATGGCTCAGAAGCCTTCACAGGAGCTTGATCCTCAAAAGCAGGGACCTCTTATTGAAAGATTAATACAGTTTCTATCAGGAAGATTTAACCTTAGTACTCAAGAAATTAAAATTGATACTGGAGTTGATAAGAGTTGTAAGAAAAAGCCCAAAACTGTGATTGAATCAGAAACGAAGAGCAGTAATTGGGGTCCACTACCTAAAAGAACTATAGGAAGTTTATTAAGAAAGTCCAAAAAAAAAAAAAAAAAAAGAAAGTCCAACATAAATTCTCAAGGTGTTGCTGGAGTTATTGGTCAGGATTGTGAAGAAGAAATTAAGGCAGTAATGAGTTCTGATATACCATGGTTTGTAAAAATGTAGGATCGCTTAAGCCAATTTTCCCTTCCTTGCATTTCTAGAGTAAAAATGTATACCTATCAGGAAAGAGTACTTGAGAAGTTTGACCACCCTATAAATCAAGCAGTCTTCTGGACTGCTGTTGTGGAGAAACAGCGCCCCCACATGGAATTAGAAATGGAAGGAAAAAGGTTTGTTAACTGTGGATGCCGGGTCATTTCCTTAGGGCATTCAGGGGGGCCTAAGGCCCTCCCATTAACTTCCCCTAAAGCCAGCATAGAGGGAATGAGTGAAGTTAACCAAGACAGAATATTGCAAGGTAAAATCATACAGTGTGAGAAGCCTGAAAGGCAAAACGGCTCAATTGAGCCTATAACCTTATTGGTAAGCCTGGAGAAAAAATGTCTGCTTGGTAAGTTACTTCAAGATCAGCTGAACAAATTTATTAAGAATTTTTTCAGTCTTTCAAAGTATGATAAGAAGTTCTCCCAATTAGTTAGCTCTCTTAATTCTCTGAGGGATGGGAGCCAGTATTTACATAACAATGAAGGTTATCTAACTAGTACTTTTACTGGTTCAAGATCTAGCAATGCTTTACTATTTAAATTGTTAAAACAGAAGGAGGAGAAGAGGAATCTTATGTGTGACAAAGTTCATTTACTCATTTTAACTAAAAAAATTTTCTCCTTACTAAAAGCTTGTAATAAAATTAGGGAAGATAAACACGTTTTCAATTCTACAGAGAAAATTGATCCTAAGAAATCTGAGGATGATGGAAACTGTGTTTGGGATCCAGGTCCATTCACCTGGAGAAAAGGCTATGCATGTATGTTTTTTACAGAATAAAACTGATGGACTCCCTTTAAAAGGACGCAACCACCTTTGGAGAAAGATGGACAAGGAAGAGATGGAGAGGCCAACATTTGCAAGGGTTTAAGGGAAACATTTCATTAGATATTGATCAGCTTAAAAAGGATATTTTCTATACATTCAAAGACAAGCTTGAGGCTTCTCCTGGCTCTGATGTGATTAAGCAATTGAGGAGTAGCATGGAAGGGTTGGACCCGCGAGCTTGGGGGCAAAGTACTTCACATAGCTTAAGTTCCAGTCTGACTGTGTTTTTTATCATAATTGTGATGCTTGCAGTCTCATGTCACTTCTATAGGAAGCTAATAGATATGAAAAGAGACCATGTTGCCTCCGTGACACTATTGAATCTTAAACATAATGCAGAGAGGGGAAATGTGGGATACTAGCACCAAGGGAAATAATACTGGGACTTATTCCCTGACTGGTACAGAGGGAATCTGGGAGACTAATGTTCCATGGCTGGAAGACCACCACTCTGTTAGTTGGAGATATACTCCAAGTTCATGTTCCTGCGGTAATCTATCATTTCCACAGATTCTCCCTTAAAGCTGTGCTGCCTTAAAGTGAGCGCATGGCTGATACATTCTCCCTATAGAAGCAGACATTCCTATTTGGCTCTATTTCTTCCCACCGCAGTATCCAATCTCTCTCATACCTTCCTCCAATAACAGATGGGAATAAGGGGACTTTACCCCCAGTGCCTGGATTCTAAATGTTTCTATCAAGCCTGAATTTTTGGCTATATTAATTGGATCATGAAGTTTTGCCTTTACAGCTTTAAATGTATAGAAAATGATTTAAAAACACGTCAGTCACGCCCACCACAGGTTTCCCGCTCCTAAAACTCACTTCCGTGCAAAAAGACACCTGAGTGGCAGGCGGGTTGGGCCGCCCGCGTGGAGCGTAGACTCCACGGCGCCAACGCCGCTCTCCGCTGAGGCGCCCTCAGGAGGCGCCCGAACGCGCCCCGCCCCGCCCCCCCCCCCCTGTTGGGGACGTCCGGCGGAGCCTCAGCAAGGCATCCCGAGGGCGGCCAGGCTCGGGCTCGTTCTTCGAGCCGGCAGGAAGCGCAGCACCGGCGCCGGAGCCTCCGGCCGGGATCTCCAAGAGCTAGCCGCCGCGACCCCCCGCCCTCGGCCGCCCTCAGCCGCGCCGCATCCGGGTCCGCTGCCGCTCTCACCTGCGCGGCGCCCCGCCCCGCGCAGTGCGCTCCGGATCCGTGTGCCGTCAGTAGCCCCAGCCGCCGCGACCGCCCCGCGCGGTCACCTCCCGCCTGCCCGGCGCCGCACTGCGCCCGCCCGCCGCCCGCCGCCCACGGCCAGGGCCCGTTCAGCCGCCCCCGCCGCCCGGACCGGCGGAGCACGTGCGCCCGCGCCTCCCAGCGAGCTGCACGGCCGGCCGGGGCCTCCAGCTGCCTTTCTGGAGCCTCTCCTGGAGGGTCCTGAGGGACCGCAGAGCCCCCGGACCCCTGCCTTCTGGAGCGGCCCGCAGCCGCCTCGCGGGGACCCCTCTGCCTCGGCGTTCCCTCGCAGCCCTTCGCCCCACTTGTGCCCCGCGGCGCCGCAGACCCCAGAACCCCCTTCCTGAGCGTAGGAGTGCGGGGATGTTGCCCCGCACCGTCGATGGCCGTTGAAAGGCTGAAGTTCCCACTTCCAAGTTCAAGAATATTCTGTGTGTTCATTTTTGTGATAACAGCTAACACTTGGCTGCAGTTTCATCGGTTAACCAATTCTTTTCGTATTCTGCTCGCCTGTTCGCTTTTGTCTCAACCAGGAAATGTCACGCCCCTCATTCTTGGATCACAGTTGAATTTTTTATTGATTATAAACCCTAATGTCGACTTACTGTAAAGCACCTGTACGAGGAAGCTTCAAAAATTCATGGGAAATTATCTTCTCTTTTCATTCCTTTCTCCCACGATCTTTCCGAAGCTCCCGCGTGTTGTGATGCCAGTGTACAATTAGTAAAGCCACTCTGGCAAATAATTCAGTAGTCTGGGATATAATTTAGAACTATATGCTATGCAAAGCAAAGGTGGCAAAACAATCCAGTGGTAAAGGAATACTTTGGTTAATGAGTGGTTGAATTGGCTGAATTTACAAGAAATCAAAGGAAGGAGCATACTACATTCAAAAATAAACTCCAGGAGGATTAGAGCGATAAAATATTCAAAGCATTAAAAACTTAGAGGGATTTATTTTCGAGAGTAGCAATTTAGCTTTAGTGAGGTGGAAACTTTAAGCAAGACACGAAGGTTCATGTCTTTAAAGGAAAGATAAAGCTATTTGACTATATACAGATGTTTTTACCTTTTAGCATGGTATCACAATGACAAGAAAAGTGTTTTAAAAGAACAATTGGCTATGCAAAACGCATGGCAATCTAACATAAAGTTCCTATAAATTATTTTTCCAGACAAATTGCTCGGTTCTATATGTTTTTAATACAGGCAATGCATACACACAGACAACTAACAGAAGAGAGGTTCATAAGCATGATTCATAAACATTGAAAAGATGCCTAATGTCATTGAAAGCCCTGGAAACATAAAGGGTTGAGATATAAATATTAAAGTCATTGGGAGCATGAGAGATAGAAGAGATATTACAATAATGCAGTCACACACATATCATGGTAGCATTGCTCACCTCAGCCCCACTTGGTGGTCCACATGGAGAGAGGGGGAAGGGAAGGAGGACAAGGGGAATTGGAAACGGGAGGGTAAAGACATACATCACAGGAAGGACTTGGACTATGTTATACAGCGGTGAGAAGGGGTGGTCTAGGGGCATACATGCAATAGGAAGAGGAGGGATTGGGGGTATACAGGTGACAAAATGGGCGGATCCTACATTTAGAATGGCAGCTTAACTTTGACCTGTTTTCTGGATCTCCATATGAACCATTATCAGTAGGGTGTGAACTCCACCTACTGGAACCAAGCTAATGGTTCCAAGTTTTAGAGAAAAGCAATCCATTGTCTCCACCAGCAGGGAGCAGAGACTGCAGTCTGGCAGCATTGCCTTGAGGGACCTTGCAAGCATCTGGCCCACACACATTATCCCTCTAGTAGGAATCAACCCAGTTAACTTACATTGGGGCTTTTAATCTCCAGACTATATATTTTTATTGGAGTAGAAAGCCTCATCTTTCTTCCCTGGAGCTGGCTGGTGGTTTTGAAGAGTGAAACCTTGTGGTTAACCGCCCAACCCATAACCTTCTATGGCACTAGAGCTCCATGACTCTGAACTAGCAACGTAAAATGCTTTGCCCTCAGGCAGAGTTTGTTTGCTTCCACCCACTCCTCTGGCCAGCCTGGTGAGGAGTAGTCTAGCCCTCAAGAACTTGCCTGAGTATGCCCTTGATGGGAATTGGGGTACTGAGGTTGCACGTTCATGCCCTGACCAAGATGGTTGGAGGGCCCTGAACCAGTCCTGTAAACTTTTCTAATCTGCAATAATGTATTTACTCCAATCATGGTCCCTTTCCCATTTCTGTAGTCACATTTCCAACTGTGATGGTCTGATCTGCTGGGAACTTGACTTTTAAAGGGGCTTCCTTTGTTTTCCATGTGACCGAGCTGTTGTGAATCCTTCAGTCCCCATTATGGCCTCATGCTTACGGTCTCCCTCAACCAGATGATTTGTTTTTTCTGGACTTTGTCCCATTCAAGATTTAACAAGGGGGGTCTCTGTAAATTATATTTGAACTTCGAGTCTTCTCCCTGATCTAAAACAATGCACACAAAAATATATACCAATTCGATCATTTCTACATGTACAATTTGCTAACATTCATTATATTTCTGAAATTATGTAGCCATTCTCACTGTCCTTTTCCAATTCCAAATTTCCATCACACACATAAGCTCACTGCCCCTTAAACTTTTCACCTAACCTTCCAAGTTCCTGTGTCAATCTGATCACAGACAGATTATTCTTTAAAAGAGCACAATGTCTAAAGCAGATCTTCTTCACGGATTCAGCTTTTGGTTGGCTTTAAAAAGACTTTACAAAAATCAAATCTGCTGCTATCAAGTTAATGCTGACTCATAGTGAATACCCCCTATGGGCTTCTGAGACTGTAACTGTTTACAGGAGTAGAAAGGCCCACCTTTCTCCTGCAGAGCGGCTGGTAGTTTCAAACTGCTGAGCTTGTGGATCGCAGCCCAACATGAGTGCCCAGCAAAGAGCACCCAGAGAAACTGAGCCCCACATCCTTAAGCCACATGAGCCATGGAGTCGGGCAGAGTTGAGATGCAGTCCTCCCCAAAGCCTTCAGAAACAACAAGAAGCCTTCAGAGACATCAAGAAGGATCACTAACTCTTTTGGTAGCCAAAAGAACGATCAGCCCCATAGTCAAGAGGCAGGACAAGTATCAGTGGCTCTGGCCAGACTGGAGGGGCTCACTCAAGGCCATTCCAGGCCAGGGCCAGGTACCTGTGTCTGGCTTCGAGTACTCCAGGCACAGAATCTCTGACTCATGGGCCTCCACCTTCAGCATTTCACTCAGGAACTGCAATTCGTGGACCCTGCAAAATGAGAAGAGAGGAGAGGCCGTTCAGTGCCAGGCAGCGGGGGGAAAGAATCATCACCCACCCCCTTCCACCTTTTCCTCTCCATCAAGAGCTGTTTTACTTTACCTTTTGGGTTGAACCTTTAGAAAAATGAGTCAAGATATGTCACATTCAACTCTCTCACCTGGTCTCCCTTCGTATTAATGTTTTATGCACTACAGTACACAGTGATAAGGACCACGGAGGTCACACTGGTACAACATTATTAGACTTTATTTAAATGTCACCAGCGGGGGTTGCTCTGAGTTGGAATCAACCCAATGCCAATGAGTTTGTTTGTTTATCCCACGAATGTACTTCTTCTGCTCCAGGATCCCAGGAGCCCCCTCGGCACATGGGTGTCATCTGTCCCAGTCTAGAACGGCTTTCAGTCTTTGCTTGTCTTTCCTACCCTGACACCTGGGAGAGTGTGATAAGTTACTCTGGCAGGTGTACCTCAAATGAAGGTTGCCTGATGTTTCCTCATGACTATCCTAAGTTCCTTATACATTTGGGTCAAGAATACCAGACACAATGCTAGGAGGAGGCTGCATGGAAAAACAGAACTAAAAGAAACTTTCCATCAACGTTGGTTGTTGTTGTTCAACATTTTATTGGGAGTTCTTAAGAGTCATAACATTTTCTGGGAACATTTTGAAACCTCTCAGTGTACCCTCTCACCAGATTCATGCTGCTGCCACGGGATGTTAACCTTAATGACTTGGCTAAGGGTGGGTTTTGCCGTTTCTTCATTGTCAAGTTAGTATCTTTCCCTTGGAGATAATAAATTTTGTCCCCAACCCTTTTCAGCTAAACCCTCCTGAACCTCTATCCTTGGGGGCCTAAAGTTCCCCCATCCTGTCCCCTGGAGGCAACGGCTTGTCCCATAGCAAGCAAGTCATAATGATTAGCTCTTGTCTTTAACAAGTAAAGGAATATACATTAACCAAGCACCTAGTAAGTACTAGGCATTCTAAATCTCCCACTTACATTGTCTCCTGTTCGTAAAAATCAAATGCATCAGGTATGTCATTTCACAATTGCAGAAACTAAGGTTTGGTCAAGTTCAGGAACATGTCCAAAGAGGCCAAGCTAAGACTGCACAGGGGCATACTGAAAAAACGTCTGAGATGAGTCAGCACTAAAATCCCCTCCCATCCTCAGAGCCAATTAACAGATACGAAGGGACCCAGGGGCACAGCTTGGGGAGCAAGGGTGCTGGAGGAAACAAATTCCACACTTGAGGAACCCCAGCTCCTAATGGTAGGCCAGGAAACACGGTCAGTCTCAGCAGACCTGGCCCACGTACCTCTACACTCCAGACGCAGGAGGAATGATACAGAGCTGAATACACCTTGCCCACTTTCTTGGGGCCCTTCACACCCCAGACATAAGTACTATGGTCATTGTACACACAAGACAGCCACGGATTTGCAGGATCAAAGGTCAAGGTGATGGTGTCCCGATACTTCGCATTGGCCACTCCAGCGAAAAGGCGACTGAGGAAAGAGGGGGTCAGGGTGTCCAGGGCAGACAGGGCAAACTGGTGAGTTAGCGCTAATGAAAAGGGGCACTAAAGGGAGGAGCAGCAGGGTGGCCAGCAGTCACTGGAGAAAGAACGCAGCGGCTGGCCTGGCATTCCTTGCCATGGGGCTCTGCAAAAGAACACAAGCTATTTCATAGCCCCCAACATCAGGCGGGGACAGTGTGTGGCCGTGATGCAGCCAAGCAGATGTCAGGCCCTTCTAGACTCACGTCAGAGGAAAAGGAAGGGCACTGTGCAAACCAGTCATGGTCATATATCATTTCCTGCCATTTGCAGATTTAGCCCACTCCTTCCCTGAATGAGAAATTAATATACCCAACTGCAGAACTGCCCCGCTTCCTGACAGCACTGAAACCAGAGCAAAACTTCACTTCCTGCAATCACCCAACCCAAGGCCCGAGGCTACAATAAGACCCTCCTACCTTAGCTGCTACCCAGGACCACCCTGAGGGAGAAAGGCCTGCTCCGTCAGGTTTCCAGCCTCTCTCAGAAACCCTAAGGAACTGCCCGTCTGTCCTAGCTGTGGTGTTTACAGGACAATGCATTAATTACCACACTGCAGACTCAGATTACCACGGTTGCCCACAGTGAGCAACAAATGCTAAAAGACCCACCTGTGCTTGACTGCAAGGGTCTTCCCAGAGGTCTATGTGTGCCCTCCTCTCCTTGCAGCATGCCAGGGACGGCCTGGCACAGAGTGGGGCTCTGACAGGACTCAGGGGCCCACCCACACCGCTCACCTGGCCTCTGTGATGCTGGCAATGTCTGTCCCCAGGGCATGGGGCCGGGGCAGCGTGCTGAGGAAGTGCAGGTTGAAGGGGTTGAAAAGGCACACGGTGCCGTCAGCACAGCCGCAGAAGATGTAGTCCTGGCTCACCGAGATGCAGTGGGCCACTGTGGTCTGTGAGCACAGAAGCCACAGTCAGCAAGGGCGTCTGTCCACTCCTTCACCGGACACCTCAACAGCCATGAGCCAAGAGGCAAGGACAAGCGCAAGGCAGGCCAGCTGCCCTGGGCAGAGCCCCTCAATGCCCCTCCCTCTAACAGCAGCTGGCCAGAGGGCCCACAGCCCCGTGCAATTAGGGGGAAGGAGTCAGCAAGCCTTCCTTATAAGGCACCTGAGGTTTGGGCAAAGACACACCCAGAAAAGGCCGGCCCAGAGAAAGGCAGCAGAGGCAGCGGACAGGGCCAGCACACTTACTGTGATGCTGTCTGTGTGCTGAGCAGAAGAGGAAAGCAGAGGAAGAGGCAGAGACAGAGAGGGCGAGCAAGCAGAGAGGTTCCCAAACACCTTCCTCCGCCTGGGGCCTCCCCCAGCGTGCATGCAGACTCAGGTGCCCTGGAGCCCGGAGGTGACAGACGGGAGGGTGCCGACAAAGCATTCACTTACACTCAGCTCCACCCACTTGTCCAACAGTCTCCGGGTCACTGAACTCGCACAGCTGCCCTGAGGATGTGATACAGAAGGTGCTGTCAGTCTTCTTCCCGCGGCCACAGGCTACATCAGTGAACAGGTTGTTCCGCAGGTTCCCCCAGCAGCCCGGAGCGGCCCAGCAGGGGTACAGTGGCATTCACCTGTGGAGACCCACCACAGGTGCCACCCACACACCCTGCAGGCTACCCCCTGGAAAGCAGGCCCTGGGGAGGGAGGGAGAAGGCTTCCCTTGCATATTGACATAGCACCTGGCCCAGCTGAGACTTCCAAGGGGCTTTTGAGCATGCAGAAGGGGGCGCAGGTGGAACATATCTGGGCAGACCCCACCCTAGTGGCTACTTGCTGCCTCACCTTTGAGGTCTTGCTGTCATCGAGGTACCAGAACTTGATGTGCCGGTTGCCTGCAGTCCTCAGAGAAGGATACTGCTGTCACCTGACTGGACACCTTGTTGGAAGCCACTACAATGTTTTTCTGGAGAGAAAGTCAAGGGAAATCAAGGCTCTGCTTCTAGGAGCTGAGGGAAAAGAAACTTACACACTGAAGGTTAGACAAGCTGTGAACTTGACCTCTCCTTCTGCCCCTTCTTCAGCATCCTAGATACCCAGTTGCTCCTTTCTGCTCAGAGTTCTCTAGAAAGGGACTGAGGCCAGCAGGCGGAAGTAAAGGCCACCGGTCAGCAGTTTCTTGGCTCCCCTCCCGGCCCCGCCTGTCCTGAGGCCAGCAGCCCACTCACCTTCCAGTCCCAGACATTGACGATCATGTCATGCTGGTAGCCCACTGAGACAATGTACTTGGCACTGGATGAGAAGGCCACACATGCCCATGCCATACTTATGCTCCTGAAGCTCCGCCACCAGGCTGCGCTCCGACACGTCCCATACCCGCACAGCAGGCATGTGTCCACTCTGCAGGGACCGAAGACCCCGAAGTAAAGGCCAGAGGCTATCAAAAGAGATAGTGTCTGGGGTCTTAAAGGCTTGAAGGTGAGCAAACGGCCATCTGGCTCAGAAGCAAAAAAGCCCACATGGAATAAGCACACCAGCCTGTGCGATCACAAGGTGCCAAAGGGACCAGGTATAAGGCATTATGCAATATATATATATATATATATATATATATATATATATATATATATATATATATATATATATATATATATATATATGGTATAAGGCATTATGTGGGGTCCCGTGGTGCTGACCCACACGGCGTCACCATGAGTTGGAATGGACTCCTTAGAAACGGGTTTAGTAAGCAGCACAAAGAGGAAACTCCTTGGTGAACTGGAAGACACGGTAGCTGAAACCATGGGCTCCAACATACTACCCCTGAGGCTGGCAAAGGACCGGGCAGTGCTGCCTTGTGTTGCAAAGAAGGTCCCTGTGATGTCAGAATGACTGGACAGCACTAACAACAACAAAGGATGTCAGGCCCCTTCACTTCCCCAGACCACTGACCAGGTTCAAAGACCCGCATGCGAGTATGGTTTCACAGTTAGACGTGTTTAGAAAAAATAATGTTTGCAAAAGTAAAATCTTGGTTTACATTTTACAGAGCATGCACAATTAGTAGAACTCTTAAGGTCCACCGGAACCTGTTTAGGGTCCCCTCCACTTGCTCACCACCGATAAGTCGATTCTGACTCATATTGATCCTACAGGAGAGGTTAAAATTTCCCCTGTGGGTATTTCTGAAACTGTAGCTCCTTATGGGAATAGAAAGCCTCCTCTTTCTCTGCAGCTGGTGGGTTCAAACTGCCAACCTTGTCTTTAGCAGCTCAGGACTGACTTGTATCTCTATGAAACCAAAATCTACCTCACTGCCAGGGAGGTGATGCTGACTCATAGTGACCCTATGAGGCAGAGTAGATCTGTCCCTGTGAGTTTCTGAGACTGTAACTCTTTATAGGAGTAGACAGACTCTTCTTCCCACGGAGTGGCTGGTGGTTTCAAAGTGCTGACTTTGGTGTTAGCAGCCCAACATGCAAACACTATGCCACCAAAGCTACTTTTGTACCCCTATAAGTAGATAAATATTTCTCTTATATCTGTGTTTCAACCAAAGGCATGGCTATAAAGGAAAAAAGGCCATGAGTGTCAAGAATGATTTGAAAATGTGGAGTTCTTTTGGGAAAGGATATATATATACTTGTGTAAATAAATAGAATTCTGACGGCAAGAGTGGTCAGGAGTTGGACTGTTAATCTCAAGGTCAGCAGTTTGAATGACCAACCGCTCCTCTGGAGAAAGAGGAGATTTTCTACTCCTCTAAAGAATCACAGTCTCAGAAACCCACGGGGGCCATTTTACTCAGTCCCATGGGCCTGTGAGTTGGAATGGACTTGATGGCAGTGAGGGCATGTAAATATGCAAACACCCACCTCTGACTTAGGATTTGACCTGCTCCCTCAGCCCCGTGAGCATCTGCAGCCATGGACTTGGCCTTCTGTGAAGAACCCATTAGTGCACCACCACAAAGAGAATGAGTTTCCTCTGTGTCAGTCCATTACCCTGCCAACGTTCAGGATGGAGCCAACACCCTTGGTCTCCCAGAGAAATTGGCTCAACATACCCCTGGTGTGGTTGCATGACATAGGACACTCATGCAATGCACTGCATGTGCTCTATTTAATGCACTATCACCAACAAGTCTACATGGGTGGTAACTCTGAAAACCTTGCCCAAACAGCTGGCTTCACCAAAGTATATGGAGTCATGTGGAGTCGTCGACCAGTTCGACTCTGCACTGGCTGTACGTTGGCATTGCCAAGGGGGCTTTCTCACTGACCGTGACCTGAATCCTGCTTCCACTAAGTCTTGCTTCATTGGTCTGGGATGGCGCCAGGCCAATGGGAGGCTTGAAAGCTCCTAAGGGATTCCAAAGTATGACCAAGGGTGAACACTACTGCTTTTGGCCATCACATCCGGGAAGGCCCTTGGGACTTTGCCACTCAAAGTATGATAGGTCAAGGAACCAGCAACATCAGCATTAGCTTCTCCCATGCTAATGCCATCGAGTTGATGCTGACTCATAGTGACCCTACAGGACAGGGTAGAACTGCCCTTGTGGGTTTCCCAGACTGTCACTCTTGCCCGGAGTCTACAGCCTCATATTTCTCCCAAGGAGTGGCTGGTGGTTTAGGACTACTGTCCTTGTGGTTAACAGCCCAAGAGTACCAGGGCCTCTAGAACTGCTGGATCCTAGACCCCCCACCCTGAACCCACAAAATCAGAATCTGCCCCCCAGCCCGATTTCCAGGAACCTGGGTAAGTGCATGCATGTGAAAGTTTAAGAAATACTTCCTTAGAAACCATTACTTTCCAGAACAAACTCCTCCTGCCAGAGGTGCATAAATGGAAGCCCATTAGGCCATGCTCGCCTAGAAGCAATTTGAGGTCTCAGTGCTCCTATATCCTGGCTGTCATCCAGATTTCCTTATTCTCACCTGGACTGTTGTCACTGCAGCAGGTATTGGTGAGTCCTCAGCACGAACAGCCCCAAATTAGGTCTAGAGACACAGCTCCCATTTCAGAGTAGTACAATCCACAGTTTACTGTAGAGTTTCTGGCTTTTACTGGCTTGGGGTAGGGTCTAGTGGGAAACGCATCTTAGCAAGAGCCATTATGTATTCTGGATGTGCACAATGAGTTTGTCTTGAGGCATATTTATGTCTGATGTTGTTATGTATTCTCTTTCTATCCCATGCAACGTTATTTTTTTTGAAAATTTATATTTGCTTTTAATTACCCAGACATATAAGTGATTTATAGCTAGGTCTGATCGATTGGAATCAGATGACCACGCCTGGATTAACCATGGGTCCTGGTGACCATTAGGCACTTCTTTCCATAGTCCAAGTGCCCGTTAGTTAACCTAGATAGTCAAAGTGCCTGCTAGGTAACCTAAATAGTCCAAGTGCCCGCTAGGGAACCTACATAGTCCAAGTGCCCGCTAGGTAACCGATATAGTCCAAATGCCCGCTAGGGACCCTAATAGTCCAAGTGCCCGCTAGTTAACCTAGATAGTCCAAGAGCTCGCTAGTTAACCTACATAGTCCAAATGCCCGCTAGGTAACCTAGACAGTTCAAGTGACCACTAGGTTACCTACATAGTCCAAGTGCCCGATAGGGAATCTACATAGTCCAAGTGCCCGCTAGTTAACATAGATAGTCCAAGTACCCGCTAGGAAACGTACATAGTCCAAGTGCCTGCTAGGTAACCTAGATAGTCCAAGTGCCCGCTAGTTAACCTACATAGTCCAAGTGCCTGCTAAGGTAACCTAGATAGTCCAAGTGCCCAATAGTAAACCTACATAGTCCAAGTTCCCCCTAGGTAACCTAGATAGTCCCAAGGCCCGCTAGGTAACCTACATTGTCCTAGTGCCCCTTAGTTAACCTACATTCTCCAAGTGAACAATAGGGAACCTACATAGTCCAAGTGTCCGCTAGGTAACCTACATAGTCCAAAGCCCGCTAGTTAACCTACATAGTCCAAGTGCCCGTTAGGTAACCCAGATAGTCCTAATGCACGCTAGGGAACCCACATAGTCCAAGTGCCCGCTAGGGAACCCACATAGTCCAAGGGCCCGCTAGGGAACCTACATAGTCCAAGTGCCCGTTAGTTAACCTAGATAGCCCAAGTGCCGGCTAGGTAACCTAGATAGTCCAACAGCCCGGTAGGTAGCCAACATACTCCAAGTAACCGCTAGGTAACGTAGATAGTTCAAGTGCTAGCTAGGTAACCTAGATAGTCAAAGTGCCCGCTAGATAACCTACAAAGTCTAATTGCCCACTAGGTAATCTATATAGTCCAAATTCCCGCTAGGGAGCCTACATAATCCAAATGCCCGCTAGGTAACCTAGATAGTCCAAGGGCCAACACATGCCATCGAGATGAGGGGAGGGAAACTATTAGCAAGAGGTCTTATTGATATGTAAGGGTTATCTGAGATTCACAGACTTGAAAGGACATGGCGGCAGATCCCAACATCACAGTTCCAGGTGGGACTACAGAAGCAAGAATAGGACAAGGATTGGGACCTGTGTGAAACAGGACAGTTTACAAGAGTGGTCCAGGGCCAAACAACCAAGGCTTTGGGGGCATGACTCATGACCGTGCAGCCCAGAATGGCAGCCTCGATTCAAGGATACACTTAGGCAAGTCTCTAAGCCCCACCATGGGCTGCCTAAGGGGTAATCCACTTTCCAATGCCCTCTGCCTGGTGGCAAGAGTGTTCACATCCCTGGTCAATGGTCTGAAGGAATTCACTGGAAGCTTAATCCACGTGGGGACTGTGCAAATAGAATTTTGGCTTTCACTGTTATCCACATACTTCTGAAAATTGTGAATTCTCAGAATTTCAGTTGAAAGGTAGGCTTGATGATCTGCTTCTGAGGGGTCACTATGGTGCACACAGCAGGTCACTGTGCATGCGCACCGGAATCAGTTCAACAGCAGCCAACAGCATTCTCCCTTATGTTGCTTGATGTTTGTTTTATGCCCACATCTCCTCTCTCTCTCTCTCTCTCTCTCTCTCTCTCTCTCTCTCTCTCTCTCTCTCTCTCTCTCTCTCACACACACACACACACACACACACACACACACACATACACACTGGTATTTCAAAAAGTCCCTGAAAAATTCCATTCTCTTTTGATTCCTTGTTCCACTAACTTTTGGGAGCCTGCTTGTGTGCATATATGACACCATTTGTTTGCTGAAAGTGAGGAGGAATTGAACCACTTGCTGAAGATCAAGGATTGCAGCCTTCAATATGGGTTACAATTCAATATAAGGAAGACCAAAATCCCCAAAACTGGACCAATAGGTGATAAACAGAGAAAAGGGCTTCAGTTGTCAAGGATTTTGTCTTGCTTAGATCCACTATCAATGTTCATAGAAACAGCAGTCAGGAGATCAAAAGATGTATTGTAATGGGTAAATCTGCTGCAGAAAACCTCTTTATAGTGTTGAAGAACAATGATGTTACTCTGAGGACTAAGGTGCACATGACCTAAGCCATGCTATTTTCCATTGCATCATATGCATGTGAAAGTTAGACACTGAATAAGGAAGGCTGTAGAAGAACAGATGCATCGAATTGTGGTCCACCAGAAGACTACTGACAGTACCATGGACTGCTGAAGGACTGACCAATCTGTATCAGAAGAAATAAGGCCAGAGTGCTGCTTAGAGGCAAGGATGGCAAGACGCCATCTTACATACTTTGGACATGTTGTCAGGAGAGACCAGTCCCTGGAGAAGGACATCCTATTTGGTACAGTGGAGAAGCCATGAAACAGAGGAGGTCCTCGAAGAAGTGGATGGACTCAGTGGCTTCATCGGTGGTTCAGGCACAGGAACAATTGTGAGGATGGTGCACGACCCTACAGTGTTTCATTCGGTTGTATGTGAGGTCACGACGAGTCCAAGTGTCCTCAATGGCACGCAACAACAACTAGCCAGAGCAGAGAGGAGCAATCTGCCCTCTGGGACTTCCCTGGGAAGGTCCTCAATGGAAATTGGGAAAGTCTAAGACCCTATGGTCATGAGTTATAGTGGTCGGAAGGCCCCAGAACAAATCCAGTAAGCCTTTCTAATCTGTGATCGTCTCCATGTCTCCATAATGGCCCCATTCTCACTTATGTAGTCCTGCCTGAGAGAGTGATGAATTGCTCTGCCTCCAATCACATTTTTGTGGCAGATTTCATCCATTTCTATAATTAGCGACATGGCCACACAGCCTTTGGACCTCATTATGGCCTCATGCTTATGGTCTCCTTCATCTAAATCATTTCTCCTACTTTTGTCTTTCTTCATTAATTGAATATCTGAGATACATATGGAAGGGGCATTATCTCTACAATAAGAGAAAGGGATGAGGTGGTGGTGGTATGGAGTGGGGTGGCACACCATCTCAGAGAATGAGAACAGCTGTTTCAATGGTTCCCACTGCAGTGTGGAAACTGCAGGTACACTACAAGAGGACAGCAATGACAGCATTAAGGTCTTAGAGCTTAAGGACTCCCTCCCTCCTTAGGCCTCTCTTTCAACTATAAAATGTAGCTCTAAAATGCAGAGCTTCTCGGACACAGCTTGGAGGAAGCCTGTGGATCCAGGAAAGCCCCAATCTCAGCAGAACCAATTTGGCAATCCACAGGTCTGATTTTTGACCAGTCAGCTCACTTGGTCTAGCTCACTTGGTCTAGATCACTCAATTATGTTCACATAAACTACAACAAACAGGTTCACACTGTCACCACATTTTCTATATAAGAAAACTGGAACAGAAATAAGCTGCCAAATTACTTGGCTTCTTATAAAAGAAATAGCCAAGTGAATGTTTGGGAAAACAACAGCTCCCGCTATGTGGCACAGGGAGCCCTGGTGGCATAGTGGTTTTCACTTGGGCTGCTACCCACATAGTTCAAAACCACCACCCGCTCTGAGAGAGAAACGTTAGGGCTTTCTACCCCTGTAAAGAGTTGCAGTCTCAGAAACTCACAGGGGTTGCTCTACCCTGTCCAATAGGGTTGCTGAAAGTCAGGGTTGCTGTGAGTCACAAAAGATGCAATGGCAGTGAGTTTTCAGTTTGATTATTAAGCAAAATTATCAAATTCTGAAACTATTGTTTCTCAATCTATCCTCCATCAAGATCTACCTAAACACTTTTAAAAAATTAAGTCATTTTATCGGGGGCTCTTACACCACTTATAACAATGCATACATCAATTGTATCAAGCACATTTGTACCTACGGTACCATCATCATTTTCTTTATACTTGACCCCTTGGTATCAGCTCCTTTTCCCCCCTTCTCTCCCACTCTCCCACCCTCATGAAACCTTGATAAATTATACTTTCATATTTTACAATGTCCAAGGTCTCACTTCACCAATGTTTCTGTTGCTTGTCCCCCTGGGGTGTGAGCGTTAATACATCAATCATTGCTATCAGTTCCCTCTATCTCATCCCTACCCTCATGTTATCACTACTTCCATTACTGTTCCTGAAGGGTTTATCTGTCCTGCATTCTGTGTGTTGAGAGTTCTTATCTGTACCAGTGTACATGCTCTGGTCTAGCCGGCTTTGTAAGGTAGAGCTGAGGTCATGATAGTTGGAGGGAGTGAGCGGGAGAGGAAGCATTGAAGAACTAGACAAATGGTATGTACTGTGGTATGAGTTGGGGTGCCAGCCCCCCACCAGTAATCTTGGGTTCAATAAGCACAATTGTATGGTTGAGATATATAAATATTATATTAAAGTCACCGGGAGCATGAGCGATAGAAGAGACATTACAATAATGCAGTCAGACACAATTCATGGTAGCATGCTCACCTCCTGGATGGCCATGATCTTACCAGCCAGGTCCACGCTCAGTGTGGACGAAGGGAGGTGGGATGGAGACCAGGCAGGAGGCTCAAGGACTGGGCTGGAGGCTGGAGCCCCAGCACAAGGCGGGCTTCCCCAGACAAATGGCGCACAACGTGGGACAATATGAGTTATATCCCATATAACAATTATATGGCCCCATTGGTACGTAGAGTGAATTTGAAAATTGTGCGAAGTGAGGATCCGGTGTGGGGATTGACAGAGAAGTAGTGGAAATAGTGAATTAGAATTTTAAAGAGGATAATGGGAGCAAGGTAAAAGTAAACCTGAAACTTATGGTACCATGCTCTCTACTTACTGAAAAGACAAGGTGTAAAAGTAACGAAGAAAAAGATACAATGTTTTCTAAAAGTAGTAAAAAGGTATAATTCATGGTTCTCAGAGGAAGGAACTTTTGATTTAGAGACCTGGGAGGAGGTCATTGTCAACTTAAAGGAAGCACAGAGATGGGGAGAGTATCCCTATGGAGAAGTGGTCTCTGTGGGTACAAGTTAAGATGGTTTTAAAACTTTTGCAGGAGGAAGAGAATAAGGATGAACAGTCTAGTGAGAAGTCTTGTGTCTATTCAAATCTAGAAAAGCAAGCTAAAGTGTCTGTGAATAAGCATGATTTAGGTTAAGAAACTTTAGGAAAAACTGAAAAGGCAGGGATTGGTTTGTTATCTAAAGCCTCCAATTCTAGAACAGAACCTCATTGCCAAAGCCTGTATGCTCTCGCGAGACTGCAGACTCCGAAGGTTTAAAGGTGATACAGTACTAGAGGCAGTGGATTGCAAGATCCAAAGCATGGCTATTAAACAATCCCAGGAAGCTCCCTTGCTTTCAAAGGTAGAGAAAGCCAAGAAGCAGAACAGGCAACGTCTAAGATGCCCAAATTTAAATCAGATGAGAAGCAGTGAGAACGGGTTTCAGGCAGATGAGAAGATTTTAGGCAGAGCTAAAAGAATGAGCCTGAGTCAGAAGGGGACATAGTAAAAGCAACTGCTCTCCTGCTGGAATTTAGTGTAAGAAAGGCCAGAGATTGTAAAACAATCAAGCAAGCCAGCCCTGAAGGTAGAGAGATTAGCTCCAAAGAAATGCAAACTAGGAGAGCTAGCACAGAAGGTGAAGTTCAGGAAGTGGAACTCCAAGATATCCAGATTGAAAAGAGTAGCTCAGAGAATAGACGTAAAGAAGCAAAGTATAGGAAAGCACCTTTACTCTCCAGAGTAGGAAGAGGGATTGCAGAAGAAGATTTAGAATGCAAGATGTCTTATCCTGTTAGAACCAAAAGGAATTCACAGTGCCTTTGCCTTTTAAGTTGCTAAAAGATCTCAAGCAGGCAATCAATGACTAGGGCCCAGACTCACATTTTGTAATTAGCATGATAAGGGCTCTAGCAGAGTCTGACAGCTGGACCCCTACAGATTGGAAAGCTTTAGTGAGAATTTGTCTTTACTCTTCAGAATGCTTGTGATATCAAATGCTATGGAAGGAAGCAGCCCTTGCAAGAGCTGGGAAGAATGCTGAGGATGGGATAGATATAGGAATTCATCAATTGCTAGGGGATGCAAATTATATTACAGTTGAGTCTCAACTACAGTTTACTGAACAGACAATAGGACAGATACATGAGGTTTGCTTAAGGGCCTGGGAAAAGATAATTCCATCAGAAGAGAGAACGCCGCGTTACAGGGCTATAAGACAACAGAATGATGAGCGTTACGCTGACTTTGTGTCCCGACTGGAAGATGCTATTTCCAAATGTGTGAAGAATGTTCAGGCAGTAAGAGACCTAGTGCACAAGCTATCTTATGATTTCTCTAATAAGCACTGTAAAAATGCCTTGCATCCCTACAGCGAACAGGGCACTTTGCTGGGTTATTTTAGGATATGCAGGAATGTAGAGGCAGAGGAATGCAAGGCAGACCTCATGGCAGCTTCATTGGCAAACTATATCAGACCTGGAAGAAAGTGCTTTAGTTGTGGGAAGACAAGTCATCTTCAAAAGAGTGTAGGCAGAGCAGGCTGCGGCCAATGTCAGAGCATGGGCCAGGACCATGGAGATCGGGTTTAAACGAACCTGCACTCTGCCTCCATTGTAGGAAGGGAACTCATTGGGCGAGCCAATGTCGTTCAAAAATCAACAGTGAAGGGTCGCCATTAGCAAAGACTTCCCGGCGGGAAAATAGTGGAAGAAGCTTGATGCAGAGCCCTCATTGCAGAGCGTGGTAGGCAAGGTGTCTGCCTACTGGAGCAAAGAAGATCTTTGAGAGAAATCGCCTTTATCTAGCAGCCTCACAGCAGGAGAACAGACCTAGCCAAAGAGGCAAAAACCTAGTCTCTGTTCTCACTGCAGTTGGTTTGAATAACCAAGAGATGGCTCAGAAGCCTTCACAGGAGCTTGATCCTCAAAAGCAGGGACCTCTTATTGAAAGATTAATACAGTTTCTATCAGGAAGATTTAACCTTAGTACTCAAGAAATTAAAATTGATACTGGAGTTGATAAGAGTTGTAAGAAAAAGCCCAAAACTGTGATTGAATCAGAAACGAAGAGCAGTAATTGGGGTCCACTACCTAAAAGAACTATAGGAAGTTTATTAAGAAAGTCCAAAAAAAAAAAAAAGAAAGTCCAACATAAATTCTCAAGGTGTTGCTGGAGTTATTGGTCAGGATTGTGAAGAAGAAATTAAGGCAGTAATGAGTTCTGATATACCATGGTTTGTAAAAATGTAGGATCGCTTAAGCCAATTTTCCCTTCCTTGCATTTCTAGAGTAAAAATTTATACCTATCAGGAAAGAGTACTTGAGAAGTTTGACCACCCTATAAATCAAGCAGTCTTCTGGACTGCTGTTGTGGAGAAACAGCGCCCCCACATGGAATTAGAAATGGAAGGAAAAAGGTTTGTTAACTGTGGATGCCGGGTCATTTCCTTAGGGCATTCAGGGGGGCCTAAGGCCCTCCCATTAACTTCCCCTAAAGCCAGCATAGAGGGAATGAGTGAAGTTAACCAAGACAGAATATTGCAAGGTAAAATCATACAGTGTGAGAAGCCTGAAAGGCAAAACGGCTCAATTGAGCCTATAACCTTATTGGTAAGCCTGGAGAAAAAATGTCTGCTTGGTAAGTTACTTCAAGATCAGCTGAACAAATTTATTAAGAATTTTTTCAGTCTTTCAAAGTATGATAAGAAGTTCTCCCAATTAGTTAGCTCTCTTAATTCTCTGAGGGATGGGAGCCAGTATTTACATAACAATGAAGGTTATCTAACTAGTACTTTTACTGGTTCAAGATCTAGCAATGCTTTACTATTTAAATTGTTAAAACAGAAGGAGGAGAAGAGGAATCTTATGTGTGACAAAGTTCATTTACTCATTTTAACTAAAAAATTTTTCTCCTTACTAAAAGCTTGTAATAAAATTAGGGAAGATAAACACGTTTTCAATTCTACAGAGAAAATTGATCCTAAGAAATCTGAGGATGATGGAAACTGTGTTTGGGATCCAGGTCCATTCACCTGGAGAAAAGGCTATGCATGTATGTTTTTTACAGAATAAAACTGATGGACTCCCTTTAAAAGGACGCAACCACCTTTGGAGAAAGATGGACAAGGAAGAGATGGAGAGGCCAACATTTGCAAGGGTTTAAGGGAAACATTTCATTAGATATTGATCAGCTTAAAAAGGATATTTTCTATACATTCAAAGACAAGCTTGAGGCTTCTCCTGGCTCTGATGTGATTAAGCAATTGAGGAGTAGCATGGAAGGGTTGGACCCGCGAGCTTGGGGGCAAAGTACTTCACATAGCTTAAGTTCCAGTCTGACTGTGTTTTTTATCATAATTGTGATGCTTGCAGTCTCATGTCACTTCTATAGGAAGCTAATAGATATGAAAAGAGACCATGTTGCCTCCGTGACACTTTTTGAATCTTAAACATAATGCAGAGAGGGGAAATGTGGGATACTAGCACCAAGGGAAATAATACTGGGACTTATTCCCTGACTGGTACAGAGGGAATCTGGGAGATTAATGTTCCATGGCTGGAAGACCACCACTCTGTTAGTTGGAGATATACTCCAAGTTCATGTTCCTGCGGTAATCTATCAT
The DNA here is from genome assembly GCF_050624435.1 of Tenrec ecaudatus. Taxonomy (NCBI): domain Eukaryota; kingdom Metazoa; phylum Chordata; class Mammalia; order Afrosoricida; family Tenrecidae; genus Tenrec; species Tenrec ecaudatus. Next base: position 66,557,596 of record NC_134548.1, on the reverse strand, counting down.
TTCCACAGATTCTCCCTTAAAGCTGTGCTGCCTTAAAGTGAGCGCATGGCTGATACATTCTCCCTATAGAAGCAGACATTCCTATTTGGCTCTATTTCTTCCCACCGCAGTATCCAATCTCTCTCATACCTTCCTCCAATAACAGATGGGAATAAGGGGACTTTACCCCCAGTGCCTGGATTCTAAATGTTTCTATCAAGCCTGAATTTTTGGCTATATTAATTGGATCATGAAGTTTTGCCTTTACAGCTTTAAATGTATAGAAAATGATTTAAAAACACGTCAGTCACGCCCACCACAGGTTTCCCGCTCCTAAAACTCACTTCCGTGCAAAAAGACACCTGAGTGGCAGGCGGGTTGGGCCGCCCGCGTGGAGCGTAGACTCCACGGCGCCAACGCCGCTCTCCGCTGAGGCGCCCTCAGGAGGCGCCCGAACGCGCCCCGCCCCGCCCCCCCCCCCCCCCCTGTTGGGGACGTCCGGCGGAGCCTCAGCAAGGCATCCCGAGGGCGGCCAGGCTCGGGCTCGTTCTTCGAGCCGGCAGGAAGCGCAGCACCGGCGCCGGAGCCTCCGGCCGGGATCTCCAAGAGCTAGCCGCCGCGACCCCCCGCCCTCGGCCGCCCTCAGCCGCGCCGCATCCGGGTCCGCTGCCGCTCTCACCTGCGCGGCGCCCCGCCCCGCGCAGTGCGCTCCGGATCCGTGTGCCGTCAGTAGCCCCAGCCGCCGCGACCGCCCCGCGCGGTCACCTCCCGCCTGCCCGGCGCCGCACTGCGCCCGCCCGCCGCCCGCCGCCCACGGCCAGGGCCCGTTCAGCCGCCCCCGCCGCCCGGACCGGCGGAGCACGTGCGCCCGCGCCTCCCAGCGAGCTGCACGGCCGGCCGGGGCCTCCAGCTGCCTTTCTGGAGCCTCTCCTGGAGGGTCCTGAGGGACCGCAGAGCCCCCGGACCCCTGCCTTCTGGAGCGGCCCGCAGCCGCCTCGCGGGGACCCCTCTGCCTCGGCGTTCCCTCGCAGCCCTTCGCCCCACTTGTGCCCCGCGGCGCCGCAGACCCCAGAACCCCCTTCCTGAGCGTAGGAGTGCGGGGATGTTGCCCCGCACCGTCGATGGCCGTTGAAAGGCTGAAGTTCCCACTTCCAAGTTCAAGAATATTCTGTGTGTTCATTTTTGTGATAACAGCTAACACTTGGCTGCAGTTTCATCGGTTAACCAATTCTTTTCGTATTCTGCTCGCCTGTTCGCTTTTGTCTCAACCAGGAAATGTCACGCCCCTCATTCTTGGATCACAGTTGAATTTTTTATTGATTATAAACCCTAATGTCGACTTACTGTAAAGCACCTGTACGAGGAAGCTTCAAAAATTCATGGGAAATTATCTTCTCTTTTCATTCCTTTCTCCCACGATCTTTCCGAAGCTCCCGCGTGTTGTGATGCCAGTGTACAATTAGTAAAGCCACTCTGGCAAATAATTCAGTAGTCTGGGATATAATTTAGAACTATATGCTATGCAAAGCAAAGGTGGCAAAACAATCCAGTGGTAAAGGAATACTTTGGTTAATGAGTGGTTGAATTGGCTGAATTTACAAGAAATCAAAGGAAGGAGCATACTACATTCAAAAATAAACTCCAGGAGGATTAGAGCGATAAAATATTCAAAGCATTAAAAACTTAGAGGGATTTATTTTCGAGAGTAGCAATTTAGCTTTAGTGAGGTGGAAACTTTAAGCAAGACACGAAGGTTCATGTCTTTAAAGGAAAGATAAAGCTATTTGACTATATACAGATGTTTTTACCTTTTAGCATGGTATCACAATGACAAGAAAAGTGTTTTAAAAGAACAATTGGCTATGCAAAACGCATGGCAATCTAACATAAAGTTCCTATAAATTATTTTTCCAGACAAATTGCTCGGTTCTATATGTTTTTAATACAGGCAATGCATACACACAGACAACTAACAGAAGAGAGGTTCATAAGCATGATTCATAAACATTGAAAAGATGCCTAATGTCATTGAAAGCCCTGGAAACATAAAGGGTTGAGATATAAATATTAAAGTCATTGGGAGCATGAGAGATAGAAGAGATATTACAATAATGCAGTCACACACATATCATGGTAGCATTGCTCACCTCAGCCCCACTTGGTGGTCCACATGGAGAGAGGGGGAAGGGAAGGAGGACAAGGGGAATTGGAAACGGGAGGGTAAAGACATACATCACAGGAAGGACTTGGACTATGTTATACAGCGGTGAGAAGGGGTGGTCTAGGGGCATACATGCAATAGGAAGAGGAGGGATTGGGGGTATACAGGTGACAAAATGGGCGGATCCTACATTTAGAATGGCAGCTTAACTTTGACCTGTTTTCTGGATCTCCATATGAACCATTATCAGTAGGGTGTGAACTCCACCTACTGGAACCAAGCTAATGGTTCCAAGTTTTAGAGAAAAGCAATCCATTGTCTCCACCAGCAGGGAGCAGAGACTGCAGTCTGGCAGCATTGCCTTGAGGGACCTTGCAAGCATCTGGCCCACACACATTATCCCTCTAGTAGGAATCAACCCAGTTAACTTACATTGGGGCTTTTAATCTCCAGACTATATATTTTTATTGGAGTAGAAAGCCTCATCTTTCTTCCCTGGAGCTGGCTGGTGGTTTTGAAGAGTGAAACCTTGTGGTTAACCGCCCAACCCATAACCTTCTATGGCACTAGAGCTCCATGACTCTGAACTAGCAACGTAAAATGCTTTGCCCTCAGGCAGAGTTTGTTTGCTTCCACCCACTCCTCTGGCCAGCCTGGTGAGGAGTAGTCTAGCCCTCAAGAACTTGCCTGAGTATGCCCTTGATGGGAATTGGGGTACTGAGGTTGCACGTTCATGCCCTGACCAAGATGGTTGGAGGGCCCTGAACCAGTCCTGTAAACTTTTCTAATCTGCAATAATGTATTTACTCCAATCATGGTCCCTTTCCCATTTCTGTAGTCACATTTCCAACTTGGTCTGATCTGCTGGGAACTTGACTTTTAAAGGGGCTTCCTTTGTTTTCCATGTGACCGAGCTGTTGTGAATCCTTCAGTCCCCATTATGGCCTCATGCTTACGGTCTCCCTCAACCAGATGATTTGTTTTTTCTGGACTTTGTCCCATTCAAGATTTAACAAGGGGGGTCTCTGTAAATTATATTTGAACTTCGAGTCTTCTCCCTGATCTAAAACAATGCACACAAAAATATATACCAATTCGATCATTTCTACATGTACAATTTGCTAACATTCATTATATTTCTGAAATTATGTAGCCATTCTCACTGTCCTTTTCCAATTCCAAATTTCCATCACACACATAAGCTCACTGCCCCTTAAACTTTTCACCTAACCTTCCAAGTTCCTGTGTCAATCTGATCACAGACAGATTATTCTTTAAAAGAGCACAATGTCTAAAGCAGATCTTCTTCACGGATTCAGCTTTTGGTTGGCTTTAAAAAGACTTTACAAAAATCAAATCTGCTGCTATCAAGTTAATGCTGACTCATAGTGAATACCCCCTATGGGCTTCTGAGACTGTAACTGTTTACAGGAGTAGAAAGGCCCACCTTTCTCCTGCAGAGCGGCTGGTAGTTTCAAACTGCTGAGCTTGTGGATCGCAGCCCAACATGAGTGCCCAGCAAAGAGCACCCAGAGAAACTGAGCCCCACATCCTTAAGCCACATGAGCCATGGAGTCGGGCAGAGTTGAGATGCAGTCCTCCCCAAAGCCTTCAGAAACAACAAGAAGCCTTCAGAGACATCAAGAAGGATCACTAACTCTTTTGGTAGCCAAAAGAACGATCAGCCCCATAGTCAAGAGGCAGGACAAGTATCAGTGGCTCTGGCCAGACTGGAGGGGCTCACTCAAGGCCATTCCAGGCCAGGGCCAGGTACCTGTGTCTGGCTTCGAGTACTCCAGGCACAGAATCTCTGACTCATGGGCCTCCACCTTCAGCATTTCACTCAGGAACTGCAATTCGTGGACCCTGCAAAATGAGAAGAGAGGAGAGGCCGTTCAGTGCCAGGCAGCGGGGGGAAAGAATCATCACCCACCCCCTTCCACCTTTTCCTCTCCATCAAGAGCTGTTTTACTTTACCTTTTGGGTTGAACCTTTAGAAAAATGAGTCAAGATATGTCACATTCAACTCTCTCACCTGGTCTCCCTTCGTATTAATGTTTTATGCACTACAGTACACAGTGATAAGGACCACGGAGGTCACACTGGTACAACATTATTAGACTTTATTTAAATGTCACCAGCGGGGGTTGCTCTGAGTTGGAATCAACCCAATGCCAATGAGTTTGTTTGTTTATCCCACGAATGTACTTCTTCTGCTCCAGGATCCCAGGAGCCCCCTCGGCACATGGGTGTCATCTGTCCCAGTCTAGAACGGCTTTCAGTCTTTGCTTGTCTTTCCTACCCTGACACCTGGGAGAGTGTGATAAGTTACTCTGGCAGGTGTACCTCAAATGAAGGTTGCCTGATGTTTCCTCATGACTATCCTAAGTTCCTTATACATTTGGGTCAAGAATACCAGACACAATGCTAGGAGGAGGCTGCATGGAAAAACAGAACTAAAAGAAACTTTCCATCAACGTTGGTTGTTGTTGTTCAACATTTTATTGGGAGTTCTTAAGAGTCATAACATTTTCTGGGAACATTTTGAAACCTCTCAGTGTACCCTCTCACCAGATTCATGCTGCTGCCACGGGATGTTAACCTTAATGACTTGGCTAAGGGTGGGTTTTGCCGTTTCTTCATTGTCAAGTTAGTATCTTTCCCTTGGAGATAATAAATTTTGTCCCCAACCCTTTTCAGCTAAACCCTCCTGAACCTCTATCCTTGGGGGCCTAAAGTTCCCCCATCCTGTCCCCTGGAGGCAACGGCTTGTCCCATAGCAAGCAAGTCATAATGATTAGCTCTTGTCTTTAACAAGTAAAGGAATATACATTAACCAAGCACCTAGTAAGTACTAGGCATTCTAAATCTCCCACTTACATTGTCTCCTGTTCGTAAAAATCAAATGCATCAGGTATGTCATTTCACAATTGCAGAAACTAAGGTTTGGTCAAGTTCAGGAACATGTCCAAAGAGGCCAAGCTAAGACTGCACAGGGGCATACTGAAAAAACGTCTGAGATGAGTCAGCACTAAAATCCCCTCCCATCCTCAGAGCCAATTAACAGATACGAAGGGACCCAGGGGCACAGCTTGGGGAGCAAGGGTGCTGGAGGAAACAAATTCCACACTTGAGGAACCCCAGCTCCTAATGGTAGGCCAGGAAACACGGTCAGTCTCAGCAGACCTGGCCCACGTACCTCTACACTCCAGACGCAGGAGGAATGATACAGAGCTGAATACACCTTGCCCACTTTCTTGGGGCCCTTCACACCCCAGACATAAGTACTATGGTCATTGTACACACAAGACAGCCACGGATTTGCAGGATCAAAGGTCAAGGTGATGGTGTCCCGATACTTCGCATTGGCCACTCCAGCGAAAAGGCGACTGAGGAAAGAGGGGGTCAGGGTGTCCAGGGCAGACAGGGCAAACTGGTGAGTTAGCGCTAATGAAAAGGGGCACTAAAGGGAGGAGCAGCAGGGTGGCCAGCAGTCACTGGAGAAAGAACGCAGCGGCTGGCCTGGCATTCCTTGCCATGGGGCTCTGCAAAAGAACACAAGCTATTTCATAGCCCCCAACATCAGGCGGGGACAGTGTGTGGCCGTGATGCAGCCAAGCAGATGTCAGGCCCTTCTAGACTCACGTCAGAGGAAAAGGAAGGGCACTGTGCAAACCAGTCATGGTCATATATCATTTCCTGCCATTTGCAGATTTAGCCCACTCCTTCCCTGAATGAGAAATTAATATACCCAACTGCAGAACTGCCCCGCTTCCTGACAGCACTGAAACCAGAGCAAAACTTCACTTCCTGCAATCACCCAACCCAAGGCCCGAGGCTACAATAAGACCCTCCTACCTTAGCTGCTACCCAGGACCACCCTGAGGGAGAAAGGCCTGCTCCGTCAGGTTTCCAGCCTCTCTCAGAAACCCTAAGGAACTGCCCGTCTGTCCTAGCTGTGGTGTTTACAGGACAATGCATTAATTACCACACTGCAGACTCAGATTACCACGGTTGCCCACAGTGAGCAACAAATGCTAAAAGACCCACCTGTGCTTGACTGCAAGGGTCTTCCCAGAGGTCTATGTGTGCCCTCCTCTCCTTGCAGCATGCCAGGGACGGCCTGGCACAGAGTGGGGCTCTGACAGGACTCAGGGGCCCACCCACACCGCTCACCTGGCCTCTGTGATGCTGGCAATGTCTGTCCCCAGGGCATGGGGCCGGGGCAGCGTGCTGAGGAAGTGCAGGTTGAAGGGGTTGAAAAGGCACACGGTGCCGTCAGCACAGCCGCAGAAGATGTAGTCCTGGCTCACCGAGATGCAGTGGGCCACTGTGGTCTGTGAGCACAGAAGCCACAGTCAGCAAGGGCGTCTGTCCACTCCTTCACCGGACACCTCAACAGCCATGAGCCAAGAGGCAAGGACAAGCGCAAGGCAGGCCAGCTGCCCTGGGCAGAGCCCCTCAATGCCCCTCCCTCTAACAGCAGCTGGCCAGAGGGCCCACAGCCCCGTGCAATTAGGGGGAAGGAGTCAGCAAGCCTTCCTTATAAGGCACCTGAGGTTTGGGCAAAGACACACCCAGAAAAGGCCGGCCCAGAGAAAGGCAGCAGAGGCAGCGGACAGGGCCAGCACACTTACTGTGATGCTGTCTGTGTGCTGAGCAGAAGAGGAAAGCAGAGGAAGAGGCAGAGACAGAGAGGGCGAGCAAGCAGAGAGGTTCCCAAACACCTTCCTCCGCCTGGGGCCTCCCCCAGCGTGCATGCAGACTCAGGTGCCCTGGAGCCCGGAGGTGACAGACGGGAGGGTGCCGACAAAGCATTCACTTACACTCAGCTCCACCCACTTGTCCAACAGTCTCCGGGTCACTGAACTCGCACAGCTGCCCTGAGGATGTGATACAGAAGGTGCTGTCAGTCTTCTTCCCGCGGCCACAGGCTACATCAGTGAACAGGTTGTTCCGCAGGTTCCCCCAGCAGCCCGGAGCGGCCCAGCAGGGGTACAGTGGCATTCACCTGTGGAGACCCACCACAGGTGCCACCCACACACCCTGCAGGCTACCCCCTGGAAAGCAGGCCCTGGGGAGGGAGGGAGAAGGCTTCCCTTGCATATTGACATAGCACCTGGCCCAGCTGAGACTTCCAAGGGGCTTTTGAGCATGCAGAAGGGGGCGCAGGTGGAACATATCTGGGCAGACCCCACCCTAGTGGCTACTTGCTGCCTCACCTTTGAGGTCTTGCTGTCATCGAGGTACCAGAACTTGATGTGCCGGTTGCCTGCAGTCCTCAGAGAAGGATACTGCTGTCACCTGACTGGACACCTTGTTGGAAGCCACTACAATGTTTTTCTGGAGAGAAAGTCAAGGGAAATCAAGGCTCTGCTTCTAGGAGCTGAGGGAAAAGAAACTTACACACTGAAGGTTAGACAAGCTGTGAACTTGACCTCTCCTTCTGCCCCTTCTTCAGCATCCTAGATACCCAGTTGCTCCTTTCTGCTCAGAGTTCTCTAGAAAGGGACTGAGGCCAGCAGGCGGAAGTAAAGGCCACCGGTCAGCAGTTTCTTGGCTCCCCTCCCGGCCCCGCCTGTCCTGAGGCCAGCAGCCCACTCACCTTCCAGGCCCAGACATTGACGATCATGTCATGCTGGTAGCCCACTGAGACAATGTACTTGGCACTGGATGAGAAGGCCACACATGCCATGCCATACTTATGCTCCTGAAGCTCCGCCACCAGGCTGCGCTCCGACACGTCCCATACCCGCACAGCAGGCATGTGTCCACTCTGCAGGGACCGAAGACCCCGAAGTAAAGGCCAGAGGCTATCAAAAGAGATAGTGTCTGGGGTCTTAAAGGCTTGAAGGTGAGCAAACGGCCATCTGGCTCAGAAGCAAAAAAGCCCACATGGAATAAGCACACCAGCCTGTGCGATCACAAGGTGCCAAAGGGACCAGGTATAAGGCATTATGCAATATATATATATATATATATATATATATATATATATATATATATATATATATGGTATAAGGCATTATGTGGGGTCCCGTGGTGCTGACCCACACGGCGTCACCATGAGTTGGAATGGACTCCTTAGAAACGGGTTTAGTAAGCAGCACAAAGAGGAAACTCCTTGGTGAACTGGAAGACACGGTAGCTGAAACCATGGGCTCCAACATACTACCCCTGAGGCTGGCAAAGGACCGGGCAGTGCTGCCTTGTGTTGCAAAGAAGGTCCCTGTGATGTCAGAATGACTGGACAGCACTAACAACAACAAAGGATGTCAGGCCCCTTCACTTCCCCAGACCACTGACCAGGTTCAAAGACCCGCATGCGAGTATGGTTTCACAGTTAGACGTGTTTAGAAAAAATAATGTTTGCAAAAGTAAAATCTTGGTTTACATTTTACAGAGCATGCACAATTAGTAGAACTCTTAAGGTCCACCGGAACCTGTTTAGGGTCCCCTCCACTTGCTCACCACCGATAAGTCGATTCTGACTCATATTGATCCTACAGGAGAGGTTAAAATTTCCCCTGTGGGTATTTCTGAAACTGTAGCTCCTTATGGGAATAGAAAGCCTCCTCTTTCTCTGCAGCTGGTGGGTTCAAACTGCCAACCTTGTCTTTAGCAGCTCAGGACTGACTTGTATCTCTATGAAACCAAAATCTACCTCACTGCCAGGGAGGTGATGCTGACTCATAGTGACCCTATGAGGCAGAGTAGATCTGTCCCTGTGAGTTTCTGAGACTGTAACTCTTTATAGGAGTAGACAGACTCTTCTTCCCACGGAGTGGCTGGTGGTTTCAAAGTGCTGACTTTGGTGTTAGCAGCCCAACATGCAAACACTATGCCACCAAAGCTACTTTTGTACCCCTATAAGTAGATAAATATTTCTCTTATATCTGTGTTTCAACCAAAGGCATGGCTATAAAGGAAAAAAGGCCATGAGTGTCAAGAATGATTTGAAAATGTGGAGTTCTTTTGGGAAAGGATATATATATACTTGTGTAAATAAATAGAATTCTGACGGCAAGAGTGGTCAGGAGTTGGACTGTTAATCTCAAGGTCAGCAGTTTGAATGACCAACCGCTCCTCTGGAGAAAGAGGAGATTTTCTACTCCTCTAAAGAATCACAGTCTCAGAAACCCACGGGGGCCATTTTACTCAGTCCCATGGGCCTGTGAGTTGGAATGGACTTGATGGCAGTGAGGGCATGTAAATATGCAAACACCCACCTCTGACTTAGGATTTGACCTGCTCCCTCAGCCCCGTGAGCATCTGCAGCCATGGACTTGGCCTTCTGTGAAGAACCCATTAGTGCACCACCACAAAGAGAATGAGTTTCCTCTGTGTCAGTCCATTACCCTGCCAACGTTCAGGATGGAGCCAACACCCTTGGTCTCCCAGAGAAATTGGCTCAACATACCCCTGGTGTGGTTGCATGGCATAGGACACTCATGCAATGCACTGCATGTGCTCTATTTAATGCACTATCACCAACAAGTCTACATGGGTGGTAACTCTGAAAACCTTGCCCAAACAGCTGGCTTCACCAAAGTATATGGAGTCATGTGGAGTCGTCGACCAGTTCGACTCTGCACTGGCTGTACGTTGGCATTGCCAAGGGGGCTTTCTCACTGACCGTGACCTGAATCCTGCTTCCACTAAGTCTTGCTTCATTGGTCTGGGATGGCGCCAGGCCAATGGGAGGCTTGAAAGCTCCTAAGGGATTCCAAAGTATGACCAAGGGTGAACACTACTGCTTTTGGCCATCACATCCGGGAAGGCCCTTGGGACTTTGCCACTCAAAGTATGATAGGTCAAGGAACCAGCAACATCAGCATTAGCTTCTCCCATGCTAATGCCATCGAGTTGATGCTGACTCATAGTGACCCTACAGGACAGGGTAGAACTGCCCTTGTGGGTTTCCCAGACTGTCACTCTTGCCCGGAGTCTACAGCCTCATATTTCTCCCAAGGAGTGGCTGGTGGTTTAGGACTACTGTCCTTGTGGTTAACAGCCCAAGAGTACCAGGGCCTCTAGAACTGCTGGATCCTAGACCCCCCACCCTGAACCCACAAAATCAGAATCTGCCCCCCAGCCCGATTTCCAGGAACCTGGGTAAGTGCATGCATGTGAAAGTTTAAGAAATACTTCCTTAGAAACCATTACTTTCCAGAACAAACTCCTCCTGCCAGAGGTGCATAAATGGAAGCCCATTAGGCCATGCTCGCCTAGAAGCAATTTGAGGTCTCAGTGCTCCTATATCCTGGCTGTCATCCAGATTGCCTTATTCTCACCTGGACTGTTGTCACTGCAGCAGGTATTGGTGAGTCCTCAGCACGAACAGCCCCAAATTAGGTCTAGAGACACAGCTCCCATTTCAGAGTAGTACAATCCACAGTTTACTGTAGAGTTTCTGGCTTTTACTGGCTTGGGGTAGGGTCTAGTGGGAAACGCATCTTAGCAAGAGCCATTATGTATTCTGGATGTGCACAATGAGTTTGTCTTGAGGCATATTTATGTCTGATGTTGTTATGTATTCTCTTTCTATCCCATGCAACGTTATTTTTTTGAAAATTTATATTTGCTTTTAATTACCCAGACATATAAGTGATTTATAGCTAGGTCTGATCGATTGGAATCAGATGACCACGCCTGGATTAACCATGGGTCCTGGTGACCATTAGGCACTTCTTTCCATAGTCCAAGTGCCCGTTAGTTAACCTAGATAGTCAAAGTGCCTGCTAGGTAACCTAAATAGTCCAAGTGCCCGCTAGGGAACCTACATAGTCCAAGTGCCCGCTAGGTAACCGATATAGTCCAAATGCCCGCTAGGGACCCTAATAGTCCAAGTGCCCGCTAGTTAACCTAGATAGTCCAAGAGCTCGCTAGTTAACCTACATAGTCCAAATGCCCGCTAGGTAACCTAGACAGTTCAAGTGACCACTAGGTTACCTACATAGTCCAAGTGCCCGATAGGGAATCTACATAGTCCAAGTGCCCGCTAGTTAACATAGATAGTCCAAGTACCCGCTAGGAAACGTACATAGTCCAAGTGCCTGCTAGGTAACCTAGATAGTCCAAGTGCCCGCTAGTTAACCTACATAGTCCAAGTGCCTGCTAAGGTAACCTAGATAGTCCAAGTGCCCAATAGTAAACCTACATAGTCCAAGTTCCCCCTAGGTAACCTAGATAGTCCCAAGGCCCGCTAGGTAACCTACATTGTCCTAGTGCCCCTTAGTTAACCTACATTCTCCAAGTGAACGATAGGGAACCTACATAGTCCAAGTGTCCGCTAGGTAACCTACATAGTCCAAAGCCCGCTAGTTAACCTACATAGTCCAAGTGCCCGTTAGGTAACCCAGATAGTCCTAATGCCCGCTAGGGAACCCACATAGTCCAAGTGCCCGCTAGGGAACCCACATAGTCCAAGGGCCCGCTAGGGAACCTACATAGTCCAAGTGCCCGTTAGTTAACCTAGATAGCCCAAGTGCCGGCTAGGTAACCTAGATAGTCCAACAGCCCGGTAGGTAGCCAACATACTCCAAGTAACCGCTAGGTAACGTAGATAGTTCAAGTGCTAGCTAGGTAACCTAGATAATCAAAGTGCCCGCTAGATAACCTACAAAGTCTAATTGCCCACTAGGTAATCTATATAGTCCAAATTCCCGCTAGGGAGCCTACATAATCCAAATGCCCGCTAGGTAACCTAGATAGTCCAAGGGCCAACACATGCCATCGAGATGAGGGGAGGGAAACTATTAGCAAGAGGTCTTATTGATATGTAAGGGTTATCTGAGATTCACAGACTTGAAAGGACATGGCGGCAGATCCCAACATCACAGTTCCAGGTGGGACTACAGAAGCAAGAATAGGACAAGGATTGGGACCTGTGTGAAACAGGACAGTTTACAAGAGTGGTCCAGGGCCAAACAACCAAGGCTTTGGGGGCATGACTCATGACCGTGCAGCCCAGAATGGCAGCCTCGATTCAAGGATACACTTAGGCAAGTCTCTAAGCCCCACCATGGGCTGCCTAAGGGGTAATCCACTTTCCAATGCCCTCTGCCTGGTGGCAAGAGTGTTCACATCCCTGGTCAATGGTCTGAAGGAATTCACTGGAAGCTTAATCCACGTGGGGACTGTGCAAATAGAATTTTGGCTTTCACTGTTATCCACATACTTCTGAAAATTGTGAATTCTCAGAATTTCAGTTGAAAGGTAGGCTTGATGATCTGCTTCTGAGGGGTCACTATGGTGCACACAGCAGGTCACTGTGCATGCGCACCGGAATCAGTTCAACAGCAGCCAACAGCATTCTCCCTTATGTTGCTTGATGTTTGTTTTATGCCCACATCTCCTCTCTCTCTCTCTCTCTCTCTCTCTCTCTCTCTCTCTCTCTCTCTCTCTCTCTGTCTCACACACACACACACACACACACACACACACACACACTGGTATTTCAAAAAGTCCCTGAAAAATTCCATTCTCTTTTGATTCCTTGTTCCACTAACTTTTGGGAGCCTGCTTGTGTGCATATATGACACCATTTGTTTGCTGAAAGTGAGGAGGAATTGAACCACTTGCTGAAGATCAAGGATTGCAGCCTTCAATATGGGTTACAATTCAATATAAGGAAGACCAAAATCCCCAAAACTGGACCAATAGGTGATAAACAGAGAAAAGGGCTTCAGTTGTCAAGGATTTTGTCTTGCTTAGATCCACTATCAATGTTCATAGAAACAGCAGTCAGGAGATCAAAAGATGTATTGTAATGGGTAAATCTGCTGCAGAAAACCTCTTTATAGTGTTGAAGAACAATGATGTTACTCTGAGGACTAAGGTGCACATGACCTAAGCCATGCTATTTTCCATTGCATCATATGCATGTGAAAGTTAGACACTGAATAAGGAAGGCTGTAGAAGAACAGATGCATCGAATTGTGGTCCACCAGAAGACTACTGACAGTACCATGGACTGCTGAAGGACTGACCAATCTGTATCAGAAGAAATAAGGCCAGAGTGCTGCTTAGAGGCAAGGATGGCAAGACGCCATCTTACATACTTTGGACATGTTGTCAGGAGAGACCAGTCCCTGGAGAAGGACATCCTATTTGGTACAGTGGAGAAGCCATGAAACAGAGGAGGTCCTCGAAGAAGTGGATGGACTCAGTGGCTTCATCGGTGGTTCAGGCACAGGAACAATTGTGAGGATGGTGCACGACCCTACAGTGTTTCATTCGGTTGTATGTGAGGTCACGACGAGTCCAAGTGTCCTCAATGGCACGCAACAACAACTAGCCAGAGCAGAGAGGAGCAATCTGCCCTCTGGGACTTCCCTGGGAAGGTCCTCAATGGAAATTGGGAAAGTCTAAGACCCTATGGTCATGAGTTATAGTGGTCGGAAGGCCCCAGAACAAATCCAGTAAGCCTTTCTAATCTGTGATCGTCTCCATGTCTCCATAATGGCCCCATTCTCACTTATGTAGTCCTGCCTGAGAGAGTGATGAATTGCTCTGCCTCCAATCACATTTTTGTGGCAGATTTCATCCATTTCTATAATTAGCGACATGGCCACACAGCCTTTGGACCCCATTATGGCCTCATGCTTATGGTCTCCTTCATCTAAATCATTTCTCCTACTTTTGTCTTTCTTCATTAATTGAATATCTGAGATACATATGGAAGGGGCATTATCTCTACAATAAGAGAAAGGGATGAGGTGGTGGTGGTATGGAGTGGGGTGGCACACCATCTCAGAGAATGAGAACAGCTGTTTCAATGGTTCCCACTGCAGTGTGGAAACTGCAGGTACACTAAAAGAGGACAGCAATGACAGCATTAAGGTCTTAGAGCTTAAGGACTCCCTCCCTCCTTAGGCCTCTCTTTCAACTATAAAATGTAGCTCTAAAATGCAGAGCTTCTCGGACACAGCTTGGAGGAAGCCTGTGGATCCAGGAAAGCCCCAATCTCAGCAGAACCAATTTGGCAATCCACAGGTCTGATTTTTGACCAGTCAGCTCACTTGGTCTAGCTCACTTGGTCTAGATCACTCAATTATGTTCACATAAACTACAACAAACAGGTTCACACTGTCACCACATTTTCTATATAAGAAAACTGGAACAGAAATAAGCTGCCAAATTACTTGGCTTCTTATAAAAGAAATAGCCAAGTGAATGTTTGGGAAAACAACAGCTCCCGCTATGTGGCACAGGGAGCCCTGGTGGCATAGTGGTTTTCACTTGGGCTGCTACCCACATAGTTCAAAACCACCACCCGCTCTGAGAGAGAAACGTTAGGGCTTTCTACCCCTGTAAAGAGTTGCAGTCTCAGAAACTCACAGGGGCTGCTCTACCCTGTCCAATAGGGTTGCTGAAAGTCAGGGTTGCTGTGAGTCACAAAAGATGCAATGGCAGTGAGTTTTCAGTTTGATTATTAAGCAAAATTATCAAATTCTGAAACTATTGTTTCTCAATCTATCCTCCATCAAGATCTACCTAAACACTTTTAAAAAATTAAGTCATTTTATCGGGGGCTCTTACACCACTTATAACAATGCATACATCAATTGTATCAAGCACATTTGTACCTACGGTACCATCATCATTTTCTTTATACTTGACCCCTTGGTATCAGCTCCTTTTCCCCCCTTCTCTCCCACTCTCCCACCCTCATGAAACCTTGATAAATTATACTTTCATATTTTACAATGTCCAAGGTCTCACTTCACCAATGTTTCTGTTGCTTGTCCCCCTGGGGTGTGAGCGTTAATACATCAATCATTGCTATCAGTTCCCTCTATCTCATCCCTACCCTCATGTTATCACTACTTCCATTACTGTTCCTGAAGGGTTTATCTGTCCTGCATTCTGTGTGTTGAGAGTTCTTATCTGTACCAGTGTACATGCTCTGGTCTAGCCGGCTTTGTAAGGTAGAGCTGAGGTCATGATAGTTGGAGGGAGTGAGCGGGAGAGGAAGCATTGAAGAACTAGACAAATGGTATGTACTGTGGTATGAGTTGGGGTGCCAGCCCCCCACCAGTAATCTTGGGTTCAATAAGCACAATTGTATGGTTGAGATATATAAATATTATATTAAAGTCACCGGGAGCATGAGCGATAGAAGAGACATTACAATAATGCAGTCAGACACAATTCATGGTAGCATGCTCACCTCCTGGATGGCCATGATCTTACCAGCCAGGTCCACGCTCAGTGTGGACGAAGGGAGGTGGGATGGAGACCAGGCAGGAGGCTCAAGGACTGGGCTGGAGGCTGGAGCCCCAGCACAAGGCGGGCTTCCCCAGACAAATGGCGCACAACGTGGGACAATATGAGTTATATCCCATATAACAATTATATGGCCCCATTGGTACGTAGAGTGAATTTGAAAATTGTGCGAAGTGAGGATCCGGTGTGGGGATTGACAGAGAAGTAGTGGAAATAGTGAATTAGAATTTTAAAGAGGATAATGGGAGCAAGGTAAAAGTAAACCTGAAACTTATGGTACCATGCTCTCTACTTACTGAAAAGACAAGGTGTAAAAGTAACGAAGAAAAAGATACAATGTTTTCTAAAAGTAGTAAAAAGGTATGATTCATGGTTCTCAGAGGAAGGAACTTTTGATTTAGAGACCTGGGAGGAGGTCATTGTCAACTTAAAGGAAGCACAGAGATGGGGAGAGTATCCCTATGGAGAAGTGGTCTCTGTGGGTACAAGTTAAGATGGTTTTAAAACTTTTGCAGGAGGAAGAGAATAAGGATGAACAGTCTAGTGAGAAGTCTTGTGTCTATTCAAATCTAGAAAAGCAAGCTAAAGTGTCTGTGAATAAGCATGATTTAGGTTAAGAAACTTTAGGAAAAACTGAAAAGGCAGGGATTGGTTTGTTATCTAAAGCCTCCAATTCTAGAACAGAACCTCATTGCCAAAGCCTGTATGCTCTCGCGAGACTGCAGACTCCGAAGGTTTAAAGGTGATACAGTACTAGAGGCAGTGGATTGCAAGATCCAAAGCATGGCTATTAAACAATCCCAGGAAGCTCCCTTGCTTTCAAAGGTAGAGAAAGCCAAGAAGCAGAACAGGCAACGTCTAAGATGCCCAAATTTAAATCAGATGAGAAGCAGTGAGAACGGGTTTCAGGCAGATGAGAAGATTTTAGGCAGAGCTAAAAGAATGAGCCTGAGTCAGAAGGGGACATAGTAAAAGCAACTGCTCTCCTGCTGGAATTTAGTGTAAGAAAGGCCAGAGATTGTAAAACAATCAAGCAAGCCAGCCCTGAAGGTAGAGAGATTAGCTCCAAAGAAATGCAAACTAGGAGAGCTAGCACAGAAGGTGAAGTTCAGGAAGTGGAACTCCAAGATATCCAGATTGAAAAGAGTAGCTCAGAGAATAGACGTAAAGAAGCAAAGTATAGGAAAGCACCTTTACTCTCCAGAGTAGGAAGAGGGATTGCAGAAGAAGATTTAGAATGCAAGATGTCTTATCCTGTTAGAACCAAAAGGAATTCACAGTGCCTTTGCCTTTTAAGTTGCTAAAAGATCTCAAGCAGGCAATCAATGACTAGGGCCCAGACTCACATTTTGTAATTAGCATGATAAGGGCTCTAGCAGAGTCTGACAGCTGGACCCCTACAGATTGGAAAGCTTTAGTGAGAATTTGTCTTTACTCTTCAGAATGCTTGTGATATCAAATGCTATGGAAGGAAGCAGCCCTTGCAAGAGCTGGGAAGAATGCTGAGGATGGGATAGATATAGGAATTCATCAATTGCTAGGGGATGCAAATTATATTACAGTTGAGTCTCAACTACAGTTTACTGAACAGACAATAGGACAGATACATGAGGTTTGCTTAAGGGCCTGGGAAAAGATAATTCCATCAGAAGAGAGAACGCCGCGTTACAGGGCTATAAGACAACAGAATGATGAGCGTTACGCTGACTTTGTGTCCCGACTGGAAGATGCTATTTCCAAATGTGTGAAGAATGTTCAGGCAGTAAGAGACCTAGTGCACAAGCTATCTTATGATTTCTCTAATAAGCACTGTAAAAATGCCTTGCATCCCTACAGCGAACAGGGCACTTTGCTGGGTTATTTTAGGATATGCAGGAATGTAGAGGCAGAGGAATGCAAGGCAGACCTCATGGCAGCTTCATTGGCAAACTATATCAGACCTGGAAGAAAGTGCTTTAGTTGTGGGAAGACAAGTCATCTTCAAAAGAGTGTAGGCAGAGCAGGCTGCGGCCAATGTCAGAGCATGGGCCAGGACCATGGAGATCGGGTTTAAACGAACCTGCACTCTGCCTCCATTGTAGGAAGGGAACTCATTGGGCGAGCCAATGTCGTTCAAAAATCAACAGTGAAGGGTCGCCATTAGCAAAGACTTCCCGGCGGGAAAATAGTGGAAGAAGCTTGATGCAGAGCCCTCATTGCAGAGCGTGGTAGGCAAGGTGTCTGCCTACTGGAGCAAAGAAGATCTTTGAGAGAAATCGCCTTTATCTAGCAGCCTCACAGCAGGAGAACAGACCTAGCCAAAGAGGCAAAAACCTAGTCTCTGTTCTCACTGCAGTTGGTTTGAATAACCAAGAGATGGCTCAGAAGCCTTCACAGGAGCTTGATCCTCAAAAGCAGGGACCTCTTATTGAAAGATTAATACAGTTTCTATCAGGAAGATTTAACCTTAGTACTCAAGAAATTAAAATTGATACTGGAGTTGATAAGAGTTGTAAGAAAAAGCCCAAAACTGTGATTGAATCAGAAACGAAGAGCAGTAATTGGGGTCCACTACCTAAAAGAACTATAGGAAGTTTATTAAGAAAGTCCAAAAAAAAAAAAAAGAAAGTCCAACATAAATTCTCAAGGTGTTGCTGGAGTTATTGGTCAGGATTGTGAAGAAGAAATTAAGGCAGTAATGAGTTCTGATATACCATGGTTTGTAAAAATGTAGGATCGCTTAAGCCAATTTTCCCTTCCTTGCATTTCTAGAGTAAAAATTTATACCTATCAGGAAAGAGTACTTGAGAAGTTTGACCACCCTATAAATCAAGCAGTCTTCTGGACTGCTGTTGTGGAGAAACAGCGCCCCCACATGGAATTAGAAATGGAAGGAAAAAGGTTTGTTAACTGTGGATGCCGGGTCATTTCCTTAGGGCATTCAGGGGGGCCTAAGGCCCTCCCATTAACTTCCCCTAAAGCCAGCATAGAGGGAATGAGTGAAGTTAACCAAGACAGAATATTGCAAGGTAAAATCATACAGTGTGAGAAGCCTGAAAGGCAAAACGGCTCAATTGAGCCTATAACCTTATTGGTAAGCCTGGAGAAAAAATGTCTGCTTGGTAAGTTACTTCAAGATCAGCTGAACAAATTTATTAAGAATTTTTTCAGTCTTTCAAAGTATGATAAGAAGTTCTCCCAATTAGTTAGCTCTCTTAATTCTCTGAGGGATGGGAGCCAGTATTTACATAACAATGAAGGTTATCTAACTAGTACTTTTACTGGTTCAAGATCTAGCAATGCTTTACTATTTAAATTGTTAAAACAGAAGGAGGAGAAGAGGAATCTTATGTGTGACAAAGTTCATTTACTCATTTTAACTAAAAAAATTTTTTCCTTACTAAAAGCTTGTAATAAAATTAGGGAAGATAAACACGTTTTCAATTCTACAGAGAAAATTGATCCTAAGAAATCTGAGGATGATGGAAACTGTGTTTGGGATCCAGGTCCATTCACCTGGAGAAAAGGCTATGCATGTATGTTTTTTACAGAATAAAACTGATGGACTCCCTTTAAAAGGACGCAACCACCTTTGGAGAAAGATGGACAAGGAAGAGATGGAGAGGCCAACATTTGCAAGGGTTTAAGGGAAACATTTCATTAGATATTGATCAGCTTAAAAAGGATATTTTCTATACATTCAAAGACAAGCTTGAGGCTTCTCCTGGCTCTGATGTGATTAAGCAATTGAGGAGTAGCATGGAAGGGTTGGACCCGCGAGCTTGGGGGCAAAGTACTTCACATAGCTTAAGTTCCAGTCTGACTGTGTTTTTTATCATAATTGTGATGCTTGCAGTCTCATGTCACTTCTATAGGAAGCTAATAGATATGAAAAGAGACCATGTTGCCTCCGTGACACTTTTTGAATCTTAAACATAATGCAGAGAGGGGAAATGTGGGATACTAGCACCAAGGGAAATAATACTGGGACTTATTCCCTGACTGGTACAGAGGGAATCTGGGAGACTAATGTTCCATGGCTGGAAGACCACCACTCTGTTAGTTGGAGATATACTCCAAGTTCATGTTCCTGCGGTAATCTATCATTTCCACAGATTCTCCCTTAAAGCTGTGCTGCCTTAAAGTGAGCGCATGGCTGATACATTCTCCCT
Organism: Tenrec ecaudatus; assembly: GCF_050624435.1. Lineage (NCBI taxonomy): Eukaryota > Metazoa > Chordata > Mammalia > Afrosoricida > Tenrecidae > Tenrec > Tenrec ecaudatus. The sequence continues at coordinate 66,538,075 of NC_134548.1, read as the reverse complement.
ATAGAAGCAGACATTCCTATTTGGCTCTATTTCTTCCCACCGCAGTATCCAATCTCTCTCATACCTTCCTCCAATAACAGATGGGAATAAGGGGACTTTACCCCCAGTGCCTGGATTCTAAATGTTTCTATCAAGCCTGAATTTTTGGCTATATTAATTGGATCATGAAGTTTTGCCTTTACAGCTTTAAATGTATAGAAAATGATTTAAAAACACGTCAGTCACGCCCACCACAGGTTTCCCGCTCCTAAAACTCACTTCCGTGCAAAAAGACACCTGAGTGGCAGGCGGGTTGGGCCGCCCGCGTGGAGCGTAGACTCCACGGCGCCAACGCCGCTCTCCGCTGAGGCGCCCTCAGGAGGCGCCCGAACGCGCCCCGCCCCGCCCCCCCCCCCTGTTGGGGACGTCCGGCGGAGCCTCAGCAAGGCATCCCGAGGGCGGCCAGGCTCGGGCTCGTTCTTCGAGCCGGCAGGAAGCGCAGCACCGGCGCCGGAGCCTCCGGCCGGGATCTCCAAGAGCTAGCCGCCGCGACCCCCCGCCCTCGGCCGCCCTCAGCCGCGCCGCATCCGGGTCCGCTGCCGCTCTCACCTGCGCGGCGCCCCGCCCCGCGCAGTGCGCTCCGGATCCGTGTGCCGTCAGTAGCCCCAGCCGCCGCGACCGCCCCGCGCGGTCACCTCCCGCCTGCCCGGCGCCGCACTGCGCCCGCCCGCCGCCCGCCGCCCACGGCCAGGGCCCGTTCAGCCGCCCCCGCCGCCCGGACCGGCGGAGCACGTGCGCCCGCGCCTCCCAGCGAGCTGCACGGCCGGCCGGGGCCTCCAGCTGCCTTTCTGGAGCCTCTCCTGGAGGGTCCTGAGGGACCGCAGAGCCCCCGGACCCCTGCCTTCTGGAGCGGCCCGCAGCCGCCTCGCGGGGACCCCTCTGCCTCGGCGTTCCCTCGCAGCCCTTCGCCCCACTTGTGCCCCGCGGCGCCGCAGACCCCAGAACCCCCTTCCTGAGCGTAGGAGTGCGGGGATGTTGCCCCGCACCGTCGATGGCCGTTGAAAGGCTGAAGTTCCCACTTCCAAGTTCAAGAATATTCTGTGTGTTCATTTTTGTGATAACAGCTAACACTTGGCTGCAGTTTCATCGGTTAACCAATTCTTTTCGTATTCTGCTCGCCTGTTCGCTTTTGTCTCAACCAGGAAATGTCACGCCCCTCATTCTTGGATCACAGTTGAATTTTTTATTGATTATAAACCCTAATGTCGACTTACTGTAAAGCACCTGTACGAGGAAGCTTCAAAAATTCATGGGAAATTATCTTCTCTTTTCATTCCTTTCTCCCACGATCTTTCCGAAGCTCCCGCGTGTTGTGATGCCAGTGTACAATTAGTAAAGCCACTCTGGCAAATAATTCAGTAGTCTGGGATATAATTTAGAACTATATGCTATGCAAAGCAAAGGTGGCAAAACAATCCAGTGGTAAAGGAATACTTTGGTTAATGAGTGGTTGAATTGGCTGAATTTACAAGAAATCAAAGGAAGGAGCATACTACATTCAAAAATAAACTCCAGGAGGATTAGAGCGATAAAATATTCAAAGCATTAAAAACTTAGAGGGATTTATTTTCGAGAGTAGCAATTTAGCTTTAGTGAGGTGGAAACTTTAAGCAAGACACGAAGGTTCATGTCTTTAAAGGAAAGATAAAGCTATTTGACTATATACAGATGTTTTTACCTTTTAGCATGGTATCACAATGACAAGAAAAGTGTTTTAAAAGAACAATTGGCTATGCAAAACGCATGGCAATCTAACATAAAGTTCCTATAAATTATTTTTCCAGACAAATTGCTCGGTTCTATATGTTTTTAATACAGGCAATGCATACACACAGACAACTAACAGAAGAGAGGTTCATAAGCATGATTCATAAACATTGAAAAGATGCCTAATGTCATTGAAAGCCCTGGAAACATAAAGGGTTGAGATATAAATATTAAAGTCATTGGGAGCATGAGAGATAGAAGAGATATTACAATAATGCAGTCACACACATATCATGGTAGCATTGCTCACCTCAGCCCCACTTGGTGGTCCACATGGAGAGAGGGGGAAGGGAAGGAGGACAAGGGGAATTGGAAACGGGAGGGTAAAGACATACATCACAGGAAGGACTTGGACTATGTTATACAGCGGTGAGAAGGGGTGGTCTAGGGGCATACATGCAATAGGAAGAGGAGGGATTGGGGGTATACAGGTGACAAAATGGGCGGATCCTACATTTAGAATGGCAGCTTAACTTTGACCTGTTTTCTGGATCTCCATATGAACCATTATCAGTAGGGTGTGAACTCCACCTACTGGAACCAAGCTAATGGTTCCAAGTTTTAGAGAAAAGCAATCCATTGTCTCCACCAGCAGGGAGCAGAGACTGCAGTCTGGCAGCATTGCCTTGAGGGACCTTGCAAGCATCTGGCCCACACACATTATCCCTCTAGTAGGAATCAACCCAGTTAACTTACATTGGGGCTTTTAATCTCCAGACTATATATTTTTATTGGAGTAGAAAGCCTCATCTTTCTTCCCTGGAGCTGGCTGGTGGTTTTGAAGAGTGAAACCTTGTGGTTAACCGCCCAACCCATAACCTTCTATGGCACTAGAGCTCCATGACTCTGAACTAGCAACGTAAAATGCTTTGCCCTCAGGCAGAGTTTGTTTGCTTCCACCCACTCCTCTGGCCAGCCTGGTGAGGAGTAGTCTAGCCCTCAAGAACTTGCCTGAGTATGCCCTTGATGGGAATTGGGGTACTGAGGTTGCACGTTCATGCCCTGACCAAGATGGTTGGAGGGCCCTGAACCAGTCCTGTAAACTTTTCTAATCTGCAATAATGTATTTACTCCAATCATGGTCCCTTTCCCATTTCTGTAGTCACATTTCCAACTGTGATGGTCTGATCTGCTGGGAACTTGACTTTTAAAGGGGCTTCCTTTGTTTTCCATGTGACCGAGCTGTTGTGAATCCTTCAGTCCCCATTATGGCCTCATGCTTACGGTCTCCCTCAACCAGATGATTTGTTTTTTCTGGACTTTGTCCCATTCAAGATTTAACAAGGGGGGTCTCTGTAAATTATATTTGAACTTCGAGTCTTCTCCCTGATCTAAAACAATGCACACAAAAATATATACCAATTCGATCATTTCTACATGTACAATTTGCTAACATTCATTATATTTCTGAAATTATGTAGCCATTCTCACTGTCCTTTTCCAATTCCAAATTTCCATCACACACATAAGCTCACTGCCCCTTAAACTTTTCACCTAACCTTCCAAGTTCCTGTGTCAATCTGATCACAGACAGATTATTCTTTAAAAGAGCACAATGTCTAAAGCAGATCTTCTTCACGGATTCAGCTTTTGGTTGGCTTTAAAAAGACTTTACAAAAATCAAATCTGCTGCTATCAAGTTAATGCTGACTCATAGTGAATACCCCCTATGGGCTTCTGAGACTGTAACTGTTTACAGGAGTAGAAAGGCCCACCTTTCTCCTGCAGAGCGGCTGGTAGTTTCAAACTGCTGAGCTTGTGGATCGCAGCCCAACATGAGTGCCCAGCAAAGAGCACCCAGAGAAACTGAGCCCCACATCCTTAAGCCACATGAGCCATGGAGTCGGGCAGAGTTGAGATGCAGTCCTCCCCAAAGCCTTCAGAAACAACAAGAAGCCTTCAGAGACATCAAGAAGGATCACTAACTCTTTTGGTAGCCAAAAGAACGATCAGCCCCATAGTCAAGAGGCAGGACAAGTATCAGTGGCTCTGGCCAGACTGGAGGGGCTCACTCAAGGCCATTCCAGGCCAGGGCCAGGTACCTGTGTCTGGCTTCGAGTACTCCAGGCACAGAATCTCTGACTCATGGGCCTCCACCTTCAGCATTTCACTCAGGAACTGCAATTCGTGGACCCTGCAAAATGAGAAGAGAGGAGAGGCCGTTCAGTGCCAGGCAGCGGGGGGAAAGAATCATCACCCACCCCCTTCCACCTTTTCCTCTCCATCAAGAGCTGTTTTACTTTACCTTTTGGGTTGAACCTTTAGAAAAATGAGTCAAGATATGTCACATTCAACTCTCTCACCTGGTCTCCCTTCGTATTAATGTTTTATGCACTACAGTACACAGTGATAAGGACCACGGAGGTCACACTGGTACAACATTATTAGACTTTATTTAAATGTCACCAGCGGGGGTTGCTCTGAGTTGGAATCAACCCAATGCCAATGAGTTTGTTTGTTTATCCCACGAATGTACTTCTTCTGCTCCAGGATCCCAGGAGCCCCCTCGGCACATGGGTGTCATCTGTCCCAGTCTAGAACGGCTTTCAGTCTTTGCTTGTCTTTCCTACCCTGACACCTGGGAGAGTGTGATAAGTTACTCTGGCAGGTGTACCTCAAATGAAGGTTGCCTGATGTTTCCTCATGACTATCCTAAGTTCCTTATACATTTGGGTCAAGAATACCAGACACAATGCTAGGAGGAGGCTGCATGGAAAAACAGAACTAAAAGAAACTTTCCATCAACGTTGGTTGTTGTTGTTCAACATTTTATTGGGAGTTCTTAAGAGTCATAACATTTTCTGGGAACATTTTGAAACCTCTCAGTGTACCCTCTCACCAGATTCATGCTGCTGCCACGGGATGTTAACCTTAATGACTTGGCTAAGGGTGGGTTTTGCCGTTTCTTCATTGTCAAGTTAGTATCTTTCCCTTGGAGATAATAAATTTTGTCCCCAACCCTTTTCAGCTAAACCCTCCTGAACCTCTATCCTTGGGGGCCTAAAGTTCCCCCATCCTGTCCCCTGGAGGCAACGGCTTGTCCCATAGCAAGCAAGTCATAATGATTAGCTCTTGTCTTTAACAAGTAAAGGAATATACATTAACCAAGCACCTAGTAAGTACTAGGCATTCTAAATCTCCCACTTACATTGTCTCCTGTTCGTAAAAATCAAATGCATCAGGTATGTCATTTCACAATTGCAGAAACTAAGGTTTGGTCAAGTTCAGGAACATGTCCAAAGAGGCCAAGCTAAGACTGCACAGGGGCATACTGAAAAAACGTCTGAGATGAGTCAGCACTAAAATCCCCTCCCATCCTCAGAGCCAATTAACAGATACGAAGGGACCCAGGGGCACAGCTTGGGGAGCAAGGGTGCTGGAGGAAACAAATTCCACACTTGAGGAACCCCAGCTCCTAATGGTAGGCCAGGAAACACGGTCAGTCTCAGCAGACCTGGCCCACGTACCTCTACACTCCAGACGCAGGAGGAATGATACAGAGCTGAATACACCTTGCCCACTTTCTTGGGGCCCTTCACACCCCAGACATAAGTACTATGGTCATTGTACACACAAGACAGCCACGGATTTGCAGGATCAAAGGTCAAGGTGATGGTGTCCCGATACTTCGCATTGGCCACTCCAGCGAAAAGGCGACTGAGGAAAGAGGGGGTCAGGGTGTCCAGGGCAGACAGGGCAAACTGGTGAGTTAGCGCTAATGAAAAGGGGCACTAAAGGGAGGAGCAGCAGGGTGGCCAGCAGTCACTGGAGAAAGAACGCAGCGGCTGGCCTGGCATTCCTTGCCATGGGGCTCTGCAAAAGAACACAAGCTATTTCATAGCCCCCAACATCAGGCGGGGACAGTGTGTGGCCGTGATGCAGCCAAGCAGATGTCAGGCCCTTCTAGACTCACGTCAGAGGAAAAGGAAGGGCACTGTGCAAACCAGTCATGGTCATATATCATTTCCTGCCATTTGCAGATTTAGCCCACTCCTTCCCTGAATGAGAAATTAATATACCCAACTGCAGAACTGCCCCGCTTCCTGACAGCACTGAAACCAGAGCAAAACTTCACTTCCTGCAATCACCCAACCCAAGGCCCGAGGCTACAATAAGACCCTCCTACCTTAGCTGCTACCCAGGACCACCCTGAGGGAGAAAGGCCTGCTCCGTCAGGTTTCCAGCCTCTCTCAGAAACCCTAAGGAACTGCCCGTCTGTCCTAGCTGTGGTGTTTACAGGACAATGCATTAATTACCACACTGCAGACTCAGATTACCACGGTTGCCCACAGTGAGCAACAAATGCTAAAAGACCCACCTGTGCTTGACTGCAAGGGTCTTCCCAGAGGTCTATGTGTGCCCTCCTCTCCTTGCAGCATGCCAGGGACGGCCTGGCACAGAGTGGGGCTCTGACAGGACTCAGGGGCCCACCCACACCGCTCACCTGGCCTCTGTGATGCTGGCAATGTCTGTCCCCAGGGCATGGGGCCGGGGCAGCGTGCTGAGGAAGTGCAGGTTGAAGGGGTTGAAAAGGCACACGGTGCCGTCAGCACAGCCGCAGAAGATGTAGTCCTGGCTCACCGAGATGCAGTGGGCCACTGTGGTCTGTGAGCACAGAAGCCACAGTCAGCAAGGGCGTCTGTCCACTCCTTCACCGGACACCTCAACAGCCATGAGCCAAGAGGCAAGGACAAGCGCAAGGCAGGCCAGCTGCCCTGGGCAGAGCCCCTCAATGCCCCTCCCTCTAACAGCAGCTGGCCAGAGGGCCCACAGCCCCGTGCAATTAGGGGGAAGGAGTCAGCAAGCCTTCCTTATAAGGCACCTGAGGTTTGGGCAAAGACACACCCAGAAAAGGCCGGCCCAGAGAAAGGCAGCAGAGGCAGCGGACAGGGCCAGCACACTTACTGTGATGCTGTCTGTGTGCTGAGCAGAAGAGGAAAGCAGAGGAAGAGGCAGAGACAGAGAGGGCGAGCAAGCAGAGAGGTTCCCAAACACCTTCCTCCGCCTGGGGCCTCCCCCAGCGTGCATGCAGACTCAGGTGCCCTGGAGCCCGGAGGTGACAGACGGGAGGGTGCCGACAAAGCATTCACTTACACTCAGCTCCACCCACTTGTCCAACAGTCTCCGGGTCACTGAACTCGCACAGCTGCCCTGAGGATGTGATACAGAAGGTGCTGTCAGTCTTCTTCCCGCGGCCACAGGCTACATCAGTGAACAGGTTGTTCCGCAGGTTCCCCCAGCAGCCCGGAGCGGCCCAGCAGGGGTACAGTGGCATTCACCTGTGGAGACCCACCACAGGTGCCACCCACACACCCTGCAGGCTACCCCCTGGAAAGCAGGCCCTGGGGAGGGAGGGAGAAGGCTTCCCTTGCATATTGACATAGCACCTGGCCCAGCTGAGACTTCCAAGGGGCTTTTGAGCATGCAGAAGGGGGCGCAGGTGGAACATATCTGGGCAGACCCCACCCTAGTGGCTACTTGCTGCCTCACCTTTGAGGTCTTGCTGTCATCGAGGTACCAGAACTTGATGTGCCGGTTGCCTGCAGTCCTCAGAGAAGGATACTGCTGTCACCTGACTGGACACCTTGTTGGAAGCCACTACAATGTTTTTCTGGAGAGAAAGTCAAGGGAAATCAAGGCTCTGCTTCTAGGAGCTGAGGGAAAAGAAACTTACACACTGAAGGTTAGACAAGCTGTGAACTTGACCTCTCCTTCTGCCCCTTCTTCAGCATCCTAGATACCCAGTTGCTCCTTTCTGCTCAGAGTTCTCTAGAAAGGGACTGAGGCCAGCAGGCGGAAGTAAAGGCCACCGGTCAGCAGTTTCTTGGCTCCCCTCCCGGCCCCGCCTGTCCTGAGGCCAGCAGCCCACTCACCTTCCAGGCCCAGACATTGACGATCATGTCATGCTGGTAGCCCACTGAGACAATGTACTTGGCACTGGATGAGAAGGCCACACATGCCCATGCCATACTTATGCTCCTGAAGCTCCGCCACCAGGCTGCGCTCCGACACGTCCCATACCCGCACAGCAGGCATGTGTCCACTCTGCAGGGACCGAAGACCCCGAAGTAAAGGCCAGAGGCTATCAAAAGAGATAGTGTCTGGGGTCTTAAAGGCTTGAAGGTGAGCAAACGGCCATCTGGCTCAGAAGCAAAAAAGCCCACATGGAATAAGCACACCAGCCTGTGCGATCACAAGGTGCCAAAGGGACCAGGTATAAGGCATTATGCAAAAATATATATATATATATATATGGTATAAGGCATTATGTGGGGTCCCGTGGTGCTGACCCACACGGCGTCACCGTGAGTTGGAATGGACTCCTTAGAAACGGGTTTAGTAAGCAGCACAAAGAGGAAACTCCTTGGTGAACTGGAGGACACGGTAGCTGAAACCATGGGCTCCAACATACTACCCCTGAGGCTGGCAAAGGACCGGGCAGTGCTGCCTTGTGTTGCAAAGAAGGTCCCTGTGATGTCAGAATGACTGGACAGCACTAACAACAACAAAGGATGTCAGGCCCCTTCACTTCCCCAGACCACTGACCAGGTTCAAAGACCCGCATGCGAGTATGGTTTCACAGTTAGACGTGTTTAGAAAAAATAATGTTTGCAAAAGTAAAATCTTGGTTTACATTTTACAGAGCATGCACAATTAGTAGAACTCTTAAGGTCCACCGGAACCTGTTTAGGGTCCCCTCCACTTGCTCACCACCGATAAGTCGATTCTGACTCATATTGATCCTACAGGAGAGGTTAAAATTTCCCCTGTGGGTATTTCTGAAACTGTAGCTCCTTATGGGAATAGAAAGCCTCCTCTTTCTCTGCAGCTGGTGGGTTCAAACTGCCAACCTTGTCTTTAGCAGCTCAGGACTGACTTGTATCTCTATGAAACCAAAATCTACCTCACTGCCAGGGAGGTGATGCTGACTCATAGTGACCCTATGAGGCAGAGTAGATCTGTCCCTGTGAGTTTCTGAGACTGTAACTCTTTATAGGAGTAGACAGACTCTTCTTCCCACGGAGTGGCTGGTGGTTTCAAAGTGCTGACTTTGGTGTTAGCAGCCCAACATGCAAACACTATGCCACCAAAGCTACTTTTGTACCCCTATAAGTAGATAAATATTTCTCTTATATCTGTGTTTCAACCAAAGGCATGGCTATAAAGGAAAAAAGGCCATGAGTGTCAAGAATGATTTGAAAATGTGGAGTTCTTTTGGGAAAGGATATATATATACTTGTGTAAATAAATAGAATTCTGACGGCAAGAGTGGTCAGGAGTTGGACTGTTAATCTCAAGGTCAGCAGTTTGAATGACCAACCGCTCCTCTGGAGAAAGAGGAGATTTTCTACTCCTCTAAAGAATCACAGTCTCAGAAACCCACGGGGGCCATTTTACTCAGTCCCATGGGCCTGTGAGTTGGAATGGACTTGATGGCAGTGAGGGCATGTAAATATGCAAACACCCACCTCTGACTTAGGATTTGACCTGCTCCCTCAGCCCCGTGAGCATCTGCAGCCATGGACTTGGCCTTCTGTGAAGAACCCATTAGTGCACCACCACAAAGAGAATGAGTTTCCTCTGTGTCAGTCCATTACCCTGCCAACGTTCAGGATGGAGCCAACACCCTTGGTCTCCCAGAGAAATTGGCTCAACATACCCCTGGTGTGGTTGCATGACATAGGACACTCATGCAATGCACTGCATGTGCTCTATTTAATGCACTATCACCAACAAGTCTACATGGGTGGTAACTCTGAAAACCTTGCCCAAACAGCTGGCTTCACCAAAGTATATGGAGTCATGTGGAGTCGTCGACCAGTTCGACTCTGCACTGGCTGTACGTTGGCATTGCCAAGGGGGCTTTCTCACTGACCGTGACCTGAATCCTGCTTCCACTAAGTCTTGCTTCATTGGTCTGGGATGGCGCCAGGCCAATGGGAGGCTTGAAAGCTCCTAAGGGATTCCAAAGTATGACCAAGGGTGAACACTACTGCTTTTGGCCATCACATCCGGGAAGGCCCTTGGGACTTTGCCACTCAAAGTATGATAGGTCAAGGAACCAGCAACATCAGCATTAGCTTCTCCCATGCTAATGCCATCGAGTTGATGCTGACTCATAGTGACCCTACAGGACAGGGTAGAACTGCCCTTGTGGGTTTCCCAGACTGTCACTCTTGCCCGGAGTCTACAGCCTCATATTTCTCCCAAGGAGTGGCTGGTGGTTTAGGACTACTGTCCTTGTGGTTAACAGCCCAAGAGTACCAGGGCCTCTAGAACTGCTGGATCCTAGACCCCCCACCCTGAACCCACAAAATCAGAATCTGCCCCCCAGCCCGATTTCCAGGAACCTGGGTAAGTGCATGCATGTGAAAGTTTAAGAAATACTTCCTTAGAAACCATTACTTTCCAGAACAAACTCCTCCTGCCAGAGGTGCATAAATGGAAGCCCATTAGGCCATGCTCGCCTAGAAGCAATTTGAGGTCTCAGTGCTCCTATATCCTGGCTGTCATCCAGATTTCCTTATTCTCACCTGGACTGTTGTCACTGCAGCAGGTATTGGTGAGTCCTCAGCACGAACAGCCCCAAATTAGGTCTAGAGACACAGCTCCCATTTCAGAGTAGTACAATCCACAGTTTACTGTAGAGTTTCTGGCTTTTACTGGCTTGGGGTAGGGTCTAGTGGGAAACGCATCTTAGCAAGAGCCATTATGTATTCTGGATGTGCACAATGAGTTTGTCTTGAGGCATATTTATGTCTGATGTTGTTATGTATTCTCTTTCTATCCCATGCAACGTTATTTTTTTTGAAAATTTATATTTGCTTTTAATTACCCAGACATATAAGTGATTTATAGCTAGGTCTGATCGATTGGAATCAGATGACCACGCCTGGATTAACCATGGGTCCTGGTGACCATTAGGCACTTCTTTCCATAGTCCAAGTGCCCGTTAGTTAACCTAGATAGTCAAAGTGCCTGCTAGGTAACCTAAATAGTCCAAGTGCCCGCTAGGGAACCTACATAGTCCAAGTGCCCGCTAGGTAACCGATATAGTCCAAATGCCCGCTAGGGACCCTAATAGTCCAAGTGCCCGCTAGTTAACCTAGATAGTCCAAGAGCTCGCTAGTTAACCTACATAGTCCAAATGCCCGCTAGGTAACCTAGACAGTTCAAGTGACCACTAGGTTACCTACATAGTCCAAGTGCCCGATAGGGAATCTACATAGTCCAAGTGCCCGCTAGTTAACATAGATAGTCCAAGTACCCGCTAGGAAACGTACATAGTCCAAGTGCCTGCTAGGTAACCTAGATAGTCCAAGTGCCCGCTAGTTAACCTACATAGTCCAAGTGCCTGCTAAGGTAACCTAGATAGTCCAAGTGCCCAATAGTAAACCTACATAGTCCAAGTTCCCCCTAGGTAACCTAGATAGTCCCAAGGCCCGCTAGGTAACCTACATTGTCCTAGTGCCCCTTAGTTAACCTACATTCTCCAAGTGAACAATAGGGAACCTACATAGTCCAAGTGTCCGCTAGGTAACCTACATAGTCCAAAGCCCGCTAGTTAACCTACATAGTCCAAGTGCCCGTTAGGTAACCCAGATAGTCCTAATGCACGCTAGGGAACCCACATAGTCCAAGTGCCCGCTAGGGAACCCACATAGTCCAAGGGCCCGCTAGGGAACCTACATAGTCCAAGTGCCCGTTAGTTAACCTAGATAGCCCAAGTGCCGGCTAGGTAACCTAGATAGTCCAACAGCCCGGTAGGTAGCCAACATACTCCAAGTAACCGCTAGGTAACGTAGATAGTTCAAGTGCTAGCTAGGTAACCTAGATAGTCAAAGTGCCCGCTAGATAACCTACAAAGTCTAATTGCCCACTAGGTAATCTATATAGTCCAAATTCCCGCTAGGGAGCCTACATAATCCAAATGCCCGCTAGGTAACCTAGATAGTCCAAGGGCCAACACATGCCATCGAGATGAGGGGAGGGAAACTATTAGCAAGAGGTCTTATTGATATGTAAGGGTTATCTGAGATTCACAGACTTGAAAGGACATGGCGGCAGATCCCAACATCACAGTTCCAGGTGGGACTACAGAAGCAAGAATAGGACAAGGATTGGGACCTGTGTGAAACAGGACAGTTTACAAGAGTGGTCCAGGGCCAAACAACCAAGGCTTTGGGGGCATGACTCATGACCGTGCAGCCCAGAATGGCAGCCTCGATTCAAGGATACACTTAGGCAAGTCTCTAAGCCCCACCATGGGCTGCCTAAGGGGTAATCCACTTTCCAATGCCCTCTGCCTGGTGGCAAGAGTGTTCACATCCCTGGTCAATGGTCTGAAGGAATTCACTGGAAGCTTAATCCACGTGGGGACTGTGCAAATAGAATTTTGGCTTTCACTGTTATCCACATACTTCTGAAAATTGTGAATTCTCAGAATTTCAGTTGAAAGGTAGGCTTGATGATCTGCTTCTGAGGGGTCACTATGGTGCACACAGCAGGTCACTGTGCATGCGCACCGGAATCAGTTCAACAGCAGCCAACAGCATTCTCCCTTATGTTGCTTGATGTTTGTTTTATGCCCACATCTCCTCTCTCTCTCTCTCTCTCTCTCTCTCTCTCTCTCTCTCTGTCTCACACACACACACACACACACACACACACACACTGGTATTTCAAAAAGTCCCTGAAAAATTCCATTCTCTTTTGATTCCTTGTTCCACTAACTTTTGGGAGCCTGCTTGTGTGCATATATGACACCATTTGTTTGCTGAAAGTGAGGAGGAATTGAACCACTTGCTGAAGATCAAGGATTGCAGCCTTCAATATGGGTTACAATTCAATATAAGGAAGACCAAAATCCCCAAAACTGGACCAATAGGTGATAAACAGAGAAAAGGGCTTCAGTTGTCAAGGATTTTGTCTTGCTTAGATCCACTATCAATGTTCATAGAAACAGCAGTCAGGAGATCAAAAGATGTATTGTAATGGGTAAATCTGCTGCAGAAAACCTCTTTATAGTGTTGAAGAACAATGATGTTACTCTGAGGACTAAGGTGCACATGACCTAAGCCATGCTATTTTCCATTGCATCATATGCATGTGAAAGTTAGACACTGAATAAGGAAGGCTGTAGAAGAACAGATGCATCGAATTGTGGTCCACCAGAAGACTACTGACAGTACCATGGACTGCTGAAGGACTGACCAATCTGTATCAGAAGAAATAAGGCCAGAGTGCTGCTTAGAGGCAAGGATGGCAAGACGCCATCTTACATACTTTGGACATGTTGTCAGGAGAGACCAGTCCCTGGAGAAGGACATCCTATTTGGTACAGTGGAGAAGCCATGAAACAGAGGAGGTCCTCGAAGAAGTGGATGGACTCAGTGGCTTCATCGGTGGTTCAGGCACAGGAACAATTGTGAGGATGGTGCACGACCCTACAGTGTTTCATTCGGTTGTATGTGAGGTCACGACGAGTCCAAGTGTCCTCAATGGCACGCAACAACAACTAGCCAGAGCAGAGAGGAGCAATCTGCCCTCTGGGACTTCCCTGGGAAGGTCCTCAATGGAAATTGGGAAAGTCTAAGACCCTATGGTCATGAGTTATAGTGGTCGGAAGGCCCCAGAACAAATCCAGTAAGCCTTTCTAATCTGTGATCGTCTCCATGTCTCCATAATGGCCCCATTCTCACTTATGTAGTCCTGCCTGAGAGAGTGATGAATTGCTCTGCCTCCAATCACATTTTTGTGGCAGATTTCATCCATTTCTATAATTAGCGACATGGCCACACAGCCTTTGGACCCCATTATGGCCTCATGCTTATGGTCTCCTTCATCTAAATCATTTCTCCTACTTTTGTCTTTCTTCATTAATTGAATATCTGAGATACATATGGAAGGGGCATTATCTCTACAATAAGAGAAAGGGATGAGGTGGTGGTGGTATGGAGTGGGGTGGCACACCATCTCAGAGAATGAGAACAGCTGTTTCAATGGTTCCCACTGCAGTGTGGAAACTGCAGGTACACTACAAGAGGACAGCAATGACAGCATTAAGGTCTTAGAGCTTAAGGACTCCCTCCCTCCTTAGGCCTCTCTTTCAACTATAAAATGTAGCTCTAAAATGCAGAGCTTCTCGGACACAGCTTGGAGGAAGCCTGTGGATCCAGGAAAGCCCCAATCTCAGCAGAACCAATTTGGCAATCCACAGGTCTGATTTTTGACCAGTCAGCTCACTTGGTCTAGCTCACTTGGTCTAGATCACTCAATTATGTTCACATAAACTACAACAAACAGGTTCACACTGTCACCACATTTTCTATATAAGAAAACTGGAACAGAAATAAGCTGCCAAATTACTTGGCTTCTTATAAAAGAAATAGCCAAGTGAATGTTTGGGAAAACAACAGCTCCCGCTATGTGGCACAGGGAGCCCTGGTGGCATAGTGGTTTTCACTTGGGCTGCTACCCACATAGTTCAAAACCACCACCCGCTCTGAGAGAGAAACGTTAGGGCTTTCTACCCCTGTAAAGAGTTGCAGTCTCAGAAACTCACAGGGGCTGCTCTACCCTGTCCAATAGGGTTGCTGAAAGTCAGGGTTGCTGTGAGTCACAAAAGATGCAATGGCAGTGAGTTTTCAGTTTGATTATTAAGCAAAATTATCAAATTCTGAAACTATTGTTTCTCAATCTATCCTCCATCAAGATCTACCTAAACACTTTTAAAAAATTAAGTCATTTTATCGGGGGCTCTTACACCACTTATAACAATGCATACATCAATTGTATCAAGCACATTTGTACCTACGGTACCATCATCATTTTCTTTATACTTGACCCCTTGGTATCAGCTCCTTTTCCCCCCTTCTCTCCCACTCTCCCACCCTCATGAAACCTTGATAAATTATACTTTCATATTTTACAATGTCCAAGGTCTCACTTCACCAATGTTTCTGTTGCTTGTCCCCCTGGGGTGTGAGTGTTAATACATCAATCATTGCTATCAGTTCCCTCCATCTCATCCCTACCCTCATGTTATCACTACTTCCATTACTGTTCCTGAAGGGTTTATCTGTCCTGGATTCTGTGTGTTGAGAGTTCTTATCTGTACCAGTGTACATGCTCTGGTCTAGCCGGCTTTGTAAGGTAGAGCTGAGGTCATGATAGTTGGAGGGAGTGAGCGGGAGAGGAAGCATTGAAGAACTAGACAAATGGTATGTACTGTGGTATGAGTTGGGGTGCCAGCCCCCCACCAGTAATCTTGGGTTCAATAAGCACAATTGTATGGTTGAGATATATAAATATTATATTAAAGTCACCGGGAGCATGAGCGATAGAAGAGACATTACAATAATGCAGTCAGACACAATTCATGGTAGCATGCTCACCTCCTGGATGGCCATGATCTTACCAGCCAGGTCCACGCTCAGTGTGGACGAAGGGAGGTGGGATGGAGACCAGGCAGGAGGCTCAAGGACTGGGCTGGAGGCTGGAGCCCCAGCACAAGGCGGGCTTCCCCAGACAAATGGCGCACAACGTGGGACAATATGAGTTATATCCCATATAACAATTATATGGCCCCATTGGTACGTAGAGTGAATTTGAAAATTGTGCGAAGTGAGGATCCGGTGTGGGGATTGACAGAGAAGTAGTGGAAATAGTGAATTAGAATTTTAAAGAGGATAATGGGAGCAAGGTAAAAGTAAACCTGAAACTTATGGTACCATGCTCTCTACTTACTGAAAAGACAAGGTGTAAAAGTAACGAAGAAAAAGATACAATGTTTTCTAAAAGTAGTAAAAAGGTATAATTCATGGTTCTCAGAGGAAGGAACTTTTGATTTAGAGACCTGGGAGGAGGTCATTGTCAACTTAAAGGAAGCACAGAGATGGGGAGAGTATCCCTATGGAGAAGTGGTCTCTGTGGGTACAAGTTAAGATGGTTTTAAAACTTTTGCAGGAGGAAGAGAATAAGGATGAACAGTCTAGTGAGAAGTCTTGTGTCTATTCAAATCTAGAAAAGCAAGCTAAAGTGTCTGTGAATAAGCATGATTTAGGTTAAGAAACTTTAGGAAAAACTGAAAAGGCAGGGATTGGTTTGTTATCTAAAGCCTCCAATTCTAGAACAGAACCTCATTGCCAAAGCCTGTATGCTCTCGCGAGACTGCAGACTCCGAAGGTTTAAAGGTGATACAGTACTAGAGGCAGTGGATTGCAAGATCCAAAGCATGGCTATTAAACAATCCCAGGAAGCTCCCTTGCTTTCAAAGGTAGAGAAAGCCAAGAAGCAGAACAGGCAACGTCTAAGATGCCCAAATTTAAATCAGATGAGAAGCAGTGAGAACGGGTTTCAGGCAGATGAGAAGATTTTAGGCAGAGCTAAAAGAATGAGCCTGAGTCAGAAGGGGACATAGTAAAAGCAACTGCTCTCCTGCTGGAATTTAGTGTAAGAAAGGCCAGAGATTGTAAAACAATCAAGCAAGCCAGCCCTGAAGGTAGAGAGATTAGCTCCAAAGAAATGCAAACTAGGAGAGCTAGCACAGAAGGTGAAGTTCAGGAAGTGGAACTCCAAGATATCCAGATTGAAAAGAGTAGCTCAGAGAATAGACGTAAAGAAGCAAAGTATAGGAAAGCACCTTTACTCTCCAGAGTAGGAAGAGGGATTGCAGAAGAAGATTTAGAATGCAAGATGTCTTATCCTGTTAGAACCAAAAGGAATTCACAGTGCCTTTGCCTTTTAAGTTGCTAAAAGATCTCAAGCAGGCAATCAATGACTAGGGCCCAGACTCACATTTTGTAATTAGCATGATAAGGGCTCTAGCAGAGTCTGACAGCTGGACCCCTACAGATTGGAAAGCTTTAGTGAGAATTTGTCTTTACTCTTCAGAATGCTTGTGATATCAAATGCTATGGAAGGAAGCAGCCCTTGCAAGAGCTGGGAAGAATGCTGAGGATGGGATAGATATAGGAATTCATCAATTGCTAGGGGATGCAAATTATATTACAGTTGAGTCTCAACTACAGTTTACTGAACAGACAATAGGACAGATACATGAGGTTTGCTTAAGGGCCTGGGAAAAGATAATTCCATCAGAAGAGAGAACGCCCCGTTACAGGGCTATAAGACAACAGAATGATGAGCGTTACGCTGACTTTGTGTCCCGACTGGAAGATGCTATTTCCAAATGTGTGAAGAATGTTCAGGCAGTAAGAGACCTAGTGCACAAGCTATCTTATGATTTCTCTAATAAGCACTGTAAAAATGCCTTGCATCCCTACAGCGAACAGGGCACTTTGCTGGGTTATTTTAGGATATGCAGGAATGTAGAGGCAGAGGAATACAAGGCAGACCTCATGGCAGCTTCATTGGCAAACTATATCAGACCTGGAAGAAAGTGCTTTAGTTGTGGGAAGACAAGTCATCTTCAAAAGAGTGTAGGCAGAGCAGGCTGCGGCCAATGTCAGAGCATGGGCCAGGACCATGGAGATCGGGTTTAAACGAACCTGCACTCTGCCTCCATTGTAGGAAGGGAACTCATTGGGCGAGCCAATGTCGTTCAAAAATCAACAGTGAAGGGTCGCCATTAGCAAAGACTTCCCGGCGGGAAAATAGTGGAAGAAGCTTGATGCAGAGCCCTCATAGCAGAGCGTGGTAGGCAAGGTGTCTGCCTACTGGAGCAAAGAAGATCTTTGAGAGAAATCGCCTTTATCTAGCAGCCTCACAGCAGGAGAACAGACCTAGCCAAAGAGGCAAAAACCTAGTCTCTGTTCTCACTGCAGTTGGTTTGAATAACCAAGAGATGGCTCAGAAGCCTTCACAGGAGCTTGATCCTCAAAAGCAGGGACCTCTTATTGAAAGATTAATACAGTTTCTATCAGGAAGATTTAACCTTAGTACTCAAGAAATTAAAATTGATACTGGAGTTGATAAGAGTTGTAAGAAAAAGCCCAAAACTGTGATTGAATCAGAAACGAAGAGCAGTAATTGGGGTCCACTACCTAAAAGAACTATAGGAAGTTTATTAAGAAAGTCCAAAAAAAAAAAAAAAAAAAAGAAAGTCCAACATAAATTCTCAAGGTGTTGCTGGAGTTATTGGTCAGGATTGTGAAGAAGAAATTAAGGCAGTAATGAGTTCTGATATACCATGGTTTGTAAAAATGTAGGATCGCTTAAGCCAATTTTCCCTTCCTTGCATTTCTAGAGTAAAAATGTATACCTATCAGGAAAGAGTACTTGAGAAGTTTGACCACCCTATAAATCAAGCAGTCTTCTGGACTGCTGTTGTGGAGAAACAGCGCCCCCACATGGAATTAGAAATGGAAGGAAAAAGGTTTGTTAACTGTGGATGCCGGGTCATTTCCTTAGGGCATTCAGGGGGGCCTAAGGCCCTCCCATTAACTTCCCCTAAAGCCAGCATAGAGGGAATGAGTGAAGTTAACCAAGACAGAATATTGCAAGGTAAAATCATACAGTGTGAGAAGCCTGAAAGGCAAAACGGCTCAATTGAGCCTATAACCTTATTGGTAAGCCTGGAGAAAAAATGTCTGCTTGGTAAGTTACTTCAAGATCAGCTGAACAAATTTATTAAGAATTTTTTCAGTCTTTCAAAGTATGATAAGAAGTTCTCCCAATTAGTTAGCTCTCTTAATTCTCTGAGGGATGGGAGCCAGTATTTACATAACAATGAAGGTTATCTAACTAGTACTTTTACTGGTTCAAGATCTAGCAATGCTTTACTATTTAAATTGTTAAAACAGAAGGAGGAGAAGAGGAATCTTATGTGTGACAAAGTTCATTTACTCATTTTAACTAAAAAAATTTTCTCCTTACTAAAAGCTTGTAATAAAATTAGGGAAGATAAACACGTTTTCAATTCTACAGAGAAAATTGATCCTAAGAAATCTGAGGATGATGGAAACTGTGTTTGGGATCCAGGTCCATTCACCTGGAGAAAAGGCTATGCATGTATGTTTTTTACAGAATAAAACTGATGGACTCCCTTTAAAAGGACGCAACCACCTTTGGAGAAAGATGGACAAGGAAGAGATGGAGAGGCCAACATTTGCAAGGGTTTAAGGGAAACATTTCATTAGATATTGATCAGCTTAAAAAGGATATTTTCTATACATTCAAAGACAAGCTTGAGGCTTCTCCTGGCTCTGATGTGATTAAGCAATTGAGGAGTAGCATGGAAGGGTTGGACCCGCGAGCTTGGGGGCAAAGTACTTCACATAGCTTAAGTTCCAGTCTGACTGTGTTTTTTATCATAATTGTGATGCTTGCAGTCTCATGTCACTTCTATAGGAAGCTAATAGATATGAAAAGAGACCATGTTGCCTCCGTGACACTATTGAATCTTAAACATAATGCAGAGAGGGGAAATGTGGGATACTAGCACCAAGGGAAATAATACTGGGACTTATTCCCTGACTGGTACAGAGGGAATCTGGGAGACTAATGTTCCATGGCTGGAAGACCACCACTCTGTTAGTTGGAGATATACTCCAAGTTCATGTTCCTGCGGTAATCTATCATTTCCACAGATTCTCCCTTAAAGCTGTGCTGCCTTAAAGTGAGCGCATGGCTGATACATTCTCCCTATAGAAGCAGACATTCCTATTTGGCTCTATTTCTTCCCACCGCAGTATCCAATCTCTCTCATACCTTCCTCCAATAACAGATGGGAATAAGGGGACTTTACCCCCAGTGCCTGGATTCTAAATGTTTCTATCAAGCCTGAATTTTTGGCTATATTAATTGGATCATGAAGTTTTGCCTTTACAGCTTTAAATGTATAGAAAATGATTTAAAAACACGTCAGTCACGCCCACCACAGGTTTCCCGCTCCTAAAACTCACTTCCGTGCAAAAAGACACCTGAGTGGCAGGCGGGTTGGGCCGCCCGCGTGGAGCGTAGACTCCACGGCGCCAACGCCGCTCTCCGCTGAGGCGCCCTCAGGAGGCGCCCGAACGCGCCCCGCCCCGCCCCCCCCCCCCCTGTTGGGGACGTCCGGCGGAGCCTCAGCAAGGCATCCCGAGGGCGGCCAGGCTCGGGCTCGTTCTTCGAGCCGGCAGGAAGCGCAGCACCGGCGCCGGAGCCTCCGGCCGGGATCTCCAAGAGCTAGCCGCCGCGACCCCCCGCCCTCGGCCGCCCTCAGCCGCGCCGCATCCGGGTCCGCTGCCGCTCTCACCTGCGCGGCGCCCCGCCCCGCGCAGTGCGCTCCGGATCCGTGTGCCGTCAGTAGCCCCAGCCGCCGCGACCGCCCCGCGCGGTCACCTCCCGCCTGCCCGGCGCCGCACTGCGCCCGCCCGCCGCCCGCCGCCCACGGCCAGGGCCCGTTCAGCCGCCCCCGCCGCCCGGACCGGCGGAGCACGTGCGCCCGCGCCTCCCAGCGAGCTGCACGGCCGGCCGGGGCCTCCAGCTGCCTTTCTGGAGCCTCTCCTGGAGGGCCTGAGGGACCGCAGAGCCCCCGGACCCCTGCCTTCTGGAGCGGCCCGCAGCCGCCTCGCGGGGACCCCTCTGCCTCGGCGTTCCCTCGCAGCCCTTCGCCCCACTTGTGCCCCGCGGCGCCGCAGACCCCAGAACCCCCTTCCTGAGCGTAGGAGTGCGGGGATGTTGCCCCGCACCGTCGATGGCCGTTGAAAGGCTGAAGTTCCCACTTCCAAGTTCAAGAATATTCTGTGTGTTCATTTTTGTGATAACAGCTAACACTTGGCTGCAGTTTCATCGGTTAACCAATTCTTTTCGTATTCTGCTCGCCTGTTCGCTTTTGTCTCAACCAGGAAATGTCACGCCCCTCATTCTTGGATCACAGTTGAATTTTTTATTGATTATAAACCCTAATGTCGACTTACTGTAAAGCACCTGTACGAGGAAGCTTCAAAAATTCATGGGAAATTATCTTCTCTTTTCATTCCTTTCTCCCACGATCTTTCCGAAGCTCCCGCGTGTTGTGATGCCAGTGTACAATTAGTAAAGCCACTCTGGCAAATAATTCAGTAGTCTGGGATATAATTTAGAACTATATGCTATGCAAAGCAAAGGTGGCAAAACAATCCAGTGGTAAAGGAATACTTTGGTTAATGAGTGGTTGAATTGGCTGAATTTACAAGAAATCAAAGGAAGGAGCATACTACATTCAAAAATAAACTCCAGGAGGATTAGAGCGATAAAATATTCAAAGCATTAAAAACTTAGAGGGATTTATTTTCGAGAGTAGCAATTTAGCTTTAGTGAGGTGGAAACTTTAAGCAAGACACGAAGGTTCATGTCTTTAAAGGAAAGATAAAGCTATTTGACTATATACAGATGTTTTTACCTTTTAGCATGGTATCACAATGACAAGAAAAGTGTTTTAAAAGAACAATTGGCTATGCAAAACGCATGGCAATCTAACATAAAGTTCCTATAAATTATTTTTCCAGACAAATTGCTCGGTTCTATATGTTTTTAATACAGGCAATGCATACACACAGACAACTAACAGAAGAGAGGTTCATAAGCATGATTCATAAACATTGAAAAGATGCCTAATGTCATTGAAAGCCCTGGAAACATAAAGGGTTGAGATATAAATATTAAAGTCATTGGGAGCATGAGAGATAGAAGAGATATTACAATAATGCAGTCACACACATATCATGGTAGCATTGCTCACCTCAGCCCCACTTGGTGGTCCACATGGAGAGAGGGGGAAGGGAAGGAGGACAAGGGGAATTGGAAACGGGAGGGTAAAGACATACATCACAGGAAGGACTTGGACTATGTTATACAGCGGTGAGAAGGGGTGGTCTAGGGGCATACATGCAATAGGAAGAGGAGGGATTGGGGGTATACAGGTGACAAAATGGGCGGATCCTACATTTAGAATGGCAGCTTAACTTTGACCTGTTTTCTGGATCTCCATATGAACCATTATCAGTAGGGTGTGAACTCCACCTACTGGAACCAAGCTAATGGTTCCAAGTTTTAGAGAAAAGCAATCCATTGTCTCCACCAGCAGGGAGCAGAGACTGCAGTCTGGCAGCATTGCCTTGAGGGACCTTGCAAGCATCTGGCCCACACACATTATCCCTCTAGTAGGAATCAACCCAGTTAACTTACATTGGGGCTTTTAATCTCCAGACTATATATTTTTATTGGAGTAGAAAGCCTCATCTTTCTTCCCTGGAGCTGGCTGGTGGTTTTGAAGAGTGAAACCTTGTGGTTAACCGCCCAACCCATAACCTTCTATGGCACTAGAGCTCCATGACTCTGAACTAGCAACGTAAAATGCTTTGCCCTCAGGCAGAGTTTGTTTGCTTCCACCCACTCCTCTGGCCAGCCTGGTGAGGAGTAGTCTAGCCCTCAAGAACTTGCCTGAGTATGCCCTTGATGGGAATTGGGGTACTGAGGTTGCACGTTCATGCCCTGACCAAGATGGTTGGAGGGCCCTGAACCAGTCCTGTAAACTTTTCTAATCTGCAATAATGTATTTACTCCAATCATGGTCCCTTTCCCATTTCTGTAGTCACATTTCCAACTGTGATGGTCTGATCTGCTGGGAACTTGACTTTTAAAGGGGCTTCCTTTGTTTTCCATGTGACCGAGCTGTTGTGAATCCTTCAGTCCCCATTATGGCCTCATGCTTACGGTCTCCCTCAACCAGATGATTTGTTTTTTCTGGACTTTGTCCCATTCAAGATTTAACAAGGGGGGTCTCTGTAAATTATATTTGAACTTCGAGTCTTCTCCCTGATCTAAAACAATGCACACAAAAATATATACCAATTCGATCATTTCTACATGTACAATTTGCTAACATTCATTATATTTCTGAAATTATGTAGCCATTCTCACTGTCCTTTTCCAATTCCAAATTTCCATCACACACATAAGCTCACTGCCCCTTAAACTTTTCACCTAACCTTCCAAGTTCCTGTGTCAATCTGATCACAGACAGATTATTCTTTAAAAGAGCACAATGTCTAAAGCAGATCTTCTTCACGGATTCAGCTTTTGGTTGGCTTTAAAAAGACTTTACAAAAATCAAATCTGCTGCTATCAAGTTAATGCTGACTCATAGTGAATACCCCCTATGGGCTTCTGAGACTGTAACTGTTTACAGGAGTAGAAAGGCCCACCTTTCTCCTGCAGAGCGGCTGGTAGTTTCAAACTGCTGAGCTTGTGGATCGCAGCCCAACATGAGTGCCCAGCAAAGAGCACCCAGAGAAACTGAGCCCCACATCCTTAAGCCACATGAGCCATGGAGTCGGGCAGAGTTGAGATGCAGTCCTCCCCAAAGCCTTCAGAAACAACAAGAAGCCTTCAGAGACATCAAGAAGGATCACTAACTCTTTTGGTAGCCAAAAGAACGATCAGCCCCATAGTCAAGAGGCAGGACAAGTATCAGTGGCTCTGGCCAGACTGGAGGGGCTCACTCAAGGCCATTCCAGGCCAGGGCCAGGTACCTGTGTCTGGCTTCGAGTACTCCAGGCACAGAATCTCTGACTCATGGGCCTCCACCTTCAGCATTTCACTCAGGAACTGCAATTCGTGGACCCTGCAAAATGAGAAGAGAGGAGAGGCCGTTCAGTGCCAGGCAGCGGGGGGAAAGAATCATCACCCACCCCCTTCCACCTTTTCCTCTCCATCAAGAGCTGTTTTACTTTACCTTTTGGGTTGAACCTTTAGAAAAATGAGTCAAGATATGTCACATTCAACTCTCTCACCTGGTCTCCCTTCGTATTAATGTTTTATGCACTACAGTACACAGTGATAAGGACCACGGAGGTCACACTGGTACAACATTATTAGACTTTATTTAAATGTCACCAGCGGGGGTTGCTCTGAGTTGGAATCAACCCAATGCCAATGAGTTTGTTTGTTTATCCCACGAATGTACTTCTTCTGCTCCAGGATCCCAGGAGCCCCCTCGGCACATGGGTGTCATCTGTCCCAGTCTAGAACGGCTTTCAGTCTTTGCTTGTCTTTCCTACCCTGACACCTGGGAGAGTGTGATAAGTTACTCTGGCAGGTGTACCTCAAATGAAGGTTGCCTGATGTTTCCTCATGACTATCCTAAGTTCCTTATACATTTGGGTCAAGAATACCAGACACAATGCTAGGAGGAGGCTGCATGGAAAAACAGAACTAAAAGAAACTTTCCATCAACGTTGGTTGTTGTTGTTCAACATTTTATTGGGAGTTCTTAAGAGTCATAACATTTTCTGGGAACATTTTGAAACCTCTCAGTGTACCCTCTCACCAGATTCATGCTGCTGCCACGGGATGTTAACCTTAATGACTTGGCTAAGGGTGGGTTTTGCCGTTTCTTCATTGTCAAGTTAGTATCTTTCCCTTGGAGATAATAAATTTTGTCCCCAACCCTTTTCAGCTAAACCCTCCTGAACCTCTATCCTTGGGGGCCTAAAGTTCCCCCATCCTGTCCCCTGGAGGCAACGGCTTGTCCCATAGCAAGCAAGTCATAATGATTAGCTCTTGTCTTTAACAAGTAAAGGAATATACATTAACCAAGCACCTAGTAAGTACTAGGCATTCTAAATCTCCCACTTACATTGTCTCCTGTTCGTAAAAATCAAATGCATCAGGTATGTCATTTCACAATTGCAGAAACTAAGGTTTGGTCAAGTTCAGGAACATGTCCAAAGAGGCCAAGCTAAGACTGCACAGGGGCATACTGAAAAAACGTCTGAGATGAGTCAGCACTAAAATCCCCTCCCATCCTCAGAGCCAATTAACAGATACGAAGGGACCCAGGGGCACAGCTTGGGGAGCAAGGGTGCTGGAGGAAACAAATTCCACACTTGAGGAACCCCAGCTCCTAATGGTAGGCCAGGAAACACGGTCAGTCTCAGCAGACCTGGCCCACGTACCTCTACACTCCAGACGCAGGAGGAATGATACAGAGCTGAATACACCTTGCCCACTTTCTTGGGGCCCTTCACACCCCAGACATAAGTACTATGGTCATTGTACACACAAGACAGCCACGGATTTGCAGGATCAAAGGTCAAGGTGATGGTGTCCCGATACTTCGCATTGGCCACTCCAGCGAAAAGGCGACTGAGGAAAGAGGGGGTCAGGGTGTCCAGGGCAGACAGGGCAAACTGGTGAGTTAGCGCTAATGAAAAGGGGCACTAAAGGGAGGAGCAGCAGGGTGGCCAGCAGTCACTGGAGAAAGAACGCAGCGGCTGGCCTGGCATTCCTTGCCATGGGGCTCTGCAAAAGAACACAAGCTATTTCATAGCCCCCAACATCAGGCGGGGACAGTGTGTGGCCGTGATGCAGCCAAGCAGATGTCAGGCCCTTCTAGACTCACGTCAGAGGAAAAGGAAGGGCACTGTGCAAACCAGTCATGGTCATATATCATTTCCTGCCATTTGCAGATTTAGCCCACTCCTTCCCTGAATGAGAAATTAATATACCCAACTGCAGAACTGCCCCGCTTCCTGACAGCACTGAAACCAGAGCAAAACTTCACTTCCTGCAATCACCCAACCCAAGGCCCGAGGCTACAATAAGACCCTCCTACCTTAGCTGCTACCCAGGACCACCCTGAGGGAGAAAGGCCTGCTCCGTCAGGTTTCCAGCCTCTCTCAGAAACCCTAAGGAACTGCCCGTCTGTCCTAGCTGTGGTGTTTACAGGACAATGCATTAATTACCACACTGCAGACTCAGATTACCACGGTTGCCCACAGTGAGCAACAAATGCTAAAAGACCCACCTGTGCTTGACTGCAAGGGTCTTCCCAGAGGTCTATGTGTGCCCTCCTCTCCTTGCAGCATGCCAGGGACGGCCTGGCACAGAGTGGGGCTCTGACAGGACTCAGGGGCCCACCCACACCGCTCACCTGGCCTCTGTGATGCTGGCAATGTCTGTCCCCAGGGCATGGGGCCGGGGCAGCGTGCTGAGGAAGTGCAGGTTGAAGGGGTTGAAAAGGCACACGGTGCCGTCAGCACAGCCGCAGAAGATGTAGTCCTGGCTCACCGAGATGCAGTGGGCCACTGTGGTCTGTGAGCACAGAAGCCACAGTCAGCAAGGGCGTCTGTCCACTCCTTCACCGGACACCTCAACAGCCATGAGCCAAGAGGCAAGGACAAGCGCAAGGCAGGCCAGCTGCCCTGGGCAGAGCCCCTCAATGCCCCTCCCTCTAACAGCAGCTGGCCAGAGGGCCCACAGCCCCGTGCAATTAGGGGGAAGGAGTCAGCAAGCCTTCCTTATAAGGCACCTGAGGTTTGGGCAAAGACACACCCAGAAAAGGCCGGCCCAGAGAAAGGCAGCAGAGGCAGCGGACAGGGCCAGCACACTTACTGTGATGCTGTCTGTGTGCTGAGCAGAAGAGGAAAGCAGAGGAAGAGGCAGAGACAGAGAGGGCGAGCAAGCAGAGAGGTTCCCAAACACCTTCCTCCGCCTGGGGCCTCCCCCAGCGTGCATGCAGACTCAGGTGCCCTGGAGCCCGGAGGTGACAGACGGGAGGGTGCCGACAAAGCATTCACTTACACTCAGCTCCACCCACTTGTCCAACAGTCTCCGGGTCACTGAACTCGCACAGCTGCCCTGAGGATGTGATACAGAAGGTGCTGTCAGTCTTCTTCCCGCGGCCACAGGCTACATCAGTGAACAGGTTGTTCCGCAGGTTCCCCCAGCAGCCCGGAGCGGCCCAGCAGGGGTACAGTGGCATTCACCTGTGGAGACCCACCACAGGTGCCACCCACACACCCTGCAGGCTACCCCCTGGAAAGCAGGCCCTGGGGAGGGAGGGAGAAGGCTTCCCTTGCATATTGACATAGCACCTGGCCCAGCTGAGACTTCCAAGGGGCTTTTGAGCATGCAGAAGGGGGCGCAGGTGGAACATATCTGGGCAGACCCCACCCTAGTGGCTACTTGCTGCCTCACCTTTGAGGTCTTGCTGTCATCGAGGTACCAGAACTTGATGTGCCGGTTGCCTGCAGTCCTCAGAGAAGGATACTGCTGTCACCTGACTGGACACCTTGTTGGAAGCCACTACAATGTTTTTCTGGAGAGAAAGTCAAGGGAAATCAAGGCTCTGCTTCTAGGAGCTGAGGGAAAAGAAACTTACACACTGAAGGTTAGACAAGCTGTGAACTTGACCTCTCCTTCTGCCCCTTCTTCAGCATCCTAGATACCCAGTTGCTCCTTTCTGCTCAGAGTTCTCTAGAAAGGGACTGAGGCCAGCAGGCGGAAGTAAAGGCCACCGGTCAGCAGTTTCTTGGCTCCCCTCCCGGCCCCGCCTGTCCTGAGGCCAGCAGCCCACTCACCTTCCAGTCCCAGACATTGACGATCATGTCATGCTGGTAGCCCACTGAGACAATGTACTTGGCACTGGATGAGAAGGCCACACATGCCCATGCCATACTTATGCTCCTGAAGCTCCGCCACCAGGCTGCGCTCCGACACGTCCCATACCCGCACAGCAGGCATGTGTCCACTCTGCAGGGACCGAAGACCCCGAAGTAAAGGCCAGAGGCTATCAAAAGAGATAGTGTCTGGGGTCTTAAAGGCTTGAAGGTGAGCAAACGGCCATCTGGCTCAGAAGCAAAAAAGCCCACATGGAATAAGCACACCAGCCTGTGCGATCACAAGGTGCCAAAGGGACCAGGTATAAGGCATTATGCAATATATATATATATATATATATATATATATATATATATATATATATATATATATATATATATATGGTATAAGGCATTATGTGGGGTCCCGTGGTGCTGACCCACACGGCGTCACCATGAGTTGGAATGGACTCCTTAGAAACGGGTTTAGTAAGCAGCACAAAGAGGAAACTCCTTGGTGAACTGGAAGACACGGTAGCTGAAACCATGGGCTCCAACATACTACCCCTGAGGCTGGCAAAGGACCGGGCAGTGCTGCCTTGTGTTGCAAAGAAGGTCCCTGTGATGTCAGAATGACTGGACAGCACTAACAACAACAAAGGATGTCAGGCCCCTTCACTTCCCCAGACCACTGACCAGGTTCAAAGACCCGCATGCGAGTATGGTTTCACAGTTAGACGTGTTTAGAAAAAATAATGTTTGCAAAAGTAAAATCTTGGTTTACATTTTACAGAGCATGCACAATTAGTAGAACTCTTAAGGTCCACCGGAACCTGTTTAGGGTCCCCTCCACTTGCTCACCACCGATAAGTCGATTCTGACTCATATTGATCCTACAGGAGAGGTTAAAATTTCCCCTGTGGGTATTTCTGAAACTGTAGCTCCTTATGGGAATAGAAAGCCTCCTCTTTCTCTGCAGCTGGTGGGTTCAAACTGCCAACCTTGTCTTTAGCAGCTCAGGACTGACTTGTATCTCTATGAAACCAAAATCTACCTCACTGCCAGGGAGGTGATGCTGACTCATAGTGACCCTATGAGGCAGAGTAGATCTGTCCCTGTGAGTTTCTGAGACTGTAACTCTTTATAGGAGTAGACAGACTCTTCTTCCCACGGAGTGGCTGGTGGTTTCAAAGTGCTGACTTTGGTGTTAGCAGCCCAACATGCAAACACTATGCCACCAAAGCTACTTTTGTACCCCTATAAGTAGATAAATATTTCTCTTATATCTGTGTTTCAACCAAAGGCATGGCTATAAAGGAAAAAAGGCCATGAGTGTCAAGAATGATTTGAAAATGTGGAGTTCTTTTGGGAAAGGATATATATATACTTGTGTAAATAAATAGAATTCTGACGGCAAGAGTGGTCAGGAGTTGGACTGTTAATCTCAAGGTCAGCAGTTTGAATGACCAACCGCTCCTCTGGAGAAAGAGGAGATTTTCTACTCCTCTAAAGAATCACAGTCTCAGAAACCCACGGGGGCCATTTTACTCAGTCCCATGGGCCTGTGAGTTGGAATGGACTTGATGGCAGTGAGGGCATGTAAATATGCAAACACCCACCTCTGACTTAGGATTTGACCTGCTCCCTCAGCCCCGTGAGCATCTGCAGCCATGGACTTGGCCTTCTGTGAAGAACCCATTAGTGCACCACCACAAAGAGAATGAGTTTCCTCTGTGTCAGTCCATTACCCTGCCAACGTTCAGGATGGAGCCAACACCCTTGGTCTCCCAGAGAAATTGGCTCAACATACCCCTGGTGTGGTTGCATGGCATAGGACACTCATGCAATGCACTGCATGTGCTCTATTTAATGCACTATCACCAACAAGTCTACATGGGTGGTAACTCTGAAAACCTTGCCCAAACAGCTGGCTTCACCAAAGTATATGGAGTCATGTGGAGTCGTCGACCAGTTCGACTCTGCACTGGCTGTACGTTGGCATTGCCAAGGGGGCTTTCTCACTGACCGTGACCTGAATCCTGCTTCCACTAAGTCTTGCTTCATTGGTCTGGGATGGCGCCAGGCCAATGGGAGGCTTGAAAGCTCCTAAGGGATTCCAAAGTATGACCAAGGGTGAACACTACTGCTTTTGGCCATCACATCCGGGAAGGCCCTTGGGACTTTGCCACTCAAAGTATGATAGGTCAAGGAACCAGCAACATCAGCATTAGCTTCTCCCATGCTAATGCCATCGAGTTGATGCTGACTCATAGTGACCCTACAGGACAGGGTAGAACTGCCCTTGTGGGTTTCCCAGACTGTCACTCTTGCCCGGAGTCTACAGCCTCATATTTCTCCCAAGGAGTGGCTGGTGGTTTAGGACTACTGTCCTTGTGGTTAACAGCCCAAGAGTACCAGGGCCTCTAGAACTGCTGGATCCTAGACCCCCCACCCTGAACCCACAAAATCAGAATCTGCCCCCCAGCCCGATTTCCAGGAACCTGGGTAAGTGCATGCATGTGAAAGTTTAAGAAATACTTCCTTAGAAACCATTACTTTCCAGAACAAACTCCTCCTGCCAGAGGTGCATAAATGGAAGCCCATTAGGCCATGCTCGCCTAGAAGCAATTTGAGGTCTCAGTGCTCCTATATCCTGGCTGTCATCCAGATTTCCTTATTCTCACCTGGACTGTTGTCACTGCAGCAGGTATTGGTGAGTCCTCAGCACGAACAGCCCCAAATTAGGTCTAGAGACACAGCTCCCATTTCAGAGTAGTACAATCCACAGTTTACTGTAGAGTTTCTGGCTTTTACTGGCTTGGGGTAGGGTCTAGTGGGAAACGCATCTTAGCAAGAGCCATTATGTATTCTGGATGTGCACAATGAGTTTGTCTTGAGGCATATTTATGTCTGATGTTGTTATGTATTCTCTTTCTATCCCATGCAACGTTATTTTTTTTGAAAATTTATATTTGCTTTTAATTACCCAGACATATAAGTGATTTATAGCTAGGTCTGATCGATTGGAATCAGATGACCACGCCTGGATTAACCATGGGTCCTGGTGACCATTAGGCACTTCTTTCCATAGTCCAAGTGCCCGTTAGTTAACCTAGATAGTCAAAGTGCCTGCTAGGTAACCTAAATAGTCCAAGTGCCCGCTAGGGAACCTACATAGTCCAAGTGCCCGCTAGGTAACCGATATAGTCCAAATGCCCGCTAGGGACCCTAATAGTCCAAGTGCCCGCTAGTTAACCTAGATAGTCCAAGAGCTCGCTAGTTAACCTACATAGTCCAAATGCCCGCTAGGTAACCTAGACAGTTCAAGTGACCACTAGGTTACCTACATAGTCCAAGTGCCCGATAGGGAATCTACATAGTCCAAGTGCCCGCTAGTTAACATAGATAGTCCAAGTACCCGCTAGGAAACGTACATAGTCCAAGTGCCTGCTAGGTAACCTAGATAGTCCAAGTGCCCGCTAGTTAACCTACATAGTCCAAGTGCCTGCTAAGGTAACCTAGATAGTCCAAGTGCCCAATAGTAAACCTACATAGTCCAAGTTCCCCCTAGGTAACCTAGATAGTCCCAAGGCCCGCTAGGTAACCTACATTGTCCTAGTGCCCCTTAGTTAACCTACATTCTCCAAGTGAACGATAGGGAACCTACATAGTCCAAGTGTCCGCTAGGTAACCTACATAGTCCAAAGCCCGCTAGTTAACCTACATAGTCCAAGTGCCCGTTAGGTAACCCAGATAGTCCTAATGCCCGCTAGGGAACCCACATAGTCCAAGTGCCCGCTAGGGAACCCACATAGTCCAAGGGCCCGCTAGGGAACCTACATAGTCCAAGTGCCCGTTAGTTAACCTAGATAGCCCAAGTGCCGGCTAGGTAACCTAGATAGTCCAACAGCCCGGTAGGTAGCCAACATACTCCAAGTAACCGCTAGGTAACGTAGATAGTTCAAGTGCTAGCTAGGTAACCTAGATAGTCAAAGTGCCCGCTAGATAACCTACAAAGTCTAATTGCCCACTAGGTAATCTATATAGTCCAAATTCCCGCTAGGGAGCCTACATAATCCAAATGCCCGCTAGGTAACCTAGATAGTCCAAGGGCCAACACATGCCATCGAGATGAGGGGAGGGAAACTATTAGCAAGAGGTCTTATTGATATGTAAGGGTTATCTGAGATTCACAGACTTGAAAGGACATGGCGGCAGATCCCAACATCACAGTTCCAGGTGGGACTACAGAAGCAAGAATAGGACAAGGATTGGGACCTGTGTGAAACAGGACAGTTTACAAGAGTGGTCCAGGGCCAAACAACCAAGGCTTTGGGGGCATGACTCATGACCGTGCAGCCCAGAATGGCAGCCTCGATTCAAGGATACACTTAGGCAAGTCTCTAAGCCCCACCATGGGCTGCCTAAGGGGTAATCCACTTTCCAATGCCCTCTGCCTGGTGGCAAGAGTGTTCACATCCCTGGTCAATGGTCTGAAGGAATTCACTGGAAGCTTAATCCACGTGGGGACTGTGCAAATAGAATTTTGGCTTTCACTGTTATCCACATACTTCTGAAAATTGTGAATTCTCAGAATTTCAGTTGAAAGGTAGGCTTGATGATCTGCTTCTGAGGGGTCACTATGGTGCACACAGCAGGTCACTGTGCATGCGCACCGGAATCAGTTCAACAGCAGCCAACAGCATTCTCCCTTATGTTGCTTGATGTTTGTTTTATGCCCACATCTCCTCTCTCTCTCTCTCTCTCTCTCTCTCTCTCTCTCTCTCTCTCTCTCTCTCTCACACACACACACACACACACACACACACTGGTATTTCAAAAAGTCCCTGAAAAATTCCATTCTCTTTTGATTCCTTGTTCCACTAACTTTTGGGAGCCTGCTTGTGTGCATATATGACACCATTTGTTTGCTGAAAGTGAGGAGGAATTGAACCACTTGCTGAAGATCAAGGATTGCAGCCTTCAATATGGGTTACAATTCAATATAAGGAAGACCAAAATCCCCAAAACTGGACCAATAGGTGATAAACAGAGAAAAGGGCTTCAGTTGTCAAGGGTTTTGTCTTGCTTACATCCACTATCAATGTTCATAGAAACAGCAGTCAGGAGATCAAAAGATGTATTGTAATGGGTAAATCTGCTGCAGAAAACCTCTTTATAGTGTTGAAGAACAATGATGTTACTCTGAGGACTAAGGTGCACATGACCTAAGCCATGCTATTTTCCATTGCATCATATGCATGTGAAAGTTAGACACTGAATAAGGAAGGCTGTAGAAGAACAGATGCATCGAATTGTGGTCCACCAGAAGACTACTGACAGTACCATGGACTGCTGAAGGACTGACCAATCTGTATCAGAAGAAATAAGGCCAGAGTGCTGCTTAGAGGCAAGGATGGCAAGACGCCATCTTACATACTTTGGACATGTTGTCAGGAGAGACCAGTCCCTGGAGAAGGACATCCTATTTGGTACAACAGTGGAGAAGCCATGAAACAGAGGAGGTCCTCGAAGAAGTGGATGGACTCAGTGGCTTCATCGGTGGTTCAGGCACAGGAACAATTGTGAGGATGGTGCACGACCCTACAGTGTTTCATTCGGTTGTATGTGAGGTCACGACGAGTCCAAGTGTCCTCAATGGCACGCAACAACAACTAGCCAGAGCAGAGAGGAGCAATCTGCCCTCTGGGACTTCCCTGGGAAGGTCCTCAATGGAAATTGGGAAAGTCTAAGACCCTATGGTCATGAGTTATAGTGGTCGGAAGGCCCCAGAACAAATCCAGTAAGCCTTTCTAATCTGTGATCGTCTCCATGTCTCCATAATGGCCCCATTCTCACTTATGTAGTCCTGCCTGAGAGAGTGATGAATTGCTCTGCCTCCAATCACATTTTTGTGGCAGATTTCATCCATTTCTATAATTAGCGACATGGCCACACAGCCTTTGGACCCCATTATGGCCTCATGCTTATGGTCTCCTTCATCTAAATCATTTCTCCTACTTTTGTCTTTCTTCATTAATTGAATATCTGAGATACATATGGAAGGGGCATTATCTCTACAATAAGAGAAAGGGATGAGGTGGTGGTGGTATGGAGTGGGGTGGCACACCATCTCAGAGAATGAGAACAGCTGTTTCAATGGTTCCCACTGCAGTGTGGAAACTGCAGGTACACTAAAAGAGGACAGCAATGACAGCATTAAGGTCTTAGAGCTTAAGGACTCCCTCCCTCCTTAGGCCTCTCTTTCAACTATAAAATGTAGCTCTAAAATGCAGAGCTTCTCGGACACAGCTTGGAGGAAGCCTGTGGATCCAGGAAAGCCCCAATCTCAGCAGAACCAATTTGGCAATCCACAGGTCTGATTTTTGACCAGTCAGCTCACTTGGTCTAGCTCACTTGGTCTAGATCACTCAATTATGTTCACATAAACTACAACAAACAGGTTCACACTGTCACCACATTTTCTATATAAGAAAACTGGAACAGAAATAAGCTGCCAAATTACTTGGCTTCTTATAAAAGAAATAGCCAAGTGAATGTTTGGGAAAACAACAGCTCCCGCTATGTGGCACAGGGAGCCCTGGTGGCATAGTGGTTTTCACTTGGGCTGCTACCCACATAGTTCAAAACCACCACCCGCTCTGAGAGAGAAACGTTAGGGCTTTCTACCCCTGTAAAGAGTTGCAGTCTCAGAAACTCACAGGGGCTGCTCTACCCTGTCCAATAGGGTTGCTGAAAGTCAGGGTTGCTGTGAGTCACAAAAGATGCAATGGCAGTGAGTTTTCAGTTTGATTATTAAGCAAAATTATCAAATTCTGAAACTATTGTTTCTCAATCTATCCTCCATCAAGATCTACCGAAACACTTTTAAAAAATTAAGTCATTTTATCGGGGGCTCTTACACCACTTATAACAATGCATACATCAATTGTATCAAGCACATTTGTACCTACGGTACCATCATCATTTTCTTTATACTTGACCCCTTGGTATCAGCTCCTTTCCCCCCCTTCTCTCCCACTCTCCCACCCTCATGAAACCTTGATAAATTATACTTTCATATTTTACAATGTCCAAGGTCTCACTTCACCAATGTTTCTGTTGCTTGTCCCCCTGGGGTGTGAGCGTTAATACATCAATCATTGCTATCAGTTCCCTCTATCTCATCCCTACCCTCATGTTATCACTACTTCCATTACTGTTCCTGAAGGGTTTATCTGTCCTGGATTCTGTGTGTTGAGAGTTCTTATCTGTACCAGTGTACATGCTCTGGTCTAGCCGGCTTTGTAAGGTAGAGCTGAGGTCATGATAGTTGGAGGGAGTGAGCGGGAGAGGAAGCATTGAAGAACTAGACAAATGGTATGTACTGTGGTATGAGTTGGGGTGCCAGCCCCCCACCAGTAATCTTGGGTTCAATAAGCACAATTGTATGGTTGAGATATATAAATATTATATTAAAGTCACCGGGAGCATGAGCGATAGAAGAGACATTACAATAATGCAGTCAGACACAATTCATGGTAGCATGCTCACCTCCTGGATGGCCATGATCTTACCAGCCAGGTCCACGCTCAGTGTGGACGAAGGGAGGTGGGATGGAGACCAGGCAGGAGGCTCAAGGACTGGGCTGGAGGCTGGAGCCCCAGCACAAGGCGGGCTTCCCCAGACAAATGGCGCACAACGTGGGACAATATGAGTTATATCCCATATAACAATTATATGGCCCCATTGGTACGTAGAGTGAATTTGAAAATTGTGCGAAGTGAGGATCCGGTGTGGGGATTGACAGAGAAGTAGTGGAAATAGTGAATTAGAATTTTAAAGAGGATAATGGGAGCAAGGTAAAAGTAAACCTGAAACTTATGGTACCATGCTCTCTACTTACTGAAAAGACAAGGTGTAAAAGTAACGAAGAAAAAGATACAATGTTTTCTAAAAGTAGTAAAAAGGTATAATTCATGGTTCTCAGAGGAAGGAACTTTTGATTTAGAGACCTGGGAGGAGGTCATTGTCAACTTAAAGGAAGCACAGAGATGGGGAGAGTATCCCTATGGAGAAGTGGTCTCTGTGGGTACAAGTTAAGATGGTTTTAAAACTTTTGCAGGAGGAAGAGAATAAGGATGAACAGTCTAGTGAGAAGTCTTGTGTCTATTCAAATCTAGAAAAGCAAGCTAAAGTGTCTGTGAATAAGCATGATTTAGGTTAAGAAACTTTAGGAAAAACTGAAAAGGCAGGGATTGGTTTGTTATCTAAAGCCTCCAATTCTAGAACAGAACCTCATTGCCAAAGCCTGTATGCTCTCGCGAGACTGCAGACTCCGAAGGTTTAAAGGTGATACAGTACTAGAGGCAGTGGATTGCAAGATCCAAAGCATGGCTATTAAACAATCCCAGGAAGCTCCCTTGCTTTCAAAGGTAGAGAAAGCCAAGAAGCAGAACAGGCAACGTCTAAGATGCCCAAATTTAAATCAGATGAGAAGCAGTGAGAACGGGTTTCAGGCAGATGAGAAGATTTTAGGCAGAGCTAAAAGAATGAGCCTGAGTCAGAAGGGGACATAGTAAAAGCAACTGCTCTCCTGCTGGAATTTAGTGTAAGAAAGGCCAGAGATTGTAAAACAATCAAGCAAGCCAGCCCTGAAGGTAGAGAGATTAGCTCCAAAGAAATGCAAACTAGGAGAGCTAGCACAGAAGGTGAAGTTCAGGAAGTGGAACTCCAAGATATCCAGATTGAAAAGAGTAGCTCAGAGAATAGACGTAAAGAAGCAAAGTATAGGAAAGCACCTTTACTCTCCAGAGTAGGAAGAGGGATTGCAGAAGAAGATTTAGAATGCAAGATGTCTTATCCTGTTAGAACCAAAAGGAATTCACAGTGCCTTTGCCTTTTAAGTTGCTAAAAGATCTCAAGCAGGCAATCAATGACTAGGGCCCAGACTCACATTTTGTAATTAGCATGATAAGGGCTCTAGCAGAGTCTGACAGCTGGACCCCTACAGATTGGAAAGCTTTAGTGAGAATTTGTCTTTACTCTTCAGAATGCTTGTGATATCAAATGCTATGGAAGGAAGCAGCCCTTGCAAGAGCTGGGAAGAATGCTGAGGATGGGATAGATATAGGAATTCATCAATTGCTAGGGGATGCAAATTATATTACAGTTGAGTCTCAACTACAGTTTACTGAACAGACAATAGGACAGATACATGAGGTTTGCTTAAGGGCCTGGGAAAAGATAATTCCATCAGAAGCGAGAACGCCGCGTTACAGGGCTATAAGACAACAGAATGATGAGCGTTACGCTGACTTTGTGTCCCGACTGGAAGATGCTATTTCCAAATGTGTGAAGAATGTTCAGGCAGTAAGAGACCTAGTGCACAAGCTATCTTATGATTTCTCTAATAAGCACTGTAAAAATGCCTTGCATCCCTACAGCGAACAGGGCACTTTGCTGGGTTATTTTAGGATATGCAGGAATGTAGAGGCAGAGGAATACAAGGCAGACCTCATGGCAGCTTCATTGGCAAACTATATCAGACCTGGAAGAAAGTGCTTTAGTTGTGGGAAGACAAGTCATCTTCAAAAGAGTGTAGGCAGAGCAGGCTGCGGCCAATGTCAGAGCATGGGCCAGGACCATGGAGATCGGGTTTAAACGAACCTGAACTCTGCCTCCATTGTAGGAAGGGAACTCATTGGGCGAGCCAATGTCGTTCAAAAATCAACAGTGAAGGGTCGCCATTAGCAAAGACTTCCCGGCGGGAAAATAGTGGAAGAAGCTTGATGCAGAGCCCTCATAGCAGAGCGTGGTAGGCAAGGTGTCTGCCTACTGGAGCAAAGAAGATCTTTGAGAGAAATCGCCTTTATCTAGCAGCCTCACAGCAGGAGAACAGACCTAGCCAAAGAGGCAAAAACCTAGTCTCTGTTCTCACTGCAGTTGGTTTGAATAACCAAGAGATGGCTCAGAAGCCTTCACAGGAGCTTGATCCTCAAAAGCAGGGACCTCTTATTGAAAGATTAATACAGTTTCTATCAGGAAGATTTAACCTTAGTACTCAAGAAATTAAAATTGATACTGGAGTTGATAAGAGTTGTAAGAAAAAGCCCAAAACTGTGATTGAATCAGAAACGAAGAGCAGTAATTGGGGTCCACTACCTAAAAGAACTATAGGAAGTTTATTAAGAAAGTCCAAAAAAAAAAAGAAAGTCCAACATAAATTCTCAAGGTGTTGCTGGAGTTATTGGTCAGGATTGTGAAGAAGAAATTAAGGCAGTAATGAGTTCTGATATACCATGGTTTGTAAAAATGTAGGATCGCTTAAGCCAATTTTCCCTTCCTTGCATTTCTAGAGTAAAAATTTATACCTATCAGGAAAGAGTACTTGAGAAGTTTGACCACCCTATAAATCAAGCAGTCTTCTGGACTGCTGTTGTGGAGAAACAGCGCCCCCACATGGAATTAGAAATGGAAGGAAAAAGGTTTGTTAACTGTGGATGCCGGGTCATTTCCTTAGGGCATTCAGGGGGGCCTAAGGCCCTCCCATTAACTTCCCCTAAAGCCAGCATAGAGGGAATGAGTGAAGTTAGCCAAGACAGAATATTGCAAGGTAAAATCATACAGTGTGAGAAGCCTGAAAGGCAAAACGGCTCAATTGAGCCTATAACCTTATTGGTAAGCCTGGAGAAAAAATGTCTGCTTGGTAAGTTACTTCAAGATCAGCTGAACAAATTTATTAAGAATTTTTTCAGTCTTTCAAAGTATGATAAGAAGTTCTCCCAATTAGTTAGCTCTCTTAATTCTCTGAGGGATGGGAGCCAGTATTTACATAACAATGAAGGTTATCTAACTAGTACTTTTACTGGTTCAAGATCTAGCAATGCTTTACTATTTAAATTGTTAAAACAGAAGGAGGAGAAGAGGAATCTTATGTGTGACAAAGTTCATTTACTCATTTTAACTAAAAAATTTTTCTCCTTACTAAAAGCTTGTAATAAAATTAGGGAAGATAAACACGTTTTCAATTCTACAGAGAAAATTGATCCTAAGAAATCTGAGGATGATGGAAACTGTGTTTGGGATCCAGGTCCATTCACCTGGAGAAAAGGCTATGCATGTATGTTTTTTACAGAATAAAACTGATGGACTCCCTTTAAAAGGACGCAACCACCTTTGGAGAAAGATGGACAAGGAAGAGATGGAGAGGCCAACATTTGCAAGGGTTTAAGGGAAACATTTCATTAGATATTGATCAGCTTAAAAAGGATATTTTCTATACATTCAAAGACAAGCTTGAGGCTTCTCCTGGCTCTGATGTGATTAAGCAATTGAGGAGTAGCAATGGAAGGGTTGGACCCGCGAGCTTGGGGGCAAAGTACTTCACATAGCTTAAGTTCCAGTCTGACTGTGTTTTTTATCATAATTGTGATGCTTGCAGTCTCATGTCACTTCTATAGGAAGCTAATAGATATGAAAAGAGACCATGTTGCCTCCGTGACACTTTTTGAATCTTAAACATAATGCAGAGAGGGGAAATGTGGGATACTAGCACCAAGGGAAATAATACTGGGACTTATTCCCTGACTGGTACAGAGGGAATCTGGGAGACTAATGTTCCATGGCTGGAAGACCACCACTCTGTTAGTTGGAGATATACTCCAAGTTCATGTTCCTGCGGTAATCTATCATTTCCACAGATTCTCCCTTAAAGCTGTGCTGCCTTAAAGTGAGCGCATGGCTGATACATTCTCCCTATAGAAGCAGACATTCCTATTTGGCTCTATTTCTTCCCACCGCAGTATCCAATCTCTCTCATACCTTCCTCCAATAACAGATGGGAATAAGGGGACTTTACCCCCAGTGCCTGGATTCTAAATGTTTCTATCAAGCCTGAATTTTTGGCTATATTAATTGGATCATGAAGTTTTGCCTTTACAGCTTTAAATGTATAGAAAATGATTTAAAAACACGTCAGTCACGCCCACCACAGGTTTCCCGCTCCTAAAACTCACTTCCGTGCAAAAAGACACCTGAGTGGCAGGCGGGTTGGGCCGCCCGCGTGGAGCGTAGACTCCACGGCGCCAACGCCGCTCTCCGCTGAGGCGCCCTCAGGAGGCGCCCGAACGCGCCCCGCCCCGCCCCCCCCCTGTTGGGGACGTCCGGCGGAGCCTCAGCAAGGCATCCCGAGGGCGGCCAGGCTCGGGCTCGTTCTTCGAGCCGGCAGGAAGCGCAGCACCGGCGCCGGAGCCTCCGGCCGGGATCTCCAAGAGCTAGCCGCCGCGACCCCCCGCCCTCGGCCGCCCTCAGCCGCGCCGCATCCGGGTCCGCTGCCGCTCTCACCTGCGCGGCGCCCCGCCCCGCGCAGTGCGCTCCGGATCCGTGTGCCGTCAGTAGCCCCAGCCGCCGCGACCGCCCCGCGCGGTCACCTCCCGCCTGCCCGGCGCCGCACTGCGCCCGCCCGCCGCCCGCCGCCCACGGCCAGGGCCCGTTCAGCCGCCCCCGCCGCCCGGACCGGCGGAGCACGTGCGCCCGCGCCTCCCAGCGAGCTGCACGGCCGGCCGGGGCCTCCAGCTGCCTTTCTGGAGCCTCTCCTGGAGGGTCCTGAGGGACCGCAGAGCCCCCGGACCCCTGCCTTCTGGAGCGGCCCGCAGCCGCCTCGCGGGGACCCCTCTGCCTCGGCGTTCCCTCGCAGCCCTTCGCCCCACTTGTGCCCCGCGGCGCCGCAGACCCCAGAACCCCCTTCCTGAGCGTAGGAGTGCGGGGATGTTGCCCCGCACCGTCGATGGCCGTTGAAAGGCTGAAGTTCCCACTTCCAAGTTCA
This sequence comes from Tenrec ecaudatus, assembly GCF_050624435.1. NCBI lineage: Eukaryota > Metazoa > Chordata > Mammalia > Afrosoricida > Tenrecidae > Tenrec > Tenrec ecaudatus. The sequence goes on along the minus strand of NC_134548.1, from coordinate 66,498,136 downwards.
AGAATATTCTGTGTGTTCATTTTTGTGATAACAGCTAACACTTGGCTGCAGTTTCATCGGTTAACCAATTCTTTTCGTATTCTGCTCGCCTGTTCGCTTTTGTCTCAACCAGGAAATGTCACGCCCCTCATTCTTGGATCACAGTTGAATTTTTTATTGATTATAAACCCTAATGTCGACTTACTGTAAAGCACCTGTACGAGGAAGCTTCAAAAATTCATGGGAAATTATCTTCTCTTTTCATTCCTTTCTCCCACGATCTTTCCGAAGCTCCCGCGTGTTGTGATGCCAGTGTACAATTAGTAAAGCCACTCTGGCAAATAATTCAGTAGTCTGGGATATAATTTAGAACTATATGCTATGCAAAGCAAAGGTGGCAAAACAATCCAGTGGTAAAGGAATACTTTGGTTAATGAGTGGTTGAATTGGCTGAACTTACAAGAAATCAAAGGAAGGAGCATACTACATTCAAAAATAAACTCCAGGAGGATTAGAGCGATAAAATATTCAAAGCATTAAAAACTTAGAGGGATTTATTTTCGAGAGTAGCAATTTAGCTTTAGTGAGGTGGAAACTTTAAGCAAGACACGAAGGTTCATGTCTTTAAAGGAAAGATAAAGCTATTTGACTATATACAGATGTTTTTACCTTTTAGCATGGTATCACAATGACAAGAAAAGTGTTTTAAAAGAACAATTGGCTATGCAAAACGCATGGCAATCTAACATAAAGTTCCTATAAATTATTTTTCCAGACAAATTGCTCGGTTCTATATGTTTTTAATACAGGCAATGCATACACACAGACAACTAACAGAAGAGAGGTTCATAAGCATGATTCATAAACATTGAAAAGATGCCTAATGTCATTGAAAGCCCTGGAAACATAAAGGGTTGAGATATAAATATTAAAGTCATTGGGAGCATGAGAGATAGAAGAGATATTACAATAATGCAGTCACACACATATCATGGTAGCATTGCTCACCTCAGCCCCACTTGGTGGTCCACATGGAGAGAGGGGGAAGGGAAGGAGGACAAGGGGAATTGGAAACGGGAGGGTAAAGACATACATCACAGGAAGGACTTGGACTATGTTATACAGCGGTGAGAAGGGGTGGTCTAGGGGCATACATGCAATAGGAAGAGGAGGGATTGGGGGTATACAGGTGACAAAATGGGCGGATCCTACATTTAGAATGGCAGCTTAACTTTGACCTGTTTTCTGGATCTCCATATGAACCATTATCAGTAGGGTGTGAACTCCACCTACTGGAACCAAGCTAATGGTTCCAAGTTTTAGAGAAAAGCAATCCATTGTCTCCACCAGCAGGGAGCAGAGACTGCAGTCTGGCAGCATTGCCTTGAGGGACCTTGCAAGCATCTGGCCCACACACATTATCCCTCTAGTAGGAATCAACCCAGTTAACTTACATTGGGGCTTTTAATCTCCAGACTATATATTTTTATTGGAGTAGAAAGCCTCATCTTTCTTCCCTGGAGCTGGCTGGTGGTTTTGAAGAGTGAAACCTTGTGGTTAACCGCCCAACCCATAACCTTCTATGGCACTAGAGCTCCATGACTCTGAACTAGCAACGTAAAATGCTTTGCCCTCAGGCAGAGTTTGTTTGCTTCCACCCACTCCTCTGGCCAGCCTGGTGAGGAGTAGTCTAGCCCTCAAGAACTTGCCTGAGTATGCCCTTGATGGGAATTGGGGTACTGAGGTTGCACGTTCATGCCCTGACCAAGATGGTTGGAGGGCCCTGAACCAGTCCTGTAAACTTTTCTAATCTGCAATAATGTATTTACTCCAATCATGGTCCCTTTCCCATTTCTGTAGTCACATTTCCAACTGTGATGGTCTGATCTGCTGGGAACTGGACTTTTAAAGGGGCTTCCTTTGTTTTCCATGTGACCGAGCTGTTGTGAATCCTTCAGTCCCCATTATGGCCTCATGCTTACGGTCTCCCTCAACCAGATGATTTGTTTTTTCTGGACTTTGTCCCATTCAAGATTTAACAAGGGGGGTCTCTGTAAATTATATTTGAACTTCGAGTCTTCTCCCTGATCTAAAACAATGCACACAAAAATATATACCAATTCGATCATTTCTACATGTACAATTTGCTAACATTCATTATATTTCTGAAATTATGTAGCCATTCTCACTGTCCTTTTCCAATTCCAAATTTCCATCACACACATAAGCTCACTGCCCCTTAAACTTTTCACCTAACCTTCCAAGTTCCTGTGTCAATCTGATCACAGACAGATTATTCTTTAAAAGAGCACAATGTCTAAAGCAGATCTTCTTCACTGATTCAGCTTTTGGTTGGCTTTAAAAAGACTTTACAAAAATCAAATCTGCTGCTATCAAGTTAATGCTGACTCATAGTGAATACCCCCTATGGGCTTCTGAGACTGTAACTGTTTACAGGAGTAGAAAGGCCCACCTTTCTCCTGCAGAGCGGCTGGTAGTTTCAAACTGCTGAGCTTGTGGATCGCAGCCCAACATGAGTGCCCAGCAAAGAGCACCCAGAGAAACTGAGCCCCACATCCTTAAGCCACATGAGCCATGGAGTCGGGCAGAGTTGAGATGCAGTCCTCCCCAAAGCCTTCAGAAACAACAAGAAGCCTTCAGAGACATCAAGAAGGATCACTAACTCTTTTGGTAGCCAAAAGAACGATCAGCCCCATAGTCAAGAGGCAGGACAAGTATCAGTGGCTCTGGCCAGACTGGAGGGGCTCACTCAAGGCCATTCCAGGCCAGGGCCAGGTACCTGTGTCTGGCTTCGAGTACTCCAGGCACAGAATCTCTGACTCATGGGCCTCCACCTTCAGCATTTCACTCAGGAACTGCAATTCGTGGACCCTGCAAAATGAGAAGAGAGGAGAGGCCGTTCAGTGCCAGGCAGCGGGGGGAAAGAATCATCACCCACCCCCTTCCACCTTTTCCTCTCCATCAAGAGCTGTTTTACTTTACCTTTTGGGTTGAACCTTTAGAAAAATGAGTCAAGATATGTCACATTCAACTCTCTCACCTGGTCTCCCTTCGTATTAATGTTTTATGCACTACAGTACACAGTGATAAGGACCACGGAGGTCACACTGGTACAACATTATTAGACTTTATTTAAATGTCACCAGCGGGGGTTGCTCTGAGTTGGAATCAACCCAATGCCAATGAGTTTGTTTGTTTATCCCACGAATGTACTTCTTCTGCTCCAGGATCCCAGGAGCCCCCTCGGCACATGGGTGTCATCTGTCCCAGTCTAGAACGGCTTTCAGTCTTTGCTTGTCTTTCCTACCCTGACACCTGGGAGAGTGTGATAAGTTACTCTGGCAGGTGTACCTCAAATGAAGGTTGCCTGATGTTTCCTCATGACTATCCTAAGTTCCTTATACATTTGGGTCAAGAATACCAGACACAATGCTAGGAGGAGGCTGCATGGAAAAACAGAACTAAAAGAAACTTTCCATCAACGTTGGTTGTTGTTGTTCAACATTTTATTGGGAGTTCTTAAGAGTCATAACATTTTCTGGGAACATTTTGAAACCTCTCAGTGTACCCTCTCACCAGATTCATGCTGCTGCCACGGGATGTTAACCTTAATGACTTGGCTAAGGGTGGGTTTTGCCGTTTCTTCATTGTCAAGTTAGTATCTTTCCCTTGGAGATAATAAATTTTGTCCCCAACCCTTTTCAGCTAAACCCTCCTGAACCTCTGTCCTTGGGGGCCTAAAGTTCCCCCATCCTGTCCCCTGGAGGCAACGGCTTGTCCCATAGCAAGCAAGTCATAATGATTAGCTCTTGTCTTTAACAAGTAAAGGAATATACATTAACCAAGCACCTAGTAAGTACTAGGCATTCTAAATCTCCCACTTACATTGTCTCCTGTTCGTAAAAATCAAATGCATCAGGTATGTCATTTCACAATTGCAGAAACTAAGGTTTGGTCAAGTTCAGGAACATGTCCAAAGAGGCCAAGCTAAGACTGCACAGGGGCATACTGAAAAACGTCTGAGATGAGTCAGCACTAAAATCCCCTCCCATCCTCAGAGCCAATTAACAGATACGAAGGGACCCAGGGGCACAGCTTGGGGAGCAAGGGTGCTGGAGGAAACAAATTCCACACTTGAGGAACCCCAGCTCCTAATGGTAGGCCAGGAAACACGGTCAGTCTCAGCAGACCTGGCCCACGTACCTCTACACTCCAGACGCAGGAGGAATGATACAGAGCTGAATACACCTTGCCCACTTTCTTGGGGCCCTTCACACCCCAGACATAAGTACTATGGTCATTGTACACACAAGACAGCCACGGATTTGCAGGATCAAAGGTCAAGGTGATGGTGTCCCGATACTTCGCATTGGCCACTCCAGCGAAAAGGCGACTGAGGAAAGAGGGGGTCAGGGTGTCCAGGGCAGACAGGGCAAACTGGTGAGTTAGCGCTAATGAAAAGGGGCACTAAAGGGAGGAGCAGCAGGGTGGCCAGCAGTCACTGGAGAAAGAACGCAGCGGCTGGCCTGGCATTCCTTGCCATGGGGCTCTGCAAAAGAACACAAGCTATTTCATAGCCCCCAACATCAGGCGGGGACAGTGTGTGGCCGTGATGCAGCCAAGCAGATGTCAGGCCCTTCTAGACTCACGTCAGAGGAAAAGGAAGGGCACTGTGCAAACCAGTCATGGTCATATATCATTTCCTGCCATTTGCAGATTTAGCCCACTCCTTCCCTGAATGAGAAATTAATATACCCAACTGCAGAACTGCCCCGCTTCCTGACAGCACTGAAACCAGAGCAAAACTTCACTTCCTGCAATCACCCAACCCAAGGCCCGAGGCTACAATAAGACCCTCCTACCTTAGCTGCTACCCAGGACCACCCTGAGGGAGAAAGGCCTGCTCCGTCAGGTTTCCAGCCTCTCTCAGAAACCCTAAGGAACTGCCCGTCTGTCCTAGCTGTGGTGTTTACAGGACAATGCATTAATTACCACACTGCAGACTCAGATTACCACGGTTGCCCACAGTGAGCAACAAATGCTAAAAGACCCACCTGTGCTTGACTGCAAGGGTCTTCCCAGAGGTCTATGTGTGCCCTCCTCTCCTTGCAGCATGCCAGGGACGGCCTGGCACAGAGTGGGGCTCTGACAGGACTCAGGGGCCCACCCACACCGCTCACCTGGCCTCTGTGATGCTGGCAATGTCTGTCCCCAGGGCATGGGGCCGGGGCAGCGTGCTGAGGAAGTGCAGGTTGAAGGGGTTGAAAAGGCACACGGTGCCGTCAGCACAGCCGCAGAAGATGTAGTCCTGGCTCACCGAGATGCAGTGGGCCACTGTGGTCTGTGAGCACAGAAGCCACAGTCAGCAAGGGCGTCTGTCCACTCCTTCACCGGACACCTCAACAGCCATGAGCCAAGAGGCAAGGACAAGCGCAAGGCAGGCCAGCTGCCCTGGGCAGAGCCCCTCAATGCCCCTCCCTCTAACAGCAGCTGGCCAGAGGGCCCACAGCCCCGTGCAATTAGGGGGAAGGAGTCAGCAAGCCTTCCTTATAAGGCACCTGAGGTTTGGGCAAAGACACACCCAGAAAAGGCCGGCCCAGAGAAAGGCAGCAGAGGCAGCGGACAGGGCCAGCACACTTACTGTGATGCTGTCTGTGTGCTGAGCAGAAGAGGAAAGCAGAGGAAGAGGCAGAGACAGAGAGGGCGAGCAAGCAGAGAGGTTCCCAAACACCTTCCTCCGCCTGGGGCCTCCCCCAGCGTGCATGCAGACTCAGGTGCCCTGGAGCCCGGAGGTGACAGACGGGAGGGTGCCGACAAAGCATTCACTTACACTCAGCTCCACCCACTTGTCCAACAGTCTCCGGGTCACTGAACTCGCACAGCTGCCCTGAGGATGTGATACAGAAGGTGCTGTCAGTCTTCTTCCCGCGGCCACAGGCTACATCAGTGAACAGGTTGTTCCGCAGGTTCCCCCAGCAGCCCGGAGCGGCCCAGCAGGGGTACAGTGGCATTCACCTGTGGAGACCCACCACAGGTGCCACCCACACACCCTGCAGGCTACCCCCTGGAAAGCAGGCCCTGGGGAGGGAGGGAGAAGGCTTCCCTTGCATATTGACATAGCACCTGGCCCAGCTGAGACTTCCAAGGGGCTTTTGAGCATGCAGAAGGGGGCGCAGGTGGAACATATCTGGGCAGACCCCACCCTAGTGGCTACTTGCTGCCTCACCTTTGAGGTCTTGCTGTCATCGAGGTACCAGAACTTGATGTGCCGGTTGCCTGCAGTCCTCAGAGAAGGATACTGCTGTCACCTGACTGGACACCTTGTTGGAAGCCACTACAATGTTTTTCTGGAGAGAAAGTCAAGGGAAATCAAGGCTCTGCTTCTAGGAGCTGAGGGAAAAGAAACTTACACACTGAAGGTTAGACAAGCTGTGAACTTGACCTCTCCTTCTGCCCCTTCTTCAGCATCCTAGATACCCAGTTGCTCCTTTCTGCTCAGAGTTCTCTAGAAAGGGACTGAGGCCAGCAGGCGGAAGTAAAGGCCACCGGTCAGCAGTTTCTTGGCTCCCCTCCCGGCCCCGCCTGTCCTGAGGCCAGCAGCCCACTCACCTTCCAGGCCCAGACATTGACGATCATGTCATGCTGGTAGCCCACTGAGACAATGTACTTGGCACTGGATGAGAAGGCCACACATGCCATGCCATACTTATGCTCCTGAAGCTCCGCCACCAGGCTGCGCTCCGACACGTCCCATACCCGCACAGCAGGCATGTGTCCACTCTGCAGGGACCGAAGACCCCGAAGTAAAGGCCAGAGGCTATCAAAAGAGATAGTGTCTGGGGTCTTAAAGGCTTGAAGGTGAGCAAACGGCCATCTGGCTCAGAAGCAAAAAAGCCCACATGGAATAAGCACACCAGCCTGTGCGATCACAAGGTGCCAAAGGGACCAGGTATAAGGCATTATGCACAATATATATATATATATATATATATATATATATATATATATATATATATATATATATATATATATATATATATATATATGGTATAAGGCATTATGTGGGGTCCCGTGGTGCTGACCCACACGGCGTCACCATGAGTTGGAATGGACTCCTTAGAAACGGGTTTAGTAAGCAGCACAAAGAGGAAACTCCTTGGTGAACTGGAGGACACGGTAGCTGAAACCATGGGCTCCAACATACTACCCCTGAGGCTGGCAAAGGACCGGGCAGTGCTGCCTTGTGTTGCAAAGAAGGTCCCTGTGATGTCAGAATGACTGGACAGCACTAACAACAACAAAGGATGTCAGGCCCCTTCACTTCCCCAGACCACTGACCAGGTTCAAAGACCCGCATGCGAGTATGGTTTCACAGTTAGACGTGTTTAGAAAAAATAATGTTTGCAAAAGTAAAATCTTGGTTTACATTTTACAGAGCATGCACAATTAGTAGAACTCTTAAGGTCCACCGGAACCTGTTTAGGGTCCCCTCCACTTGCTCACCACCGATAAGTCGATTCTGACTCATATTGATCCTACAGGAGAGGTTAAAATTTCCCCTGTGGGTATTTCTGAAACTGTAGCTCCTTATGGGAATAGAAAGCCTCCTCTTTCTCTGCAGCTGGTGGGTTCAAACTGCCAACCTTGTCTTTAGCAGCTCAGGACTGACTTGTATCTCTATGAAACCAAAATCTACCTCACTGCCAGGGAGGTGATGCTGACTCATAGTGACCCTATGAGGCAGAGTAGATCTGTCCCTGTGAGTTTCTGAGACTGTAACTCTTTATAGGAGTAGACAGACTCTTCTTCCCACGGAGTGGCTGGTGGTTTCAAAGTGCTGACTTTGGTGTTAGCAGCCCAACATGCAAACACTATGCCACCAAAGCTACTTTTGTACCCCTATAAGTAGATAAATATTTCTCTTATATCTGTGTTTCAACCAAAGGCATGGCTATAAAGGAAAAAAGGCCATGAGTGTCAAGAATGATTTGAAAATGTGGAGTTCTTTTGGGAAAGGATATATATATACTTGTGTAAATAAATAGAATTCTGACGGCAAGAGTGGTCAGGAGTTGGACTGTTAATCTCAAGGTCAGCAGTTTGAATGACCAACCGCTCCTCTGGAGAAAGAGGAGATTTTCTACTCCTCTAAAGAATCACAGTCTCAGAAACCCACGGGGGCCATTTTACTCAGTCCCATGGGCCTGTGAGTTGGAATGGACTTGATGGCAGTGAGGGCATGTAAATATGCAAACACCCACCTCTGACTTAGGATTTGACCTGCTCCCTCAGCCCCGTGAGCATCTGCAGCCATGGACTTGGCCTTCTGTGAAGAACCCATTAGTGCACCACCACAAAGAGAATGAGTTTCCTCTGTGTCAGTCCATTACCGTGCCAACGTTCAGGATGGAGCCAACACCCTTGGTCTCCCAGAGAAATTGGCTCAACATACCCCTGGTGTGGTTGCATGACATAGGACACTCATGCAATGCACTGCATGTGCTCTATTTAATGCACTATCACCAACAAGTCTACATGGGTGGTAACTCTGAAAACCTTGCCCAAACAGCTGGCTTCACCAAAGTATATGGAGTCATGTGGAGTCGTCGACCAGTTCGACTCTGCACTGGCTGTACGTTGGCATTGCCAAGGGGGCTTTCTCACTGACCGTGACCTGAATCCTGCTTCCACTAAGTCTTGCTTCATTGGTCTGGGATGGCGCCAGGCCAATGGGAGGCTTGAAAGCTCCTAAGGGATTCCAAAGTATGACCAAGGGTGAACACTACTGCTTTTGGCCATCACATCCGGGAAGGCCCTTGGGACTTTGCCACTCAAAGTATGATAGGTCAAGGAACCAGCAACATCAGCATTAGCTTCTCCCATGCTAATGCCATCGAGTTGATGCTGACTCATAGTGACCCTACAGGACAGGGTAGAACTGCCCTTGTGGGTTTCCCAGACTGTCACTCTTGCCCGGAGTCTACAGCCTCATATTTCTCCCAAGGAGTGGCTGGTGGTTTAGGACTACTGTCCTTGTGGTTAACAGCCCAAGAGTACCAGGGCCTCTAGAACTGCTGGATCCTAGACCCCCCACCCTGAACCCACAAAATCAGAATCTGCCCCCCAGCCCGATTTCCAGGAACCTGGGTAAGTGCATGCGTGTGAAAGTTTAAGAAATACTTCCTTAGAAACCATTACTTTCCAGAACAAACTCCTCCTGCCAGAGGTGCATAAATGGAAGCCCATTAGGCCATGCTCGCCTAGAAGCAATTTGAGGTCTCAGTGCTCCTATATCCTGGCTGTCATCCAGATTTCCTTATTCTCACCTGGACTGTTGTCACTGCAGCAGGTATTGGTGAGTCCTCAGCACGAACAGCCCCAAATTAGGTCTAGAGACACAGCTCCCATTTCAGAGTAGTACAATCCACAGTTTACTGTAGAGTTTCTGGCTTTTACTGGCTTGGGGTAGGGTCTAGTGGGAAACGCATCTTAGCAAGAGCCATTATGTATTCTGGATGTGCACAATGAGTTTGTCTTGAGGCATATTTATGTCTGATGTTGTTATGTATTCTCTTTCTATCCCATGCAACGTTATTTTTTTTGAAAATTTATATTTGCTTTTAATTACCCAGACATATAAGTGATTTATAGCTAGGTCTGATCGATTGGAATCAGATGACCACGCCTGGATTAACCATGGGTCCTGGTGACCATTAGGCACTTCTTTCCATAGTCCAAGTGCCCGTTAGTTAACCTAGATAGTCAAAGTGCCTGCTAGGTAACCTAAATAGTCCAAGTGCCCGCTAGGGAACCTACATAGTCCAAGTGCCCGCTAGGTAACCTAGATAGTCCAATTGCCCGTTAGCTAACCTAGATAGTCGAAGTGTCCGCTAGTTAACCTACATAGTCCAAGTGCCCGCTAGGTAACCTACATAGTCCAAATGCCCGCTAGGGACCCTAATAGTCCAAGTGCCCGCTAGTTAACCTAGATAGTCCAAGAGCTCGCTAGTTAACCTACATAGTCCAAATGCCCGCTAGGTAACCTAGACAGTTCAAGTGACCACTAGGTTACCTACATAGTCCAAGTGCCCGATAGGGAATCTACATAGTCCAAGTGCCCGCTAGTTAACATAGATAGTCCAAGTACCCGCTAGGAAACGTACATAGTCCAAGTGCCTGCTAGGTAACCTAGATAGTCCAAGTGCCCGCTAGTTAACCTACATAGTCCAAGTGCCTGCTAGGTAACCTAGATAGTCCAAGTGCCCAATAGTAAACCTACATAGTCCAAGTTCCCCCTAGGTAACCTAGATAGTCCCAAGGCCCGCTAGGTAACCTACATTGTCCTAGTGCCCCTTAGTTAACCTACATTCTCCAAGTGAACGATAGGGAACCTACATAGTCCAAGTGTCCGCCAGGTAACCTACATAGTCCAAAGCCCGCTAGTTAACCTACATAGTCCAAGTGCCCGTTAGGTAACCCAGATAGTCCTAATGCACGCTAGGGAACCCACATAGTCCAAGTGCCCGCTAGGGAACTTACAGAGTCCAAGGGCCCGCTAGGGAACCTACATAGTCCAAGTGCCCGTTAGTTAACCTAGATAGCCCAAGTGCCGGCTAGGTAACCTAGATAGTCCAACAGCCCGGTAGGTAACCAATATACTCCAAGTAACCGCTAGGTAACGTAGATAGTTCAAGTGCTAGCTAGGTAACCTAGATAGTTAAAGTGTACGCTAGATAACCTACAAAGTCTAATTGCCCGCTAGGTAATCTATATAGTCCAAATTCCCCCTAGGGAGCCTACATAATCCAAATGCCCGCTAGGTAACCTAGATAGTCCAAGGGCCCGGTAGGTAACCTACATAGTCCTAGTGCCCCTAGTTAACCTACATTCTCCAAGTGCACGATAGGTAACCTACATAGTCCTAGTGCCCCTAGTTAACCTACATTCTCCAAGTGCCCGATAGGGAACCTACATAGTCCAAGTGCCCGCTAGGTAACCTACATAGTCCAAATACCCTCTAGTTAACCTACATAGTCCAAGTGCCCGATAGGGAACCAACATAATCCAAGTGCCCGCTAGGGAACCTACATAGTCCAAGTGCCAGTTAGGTAACCTAGATAGTCCAAATGCCCGCCAGGAAACCCACATAGTCCATGTGCCCGCTAGGGAACTTACATAGTCCAAGGGCCCGCTAGGGAGCCTACATAGTCCACGTGCCCGCTAGGTAACCTAGATAATCCAACAGCCCGCTAGGTAACCTACATACTCCAAGAACCCGCTAGGCAGCGTAGATAGTTCAAGTGCCAGCTAGGTAACCTAGATAGTCCAAGTGCCCGCTAGTTAACCTAAGTAGTCCAAATGTCCGATAGGGATCCTACATAGTCCAAGTGCCGCTAGGTAACCTACATAGTCCAAGTGCCCGTTCGTTAACCTAGATAGTCCAAGTGCCCTCTAGGTAACCTAGACTGTCCAAGTGCCCGCTAGGTTACCTACATAGTCCAAGTGCCCGTTCGTTAACCTAGATAGTCCAAGTGGCTGCTAGGAAACCTACATAGTCCAAGGGCCCGCTAGGTAACCTAGATAGTCAAAGTGCCCGTTAGGTAACCTAGATAGTGCAAGTGCCCGCTAGGTAACTTACATTGTACAAGTTCCCACTACGTAACCTAGATAGTCCAAGTGCCCGTTACCTAACCTAGATAGTCCAAGTGCCCGCTAGGCAACCTACATAGTCCAAGAGCCCGTTCGTTAACCTAGAAGTCCAAGTGCCCGCTAGGTAACCTAGACAGTCCAAGTGCCCGCTAGGTTACCTGCATATTCCAAGTGTCCGTTCGTTAATCTAGATAGTCCAATTGTCCACTAGGTAACCTACATATTCAAAGTGCCCGCTAGGTAACCTATATAGTCCAAGTGCCCGCTAGGTAACCTACATAGTCCAAGGGCTCAGTTGTTAACTTTGATAGTCCAAGTGCCCGCTAGTTAACCTAGATTGTCCAAGTGCCTTCTAGTTAACCTACATAGTCCAAGGGCCCACTTGTTAACCTAGATAGTCCAAGTGTCCTCTAGTTAACCTACATAGTCCAAGTGCCCGCTAGGTAACCTAGATAGTCCAAGTGCCCGCTACGTAACCTAGATAGTCCAAGGGCACGCTAGCTAACCTACATAGTCCAAGTGCACGCTAGTTAACCTAGATAGTCCAAGTGCCCGCTAGTTAACCTAGATAGTCCAAGTGCCTGCTAGGTAACCTACATAGTCCAAGGGCTCAGTTGTTAACTTTGATAGTCCAAGTGCCCGCTAGTTAACCTAGATTGTCCAAGTGCCTTCTAGTTAACCTACATAGTCCAAGGGCCCACTTGTTAACCTAGATAGTCCAAGTGTCCTCTAGTTAACCTACATAGTCCAAGTGCCCGCTAGGTAACCTAGATAGTCCAAGTGCCCGCTACGTAACCTAGATAGTCCAAGTGCACGCTAAGGAACCTACATAGTCCAAGTGCACGCTAGTTAACCTAGATAGTCCAAGTGCCCGCTAGTTAACCTAGATAGTCCAAGTGCCTGCTAGGTAACCTACATAGTGCAAGTGTCCGCTAGTTAACCTACATATTCCAAGTGCCCGCTAGTTAAAATAGACAGTCCAAGTGCCCGCTAGGGAACTTACATAGTCCAAGTGCCCACTAGGTAACCTAGATAGTGCAAGTGCCCGCTAGTTAACCTAGATAGTTCAATTACCCGCTAGGTAACCTAGATCGTCCAAGGGCCCCCTAGTTAGCCTACATACTCCAAGTGCCCACTAGGTAACCTACATAATCTAAGTGCCCGTTAGCTAACCTTGATAGTCCAAGGGCCCGCTAGTTGACCTACATAGTCTAAGTGCCAGCTAGGTAACCTAGAATGTCCAAGTGCCCGCTAGGTTACCTACATAGTCTAAGTGCCCGTTCGTTAACCTAGATAGTCCAAGTGCCCGCTAGGTAACCTACATAGTCTTAGTGCCCGCTAGGTAACCTATATAGTCCAAATACCCGCTAGGGAACCTACATAGTCCAAGTGCCCGGTAGGAACTTACATAGTCCAAGGGCCCGCTAGGGGACCTACACAGTCCAAGTGCCCGTTAGTTAACCTAGATAGTCCAAGTGCCCGCTAGGTAACCTAGATAGTCCAACAGCCAGCTAGGTAACCTACATACTCCAAGAACCCGCTATAACGTAGATAGATCAAGTGCCAGCTAGGTAACCTAGATAGTCCATGTGCCGCTAGGTAACCTACAAAGTCAAAATGCCCGCTAGGTTATCTACATAGTCCAAATGCCCGCTAGGGAATCTACATAGTCCAAGGGCCCGCTAGTTAACGTAGATAGTCCAAGTGTCGCTAGTTAAGCTACATAGTCCAAGGGCCCGCTAGTTAACCTACATAGTCCAAGTACCCGCTAAGAAACCTAGATAGTCCAAGTGCCCTCTAGTTAACCTAGATCCTCCAAGTGCCCGCTAAGAAACCTAGATAGTTCAAGTGCCCGTTACCTAACCTAGAGAGTCCAATTGCCTGCTTTGCAACATACATAGTCCAAGTGCCCGTTCGTTAACCTAGAAGTCCAAGTGCCGCTAGGTAACCTAGACTCTCCAAGTGCCCGCTAGGTTACCTACATAGTCCAAATGCCCGTTCGGAAACCTAGCGACACACCAAACAAGGAGGACAACGCAAAGTACAGAGGTCTACACAAAGAGGCTGGACGACAAGCCGGCCCAAACCAGAATTAGGCCGACCCCCACACTCGAAGGGAATACCACAGAAAACAAAAATAGATTGTCTGGAGTGGGAAAGGAACTGACCCACCACACCACATCCAGAACGAAGCTGAAACAAAAGAAGGAGAAAGGACATAGTGGAGTACACCTGGGTCCACCAAGCCCAAAGTCGGTAGACCAGCTAGAAGAGCCCATCATACAGAGAGGACCATTCAGCTGACCACACTACGAGATATGACATCCTGCACCAACACATGGCCCTACACGGGACAGCACCTGAGACACAATGGGGGATGGGCAACTGAGCTGACCCCGCCACACTGAGGCAAACACTGGGGACATGCAATGGAGCAGCGGAGGAAGCAGAGCAAAGGGAGCCCGAGGGAGTAGAAAGGATGGTCTTCTGGGCCAGGACGTGGCGCCTCACAAGCTACACCTAGAAAACACTCCTAAAGGCCAATGAAAGGACCTTGAACTACTAGCAATTTTTTCTTTTAATATTTGCTATCTTTTTGTTTAGTCTTTTAAAATTTGTTTTGTTTTTTTACCCAGTAAATTTTGTATGTTAGTGGCTTTTCTGCTTATCAGCGTGTCGATGTTGCTTCTGTCAAAGCCATGTTCTTATGGGCCACTTGGGCGCGGTCAAAGTCATATCCATTTGTATGCACGTATTACTATGTCAGCAGGTCCACCTAGACAAGATAGGCTGGACAAATAATGAGAGAAGAAAACAACAGGACCAACGGTCCTGGAGGGACATGAGAGCGTGGGAGGTAGGGGAAGGGAGGAGGTGTCGCCCAACACAGGGACAAGGGAACAGCGAATGGTTCAAAACCAGAGGAGGGAGGGGAGGGGAGGACTGGAAGGGAGTGACCAAGAGCAAGGTAACTGAGAGGAACTACTGAATCCAGAATGAAGGCTAAACATGGTAATGGGTCGGGAGGAAAGCGAAAGGAAATAGAGGAAAGGAGTAGGAGGCAAAGTGCATACAGAGAAGCCTAAATACAGACATGTACATATGTAAACATATTTATGATTATGGGGGCAATAGATTTACATGCATATATTTATAGGTTCAGTAGTAGGGTAGCAGATGGACATTGGGCCTCCTCATGCATAATCCCCCAATACAATAGCACCTCGCCCTGCTAAGCAGCCATTGCAGGATACCCATCTTCCCGACATGATCACTGAAGACAGCCGTGTGTGTAAGCAAATGTGGTGAAGAAAGCTGATGGTGCCCGGCTTATCAAAAAAAGATATAGCGTCTGGGGTCTTAAAGGCTTGAAGGCAAATAAGCGGCCATCTAGCTCAGAAGCAACAAAGCCCACAGAGAAGAAGCACACGGCCTAAGCGAATACAAAGTGTTGAATGGACCATGTAGCAGATACAAAGGAACAAAAACAATCATTGTGTGATCACCTCCCTCACATAATGGCTGAAGACGAAAGTGTGCATAAGCAAGTGTGGTGAAGAAGGCGGATGGTGCCCGGCTACTGAGAGATATAGCGTCTGGGGACTTAAAGGCTTGAATGCAAACAAGCGGCCATCTAGCCCAGAAGCAACCGAGCCCACACGGAAGCAGCACACCAACATAGGTGATCATGAAGGACAGAGGAGACCAGGTCTCCAACATCAAAGGTGGGGTGGTGGTGAGAATCACATCACCGTGAAAGAGGGGGAGTGCATGATGGGGACCCAACGCCCACCTGTAGACAGCTGGACACCCCTTCCAGAGGGGTAGTGAGGAGGAGATGGGCCACTCAGGGTTCAGTGTAGCAACAATGAAACTCAAAACCTTCCTCTAGTTCCTGAACGCTTCCTCCCCTCCCAATCATCATGACCCCAATCCTACCTTGCCTTGCGGACCTGGTTATACCAGAGGATGTACAGCGGTGCAGTGGGGATCTGGAGGCACAGGGAATCTAGGACAGACGAACCCCTCAACACCAGCTTTGGGAGTGGCGACACCAGGAGGGAAGGGCATGTAGAAAGGGAGAACCGATCTCAGAGATCTATGTGTTACCTCCTCTCTGGGAGATTGGCAAGGGGGAGGCGGGTGAGGGGAGACGCCGGGGAGTGTAAGATAAGATATAATAATTATTTATAAATTATCAAGGGACCAGGGGTGGGATCGGGGAGGGAGGGGGATGGGGGGGAAAAAAGGGAAACCGAGCTGATACCAGGAACCCAAGTGGAAGGTGAATTATGAGAGTGATGAGTGCAACGAATGTATAAGGGTGCTTTGCTCAATTGATGTATGTATAGATTGTGATAAGAGCCTTATGAGCCCCAATAAAACGATTAAAATAAATAAATAAAGAATGAAAGAAAAAAAAAAAGAAATGTATTGGCCTTAGGGGAGGGGCAAAGAGGGCTGGATTGAGAAAGTCTGTGGCATCCAGTTCTGACTTGACTTTTGGATCCAGAATCTTTCAGGAGTCATGGCCTTGCCCTCCAGCCAGAACTTCCAATAACCGTCTTCTCAGAGCCTTGTTAAATTCTCATAATACGTTACACCTGCCATCCTGTGAGCAGCTACCAAACCCAGGCACTTTTTTCTTTCTTTTTTTTTTTTTTAACAGGAACAATAAAGTTTATTGAACCGTAGCTTAGTACAGGCGCTGGGGTTTCCCCACGGTGCTCTTAATGTACAAAGCACGGATATTCTGCCAATTCTTCTTCAGCAGCGAAACCAAAAAGTTGACAGCCAAGTGGATGTTGTACACGAGTTCATCATCTGTCATCTTCACATGGCCAACTGCCACTGCCAGACACAGCACCTTCTTCATCTGGAACTTGACGGTGGACTTCACCTCGTCGACCTTGGCCACCATGTTCTCATTGTGGGTCAGCAGGGAAGGGAATTTCCCGGCCTTGTTCAGGCCCGGGCCCAGAATTCGAGGAATCTGCTTGATCAGGGTCTCTGAGGCCAAAAAGGCATCATACTTCTTGGCCAGCTTTTTGACCAACTTCTTATTCTTGTTGAGCTTCTTGAGCGCCTCGATGTCCATGTGAGGGATCTCCACGGCCTTCGCTTGTCGCAGTGCTGCTGGTCCCCAAGGACACACACTGAGAACTTGGGGCGCGGGGTGGACTTAAGCCTGACGGTGCCAGAGAAGCGTTTGTCCTTCTGAGGGTCGTAGTTCTTCAGGCTGCTCTGCAGCTCCACCGTCTCCAAAAACTTCCGGCGCTTGCGCTGGTTCCTGTGCAGGACTTCCCGCACCGCCTCGTAGAGGGTGTCGCCAGAGACTTTGGTACTCATGGTTCCTAGCGCTGCGGCAACCGGAAAAGAGACCCAGGCACCTTTTTCAAAGACAAGCTCGCTCTCTCTACCCTTAAGAGCAGGTAGTTTTTGGATGATGGATATGAGATACCACAGAAGGCAAATCTGTAATCTTCCATGATGCCCAAAACATGCTGTCACAACCAGGACCCATGACAATCCCTCAGTTTCCTAAATTGCTTCACTGTTGCTTTTTAATTAATATATGACATTAACTTGTCATATATTGATAACAGGGATGACCCTGAACTAGATGAATAAATTAAAGCTCTCTTCATCCTGTGCTTTTATATGAATGTGTTAATTATTTTTGTCATTAGGGAGAATGATGGAGGGATGGAGCAATACCAAACGGAGTTTGACAAAGTGTTGTGTTTGCTGCGGGAAACATGGTGCGTGTCAGATACAATCCGTCACCCAGTGAGTCTGCAATTAACACCAAGGGACCAAGGTAGGATTCCCGGTAATAAATAGCCTTCCTCCCAGATGCTAGTGGAGACCCAGCAGGACCCACTGTTGTGTTGTAGCAGTTGTACACGGGACCTTATGGGAGACAGAGCTGGTGTTTGAAATGAGTTTTGTTTGTCCGCAGTTGGCTCAGATTTGTTTTTTAGATAGCATAATCACTAACATTTAAACACAGGGTGATGTCACGTAACAATCTGCAGCTTCTGAGAAATGGAGAGGCCCGACTTTGCTGGTTGACAATGCACCTCTGGAAGACAAGGGGGACCACAGAGGGACTGGGGGGGGCAGGCAGATGTGGTGATCGGAGTTTGGAATCCTTGTTTTCCACGTAGAGGTGGCAAGGAGTTCAAGGGTTCAGAAATTGAGGAGGGAAGTTCCAGAAGACAAGTCTGTGTGGTCCATAATAAACCAATATAGGGGTTGAGATTTCAATCCGTTGGCTATTTATTTTGTGCCTGGTAGCCAACCAGTCCAGAAGTCCTGACCTCGCCGACCGTGTGAAACAAGGACCATTCCAGAATTACATAGAAGCAAGCATGGAAGCAAGGGCATCCACCACCCCGAATGCGTAGGGGTCAGGAACCAAGTGCTTTCTGTAGAACAGCCCCAGAAGGCAGACCTTTGGCTGGAAAACCTGTTAGGGAGCTAGCATAGGGACTGGCAGGCCCATTACACAAGCTCAGAGGTCTGAGCTACCGGCTCATGAAGTAGAGGCTCACTGCATGCTCAGAAGTTCAGGTTTCCAGCCAGCAGGGGGAGCTACGCCTGGGTGGGCGCTGTACCTGCATTGGCTCACCTAGGCCAGGTGAATTCAATTCAACAATACAGCCAATGAGGTCGAACTACGTCATCGACCACGCCTCCCTAACCGCTCATAAAACTCAAGAGGATCCCAAACCAGGCCTCGGCTTGAGCTGTTTCTGGCGTGGAGCCGCGGACCGAGGCACACCTGCCCCAGGTGAGGTCCAACAGAAGCGGTGCTGTGTGACTGGAAGCTATGAGGTAAGCCGGCCCCAGGAGTGGGCCTTCCCATGCTGGTCTCACGGGTTGTGGGCCCCTCTGGGCTCCTTTCACCTCACCACCCTTGGGAGAATTGTTGGGTTGAGTTCACCTGGCCTAGGTGAGCCAATCCAAGTGGCACCCCACCCAATACGGTGGAGGCCCCTGGGGACGCTTGTAGCGTATTGCCGCAGCCCCAGCCTTTTGTGTCGGTCTTTGCGCCATTTCTTGCTGGTGTCAGTCTTTGCGCCGTTTCCTGCTGGTGTCGGTCTTTGCGCCGTTTCTTGCTGATGTCGGTCTTTGCGCCGTTTCTTGCTGGTGTCGGTCTTTGCGCCGTTTCTTGCTGGTGTCGGTCTTTGCGCCGTTTCTTGCTGGTGTTGGTCTTTGCGCCGTTCCTTGCTGGTGTGCGGGACTTGATGTGCCTCTCTGTGCCTGCCTTCCCGGGCTGCATTTGGGAGGGGGCTGGGACGCTGCTGCCTGGAGGCTGGGAGGATTTTGACTCCCAAAGCCTTCTCGAGGCTCAGTGTAAAAGTTTATTTGGACTCGAAAACAGAATCAAAGACCCAATTAATTAAGTTTTAGAAGCAGGCTTTATTGCGAACTTGTGGCGGGTTCAGCAACTCAGGGTATTGAGCTATTGAAGCCACGCCAGGGAAAAAATCCTGGCGGCGTTTTTATGCCCACTGCTGGCAGGAACAGCTGGGGAGAATCATAGCTTGGGGGGGGGGATTTGGATCTGCGCACACAGGTGCTTCCGAAGGGAGAAGGTCGTTAATCTTACCTATATATGTCAGGGACGCGTGGAGTGACCATATCTTCAGAAAACCTTCTGGCTTTTGGAGGAGCTGGTTCCAGGAATTTGGGGTTGAGCAGAGGAGGGGAGGTCAGTTAGGGGTCAGTCTTGAGAGCTAAAATGGAGTCTGTTGTGCCAAGACAGGACGTTTTAGACTGACCCTATAGGGAAAAGGGACAACATTAGTCCATTTCTGTAACTGCTTCCTGTGGGTAGTGGGCGAAGAGCAAGGGGAGGGGCTTTTCCAGGCAGAGTACTGGGAGTTGCGGCCTGGCACAGGGTGGAGAGGTTGTTGTTGCTGGTGGACTGCTATACGGGTGATTTCGCGGAGTCGACTTTGCAGGAGCTGAATGAGACAAGGAGCAATTAAGAGCAAAATTACTACTAAAATTATGGGTTCTAGTATGGGGGCTAGGAAGGAGTACAGAGAAGAGTTCCACCAGGAAGAGGATCCGTCTCTTCTGAATCTGTTGTTTTGCAGCTCACGGTTTAGCTTGTTGAGGGTCTGGACTCTAGTTTCCACAATTCCCAGCTTATTGATGTAATAACGGCATTCCTCCTGGAGGAATAAGCAGGTTCCTCCTTTTTCAGCAGTGATGAGGTCTAAAGTGCAACGGCACTGCAAGGCAACTTGGGCAACAGAGGTTGTTTGTTTCTGCAGGGAGGCTAGAGATTTGGCAGAGGCATCGACTGCCAGCTGGAAGCGTGTGGATAACTTGTCTGCTGTGGTGATAGAGGGTCTAAGGGTCCCGCCGCTGAGTCCTACTGCACCTGCTGCTGAGGCTAAGGAGATTCTCACTGCTATCGGAAGAAAAACTGCTCTTTTAGTTTGGCGACTGTATACCTGGATGTATTTGTCCTGGACCTCAGCCGGAGTGTATGTAGTGAGCTGCGGAACCAGAGTGACGGGCAGGCACAAAAGGGTAAGGTAGAACTGATGTTTAAATGCTTAGTGTATAGTTGCACCAAAAGAAAATTTTTTTCTGGCGCTGTTAGTGGTTTGGAGGGGATTTGGGTGACATTACATGTCTGTGTCGATGGATTGGAGTAGCAAAAGGGCACTTGAGTGTTTTCTGGTTGGATGTACAGAGGAATATTGGGGATGGTTATGGGTTTTGTGGTCTGTACGTTGGATGAAAATATGACAGGGCAGGACCTGGTACTGCTACCAGAGGAGGGCGTTCTAGGGCTGCACACATGCAGCAGGTGGAGAGGTTGCCTAGTCCAGCAAAGTGGCGATGGCCAGTCCCTGCTGTAGCAGGGTAAGCTGGGAGAAGGGAGACTCAGAAGGTTTAGAAATTTGCTTAGTGAGTTGAAGGTCTTGGATCTGAATATTACAGTGGATGGTGGATTGGACCTGGAGTAGCGACCTCCATACATAGAGTTTGGCGTCTGGAAATTTCTCTCGGCGAGTGGCGTCCCACGCTCCTGGAACCAGAGGTGTCCAGCGGCTATCCCAGGGGTCTGGGATTGTGAGAGTGTATTTAGATTGATGGTAGTAGAATCATCCCTGGGGACAAAGGGAAAGGTAAAGTATCTGGCAGGAAGACCAAGGACACCCTACATTTTTCTGTATTCACCTTTTTGCACATTGGGTAGTTGCCTTCTGGTCATACAGGTAGCAAATGATAGGATCAGCTTTTCCTTGATGCCGCTTAAAGTCAGTGAAATTTAAGTATATGGGTGTTCTGCACCCTGTGGGTGGGCAGTCAGCGGTGGCCAGCAAATAATCATAACGCTTAGTGCGGGCGTAATTGGTATAGTTTTCAGTCAAGTAAAATCGCCAGCAAAAGGGGAAATTATATTAGGTTTAGCTGGCTGGCTTGGTGAGGCGAGTGAGGCGGAGAGACATAGGACCAGTAGAATGAGCCAGACCACTGGGAGCCATGGTCAGAGTTCACTGCTGCCTTGACTCGGGACAAATGTACCCAGGAATCTATTCCAAGACCCTTGACTGCCAAGGGAGTGGTGAGCACTACGGTGTAAGGGCCTTCCCACCGGGGTGCTAAGGGTCTGGGTGCTAGGGATTTAATTAACACAGCTTTTCCAGGATGCACTGGTTTTTGGTGATCAGCAGAGGTCGGAGATGGTTCAGGGATGGGGGAGTTTTCGTGTTGTCTAAGAAGGTTGCGGAGCAAGGACAAGTATGGAAGGTACGAAGCTAGCAGAGGGCAATCAGTTGCAGGAAGAGGCGAGAAAAGAAAAGGTTGTCCGTAGAGTATTTCGATCATGGCTGGGGAGGATCTGCGCACATAGGTGCTTCAGAGGGGTCGTTAATCTTATCTATATGTGAGGGAGGGTTGGAGTGACCATATATTCAGAAAACATTCTGGCTTTGGGACGAGCTGGTTCCAGGAATTTGGGGTAGAGCAGGGGAGGGGAGGTCGGTTAGGGGTCAGTCTTGAGAGCTAAGATGGAGGTGCAGGCCTCAAAATGGAGTCTGTTGCACCAAGACTGGGACACAGTGGTGTGCTGCGGCTCCGCCAAGCAAGATGGCTGGGAGCGCCCACATCTACCCTGTTGGTTTGGGCAGGTCTCTGGCTGGGTGGTTGGCTCCAGGCTGGCTTTCGGCTAGGCCACAATCTGCGGCTTCCATTTTCCCAGCCACATGACTCCACTCCCAGGCAGAATGGCGCCACCTGTGTCTGTTGTAGCTACTGTCTCTTTCCAGAAAGAAAGCCACCCAGACCGCGGGCAAGTTCAACAGAACAAGTTTTATTTTCTGCGCAGAGACTGTCAGCTCTCTTGAGAGGAGACTGAGTGGCCCCCAGTCTAATTTTCCAAAGGTTTTTATACTTTTGCAATGTGCAGGTGTGCAAGCAGGTAGAGTAGAGAAGCAGGGTGTTGCAGTTAGCCATTCTTAGTTGAACATTACATGCTCTGGTCTTTCCTTCTGTACGTTCCCTTGGGCTATGTCTGCACAGCCTACCTCCCCAATATCAGCTAGTTCGTTGACAGTTCATAGCTAGTTTATTTACTGTTCATAATGGCTTCTATCAGCTCAAAATGACTTCTCTTGTCAAGGCTGTTTAAGCTTTGCCCAGAGCTGCTACATTCCCTCCTCTTCTTAGCCGAGTTCAAATCATTGAATCTGCGGTAGCCAGCCCAGTGTATGGTGGGCTCAGCACTAAGAGTTTTATGGTTTGTACTTTCTGTGTGAGGACTGCCACTAGCTTATTGGTTATTATTGGTCCAAACGTGAGGTTTAGCAGGAGGAGGATTAGGGGTCCGGCTAGGGGCGTTACTAGGGTGGTTCGCCAGGTTGCCCAATTAAGTAGCTTTTCAAACCAATTGGTTTCTTCATTTCTTTTCTTGACTCTTTCCTCTAATCTTTTCCTAACCAGGGCTAAACTATCTTTAATGATTCCTGAATGGTTTGCATAAAACAAGTTTCTCCTAATGCCATGCACAACACTCCTTGTTTCAAAAGGAGCAAGTCAAGCCCTCGGCGGTTTGGCAACACACTTCTACAAGGGAGTCTAAGGATCTTTCTAAATGGGAAACATGGTATTTTTATCCCTGTATATCTAAAGCAATTTGCTGACTAAGAGTCTGATAGTTTAAGTTTCCTTGTATTAAAGCAACTGACCCGACTGCAGCTAATCCCATAATCCCAAGCCCCGTTAACAGTGGGACTGACATTGGGGCTCTTTTAGCTCATCCAGAAATTCCAAAGTTATCCCTACCTCCTTCACCAGAACACAGGTACACTTGAGGAATAACATGCACTAGGACACAAATACCCGGGTCTGCTGCTAATACTGGGGAAAGGAGACAGGGTGCTAGTCCTGTGGAACAAGTAAAGCAAGTACCCGTTGTGGCAGATAACAAATAAGGATCACCATTTGGTTCAATAGGAACAGCTTGAAGGCAAAAATCTTGATATTTTGATATATTAAAGGGATAATTAGATGAATAAAAACAGTCTTCGCCCTTGGTAATCTTTTAAAGTGAGCTAGAGTTGAGTCCACTCTAACCTCACCTACAGACTGCTGCTTCGTGTAATCCTTCTTACTAACATTTCTAATTGGATTACGCTCTGCACCAATAGTGCTATTTGTAGCTGTGCCTACCGAGTAAGGGGGAGCAGGGTTCAGACAAAGCCAACAATCAGTTGCGAGGTTAGGATTTGAGTTCATAAATTGGAATACAGCATCCAGAGTATCAAACACAGAACCTTGAGGTGGCTCCTGAATGGGAAGGGCCCTTTGAGTTGGGCTGGCAGTGAACGGGAAAGTTACTGAAGAGTCTGGAGGGTGCTGCAAAGGAATCTTAATGATACCCAGCTGTGGCTCTTCAGGATTTATCACCAGGTTTGGGCCTATTTATGGACAGGAAGTTGCCATATTTTACTTTGCTGCATAGTAAAGGTTGTCCTGGGATCTCTATCATTTACATAATACTGAATTCCCCATGTGTTCCCAGTGAACCCAATAACGCTTGAATCCAGTTCTTATTGGGTTACATTTGGAAACCATACACGTGGTGGGATCAAACCCCTCCGACTTGAGTCCCATTCTTGTAAAAACAATAGGGTCGTCTTTAACAAGTTTCCACCCTGAAGATGATAGTTTCACAACCCTAAGCTGCACAATGGCAATGTCCCTCCCCTTGGCAGTTAGGGAGCCCATGAGCCGGGCATCTATAGAAATGGTGTGTTTGGAGCCTTCTTTCTATAGAGGGTATTCCGCACCCATAGGACGGGATTCCGGTTATGGGCCCCATTGTGCCCTTTACCTTTAAAGGATCCGGAATGCCAGCTCTTTCCTAGCAAATCAAACAAATCAAAGCAGAAACGGGGGTCAGACCCAGTGTAAGAAGTTACATATTCACTGTTGGAGGTTCGAGTAGCAGTCCACAGATGTGTTTGTGGTTGGGCGAAATGGCGGGTGCTGTCAGCAATGCTCAGACAAAAACAATTAAGTTCTGTAAAGCCTTAATTTTGAGGGTTTTTCTGTCTTTCTGAGTGTTCATCTTTTCAGGATATGCTCAGGGAGGGCTTTTTTTGACTTGTGACTGATGAATCCACGGCCCCTTCCCCACTACTTTAATAGCAGTTGGTGTTATAATATCACCTAGTATGGGCCAGTCCCCCTAGGTTCTAAGGTCTCGGGTCAGTGCTTCTTTACCCACGTTCAGTCTCCAGGTTGCAAGTTGTGGGCTGCCTCTTCACCTTTCCCTTGGTTGGGCCCAAAATGAAGGTGTCGGAGCAGATGATTTGTCTCACCTGCTGCTGGACAGCCTGCAGGCACTTCATGAAGGAACAAGTAGTGACTTCCATTACTTCTACTTCCTTCAGTCTTGGGAGGATTGGGGAAGGTCTGCCAAACTTAAATTCAAACGGGGTCGTGCTTTTCACATAGGGAGTGCATCGGACTCGAAGTAGGGCAAAAGGTAAAGAAAGGATCAATCCAGTTCTCGCCAGTTTCTAAATGCAACTTAACTAACAATTCCTTTAGGGTTCTGTTTATTCTTTCTACTTGCCTTGAACTTTGGGGCCTATAAGCCCAGTAGAGCTTCCAGTTAATATTTAGAAGCATTGCTAATACTTTAGTAATTTGAGCAATGAATACTGGGCCATTGTTGGACCCCAAGGTGGTGGGAAGCCAAATCTAGGGACAATTTTAGTTACTAATAATTTACACCCAGTGGCAGCAGTGTCCTTCTTCGTTGGGAAGGCTCCCACCCATCCAGAATAGGTGTCCACTAGCACCAGCAAATACCCGTAGCCATACTTTCTAAGTTTGATATCCATAAAGTCCACCTCCCAGAATTCTCCAGGAGTACTACCTCGAGCTTGTGGTTGGGGTTGCTCCTTTTCTTTTGTAGGGATGTTTCCCCGAGCGAGCACAGTGCAAGCAACAGTGGTGTCATCTGCCACCCAGTGTCCAAGCCTGGGTATGTAAAAGTACCTGAGGAGCAACTGAGACCATTTAGAGGATCCTGAGTGCATACCTTCACGTAGTCCTTGAATCAGATCTCTCCCAGAGCTTCTGGCATGAATCTTCTTCCATCAGGATGGAGCAGCCACCTGGATGCTCCGAGTCTCTTTGGCAGCCCAGCTCTTGGCTTACCTTTAGATCATTTTCCGAGTATGTAGGTTGTGGCAGTAACACTGGGGATGGCATGGTCATGGCCATTACCTTGGGGATTTGTGGTATAATCCTGGCATTCGAGGTCCACCGGTCCAGGGGACTTGTTAGGAGGGGCTCAACCATAGGTCCCCCTACCCCAGCAATATCCTGCCCCAGTGTAAGCTTCCTAGCTTCTATAACTAGGATGGCCGTGGCAGCCTCAGCTCGCATGCAGCTCGGCCATCCTGCAGTTACAGAGTCTAGTGTGATTGAAAGATCGGCCACAGGTCTCTTTCATGGCTGCAAGTTCTGAGTTAGCATTCCTTTTGCTGTGCCCCTGGCCTCATAGACAATTGGAAGGGATTTTCTATGTCTGGAAGGGGAAGAGAGGGTGCCCATATGAACGACGTTTTTAAGGATTCAAAGGCTTGCTGTTCTACTTCAGTCCATTGAAGTTTTTTCCTTTCCCCAGTACTTGCATATAGGAGTTTGGCTAATCCCTCAAATCCCAAATTCCACAATGGACAGTACCCCACAAATCCTAGAAACTCTCACACCTGCCTCTTAGTCTCAGGGACTGGGATTTTGAGGATCACCTCAGTGCGGCTGGGGGACAAGGTCTCTTTTCCCTCCTCCAGTTGGTAGCCTAGGTATACAGCTTTATTGACACACAGTTGAGCCTCTCTTTCAGATTCCCTGGACCCCAATTGGCCAAGGACTATTAACAGGTCCTCGGTAGCACTTGGGCATTCCTCCAGGGTTTCGGAGGCCAGGAGGAGGTCATCTGCATACTGGAGCAAGGGGGTTTGGGGGTGTTCCTCCTTGTATTCCTGTAAGTCTTCATTGGGTTGACGTACAGAGGACAAGGGTATGGAGAAAAAAGCATCCTTTAAGTCCAAAACAGTATAACAAATTCAGTTTGACGGGATAGTACTCAGGAGGGTCTCGGAGTTTGGTACCGTGGAGTGGACAGTTTCTACCCTCGCATTTACCTCTCCGAGATCCTGCACCATTTGGAAGTCCTCAGTTCCCAGTTTCGGCATGGGCAGCAGGGGAGCGTTCCATGTGGACTTGCAGGGCACCAAAATGCCTGTCCTCTTTAGTCTGCATATGTGAACAGCAATACCCACCTGTGCTTTCCAGGGAGTAGGGTTTTGCTTGACACTCACCAGTGTGGCTGAGCTCAGAAGTTGTACGACCGCAGGCACCTGATGTTCAGCAAGGTCTGGCAGGTTGTTCTCTGCCCAAACAAAAGGAATATCTTTTAGCCATTTATCAAGAAGTTCCTTTGAGGAGGTTTCTTCTGCTCTTTGATAAAACACATATCCCTCTGGCAGTGGAGCGGTGAGCAAAACCTTTGCCTTTTCAAGTTCAAGGGTTAAGGTGGTTGCAGCAGATGAGAAAGTAATCATGGCCACCATTTATCGTAATAAATCCCGACCAATTAGGGGAAAGGGGCCCTGAGGCATTACCAGGAAGGAGTGTGGAACTGTCTCTTGTGCTAAATCTGTTATTCTGGCCGTTGTCCATGGGTATGCTTGGGTCTGCCATGTGGCACCTGTAATTAAAATCTTTCCTTTGACAATGCACCTGTAGTCTTTTCCAAAACCAAGAAGGTGGCCCCTGTGTCCACCAAGAAATTTACTGGCTGGCCCCCTTTTTGGAGTGTTAGCGTGGGATCCTGGAGGCCAAGTGAAACAGCCCTGACACCTTCATTCAGCTTCTTCAAGCATTATTGTCTCTCGCTTGGGTCTTTCTAGGTGTGAATGAGGCCCGTCCTCTCTAGTGGAGGGTCGTGCACCTCTCCTGGCGTTTTCAAGGGACTGATGTTTCCAATGTCCTTCTTTCCTGCAGTAGGCACATTGATCCTTCTTCGGGGCTTGGTGGTGCCCACAGGTTAGTCTCTCCGTGAGTGGGCCATGCTCTCCTTTTCCTGAGCCTCTGGGGTCTCTCATGGCAATTACTAGTATTTTAGCTAGTTTCTTTGTCTCTGTTGTTATACACTCAATGAGCCACTTCTACCAAATCACTAGGATTTTTCCCTTCAAACCCTTCCCACTTCTTTTTCATGTCTGAGGCAGACTGACTGAATAATACAGGCAATACTTACTTCCCTCCTGTTCTCAGGGGGCTTTCAGGTCAATAGGGGTATAAAGCCCGTAGGCGTCCATCAGCCACTCTAAAAAGGCAGGCGGACATTCTCTTGTAGGAGCCTGAGAATTCTCACTGACCTTAGATAAATTTATAGGCTTCCTAGTGGTTAAGCGGAGGCCCTGCAAGAGCAACTGGTGATATCTGCTTAAGCCCTCTGGGCCTTGCTAGGAGTTTGGATCCCACATTGGTTGTGCAGTGGGGAAAAAAATTTCTCTCAAGTGGGGAGTGCCCGCTGGCTGACCCTTAGGTCCATTGACTGCCTTCTGGGCCTCTCTGGAAGGGGTCCCATTCCTCTGATATGAACAGCACCTGGAGAAGTTGCAGGAAATCACCTCAGGTGGGCTGATGCGTATGGAAAACCATATCTAGCAAAGAAATCAGACCTTATGGTTTGTCAGAAAAAAGGGGTTTTGTTGGTTCCAATTATACAAATCCCTGGAACAAAAGGGAACATATACTGAAAAAGGGATTCGGGAGTCTTCCCAGGTTTGGGGGCTGCTTGCCTTAAGGGGAGAATGGCTGTTGCTGAGTGATCTTTCTCTGGGGGTTGTTAAGACATGCCTGCCCTAGTGTATTTGTTGTGGGGTGGGGGGGCTCAAAAAGAGGCTGTGAGTATTCCTCTCTCCGGCCCCTTGGGAACCTGATAGGGTGGCAGCGGCACCAAGGGTCGGAAGCCAGCTCTCCTGCTCCCAGAGTCCTCTTGCAAAATGGGATAAATCAGACAGGGAGGGAAAGGGGGAAGGGAGGGGGAGGGACAGGGACAGCCTCCACCTTGGTGGTTTTAGGAACTTGGACAGGTTGTTTTTCCGGTCCTGCCATGTTTACTGAAATCTTGGAAACAAGAACTCTTTATGTTGGGGGAGGAAGTCTTTTATATATGTTGGCTTCTTAGTGGCAATGTCAATCCACACATGAATTTAAGGGATCCGATCAGGATGTCCTGGTTCCCCTTTCTAAGCAGGCTCCGACAGTGGCACTCGGATCTCGGTGCACCTCGAAATGTTGTAGCTACTGTCCATTCCCAGAAAGAAAGCATCTCCGACCACCGGCAAGTTCAACAGAAAAAGTTTTATTTTCTGCACAGGGTCTGTCAGCCCTCTTGAGAGGAGACTGAGCAGCCCCCAGTTGAATTTTCCAAAGGTTTTTGTACTTGTGCAATGTGCAGGTGTGCAAGCAGGCAGAGTAGAGAAGTGGGGTGTTGCGGTTAGCCATTCTTAGTTGAACAAAAACTGCTCTTGTTCTCAAAAGCCTTCTGAACATCCATTTCCTTTGGGACATTCCCTTGGGCTACGTCTGCACGGCCTACCACCCCAATATCAGCTAGTTCATTGACAGTTCATAGCTACTTTATTTACCTTTCATGGTGGCTTCTGTCAGTTCAGAATGGCTTCACCATTATCAAGGCTCTTTATGCTTTTCCCAGAGAACCTACATAGCCGCCATGGGGGAAACAAGACCTATGACCCTGGCCAAAATGGTGCCCACCAGTCCAAACACGTGGAAGGGCACTGCCTCGGGAGCTGGTTGATTTAGGCCTGGGAGATAGCCCTGCCTTGTCCCGGCAGCCAAATGTTTCCCTTTTCCCCTCCGTTCCCTTTGCCTTTCTCCTGGTTTTTAAAACAAGCTGCTTGAGCCCTATAACACGGAGCAGGACTTTTTTGTAACATTTAGTTAAAATGTATCTGGTACCAAAATTATATATTATAAATATGACAATTTGGTTATATTTTTGAAAATTTATACTTTTAAAATATACTTTGGTTGTCATATATATTGATAACAATGAAAGTAAAGAATAAAAACAAAAAAATATTATTTCCTGCATTGAAAACTTCAGGTGTTCTAGGGTTAGTGTTCTACCAGTGTAGGTTTGTTCCTTGTTACTGGCTGGTTTTCCGTTGCTCAGTCTTAAGACAAAGGCGTTCGGAAGCCTAGCCTGGGTAACCCTTACTTTTAGGCTTTCAGTGGTGTTTCTTCACGCACTTCTGGGGACAGCTCTTAATATAGCTCAGCTGCCATGATGTTCCAGCCAGAAATTCCTATTTTCCTAAAGGTTCCCTGAGCTGCCAGATGCCCCTTCCCTTCAGAGATTTGAGAGTCTGCTCCTGCCAGCAGGCATCTTGGAAGGCTGTGGGGCCATCCCAAACAGTGGTCCTCCTAGCTTATTGTCTAGAAAATGGTTGGACCTAAAGTCGCCCACAGCGACTGCTCTTTGACCCTTTGTCTATGGTGGGGGCACCTGTCAGAGGCATCAGTTTAATAGCACACCAGGGGTCTGCTCTGAAGCGGGGTTATTGACCTTGAGGCAGCAAGCTCTAAATAGCCTTGTTTTGTGCTTTCCAGATGGGACTTAGCAGCTTCATACTCAGGAATTGCCCCCTTGCATGAATCCTGTCCAATTGGGATAGAGTTGACACAGAGGCTAGACAAACAAAAGCTGATACACTATGCAACTTTATTTGAGAAAGGAGAATGGTGGCCAGAGAATGGCACACTTTTCCTTCCAACCCTGATTCACCTGGAACAGTTCTGTAGAGTGATGGGAAATGGGGGGAGATGCCAGAAGTTAGAGCATTTCTCCTTTTGAGGAGCAGTAGAGACCTTCATCCCCAGTGCACACAGGAACCCCTAAGGCAGGCGTCCTCAAACTGTGGCCCGTGGGACACATGTGGCCTGACGATATTTATTCCACCCTCAGGGTGTTTTTGCTGCCTCTGCCTGTCCTGCTTAGCAGCCGACTCGTGCAGTGTGCATAGGAACTTGTTCATAGGTTTTTAAAAAACTATAGTCTGACCCTCCAATGATCTGAGGGACAGAACTGGCCCCCTAGGTAAACAGTTTGAGGACCCCTGCCCTAAGGGATCCTGGACTTAGGGGTTACTATTCTCGCAGCCCTGACACACCCCTGATCATTCTACCCATAGTAGAGGCACCAGGGAAATTTGGTCCCTGGGTAATTTACCAGCCTTTTATTCAAATTGAAGCCAAGAAAATTAAAAATGACTTAGGCAGTTACTCTACTTTTGATTACGGTTGACTCCCCCTGTAGTACCCCAATATTACCATTTAACTCTATAACGCTGAGCATATTTCCATAACATATAAAGAAATGTATATATTAATAGATAGATAGATAAACAGACAGATAAATAGGTAGATAACTTTGAAAATAAAGAATAAAAACAAAAACATTTCCCCCAAATTGAAAATTGAGCCATTATAGGGTTAAAAAGGATGGGTCTTATCAGCAGGTGTAAGACCTTAGGATCATAAATGAAGCAGTGATCCCACTGCACCTAGTAGTGCCCAAACCCTGTGCCCTCCTAGGGAAATTGTGAATGCTTTAATCCCCGTTCCTGTACTTAGAGTGAACAAACACATGCCTGATAATCCTAAGTATATTTATTTCTTGTGACACTCACCTAACTTGAAGGGAACGACCTCCTCCGAATCTTAGACTTGTCTCACTTAAACTCTTCAACCTTTTGTCTTTTTGTTTGTTTTTCCAGAAGTTCTCAGGTTACCAAGGCCTCCAAACCAAGTGTGCCAGCTGCAGGACCACGATTTCCTGAACAACCTCAACTTTATCCATCCTGGGACCTGAGTGGACAATCCCTTCTGAACCCCATTTGCCCCTTTTGCAGCAGGAAGTACTTAGAGATGTCGTCGCCCAGTACCCCAAAGATTTGGGTCCATACCTCTTCAGGGGGCAAATGTTAGGTAGCTATCCTAGGGACTGGGGTGTCCATTATGCATGCCCAGAGGGCCAAGGTAGCAGCCCAAGAAGGAGTGGCACACTGTGCGTGCTCAGAGGTTCAGGTTTCCGGCCAGGAAGAGGAGGTACACCTGGGTGAGTGCTGCAACTTGATTGACCCACCAAGGCCAAGTAAATTAAATTCAGCTGCTGGGGTTGACCAGGGTTGCCCACCATGCCTCCCTAATGCTCATAAAACCCACTTGGATGACAATCAGGCTTCTACATGCATTCTTTCTCACGCAGAGCAGAGGACCAAGGTCTGTCTGTCCCCAGAGAGATCTGACAAACCCAGGAAGGCTCTTTGGAGGCAGCATAACTGGACATGAATGGCTGGTGGATACTGTTCAGATGCAGGACTTTCTACTTAGAAGGGTCTAATCCAGCCTGAGATAATCCTTGAATGAGTCCTCTGCCCAGATCTTTTTTTTTAACGTTTTATTAGGGGCTCATACAACACTAAACACATTCTATGCATACATCAGTTGTGTAAAGCACATTTGTACATTCATTTCCCTCATTCTCAAAATATCCACTCTCCACCCAAGCCCATGGCCTCAGCTCCTCATTCCCATCCCCACCCCCCATGTGCGCTACCCCTCGCTCATCAATCCTTGGTAATTTACTAATTTTTGTCATATCTTGCACTGTCTGATATCCCCCTTCACCCACTTTTCTGTTGAAGTAAAATGTACATCCTTGTAATCAGTTCCCCGTTTCCAAACTGCCCTCCCTCTTACCCTCTCAGTGTCTTCACTCATAATACTGGTCCTAAAGGACTCATCCACCCTGGATTCCCTGTGTTTCCAGTTGCTATCTGTACCAGTGTACATTCTCTAGTCTAGCCAGATTTGTAAGGTAGAATTGGGGTCATGATAATGGGGGGAGAGAAAGCATTTAGCAACTAGAGGAAAGTTGTGTTTCATCATTGCTATCTCGTACCTAGTCTTGGCTCATCTCCTCTCTGAGACCCTTCTGTAAGGTATTGTCCAGTGGTCTGGAAATGGGCTTTGGGTCTCTACCAAGCACTCTTCTCATTCCCAATAAGATGTTTTTGTTCTGATGATGCCTGACACCTGATCCCTTCGAAACCTCGTGATCTCATAGGCTGGTGTGATTATTCCATGTGGGCTTTGTTGTTTCTGAGCTAGGTGGCCGCTTGTTTACATTCAAGCTTTTAAGACCTCAGACGCTATATCTTTTGACAGCTGGGCACCATCAGCTTTGTCTTCAGTGTACCTGTGGGGAAGGTGAGCACCATAGAATGCCAATTTAATAGAACAAAGTATTCTTGCAATGAGGGAGTACTTGAGTGGAGGCCCAGAGTCCATCTGCTACCTTAATACGAAACCTATAAATATATGGACGTAGGTCTATTTCCCCATGCTCATATATGAATATATTTACATATGGACATACTTTTTTAAAGACCTCTATAATAGGCCCTTGCTTCCTGGCTTGCTCTTCTATTTCCCTTTCATTTTCCTCTTGTGCCCACTGCCATGCTCAGTCTTCCTTTGGGTTTCAGTAATTCTTCTTGGTTCCATTACCCTTGATCCCGCCCTACCAGGCCTCCTACATCTACCTCACCACGGATATGCATGACTTCCTGTTCTCTTGTTTCTGGGTTTCTTAACACCGCTTCCTTTATGCCCACGTCCCTCTTTCCCATGCCCCACCCCCCAGAAGTGTTGGTCCTGGGTTTTGTCCTCCAGATTGGACATCCAGCCTATCTAATTTAGACAGACCAGAAAAGGTAATAACATGCACAAAACCAAGACAAGCAACCCAAAAAAACCAAGACAACAAAAATCCAATGACACTAAAAGAAAACAACACTAACCAGAAAGAAAAGTACAAGGACTGTGTGGTGAACTTTAGGAGTGTTTTCCAGTCCAGTCTGTTGGGGCACCGAGCCCTGACCACAAAGTCCACCTTTGGCATTCCCCGGGGACTTTGATGCTCCGTTTTCTAGCGCTTCCGCTGCACTCCCTTAGTGTCATGCCTCGATGTAGCAAGATCAGTTCGGGCGCAGTTCCCACACTGTGTGTCCAGTGTTGTCCCCTCTAGGGCTATGGGTCTTTGAGGGACGTTTCTCATCGTGGGGCTGCCCATGTGGTCTTTTCTGTGGACTGGCTTCTCTGATTGGGAACATCATCCTCAAGGTGTAGTGGGCCAGGATGTGCTCCATTCTCCCCTCCTCCCCCTTGTTCTGCTCTGTGTTCTCTGATCAGATATGTCCCTCTCCTCGAGCTGCAGCTCCGGTGCCATCCTGTGAAATACAATCTTTGGGGGCTGCAAGGAGGTGGGAGGGGGGGGCATCAGCTCAGATCTTTTGAGAGTCCAGGAGATATTGACTTCTCGATGGGCACAGTTCTGTGGGGCACCGTGCTCTTGGTCCAGACGCTGGTTGTGAATATGACTTTGTTGTTAACCAGTTGTGTGTCTCTGGGTCAACTCCTGTGTGTTTTGAGTGAGTTTTCTAATCTGCAAAGTAAATGTACAGGATTATCCAGACTCCCATGTCAGCAAGTTATCCAGAGGAGTTAATCAGAGACTGTTTCATATAGTGTGTATCTGTGCGCCGCATTCGAGACCTGGGATGGCAATTATGAGCTCAGAATAGAGATGGTGTCCAGTAGGTGACAGACGTGGCTCCATATTGAAACAGGAAGCCCACTGTGGAGATTTGGTCCTTCCGTTGATGGCCACCGGCCACCTAGTCTTCTGCTATAACTGCTTCACTGGCTCAGCAGCTGAGCCAGGAGCCAGTGCCATCATAACCAGGTGGCTAACTGGGAGAAAGGGCAGATAGATATTTGTTATCTTGTTGTCTTGGGAAGCCCACCTAACCTCCATGCAAACCTTCTGGTGTGAGTTATCTGTGGAAGGAATCATAGGCTCACAGTAATACACATCTTTCTTTTTGAAAATGTGCCCGTATTCCTTTCTGAACCTGAGAAGGTGGCCCCTGTGTCCACCAAGAAATTTACTGCCTGGCCTCCTGCATGGAGTGTTAGCCTGGGTTTTGGCGGCGAAGTGAAACAGAGCCCTGACCCCTTCATTCAGCTCTTCAAGCCTTATTGTCTCTTGCTTGGGTCTTTCTCGTTGCAGATGAGGCCCGTCCACTCTTGTGGAGGTTCGTGGACCTCTCCTGGGGTTTTCAAGGCACTGATTTTTCCAGTGTCCTTCTTTCCTGCAGTAGGCACATTGATCCTTCCCCATGGCTTGGAGGTCCCCAGAGGTTAGTCTCTCCGTGAGTGGGCCATGCTCTCCTTTTCCTGAGTCTCTGGGGTCTCTCATGGCAATTCCTAGTATTTTAGCTAGTTTCTTTGTCTCTGTCGTGCTAGGGTCATCTCGGTTGTGATATACTCAATGAACCACTTGTATCAAATCACTAAGATTTTTCCCTTGAAACCCTTCCCACTTCTTCTTCATGTCTGAGGCAGACTGACTGAGTCATAAAGGCAATATTTATTGCCCTCCTGTTCTCGGGGCCTCCGGGCTGTTAGGGGTATAAAGCCTGTAGGCTTCCATCAGCCACTCTAGAAGGCAGGCGGACATTCTCTTATAGGAACCTGAAAATTCTCACTGACCTTAGATGATAAATTCATAGGTTTCCTAGCTCTTCCGCAGAGGGTCATGTAAGAGCAATGGGGGATACCTGCTAAAGCCCTCTGGGCCTTGCTAGGAATTGAGATCCCACATTGTTGGTGTAGTGGCCAAAAGAGTTTCTCTCAAGTGGGGAGTGCCCGCTCGCTGACCATCAGGTTCATTGACTGCTTACTGGGCCTCTGTCTGGAAGGGCTACCCTCCTCCGTTGTGAACAGCACCTGGAAAAGTTGTTGGCAAGCATTACAGGTGGGCTGATGAGTATGGAAGTCATACCAGTACTAGTGTGTGTGTGGGGCTGCTTGTTAGGGGTGGGGGTGAGGTTGGGGGGCCTGTGGGGGAGGGAGTGACTCAATAAGGGCCTGTTAGAAATTTTCTATTTCTGGACCCTAGAAAACTTATAGGGCGGGGGTTGAAAGAAAGGGTTTGAAGCCAGCTCTCCCACTCTCAGAGTTCTCCTGCAAAATGGGATAAAGCCGATTAGGGGAGAGAGATCAGGAGGGGAGGGGAGGGGAGGGATGATGGGGAGGGGTGATGGGGAGGGGAGGGGTGATGGGGAGGGGAGGGGTGATGGGGAGGGGAGGGGTGATGGGGAGGGGTGGGGTGATGGGGAGGGGTGGGTTGATGGGGAGGGAAGGCCTCCACCTATGTGGTTTTGGGAACTTGGACCGTTTGTTTTTCCGGTCCTTCCATGTTTCCTGAAACCTTCGAAACAAGGGCCCTTTCTTTGCGGGAGGGAGTAAGTCTTTTATATTTGCAGGCTTCTTAGTGGCAATGTCAGCCCACACTTGAAGTAACGGGATCAGATCGGGATATCCTGGTTCCCTTTAACCATAACTATGAACTCTTAGTAATAGGGGATGGGAAAACTAGTCTTGCGTGGGTCAATCAGGGACTCCTTCTGCCCCATCACTTTTAAACAAATTGTAGAGTCTCCAAGCTTTTGGGTTGAAACCACATCCTCTTGGTGAATGCCGAGAGCAGGGGTCCTCAAACTACAACCTGTGGGCCACATGCAGACAGCCGAGGACGTTGATCCTTTCTGCCGGGTGTATGTGCCCCATTTATTTATTTTTTTTTGAACTTCAAATCAATATGTGCAGTGTGCACATGAATTTGTTCGTAATATTTGTTTTTTTAAACTATAGTCTTTCCTTCAAAAGGCCTGAGGGATAGTGAACTGGCCCCCTGGGTAAACAGTTTCAGGACCCCTGCCCTAAGGTATCCTGGACTTAGGGGTTATTAATCTCCCAGCCCTGAAACATCCCTGAACATTCTACCCGTTGTAGGAGGCACCATGGGAATTTGGACCCCGGGTAATTTACAAGCCTTTACTCCAATTGAACCCAAGAAAATTCAAAATGACTTAGGCAGTTACTCTATTTTGGTCACTTTTGACTCGTCCTGCACTAGCCCATTATTTCCATTGAACTCTATAACGCGAAGCATGATGTTTTCATAACATTAAAAAATGTATATATTAATACATATATATATATATATTTATAACTATGAAAGTCCACAACAAAAAGAAAATTTTTTCCCAAAATTAAAATTGAAGCGTTATAGGGTTAAAAAGAAGGATGGGTCTGATCAGCGTGTCCAAGACCTTAGCATCATAAATGAATCAGTGATCCGACTG
Source organism: Tenrec ecaudatus (assembly GCF_050624435.1). Taxonomy (NCBI): domain Eukaryota; kingdom Metazoa; phylum Chordata; class Mammalia; order Afrosoricida; family Tenrecidae; genus Tenrec; species Tenrec ecaudatus. The sequence continues at coordinate 66,461,621 of NC_134548.1, read as the reverse complement.
CACCTAGTAGTGCCCAAACCTGTGCCCTCCTAGGGGAAAGTGTGAATGCTTTTATCCCTCTTCCTGTACTTCCAATGAACAAACACACATGTCTGGTAATTAATCCTAAGATTATTTTTGTTTCCTGTGACACTCACCTAATTTCAAGGCCACTGCCACCTCACAAGCTTAGCCTTGTCGTAGTCAAACTGTTCACCTTTTAGACCGTTTGTTTTTCTCAGAAGTTATCGGGTGATTAAAGCTTCTGAACCAAGTGTGCCAGGTCCACGACTACCATCTCCTGGACCACCTCAACCTTATCCATCCTGGATAAAGTTGCCCTCAATGGACAACCCCTCCCAGCAGTGTAGGAAGGGTATGGACCCAAAGCCCCACCTCGCCCCTTCTGCCAGCAGGAAGTAGCTAGAGATGTCGTCGCCCAGTACCCCAAAGATTTGGGTCCATATCTCTTCAGGGGGGCAAATGTTAGGTAGCTATGCTAGGGACTGGGGCATCCGTTATGCATGCCCATAGGGCCAAGATAAGAGCCCAGTTAGGAGAGGCACCCTGTGCATGCTCAGAGGTCCAGATTTCTGGCCATGAAGGGGAGGTCACCTGGGTGGTTCCTGTACCTGGATTGACCAATCTAGGCCATGTTAATTCAATTCAGCCACTGGGGTCGGCCAGACTTGCCCACCACGCCTCCCTAACGCTCATAAAACTCTCTTGAGTGCAGACCAGGCTTCTGCATGATTTCTCTCACACTCAGGAAGGCTCTTTGGAGGCAGCTGGGCTGCACATGAGTGGCTGGTGGATACTGTTCAGATGCATGGCTTTCTGCTTGCAAGGGTTTTTGTCTCAGCTGACTGGAAGGGAGGAGGTAGTACGTCTGGATCACAGAGTATCCATGTCCACAAACGAGGCTGCTCATTCCACTGTCCTGGAAGTGCTTTATGAAAACCCTCTGCTTTGCAATGTCACTCCTTGTAGATTAGAGTGGGAGGGGCTGGGACCAAGGTATGCTGCCTCTTACTCCCAGTTGCAGGTTTCTGGATGCTGATTGTATCTCTTACAGCATCAGTTAGTGGGCTTGTTGTCTGCCTCGGGCTTTGTTCACGGAGATCCTCCAGCTAGGTGGTGGTGTATGCACATGAGCAGAGGCTTCCTGCCAATCCCCCATGAGTAGTAGAGCTCCCATGGTGTGGACTCCATGAAAGCCTTGCCCCAGGCAGCACGCTTACAAAGGAGGGTGGGCCCTGCAGGACAGAAGACCATTCCCCCTGTGGAATGGCCTCAGAGATCCACCTCCCTCTCTGGCCAGCTGCTGGGGCTGTGGGTCCTAAGCATCATGGCTGACTCAGTAATAGACACAGGGTGAGGCCACTCCAGTAGCTGTTTTGACTGGTCTCATCCAGCCTGAGATCATCCTTGCATGAGCCCTCTGCCAAGATTATTTTTGTTTCTTTTATGATCTTTTCATTAGTGGCTCCTACAACACTAACCGCAGTCCATAAATACATCATCTGTTTGAAGCACATCTGTACATTAATTGCCCTCCTTATTCACAAAATATCCACTCTCCACCCAAGCCCCTGGCCTCAGCTCCTCATTTTTCCCCCCTCAATGCCCGCCACCCATCCCTCATCAATCCTTGGAAATGTACTAATTCTTTTGTCATATTTTCACCCACCTTTCTTTTGAGGTCAATGAAGATCCTTGTAATCGGTTCCCACTTTCCATCCTGCCCTTCCTCCACCCTCCCAGTATCTCCACTCATAACACTGGTAAAGGGCCCATCCACTCTGGATTCCCCGTGTTTGAAATTCCTATCGGTACTAGAATACCTTCTCTAGTTTGGCCAGATTAGTATGGTAGAACTGGGATCATGATAGTGGGGCAAGAGGAAGCATTAAGAACTAGAGGAAAGTTGTGTTTCATCTTTGCTGTCTCATACCCTGTATTCTTTAATCTCCACTCTGAGATCCTTCTGTAAGGGGATGTCCAGTGCACTGCAAACAGGTTTTGGGTCTATACCCGGCAGTCCCCTCTCATTCTCCATGATAAGATTTTTTTGTTCTCATGATGCCTGTTGCCTTATCCCTTTAAAACTTTGTGATCACACAGGCTGGTATGCTTTCTCCATGTGGGCTCTGTTGCTTCAGAGCCAGATGGCTGTTTCTTTACCCTCAAGCCTTTAAGACCCCACACGCTATATCTTTAGGTAGCTGGACACCATCGGATTTCTTCACCACATTTGCTTATGCAGCCGCTCTGTGGTCAGTGATTGTGTAGGAAAGGCGAGCATCTTAGAATGCCAATTTTATAAAACAGTGTTCTTGCAATGAGGGATTCCTTGAGCGGAGGCCCTATGTCCATCTGCTACCTCAATACTAAATCTATAAACATATGGACATAGATCTATTTCCCCATGCCCCTTTGTAAATATATGTACATATGTACATGCCTTTTTTTAGACGTCTATAACTGGCCCTTGCTTCCCAGCTCACTCTTCTATACCCTTTGATTTTCCTCTTGTGCCCACTGACATGCTCAGTCTTCCTTTGGGTTTCAGTAATTCCTCTTGGTTACATTACCTTTGATCACGCCCTACCAGGCCTCCTACATCCCCCTCACTACCGTTTTCCATCACTTGTTGTACCCTTGTCTCTGGGTTTCTTTACACCACTTCCTTTCCCCCCACCCTCCTCACTCCCATGCCCAATGGAAAGGGCCGGTCACATGTTTACTCCTCCAGAGTCTTCATCCAGCCTCTCTTAATTAGACAGACCTGTAAAGGTAATAACATGCACAAAACAAGACTGAGCTAAACCAAGCAGCAAAAAGAAAAACAAACAAAAATGAAAACAAAACCCAACCCAAATCCAATGACACTAAAAGAAAACAACACTAACCAGAAAGAAAAGTACAAGGACTGTGTGGCGAACTTTAGGAGTGTTTTCCAGTCCAGTCTGTGGGGGCACCGAACCCTGACCACAAAGTCCACCTTTGGCATTCCCCGGGGACTTTGATGCTCCGTTTTCTTTCTCTTCCGCTGCACTCTCTTAGTGTCATGCCTCGAAGTGGCAGGATCAGTTCGGGCGCAGTTCCCACACTGTGTGTCCAGTGTTGTCCCCTCTAGGGCTATGGGTCTTTGAGGGACGTTTCTCATCGTGGGGCTGCCCATGTGGTCTTCTCTGTGGATTGGCTTCTCTGATTGGGAACATCATCCTCAAGGTGTATTGGGCCAGGGTGTGCTCCATTCTTCCCTCCTCCCCCTTGTTCTGCCCTGTGTTCTCTGATCAGATATGTCCCTCTCCGCGAGCTGCAGATCCGGTGCCATCCTGTGAAATACAATCTTTTGGGGCTGCAAGGATGTGTGTGTGTGGGGGGGGGGGGTGGGTGTCAGCTCAGATCTTTTGAGAGTCCAGGAGATATTGACTGCTCGATGGGCACAGTTCTGTGGGGCACCGTGCTCTTGGTCCAGACGCTGGTTTGAATATGACTTTGTTGTTAACCAGTTGTGTGTCTCTGGGTGAACTCCCGTGTGTTTTTGAGTGAGTTTTCTAATCTGCAAAGTAAATGTACAGGATTATCCAGACTCCCATGTCAGCAAGTTATCCAGAGGAGTTAATCAGAGACTGTTTCATATAGTGTGTACCTGCGCGCCGCATTCTAGACCTGGGATGGCAATTATGAGCTCAGGATAGAGATGGTGTCCAGCAGGTAACATACGTGGCTCCATATTGAAACAGGAAGCCCACTGTGGAGATTTGGTCCTTCCGTTGATGGCCACCGGCCACCTAGTCTTCTCCTGCTATAACTGCTTCACTGGCTCAGCAGCTGAGCCAGAAGCCAGTGATATCATAACCAGGTGGCTAACTGGGCCAAAGGGCTGATAGATATTTGTTATCTTGTTGTCTTGGGAAACCCACCTACCCTCCATGCAAACCTTCTGGTGTGAGTTATCTGTGGAAGGAATCATGGGCTCACAGTAATTCACATCTTTCTTCTTGAAAATGTGCCCATATTCCTTTCTGAACCTGAGAAGGTGGCCCCTGTGTCCACCAAGAAATTTACTGCCTGGCCTCCTACTTGGAGAGTTAGCCTGGGCTTTTGGCGGCGAAGTGAAACAGAGCCCTGACCCCTTCATTGAGCTTCTTCAAGCATTATTGTCTCTTGCTTGGGTCTTTCTACGTGCAGATGAGGCCTATCCACTCTAGTGGAGGGTCGTGCACCTCTCCTGGGGTTTTCAAGGCACTGATTTTTCCAGTGTCCTTCTTTCCTGCAGTAGGCACATTGGTCCTTCCCCATGGCTTGGCGGTGCCCACAGGTTAGTCTCTCCGTGAGTGAGCCATGCTCTCCTTTTCCTGAGTCTCTGGGGTATCTCATGGCAATTACGATTATTTTAGCTAGCTTCTTTGTCTCTGTCGTGCTAGGGTCATCTCTGTTGTTATACACTCAATGAGCCACTTGTACCAAATCGCTAAGATTTTCCCTTCAAACCCTTCCCATTTCGTTGTCATGTCTGAGGCAGACTGACTGAGTAATAAAGGCAATACTTATTGCCCTCCTGTTCTCAGTGCCTCCGGGCCGTTAGGGGTATAAAGCCCGTAGGCTTACATCAGCCACTCTAGAAAGGCAGGCGGACATTCTCTTATAGGAACCTGAAAATTCTCACTGACCTTAGATGATAAATTCATAGGTTTCCTAGCTCTTCCGCAGAGGGTCATGTAAGAGCAATGGGTGATACCTGGTAAAGCCCTTTGGGCCTTGCTAGGAATTGAGATCCCACATTGTTGGTGTAGTGGCCAAAAGAGTTTCTCTCAAGTGGGGAGTGCCCGCTCGCTGACCATCAGGTTCACTGACTGCTTACTGGGCCTCTGTCTGGAAGGGCTACCCTCCTCCGTTGTGAACAGCACCTGGAAAAGTTGTTGGCAAGCATTACAGGTGGGCTGATGAGTATGGAAGTCATACCAGTACTAGTGTGTGTGTGGGGCTGCTTGTTAGGGGTGGGGGTGAGGTTGGGGGGCCGGTGGGGGAGGGAGTGACTCAATAAGGGCCTGTTAGAAGTTTTCTATTTCTGGACCCTAGAAACCTTATAGGGCGGGGGTTGAAAGAAAGGGTTTGAAGCCAGCTCTCCCACTCTCAGAGTTCTCCTGCAAAATGGGATAAAGCCGATTAGGGGAGAGAGATCGGGAGGGGAGGGGAGGGGAGGGGTGGGGGAGGGGAGGGGTGGGGGAGGGGAGGGGTGGGGGAGGGTGATGGGGAGGGATGGCCTCCACCTATGTGGTTTTGGGAACTTGGACCGTTTGCTTTTCCGGTCCTTCCATGTTTCCTGAAACCTTGGAAACAAGGGCCCTTTCTTTGCGGGAGGGAGTAAGTCTTTTATATTTGCAGGCTTCTTAGTGGCAATGTCAGCCCACACTTGAAGTAACGGGATCAGATCGGGATATCCTGGTTCCCTTTAACCATAACTATGAACTCTTAGTAATAGGGGATGGGAAAACTAGTCTTGCGTGGGTCAATCAGGGACTCCTTCTGCCCCATCACTTTTAAACAAATTGTAGAGTCTCCAAGCTTTTGGGTTGAAACCACATCCTCTTGGTGAATGCCGAGAGCAGGGGTCCTCAAACTACAACCTGTGGGCCACATGCAGACAGCCGAGGACGTTGATCCTTTCTGCCGGGTGTATGTGCCCCATTTATTTATTTTTTTTTGAACTTCAAATCAATATGTGCAGTGTGCACATGAATTTGTTCGTAATATTTGTTTTTTTAAACTATAGTCTTTCCTTCAAAAGGCCTGAGGGATAGTGAACTGGCCCCCTGGGTAAACAGTTTCAGGACCCCTGCCCTAAGGTATCCTGGACTTAGGGGTTATTAATCTCCCAGCCCTGAAACATCCCTGAACATTCTACCCGTTGTAGGAGGCACCATGGGAATTTGGACCCCGGGTAATTTACAAGCCTTTACTCCAATTGAACCCAAGAAAATTCAAAATGACTTAGGCAGTTACTCTATTTTGGTCACTTTTGACTCGTCCTGCACTAGCCCATTATTTCCATTGAACTCTATAACGCGAAGCATGATGTTTTCATAACATTAAAAAATGTATATATTAATACATATATATATATTTATAACTATGAAAGTCCACAACAAAAAGAAAATTTTTTCCCAAAATTAAAATTGAAGCGTTATAGGGTTAAAAAGAAGGATGGGTCTGATCAGCGTGTCCAAGACCTTAGCATCATAAATGAATCAGTGATCCGACTGCACCTAGTAGTGCCCAAACCTGTGCCCTCCTAGGGGAAAGTGTGAATGCTTTTATCCCTCTTCCTGTACTTCCAATGAACAAACACACATGTCTGGTAATTAATCCTAAGATTATTTTTGTTTCCTGTGACACTCACCTAATTTCAAGGCCACTGCCACCTCACAAGCTTAGCCTTGTCGTAGTCAAACTGTTCACCTTTTAGACCGTTTGTTTTTCTCAGAAGTTATCGGGTGATTAAAGCTTCTGAACCAAGTGTGCCAGGTCCACGACTACCATCTCCTGGACCACCTCAACCTTATCCATCCTGGATAAAGTTGCCCTCAATGGACAACCCCTCCCAGCAGTGTAGGAAGGGTATGGACCCAAAGCCCCACCTCGCCCCTTCTGCCAGCAGGAAGTAGCTAGAGATGTCGTCGCCCAGTACCCCAAAGATTTGGGTCCATATCTCTTCAGGGGGGCAAATGTTAGGTAGCTATGCTAGGGACTGGGGCATCCGTTATGCATGCCCATAGGGCCAAGATAAGAGCCCAGTTAGGAGAGGCACCCTGTGCATGCTCAGAGGTCCAGATTTCTGGCCATGAAGGGGAGGTCACCTGGGTGGTTCCTGTACCTGGATTGACCAATCTAGGCCATGTTAATTCAATTCAGCCACTGGGGTCGGCCAGACTTGCCCACCACGCCTCCCTAACGCTCATAAAACTCTCTTGAGTGCAGACCAGGCTTCTGCATGATTTCTCTCACACTCAGGAAGGCTCTTTGGAGGCAGCTGGGCTGCACATGAGTGGCTGGTGGATACTGTTCAGATGCATGGCTTTCTGCTTGCAAGGGTTTTTGTCTCAGCTGACTGGAAGGGAGGAGGTAGTACGTCTGGATCACAGAGTATCCATGTCCACAAACGAGGCTGCTCATTCCACTGTCCTGGAAGTGCTTTATGAAAACCCTCTGCTTTGCAATGTCACTCCTTGTAGATTAGAGTGGGAGGGGCTGGGACCAAGGTATGCTGCCTCTTACTCCCAGTTGCAGGTTTCTGGATGCTGATTGTATCTCTTACAGCATCAGTTAGTGGGCTTGTTGTCTGCCTCGGGCTTTGTTCACGGAGATCCTCCAGCTAGGTGGTGGTGTATGCACATGAGCAGAGGCTTCCTGCCAATCCCCCATGAGTAGTAGAGCTCCCATGGTGTGGACTCCATGAAAGCCTTGCCCCAGGCAGCACGCTTACAAAGGAGGGTGGGCCCTGCAGGACAGAAGACCATTCCCCCTGTGGAATGGCCTCAGAGATCCACCTCCCTCTCTGGCCAGCTGCTGGGGCTGTGGGTCCTAAGCATCATGGCTGACTCAGTAATAGACACAGGGTGAGGCCACTCCAGTAGCTGTTTTGACTGGTCTCATCCAGCCTGAGATCATCCTTGCATGAGCCCTCTGCCAAGATTATTTTTGTTTCTTTTATGATCTTTTCATTAGTGGCTCCTACAACACTAACCGCAGTCCATAAATACATCATCTGTTTGAAGCACATCTGTACATTAATTGCCCTCCTTATTCACAAAATATCCACTCTCCACCCAAGCCCCTGGCCTCAGCTCCTCATTTCCCCCCCCTCAATGCCCGCCACCCATCCCTCATCAATCCTTGGAAATGTACTAATTCTTTTGTCATATTTTCACCCACCTTTCTTTTGAGGTCAATGAAGATCCTTGTAATCGGTTCCCACTTTCCATCCTGCCCTTCCTCCACCCTCCCAGTATCTCCACTCATAACACTGGTAAAGGGCCCATCCACTCTGGATTCCCCGTGTTTGAAATTCCTATCGGTACTAGAATACCTTCTCTAGTTTGGCCAGATTAGTATGGTAGAACTGGGATCATGATAGTGGGGCAAGAGGAAGCATTAAGAACTAGAGGAAAGTTGTGTTTCATCTTTGCTGTCTCATACCCTGTATTCTTTAATCTCCACTCTGAGATCCTTCTGTAAGGGGATGTCCAGTGCACTGCAAACAGGTTTTGGGTCTATACCCGGCAGTCCCCTCTCATTCTCCATGATAAGATTTTTTTGTTCTCATGATGCCTGTTGCCTTATCCCTTTAAAACTTTGTGATCACACAGGCTGGTATGCTTTCTCCATGTGGGCTCTGTTGCTTCAGAGCCAGATGGCTGTTTCTTTACCCTCAAGCCTTTAAGACCCCACACGCTATATCTTTAGGTAGCTGGACACCATCGGATTTCTTCACCACATTTGCTTATGCAGCCGCTCTGTGGTCAGTGATTGTGTAGGAAAGGCGAGCATCTTAGAATGCCAATTTTATAAAACAGTGTTCTTGCAATGAGGGATTCCTTGAGCGGAGGCCCTATGTCCATCTGCTACCTCAATACTAAATCTATAAACATATGGACATAGATCTATTTCCCCATGCCCCTTTGTAAATATATGTACATATGTACATGCCTTTTTTTAGACGTCTATAACTGGCCCTTGCTTCCCAGCTCACTCTTCTATACCCTTTGATTTTCCTCTTGTGCCCACTGACATGCTCAGTCTTCCTTTGGGTTTCAGTAATTCCTCTTGGTTACATTACCTTTGATCACGCCCTACCAGGCCTCCTACATCCCCCTCACTACCGTTTTCCATCACTTGTTGTACCCTTGTCTCTGGGTTTCTTTACACCACTTCCTTTCCCCCCACCCTCCTCACTCCCATGCCCAATGGAAAGGGCCGGTCACATGTTTACTCCTCCAGAGTCTTCATCCAGCCTCTCTTAATTAGACAGACCTGTAAAGGTAATAACATGCACAAAACAAGACTGAGCTAAACCAAGCAGCAAAAAGAAAAACAAACAAAAATGAAAACAAAACCCAACCCAAATCCAATGACACTAAAAGAAAACAACACTAACCAGAAAGAAAAGTACAAGGACTGTGTGGCGAACTTTAGGAGTGTTTTCCAGTCCAGTCTGTGGGGGCACCGAACCCTGACCACAAAGTCCACCTTTGGCATTCCCCGGGGACTTTGATGCTCCGTTTTCTTTCTCTTCCGCTGCACTCTCTTAGTGTCATGCCTCGAAGTGGCAGGATCAGTTCGGGCGCAGTTCCCACACTGTGTGTCCAGTGTTGTCCCCTCTAAGGCTATGGGTCTTTGAGGGACGTTTCTCATCGTGGGGCTGCCCATGTGGTCTTCTCTGTGGATTGGCTTCTCTGATTGGGAACATCATCCTCAAGGTGTATTGGGCCAGGGTGTGCTCCATTCTTCCCTCCTCCCCCTTGTTCTGCCCTGTGTTCTCTGATCAGATATGTCCCTCTCCGCGAGCTGCAGATCCGGTGCCATCCTGTGAAATACAATCTTTTGGGGCTGTAAGGATGTGGGGGGGTGGGTGGGTGTCAGCTCAGATCTTTTGAGAGTCCAGGAGATATTGACTGCTCGATGGGCACAGTTCTGTGGGGCACCGTGCTCTTGGTCCAGACGCTGGTTTGAATATGACTTTGTTGTTAACCAGTTGTGTGTCTCTGGGTGAACTCCCGTGTGTTTTTGAGTGAGTTTTCTAATCTGCAAAGTAAATGTACAGGATTATCCAGACTCCCATGTCAGCAAGTTATCCAGAGGAGTTAATCAGAGACTGTTTCATATAGTGTGTACCTGCGCGCCGCATTCTAGACCTGGGATGGCAATTATGAGCTCAGGATAGAGATGGTGTCCAGCAGGTAACATACGTGGCTCCATATTGAAACAGGAAGCCCACTGTGGAGATTTGGTCCTTCCGTTGATGGCCACCGGCCACCTAGTCTTCTCCTGCTATAACTGCTTCACTGGCTCAGCAGCTGAGCCAGAAGCCAGTGATATCATAACCAGGTGGCTAACTGGGCCAAAGGGCTGATAGATATTTGTTATCTTGTTGTCTTGGGAAACCCACCTACCCTCCATGCAAACCTTCTGGTGTGAGTTATCTGTGGAAGGAATCATGGGCTCACAGTAATTCACATCTTTCTTCTTGAAAATGTGCCCATATTCCTTTCTGAACCTGAGAAGGTGGCCCCTGTGTCCACCAAGAAATTTACTGCCTGGCCTCCTACTTGGAGAGTTAGCCTGGGCTTTTGGCGGCGAAGTGAAACAGAGCCCTGACCCCTTCATTGAGCTTCTTCAAGCATTATTGTCTCTTGCTTGGGTCTTTCTACGTGCAGATGAGGCCTATCCACTCTAGTGGAGGGTCGTGCACCTCTCCTGGGGTTTTCAAGGCACTGATTTTTCCAGTGTCCTTCTTTCCTGCAGTAGGCACATTGGTCCTTCCCCATGGCTTGGCGGTGCCCACAGGTTAGTCTCTCCGTGAGTGAGCCATGCTCTCCTTTTCCTGAGTCTCTGGGGTATCTCATGGCAATTACGATTATTTTAGCTAGCTTCTTTGTCTCTGTCGTGCTAGGGTCATCTCTGTTGTTATACACTCAATGAGCCACTTGTACCAAATCGCTAAGATTTTCCCTTCAAACCCTTCCCATTTCGTTGTCATGTCTGAGGCAGACTGACTGAGTAATAAAGGCAATACTTATTGCCCTCCTGTTCTCAGTGCCTCCGGGCCGTTAGGGGTATAAAGCCCGTAGGCTTACATCAGCCACTCTAGAAAGGCAGGCGGACATTCTCTTATAGGAACCTGAAAATTCTCACTGACCTTAGATGATAAATTCATAGGTTTCCTAGCTCTTCCGCAGAGGGTCATGTAAGAGCAATGGGTGATACCTGGTAAAGCCCTTTGGGCCTTGCTAGGAATTGAGATCCCACATTGTTGGTGTAGTGGCCAAAAGAGTTTCTCTCAAGTGGGGAGTGCCCGCTCGCTGACCATCAGGTTCACTGACTGCTTACTGGGCCTCTGTCTGGAAGGGCTACCCTCCTCCGTTGTGAACAGCACCTGGAAAAGTTGTTGGCAAGCATTACAGGTGGGCTGATGAGTATGGAAGTCATACCAGTACTAGTGTGTGTGTGGGGCTGCTTGTTAGGGGTGGGGGTGAGGTTGGGGGGCCGGTGGGGGAGGGAGTGACTCAATAAGGGCCTGTTAGAAGTTTTCTATTTCTGGACCCTAGAAACCTTATAGGGCGGGGGTTGAAAGAAAGGGTTTGAAGCCAGCTCTCCCACTCTCAGAGTTCTCCTGCAAAATGGGATAAAGCCGATTAGGGGAGAGAGATCGGGAGGGGAGGGGAGGGGAGGGGAGGTGTGGGGGAGGGGAGGGGTGGGGGAGGGGAGGGGTGGGGAGGGGAGGGGTGGGGGAGGGTGATGGGGAGGGATGGCCTCCACCTATGTGGTTTTGGGAACTTGGACCGTTTGCTTTTCCGGTCCTTCCATGTTTCCTGAAACCTTGGAAACAAGGGCCCTTTCTTTGCGGGAGGGAGTAAGTCTTTTATATTTGCAGGCTTCTTAGTGGCAATGTCAGCCCACACTTGAAGTAACGGGATCAGATCGGGATATCCTGGTTCCCTTTAACCATAACTATGAACTCTTAGTAATAGGGGATGGGAAAACTAGTCTTGCGTGGGTCAATCAGGGACTCCTTCTGCCCCATCACTTTTAAACAAATTGTAGAGTCTCCAAGCTTTTGGGTTGAAACCACATCCTCTTGGTGAATGCCGAGAGCAGGGGTCCTCAAACTACAACCTGTGGGCCACATGCAGACAGCCGAGGACGTTGATCCTTTCTGCCGGGTGTATGTGCCCCATTTATTTATTTTTTTTTGAACTTCAAATCAATATGTGCAGTGTGCACATGAATTTGTTCGTAATATTTGTTTTTTTAAACTATAGTCTTTCCTTCAAAAGGCCTGAGGGATAGTGAACTGGCCCCCTGGGTAAACAGTTTCAGGACCCCTGCCCTAAGGTATCCTGGACTTAGGGGTTATTAATCTCCCAGCCCTGAAACATCCCTGAACATTCTACCCGTTGTAGGAGGCACCATGGGAATTTGGACCCCGGGTAATTTACAAGCCTTTACTCCAATTGAACCCAAGAAAATTCAAAATGACTTAGGCAGTTACTCTATTTTGGTCACTTTTGACTCGTCCTGCACTAGCCCATTATTTCCATTGAACTCTATAACGCGAAGCATGATGTTTTCATAACATTAAAAAATGTATATATTAATACATATATATATATATATTTATAACTATGAAAGTCCACAACAAAAAGAAAATTTTTTCCCAAAATTAAAATTGAAGCGTTATAGGGTTAAAAAGAAGGATGGGTCTGATCAGCGTGTCCAAGACCTTAGCATCATAAATGAATCAGTGATCCGACTGCACCTAGTAGTGCCCAAACCTGTGCCCTCCTAGGGGAAAGTGTGAATGCTTTTATCCCTCTTCCTGTACTTCCAATGAACAAACACACATGTCTGGTAATTAATCCTAAGATTATTTTTGTTTCCTGTGACACTCACCTAATTTCAAGGCCACTGCCACCTCACAAGCTTAGCCTTGTCGTAGTCAAACTGTTCACCTTTTAGACCGTTTGTTTTTCTCAGAAGTTATCGGGTGATTAAAGCTTCTGAACCAAGTGTGCCAGGTCCACGACTACCATCTCCTGGACCACCTCAACCTTATCCATCCTGGATAAAGTTGCCCTCAATGGACAACCCCTCCCAGCAGTGTAGGAAGGGTATGGACCCAAAGCCCCACCTCGCCCCTTCTGCCAGCAGGAAGTAGCTAGAGATGTCGTCGCCCAGTACCCCAAAGATTTGGGTCCATATCTCTTCAGGGGGGCAAATGTTAGGTAGCTATGCTAGGGACTGGGGCATCCGTTATGCATGCCCATAGGGCCAAGATAAGAGCCCAGTTAGGAGAGGCACCCTGTGCATGCTCAGAGGTCCAGATTTCTGGCCATGAAGGGGAGGTCACCTGGGTGGTTCCTGTACCTGGATTGACCAATCTAGGCCATGTTAATTCAATTCAGCCACTGGGGTCGGCCAGACTTGCCCACCACGCCTCCCTAACGCTCATAAAACTCTCTTGAGTGCAGACCAGGCTTCTGCATGATTTCTCTCACACTCAGGAAGGCTCTTTGGAGGCAGCTGGGCTGCACATGAGTGGCTGGTGGATACTGTTCAGATGCATGGCTTTCTGCTTGCAAGGGTTTTTGTCTCAGCTGACTGGAAGGGAGGAGGTAGTACGTCTGGATCACAGAGTATCCATGTCCACAAACGAGGCTGCTCATTCCACTGTCCTGGAAGTGCTTTATGAAAACCCTCTGCTTTGCAATGTCACTCCTTGTAGATTAGAGTGGGAGGGGCTGGGACCAAGGTATGCTGCCTCTTACTCCCAGTTGCAGGTTTCTGGATGCTGATTGTATCTCTTACAGCATCAGTTAGTGGGCTTGTTGTCTGCCTCGGGCTTTGTTCACGGAGATCCTCCAGCTAGGTGGTGGTGTATGCACATGAGCAGAGGCTTCCTGCCAATCCCCCATGAGTAGTAGAGCTCCCATGGTGTGGACTCCATGAAAGCCTTGCCCCAGGCAGCACGCTTACAAAGGAGGGTGGGCCCTGCAGGACAGAAGACCATTCCCCCTGTGGAATGGCCTCAGAGATCCACCTCCCTCTCTGGCCAGCTGCTGGGGCTGTGGGTCCTAAGCATCATGGCTGACTCAGTAATAGACACAGGGTGAGGCCACTCCAGTAGCTGTTTTGACTGGTCTCATCCAGCCTGAGATCATCCTTGCATGAGCCCTCTGCCAAGATTATTTTTGTTTCTTTTATGATCTTTTCATTAGTGGCTCCTACAACACTAACCGCAGTCCATAAATACATCATCTGTTTGAAGCACATCTGTACATTAATTGCCCTCCTTATTCACAAAATATCCACTCTCCACCCAAGCCCCTGGCCTCAGCTCCTCATTTTTCCCCCCTCAATGCCCGCCACCCATCCCTCATCAATCCTTGGAAATGTACTAATTCTTTTGTCATATTTTCACCCACCTTTCTTTTGAGGTCAATGAAGATCCTTGTAATCGGTTCCCACTTTCCATCCTGCCCTTCCTCCACCCTCCCAGTATCTCCACTCATAACACTGGTAAAGGGCCCATCCACTCTGGATTCCCCGTGTTTGAAATTCCTATCGGTACTAGAATACCTTCTCTAGTTTGGCCAGATTAGTATGGTAGAACTGGGATCATGATAGTGGGGCAAGAGGACGCATTAAGAACTAGAGGAAAGTTGAGTTTCATCTTTGCTGTCTCATACCCTGTATTCTTTAATCTCCTCTCTGAGATCCTTCTGTAAGGGGATGTGCAGTGCACTGTAAATAGGTTTTGAGTCTATACACGGCAGTCCCCTCTCATTCTCCATGATAAGATTTTTTTGTTCTCATGATGCCTGTTGCCTTATCCCTTTGAAACTTTGTGATCACACAGGCTGGTATCCTTCCTCCATGTGGGCTCTGTTGCTTCAGAGCCAGATGGCTGTTTCTTTACCCTCAAGCCTTTAAGACCCCACACGCTATATCTTTAGGTAGCTGGACACCATCGGATTTCTTCACCACATTTGCTTATGCAGCCGCTCTGTGGTCAGTGATTGTGTAGGAAAGGCGAGCATCTTAGAATGCCAATTTTATAAAACAGTGTTCTTGCAATGAGGGATTCCTTGAGCGGAGGCCCTATGTCCATCTGCTACCTCAATACTAAATCTATAAACATATGGACATAGATCTATTTCCCCATGCCCCTTTGTAAATATATGTACATATGTACATGCCTTTTTTTAGACGTCTATAACTGGCCCTTGCTTCCCAGCTCACTCTTCTATACCCTTTGATTTTCCTCTTGTGCCCACTGACATGCTCAGTCTTCCTTTGGGTTTCAGTAATTCCTCTTGGTTACATTACCTTTGATCACGCCCTACCAGGCCTCCTACATCCCCCTCACTACCGTTTTCCATCACTTGTTGTACCCTTGTCTCTGGGTTTCTTTACACCACTTCCTTTCCCCCCACCCTCCTCACTCCCATGCCCAATGGAAAGGGCCGGTCACATGTTTACTCCTCCAGAGTCTTCATCCAGCCTCTCTTAATTAGACAGACCTGTAAAGGTAATAACATGCACAAAACAAGACTGAGCTAAACCAAGCAGCAAAAAGAAAAACAAACAAAAATGAAAACAAAACCCAACCCAAATCCAATGACACTAAAAGAAAACAACACTAACCAGAAAGAAAAGTACAAGGACTGTGTGGCGAACTTTAGGAGTGTTTTCCAGTCCAGTCTGTGGGGGCACCGAACCCTGACCACAAAGTCCACCTTTGGCATTCCCCGGGGACTTTGATGCTCCGTTTTCTTTCTCTTCCGCTGCACTCTCTTAGTGTCATGCCTCGAAGTGGCAGGATCAGTTCGGGCGCAGTTCCCACACTGTGTGTCCAGTGTTGTCCCCTCTAGGGCTATGGGTCTTTGAGGGACGTTTCTCATCGTGGGGCTGCCCATGTGGTCTTCTCTGTGGATTGGCTTCTCTGATTGGGAACATCATCCTCAAGGTGTATTGGGCCAGGGTGTGCTCCATTCTTCCCTCCTCCCCCTTGTTCTGCCCTGTGTTCTCTGATCAGATATGTCCCTCTCCGCGAGCTGCAGATCCGGTGCCATCCTGTGAAATACAATCTTTTGGGGCTGCAAGGATGTGTGTGTGTGTGTGGGGGGGGGTGTCAGCTCAGATCTTTTGAGAGTCCAGGAGATATTGACTGCTCGATGGGCACAGTTCTGTGGGGCACCGTGCTCTTGGTCCAGACGCTGGTTTGAATATGACTTTGTTGTTAACCAGTTGTGTGTCTCTGGGTGAACTCCCGTGTGTTTTTGAGTGAGTTTTCTAATCTGCAAAGTAAATGTACAGGATTATCCAGACTCCCATGTCAGCAAGTTATCCAGAGGAGTTAATCAGAGACTGTTTCATATAGTGTGTACCTGCGCGCCGCATTCTAGACCTGGGATGGCAATTATGAGCTCAGGATAGAGATGGTGTCCAGCAGGTAACATACGTGGCTCCATATTGAAACAGGAAGCCCACTGTGGAGATTTGGTCCTTCCGTTGATGGCCACCGGCCACCTAGTCTTCTCCTGCTATAACTGCTTCACTGGCTCAGCAGCTGAGCCAGAAGCCAGTGATATCATAACCAGGTGGCTAACTGGGCCAAAGGGCTGATAGATATTTGTTATCTTGTTGTCTTGGGAAACCCACCTACCCTCCATGCAAACCTTCTGGTGTGAGTTATCTGTGGAAGGAATCATGGGCTCACAGTAATTCACATCTTTCTTCTTGAAAATGTGCCCATATTCCTTTCTGAACCTGAGAAGGTGGCCCCTGTGTCCACCAAGAAATTTACTGCCTGGCCTCCTACTTGGAGAGTTAGCCTGGGCTTTTGGCGGCGAAGTGAAACAGAGCCCTGACCCCTTCATTGAGCTTCTTCAAGCATTATTGTCTCTTGCTTGGGTCTTTCTACGTGCAGATGAGGCCTATCCACTCTAGTGGAGGGTCGTGCACCTCTCCTGGGGTTTTCAAGGCACTGATTTTTCCAGTGTCCTTCTTTCCTGCAGTAGGCACATTGGTCCTTCCCCATGGCTTGGCGGTGCCCACAGGTTAGTCTCTCCGTGAGTGAGCCATGCTCTCCTTTTCCTGAGTCTCTGGGGTATCTCATGGCAATTACGATTATTTTAGCTAGCTTCTTTGTCTCTGTCGTGCTAGGGTCATCTCTGTTGTTATACACTCAATGAGCCACTTGTACCAAATCGCTAAGATTTTCCCTTCAAACCCTTCCCATTTCGTTGTCATGTCTGAGGCAGACTGACTGAGTAATAAAGGCAATACTTATTGCCCTCCTGTTCTCAGTGCCTCCGGGCCGTTAGGGGTATAAAGCCCGTAGGCTTACATCAGCCACTCTAGAAAGGCAGGCGGACATTCTCTTATAGGAACCTGAAAATTCTCACTGACCTTAGATGATAAATTCATAGGTTTCCTAGCTCTTCCGCAGAGGGTCATGTAAGAGCAATGGGTGATACCTGGTAAAGCCCTTTGGGCCTTGCTAGGAATTGAGATCCCACATTGTTGGTGTAGTGGCCAAAAGAGTTTCTCTCAAGTGGGGAGTGCCCGCTCGCTGACCATCAGGTTCACTGACTGCTTACTGGGCCTCTGTCTGGAAGGGCTACCCTCCTCCGTTGTGAACAGCACCTGGAAAAGTTGTTGGCAAGCATTACAGGTGGGCTGATGAGTATGGAAGTCATACCAGTACTAGTGTGTGTGTGGGGCTGCTTGTTAGGGGTGGGGGTGAGGTTGGGGGGCCGGTGGGGGAGGGAGTGACTCAATAAGGGCCTGTTAGAAGTTTTCTATTTCTGGACCCTAGAAACCTTATAGGGCGGGGGTTGAAAGAAAGGGTTTGAAGCCAGCTCTCCCACTCTCAGAGTTCTCCTGCAAAATGGGATAAAGCCGATTAGGGGAGAGAGATCGGGAGGGGAGGGGAGGGGAGGTGTGGGGGAGGGGAGGTGTGGGGGAGGGGAGGGGTGGGGGAGGGTGATGGGGAGGGATGGCCTCCACCTATGTGGTTTTGGGAACTTGGACCGTTTGCTTTTCCGGTCCTTCCATGTTTCCTGAAACCTTGGAAACAAGGGCCCTTTCTTTGCGGGAGGGAGTAAGTCTTTTATATTTGCAGGCTTCTTAGTGGCAATGTCAGCCCACACTTGAAGTAACGGGATCATATCGGGATATCCTGGTTCCCTTTAACCATAACTATGAACTCTTAGTAATAGGGGATGGGAAAACTAGTCTTGCGTGGGTCAATCAGGGACTCCTTCTGCCCCATCACTTTTAAACAAATTGTAGAGTCTCCAAGCTTTTGGGTTGAAACCACATCCTCTTGGTGAATGCCGAGAGCAGGGGTCCTCAAACTACAACCTGTGGGCCACATGCAGACAGCCGAGGACGTTGATCCTTTCTGCCGGGTGTATGTGCCCCATTTATTTATTTTTTTTGAACTTCAAATCAATATGTGCAGTGTGCACATGAATTTGTTCGTAATAGTTGTTTTTTTAAACTATAGTCTTTCCTTCAAAAGGCCTGAGGGATAGTGAACTGGCCCCCTGGGTAAACAGTTTCAGGACCCCTGCCCTAAGGTATCCTGGACTTAGGGGTTATTAATCTCCCAGCCCTGAAACATCCCTGAACATTCTACCCGTTGTAGGAGGCACCATGGGAATTTGGACCCCGGGTAATTTACAAGCCTTTACTCCAATTGAACCCAAGAAAATTCAAAATGACTTAGGCAGTTACTCTATTTTGGTCACTTTTGACTCGTCCTGCACTAGCCCATTATTTCCATTGAACTCTATAACGCGAAGCATGATGTTTTCATAACATTAAAAAATGTATATATTAATACATATATATATATATATTTATAACTATGAAAGTCCACAACAAAAAGAAAATTTTTTCCCAAAATTAAAATTGAAGCGTTATAGGGTTAAAAAGAAGGATGGGTCTGATCAGCGTGTCCAAGACCTTAGCATCATAAATGAATCAGTGATCCGACTGCACCTAGTAGTGCCCAAACCTGTGCCCTCCTAGGGGAAAGTGTGAATGCTTTTATCCCTCTTCCTGTACTTCCAATGAACAAACACACATGTCTGGTAATTAATCCTAAGATTATTTTTGTTTCCTGTGACACTCACCTAATTTCAAGGCCACTGCCACCTCACAAGCTTAGCCTTGTCGTAGTCAAACTGTTCACCTTTTAGACCGTTTGTTTTTCTCAGAAGTTATCGGGTGATTAAAGCTTCTGAACCAAGTGTGCCAGGTCCACGACTACCATCTCCTGGACCACCTCAACCTTATCCATCCTGGATAAAGTTGCCCTCAATGGACAACCCCTCCCAGCAGTGTAGGAAGGGTATGGACCCAAAGCCCCACCTCGCCCCTTCTGCCAGCAGGAAGTAGCTAGAGATGTCGTCGCCCAGTACCCCAAAGATTTGGGTCCATATCTCTTCAGGGGGGCAAATGTTAGGTAGCTATGCTAGGGACTGGGGCATCCGTTATGCATGCCCATAGGGCCAAGATAAGAGCCCAGTTAGGAGAGGCACCCTGTGCATGCTCAGAGGTCCAGATTTCTGGCCATGAAGGGGAGGTCACCTGGGTGGTTCCTGTACCTGGATTGACCAATCTAGGCCATGTTAATTCAATTCAGCCACTGGGGTCGGCCAGACTTGCCCACCACGCCTCCCTAACGCTCATAAAACTCTCTTGAGTGCAGACCAGGCTTCTGCATGATTTCTCTCACACTCAGGAAGGCTCTTTGGAGGCAGCTGGGCTGCACATGAGTGGCTGGTGGATACTGTTCAGATGCATGGCTTTCTGCTTGCAAGGGTTTTTGTCTCAGCTGACTGGAAGGGAGGAGGTAGTACGTCTGGATCACAGAGTATCCATGTCCACAAACGAGGCTGCTCATTCCACTGTCCTGGAAGTGCTTTATGAAAACCCTCTGCTTTGCAATGTCACTCCTTGTAGATTAGAGTGGGAGGGGCTGGGACCAAGGTATGCTGCCTCTTACTCCCAGTTGCAGGTTTCTGGATGCTGATTGTATCTCTTACAGCATCAGTTAGTGGGCTTGTTGTCTGCCTCGGGCTTTGTTCACGGAGATCCTCCAGCTAGGTGGTGGTGTATGCACATGAGCAGAGGCTTCCTGCCAATCCCCCATGAGTAGTAGAGCTCCCATGGTGTGGACTCCATGAAAGCCTTGCCCCAGGCAGCACGCTTACAAAGGAGGGTGGGCCCTGCAGGACAGAAGACCATTCCCCCTGTGGAATGGCCTCAGAGATCCACCTCCCTCTCTGGCCAGCTGCTGGGGCTGTGGGTCCTAAGCATCATGGCTGACTCAGTAATAGACACAGGGTGAGGCCACTCCAGTAGCTGTTTTGACTGGTCTCATCCAGCCTGAGATCATCCTTGCATGAGCCCTCTGCCAAGATTATTTTTGTTTCTTTTATGATCTTTTCATTAGTGGCTCCTACAACACTAACCGCAGTCCATAAATACATCATCTGTTTGAAGCACATCTGTACATTAATTGCCCTCCTTATTCACAAAATATCCACTCTCCACCCAAGCCCCTGGCCTCAGCTCCTCATTTTTCCCCCCTCAATGCCCGCCACCCATCCCTCATCAATCCTTGGAAATGTACTAATTCTTTTGTCATATTTTCACCCACCTTTCTTTTGAGGTCAATGAAGATCCTTGTAATCGGTTCCCACTTTCCATCCTGCCCTTCCTCCACCCTCCCAGTATCTCCACTCATAACACTGGTAAAGGGCCCATCCACTCTGGATTCCCCGTGTTTGAAATTCCTATCGGTACTAGAATACCTTCTCTAGTTTGGCCAGATTAGTATGGTAGAACTGGGATCATGATAGTGGGGCAAGAGGAAGCATTAAGAACTAGAGGAAAGTTGTGTTTCATCTTTGCTGTCTCATACCCTGTATTCTTTAATCTCCACTCTGAGATCCTTCTGTAAGGGGATGTCCAGTGCACTGCAAACAGGTTTTGGGTCTATACCCGGCAGTCCCCTCTCATTCTCCATGATAAGATTTTTTTGTTCTCATGATGCCTGTTGCCTTATCCCTTTAAAACTTTGTGATCACACAGGCTGGTATGCTTTCTCCATGTGGGCTCTGTTGCTTCAGAGCCAGATGGCTGTTTCTTTACCCTCAAGCCTTTAAGACCCCACACGCTATATCTTTAGGTAGCTGGACACCATCGGATTTCTTCACCACATTTGCTTATGCAGCCGCTCTGTGGTCAGTGATTGTGTAGGAAAGGCGAGCATCTTAGAATGCCAATTTTATAAAACAGTGTTCTTGCAATGAGGGATTCCTTGAGCGGAGGCCCTATGTCCATCTGCTACCTCAATACTAAATCTATAAACATATGGACATAGATCTATTTCCCCATGCCCCTTTGTAAATATATGTACATATGTACATGCCTTTTTTTAGACGTCTATAACTGGCCCTTGCTTCCCAGCTCACTCTTCTATACCCTTTGATTTTCCTCTTGTGCCCACTGACATGCTCAGTCTTCCTTTGGGTTTCAGTAATTCCTCTTGGTTACATTACCTTTGATCACGCCCTACCAGGCCTCCTACATCCCCCTCACTACCGTTTTCCATCACTTGTTGTACCCTTGTCTCTGGGTTTCTTTACACCACTTCCTTTCCCCCCACCCTCCTCACTCCCATGCCCAATGGAAAGGGCCGGTCACATGTTTACTCCTCCAGAGTCTTCATCCAGCCTCTCTTAATTAGACAGACCTGTAAAGGTAATAACATGCACAAAACAAGACTGAGCTAAACCAAGCAGCAAAAAGAAAAACAAACAAAAATGAAAACAAAACCCAACCCAAATCCAATGACACTAAAAGAAAACAACACTAACCAGAAAGAAAAGTACAAGGACTGTGTGGCGAACTTTAGGAGTGTTTTCCAGTCCAGTCTGTGGGGGCACCGAACCCTGACCACAAAGTCCACCTTTGGCATTCCCCGGGGACTTTGATGCTCCGTTTTCTTTCTCTTCCGCTGCACTCTCTTAGTGTCATGCCTCGAAGTGGCAGGATCAGTTCGGGCGCAGTTCCCACACTGTGTGTCCAGTGTTGTCCCCTCTAGGGCTATGGGTCTTTGAGGGACGTTTCTCATCGTGGGGCTGCCCATGTGGTCTTCTCTGTGGATTGGCTTCTCTGATTGGGAACATCATCCTCAAGGTGTATTGGGCCAGGGTGTGCTCCATTCTTCCCTCCTCCCCCTTGTTCTGCCCTGTGTTCTCTGATCAGATATGTCCCTCTCCGCGAGCTGCAGATCCGGTGCCATCCTGTGAAATACAATCTTTTGGGGCTGCAAGGATGTGTGTGTGGGGGGGGGGGTGGGTGTCAGCTCAGATCTTTTGAGAGTCCAGGAGATATTGACTGCTCGATGGGCACAGTTCTGTGGGGCACCGTGCTCTTGGTCCAGACGCTGGTTTGAATATGACTTTGTTGTTAACCAGTTGTGTGTCTCTGGGTGAACTCCCGTGTGTTTTTGAGTGAGTTTTCTAATCTGCAAAGTAAATGTACAGGATTATCCAGACTCCCATGTCAGCAAGTTATCCAGAGGAGTTAATCAGAGACTGTTTCATATAGTGTGTACCTGCGCGCCGCATTCTAGACCTGGGATGGCAATTATGAGCTCAGGATAGAGATGGTGTCCAGCAGGTAACATACGTGGCTCCATATTGAAACAGGAAGCCCACTGTGGAGATTTGGTCCTTCCGTTGATGGCCACCGGCCACCTAGTCTTCTCCTGCTATAACTGCTTCACTGGCTCAGCAGCTGAGCCAGAAGCCAGTGATATCATAACCAGGTGGCTAACTGGGCCAAAGGGCTGATAGATATTTGTTATCTTGTTGTCTTGGGAAACCCACCTACCCTCCATGCAAACCTTCTGGTGTGAGTTATCTGTGGAAGGAATCATGGGCTCACAGTAATTCACATCTTTCTTCTTGAAAATGTGCCCATATTCCTTTCTGAACCTGAGAAGGTGGCCCCTGTGTCCACCAAGAAATTTACTGCCTGGCCTCCTACTTGGAGAGTTAGCCTGGGCTTTTGGCGGCGAAGTGAAACAGAGCCCTGACCCCTTCATTGAGCTTCTTCAAGCATTATTGTCTCTTGCTTGGGTCTTTCTACGTGCAGATGAGGCCTATCCACTCTAGTGGAGGGTCGTGCACCTCTCCTGGGGTTTTCAAGGCACTGATTTTTCCAGTGTCCTTCTTTCCTGCAGTAGGCACATTGGTCCTTCCCCATGGCTTGGCGGTGCCCACAGGTTAGTCTCTCCGTGAGTGAGCCATGCTCTCCTTTTCCTGAGTCTCTGGGGTATCTCATGGCAATTACGATTATTTTAGCTAGCTTCTTTGTCTCTGTCGTGCTAGGGTCATCTCTGTTGTTATACACTCAATGAGCCACTTGTACCAAATCGCTAAGATTTTCCCTTCAAACCCTTCCCATTTCGTTGTCATGTCTGAGGCAGACTGACTGAGTAATAAAGGCAATACTTATTGCCCTCCTGTTCTCAGTGCCTCCGGGCCGTTAGGGGTATAAAGCCCGTAGGCTTACATCAGCCACTCTAGAAAGGCAGGCGGACATTCTCTTATAGGAACCTGAAAATTCTCACTGACCTTAGATGATAAATTCATAGGTTTCCTAGCTCTTCCGCAGAGGGTCATGTAAGAGCAATGGGTGATACCTGGTAAAGCCCTTTGGGCCTTGCTAGGAATTGAGATCCCACATTGTTGGTGTAGTGGCCAAAAGAGTTTCTCTCAAGTGGGGAGTGCCCGCTCGCTGACCATCAGGTTCACTGACTGCTTACTGGGCCTCTGTCTGGAAGGGCTACCCTCCTCCGTTGTGAACAGCACCTGGAAAAGTTGTTGGCAAGCATTACAGGTGGGCTGATGAGTATGGAAGTCATACCAGTACTAGTGTGTGTGTGGGGCTGCTTGTTAGGGGTGGGGGTGAGGTTGGGGGGCCGGTGGGGGAGGGAGTGACTCAATAAGGGCCTGTTAGAAGTTTTCTATTTCTGGACCCTAGAAACCTTATAGGGCGGGGGTTGAAAGAAAGGGTTTGAAGCCAGCTCTCCCACTCTCAGAGTTCTCCTGCAAAATGGGATAAAGCCGATTAGGGGAGAGAGATCGGGAGGGGAGGGGAGGGGAGGTGTGGGGGAGGGGAGGTGTGGGGGAGGGGAGGGGTGGGGGAGGGTGATGGGGAGGGATGGCCTCCACCTATGTGGTTTTGGGAACTTGGACCGTTTGCTTTTCCGGTCCTTCCATGTTTCCTGAAACCTTGGAAACAAGGGCCCTTTCTTTGCGGGAGGGAGTAAGTCTTTTATATTTGCAGGCTTCTTAGTGGCAATGTCAGCCCACACTTGAAGTAACGGGATCATATCGGGATATCCTGGTTCCCTTTAACCATAACTATGAACTCTTAGTAATAGGGGATGGGAAAACTAGTCTTGCGTGGGTCAATCAGGGACTCCTTCTGCCCCATCACTTTTAAACAAATTGTAGAGTCTCCAAGCTTTTGGGTTGAAACCACATCCTCTTGGTGAATGCCGAGAGCAGGGGTCCTCAAACTACAACCTGTGGGCCACATGCAGACAGCCGAGGACGTTGATCCTTTCTGCCGGGTGTATGTGCCCCATTTATTTATTTTTTTTTGAACTTCAAATCAATATGTGCAGTGTGCACATGAATTTGTTCGTAATATTTGTTTTTTTAAACTATAGTCTTTCCTTCAAAAGGCCTGAGGGATAGTGAACTGGCCCCCTGGGTAAACAGTTTCAGGACCCCTGCCCTAAGGTATCCTGGACTTAGGGGTTATTAATCTCCCAGCCCTGAAACATCCCTGAACATTCTACCCGTTGTAGGAGGCACCATGGGAATTTGGACCCCGGGTAATTTACAAGCCTTTACTCCAATTGAACCCAAGAAAATTCAAAATGACTTAGGCAGTTACTCTATTTTGGTCACTTTTGACTCGTCCTGCACTAGCCCATTATTTCCATTGAACTCTATAACGCGAAGCATGATGTTTTCATAACATTAAAAAATGTATATATTAATACATATATATATATATATATATTTATAACTATGAAAGTCCACAACAAAAAGAAAATTTTTTCCCAAAATTAAAATTGAAGCGTTATAGGGTTAAAAAGAAGGATGGGTCTGATCAGCGTGTCCAAGACCTTAGCATCATAAATGAATCAGTGATCCGACTGCACCTAGTAGTGCCCAAACCTGTGCCCTCCTAGGGGAAAGTGTGAATGCTTTTATCCCTCTTCCTGTACTTCCAATGAACAAACACACATGTCTGGTAATTAATCCTAAGATTATTTTTGTTTCCTGTGACACTCACCTAATTTCAAGGCCACTGCCACCTCACAAGCTTAGCCTTGTCGTAGTCAAACTGTTCACCTTTTAGACCGTTTGTTTTTCTCAGAAGTTATCGGGTGATTAAAGCTTCTGAACCAAGTGTGCCAGGTCCACGACTACCATCTCCTGGACCACCTCAACCTTATCCATCCTGGATAAAGTTGCCCTCAATGGACAACCCCTCCCAGCAGTGTAGGAAGGGTATGGACCCAAAGCCCCACCTCGCCCCTTCTGCCAGCAGGAAGTAGCTAGAGATGTCGTCGCCCAGTACCCCAAAGATTTGGGTCCATATCTCTTCAGGGGGGCAAATGTTAGGTAGCTATGCTAGGGACTGGGGCATCCGTTATGCATGCCCATAGGGCCAAGATAAGAGCCCAGTTAGGAGAGGCACCCTGTGCATGCTCAGAGGTCCAGATTTCTGGCCATGAAGGGGAGGTCACCTGGGTGGTTCCTGTACCTGGATTGACCAATCTAGGCCATGTTAATTCAATTCAGCCACTGGGGTCGGCCAGACTTGCCCACCACGCCTCCCTAACGCTCATAAAACTCTCTTGAGTGCAGACCAGGCTTCTGCATGATTTCTCTCACACTCAGGAAGGCTCTTTGGAGGCAGCTGGGCTGCACATGAGTGGCTGGTGGATACTGTTCAGATGCATGGCTTTCTGCTTGCAAGGGTTTTTGTCTCAGCTGACTGGAAGGGAGGAGGTAGTACGTCTGGATCACAGAGTATCCATGTCCACAAACGAGGCTGCTCATTCCACTGTCCTGGAAGTGCTTTATGAAAACCCTCTGCTTTGCAATGTCACTCCTTGTAGATTAGAGTGGGAGGGGCTGGGACCAAGGTATGCTGCCTCTTACTCCCAGTTGCAGGTTTCTGGATGCTGATTGTATCTCTTACAGCATCAGTTAGTGGGCTTGTTGTCTGCCTCGGGCTTTGTTCACGGAGATCCTCCAGCTAGGTGGTGGTGTATGCACATGAGCAGAGGCTTCCTGCCAATCCCCCATGAGTAGTAGAGCTCCCATGGTGTGGACTCCATGAAAGCCTTGCCCCAGGCAGCACGCTTACAAAGGAGGGTGGGCCCTGCAGGACAGAAGACCATTCCCCCTGTGGAATGGCCTCAGAGATCCACCTCCCTCTCTGGCCAGCTGCTGGGGCTGTGGGTCCTAAGCATCATGGCTGACTCAGTAATAGACACAGGGTGAGGCCACTCCAGTAGCTGTTTTGACTGGTCTCATCCAGCCTGAGATCATCCTTGCATGAGCCCTCTGCCAAGATTATTTTTGTTTCTTTTATGATCTTTTCATTAGTGGCTCCTACAACACTAACCGCAGTCCATAAATACATCATCTGTTTGAAGCACATCTGTACATTAATTGCCCTCCTTATTCACAAAATATCCACTCTCCACCCAAGCCCCTGGCCTCAGCTCCTCATTTTTCCCCCCTCAATGCCCGCCACCCATCCCTCATCAATCCTTGGAAATGTACTAATTCTTTTGTCATATTTTCACCCACCTTTCTTTTGAGGTCAATGAAGATCCTTGTAATCGGTTCCCACTTTCCATCCTGCCCTTCCTCCACCCTCCCAGTATCTCCACTCATAACACTGGTAAAGGGCCCATCCACTCTGGATTCCCCGTGTTTGAAATTCCTATCGGTACTAGAATACCTTCTCTAGTTTGGCCAGATTAGTATGGTAGAACTGGGATCATGATAGTGGGGCAAGAGGACGCATTAAGAACTAGAGGAAAGTTGAGTTTCATCTTTGCTGTCTCATACCCTGTATTCTTTAATCTCCTCTCTGAGATCCTTCTGTAAGGGGATGTGCAGTGCACTGTAAATAGGTTTTGAGTCTATACACGGCAGTCCCCTCTCATTCTCCATGATAAGATTTTTTTGTTCTCATGATGCCTGTTGCCTTATCCCTTTGAAACTTTGTGATCACACAGGCTGGTATCCTTCCTCCATGTGGGCTCTGTTGCTTCTGAGCCAGATGGCTGCTTCTTTACCTTCAAGCCTTTAAGACCCCACACGCTATATCATTTGGTAGCTGGACACTATCGGATTTCTTCACCACATTTGCTTATGCAGCCGCTCTGTGGTCAGTGATCGTGTAGGGAACGTGAGCATCGTAGAATGCCAATTTAATAAAACAGTGTTCTCGCAATGAGGGAGTCCTTGAGCGGAGTCCCTATGTCCATCTGCTACCTTAATACTAAATCTATAAACATATGGACATAGATCTATTTCCCCATGCCCCTTTGTAAATATATGTACATGCCTTTATTTAGATGTCCATAACTGGCCCTTGCTTCCCAGCTCACTCTTCTATACCCTTTGATTTTCCTCTTGTGCCCACTGCCATGCTCAGTCTTCCTTTGGGTTTCAGTAATTACTCTTGGTTACATTACCCTTGATCACGCCCTACCAGGCATCCTACATCCCTCCTCACCACCGATTTCCATCACTTGTTGTTCCCTTGTCTCTGGGTTTCTTGACACCACTTCCTTTCCCCCCACCGTCCTCACTCCCATGCCCAATGGAAAGGGCCGGTCACATGTTTACTCCTCCAGATTCATCATCCAGCCTCTCTTAATTAGACAGACCTGTGAAGGTAATAACATGCACAACACAAAACTGAGCAAAACCAAGCAACAAAAAGAAAAAAAAAACAAACAAAAATGAAAACAAAACCCACAGCAGAGAAGGGGGGAAGGGAGACTCCGGATAGGGCAAGATATGACAAAACAACGATGTATAAATTACCAAAGGTATATGAGGGAGCGGGGAATGGGGAGGGAGGAGGGGAAAAAAAAAGAGGACCTGATGCAAGGGGCTTAAGTGGAGAGCAAATGCCTTGAGAATGATTGGGGCAGGGAATGTATGGATGTGCTTTATACAATTGATGTATGTATATGTATGGATTGTGGTAAGAGTTGTATGAGTTCCTAATAAAATGTAAAAGAAGAAAAGAGAAAAAAATGATTAGGGCAAAGACTGTACAGATGTGCTTTATACAATTGATGTATGTATATATATGAACTGTGAAAAGAATTGTATGAGCCCCAATAAATTGTTAAAATTAAAAAAAAAAAAGAAAAAACAAAACCCAACCAAAATCCAATGACACTAAAGGAAAACAACACTAACCAAGAAAGAAAAGTACAAGGACTGTGTGGTGACCTTTAGGAGTGTTTTCCAGTCCAGTCTGTTGGGGCACCGAGCCCTGACCACAAAGTCCACCTTTGGCATTCCCCGGGGACTTTGATGCTCCGTTTTCTTTCTCTTCCGCTGCACTCTCTTAGTGTCATGCCTCGATGTGGCAGGATCAGTTCGGGCGCAGTTCCCACACTGTGTCTCCAGTGTTGTCCCCTCTAGGGCTATGGGTCTTTGAGGGACGTTTCTCATCGTGGGGCTGCCCATGTGGTCTTCTCTGTGGATTGGCTTCTCTGATTGGGAACATCATCCTCAAGGTGTATTGGGCCAGGATGTGCTCCATTCTCCCCTCCTCCCCCTTGTTCTGCCCTGTGTTCTCTGATCAGATATGTCCCTCTCCGCAAGCTGCAGATCCGGTGCCAGCCTGTGAAATGCAATCTTTGGGGGCAGCAAGGAGGTGGGGGGTGGGGGTGGGTGTCAGCTCAGATCTTTTGAGAGTCCAGGAGATATTGACTGCTCGATGGGCACAGTTCTGTGGGGCACCGGGCTCTTGGTGCAGACGCTGGTTGTGAATATGACTTTGTTGTTAACCAGTTGTGTGTCTCTGGGCCAACTCCTGTTTGTTTTTGAGTGAGTTTTCTCATCTGGAAAGTAAATGTACTGGATTATCCAGTCTCCCATGTCAGCAAGTTATCGAGAGGGGTTAATCAGAGACTGTTTCATATAGTGTGTACCTGCGCGCTGCATTCTAGACCTGGGTTGGCAATTATGAGCTCAGGATAGAGATGGTGTCCAGTAGGTGACAGACGTGGCTCCATATTGAAACAGGAAGCCCACTGTGGAGATTTGGTCCTTCCGTTGATGGCCACCGGCCACCTAGTCTTCTCCTGCTATAACTGCTTCACTGGCTCAGCAGCTGAGCCAGGAGCCAGTGCCATCATAACCAGGTAGCTAACTGGGACAAAGGGCAGATAGATATTTGTTATCTTGTTGTCTTGTGAAGCCCACCTAACATCCCTGCAAACTTTCTGGTTTGAGTTATCTGTGAAAGGAATTATAGGCTCACAGTAATTCACATTTTTTTTCTTTGAAAATGTGCCCGTATTCCTTTCTGAACCTAAGAAGGTGGCCCCTCTGTCCACCAAGAAATTTACTGGCTGGCCTCCTACATGGAGAGTTAGTCTGGGCTTATGGTGGCGAAGGGAAAAAGAGCTCTGACCCCTTCATTCAGCTTCTTCAAGCATTATTGTCTCTTGCTTGGTTTTTCTAGGTGCAGATGAGGCCCGTCCACTCTAGTGGAGGGTCGTGCACCTCTCCTGGGGTTTCAAGACACTGATTTTTCCAGTGTCCTTCTTTCCTGCAGTAGGCACATTGATCCTTCCCTATGGCTTAGCGGTGCCCACAGGTTAGTCTCTCCGTGAGTGGGCCATGCTCTCCTTTTCCTGAGTCTCTGGGGTCTCTCATGGCAATTACTAGTATTTTAGCTAGTTTCTTTGTCTCTGTCGTGCTAGGGTCATCTCTGTTGTTATACACTCAATGAGCCACTTGTACCAAATCGCTAAGATTTTCCCTTCAAACCCTTCCAACTTCTTTTTCATGTCTGAGGCAGACTGACTGAGTAATAAAGGCAATACTTATTGCCCTCCGGATCTCGGGGCCTCGGGGCCATTAGGGGTATAAAGCCCGTAGGCTTACATCAGCTACTCTAGAAAGGCAGGCGGACATTCTCTTATAGGAACCTGAAAATTCTCACTGACCTTAGATACAGTCATAGGTTTCCTACTTCTTCCGCAGAGGGTCGTGTAAGAGCAACGGGTGATACCTGGTAAAGCCCTCTGGGCCTTGCTAGGAATTGAGATCCCACATTGATCGTGTAGTGGCCAAAAGAGTTTCTCTCAAGTGGGGAGTGCCCGCTCGCTGACCATCAGGTTCACTGACTGCTTACTGGGCCTCTGTGTGGAAGGGCTACCCTTCCTCCGTGGTGAACAGCACCTGGAGAAGTTGCTGGCAATCATAACAGGTGGGCTGCTGAGTATGGAAGACATACCAGTACTAGTGTGTGTGGGGGGCTGCTGGTTGGGGGTGGGGGTGAGGTTGGGGGGGGCGGTGGGGGAGGGAGTGACTCAATAAGGGCCTGTTAGAAGTTTTCTATTTCTGGACCCTAGAAAACTTATAGGGCGGGGTTGGAACCAAAGGGTCTGAAGCCAGCTCTCCCACTACCAGAGTTTTCCTGCAAAATGGGATAAAGCCGATTAGGGGAGAGAGATCGGGAGGGAAGTGGAGGGCAAGGTGGGGGAGAGGGAGGTGGTGGGGGAGGGTGTGGGGGAGGGATGGCCTCCACCTATGTGGTTTTGGGAACTTGGACAGTTTGTTTCTCCGGTCCTTCCATGTTTCCTGAAACCTTGGAAACAAGGACCCTTTCTTTGAGGGAGGGAGTAAGTCTTATATTTGCAGGCTTCTTAGTGGCAATGTCAGCCCACACTTGAATTAAAGGGATCAGATCGGGATGTCTTGGTTCCCCTTAACCATAACTATGAACTCTTAGTAATAGGGGATGGGAAAACTAGTCTTGCGTGGGTCAATCAGGGACTCCTTCTGCCCCATTACTTTTAAACAAATTGTAGTGTCTCCAAGCTATTGGGTTGAAACCACATCCTCTTGGTGACCGCCTAGAGCATGGGTCCTCAAACTACAGCCTATGGGCCACATGCAGACAGCCGAGGACAATGATCCTTTTTTTTTTAACATATTGAGTTTAAACCAGTTGACAATCATCAGGGTTTTCTACATCTAGTTTTTCATAATCAGATTGAAAACAAGTCTTTCTTCCAAGGTTATCAATGGGTGGATTCAAACCTCCAACCTTTTAATTAACAGTCAAGTACTTTTTCCATGACATTAGTTGGAATCAGTGCCTGTTTTAAATATATTTAAGACATGCTAAATATGAGAGACAGCTGGTCACTAGATTGTGGAAGCCGGCTCATCTGGCTCGATGGCTTCCAGTTCACAGCATTCCATTTTATGATCATTCTGTCTTCCCCAATCATCATTGAAACGGATGGGTAAAATTACCAAGTTGCTGCTAAGTAATGAAAATGGCAATGTCTTGGTCTGAAGACTGACACTAATGCCTAGGTGGTCAACCGTTAAGTTTTCTGGTTTCACTTCAACAACTCACTACCATCGATTCAATGCTGACTCATAATGACATTATAGGACTGGGTTGAACTGCCCCTGTTCCTTTCTGAGACTAACTGTTTACAGGAGTAGAGAGTCAGCTTTCCAACTTCAGACCTTGTGGAGTCACAGCCCTACAAGTAACTACTGCACCACCAGGGCTCCATTTGGGTTTCGATTAGAAAGCACCATTGTGTTGCCCTTGTGAACTTTCTCTTTAAATCTTTCTCCTTCCAAAGGCCAGAATTTTTTTAAGTAACTGACAATGTGCTTGAAGTGAGTCCATCTGAACCATAGGTTTATTTACTGTAGCTTAAGGTAAAACTGAAAAATAGAACATGCACAAATATCAACGAACTAAAACATATTTATGATCAACTGATTTACAACAAGGTTGCCAGGTCAATTTACTGATGAGGCAAATAATGTTGGAAAACTGATACCCACAAAAGAATAAGAGGTGACCCTTTTCTTGTACCACATGGAAAAATTAACTCAATATGGACCATAATCCTTAATGTAAAAGCTAAAAGCATAACTCAAGGGAACAAATATAGAAGTAAATCTTGAATCAGGGAACTTTGTTTTTAAACCTGACACCAAAAGCTTAAGTGGCAAATGGAAAGATAAATAGGACTACGTCAATTTTGAAATTTTCTTTTGAAAATAAAAAAACTCAAAGTAGGAAAGTATGTATGCAAATTCTATTATCTGACAAAAGTACAGAGTACATAAAGTATGGGTGACTTGTGGAAAAAAGAATGGGTGGCTTTTTGGGTATGTGAATTTTATCTTACGAAATTATATCACCGGGCATAAAAGGACTAGCACACAAAAAAGAAGAAATTATATCATCGTTTTAAATGTGTGGTGGGTTTTAGCATAGGAAGACTTGTAGTTGTATAACCATCGCTACAAACTTTCACATATTTCATTACCCTAAAAATAAAACAGCATAAATTTTCCCAGTCACTTCCCATTATCCCTACACTTATCTCCTTAAAATCATAGAGAGGCCTGAGGGGCCAGCCTCCCCTCTCTGCAGAAGATTTCATTTCAGAGGACAGTACTGAAGCTATACAGCTCTAGGAGAGGGTCATGTCTGATCAGAGCACACAGGAGCAAATGAAGGAAGAGGAGGAGAGAGTGGAACACATCCTGGTCCACCAAGGCCTGAGGACGATATTCTGGCTCAGAGCAGCCAAAGCACAGAGAGGACCGACCATAGGGCCTGCCCCACTAGGAGACATGACGTCCCTCACTGACCCATTGTGCTATGGGGGACAACACTGGAGACACAGTGCGGGAATTGCGACCAATCTGACCCCACCACACTGAGGTGAAACACTAAGGGCATGAACAGAATAGCAAGGGGGATAGAGCAACGAGGTCCCTAAGGAAAACCAAAAATAGAATGTGGGGCCAGGGCGTGACACCCCATCAGACGTGACTGGAAAACACTCCTAAAGGTCAAAAAAACAGACCCTGAACTATTTACAGGTTTTTTTCTTTTTTTGTGCTTGATTTTTGTTGTTTTGTTGCTTTGCTGTCTTGGTTTTTTTATGCATATTATTATCTCTCCAGGTCTATCTAGATAAGATAGGTGGGATAAACCATCTGGGGAAGAAAACAATGGGATCTAAGTTGGAAGAAGGGGGGCTGGCAAAGGGAGGCAGGGGAAAGGAAGTCCGTGTCAACAACCCCAGGGATTAGGGAACAAGTGATCCAAAAATCAATAGAGAGGAAGGTGTGGTATAGGAGGCCTGGTAAGGCTTGATCAAGGGCAATATAACCAAGAGTAATTACTGAAATCCAAATTAATGCAGAACATGAAAGTAGCACAAGAGGAAGGTAAAAGGAAATAGAGGTCTAAATACAGGCATATACATATGTAGATATAATTATATATGATGATGGGGAAATAGATCTATGTGCATATATTTATAGGTTTAGTGTGAACGTAGATGGACATTATTGGGTCTCTAACTCAAGAACTCCAGCAATGCAAGAACACCTTGTTCTACTAAACTGGCATTCCATGATGCTCACCTTCCTGACATGTTCAGTGAACACAAAGCAGGTGCGTAAGTAAATGTGAAGAAAGCTAATGGTGTCCAGCTCTCAAAAGATATAACATCTGAGGTCTTAAAGACTTGAAATATAAACAAGCAGCCATCTAACTGAGAAGCAACAAAGCCCACATGGAAGAAGCACACCAGTCTGTGTGATCACAAGGGGTCCATAGGATGAAGTATCATGCATCAAAGAACCATATCACTGTGAATGAGGGGGAGTGCAGACTGGGGACCCAAAATCCGTCTGTAGGCAACTGAACATCCCCTTCTGGAAGGTCACAGGGAAAAGACGAGCCAGTCAAGGTGCAGCATAGCATCATGAAACATAACTTTCTTCTAGTTTTTTAATGCTTCCTCCCTAGCACTATCATGATCCCAATTCTACCTTACAAATCCGGAAAGACCAGAGGATGTACACAGGTACAGCTCAGAGCTGGAAACACAGGGAATAACCCTGATAAACCCCTCAGGACCAATAATGAGTAGAGATGCCAGGAGGGGAAGGTGGGGGAGATCCCCTGATAATTTGCCATGAGTTAAAAAGTACCTGAGACGTCTACCCCTGCTGCCTCGAAGGAGTATTCTGGCTGTGCTCCCTCCAAGATAGATTTGTGTGTTCCCTTGGCAACCTAAGATACTTTCAATATTCTTTGCCAGCAGAATAATTAGTTCTTCCAGGGTCACCTTTATTCATTTTCCAGCTTTCACATGTATACGATATGACTGAAAATGCCATGGCTTAGGTCAGATACACCTTAATTCTCAAAGTAGCATCCTTGTTCTTCAAAACCTTTAAGAGATCCTGTGCAGAGTTTACCAAAGATTAGACACAATTTTGTTTCTCTCATGTATATCTAGTAATGCTTAACCAGTAAACAAAATGGCTTCAAAAAGTTCGTGGTAAATGAAATAGAAAGACAATGAAATATTATTCATAAATTTTTGAAGACCCTCATCCAGACTTCTTCACTAATTGGATATCTGAAATACATATGGAAGGGGGATTATCTCTACAATAAGAGAAAGGGATGAGGTGGTGGTGGTGGTGTGGAGTGGGGTGGCACACCATCTCAGAGAATGAAAACAGCTGTTTCAATGGTTCCCACTGCAGTGTGGAAACTGCAGGTACACTAAAAGAGCACAGCAACGACAGCATTAAGGTCTTAGAGCTGAAGGACTCCCTCCCTCCTTAGGCCTCTCTTTCAACTATAAAATGTAGCTCTAAAATGAAAAGGTTCTCGGACACAACTTTCAGGAAGCCTGTGGATCCAGGAAAGCCCCAATCTCAGCAGAACCAATTTGGCAATCCACAGGTCTGATTTTTGACCAGTCAGCTCACTTGGTCTAGATCACTCAATTATGTTCACATAAATTACAAGAAACAGGTTCACACCGTCACCACATTCTTTTAAATATTCTTTGAGTCTGGTGAATTAGAATAAAGTTTGAAGGAGAAAAATCAGACTGGAAGGGGATGGTGTAAGGCTCCCCAGTGAAATCCTCCAAGGACAGCCATTGGTTACCCTCAAAGAATGTGCAGGTGCATTGTCAGAATGGAAAACAATTCTACAGCAAAATTTTTCTGACCTTTTTCTCATCAATGAAGTTTTTAAATTTTCTTAAACTTCTTCCTAATAAGCTTTGTGACTGCATTGTGTCTTCAAAAAAGTCTAGTAAGATGACCCCTGTGAGTTCTCCTGCCTTGAACTGGCTGAGCAGGTCCCATCAGAGGCCACTGTTTTGAATAACTGTGTTTTGTTTTGTTTCGTTCTGTTTTATTTTACAAGTGAATTTCCAACAGAACTTGTCTGCAATCATCCACTAGTTGCAGAGGCATTTTTATGTTTTTGTGTATGATCTAAAGGCAACACTTTCTACGTATCCTCATACATGATGTTACAAAGTACACAGGAAAAAAAATGCTACTTTTTTTTAAGTATTACTGACATTGTCCCATGATATAAAGATTGGGATCTTTGAAAATATTTTCCTTTTCCTTTACTGAAATCAGATCTCACCCATAGTACAAAATAGAATGTAGTCAAAGGCAATTCATTCATTTCAATTCATTATATATAGCTCACTTTTAAAATGGAGAATACTTCAGAAGTTCTAAATCTCCATGTTTAGTAATGATAGAATAATATTTATAATTATACAGCTAGAGTCGCTTAACTCTTTGGCAGTGAAGCAATTAATCACAAATCCCCTATTTGTGGGATTGGATAGCCTGTCATAGTGACTTTAATATCAACACACCAGAAACTTTCCTGAAACAAGTTACATACCTACCCAGGTTTCCAAACGGGTAAAAAGCCGTGTGCATGTGTGTGTGCGTACTATGTTTACTACTGAATACAACCTTCAGATATATGAAACTATTGACCATAAAATCATGGAATTCTGAGCATACTTGGCACAAGTTTCAGTACAACTTAATAAAAGATGTAGTATTAACAATCACATTTCTTTCTCACACGGGAAGATGGAAAACAAAGCTAAATAATATAAATACTTGCTCTACTCAGGTTTTTTAATCTCCTTTTTCAAGTGAGAGGGGTGTTATCTATAGTCTATCTATTGGCTCATTTACTCAAAAGTAAATTTATGTTTAAATTCTTCTACTCCTAATATAGTCTTCCCTCCGTATACACGGAGAGGGGGACCAGGACTCCCAGCAGGTACCAAAATCTGAAAGTATAAGTCTCTTACATAAAATGATATATTGTTTGCATGCAACCCATGCACATCTCCTGTGTACTTTAAATCACCTCTAGAGTAATGGTAACACCTAAACCACTACACATGCTATATAAGGAATACTTTATGCTCCCTCAGTCTCTGAAGGATTGCTTGAGCACTCATCACTCAGTTGCTCTCCCCCACCAAATATTTCCCATCAGGAGTTGGATGTAACAATGATGCAAAACCCTGAGATACAAATAGTCAACTGAATTTAAAGATCAAGTTTAGTAGCCTGTCAATACACCATCCAAACAAATCACATGTGTTGAGTGGGTGTAAGGACTTTGAGAATTTTCTTAAGGATTCCACATGACACTGGTTAAATATTGGGCTGGTGAAAGCACAAGGTCAGCAATTCAAACCCTCCAGCCACTCCACAGAAAAAAGATGAGGCTTTCTGCTCCAGCAAAGATTGACAGTTTGATGACTATGGGTCAGAATTGACTCAGTGGTGGTGGAATTGGCTTCTTTGGTTACACCAGTGGTTCTCAACCTTCCTAATGCGCGACCCTTTAATACAGTTCCTCGTGTTGTGGTGACCCCCCCAAACACAAAATTATTGTCGTAGCTACTTCATAATTGTAATTTTGATACTTTGATGAATCATAATGTATATATCTGATATTCAGGATATATTTTCATTGTGACAAATTAAACATAATTAAAGCAGTGATTAATCACAAAAATATGTAATTGTATATTGCTAAATATTTTTTCTAATGACAAATAAATGAATTTTTGTCTTGAAGTATGGTATATCATGGGTGCCAAAAGTAAAATAAAATGCTACATTTTGCAAAAGTATGCACAAAAGGCCAACATCAATGTGATGCTTGCGATAGCTTTTTTTCTCACCAGATCAGAAGCATGTATTTTCCCATGGTCTTAGACAACCCCTGTCAAAGTGTTGTTCAACACTGAAAGGGGTGGTGACTCACAGGTTGAGAACCACTGGGTTAGACCGTTTTTATTTGAAAATTCTATACATATGAGCAACACAACTTACAAGATGTAACTACATCATGTCATACATTAATCATTTTCCTTAATTACATATATATACAAATTCATTAAAACAGTCGTTCTATTTTTAAAGTCGGGCCAAAACAAAGAGAAAGCTGATCATACTTCCAAACAAAGGTACACTAACATCAAATGCCTAATTTATTACTTAACTCTTATCTATAAAAATGGATCAATTAACCTAACAGTGGTGACAGAGAGAAAGTTGCTGACTGACTGGAAAAGTCCTTCCTGTTTACAAATATATATGTATCATAAAATGAAAACGGTGATTATTAATTACACTTTTTAAGATAACACTTTAAAAATAATAAAAATTTTAAAAATAACACTTTTAATCAGGGATTTGAAACCGTCTTCACAGTTCAGTTATAACCAAGGAAGCAAAACTGAAACAGACTGGAAAGAATTACTGTCTATGCTCTTTTGGAAAGTTAATCTGCCTCTTAGAAAACAAGGGCAGCCCAATCAACGCCTAGCCACCACATCTCTTAGCCTGCAATCAGAAACAGCACTGCCATGCTCAAAGATGGCAGCTGCACCATTTTGAATGTGTATTAACCACCCATCCAATCTCCTAAATTAGGTTCCTAAAAGGACTCCCTAACCCTCTGCCAAATCCTATAATCCAGGGATAAAATCTACAAGATTTCCCATTCCGGTTTTCTTTCGACTTCATCCAAATTTTAAAATGTGGAGTCTCTTTTGATTTTGCTTCTTCAGACATGATTGAATCGGATCAAAATCCTGATTTAAATTAATATAAACTTACAGCCATTGAGTCCATGCTGACTCACTTGGACCCTGTACAGGCAGAACTCCTGCCCCTGTGAGTTTCTGAGATTGTAACTGTAAAGGGAAGTAGATAGCCTCTTTAAATCTTCCTCTGAATCAAAAACAAACCAAATTCAGTGCTACCGCTCACAATGACCCTACTGGGCAGGGTAGAACTGCCCCTGTGGGTCACACCGCCACAAGTCGATTCTGATTCACAGTGAGCTTCCTAACTTTGCTCCATATGATTCTCAATCACTGTATTCTCTTTAAGTACACTGCCAGGCCTTTTACTGCAAGTCACTTCCCACTGGTTTGATCCACCAATCTTTCCATTCTTAGCCTAGTTAGTAGTAGCTAAGTGGGTACATGTTTGTGCTGCACAGGGCCTCTACTATAACCAAACAGAGCTCTCAAAGAAGCACTTCGTATATCGGGTCGCTATGAACCAGAGCCACCTTAATGGCTGTGGGTCCAAGGATACATAGGTGCACAAGCACAGTTACACACATACACACACAGTGGGTAATTTTTAGATGGAAAAGAGAAACAATGAAAGTGAACTAAATCTACCCCCTGCAAAAATCTGAAGTTTCCTATAGGATTGTGATGTTGATCAAATTACCACACTCTAGAACCAATCCACTGTCAAGACCAAAATTTGATGCCCAAAAAAATCAAAACTGATAAAGCTTGTTTGGTCCCTTGGCTGCCAAAATGCTAATAATCTAGTATACATGAGCATGACTGAGAAATTCACATTTGCTTTTGTAATCAAGGACAGCGTCTAAATGCTTATCTTCTTCATGGATAGAGTACTTTTATGAAGACAAAAGTGGCAGCTGTTAATGAAGACTGAGTAAGAACACCTAAGAGGTTAACTCTAGGTCTCCTGGTTATTTCCTCAGTTGTACAAATCTGAGACCTTTCAATACATGCTATATGTGGAACCAGAAGATGTTATTACACATGGCATTCATTTCATATTCAACATTAGTTAAATGATTCAGGCACTACTCTGGATGCTGGGGATACTCTAGAAGGCAAACAAAGTCGCTATATTCATATACCTTATATGAAAGTGGAAGAAAGAAATCAGAAATTGTGATAAGAGCGGTAAGAGCCCCTAATAAAATGATTAAACAAGAAAAAAGAAAGCAATCTTAAATAACTCCAAGAGAGCAAGACCCGAGGAAAGGAAGCTAATTAAGTATCCTTTTCAGTTTGAATTAATTAATGTTAAAAAAAGATAT
This sequence comes from Tenrec ecaudatus, assembly GCF_050624435.1. NCBI lineage: Eukaryota > Metazoa > Chordata > Mammalia > Afrosoricida > Tenrecidae > Tenrec > Tenrec ecaudatus. The sequence continues at coordinate 66,422,225 of NC_134548.1, read as the reverse complement.
CCAGAAAGACAGAGAGATGGAGTGACATTGTTTAAACTCCAGTCCAGAGCTTGAGCCAAGATCAGACTTCAGACACCAGTGTCTTTTATAATGCCTATTAATGCTTCCGCTGTGGCGTTTCACCTTTTACAGGACAGTGTGAATAACACAAAGAGGAACACAGGATAGACTACAAGGTTCATATGCCCACCACCCCACTCCCAATCGGTTTGGTTGATATTCATAGCAAGATGGATCTAAAATCTTTATGGATAAGTCTCCAAGAAACACAGGTCAGCGGTGTAAAGCAACAATAAATGAAAACTCCCATTTTCCCCACTTCTAAATAACACCCCTGCCAGTAGAACATCCCCATGAACAGGGATGTAAGGCAGAGTTGTTGATTTTGTGTATCACTTGTGCTTTAGAGAAGTAAATTCGGTTCAGGTTTAGATTTGCTCACACCTGCCTTGGGAAACTCGGTTAAGATTCTATTCTCCTATGCTAGCTACATTACACTCAAACACTTCTGCTTTTCCACTGAAACCTTACAATGCAGCTTTTGGAAGAAAAAAAAAACCGATTCTGACTCTCTGGAGATGATTTTTTTAGGAATACTACTTCCAAACAGCCATTCAGTGCTTCAAAATAAGTACTCATCTAATTTAATTATGACGACTTCACCAGACAGTAACAGCCCAAGATGATGTTTACAAAGGCACTTGTCACTCCCTTTAGAAGTACCAATGTAGTTGGTGGGGGGGGTGCGGGGAGTGGGTGTTTCATACTTTCGGTGTGTTTATAGTCTGCAACCAGTGATAAAGTGACACTTGAGATTATTTAAAGAGCAAGGCACTTCAAGTTTGGGACCTCCCGTAAATTATCCTACGTTCACTGGGTTGCCTCAGCCCCCAGGTACCTGGGACAGGTATTCCGAGTCGCCATGTGCTTGTGCTAGGAAGCACTCTAGGAAGGGGCCCCGGGATGCTATTTTACCCGCCGACGACAGGCTCCAACATTAGGAGCTACTCCAGCGGAGCTTGCAGCCACACCACAGCAGCTCGGAAATAAACGTGACCCGCCCAGCAGCCAGGCTTCGGCCAGCGGAGCGAGGTGCAGCCTTCCCAGTCGCTACCATTCACAAGCACTTGCGCTCTGGCCAGGCAACCTTTTGGACACGCATTCTTACCCCCTTGGGCAAAGTAGGGCGTTAGGGGCGAGGCCCCAGGGCTCCTCGGCGGCGCTGGGATTTAAAAACACGTCCGTGAAGCCCACCACAGGTTTCCCGCTCCTAAAACACACTTCTGCGTGAAGAGACACCTGAGTGGCAGGCGGGTCCGGGGCGCCCACGTAGACGCGATGGCGCGAACGCCGCTCTCCGCTCAGGCGCCCTCAGGAGGCGCCCGAACGCGCCACCCGCCCGCCAGGGACATCCGGCCGCGCCTCAGCAAGGCGTCCTGTGGGCCGCTCGGCGCGCGTCTTCCGAGCCGGCAGGAAGCGCGGCACGGGCGCCGGAGCCGCCGGCCCGGACCTCCGGGAACTCGCCGCCGGCCAGCGCGGGGCCCAGGCGCCGCCGCGACCACCGCCCTTGGCCGCCCTCAGCCGCGCCGCATCCGGGTCCCGCGCCGCCGCTCTCACCTGCCCGGCGCCCCGCGCAGTGCGCTCCGGATCCGGTGAGCCGTCAGTAGCCCCAGCCGCTGCCCGCCCCGCTCGTCACCTCACGCCCGCCGGGCTTGGCACTCCGCCTGCCCGCCGCCGCCGCCGCCGCGCCGCCGTCGTCCCCGCCGCCGCACCGACTGTCGAAGCATGCGCGCCCGCGCCTCCCGTCGAGCTGTATGACTGGCGGGTCCCTGAAGGGCCCCGGGACCCCCAGACCCCCGCCTTCCATGCACGCAATAGGAAGAGGAGGGATTGGGCGTATACTTGTGACAAGATGGGCGGACCCTACATTTAGGATGGCAGTTTAACTTTGACCTGTCTGGATCTCCATATGAACCATATCAGTAGGGTGTGAACTCCACCTACAGGAACCAAGCTATTGGTTGCAAGCTTGAGGGAGAATTAATCCATTGTCTCCAGCAGCAGGGAGCAGAGCACGCCCATCCCAGTCAAGGAGTATTTGTAATTCCTGCATTTAACATTTGAATGCTTACTTTCTTGGAATGTTCGAGCTTGGAGTCTTAAAAACATATTGCCCAGCCCCTCACTTTACACAAAGAACAATAAAAGTAAGGTAAAAATATTTGCATAAGGCCTTCAGTCATCATCTCCAGGCTCTTAAAGGGGTAGGTTTGGCTGCTGGTCTCACATATCAAAGAGCCAGCAAAGCATCAGACATCCTGTCCTGCCCACAGATAGTGGCATGTTCAGTCCCTTTCACTGCCCTTCTTCTCCCAACTGCCTGCAGAGACCTGCACAAAAAAGGTCGAGCAACACACACAGCAATGGTGTGGCCAACAGTGGGAAGAGAAGGAAGGGAAGAAAGGTGGGGGGTGGGGGGGCAGAGGTGACAGAAGAAGAATAAGCATCAGGTGTCAGGGGAAGCCAGCCCCTAACACATCATTATGAGTCCGGTGGGCGCAATTGTATAGCGATAATAAATAAATATTATAGTAAAGTTACAGAGCATAAGAGAAATATTGAAATAAATGGAGTCAGACACAATTCATAGTAGCATACTCAGCTCAGCCCCGCTTGGTGGTCTACGTGGAAAGAGAGATATTTGATGCTAACCCAGGTTTTTATATTCTCTGGGGGCATGCAAGCCCCCTAATGACAGGTGAGGACCCATGTCACAGGAAGGGGATGTGCTATAGGTGATACAGTAATGAGAGGGGATGGTCTATGGAAATGCAATAGCAAGAGTAGAGATTGGGGGGTATACATGTGACAAGATGGACTGATTCTAGTTTTAGGATGGCAGCCTAACCTTGGTCATCTTTGGATGGGTTTGACCTCTCTGGTGTCTCCTACAAGGAAACAGACAACTACTATCCTTATCAGAAGGGAGTGAATCCTACTTGTTGTGGGATAAGCAGTGGTGTCTGCTTGCACTAGATAGCTGATAACTCTTAGGGAGAATGACCCCTAATCTATTCCTGATGACCTCCAAGTGCATAGTCATTTGCAAGCAGCTGAGTTTGGAATATATTTGGGGTAGACAGCTTGGGAGAAATCCCTCTGTTTCCCACAATCAGGCACTTGGGGAGAGAAAGAAAATCTGCCATAAAAACAAACCAGCTTGGGGAGCTGATTAAGGCACTGTGATGTAATGAGGTAGATCAGGGAGGAGGTGTTGAAACCAAACCCAAACCACATCTACTGTCCTCACTAGTCTATTCTGACTCTCATAGGACAGAGTAGAGTTGCTCTGTGGGGTTTCCAAAAGGATATATCTTCAGGGGAACAGACAGTCTCATCTTCTTTGGAGCATCAGGTGGGTTTGAACTGCCAGTATTTGGGTTAGCAGGCCAATGCCTTCCTCACAGCACCACTGGGTTCCTTGAGGGTGTCAAAAGGGAGGTACAAAGACACAGATTCTTGGATTTTTCTTCAGGCAAGAGTGCACGATTAACGACAATTATTACTACTGGCAAACTCATACATAAAGAATGCTGTCTTTAGAAGCAACATCTGTACAGGTGGGATCAAATTTCCTAGCTTCTATTGGTTTGTCTACTGCTTCCCCATATCTGACATATAGTAGAAACCTGGTAAAAAATAATTTTTTAATTGACCCAGAAAGGTAAAGAGGCTTGATCAAGGTCAGAGTCAGCTGGTATTCAAATTGCTAAGCCCTTTAATTTGGCTGAAATCCCTACTAGTCATTCCTCATGACCCCCTGAAATGACCTCACCATGCTCCTTGGATTCCCAAATATTTTTGTGCCAACCTTCCTCAGCTTAATAAGAACATAGAGGAACCATTCTCAGACTCAGGAGGCTGGTAGCACCTGGCAGAATTTCTGAGAAGAGTCAGGAAGCATTTTTGTAGAGGCTGTAGGCATGACACAGCCTGCCTGCTGATAGCTCTTCCTCCTTCCTCCCTAGGGAGCGTCAAATGAACTTAAAATTTGTGAGGATCCTGGACCAGGTTATTTTTAATCTTTCCTTCCCTACACCACTCCACATCTGTTTATCTTGACCAAACTTTTCCCAAGGTCTCAGCCTCAAATTCACTTTCCTGTGAAGCTTTCTACTCCTATAAAGAGTTACAGACTCTCCCAGCCCTCACCCCACTATCATGACTCCAGTTCTACCTTACAAATCCGGCTAGACCAAAGCATGTACACTGGTGCAGATAAGAGCTCTGGACACACAGAATTCAGGACAGATAAACCCCCTAGGAACAGTAATGGGAGTAGTGATACCATGAGGGTGGGGGAGAGGTGGGGTGTGAAAGGGGGAACTGACTGCAATGATCACTGTATAACCACGCCGCTCCCCAGGGGGTGACTGGGGGGCATGAACAACAAGAACTTGGGTGAATGGAGACAGCGGATTCTGTACAATATGAAAGATAATAATTAATAATTTATCAAGTGTTCATGAGGTAGGGAGGGTTGGGAGGGAGGGAAATAAAAGGAGTTGATACCAAGGGCTCACATACAAAGAAAATGATGATTGCAACATATGTACAAATGTGCTTGACAAAATTGATGTATGGATTGTTATAAGACCTGTAAGAGCCCCCAATAAAATGATTTACAAAAATAGAGAGTTTCAGACTTGGAAACTCAGAGGTAGTTAGTTCTACCCTGTCCTGTGTAAGGTTGCTATGGGTCAGAATCAACTCTATAGCAATGCGTATGGTTTTGGGAGTCAACCTTGAGATTCTTACCTCAGTCTTGCAGGCAATTGCTGGCTTTCCTGAGGTTTCTGCAGTAGTTTACAAGTAATCTGAGGGATGGAATGATCTCTTGGTTCTCTCTACACCATCAAGTGAAATTTAAAATGACAATCGGTTGTAAGCGAAGGCATTCTTTTAAGAACCAATTTCTCTGCTCAACTCATATTTTTAGCTATGCTGTTTAGGAGGGAGTAGTGTTATGGTGTAGTTTTATGTTAGGTAGCTAGAGCTGGGACCAGGGTGTCTACTGGGCAGGCTCCAAATTCAGGCACATGAGGCAGGGAGGCAGTGCACTTAGGTGGGTGCAAACCAGGCCAGGTGGGCTTAATTCAGCCAATGGGGTCAACCAATAATGTCAACCACGCCTCCCAGCCGAAGCCACTAAAGGCCGAACCTGGAGACCACCTCCCTGTTTTTCTGTGGGGTCTCTCTCTCTCTCTCTCTCTCTCTCTCTCTCTCTCTCTCTCTCTCTCTCTCTCTCTCTCAATCCTTTCTTTCCCCCTTCCCCCTCTCTCAACTCTTTCTCTTCTCTTCTCCTCTATCACCTTCTCTCCTTAATACAAACCCATTTGGATCAACAATCAGTCTTCGACATGAATTCTTTCTCCTGTGATGCCAAGAACTGAGGTATTTCCCACCCGAGAAACCTAACAGTTATGCTGTGATCCACATGGTTGGCAGTTCAAAACTACCAGCAGCTCTGAGAAAGACTGGTTTTTCTACTACCATAGACAGAGTTTCAGAAACTCAGAGGGTCACTGCAAGTCAACAGTGACTTGATGACAGTGAGTTTGGGTTTTATTTTTTGATTTTAGGGAGAGGGTTCACAGTTCACATACCAGCACACCTGCACAGAGATTGGTTCTGAAGAGGAGGAGGACTCCAGGCGCTAGGATTCAAGGGGTACTAGACTTAAGGTGTCCCTGAAAGCAAACTCAGATATGGTCAATTTTGACAGGAAAATTTGTAAAATACACAGAGAAAAAAGAGAGGTTGGTTAGATGCATTTTATCATAGCTGTATTGTGTAACAGCATGCACTCTTAAATGAATGAGGTCATTCTGTATGAATCCATTTGGAAGAATCTCCAAAATATAATATTTAATGAAATAGGCGATACAAAAGAGTAAAAAGTAAGCTTTACTTGGACATGCGTACATGATCATCAAAAAGAAACAGAAAGGCCATAGTTGCCTCCAAGGTGGAGATTCAAAGGCTAGGAAGCGAGTGGAGGGAATAATGGATTTGTTCTGGTGATCATCCTTTCCCCAGCTACCTGGGTGACATAACAGCGAACTTCTTGACTACTACCTAAAAAGTTGGCAGCTGGAATACACCCAGAGATGCCTTGTGTTTTAGGGTAAGAGGATATCCCAAATCTCAAAGATAATTTATTAAATCTTAAACAGGACAAACACATGCCATCGAGATGAGGGGAGGGAAACTATTAGCAAGAGGTCTTATTGATATGTAAGGGTTATCTGAGATTCACAGACTTGAAAGGACATGGCGGCAGATCCCAACATCACAGTTCCAGGTGGGACTACAGAAGCAAGAATAGGACAAGGATTGGGACCTGTGTTAAACAGGACAGTTTACAAGAGTGGTCCAGGGCCAAACAACCAAGGCTTTGGGGGCATGACTCATGACTGTGCAGCCCAGAATGGCAGCCTCGATTCAAGGATACACTTAGGCAAGTCTCTAAGCCCCACCATGGGCTGCCTAAGGGGTAATCCACTTTCCAATGCCCTCTGCCTGGTGGCAAGAGTGTTCACATCCCTGGTCAATGGTCTGAAGGAATTCACTGGAAGCTTAATCCACGTGGGGACTGTGCAAATAGAATTTTGGCTTTCACTGTTATCCACATACTTCTGAAAATTGTGAATTCTCAGAATTTCAGTTGAAAGGTAGGCTTGATGATCTGCTTCTGAGGGGTCACTATGGTGCACACAGCAGGTCACTGTGCATGCGCACCGGAATCAGTTCAACAGCAGCCAACAGCATTCTCCCTTATGTTGCTTGATGTTTGTTTTATGCCCACATCTCCTCTCTCTCTCTCTCTCTCTCTCTCTCTCTCTCTCTCTCTCTCTCACACACACACACACACACACACACACACACACACTGGTATTTCAAAAAGTCCCTGAAAAATTCCATTCTCTTTTGATTCCTTGTTCCACTAACTTTTGGGAGCCTGCTTGTGTGCATATATGACACCATTTGTTTGCTGAAAGTGAGGAGGAATTGAACCACTTGCTGAAGATCAAGGATTGCAGCCTTCAATATGGGTTACAATTCAATATAAGGAAGACCAAAATCCCCAAAACTGGACCAATAGGTGATAAACAGAGAAAAGGGCTTCAGTTGTCAAGGATTTTGTCTTGCTTAGATCCACTATCAATGTTCATAGAAACAGCAGTCAGGAGATCAAAAGATGTATTGTAATGGGTAAATCTGCTGCAGAAAACCTCTTTATAGTGTTGAAGAACAATGATGTTACTCTGAGGACTAAGGTGCACATGACCTAAGCCATGCTATTTTCCATTGCATCATATGCATGTGAAAGTTAGACACTGAATAAGGAAGGCTGTAGAAGAACAGATGCATCGAATTGTGGTCCACCAGAAGACTACTGACAGTACCATGGACTGCTGAAGGACTGACCAATCTGTATCAGAAGAAATAAGGCCAGAGTGCTGCTTAGAGGCAAGGATGGCAAGACGCCATCTTACATACTTTGGACATGTTGTCAGGAGAGACCAGTCCCTGGAGAAGGACATCCTATTTGGTACAACAGTGGAGAAGCCATGAAACAGAGGAGGTCCTCGAAGAAGTGGATGGACTCAGTGGCTTCATCGGTGGTTCAGGCACAGGAACAATTGTGAGGATGGTGCACGACCCTACAGTGTTTCATTCGGTTGTATGTGAGGTCACGACGAGTCCAAGTGTCCTCAATGGCACGCAACAACAACTAGCCAGAGCAGAGAGGAGCAATCTGCCCTCTGGGACTTCCCTGGGAAGGTCCTCAATGGAAATTGGGAAAGTCTAAGACCCTATGGTCATGAGTTATAGTGGTCGGAAGGCCCCAGAACAAATCCAGTAAGCCTTTCTAATCTGTGATCGTCTCCATGTCTCCATAATGGCCCCATTCTCACTTATGTAGTCCTGCCTGAGAGAGTGATGAATTGCTCTGCCTCCAATCACATTTTTGTGGCAGATTTCATCCATTTCTATAATTAGCGACATGGCCACACAGCCTTTGGACCCCATTATGGCCTCATGCTTATGGTCTCCTTCATCTAAATCATTTCTCCTACTTTTGTCTTTCTTCATTAATTGAATATCTGAGATACATATGGAAGGGGCATTATCTCTACAATAAGAGAAAGGGATGAGGTGGTGGTGGTATGGAGTGGGGTGGCACACCATCTCAGAGAATGAGAACAGCTGTTTCAATGGTTCCCACTGCAGTGTGGAAACTGCAGGTACACTAAAAGAGGACAGCAATGACAGCATTAAGGTCTTAGAGCTTAAGGACTCCCTCCCTCCTTAGGCCTCTCTTTCAACTATAAAATGTAGCTCTAAAATGCAGAGCTTCTCGGACACAGCTTGGAGGAAGCCTGTGGATCCAGGAAAGCCCCAATCTCAGCAGAACCAATTTGGCAATCCACAGGTCTGATTTTTGACCAGTCAGCTCACTTGGTCTAGCTCACTTGGTCTAGATCACTCAATTATGTTCACATAAACTACAACAAACAGGTTCACACTGTCACCACATTTTCTATATAAGAAAACTGGAACAGAAATAAGCTGCCAAATTACTTGGCTTCTTATAAAAGAAATAGCCAAGTGAATGTTTGGGAAAACAACAGCTCCAGCTATGTGGCACAGGGAGCCCTGGTGGCATAGTGGTTTTCACTTGGGCTGCTACCCACATAGTTCAAAACCACCACCCGCTCTGAGAGAGAAACGTTAGGGCTTTCTACCCCTGTAAAGAGTTGCAGTCTCAGAAACTCACAGGGGCTGCTCTACCCTGTCCAATAGGGTTGCTGAAAGTCAGGATTGCTGTGAGTCACAAAAGATGCAATGGCAGTGAGTTTTCAGTTTGATTATTAAGCAAAATTATCAAATTCTGAAACTATTGTTTCTCAATCTATCCTCCATCAAGATCTACCTAAACACTTTTAAAAAATTAAGTCATTTTATCGGGGGCTCTTACACCACTTATAACAATGCATACATCAATTGTATCAAGCACATTTGTACCTATGGTACCATCATCATTTTCTTTATACTTGACCCCTTGGTATCAGCTCCTTTTCCCCCCTTCTCTCCCACTCTCCCACCCTCATGAAACCTTGATAAATTATACTTTCATATTTTACAATGTCCAAGGTCTCACTTCACCAATGTTTCTGTTGCTTGTCCCCCTGGGGTGTGAGTGTTAATACATCAATCATTGCTATCAGTTCCCTCCATCTCATCCCTACCCTCATGTTATCACTACTTCCATTACTGTTCCTGAAGGGTTTATCTGTCCTGGATTCTGTGTGTTGAGAGTTCTTATCTGTACCAGTGTACATGCTCTGGTCTAGCCGGCTTTGTAAGGTAGAGCTGAGGTCATGATAGTTGGAGGGAGTGAACGGGAGAGGAAGCATTGAAGAACTAGACAAATGGTATGTACTGTGGTATGAGTTGGGGTGCCAGCCCCCCACCAGTAATCTTGGGTTCAATAAGCACAATTGTATGGTTGAGATATATAAATATTATATTAAAGTCACCGGGAGCATGAGCGATAGAAGAGACATTACAATAATGCAGTCAGACACAATTCATGGTAGCATGCTCACCTCCTGGATGGCCATGATCTTACCAGCCAGGTCCACGCTCAGTGTGGACGAAGGGAGGTGGGATGGAGACCAGGCAGGAGGCTCAAGGACTGGGCTGGAGGCTGGAGCCCCAGCACAAGGCGGGCTTCCCCAGACAAATGGCGCACAACGTGGGACAATATGAGTTATATCCCATATAACAATTATATGGCCCCATTGGTACGTAGAGTGAATTTGAAAATTGTGCGAAGTGAGGATCCGGTGTGGGGATTGACAGAGAAGTAGTGGAAATAGTGAATTAGAATTTTAAAGAGGATAATGGGAGCAAGGTAAAAGTAAACCTGAAACTTATGGTACCATGCTCTCTACTTACTGAAAAGACAAGGTGTAAAAGTAACGAAGAAAAAGATACAATGTTTTCTAAAAGTAGTAAAAAGGTATAATTCATGGTTCTCAGAGGAAGGAACTTTTGATTTAGAGACCTGGGAGGAGGTCATTGTCAACTTAAAGGAAGCACAGAGATGGGGAGAGTATCCCTATGGAGAAGTGGTCTCTGTGGGTACAAGTTAAGATGGTTTTAAAACTTTTGCAGGAGGAAGAGAATAAGGATGAACAGTCTAGTGAGAAGTCTTGTGTCTATTCAAATCTAGAAAAGCAAGCTAAAGTGTCTGTGAATAAGCATGATTTAGGTTAAGAAACTTTAGGAAAAACTGAAAAGGCAGGGATTGGTTTGTTATCTAAAGCCTCCAATTCTAGAACAGAACCTCATTGCCAAAGCCTGTATGCTCTCGCGAGACTGCAGACTCCGAAGGTTTAAAGGTGATACAGTACTAGAGGCAGTGGATTGCAAGATCCAAAGCATGGCTATTAAACAATCCCAGGAAGCTCCCTTGCTTTCAAAGGTAGAGAAAGCCAAGAAGCAGAACAGGCAACGTCTAAGATGCCCAAATTTAAATCAGATGAGAAGCAGTGAGAACGGGTTTCAGGCAGATGAGAAGATTTTAGGCAGAGCTAAAAGAATGAGCCTGAGTCAGAAGGGGACATAGTAAAAGCAACTGCTCTCCTGCTGGAATTTAGTGTAAGAAAGGCCAGAGATTGTAAAACAATCAAGCAAGCCAGCCCTGAAGGTAGAGAGATTAGCTCCAAAGAAATGCAAACTAGGAGAGCTAGCACAGAAGGTGAAGTTCAGGAAGTGGAACTCCAAGATATCCAGATTGAAAAGAGTAGCTCAGAGAATAGACGTAAAGAAGCAAAGTATAGGAAAGCACCTTTACTCTCCAGAGTAGGAAGAGGGATTGCAGAAGAAGATTTAGAATGCAAGATGTCTTATCCTGTTAGAACCAAAAGGAATTCACAGTGCCTTTGCCTTTTAAGTTGCTAAAAGATCTCAAGCAGGCAATCAATGACTAGGGCCCAGACTCACATTTTGTAATTAGCATGATAAGGGCTCTAGCAGAGTCTGACAGCTGGACCCCTACAGATTGGAAAGCTTTAGTGAGAATTTGTCTTTACTCTTCAGAATGCTTGTGATATCAAATGCTATGGAAGGAAGCAGCCCTTGCAAGAGCTGGGAAGAATGCTGAGGATGGGATAGATATAGGAATTCATCAATTGCTAGGGGATGCAAATTATATTACAGTTGAGTCTCAACTACAGTTTACTGAACAGACAATAGGACAGATACATGAGGTTTGCTTAAGGGCCTGGGAAAAGATAATTCCATCAGAAGAGAGAACGCCGAGTTACAGGGCTATAAGACAACAGAATGATGAGCGTTACGCTGACTTTGTGTCCCGACTGGAAGATGCTATTTCCAAATGTGTGAAGAATGTTCAGGCAGTAAGAGACCTAGTGCACAAGCTATCTTATGATTTCTCTAATAAGCACTGTAAAAATGCCTTGCATCCCTACAGCGAACAGGGCACTTTGCTGGGTTATTTTAGGATATGCAGGAATGTAGAGGCAGAGGAATACAAGGCAGACCTCATGGCAGCTTCATTGGCAAACTATATCAGACCTGGAAGAAAGTGCTTTAGTTGTGGGAAGACAAGTCATCTTCAAAAGAGTGTAGGCAGAGCAGGCTGCGGCCAATGTCAGAGCATGGGCCAGGACCATGGAGATCGGGTTTAAACGAACCTGAACTCTGCCTCCATTGTAGGAAGGGAACTCATTGGGCGAGCCAATGTCGTTCAAAAATCAACAGTGAAGGGTCGCCATTAGCAAAGACTTCCCGGCGGGAAAATAGTGGAAGAAGCTTGATGCAGAGCCCTCATAGCAGAGCGTGGTAGGCAAGGTGTCTGCCTACTGGAGCAAAGAAGATCTTTGAGAGAAATCGCCTTTATCTAGCAGCCTCACAGCAGGAGAACAGACCTAGCCAAAGAGGCAAAAACCTAGTCTCTGTTCTCACTGCAGTTGGTTTGAATAACCAAGAGATGGCTCAGAAGCCTTCACAGGAGCTTGATCCTCAAAAGCAGGGACCTCTTATTGAAAGATTAATACAGTTTCTATCAGGAAGATTTAACCTTAGTACTCAAGAAATTAAAATTGATACTGGAGTTGATAAGAGTTGTAAGAAAAAGCCCAAAACTGTGATTGAATCAGAAACGAAGAGCAGTAATTGGGGTCCACTACCTAAAAGAACTATAGGAAGTTTATTAAGAAAGTCCAAAAAAAAAAAAAAAAAAAGAAAGTCCAACATAAATTCTCAAGGTGTTGCTGGAGTTATTGGTCAGGATTGTGAAGAAGAAATTAAGGCAGTAATGAGTTCTGATATACCATGGTTTGTAAAAATGTAGGATCGCTTAAGCCAATTTTCCCTTCCTTGCATTTCTAGAGTAAAAATTTATACCTATCAGGAAAGAGTACTTGAGAAGTTTGACCACCCTATAAATCAAGCAGTCTTCTGGACTGCTGTTGTGGAGAAACAGCGCCCCCACATGGAATTAGAAATGGAAGGAAAAAGGTTTGTTAACTGTGGATGCCGGGTCATTTCCTTAGGGCATTCAGGGGGGCCTAAGGCCCTCCCATTAACTTCCCCTAAAGCCAGCATAGAGGGAATGAGTGAAGTTAACCAAGACAGAATATTGCAAGGTAAAATCATACAGTGTGAGAAGCCTGAAAGGCAAAACGGCTCAATTGAGCCTATAACCTTATTGGTAAGCCTGGAGAAAAAATGTCTGCTTGGTAAGTTACTTCAAGATCAGCTGAACAAATTTATTAAGAATTTTTTCAGTCTTTCAAAGTATGATAAGAAGTTCTCCCAATTAGTTAGCTCTCTTAATTCTCTGAGGGATGGGAGCCAGTATTTACATAACAATGAAGGTTATCTAACTAGTACTTTTACTGGTTCAAGATCTAGCAATGCTTTACTATTTAAATTGTTAAAACAGAAGGAGGAGAAGAGGAATCTTATGTGTGACAAAGTTCATTTACTCATTTTAACTAAAAAATTTTTCTCCTTACTAAAAGCTTGTAATAAAATTAGGGAAGATAAACACGTTTTCAATTCTACAGAGAAAATTGATCCTAAGAAATCTGAGGATGATGGAAACTGTGTTTGGGATCCAGGTCCATTCACCTGGAGAAAAGGCTATGCATGTATGTTTTTTACAGAATAAAACTGATGGACTCCCTTTAAAAGGACGCAACCACCTTTGGAGAAAGATGGACAAGGAAGAGATGGAGAGGCCAACCAATATTAATCATAAATCCTTTTTTCAGGTTAATGATACCCCAAAGAGAGGGGCTATTTCTTTATATTTTCACAGGCAAAGGAGATAGGTGGATTTCTCTTCAGCCAGCAAGGCCCAGAAGAAAGCGGGTCACTGTTATTGAAGTTATTCAAAACGTCAAGAAGACCTCGAAGATTCCTGAGAATGACGATTGCTGACTGCTGAGGTATTTCTTCCATTGCTGATGCTGTCTAAGAGACACTCTGGGATGCTATCATAACTGAACATTTTATACAATGTGACTGGAATATTACTGCAGACTGCTTTGCTGAAAGGTCAAGATTTTGAATTTGTCAATGCTATAATGTGATTGGAATGTAACTGATTTCTGTATAACCACTTATCCTTATAATAAGACATTGCATGATTGGAATTTGATTAGGAAACATTTGCAAGGGTTTAAGGGAAACATTTCATTAGATATTGATCAGCTTAAAAAGGATATTTTCTATACATTCAAAGACAAGCTTGAGGCTTCTCCTGGCTCTGATGTGATTAAGCAATTGAGGAGTAGCATGGAAGGGTTGGACCCGCGAGCTTGGGGGCAAAGTACTTCACATAGCTTAAGTTCCAGTCTGACTGTGTTTTTTATCATAATTGTGATGCTTGCAGTCTCATGTCACTTCTATAGGAAGCTAATAGATATGAAAAGAGACCATGTTGCCTCCGTGACACTTTTTGAATCTTAAACATAATGCAGAGAGGGGAAATGTGGGATACTAGCACCAAGGGAAATAATACTGGGACTTATTCCCTGACTGGTACAGAGGGAATCTGGGAGACTAATGTTCCATGGCTGGAAGACCACCACTCTGTTAGTTGGAGATATACTCCAAGTTCATGTTCCTGCGGTAATCTATCATTTCCACAGATTCTCCCTTAAAGCTGTGCTGCCTTAAAGTGAGCGCATGGCTGATACATTCTCCCTATAGAAGCAGACATTCCTATTTGGCTCTATTTCTTCCCACCGCAGTATCCAATCTCTCTCATACCTTCCTCCAATAACAGATGGGAATAAGGGGACTTTACCCCCAGTGCCTGGATTCTAAATGTTTCTATCAAGCCTGAATTTTTGGCTATATTAATTGGATCATGAAGTTTTGCCTTTACAGCTTTAAGTGTATAGAAAATGATTTAAAAACACGTCAGTCACGCCCACCACAGGTTTCCCGCTCCTAAAACTCACTTCCGTGCAAAAAGACACCTGAGTGGCAGGCGGGTTGGGCCGCCCGCGTGGAGCGTAGACTCCACGGCGCCAACGCCGCTCTCCGCTGAGGCGCCCTCAGGAGGCGCCCGAACGCGCCCCGCCCCGCCCCCCCCCTGTTGGGGACGTCCGGCGGAGCCTCAGCAAGGCATCCCGAGGGCGGCCAGGCTCGGGCTCGTTCTTCGAGCCGGCAGGAAGCGCAGCACCGGCGCCGGAGCCTCCGGCCGGGATCTCCAAGAGCTAGCCGCCGCGACCCCCCGCCCTCGGCCGCCCTCAGCCGCGCCGCATCCGGGTCCGCTGCCGCTCTCACCTGCGCGGCGCCCCGGATCCGTGTGCCGTCAGTAGCCCCAGCCGCCGCGACCGCCCCGCGCGGTCACCTCCCGCCTGCCCGGCGCCGCACTGCGCCCGCCCGCCGCCCGCCGCCCACGGCCAGGGCCCGTTCAGCCGCCCCCGCCGCCCGGACCGGCGGAGCACGTGCGCCCGCGCCTCCCAGCGAGCTGCACGGCCGGCCGGGGCCTCCAGCTGCCTTTCTGGAGCCTCTCCTGGAGGGTCCTGAGGGACCGCAGAGCCCCCGGACCCCTGCCTTCTGGAGCGGCCCGCAGCCGCCTCGCGGGGACCCCTCTGCCTCGGCGTTCCCTCGCAGCCCTTCGCCCCACTTGTGCCCCGCGGCGCCGCAGACCCCAGAACCCCCTTCCTGAGCGTAGGAGTGCGGGGATGTTGCCCCGCACCGTCGATGGCCGTTGAAAGGCTGAAGTTCCCACTTCCAAGTTCAAGAATATTCTGTGTGTTCATTTTTGTGATAACAGCTAACACTTGGCTGCAGTTTCATCGGTTAACCAATTCTTTTCGTATTCTGCTCGCCTGTTCGCTTTTGTCTCAACCAGGAAATGTCACGCCCCTCATTCTTGGATCACAGTTGAATTTTTTATTGATTATAAACCCTAATGTCGACTTACTGTAAAGCACCTGTACGAGGAAGCTTCAAAAATTCATGGGAAATTATCTTCTCTTTTCATTCCTTTCTCCCACGATCTTTCCGAAGCTCCCGCGTGTTGTGATGCCAGTGTACAATTAGTAAAGCCACTCTGGCAAATAATTCAGTAGTCTGGGATATAATTTAGAACTATATGCTATGCAAAGCAAAGGTGGCAAAACAATCCAGTGGTAAAGGAATACTTTGGTTAATGAGTGGTTGAATTGGCTGAATTTACAAGAAATCAAAGGAAGGAGCATACTACATTCAAAAATAAACTCCAGGAGGATTAGAGCGATAAAATATTCAAAGCATTAAAAACTTAGAGGGATTTATTTTCGAGAGTAGCAATTTAGCTTTAGTGAGGTGGAAACTTTAAGCAAGACACGAAGGTTCATGTCTTTAAAGGAAAGATAAAGCTATTTGACTATATACAGATGTTTTTACCTTTTAGCATGGTATCACAATGACAAGAAAAGTGTTTTAAAAGAACAATTGGCTATGCAAAACGCATGGCAATCTAACATAAAGTTCCTATAAATTATTTTTCCAGACAAATTGCTCGGTTCTATATGTTTTTAATACAGGCAATGCATACACACAGACAACTAACAGAAGAGAGGTTCATAAGCATGATTCATAAACATTGAAAAGATGCCTAATGTCATTGAAAGCCCTGGAAACATAAAGGGTTGAGATATAAATATTAAAGTCATTGGGAGCATGAGAGATAGAAGAGATATTACAATAATGCAGTCACACACATATCATGGTAGCATTGCTCACCTCAGCCCCACTTGGTGGTCCACATGGAGAGAGGGGGAAGGGAAGGAGGACAAGGGGAATTGGAAACGGGAGGGTAAAGACATACATCACAGGAAGGACTTGGACTATGTTATACAGCGGTGAGAAGGGGTGGTCTAGGGGCATACATGCAATAGGAAGAGGAGGGATTGGGGGTATACAGGTGACAAAATGGGCGGATCCTACATTTAGAATGGCAGCTTAACTTTGACCTGTTTTCTGGATCTCCATATGAACCATTATCAGTAGGGTGTGAACTCCACCTACTGGAACCAAGCTAATGGTTCCAAGTTTTAGAGAAAAGCAATCCATTGTCTCCACCAGCAGGGAGCAGAGACTGCAGTCTGGCAGCATTGCCTTGAGGGACCTTGCAAGCATCTGGCCCACACACATTATCCCTCTAGTAGGAATCAACCCAGTTAACTTACATTGGGGCTTTTAATCTCCAGACTATATATTTTTATTGGAGTAGAAAGCCTCATCTTTCTTCCCTGGAGCTGGCTGGTGGTTTTGAAGAGTGAAACCTTGTGGTTAACCGCCCAACCCATAACCTTCTATGGCACTAGAGCTCCATGACTCTGAACTAGCAACGTAAAATGCTTTGCCCTCAGGCAGAGTTTGTTTGCTTCCACCCACTCCTCTGGCCAGCCTGGTGAGGAGTAGTCTAGCCCTCAAGAACTTGCCTGAGTATGCCCTTGATGGGAATTGGGGTACTGAGGTTGCACGTTCATGCCCTGACCAAGATGGTTGGAGGGCCCTGAACCAGTCCTGTAAACTTTTCTAATCTGCAATAATGTATTTACTCCAATCATGGTCCCTTTCCCATTTCTGTAGTCACATTTCCAACTGTGATGGTCTGATCTGCTGGGAACTTGACTTTTAAAGGGGCTTCCTTTGTTTTCCATGTGACCGAGCTGTTGTGAATCCTTCAGTCCCCATTATGGCCTCATGCTTACGGTCTCCCTCAACCAGATGATTTGTTTTTTCTGGACTTTGTCCCATTCAAGATTTAACAAGGGGGGTCTCTGTAAATTATATTTGAACTTCGAGTCTTCTCCCTGATCTAAAACAATGCACACAAAAATATATACCAATTCGATCATTTCTACATGTACAATTTGCTAACATTCATTATATTTCTGAAATTATGTAGCCATTCTCACTGTCCTTTTCCAATTCCAAATTTCCATCACACACATAAGCTCACTGCCCCTTAAACTTTTCACCTAACCTTCCAAGTTCCTGTGTCAATCTGATCACAGACAGATTATTCTTTAAAAGAGCACAATGTCTAAAGCAGATCTTCTTCACTGATTCAGCTTTTGGTTGGCTTTAAAAAGACTTTACAAAAATCAAATCTGCTGCTATCAAGTTAATGCTGACTCATAGTGAATACCCCCTATGGGCTTCTGAGACTGTAACTGTTCACAGGAGTAGAAAGGCCCACCTTTCTCCTGCAGAGCGGCTGGTAGTTTCAAACTGCTGAGCTTGTGGATCGCAGCCCAACATGAGTGCCCAGCAAAGAGCACCCAGAGAAACTGAGCCCCACATCCTTAAGCCACATGAGCCATGGAGTCGGGCAGAGTTGAGATGCAGTCCTCCCCAAAGCCTTCAGAAACAACAAGAAGCCTTCAGAGACATCAAGAAGGATCACTAACTCTTTTGGTAGCCAAAAGAACGATCAGCCCCATAGTCAAGAGGCAGGACAAGTATCAGTGGCTCTGGCCAGACTGGAGGGGCTCACTCAAGGCCATTCCAGGCCAGGGCCAGTACCTGTGTCTGGCTTCGAGTACTCCAGGCACAGAATCTCTGACTCATGGGCCTCCACCTTCAGCATTTCACTCAGGAACTGCAATTCGTGGACCCTGCAAAATGAGAAGAGAGGAGAGGCCGTTCAGTGCCAGGCAGCGGGGGGAAAGAATCATCACCCACCCCCTTCCACCTTTTCCTCTCCATCAAGAGCTGTTTTACTTTACCTTTTGGGTTGAACCTTTAGAAAAATGAGTCAAGATATGTCACATTCAACTCTCTCACCTGGTCTCCCTTCGTATTAATGTTTTATGCACTACAGTACACAGTGATAAGGACCACGGAGGTCACACTGGTACAACATTATTAGACTTTATTTAAATGTCACCAGCGGGGGTTGCTCTGAGTTGGAATCAACCCAATGCCAATGAGTTTGTTTGTTTATCCCACGAATGTACTTCTTCTGCTCCAGGATCCCAGGAGCCCCCACGGCACATGGGTGTCATCTGTCCCAGTCTAGAACGGCTTTCAGTCTTTGCTTGTCTTTCCTACCCTGACACCTGGGAGAGTGTGATAAGTTACTCTGGCAGGTGTACCTCAAATGAAGGTTGCCTGATGTTTCCTCATGACTATCCTAAGTTCCTTATACATTTGGGTCAAGAATACCAGACACAATGCTAGGAGGAGGCTGCATGGAAAAACAGAACTAAAAGAAACTTTCCATCAACGTTGGTTGTTGTTGTTCAACATTTTATTGGGAGTTCTTAAGAGTCATAACATTTTCTGGGAACATTTTGAAACCTCTCAGTGTACCCTCTCACCAGATTCATGCTGCTGCCACGGGATGTTAACCTTAATGACTTGGCTAAGGGTGGGTTTTGCCGTTTCTTCATTGTCAAGTTAGTATCTTTCCCTTGGAGATAATAAATTTTGTCCCCAACCCTTTTCAGCTAAACCCTCCTGAACCTCTGTCCTTGGGGGCCTAAAGTTCCCCCATCCTGTCCCCTGGAGGCAACGGCTTGTCCCATAGCAAGCAAGTCATAATGATTAGCTCTTGTCTTTAACAAGTAAAGGAATATACATTAACCAAGCACCTAGTAAGTACTAGGCATTCTAAATCTCCCACTTACATTGTCTCCTGTTCGTAAAAATCAAATGCATCAGGTATGTCATTTCACAATTGCAGAAACTAAGGTTTGGTCAAGTTCAGGAACATGTCCAAAGAGGCCAAGCTAAGACTGCACAGGGGCATACTGAAAAACGTCTGAGATGAGTCAGCACTAAAATCCCCTCCCATCCTCAGAGCCAATTAACAGATACGAAGGGACCCAGGGGCACAGCTTGGGGAGCAAGGGTGCTGGAGGAAACAAATTCCACACTTGAGGAACCCCAGCTCCTAATGGTAGGCCAGGAAACACGGTCAGTCTCAGCAGACCTGGCCCACGTACCTCTACACTCCAGACGCAGGAGGAATGATACAGAGCTGAATACACCTTGCCCACTTTCTTGGGGCCCTTCACACCCCAGACATAAGTACTATGGTCATTGTACACACAAGACAGCCACGGATTTGCAGGATCAAAGGTCAAGGTGATGGTGTCCCGATACTTCGCATTGGCCACTCCAGCGAAAAGGCGACTGAGGAAAGAGGGGGTCAGGGTGTCCAGGGCAGACAGGGCAAACTGGTGAGTTAGCGCTAATGAAAAAGGGCACTAAAGGGAGGAGCAGCAGGGTGGCCAGCAGTCACTGGAGAAAGAATGCAGCGGCTGGCCTGGCATTCCTTGCCATGGGGCTCTGCAAAAGAACACAAGCTATTTCATAGCCCCCAACATCAGGCGGGGACAGTGTGTGGCCGTGATGCAGCCAAGCAGATGTCAGGCCCTTCTAGACTCACGTCAGACGAAAAGGAAGGGCACTGTGCAAACCAGTCATGGTCATATATCATTTCCTGCCATTTGCAGATTTAGCCCACTCCTTCCCTGAATGAGAAATTAATATACCCAACTGCAGAACTGCCCCGCTTCCTGACAGCACTGAAACCAGAGCAAAACTTCACTTCCTGCAATCACCCAACCCAAGGCCCGAGGCTACAATAAGACCCTCCTACCTTAGCTGCTACCCAGGACCACCCTGAGGGAGAAAGGCCTGCTCCGTCAGGTTTCCAGCCTCTCTCAGAAACCCTAAGGAACTGCCCGTCTGTCCTAGCTGTGGTGTTTACAGGACAATGCATTAATTACCACACTGCAGACTCAGATTACCACGGTTGCCCACAGTGAGCAACAAATGCTAAAAGACCCACCTGTGCTTGACTGCAAGGGTCTTCCCAGAGGTCTATGTGTGCCCTCCTCTCCTTGCAGCATGCCAGGGACGGCCTGGCACAGAGTGGGGCTCTGACAGGACTCAGGGGCCCACCCACACCGCTCACCTGGCCTCTGTGATGCTGGCAATGTCTGTCCCCAGGGCATGGGGCCGGGGCAGCGTGCTGAGGAAGTGCAGGTTGAAGGGGTTGAAAAGGCACACGGTGCCGTCAGCACAGCCGCAGAAGATGTAGTCCTGGCTCACCGAGATGCAGTGGGCCACTGTGGTCTGTGAGCACAGAAGCCACAGTCAGCAAGGGCGTCTGTCCACTCCTTCACCGGACACCTCAACAGCCATGAGCCAAGAGGCAAGGACAAGCGCAAGGCAGGCCAGCTGCCCTGGGCAGAGCCCCTCAATGCCCCTCCCTCTAACAGCAGCTGGCCAGAGGGCCCACAGCCCCGTGCAATTAGGGGGAAGGAGTCAGCAAGCCTTCCTTATAAGGCACCTGAGGTTTGGGCAAAGACACACCCAGAAAAGGCCGGCCCAGAGAAAGGCAGCAGAGGCAGCGGACAGGGCCAGCACACTTACTGTGATGCTTTCTGTGTGCTGAGCAGAAGAGGAAAGCAGAGGAAGAGGCAGAGACAGAGAGGGCGAGCAAGCAGAGAGGTTCCCAAACACCTTCCTCCGCCTGGGGCCTCCCCCAGCGTGCATGCAGACTCAGGTGCCCTGGAGCCCGGAGGTGACAGACGGGAGGGTGCCGACAAAGCATTCACTTACACTCAGCTCCACCCACTTGTCCAACAGTCTCCGGGTCACTGAACTTGCACAGCTGCCCTGAGGATGTGATACAGAAGGTGCTGTCAGTCTTCTTCCCGCGGCCACAGGCTACATCAGTGAACAGGTTGTTCCGCAGGTTCCCCCAGCAGCCCGGAGCGGCCCAGCAGGGGTATAGTGGCATTCACCTGTGGAGACCCACCACAGGTGCCACCCACACACCCTGCAGGCTACCCCCTGGAAAGCAGGCCCTGGGGAGGGAGGGAGAAGGCTTCCCTTGCATATTGACATAGCACCTGGCCCAGCTGAGACTTCCAAGGGGCTTTTGAGCATGCAGAAGGGGGCGCAGGTGGAACATATCTGGGCAGACCCACCCTAGTGGCTACTTGCTGCCTCACCTTTGAGGTCTTGCTGTCATCGAGGTACCAGAACTTGATGTGCCGGTTGCCTGCAGTGACAAAGTAGCTGCAGTCCTCAGAGAAGGATACTGCTGTCACCTGACTGGACACCTTGTTGGAAGCCACTACAATGTTTTTCTGGAGAGAAAGTCAAGGGAAATCAAGGCTCTGCTTCTAGGAGCTGAGGGAAAAGAAACTTACACACTGAAGGTTAGACAAGCTGTGAACTTGACTCTCCTTCTGCCCCTTCTTCAGCATCCTAGATACCCAGTTGCTCCTTTCTGCTCAGAGTTCTCTAGAAAGGGACTGAGGCCAGCAGGCGGAAGTAAAGGCCACCGGTCAGCAGTTTCTTGGCTCCCCTCCCGGCCCCGCCTGTCCTGAGGCCAGCAGCCCACTCACCTTCCAGGCCCAGACATTGACGATCATGTCATGCTGGTAGCCCACTGAGACAATGTACTTGGCACTGGATGAGAAGGCCACACATGCCATGCCATACTTATGCTCCTGAAGCTCCGCCACCAGGCTGCGCTCCGACACGTCCCATACCCGCACAGCAGGCATGTGTCCACTCTGCAGGGACCGAAGACCCCGAAGTAAAGGCCAGAGGCTATCAAAAGAGATAGTGTCTGGGGTCTTAAAGGCTTGAAGGTGAGCAAACGGCCATCTGGCTCAGAAGCAAAAAAGCCCACATGGAATAAGCACACCAGCCTGTGCGATCACAAGGTGCCAAAGGGACCAGGTATAAGGCATTATGCACAATATATATATATATATATATTTATATATATATATATATATATATATATATATATATATATGGTATAAGGCATTATGTGGGGTCCCGTGGTGCTGACCCACACGGCGTCACCGTGAGTTGGAATGGACTCCTTAGAAACGGGTTTAGTAAGCAGCACAAAGAGGAAACTCCTCGGTGAACTGGAGGACACGGTAGCTGAAACCATGGGCTCTAACATACTACCCCTGAAGCTGGCAAAGGACCGGGCAGTGCTGCCTTGTGTTGCAAAGAAGGTCCCTGTGATGTCAGAATGACTGGACAGCACTAACAACAACAAAGGATGTCAGGCCCCTTCACTTCCCCAGACCACTGACCAGGTTCAAAGACCCGCATGCGAGTATAGTTTCACAGATAGACGTGTTTAAAAAAAATAATGTTTGCATAAGTAAAATCTTGGTTTACATTTTACAGAGCATGCACAATTAGTAGAACTCTTAAGGTCCACCGGAACCTGTTTAGGGTCCCCTCCACTTGCTCACCACCGATAAGTCGATTCTGACTCATATTGATCCTACAGGAGAGGTTAAAATTTCCCCTGTGGGTATTTCTGAAACTGTAGCTCCTTATGGGAATAGAAAGCCTCCTCTTTCTCTGCAGCTGGTGGGTTCAAACTGCCAACCTTGTCTTTAGCAGCTCAGGACTGACTTGTATCTCTATGAAACCAAAATCTACCTCACTGCCAGGGAGGTGATGCTGACTCATAGTGACCCTATGAGGCAGAGTAGATCTGTCCCTGTGAGTTTCTGAGACTGTAACTCTTTATAGGAGTAGACAGACTCTTCTTCCCACGGAGTGGCTGGTGGTTTCAAAGTGCTGACTTTGGTGTTAGCAGCCCAACATGCAAACACTATGCCACCAAAGCTACTTTTGTACCCCTATAAGTAGATAAATATTTCTCTTATATCTGTGTTTCAACCAAAGGCATGGCTATAAAGGAAAAAAGGCCATGAGTGTCAAGAATGATTTGAAAATGTGGAGTTCTTTTGGGAAAGGATATATATATACTTGTGTAAATAAATAGAATTCTGACGGCAAGAGTGGTCAGGAGTTGGACTGTTAATCTCAAGGTCAGCAGTTTGAATGACCAACCGCTCCTCTGGAGAAAGAGGAGATTTTCTACTCCTCTAAAGAATCACAGTCTCAGAAACCCACGGGGGCCATTTTACTCAGTCCCATGGGCCTGTGAGTTGGAATGGACTTGATGGCAGTGAGGGCATGTAAATATGCAAACACCCACCTCTGACTTAGGATTTGACCTGCTCCCTCAGCCCCGTGAGCATCTGCAGCCATGGACTTGGCCTTCTGTGAAGAACCCATTAGTGCACCACCACAAAGAGAATGAGTTTCCTCTGTGTCATTCCATTACCCTGCCAACGTTCAGGATGGAGCCAACACCCTTGGTCTCCCAGAGAAATTGGCTCAACATACCCCTGGTGTGGTTGCATGACATAGGACACTCATGCAATGCACTGCATGTGCTCTATTTAATGCATTATCACCAACAAGTCTACATGGGTGGTAACTCTGAAAACCTTGCCCAAACAGCTGGCTTCACCAAAGTATATGGAGTCATGTGGAGTCGTCGACCAGTTCGACTCTGCACTGGCTGTACGTTGGCATTGCCAAGGGGGCTTTCTCACTGACCGTGACCTGAATCCTGCTTCCACTAAGTCTTGCTTCATTGGTCTGGGATGGCGCCAGGCCAATGGGAGGCTTGAAAGCTCCTAAGGGATTCCAAAGTATGACCAAGGGTGAACACTACTGCTTTTGGCCATCACATCCGGGAAGGCCCTTGGGACTTTGCCACTCAAAGTATGATAGGTCAAGGAACCAGCAACATCAGCATTAGCTTCTCCCATGCTAATGCCATCGAGTTGATGCTGACTCATAGTGACCCTACAGGACAGGGTAGAACTGCCCTTGTGGGTTTCCCAGACTGTCACTCTTGCCCGGAGTCTACAGCCTCATATTTCTCCCAAGGAGTGGCTGGTGGTTTAGGACTACTGTCCTTGTGGTTAACAGCCCAAGAGTACCAGGGTCTCTAGAACTGCTGGATCCTAGACCCCCCACCCTGAACCCACAAAATCAGAATCTGCCCCCCAGCCCGATTTCCAGGAACCTGGGTAAGTGCATGCATGTGAAAGTTTAAGAAATACTTCCTTAGAAACCATTACTTTCCAGAACAAACTCCTCCTGCCAGAGGTGCATAAATGGAAGCCCATTAGGCCATGCTCGCCTAGAAGCAATTTGAGGTCTCAGTGCTCCTATATCCTGGCTGTCATCCAGATTTCCTTATTCTCACCTGGACTGTTGTCACTGCAGCAGGTATTGGTGAGTCCTCAGCACGAACAGCCCCAAATTAGGTCTAGAGACACAGCTCCCATTTCAGAGTAGTACAATCCACAGTTTACTGTAGAGTTTCTGGCTTTTACTGGCTTGGGGTAGGGTCTAGTGGGAAATGCATCTTAGCAAGAGCCATTATGTATTCTGGATGTGCACAATGAGTTTGTCTTGAGGCATATTTATGTCTGATGTTGTTATGTATTCTCTTTCTATCCCATGCAACGTTATTTTTTTTGAAAATTTATATTTGCTTTTAATTACCCAGACATATAAGTGATTTATAGCTAGGTCTGATCGATTGGAATCAGATGACCACGCCTGGATTAACCATGGGTCCTGGTGACCATTAGGCACTTCTTTCCATAGTCCAAGTGCCCGTTAGTTAACCTAGATAGTCAAAGTGCCTGCTAGGTAACCTAAATAGTCCAAGTGCCCACTAGGGAACCTACATAGTCCAAGTATCCGCTAGGTAACCTAGATAGTCCAATTGCCCGTTAGCTAACCTAGATAGTCGAAGTGTCCGCTAGTTAACCTACATAGTCCAAGTGCCCGCTAGGTAACCTATATAGTCCAAGTGCCCGCTAGGTAACCTACATAGTCCAAGGGCTCAGTTGTTAACTTTGATAGTCCAAGTGCCCGCTAGTTAACCTAGATTGTCCAAGTGCCTTCTAGTTAACCTACATAGTCCAAGGGCCCACTTGTTAACCTAGATAGTCCAAGTGTCCTCTAGTTAACCTACATAGTCCAAGTGCCCGCTAGGTAACCTAGATAGTCCACGTGCCCGCTACGTAACCTAGATAGTCCAAGGGCACGCTAGCTAACCTACATAGTCCAAGTGCCCGCTAGGTAACCTAGATAGTCCAAGTGCACGCTAAGGAACCTACATAGTCCAAGTGCACGCTAGTTAACCTAGATAGTCCAAGTGCCCGCTAGTTAACCTAGATAGTCCAAGTGCCTGCTAGGTAACCTACATAGTGCAAGTGTCCGCTAGTTAACCTACATATTCCAAGTGCCCGCTAGTTAAAATAGACAGTCCAAGTGCCCGCTAGGGAACTTACATAGTCCAAGTGCCCACTAGGTAGCCTAGATAGTGCAAGTGCCCGCTAGTTAACCTAGATAGTTCAATTACCCGCTAGGTAACCTAGATCGTCCAAGGGCCCCCTAGTTAGCCTACATACTCCAAGTGCCCACTAGGTAACCTACATAATCTAAGTGCCCGTTAGCTAACCTTGATAGTCCAAGGGCCCGCTAGTTGACCTACATAGTCTAAGTGCCAGCTAGGTAACCTAGAATGTCCAAGTGCCCGCTAGGTTACCTACATAGTCTAAGTGCCCGTTCGTTAACCTAGATAGTCCAAGTGCCCGCTAGGTAACCTACATAGTCCAAGTGCCCGCTAGGTAACCTATATAGTCCAAATACCCGCTAGGGAACCTACATAGTCCAAGTGCCCGGTAGGGAACTTACATAGTCCAAGGGCCCGCTAGGGGACCTACACAGTCCAAGTGCCCGTTAGTTAACCTAGATAGTCCAAGTGCCCGCTAGGTAACCTAGATAGTCCAACAGCCAGCTAGGTAACCTACATACTCCAAGAACCCGCTATAACGTAGATAGATCAAGTGTCAGCTAGGTAACCTAGATAGTCCATGTGCCGCTAGGTAACCTACAAAGTCAAAATGCCCGCTAGGTTATCTACATAGTCCAAATGCCCGCTAGGGAATCTACATAGTCCAAGGGCCCGCTAGTTAACGTAGATAGTCCAAGTGTCGCTAGTTAAGCTACATAGTCCAAGGGCCCGCTAGTTAACCTACATAGTCCAAGTACCCGCTAAGAAACCTAGATAGTCCAAGTGCCCTCTAGTTAACCTAGATCCTCCAAGTGCCCGCTAAGAAACCTAGATAGTTCAAGTGCCCGTTACCTAACCTAGAGTGTCCAATTGCCTGCTTTGCAACATACATAGTCCAAGTGCCCGTTCGTTAACCTAGAAGTCCAAGTGCCGCTAGGTAACCTAGACTCTCCAAGTGCCCGCTAGGTTACCTACATAGTCCAAATGCCCGTTCGGAAACCTAGCGACACACCAAACAAGGAGGACAACGCAAAGTACAGAGGTCTACACAAAGAGGCTGGACGACAAGCCGGCCCAAACCAGAATTAGGCCGACCCCCACACTCGAAGGGAATACCACAGAAAACAAAAATAGATTGTCTGGAGTGGGAAAGGAACTGACCCACCACACCACATCCAGAACGAAGCTGAAACAAAAGAAGGAGAAAGGACATAGTGGAGTACACCTGGGTCCACCAAGCCCAAAGTCGGTAGACCAGCTAGAAGAGCCCATCATACAGAGAGGACCATTCAGCTGACCACACTACGAGATATGACATCCTGCACCAACACATGGCCCTACACGGGACAGCACCTGAGACACAATGGGGGATGGGCAACTGAGCTGACCCCGCCACACTGAGGCAAACACTGGGGACATGCAATGGAGCAGCGGAGGAAGCAGAGCAAAGGGAGCCCGAGGGAGTAAAAGGATGGTCTTCTGGGCCAGGACGTGGCGCCTCACAAGCTACACCTAGAAAACACTCCTAAAGGCCAATGAAAGGACCTTGAACTACTAGCAATTTTTTCTTTTAGTATTTGCTATCTTTTTGTTTAGTCTTTTAAAATTTGTTTTGTTTTTTTACCCAGTAAATTTTGTATGTTAGTGGCTTTTCTGCTTATCAGCGTGTCGATGTTGCTTCTGTCAAAGCCATGTTCTTATGGGCCACTTGGGCGTGGTCAAAGTCATATCCATTTGTATGCACGTATTACTATGTCAGCAGGTCCACCTAGACAAGATAGGCTGGACAAATAATGAGAGAAGAAAACAACAGGACCAACGGTCCTGGAGGGACATGAGAGCGTGGGAGGTAGGGGAAGGGAGGAGGTGTCGCCCAACACAGGGACAAGGGAACAGCGGATGGTTCAAAACCAGAGGAGGGAGGGGAGGGGAGGACTGGAAGGGAGTGACCAAGAGCAAGGTAACTGAGAGGAACTACTGAATCCAGAATGAAGGCTAAACATGGTAATGGGTCGGGAGGAAAGCGAAAGGAAATAGAGGAAAGGAGTAGGAGGCAAAGTGCATACAGAGAAGCCTAAATACAGACATGTACATATGTAAACATATTTATGATTATGGGGGCAATAGATTTACATGCATATATTTATAGGTTCAGTAGTAGGGTAGCAGATGGACATTGGGCCTCCTCATGCATAATCCCCCAATACAATAGCACCTCGCCCTGCTAAGCAGCCATTGCAGGATACCCATCTTCCCGACATGATCACTGAAGACAGCCGTGTGTGTAAGCAAATGTGGTGAAGAAAGCTGATGGTGCCCGGCTTATCAAAAAAAGATATAGCGTCTGGGGTCTTAAAGGCTTGAAGGCAAATAAGCGGCCATCTAGCTCAGAAGCAACAAAGCCCACAGAGAAGAAGCACACGGCCTAAGCGAATACAAAGTGTTGAATGGACCATGTAGCAGATACAAAGGAACAAAAACAATCATTGTGTGATCACCTCCCTCACATAATGGCTGAAGACGAAAGTGTGCATAAGCAAGTGTGGTGAAGAAGGCGGATGGTGCCCGGCTACTGAGAGATATAGCGTCTGGGGACTTAAAGGCTTGAATGCAAACAAGCGGCCATCTAGCCCAGAAGCAACCGAGCCCACACGGAAGCAGCACACCAACATAGGTGATCATGAAGGACAGAGGAGACCAGGTCTCCAACATCAAAGGTGGGGTGGTGGTGAGAATCACATCACCGTGAAGGAGGGGGAGTGCATGATGGGGACCCAACGCCCACCTGTAGACAGCTGGACACCCCTTCCAGAGGGGTAGTGAGGAGGAGATGGGCCACTCAGGGTTCAGTGTAGCAACAATGAAACTCAAAACCTTCCTCTAGTTCCTGAACGCTTCCTCCCCTCCCAATCATCATGACCCCAATCCTACCTTGCCTTGCGGACCTGGTTATACCAGAGGATGTACAGCGGTGCAGTGGGGATCTGGAGGCACAGGGAATCTAGGACAGACGAACCCCTCAACACCAGCTGTGGGAGTGGCGGCACCAGGAGGGAAGGGAATGTAGAAAGGGAGAACCGATCACAGAGATCTATGTGTTACCTCCTCTCTGGGAGATTGGCAAGGGGGAGGCGGGTGAGGGGAGACGCCGGGGAGTGTAAGATAAGATATAATAATTATTTATAAATTATCAAGGGACCAGGGGTGGGATCGGGGAGGGAGGGGGATGGGGGGAAAAAAAGGGAAACCGAGCTGATACCAGGAACCCAAGTGGAAGGTGAATTATGAGAGTGATGAGTGCAACGAATGTATAAGGGTGCTTTGCTCAATTGATGTATGTACAGATTGTGATAAGAGCCTTATGAGCCCCAATAAAACGATTAAAATATATAAATAAAGAATGAAAGAAAAAAAAAAGAAATGTATTGGCCTTAGGGGAGGGGCAAAGAGGGCTGGATTGAGAAAGTCTGTGGCATCCAGTTCTGACTTGACTTTTGGATCCAGAATCTTTCAGGAGTCATGGCCTTGCCCTCCAGCCAGAACTTCCAATAACCGTCTTCTCAGAGCCTTGTTAAATTCTCATAATACGTTACACCTGCCATCCTGTGAGCAGCTACCAAACCCAGGCACTTTTTTCTTTCTTTTTTTTTTTTTAACAGGAACAATAAAGTTTATTGAACCGTAGCTTAGTACAGGCGCTGGGGTTTCCCCACGGTGCTCTTAATGTACAAAGCACGGATATTCTGCCAAATCTTCTTCAGCAGCGAAACCAAAAAGTTGACAGCCAAGTGGATGTTGTACACGAGTTCATCATCTGTCATCTTCACATGGCCAACTGCCACTGCCAGACACAGCACCTCCTTCATCTGGAACTTGACGGTGGACTTCACCTCGTCGACCTTGGCCACCATGTTCTCATTGTGGGTCAGCAGGGAAGGGAATTTCCCGGCCTTGTTCAGGCCCGGGCCCAGAATTCGAGGAATCTGCTTGATCAGGGTCTCTGAGGCCAAAAAGGCATCATACTTCTTGGCCAGCTTTTTGACCAACTTCTTATTCTTGTTGAGCTTCTTGAGCGCCTCGATGTCCATGTGAGGGATCTCCACGGCCTTCGCTTGTCGCAGTGCTGCTGGTCCCCAAGGACACACACTGAGAACTTGGGGCGCGGGGTGGACTTAAGCCTGACGGTGCCAGAGAAGCGTTTGTCCTTCTGAGGGTCGTAGTTCTTCAGGCTGCTCTGCAGCTCCACCGTCTCCAAAAACTTCCGGCGCTTGCGCTGGTTCCTGTGCAGGACTTCCCGCACCGCCTCGTAGAGGGTGTCGCCAGAGACTTTGGTACTCATGGTTCCTAGCGCTGCGGCAACCGGAAAAGAGACCCAGGCACCTTTTTCAAAGACAAGCTCGCTCTCTCTACCCTTAAGAGCAGGTAGTTTTTGGATGATGGATATGAGATACCACAGAAGGCAAATCTGTAATCTTCCATGATGCCCAAAACATGCTGTCACAACCAGGACCCATGACAATCCCTCAGTTTCCTAAATTGCTTCACTGTTGCTTTTTAATTAATATATGACATTAACTTGTCATATATTGATAACAGGGATGACCCTGAACTAGATGAATAAATTAAAGCTCTCCTCATCCTGTGCTTTTATATGAATGTGTTAATTATTTTTGTCTTTAGGGAGAATGATGGAGGGATGGAGCAATACCAAACGGAGTTTGACAAAGTGTTGTGTTTGCTGCGGGAAACATGGTGCGTGTCAGATACAATCCGTCACCCAGTGAGTCTGCAATTAACACCAAGGGACCAAGGTAGGATTCCCGGTAATAAATAGCCTTCCTCCCAGATGCTAGTGGAGACCCAGCAGGACCCACTGTTGTGTTGTAGCAGTTGTACACGGGACCTTATGGGAGACAGAGCTGGTGTTTGAAATGAGTTTTGTTTGTCCGCAGTTGGCTCAGATTTGTTTTTTAGATAGCATAATCACTAACATTTAAACACAGGGTGATGTCACGTAACAATCTGCAGCTTCTGAGAAATGGAGAGGCCCGACTTTGCTGGTTGACAATGCACCTCTGGAAGACAAGGGGGACCACAGAGGGACTGGGGGGGGCAGGCAGATGTGGTGATCGGAGTTTGGAATCCTTGTTTTCCACGTAGAGGTGGCAAGGAGTTCAAGGGTTCAGAAATTGAGGAGGGAAGTTCCAGAAGACAAGTCTGTGTGGTCCATAATAAACCAATATAGGGGTTGAGATTTCAATCCGTTGGCTATTTATTTTGTGCCTGGTAGCCAACCAGTCCAGAATTCCTGACCTCGCCGACCTTGTGAAACAAGGACCATTCCAGAATTACATAGAAGCAAGCATGGAAGCAAGGGCATCCACCACCCCGAATGCGTAGGGGTCAGGAACCAAGTGCTTTCTGTAGAACAGCCCCAGAAGGCAGACCTTTGGCTGGAAAACCTGTTAGGGAGCTAGCATAGGGACTGGCAGGCCCATTACACAAGCTCAGAGGTCTGAGCTACCGGCTCATGAAGTAGAGGCTCACTGCATGCTCAGAAGTTCAGGTTTCCAGCCAGCAGGGGGAGCTACGCCTGGGTGGGCGCTGTACCTGCATTGGCTCACCTAGGCCAGGTGAATTCAATTCAACAATACAGCCAATGAGGTCGAACTACGTCATCGACCACGCCTCCCTAACCGCTCATAAAACTCAAGAGGATCCCAAACCAGGCCTCGGCGTGAGCTGTTTCTGGCGTGGAGCCGCGGACCGAGGCACACCTGCCCCAGGTGAGGTCCAACAGAAGCGGTGCTGTGTGACTGGAAGCTATGAGGTAAGCCGGCCCCAGGAGTGGGCCTTCCCATGCTGGTCTCACGGGTTGTGGGCCCCTCTGGGCTCCTTTCACCTCACCACCCTTGGGAGAATTGTTGGGTTGAGTTCACCTGGCCTAGGTGAGCCAATCCAAGTGGCACCCCACCCAATACGGTGGAGGCCCCTGGGGACGCTTGTAGCGTATTGCCGCAGCCCCAGCCTTTTGTGTCGGTCTTTGCGCCATTTCTTGCTGGTGTCAGTCTTTGCGCCGTTTCCTGCTGGTGTCGGTCTTTGCGCCGTTTCTTGCTGGTGTCGGTCTTTGCGCCGTTTCTTGCTGGTGTCGGTCTTTGCGCCGTTTCTTGCTGGTGTCGGTCTTTGCGCCGTTTCTTGCTGGTGTTGGTCTTTGCGCCGTTCCTTGCTGGTGTGCGGGACTTGATGTGCCTCTCTGTGCCTGCCTTCCCGGGCTGCATTTGGGAGGGGGCTGGGACGCTGCTGCCTGGAGGCTGGGAGGATTTTGACTCCCAAAGCCTTCTCGAGGCTCAGTGTAAAAGTTTATTTGGACTCGAAAACAGAATCAAAGACCCAATTAATTAAGTTTTAGAAGCAGGCTTTATTGCAAACTTGTGGCGGGTTCAGCAACTCAGGGTATTGAGCTATTGAAGCCACGCCAGGGAAAAAATCCTGGCGGCGTTTTTATGCCCACTGCTGGCAGGCACAGCTGGGGAGAATCATAGCTTGGGGGGGGGGGTTGGATCTGCGCACACAGGTGCTTCCGAAGGGAGAAGGTCGTTAATCTTACCTATATATGTCAGGGACGCGTGGAGTGACCATATCTTCAGAAAACCTTCTGGCTTTTGGAGGAGCTGGTTCCAGGAATTTGGGGTTGAGCAGAGGAGGGGAGGTCAGTTAGGGGTCAGTCTTGAGAGCTAAAATGGAGTCTGTTGTGCCAAGACAGGACGTTTTAGACTGACCCTATAGGGAAAAGGGACAACATTAGTCCATTTCTGTAACTGCTTCCTGTGGGTAGTGGGCGAAGAGCAAGGGGAGGGGCTTTTCCAGGCAGAGTACTGGGAGTTGCGGCCTGGCACAGGGTGGAGAGGTTGTTGTTGCTGGTGGACTGCTATACGGGTGATTTCGCGGAGTCGACTTTGCAGGAGCTGAATGAGACAAGGAGCAATTAAGAGCAAAATTACTACTAAAATTATGGGTTCTAGTATGGGGGCTAGGAAGGAGTACAGAGAAGAGTTCCACCAGGAAGAGGATCCGTCTCTTCTGAATCTGTTGTTTTGCAGCTCACGGTTTAGCTTGTTGAGGGTCTGGACTCTAGTTTCCACAATTCCCAGCTTATTGATGTAATAACGGCATTCCTCCTGGAGGAATAAGCAGGTTCCTCCTTTTTCAGCAGTGATGAGGTCTAAAGTGCAACGGCTCTGCAAGGCAACTTGGGCAAAAGAGGTTGTTTGTTTCTGCAGGGAGGCTAGAGATTTGGCAGAGGCATCGACTGCCAGCTGGAAGCGTGTGGATAACTTGTCTGCTGTGGTGATAGAGGGTCTAAGGGTCCCGCCGCTGAGTCCTACTGCACCTGCTGCTGAGGCTAAGGAGATTCTCACCGCTATCGGAAGAAAAACTGCTCTTTTAGTTTGGCGACTGTATACCTGGATGTATTTGTCCTGGACCTCAGCCGGAGTGTATGTAGTGAGCTGCGGAACCAGAGTGACGGGCAGGCACAAAAGGGTAAGGTAGAACTGATGTTTAAATGCTTAGTGTATAGTTGCACCAAAAGAAAATTTTTTTCTGGCGCTGTTAGTGGTTTGGAGGGGATTTGGGTGACATTACATGTCTGTGTCGATGGATTGGAGTAGCAAAAGGGCACTTGAGTGTTTTCTGGTTGGATGTACAGAGGAATATTGGGGATGGTTATGGGTTTTGTGGTCTTTACGTTGGATGAAAATATGACAGGGCAGGACCTGGTACTGCTACCAGAGGAGGGCGTTCTAGGGCTGCACACATGCAGCAGGTGGAGAGGTTGCCTAGTCCAGCAAAGTGGCGATGGCCAGTCCCTGCTGTAGCAGGGTAAGCTGGGAGAAGGGAGACTCAGAAGGTTTAGAAATTTGCTTAGTGAGTTGAAGGTCTTGGATCTGAATATTACAGTGGATGGTGGATTGGACCTGGAGTAGCGACCTCCATACATAGAGTTTGGCGTCTGGAAATTTCTCTCGGCGAGTGGCGTCCCACGCTCCTGGAACCAGAGGTGTCCAGCGGCTATCCCAGGGGTCTGGGATTGTGAGAGTGTATTTAGATTGATGGTAGTAGAATCATCCCTGGGGACAAAGGGAAAGGTAAAGTATCTGGCAGGAAGACCAAGGACACCCTACATTTTTCTGTATTCACCTTTTTGCACATTGGGTAGTTGCCTTCTGGTCATACAGGTAGCAAATGATGGGATCAGCTTTTCCTTGATGCCGCTTAAAGTCAGTGAAATTTAAGTATATGGGTGTTCTGCACCCTGTGGGTGGGCAGTCAGCGGTGGCCAGCAAATAATCATAACGCTTAGTGCGGGCGTAATTGGTATAGTTTTCAGTCAAGTAAAATCGCCAGCAAAAGGGGAAATTATATTAGGTTTAGCTGGCTGGCTTGGTGAGGCGAGTGAGGCGGAGAGACATAGGACCAGTAGACTGAGCCAGACCACTGGGAGCCATGGTCAGAGTTCACTGCTGCCTTGACTCGGGACAAATGTACCCAGGAATCTATTCCAAGACCCTTGACTGCCAAGGGAGTGGTGAGCACTACGGTGTAAGGGCCTTCCCACCGGGGTGCTAAGGGTCTGGGTGCTAGGGATTTAATTAACACAGCTTTTCCAGGATGCACTGGTTTTTGGTGATCAGCAGAGGTCGGAGATGGTTCAGGGATGGGGGAGTTTTCGTGTTGTCTAAGAAGGTTGCGGAGCAAGGACAAGTATGGAAGGTACGAAGCTAGCAGAGGGCAATCAGTTGCAGGAAGAGGCGAGAAAAGAAAAGGTTGTCCGTAGAGTATTTCGATCATGGCTGGGGAGGATCTGCGCACATAGGTGCTTCAGAGGGGTCGTTAATCTTATCTATATGTGAGGGAGGGTTGGAGTGACCATATATTCAGAAAACATTCTGGCTTTGGGACGAGCTGGTTCCAGGAATTTGGGGTAGAGCAGGGGAGGGGAGGTCGGTTAGGGGTCAGTCTTGAGAGCTAAGATGGAGGTGCAGGCCTCAAAATGGAGTCTGTTGCACCAAGACTGGGACACAGTGGTGTGCTGCGGCTCCGCCAAGCAAGATGGCTGGGAGCGCCCACATCTACCCTGTTGGTTTGGGCAGGTCTCTGGCTGGGTGGTTGGCTCCAGGCTGGCTTTCGGCTAGGCCACAATCTGCGGCTTCCATTTTCCCAGCCACATGACTCCACTCCCAGGCAGAATGGCGCCACCTGTGTCTGTTGTAGCTACTGTCTCTTCCCAGAAAGAAAGCCACCCAGACCGCGGGCAAGTTCAACAGAACAAGTTTTATTTTCTGCGCAGAGACTGTCAGCTCTCTTGAGAGGAGACTGAGTGGCCCCCAGTCTAATTTTCCAAAGGTTTTTATACTTTTGCAATGTGCAGGTGTGCAAGCAGGTAGAGTAGAGAAGCAGGGTGTTGCAGTTAGCCATTCTTAGTTGAACATTACATGCTCTGGTCTTTCCTTCTGTACGTTCCCTTGGGCTATGTCTGCACAGCCTACCTCCCCAATATCAGCTAGTTCGTTGACAGTTCATAGCTAGTTTATTTACTGTTCATAATGGCTTCTATCAGCTCAAAATGACTTCTCTTGTCAAGGCTGTTTAAGCTTTGCCCAGAGCTGCTACATTCCCTCCTCTTCTTAGCCGAGTTCAAATCATTGAATCTGCGGTAGCCAGCCCAGTGTATGGTGGGCTCAGCACTAAGAGTTTTATGGTTTGTACTTTCTGTGTGAGGACTGCCACTAGCTTATTGGTTATTATTGGTCCAAACGTGAGGTTTAGCAGGAGGAGGATTAGGGGTCCGGCTAGGGGCGTTACTAGGGTGGTTCGCCAGGTTGCCCAATTAAGTAGCTTTTCAAACCAATTGGTTTCTTCATTTCTTTTCTTGACTCTTTCCTCTAATCTTTTCCTAACCAGGGCTAAACTATCTTTAATGATTCCTGAATGGTTTGCATAAAACAAGTTTCTCCTAATGCCATGCACAACACTCCTTGTTTCAAAAGGAGCAAGTCAAGCCCTCGGCGGTTTGGCAACACACTTCTACAAGGGAGTCTAAGGATCTTTCTAAATGGGAAACATGGTATTTTTATCCCTGTATATCTAAAGCAATTTGCTGACTAAGAGTCTGATAGTTTAAGTTTCCTTGTATTAAAGCAACTGACCCGACTGCAGCTAATCCCATAATCCCAAGCCCCGTTAACAGTGGGACTGACATTGGGGCTCTTTTAGCTCATCCAGAAATTCCAAAGTTATCCCTACCTCCTTCACCAGAACACAGGTACACTTGAGGAATAACATGCACTAGGACACAAATACCCGGGTCTGCTGCTAATACTGGGGAAAGGAGACAGGGTGCTAGTCCTGTGGAACAAGTAAAGCAAGTACCCGTTGTGGCAGATAACAAATAAGGATCACCATTTGGTTCAATAGGAACAGCTTGAAGGCAAAAATCTTGATATTTTGATATATTAAAGGGATAATTAGATGAATAAAAACAGTCTTCGCCCTTGGTAATCTTTTAAAGTGAGCTAGAGTTGAGTCCACTCTAACCTCACCTACAGACTGCTGCTTCGTGTAATCCTTCTTACTAACATTTCTAATTGGATTACGCTCTGCACCAATAGTGCTATTTGTAGCTGTGCCTACCGAGTAAGGGGGAGCAGGGTTCAGACAAAGCCAACAATCAGTTGCGAGGTTAGGATTTGAGTTCATAAATTGGAATACAGCATCCAGAGTATCAAACACAGAACCTTGAGGTGGCTCCTGAATGGGAAGGGCCCTTTGAGTTGGGCTGGCAGTGAACGGGAAAGTTACTGAAGAGTCTGGAGGGTGCTGCAAAGGAATCTTAATGATACCCAGCTGTGGCTCTTCAGGATTTATCACCAGGTTTGGGCCTATTTATGGACAGGAAGTTGCCATATTTTACTTTGCTGCATAGTAAAGGTTGTCCCGGGATCTCTATCATTTACATAATACTGAATTCCCCATGTGTTCCCAGTGAACCCAATAACGCTTGAATCCAGTTCTTATTGGGTTACATTTAGAAACCATACACGTGGTGGGATCAAACCCCTCCGACTTGAGTCCCATTCTTGTAAAAACAATAGGGTCGTCTTTAACAAGTTTCCACCCTGAAGATGATAGTTTCACAACCCTAAGCTGCACAATGGCAATGTCCCTCCCCTTGGCAGTTAGGGAGCCCATGAGCCGGGCATCTATAGAAATGGTGTGTTTGGAGCCTTCTTTCTATAGAGGGTATTCCGCACCCATAGGACGGGATTCCGGTTATGGGCCCCATTGTGCCCTTTACCTTTAAAGGATCCGGAATGCCAGCTCTTTCCTAGCAAATCAAACAAATCAAAGCAGAAACGGGGGTCAGACCCAGTGTAAGAAGTTACATATTCACTGTTGGAGGTTCGAGTAGCAGTCCACAGATGTGTTTGTGGTTGGGCGAAATGGCGGGTGCTGTCAGCAATGCTCAGACAAAAACAATTAAGTTCTGTAAAGCCTTAATTTTGAGGGTTTTTCTGTCTTTCTGAGTGTTCATCTTTTCAGGATATGCTCAGGGAGGGCTTTTTTTGACTTGTGACTGATGAATCCACGGCCCCTTCCCCACTACTTTAATAGCAGTTGGTGTTATAATATCACCTAGTATGGGCCAGTCCCCCTAGGTTCTAAGGTCTCGGGTCAGTGCTTCTTTACCCACGTTCAGTCTCCAGGTTGCAAGTTGTGGGCTGCCTCTTCACCTTTCCCTTGGTTGGGCCCAAAATGAAGGTGTCGGAGCAGATGATTTGTCTCACCTGCTGCTGGACAGCCTGCAGGCACTTCATGAAGGAACAAGTAGTGACTTCCATTACTTCTACTTCCTTCAGTCTTGGGAGGATTGGGGAAGGTCTGCCAAACTTAAATTCAAACGGGGTCGTGCTTTTCACATAGGGAGTGCATCGGACTCGAAGTAGGGCAAAAGGTAAAGAAAGGATCAATCCAGTTCTCGCCAGTTTCTAAATGCAACTTAACTAACAATTCCTTTAGGGTTCTGTTTATTCTTTCTACTTGCCTTGAACTTTGGGGCCTATAAGCCCAATAGAGCTTCCAGTTAATATTTAGAAGCATTGCTAATACTTTAGTAATTTGAGCAATGAATACTGGGCCATTGTTGGACCCCAAGGTGGTGGGAAGCCAAATCTAGGGACAATTTTAGTTACTAATAATTTACACCCAGTGGCAGCAGTGTCCTTCTTCGTTGGGAAGGCTCCCACCCATCCAGAATAGGTGTCCACTAGCACCAGCAAATACCCGTAGCCATACTTTCTAAGTTTGATATCCATAAAGTCCACCTCCCAGAATTCTCCAGGAGTACTACCTCGAGCTTGTGGTTGGGGTTGCTCCTTTTCTTTTGTAGGGATGTTTCCCCGAGCGAGCACAGTGCAAGCAACAGTGGTGTCATCTGCCACCCAGTGTCCAAGCCTGGGTATGTAAAAGTACCTGAGGAGCAACTGAGACCATTTAGAGGATCCTGAGTGCATACCTTCACGTAGTCCTTGAATCAGATCTCTCCCAGAGCTTCTGGCATGAATCTTCTTCCATCAGGATGGAGCAGCCACCTGGATGCTCCGAGTCTCTTTGGCAGCCCAGCTCTTGGCTTACCTTTAGATCATTTTCCGAGTATGTAGGTTATGGCAGTAACACTGGGGATGGCATGG
Organism: Tenrec ecaudatus; assembly: GCF_050624435.1. Lineage (NCBI taxonomy): Eukaryota > Metazoa > Chordata > Mammalia > Afrosoricida > Tenrecidae > Tenrec > Tenrec ecaudatus. Next base: position 66,383,687 of record NC_134548.1, on the reverse strand, counting down.
TCATGGCCATTACCTTGGGGATTTGTGGTATAATCCTGGCATTCGAGGTCCACCGGTCCAGGGGACTTGTTAGGAGGGGCTCAACCATAGGTCCCCCTACCCCAGCAATATCCTGCCCCAGTGTAAGCTTCCTAGCTTCTATAACTAGGATGGCCGTGGCAGCCTCAGCTCGCATGCAGCTCGGCCATCCTGCAGTTACAGAGTCTAGTGTGATTGAAAGATCGGCCACAGGTCTCTTTCATGGCTGCAAGTTCTGAGTTAGCATTCCTTTTGCTGTGCCCCTGGCCTCATAGACAATTGGAAGGGATTTTCTATGTCTGGAAGGGGAAGAGAGGGTGCCCATATGAACGACGTTTTTAAGGATTCAAAGGCTTGCTGTTCTACTTCAGTCCATTGAAGTTTTTTCCTTTCCCCAGTACTTGCATATAGGAGTTTGGCTAATCCCTCAAATCCCAAATTCCACAATGGACAGTACCCCACAAATCCTAGAAACTCTCACACCTGCCTCTTAGTCTCAGGGACTGGGATTTTGAGGATCACCTCAGTGCGGCTGGGGGACAAGGTCTGTTTTCCCTCCTCCAGTTGGTAGCCTAGGTATACAGCTTTATTGACACACAGTTGAGCCTCTCTTTCAGATTCCCTGGACCCCAATTGGCCAAGGACTATTAACAGGTCCTCGGTAGCACTTGGGCATTCCTCCAGGGTTTCGGAGGCCAGGAGGAGGTCATCTGCATACTGGAGCAAGGGGGTTTGGGGGTGTTCCTCCTTGTATTCCTGTAAGTCTTCATTGGGTTGACGTACAGAGGACAAGGGTATGGAGAAAAAAGCATCCTTTAAGTCCAAAACAGTATAACAAATTCAGTTTGACGGGATAGTACTCAGGAGGGTCTCGGAGTTTGGTACCGTGGAGTGGACAGTTTCTACCCTCGCATTTACCTCTCCGAGATCCTGCACCATTTGGAAGTCCTCAGTTCCCGGTTTCGGCATGGGCAGCAGGGGAGCGTTCCATGTGGACTTGCAGGGCACCAAAATGCCTGTCCTCTTTAGTCTGCATATGTGAACAGCAATACCCACCTGTGCTTTCCAGGGAGTAGGGTTTTGCTTGACACTCACCAGTGTGGCTGAGCTCAGAAGTTGTACGACCGCAGGCACCTGATGTTCAGCAAGGTCTGGCAGGTTGTTCTCTGCCCAAACAAAAGGAATATCTTTTAGCCATTTATCAAGAAGTTCCTTTGAGGAGGTTTCTTCTGCTCTTTGATAAAACACATATCCCTCTGGCAGTGGAGCGGTGAGCAAAACCTTTGCCTTTTCAAGTTCAAGGGTTAAGGTGGTTGCAGCAGATGAGAAAGTAATCATGGCCACCATTTATCGTAATAAATCCCGACCAATTAGGGGAAAGGGGCCCTGAGGCATTACCAGGAAGGAGTGTGGAACTGTCTCTTGTGCTAAATCTGTTATTCTGGCCGTTGTCCATGGGTATGCTTGGGTCTGCAATGTGGCACCTGTAATTAAAATCTTTCCTTTGACAATGCACCTGTAGTCTTTTCCAAAACCAAGAAGGTGGCCCCTGTGTCCACCAAGAAATTTACTGGCTGGCCCCCTTTTTGGAGTGTTAGCGTGGGATCCTGGAGGCCAAGTGAAACAGCCCTGACACCTTCATTCAGCTTCTTCAAGCATTATTGTCTCTCGCTTGGGTCTTTCTAGGTGTGAATGAGGCCCGTCCTCTCTAGTGGAGGGTCGTGCACCTCTCCTGGCGTTTTCAAGGGACTGATGTTTCCAATGTCCTTCTTTCCTGCAGTAGGCACATTGATCCTTCTTCGGGGCTTGGTGGTGCCCACAGGTTAGTCTCTCCGTGAGTGGGCCATGCTCTCCTTTTCCTGAGCCTCTGGGGTCTCTCATGGCAATTACTAGTATTTTAGCTAGTTTCTTTGTCTCTGTTGTTATACACTCAATGAGCCACTTCTACCAAATCACTAGGATTTTTCCCTTCAAACCCTTCCCACTTCTTTTTCATGTCTGAGGCAGACTGACTGAATAATACAGGCAATACTTACTTCCCTCCTGTTCTCAGGGGGCTTTCAGGTCAATAGGGGTATAAAGCCCGTAGGCGTCCATCAGCCACTCTAAAAAGGCAGGCGGACATTCTCTTGTAGGAGCCTGAGAATTCTCACTGACCTTAGATAAATTTATAGGCTTCCTAGTGGTTAAGCGGAGGCCCTGCAAGAGCAACTGGTGATATCTGCTTAAGCCCTCTGGGCCTTGCTAGGAGTTTGGATCCCACATTGGTTGTGCAGTGGGGAAAAAAATTTCTCTCAAGTGGGGAGTGCCCGCTGGCTTACCCTTAGGTCCATTGACTGCCTTCTGGGCCTCTCTGGAAGGGGTCCCATTCCTCTGATATGAACAGCACCTGGAGAAGTTGCAGGAAATCACCTCAGGTGGGCTGATGCGTATGGAAAACCATATCTAGCAAAGAAATCAGACCTTATGGTTTGTCAGAAAAAAGGGGTTTTGTTGGTTCCAATTATACAAATCCCTGGAACAAAAGGGAACATATACTGAAAAAGGGATTCGGGAGTCTTCCCAGGTTTGGGGGCTGCTTGCCTTAAGGGGAGAATGGCTGCTGCTGAGTGATCTTTCTCTGGGGGTTGTTAAGACATGCCTGCCCTAGTGTATTTGTTGTGGGGTGGGGGGGCTCAAAAAGAGGCTGTGAGTATTCCTCTCTCCGGCCCCTTGGGAACCTGATAGGGTGGCAGCGGCACCAAGGGTCGGAAGCCAGCTCTCCTGCTCCCAGAGTCCTCTTGCAAAATGGGATAAATCAGACAGGGAGGGAAAGGGGGAAGGGAGGGGGAGGGACAGGGACAGCCTCCACCTTGGTGGTTTTAGGAACTTGGACAGGTTGTTTTTCCGGTCCTGCCATGTTTACTGAAATCTTGGAAACAAGAACTCTTTATGTTGGGGGAGGAAGTCTTTTATATATGTTGGCTTCTTAGTGGCAATGTCAATCCACACATGAATTTAAGGGATCCGATCAGGATGTCCTGGTTCCCCTTTCTAAGCAGGCTCCGACAGTGGCACTCGGATCTCGGTGCACCTCGAAATGTTGTAGCTACTGTCCATTCCCAGAAAGAAAGCATCTCCGACCACCGGCAAGTTCAACAGAAAAAGTTTTATTTTCTGCACAGGGTCTGTCAGCCCTCTTGAGAGGAGACTGAGCAGCCCCCAGTTGAATTTTCCAAAGGTTTTTATACTTGTGCAATGTGCAGGTGTGCAAGCAGGCAGAGTAGAGAAGTGGGGTGTTGCGGTTAGCCATTCTTAGTTGAACAAAAACTGCTCTTGTTCTCAAAAGCCTTCTGAACATCCATTTCCTTTGGGACATTCCCTTGGGCTACGTCTGCACGGCCTACCACCCCAATATCAGCTAGTTCATTGACAGTTCATAGCTACTTTATTTACCTTTCATGGTGGCTTCTGTCAGTTCAGAATGGCTTCACCATTATCAAGGCTCTTTATGCTTTTCCCAGAGAACCTACATAGCCGCCATGGGGAAACAGGGCCTATGACCCTGGCCAAAATGGTGCCCACCAGTCCAAACACGTGGAAGGGCACTGCCTCGGGAGCTGGTTGATTTAGGCCTGGGAGATAGCCCTGCCTTGTCCCGGCAGCCAAATGTTTCCCTTTTCCCCTCCGTTCCCTTTGCCTTTCTCCTGGTTTTTAAAACAAGCTGCTTGAGCCCTATAACACGGAGCAGGACTTTTTTGTAACATTTAGTTAAAATGTATCTGGTACCAAAATTATATATTATAAATATGACAATTTGGTTATATTTTTGAAAATTTATACTTTTAAAATATACTTTGGTTGTCATATATATTGATAACAATGAAAGTAAAGAATAAAAACAAAAAAATATTATTTCCTGCATTGAAAACTTCAGGTGTTCTAGGGTTAGTGTTCTACCAGTGTAGGTTTGTTCCTTGTTACTGGCTGGTTTTCCGTTGCTCAGTCTTAAGACAAAGGCGTTCGGAAGCCTAGCCTGGGTAACCCTTACTTTTAGGCTTTCAGTGGTGTTTCTTCACGCACTTCTGGGGACAGCTCTTAATATAGCTCAGCTGCCATGATGTTCCAGCCAGAAATTCCTATTTTCCTAAAGGTTCCCTGAGCTGCCAGATGCCCCTTCCCTTCAGAGATTTGAGAGTCTGCTCCTGCCAGCAGGCATCTTGGAAGGCTGTGGGGCCATCCCAAACAGTGGTCCTCCTAGCTTATTGTCTAGAAAATGGTTGGACCTAAAGTCGCCCACAGCGACTGCTCTTTGACCCTTTGTCTATGGTGGGGGCACCTGTCAGAGGCATCAGTTTAATAGCACACCAGGGGTCTGCTCTGAAGCGGGGTTATTGACCTTGAGGCAGCAAGCTCTAAATAGCCTTGTTTTGTGCTTTCCAGATGGGACTTAGCAGCTTCATACTCAGGAATTGCCCCCTTGCATGAATCCTGTCCAATTGGGATAGAGTTGACACAGAGGCTAGACAAACAAAAGCTGATACACTATGCAACTTTATTTGAGAAAGGAGAATGGTGGCCAGAGAATGGCACACTTTTCCTTCCAACCCTGATTCACCTGGAACAGTTCTGTAGAGTGATGGGAAATGGGCGGAGATGCCAGAAGTTAGAGCATTTCTCCTTTTGAGGAGCAGTAGAGACCTTCATCCCCAGTGCACACAGGAACCCCTAAGGCAGGCGTCCTCAAACTGTGGCCCGTGGGACACATGTGGCCTGACGATATTTATTCCACCCTCAGGGTGTTTTTGCTGCCTCTGCCTGTCCTGCTTAGCAGCCGACTCGTGCAGTGTGCATAGGAACTTATTCATAGGTTTTTAAAAAACTATAGTCTGACCCTCCAATGATCTGAGGGACAGAACTGGCCCCCTAGGTAAACAGTTTGAGGACCCCTGCCCTAAGGGATCCTGGACTTAGGGGTTACTATTCTCGCAGCCCTGACACACCCCTGATCATTCTACCCATAGTAGAGGCACCAGGGAAATTTGGTCCCTGGGTAATTTACCAGCCTTTTATTCAAATTGAAGCCAAGAAAATTAAAAATGACTTAGGCAGTTACTCTACTTTTGATTACGGTTGACTCCCCCTGTAGTACCCCAATATTACCATTTAACTCTATAACGCTGAGCATATTTCCATAACATATAAAGAAATGTATATATTAATAGATAGATAGATAAACAGACAGATAAATAGGTAGATAACTTTGAAAATAAAGAATAAAAACAAAAACATTTCCCCCAAATTGAAAATTGAGCCATTATAGGGTTAAAAAGGATGGGTCTTATCAGCAGGTGTAAGACCTTAGGATCATAAATGAAGCAGTGATCCCACTGCACCTAGTAGTGCCCAAACCCTGTGCCCTCCTAGGGAAATTGTGAATGCTTTAATCCCCGTTCCTGTACTTAGAGTGAACAAACACATGCCTGATAATCCTAAGTATATTTATTTCTTGTGACACTCACCTAACTTGAAGGGAACGACCTCCTCCGAATCTTAGACTTGTCTCACTTAAACTCTTCAACCTTTTGTCTTTTTGTTTGTTTTTCCAGAAGTTCTCAGGTTACCAAGGCCTCCAAACCAAGTGTGCCAGCTGCAGGACCACGATTTCCTGAACAACCTCAACTTTATCCATCCTGGGACCTGAGTGGACAATCCCTTCTGAGCCCCATTTGCCCCTTTTGCAGCAGGAAGTACTTAGAGATGTCGTCGCCCAGTACCCCAAAGATTTGGGTCCATACCTCTTCAGGGGGCAAATGTTAGGTAGCTATCCTAGGGACTGGGGTGTCCATTATGCATGCCCAGAGGGCCAAGGTAGCAGCCCAAGAAGGAGTGGCACACTGTGCGTGCTCAGAGGTTCAGGTTTCCGGCCAGGAAGAGGAGGTACACCTGGGTGAGTGCTGCAACTTGATTGACCCACCAAGGCCAAGTAAATTAAATTCAGCTGCTGGGGTTGACCAGGGTTGCCCACCATGCCTCCCTAATGCTCATAAAACCCACTTGGATGACAATCAGGCTTCTACATGCATTCTTTCTCACGCAGAGCAGAGGACCAAGGTCTGTCTGTCCCCAGAGAGATCTGACAAACCCAGGAAGGCTCTTTGGAGGCAGCATAACTGGACATGAATGGCTGGTGGATACTGTTCAGATGCAGGACTTTCTACTAAGAAGGGTCTAATCCAGCCTGAGATAATCCTTGAATGAGTCCTCTGCCCAGATCTTTTTTTTTAACGTTTTATTAGGGGCTCATACAACACTAAACACATTCTATGCATACATCAGTTGTGTAAAGCACATTTGTACATTCATTTCCCTCATTCTCAAAATATCCACTCTCCACCCAAGCCCATGGCCTCAGCTCCTCATTCCCATCCCCACCCCCCATGTGCGCTACCCCTCGCTCATCAATCCTTGGTAATTTACTAATTTTTGTCATATCTTGCACTGTCTGATATCCCCCTTCACCCACTTTTCTGTTGAAGTAAAATGTACATCCTTGTAATCAGTTCCCCGTTTCCAAACTGCCCTCCCTCTTACCCTCTCAGTGTCTTCACTCATAATACTGGTCCTAAAGGACTCATCCACCCTGGATTCCCTGTGTTTCCAGTTGCTATCTGTACCAGTGTACATTCTCTAGTCTAGCCAGATTTGTAAGGTAGAATTGGGGTCATGATAATGGGGGGAGAGAAAGCATTTAGCAACTAGAGGAAAGTTGTGTTTCATCATTGCTATCTCGTACCTAGTCTTGGCTCATCTCCTCTCTGAGACCCTTCTGTAAGGTATTGTCCAGTGGTCTGGAAATGGGCTTTGGGTCTCTACCAAGCACTCTTCTCATTCCCAATAAGATGTTTTTGTTCTGATGATGCCTGACACCTGATCCCTTCGAAACCTCGTGATCTCATAGGCTGGTGTGATTATTCCATGTGGGCTTTGTTGTTTCTGAGCTAGGTGGCCGCTTGTTTACATTCAAGCTTTTAAGACCTCAGACGCTATATCTTTTGACAGCTGGGCACCATCAGCTTTGTCTTCAGTGTACCTGTGGGGAAGGTGAGCACCATAGAATGCCAATTTAATAGAACAAAGTATTCTTGCAATGAGGGAGTACTTGAGTGGAGGCCCAGAGTCCATCTGCTACCTTAATACGAAACCTATAAATATATGGACGTAGGTCTATTTCCCCATGCTCATATATGAATATATTTACATATGGACATACTTTTTTAAAGACCTCTATAATAGGCCCTTGCTTCCTGGCTTGCTCTTCTATTTCCCTTTCATTTTCCTCTTGTGCCCACTGCCATGCTCAGTCTTCCTTTGGGTTTCAGTAATTCTTCTTGGTTCCATTACCCTTGATCCCGCCCTACCAGGCCTCCTACATCTACCTCACCACGGATATGCATGACTTCCTGTTCTCTTGTTTCTGGGTTTCTTAACACCGCTTCCTTTATGCCCACCTCCCTCTTTCCCATGCCCCACCCCCCAGAAGGGTTGGTCCTGGGTTTTGTCCTCCAGATTGGACATCCAGCCTATCTAATTTAGACAGACCAGAAAAGGTAATAACATGCACAAAACCAAGACAAGCAACCCAAAAAAACCAAGACAACAAAAATCCAATGACACTAAAAGAAAACAAAACTAACCAAGAAAGAAAAGCTCATAGTTAGTACAAGGACTGTGTGGTGAACTTTAGGAGTGTTTTCCAGTCCAGTCTGTTGGGGCACCGAGCCCTGACCACAAAGTCCACCTTTGGCATTCCCCGGGGACTTTGATGCTCCGTTTTCTAGCTCTTCCGCTGCACTCCCTTAGTGTCATGCCTCGATGTAGCAAGATCAGTTCGGGCGCAGTTCCCACACTGTGTGTCCAGTGTTGTCCCCTCTAGGGCTATGGGTCTTTGAGGGACGTTTCTCATCGTGGGGCTGCCCATGTGGTCTTTTCTGTGGACTGGCTTCTCTGATTGGGAACATCATCCTCAAGGTGTAGTGGGCCAGGCTGTGCTCCATTCTCCCCTCCTCCCCCTTGTTCTGCTCTGTGTTCTCTGATCAGATATGTCCCTCTCCTCGAGCTGCAGCTCCGGTGCCATCCTGTGAAATACAATCTTTGGGGGCTGCAAGGAGGTGGGAGGGGGGGCATCAGCTCAGATCTTTTGAGAGTCCAGGAGATATTGACTTCTCGATGGGCACAGTTCTGTGGGGCACCGTGCTCTTGGTCCAGACGCTGGTTGTGAATATGACTTTGTTGTTAACCAGTTGTGTGTCTCTGGGTCAACTCCTGTGTGTTTTGAGTGAGTTTTCTAATCTGCAAAGTAAATGTACAGGATTATCCAGACTCCCATGTCAGCAAGTTATCCAGAGGAGTTAATCAGAGACTGTTTCATATAGTGTGTATCTGTGCGCCGCATTCGAGACCTGGGATGGCAATTATGAGCTCAGAATAGAGATGGTGTCCAGTAGGTGACAGACGTGGCTCCATATTGAAACAGGAAGCCCACTGTGGAGATTTGGTCCTTCCGTTGATGGCCACCGGCCACCTAGTCTTCTGCTATAACTGCTTCACTGGCTCAGCAGCTGAGCCAGGAGCCAGTGCCATCATAACCAGGTGGCTAACTGGGAGAAAGGGCAGATAGATATTTGTTAACTTGTTGTCTTGGGAAGCCCACCTAACCTCCATGCAAACTTTCTGGTGTGAGTTATCTGTGGAAGGAATCATAGGCTCACAGTAATACACATCTTTCTTTTTGAAAATGTGCCCGTATTCCTTTCTGAACCTGAGAAGGTGGCCCCTGTGTCCACCAAGAAATTTACTGCCTGGCCTCCTACATGGAGTGTTAGCCTGGGTTTTGGCGGCGAAGTGAAACAGAGCCCTGACCCCTTCATTCAGCTCTTCAAGCCTTATTGTCTCTTGCTTGGGTCTTTCTCGTTGCAGATGAGGCCCGTCCACTCTTGTGGAGGGTCGTGGACCTCTCCTGGGGTTTTCAAGGCACTGATTTTTCCAGTGTCCTTCTTTCCTGCAGTAGGCACATTGATCCTTCCCCATGGCTTGGAGGTGCCCAGAGGTTAGTCTCTCCGTGAGTGGGCCATGCTCTCCTTTTCCTGAGTCTCTGGGGTCTCTCATGGCAATTCCTAGTATTTTAGCTAGTTTCTTTGTCTCTGTCGTGCTAGGGTCATCTCGGTTGTGATATACTCAATGAACCACTTGTATCAAATCACTAAGATTTTCCCCTTGAAACCCTTCCCACTTCTTCTTCATGTCTGAGGCAGACTGACTGAGTCATAAAGGCAATATTTATTGCCCTCCTGTTCTCGGGGCCTCCGGGCTGTTAGGGGTATAAAGCCTGTAGGCTTCCATCAGCCACTCTAGAAGGAAGGCGGACATTCTCTTAGCCTGAAAATTCTCACTGACCTTAGATAAATTCATAGGTTTCCAAGCTCTTCCGCAGAGGGTCATGTAAGAGCAATGGGGGATACCTGCTAAAGCCCTCTGGGCCTTGCTAGGAATTGAGATCCCACATTGTTGGTGTAGTGGCCAAAAGAGTTTCTCTCAAGTGGGGAGTGCCCGCTCGCTGACCATCAGGTTCATTGACTGCTTACTGGGCCTCTGTCTGGAAGGGCTACCCTCCTCCGTTGTGAACAGCACCTGGAAAAGTTGTTGGCAAGCATTACAGGTGGGCTGATGAGTATGGAAGTCATACCAGTACTAGTGTGTGTGTGGGGCTGCTTGTTAGGGGTGGGGGTGAGGTTGGGGGGCCTGTGGGGGAGGGAGTGACTCAATAAGGGCCTGTTAGAAATTTTCTATTTCTGGACCCCAGAAAACTTATAGGGCGGGGGTTGAAAGAAAGGTTTTGAAGCCAGCTCTCCCACTCTCAGAGTTCTCCTGCAAAATGGGATAAAGCCGATTAGGGGAGAGAGATCGGGAGGGGAGGGGAGGGGAGGGGAGGGGTCATGGGGAGGGGAGGGGAGGGGTGATGGGGAGGGGAGGGGTGATGGGGAGGGGAGGGGAGGGGTGATGGGGAGGGGTGATGGGGAGGGGTGATGGGGAGGGGTGATGGGGAGGGGTGATGGGGAGGGGTGATGGGGAGGGGTGTTGGGGAGGGGTGATGGGGAGGGGTGATGGGGAGGGGTGATGGGGAGGGGTGATGGGGAGGGGTGATGAGGAGGGGTGATGGGTAGGGGTGATGGGGAGGGGTGATGGGGAGGGGAGGGGTAATGGGGAGGGGTGGGGTGATGGGGAGGGGTGGGTTGATGGGGAGGGGTGGGTTGATGGGGAGGGATGGCCTCCACCTATGTGGTTTTGGGAACTTGGACCGTTTGTTTTTCCGGTCCTTCCATGTTTCCTGAAACCTTGGAAACAAGGGCCCTTTCTTTGCGGGAGGGAGTAAGTCTTTTATATTTGCAGGCTTCTTAGTGGCAATGTCAGCCCACACTTGAAGTAACAGGATCAGATCGGGATATCCTGGTTCCCTTTAACCATAACTATGAACTCTTAGTAATAGGGGATGGGAAAACTAGTCTTGCGTGGGTCAATCAGGGACTCCTTCTGCCCCATCACTTTTAAACAAATTGTAGAGTCTCCAAGCTTTTGGGTTGAAACCACATCCTCTTGGTGAATGCCGAGAGCAGGGGTGCTCAAACTACAACCTGTGGGCCACATGCAGACAGCCGAGGACGTTGATCCTTTCTGCCGGGTGTATGTGCCCCATTTTTTTTTTTTGAACTTCAAATCAATATGTGCAGTGTGCACATGAATTTGTTCGTAATATTTGTTTTTTTAAACTATAGTCTTTCCTTCAAAAGGCCTGAGGGATAGTGAACTGGCCCCCTGGGTAAACAGTTTCAGGACCCCTGCCCTAAGGTATCCTGGACTTAGGGGTTATTAATCTCCCAGCCCTGAAACATCCCTGAACATTCTACCCGTTGTAGGAGGCACCATGGGAATTTGGACCCCGGGTAATTTACAAGCCTTTACTCCAATTGAACCCAAGAAAATTCAAAATGACTTAGGCAGTTACTCTATTTTGGTCACTTTTGACTCGTCCTGCACTAGCCCATTATTTCCATTGAACTCTATAACGCGAAGCATGATGTTTTCATAACATTAAAAAATGTATATATTAATACATATATATATATATATTTATAACTATGAAAGTCCACAACAAAAAGAAAATTTTTTCCCAAAATTAAAATTGAAGCGTTATAGGGTTAAAAAGAAGGATGGGTCTGATCAGCGTGTCCAAGACCTTAGCATCATAAATGAATCAGTGATCCGACTGCACCTAGTAGTGCCCAAACCTGTGCCCTCCTAGGGGAAAGTGTGAATGCTTTTATCCCTCTTCCTGTACTTCCAATGAACAAACACACATGTCTGGTAATTAATCCTAAGATTATTTTTGTTTCCTGTGACACTCACCTAATTTCAAGGCCACTGCCACCTCACAAGCTTAGCCTTGTCGTAGTCAAACTGTTCACCTTTTAGACCGTTTGTTTTTCTCAGAAGTTATCGGGTGATTAAAGCTTCTGAACCAAGTGTGCCAGGTCCACGACTACCATCTCCTGGACCACCTCAACCTTATCCATCCTGGATAAAGTTGCCCTCAATGGACAACCCCTCCCAGCAGTGTAGGAAGGGTATGGACCCAAAGCCCCACCTCGCCCCTTCTGCCAGCAGGAAGTAGCTAGAGATGTCGTCGCCCAGTACCCCAAAGATTTGGGTCCATATCTCTTCAGGGGGGCAAATGTTAGGTAGCTATGCTAGGGACTGGGGCATCCGTTATGCATGCCCATAGGGCCAAGATAAGAGCCCAGTTAGGAGAGGCACCCTGTGCATGCTCAGAGGTCCAGATTTCTGGCCATGAAGGGGAGGTCACCTGGGTGGTTCCTGTACCTGGATTGACCAATCTAGGCCATGTTAATTCAATTCAGCCACTGGGGTCGGCCAGACTTGCCCACCACGCCTCCCTAACGCTCATAAAACTCTCTTGAGTGCAGACCAGGCTTCTGCATGATTTCTCTCACACTCAGGAAGGCTCTTTGGAGGCAGCTGGGCTGCACATGAGTGGCTGGTGGATACTGTTCAGATGCATGGCTTTCTGCTTGCAAGGGTTTTTGTCTCAGCTGACTGGAAGGGAGGAGGTAGTACGTCTGGATCACAGAGTATCCATGTCCACAAACGAGGCTGCTCATTCCACTGTCCTGGAAGTGCTTTATGAAAACCCTCTGCTTTGCAGTGTCACTCCTTGTAGATTAGAGTGGGAGGGGCTGGGACCAAGGTATGCTGCCTCTTACTCCCAGTTGCAGGTTTCTGGATGCTGATTGTATCTCTTACAGCATCAGTTAGTGGGCTTGTTGTCTGCCTCGGGCTTTGTTCACGGAGATCCTCCAGCTAGGTGGTGGTGTATGCACATGAGCAGAGGCTTCCTGCCAATCCCCCATGAGTAGTAGAGCTCCCATGGTGTGGACTCCATGAAAGCCTTGCCCCAGGCAGCACGCTTACAAAGGAGGGTGGGCCCTGCAGGACAGAAGACCATTCCCCCTGTGGAATGGCCTCAGAGATCCACCTCCCTCTCTGGCCAGCTGCTGGGGCTGTGGGTCCTAAGCATCATGGCTGACTCAGTAATAGACACAGGGTGAGGCCACTCCAGTAGCTGTTTTGACTGGTCTCATCCAGCCTGAGATCATCCTTGCATGAGCCCTCTGCCAAGATTATTTTTGTTTCTTTTATGATCTTTTCATTAGTGGCTCCTACAACACTAACCGCAGTCCATAAATACATCATCTGTTTGAAGCACATCTGTACATTAATTGCCCTCCTTATTCACAAAATATCCACTCTCCACCCAAGCCCCTGGCCTCAGCTCCTCATTTTTCCCCCCTCAATGCCCGCCACCCATCCCTCATCAATCCTTGGAAATGTACTAATTCTTTTGTCATATTTTCACCCACCTTTCTTTTGAGGTCAATGAAGATCCTTGTAATCGGTTCCCACTTTCCATCCTGCCCTTCCTCCACCCTCCCAGTATCTCCACTCATAACACTGGTAAAGGGCCCATCCACTCTGGATTCCCCGTGTTTGAAATTCCTATCGGTACTAGAATACCTTCTCTAGTTTGGCCAGATTAGTATGGTAGAACTGGGATCATGATAGTGGGGCAAGAGGAAGCATTAAGAACTAGAGGAAAGTTGTGTTTCATCTTTGCTGTCTCATACCCTGTATTCTTTAATCTCCACTCTGAGATCCTTCTGTAAGGGGATGTCCAGTGCACTGCAAACAGGTTTTGGGTCTATACCCGGCAGTCCCCTCTCATTCTCCATGATAAGATTTTTTTGTTCTCATGATGCCTGTTGCCTTATCCCTTTAAAACTTTGTGATCACACAGGCTGGTATGCTTTCTCCATGTGGGCTCTGTTGCTTCAGAGCCAGATGGCTGTTTCTTTACCCTCAAGCCTTTAAGACCCCACACGCTATATCTTTAGGTAGCTGGACACCATCGGATTTCTTCACCACATTTGCTTATGCAGCCGCTCTGTGGTCAGTGATTGTGTAGGAAAGGTGAGCATCTTAGAATGCCAATTTTATAAAACAGTGTTCTTGCAATGAGGGATTCCTTGAGCGGAGGCCCTATGTCCATCTGCTACCTCAATACTAAATCTATAAACATATGGACATAGATCTATTTCCCCATGCCCCTTTGTAAATATATGTACATATGTACATGCCTTTTTTTAGACGTCTATAACTGGCCCTTGCTTCCCAGCTCACTCTTCTATACCCTTTGATTTTCCTCTTGTGCCCACTGACATGCTCAGTCTTCCTTTGGGTTTCAGTAATTCCTCTTGGTTACATTACCTTTGATCACGCCCTACCAGGCCTCCTACATCCCCCTCACTACCGTTTTCCATCACTTGTTGTACCCTTGTCTCTGGGTTTCTTTACACCACTTCCTTTCCCCCCACCCTCCTCACTCCCATGCCCAATGGAAAGGGCCGGTCACATGTTTACTCCTCCAGATTCTTCATCCAGCCTCTCTTAATTAGACAGACCTGTAAAGGTAATAACATGCACAAAACAAGACTGAGCTAAACCAAGCAGCAAAAAGAAAAACAAACAAAAATGAAAACAAAACCCAACCCAAATCCAATGACACTAAAAGAAAACAACACTAACCAGAAAGAAAAGTACAAGGACTGTGTGGCGAACTTTAGGAGTGTTTTCCAGTCCAGTCTGTGGGGGCACCGAACCCTGACCACAAAGTCCACCTTTGGCATTCCCCGGGGACTTTGATGCTCCGTTTTCTTTCTCTTCCGCTGCACTCTCTTAGTGTCATGCCTCGAAGTGGCAGGATCAGTTCGGGCGCAGTTCCCACACTGTGTGTCCAGTGTTGTCCCCTCTAAGGCTATGGGTCTTTGAGGGACGTTTCTCATCGTGGGGCTGCCCATGTGGTCTTCTCTGTGGATTGGCTTCTCTGATTGGGAACATCATCCTCAAGGTGTATTGGGCCAGGGTGTGCTCCATTCTTCCCTCCTCCCCCTTGTTCTGCCCTGTGTTCTCTGATCAGATATGTCCCTCTCCGCGAGCTGCAGATCCGGTGCCATCCTGTGAAATACAATCTTTTGGGGCTGTAAGGATGTGGGGGGGGGGTGGGTGTCAGCTCAGATCTTTTGAGAGTCCAGGAGATATTGACTGCTCGATGGGCACAGTTCTGTGGGGCACCGTGCTCTTGGTCCAGACGCTGGTTTGAATATGACTTTGTTGTTAACCAGTTGTGTGTCTCTGGGTGAACTCCCGTGTGTTTTTGAGTGAGTTTTCTAATCTGCAAAGTAAATGTACAGGATTATCCAGACTCCCATGTCAGCAAGTTATCCAGAGGAGTTAATCAGAGACTGTTTCATATAGTGTGTACCTGCGCGCCGCATTCTAGACCTGGGATGGCAATTATGAGCTCAGGATAGAGATGGTGTCCAGCAGGTAACATACGTGGCTCCATATTGAAACAGGAAGCCCACTGTGGAGATTTGGTCCTTCCGTTGATGGCCACCGGCCACCTAGTCTTCTCCTGCTATAACTGCTTCACTGGCTCAGCAGCTGAGCCAGAAGCCAGTGATATCATAACCAGGTGGCTAACTGGGCCAAAGGGCTGATAGATATTTGTTATCTTGTTGTCTTGGGAAACCCACCTACCCTCCATGCAAACCTTCTGGTGTGAGTTATCTGTGGAAGGAATCATGGGCTCACAGTAATTCACATCTTTCTTCTTGAAAATGTGCCCATATTCCTTTCTGAACCTGAGAAGGTGGCCCCTGTGTCCACCAAGAAATTTACTGCCTGGCCTCCTACTTGGAGAGTTAGCCTGGGCTTTTGGCGGCGAAGTGAAACAGAGCCCTGACCCCTTCATTGAGCTTCTTCAAGCATTATTGTCTCTTGCTTGGGTCTTTCTACGTGCAGATGAGGCCTATCCACTCTAGTGGAGGGTCGTGCACCTCTCCTGGGGTTTTCAAGGCACTGATTTTTCCAGTGTCCTTCTTTCCTGCAGTAGGCACATTGGTCCTTCCCCATGGCTTGGCGGTGCCCACAGGTTAGTCTCTCCGTGAGTGAGCCATGCTCTCCTTTTCCTGAGTCTCTGGGGTATCTCATGGCAATTACGATTATTTTAGCTAGCTTCTTTGTCTCTGTCGTGCTAGGGTCATCTCTGTTGTTATACACTCAATGAGCCACTTGTACCAAATCGCTAAGATTTTCCCTTCAAACCCTTCCCATTTCGTTGTCATGTCTGAGGCAGACTGACTGAGTAATAAAGGCAATACTTATTGCCCTCCTGTTCTCAGTGCCTCCGGGCCGTTAGGGGTATAAAGCCCGTAGGCTTACATCAGCCACTCTAGAAAGGCAGGCGGACATTCTCTTATAGGAACCTGAAAATTCTCACTGACCTTAGATGATAAATTCATAGGTTTCCTAGCTCTTCCGCAGAGGGTCATGTAAGAGCAATGGGTGATACCTGGTAAAGCCCTTTGGGCCTTGCTAGGAATTGAGATCCCACATTGTTGGTGTAGTGGCCAAAAGAGTTTCTCTCAAGTGGGGAGTGCCCGCTCGCTGACCATCAGGTTCACTGACTGCTTACTGGGCCTCTGTCTGGAAGGGCTACCCTCCTCCGTTGTGAACAGCACCTGGAAAAGTTGTTGGCAAGCATTACAGGTGGGCTGATGAGTATGGAAGTCATACCAGTACTAGTGTGTGTGTGGGGCTGCTTGTTAGGGGTGGGGGTGAGGTTGGGGGGCCGGTGGGGGAGGGAGTGACTCAATAAGGGCCTGTTAGAAGTTTTCTATTTCTGGACCCTAGAAACCTTATAGGGCGGGGGTTGAAAGAAAGGGTTTGAAGCCAGCTCTCCCACTCTCAGAGTTCTCCTGCAAAATGGGATAAAGCCGATTAGGGGAGAGAGATCGGGAGGGGAGGGGAGGGGAGGTGTGGGGGAGGGGAGGGGTGGGGGAGGGGAGGGGTGGGGGAGGGTGATGGGGAGGGATGGCCTCCACCTATGTGGTTTTGGGAACTTGGACCGTTTGCTTTTCCGGTCCTTCCATGTTTCCTGAAACCTTGGAAACAAGGGCCCTTTCTTTGCGGGAGGGAGTAAGTCTTTTATATTTGCAGGCTTCTTAGTGGCAATGTCAGCCCACACTTGAAGTAACGGGATCAGATCGGGATATCCTGGTTCCCTTTAACCATAACTATGAACTCTTAGTAATAGGGGATGGGAAAACTAGTCTTGCGTGGGTCAATCAGGGACTCCTTCTGCCCCATCACTTTTAAACAAATTGTAGAGTCTCCAAGCTTTTGGGTTGAAACCACATCCTCTTGGTGAATGCCGAGAGCAGGGGTCCTCAAACTACAACCTGTGGGCCACATGCAGACAGCCGAGGACGTTGATCCTTTCTGCCGGGTGTATGTGCCCCATTTATTTATTTTTTTTTGAACTTCAAATCAATATGTGCAGTGTGCACATGAATTTGTTCGTAATATTTGTTTTTTTAAACTATAGTCTTTCCTTCAAAAGGCCTGAGGGATAGTGAACTGGCCCCCTGGGTAAACAGTTTCAGGACCCCTGCCCTAAGGTATCCTGGACTTAGGGGTTATTAATCTCCCAGCCCTGAAACATCCCTGAACATTCTACCCGTTGTAGGAGGCACCATGGGAATTTGGACCCCGGGTAATTTACAAGCCTTTACTCCAATTGAACCCAAGAAAATTCAAAATGACTTAGGCAGTTACTCTATTTTGGTCACTTTTGACTCGTCCTGCACTAGCCCATTATTTCCATTGAACTCTATAACGCGAAGCATGATGTTTTCATAACATTAAAAAATGTATATATTAATACATATATATATATATATATTTATAACTATGAAAGTCCACAACAAAAAGAAAATTTTTTCCCAAAATTAAAATTGAAGCGTTATAGGGTTAAAAAGAAGGATGGGTCTGATCAGCGTGTCCAAGACCTTAGCATCATAAATGAATCAGTGATCCGACTGCACCTAGTAGTGCCCAAACCTGTGCCCTCCTAGGGGAAAGTGTGAATGCTTTTATCCCTCTTCCTGTACTTCCAATGAACAAACACACATGTCTGGTAATTAATCCTAAGATTATTTTTGTTTCCTGTGACACTCACCTAATTTCAAGGCCACTGCCACCTCACAAGCTTAGCCTTGTCGTAGTCAAACTGTTCACCTTTTAGACCGTTTGTTTTTCTCAGAAGTTATCGGGTGATTAAAGCTTCTGAACCAAGTGTGCCAGGTCCACGACTACCATCTCCTGGACCACCTCAACCTTATCCATCCTGGATAAAGTTGCCCTCAATGGACAACCCCTCCCAGCAGTGTAGGAAGGGTATGGACCCAAAGCCCCACCTCGCCCCTTCTGCCAGCAGGAAGTAGCTAGAGATGTCGTCGCCCAGTACCCCAAAGATTTGGGTCCATATCTCTTCAGGGGGGCAAATGTTAGGTAGCTATGCTAGGGACTGGGGCATCCGTTATGCATGCCCATAGGGCCAAGATAAGAGCCCAGTTAGGAGAGGCACCCTGTGCATGCTCAGAGGTCCAGATTTCTGGCCATGAAGGGGAGGTCACCTGGGTGGTTCCTGTACCTGGATTGACCAATCTAGGCCATGTTAATTCAATTCAGCCACTGGGGTCGGCCAGACTTGCCCACCACGCCTCCCTAACGCTCATAAAACTCTCTTGAGTGCAGACCAGGCTTCTGCATGATTTCTCTCACACTCAGGAAGGCTCTTTGGAGGCAGCTGGGCTGCACATGAGTGGCTGGTGGATACTGTTCAGATGCATGGCTTTCTGCTTGCAAGGGTTTTTGTCTCAGCTGACTGGAAGGGAGGAGGTAGTACGTCTGGATCACAGAGTATCCATGTCCACAAACGAGGCTGCTCATTCCACTGTCCTGGAAGTGCTTTATGAAAACCCTCTGCTTTGCAATGTCACTCCTTGTAGATTAGAGTGGGAGGGGCTGGGACCAAGGTATGCTGCCTCTTACTCCCAGTTGCAGGTTTCTGGATGCTGATTGTATCTCTTACAGCATCAGTTAGTGGGCTTGTTGTCTGCCTCGGGCTTTGTTCACGGAGATCCTCCAGCTAGGTGGTGGTGTATGCACATGAGCAGAGGCTTCCTGCCAATCCCCCATGAGTAGTAGAGCTCCCATGGTGTGGACTCCATGAAAGCCTTGCCCCAGGCAGCACGCTTACAAAGGAGGGTGGGCCCTGCAGGACAGAAGACCATTCCCCCTGTGGAATGGCCTCAGAGATCCACCTCCCTCTCTGGCCAGCTGCTGGGGCTGTGGGTCCTAAGCATCATGGCTGACTCAGTAATAGACACAGGGTGAGGCCACTCCAGTAGCTGTTTTGACTGGTCTCATCCAGCCTGAGATCATCCTTGCATGAGCCCTCTGCCAAGATTATTTTTGTTTCTTTTATGATCTTTTCATTAGTGGCTCCTACAACACTAACCGCAGTCCATAAATACATCATCTGTTTGAAGCACATCTGTACATTAATTGCCCTCCTTATTCACAAAATATCCACTCTCCACCCAAGCCCCTGGCCTCAGCTCCTCATTTTTCCCCCCTCAATGCCCGCCACCCATCCCTCATCAATCCTTGGAAATGTACTAATTCTTTTGTCATATTTTCACCCACCTTTCTTTTGAGGTCAATGAAGATCCTTGTAATCGGTTCCCACTTTCCATCCTGCCCTTCCTCCACCCTCCCAGTATCTCCACTCATAACACTGGTAAAGGGCCCATCCACTCTGGATTCCACGTGTTTGAAATTCCTATCGGTACTAGACTACCTTCTCTAGTTTGGCCAGATTAGTATGGTAGAACTGGGATCATGATAGTGGGGCAAGAGGAAGCATTAAGAACTAGAGGAAAGTTGTGTTTCATCTTTGCTGTCTCATACCCTGTATTCTTTAATCTCCACTCTGAGATCCTTCTGTAAGGGGATGTCCAGTGCACTGCAAACAGGTTTTGGGTCTATACCCGGCAGTCCCCTCTCATTCTCCATGATAAGATTTTTTTGTTCTCATGATGCCTGTTGCCTTATCCCTTTAAAACTTTGTGATCACACAGGCTGGTATGCTTTCTCCATGTGGGCTCTGTTGCTTCAGAGCCAGATGGCTGTTTCTTTACCCTCAAGCCTTTAAGACCCCACACGCTATATCTTTAGGTAGCTGGACACCATCGGATTTCTTCACCACATTTGCTTATGCAGCCGCTCTGTGGTCAGTGATTGTGTAGGAAAGGTGAGCATCTTAGAATGCCAATTTTATAAAACAGTGTTCTTGCAATGAGGGATTCCTTGAGCGGAGGCCCTATGTCCATCTGCTACCTCAATACTAAATCTATAAACATATGGACATAGATCTATTTCCCCATGCCCCTTTGTAAATATATGTACATATGTACATGCCTTTTTTTAGACGTCTATAACTGGCCCTTGCTTCCCAGCTCACTCTTCTATACCCTTTGATTTTCCTCTTGTGCCCACTGACATGCTCAGTCTTCCTTTGGGTTTCAGTAATTCCTCTTGGTTACATTACCTTTGATCACGCCCTACCAGGCCTCCTACATCCCCCTCACTACCGTTTTCCATCACTTGTTGTACCCTTGTCTCTGGGTTTCTTTACACCACTTCCTTTCCCCCCACCCTCCTCACTCCCATGCCCAATGGAAAGGGCCGGTCACATGTTTACTCCTCCAGATTCTTCATCCAGCCTCTCTTAATTAGACAGACCTGTAAAGGTAATAACATGCACAAAACAAGACTGAGCTAAACCAAGCAGCAAAAAGAAAAACAAACAAAAATGAAAACAAAACCCAACCCAAATCCAATGACACTAAAAGAAAACAACACTAACCAGAAAGAAAAGTACAAGGACTGTGTGGCGAACTTTAGGAGTGTTTTCCAGTCCAGTCTGTGGGGGCACCGAACCCTGACCACAAAGTCCACCTTTGGCATTCCCCGGGGACTTTGATGCTCCGTTTTCTTTCTCTTCCGCTGCACTCTCTTAGTGTCATGCCTCGAAGTGGCAGGATCAGTTCGGGCGCAGTTCCCACACTGTGTGTCCAGTGTTGTCCCCTCTAGGGCTATGGGTCTTTGAGGGACGTTTCTCATCGTGGGGCTGCCCATGTGGTCTTCTCTGTGGATTGGCTTCTCTGATTGGGAACATCATCCTCAAGGTGTATTGGGCCAGGGTGTGCTCCATTCTTCCCTCCTCCCCCTTGTTCTGCCCTGTGTTCTCTGATCAGATATGTCCCTCTCCGCGAGCTGCAGATCCGGTGCCATCCTGTGAAATACAATCTTTTGGGGCTGCAAGGATGTGTGGGGGGTGGGGTGGGTGTCAGCTCAGATCTTTTGAGAGTCCAGGAGATATTGACTGCTCGATGGGCACAGTTCTGTGGGGCACCGTGCTCTTGGTCCAGACGCTGGTTTGAATATGACTTTGTTGTTAACCAGTTGTGTGTCTCTGGGTGAACTCCCGTGTGTTTTTGAGTGAGTTTTCTAATCTGCAAAGTAAATGTACAGGATTATCCAGACTCCCATGTCAGCAAGTTATCCAGAGGAGTTAATCAGAGACTGTTTCATATAGTGTGTACCTGCGCGCCGCATTCTAGACCTGGGAT
Organism: Tenrec ecaudatus; assembly: GCF_050624435.1. Classification (NCBI taxonomy): domain Eukaryota; kingdom Metazoa; phylum Chordata; class Mammalia; order Afrosoricida; family Tenrecidae; genus Tenrec; species Tenrec ecaudatus. The sequence goes on along the minus strand of NC_134548.1, from coordinate 66,362,457 downwards.
GGCAATTATGAGCTCAGGATAGAGATGGTGTCCAGCAGGTAACATACGTGGCTCCATATTGAAACAGGAAGCCCACTGTGGAGATTTGGTCCTTCCGTTGATGGCCACCGGCCACCTAGTCTTCTCCTGCTATAACTGCTTCACTGGCTCAGCAGCTGAGCCAGAAGCCAGTGATATCATAACCAGGTGGCTAACTGGGCCAAAGGGCTGATAGATATTTGTTATCTTGTTGTCTTGGGAAACCCACCTACCCTCCATGCAAACCTTCTGGTGTGAGTTATCTGTGGAAGGAATCATGGGCTCACAGTAATTCACATCTTTCTTCTTGAAAATGTGCCCATATTCCTTTCTGAACCTGAGAAGGTGGCCCCTGTGTCCACCAAGAAATTTACTGCCTGGCCTCCTACTTGGAGAGTTAGCCTGGGCTTTTGGCGGCGAAGTGAAACAGAGCCCTGACCCCTTCATTGAGCTTCTTCAAGCATTATTGTCTCTTGCTTGGGTCTTTCTACGTGCAGATGAGGCCTATCCACTCTAGTGGAGGGTCGTGCACCTCTCCTGGGGTTTTCAAGGCACTGATTTTTCCAGTGTCCTTCTTTCCTGCAGTAGGCACATTGGTCCTTCCCCATGGCTTGGCGGTGCCCACAGGTTAGTCTCTCCGTGAGTGAGCCATGCTCTCCTTTTCCTGAGTCTCTGGGGTATCTCATGGCAATTACGATTATTTTAGCTAGCTTCTTTGTCTCTGTCGTGCTAGGGTCATCTCTGTTGTTATACACTCAATGAGCCACTTGTACCAAATCGCTAAGATTTTCCCTTCAAACCCTTCCCATTTCGTTGTCATGTCTGAGGCAGACTGACTGAGTAATAAAGGCAATACTTATTGCCCTCCTGTTCTCAGTGCCTCCGGGCCGTTAGGGGTATAAAGCCCGTAGGCTTACATCAGCCACTCTAGAAAGGCAGGCGGACATTCTCTTATAGGAACCTGAAAATTCTCACTGACCTTAGATGATAAATTCATAGGTTTCCTAGCTCTTCCGCAGAGGGTCATGTAAGAGCAATGGGTGATACCTGGTAAAGCCCTTTGGGCCTTGCTAGGAATTGAGATCCCACATTGTTGGTGTAGTGGCCAAAAGAGTTTCTCTCAAGTGGGGAGTGCCCGCTCGCTGACCATCAGGTTCACTGACTGCTTACTGGGCCTCTGTCTGGAAGGGCTACCCTCCTCCGTTGTGAACAGCACCTGGAAAAGTTGTTGGCAAGCATTACAGGTGGGCTGATGAGTATGGAAGTCATACCAGTACTAGTGTGTGTGTGGGGCTGCTTGTTAGGGGTGGGGGTGAGGTTGGGGGGCCGGTGGGGGAGGGAGTGACTCAATAAGGGCCTGTTAGAAGTTTTCTATTTCTGGACCCTAGAAACCTTATAGGGCGGGGGTTGAAAGAAAGGGTTTGAAGCCAGCTCTCCCACTCTCAGAGTTCTCCTGCAAAATGGGATAAAGCCGATTAGGGGAGAGAGATCGGGAGGGGAGGGGAGGGGAGGTGTGGGGGAGGGGAGGGGTGGGGGAGGGGAGGGGTGGGGGAGGGTGATGGGGAGGGATGGCCTCCACCTATGTGGTTTTGGGAACTTGGACCGTTTGCTTTTCCGGTCCTTCCATGTTTCCTGAAACCTTGGAAACAAGGGCCCTTTCTTTGCGGGAGGGAGTAAGTCTTTTATATTTGCAGGCTTCTTAGTGGCAATGTCAGCCCACACTTGAAGTAACGGGATCAGATCGGGATATCCTGGTTCCCTTTAACCATAACTATGAACTCTTAGTAATAGGGGATGGGAAAACTAGTCTTGCGTGGGTCAATCAGGGACTCCTTCTGCCCCATCACTTTTAAACAAATTGTAGAGTCTCCAAGCTTTTGGGTTGAAACCACATCCTCTTGGTGAATGCCGAGAGCAGGGGTCCTCAAACTACAACCTGTGGGCCACATGCAGACAGCCGAGGACGTTGATCCTTTCTGCCGGGTGTATGTGCCCCATTTATTTATTTTTTTTGAACTTCAAATCAATATGTGCAGTGTGCACATGAATTTGTTCGTAATATTTGTTTTTTTAAACTATAGTCTTTCCTTCAAAAGGCCTGAGGGATAGTGAACTGGCCCCCTGGGTAAACAGTTTCAGGACCCCTGCCCTAAGGTATCCTGGACTTAGGGGTTATTAATCTCCCAGCCCTGAAACATCCCTGAACATTCTACCCGTTGTAGGAGGCACCATGGGAATTTGGACCCCGGGTAATTTACAAGCCTTTACTCCAATTGAACCCAAGAAAATTCAAAATGACTTAGGCAGTTACTCTATTTTGGTCACTTTTGACTCGTCCTGCACTAGCCCATTATTTCCATTGAACTCTATAACGCGAAGCATGATGTTTTCATAACATTAAAAAATGTATATATTAATACATATATATATATATATATATTTATAACTATGAAAGTCCACAACAAAAAGAAAATTTTTTCCCAAAATTAAAATTGAAGCGTTATAGGGTTAAAAAGAAGGATGGGTCTGATCAGCGTGTCCAAGACCTTAGCATCATAAATGAATCAGTGATCCGACTGCACCTAGTAGTGCCCAAACCTGTGCCCTCCTAGGGGAAAGTGTGAATGCTTTTATCCCTCTTCCTGTACTTCCAATGAACAAACACACATGTCTGGTAATTAATCCTAAGATTATTTTTGTTTCCTGTGACACTCACCTAATTTCAAGGCCACTGCCACCTCACAAGCTTAGCCTTGTCGTAGTCAAACTGTTCACCTTTTAGACCGTTTGTTTTTCTCAGAAGTTATCGGGTGATTAAAGCTTCTGAACCAAGTGTGCCAGGTCCACGACTACCATCTCCTGGACCACCTCAACCTTATCCATCCTGGATAAAGTTGCCCTCAATGGACAACCCCTCCCAGCAGTGTAGGAAGGGTATGGACCCAAAGCCCCACCTCGCCCCTTCTGCCAGCAGGAAGTAGCTAGAGATGTCGTCGCCCAGTACCCCAAAGATTTGGGTCCATATCTCTTCAGGGGGGCAAATGTTAGGTAGCTATGCTAGGGACTGGGGCATCCGTTATGCATGCCCATAGGGCCAAGATAAGAGCCCAGTTAGGAGAGGCACCCTGTGCATGCTCAGAGGTCCAGATTTCTGGCCATGAAGGGGAGGTCACCTGGGTGGTTCCTGTACCTGGATTGACCAATCTAGGCCATGTTAATTCAATTCAGCCACTGGGGTCGGCCAGACTTGCCCACCACGCCTCCCTAACGCTCATAAAACTCTCTTGAGTGCAGACCAGGCTTCTGCATGATTTCTCTCACACTCAGGAAGGCTCTTTGGAGGCAGCTGGGCTGCACATGAGTGGCTGGTGGATACTGTTCAGATGCATGGCTTTCTGCTTGCAAGGGTTTTTGTCTCAGCTGACTGGAAGGGAGGAGGTAGTACGTCTGGATCACAGAGTATCCATGTCCACAAACGAGGCTGCTCATTCCACTGTCCTGGAAGTGCTTTATGAAAACCCTCTGCTTTGCAATGTCACTCCTTGTAGATTAGAGTGGGAGGGGCTGGGACCAAGGTATGCTGCCTCTTACTCCCAGTTGCAGGTTTCTGGATGCTGATTGTATCTCTTACAGCATCAGTTAGTGGGCTTGTTGTCTGCCTCGGGCTTTGTTCACGGAGATCCTCCAGCTAGGTGGTGGTGTATGCACATGAGCAGAGGCTTCCTGCCAATCCCCCATGAGTAGTAGAGCTCCCATGGTGTGGACTCCATGAAAGCCTTGCCCCAGGCAGCACGCTTACAAAGGAGGGTGGGCCCTGCAGGACAGAAGACCATTCCCCCTGTGGAATGGCCTCAGAGATCCACCTCCCTCTCTGGCCAGCTGCTGGGGCTGTGGGTCCTAAGCATCATGGCTGACTCAGTAATAGACACAGGGTGAGGCCACTCCAGTAGCTGTTTTGACTGGTCTCATCCAGCCTGAGATCATCCTTGCATGAGCCCTCTGCCAAGATTATTTTTGTTTCTTTTATGATCTTTTCATTAGTGGCTCCTACAACACTAACCGCAGTCCATAAATACATCATCTGTTTGAAGCACATCTGTACATTAATTGCCCTCCTTATTCACAAAATATCCACTCTCCACCCAAGCCCCTGGCCTCAGCTCCTCATTTTTCCCCCCTCAATGCCCGCCACCCATCCCTCATCAATCCTTGGAAATGTACTAATTCTTTTGTCATATTTTCACCCACCTTTCTTTTGAGGTCAATGAAGATCCTTGTAATCGGTTCCCACTTTCCATCCTGCCCTTCCTCCACCCTCCCAGTATCTCCACTCATAACACTGGTAAAGGGCCCATCCACTCTGGATTCCCCGTGTTTGAAATTCCTATCGGTACTAGAATACCTTCTCTAGTTTGGCCAGATTAGTATGGTAGAACTGGGATCATGATAGTGGGGCAAGAGGAAGCATTAAGAACTAGAGGAAAGTTGTGTTTCATCTTTGCTGTCTCATACCCTGTATTCTTTAATCTCCACTCTGAGATCCTTCTGTAAGGGGATGTCCAGTGCACTGCAAACAGGTTTTGGGTCTATACCCGGCAGTCCCCTCTCATTCTCCATGATAAGATTTTTTTGTTCTCATGATGCCTGTTGCCTTATCCCTTTAAAACTTTGTGATCACACAGGCTGGTATGCTTTCTCCATGTGGGCTCTGTTGCTTCAGAGCCAGATGGCTGTTTCTTTACCCTCAAGCCTTTAAGACCCCACACGCTATATCTTTAGGTAGCTGGACACCATCGGATTTCTTCACCACATTTGCTTATGCAGCCGCTCTGTGGTCAGTGATTGTGTAGGAAAGGCGAGCATCTTAGAATGCCAATTTTATAAAACAGTGTTCTTGCAATGAGGGATTCCTTGAGCGGAGGCCCTATGTCCATCTGCTACCTCAATACTAAATCTATAAACATATGGACATAGATCTATTTCCCCATGCCCCTTTGTAAATATATGTACATATGTACATGCCTTTTTTTAGACGTCTATAACTGGCCCTTGCTTCCCAGCTCACTCTTCTATACCCTTTGATTTTCCTCTTGTGCCCACTGACATGCTCAGTCTTCCTTTGGGTTTCAGTAATTCCTCTTGGTTACATTACCTTTGATCACGCCCTACCAGGCCTCCTACATCCCCCTCACTACCGTTTTCCATCACTTGTTGTACCCTTGTCTCTGGGTTTCTTTACACCACTTCCTTTCCCCCCACCCTCCTCACTCCCATGCCCAATGGAAAGGGCCGGTCACATGTTTACTCCTCCAGAGTCTTCATCCAGCCTCTCTTAATTAGACAGACCTGTAAAGGTAATAACATGCACAAAACAAGACTGAGCTAAACCAAGCAGCAAAAAGAAAAACAAACAAAAATGAAAACAAAACCCAACCCAAATCCAATGACACTAAAAGAAAACAACACTAACCAGAAAGAAAAGTACAAGGACTGTGTGGCGAACTTTAGGAGTGTTTTCCAGTCCAGTCTGTGGGGGCACCGAACCCTGACCACAAAGTCCACCTTTGGCATTCCCCGGGGACTTTGATGCTCCGTTTTCTTTCTCTTCCGCTGCACTCTCTTAGTGTCATGCCTCGAAGTGGCAGGATCAGTTCGGGCGCAGTTCCCACACTGTGTGTCCAGTGTTGTCCCCTCTAGGGCTATGGGTCTTTGAGGGACGTTTCTCATCGTGGGGCTGCCCATGTGGTCTTCTCTGTGGATTGGCTTCTCTGATTGGGAACATCATCCTCAAGGTGTATTGGGCCAGGGTGTGCTCCATTCTTCCCTCCTCCCCCTTGTTCTGCCCTGTGTTCTCTGATCAGATATGTCCCTCTCCGCGAGCTGCAGATCCGGTGCCATCCTGTGAAATACAATCTTTTGGGGCTGCAAGGATGTGTGTGTGTGGGGGGGGGGGTGGGTGTCAGCTCAGATCTTTTGAGAGTCCAGGAGATATTGACTGCTCGATGGGCACAGTTCTGTGGGGCACCGTGCTCTTGGTCCAGACGCTGGTTTGAATATGACTTTGTTGTTAACCAGTTGTGTGTCTCTGGGTGAACTCCCGTGTGTTTTTGAGTGAGTTTTCTAATCTGCAAAGTAAATGTACAGGATTATCCAGACTCCCATGTCAGCAAGTTATCCAGAGGAGTTAATCAGAGACTGTTTCATATAGTGTGTACCTGCGCGCCGCATTCTAGACCTGGGATGGCAATTATGAGCTCAGGATAGAGATGGTGTCCAGCAGGTAACATACGTGGCTCCATATTGAAACAGGAAGCCCACTGTGGAGATTTGGTCCTTCCGTTGATGGCCACCGGCCACCTAGTCTTCTCCTGCTATAACTGCTTCACTGGCTCAGCAGCTGAGCCAGAAGCCAGTGATATCATAACCAGGTGGCTAACTGGGCCAAAGGGCTGATAGATATTTGTTATCTTGTTGTCTTGGGAAACCCACCTACCCTCCATGCAAACCTTCTGGTGTGAGTTATCTGTGGAAGGAATCATGGGCTCACAGTAATTCACATCTTTCTTCTTGAAAATGTGCCCATATTCCTTTCTGAACCTGAGAAGGTGGCCCCTGTGTCCACCAAGAAATTTACTGCCTGGCCTCCTACTTGGAGAGTTAGCCTGGGCTTTTGGCGGCGAAGTGAAACAGAGCCCTGACCCCTTCATTGAGCTTCTTCAAGCATTATTGTCTCTTGCTTGGGTCTTTCTACGTGCAGATGAGGCCTATCCACTCTAGTGGAGGGTCGTGCACCTCTCCTGGGGTTTTCAAGGCACTGATTTTTCCAGTGTCCTTCTTTCCTGCAGTAGGCACATTGGTCCTTCCCCATGGCTTGGCGGTGCCCACAGGTTAGTCTCTCCGTGAGTGAGCCATGCTCTCCTTTTCCTGAGTCTCTGGGGTATCTCATGGCAATTACGATTATTTTAGCTAGCTTCTTTGTCTCTGTCGTGCTAGGGTCATCTCTGTTGTTATACACTCAATGAGCCACTTGTACCAAATCGCTAAGATTTTCCCTTCAAACCCTTCCCATTTCGTTGTCATGTCTGAGGCAGACTGACTGAGTAATAAAGGCAATACTTATTGCCCTCCTGTTCTCAGTGCCTCCGGGCCGTTAGGGGTATAAAGCCCGTAGGCTTACATCAGCCACTCTAGAAAGGCAGGCGGACATTCTCTTATAGGAACCTGAAAATTCTCACTGACCTTAGATGATAAATTCATAGGTTTCCTAGCTCTTCCGCAGAGGGTCATGTAAGAGCAATGGGTGATACCTGGTAAAGCCCTTTGGGCCTTGCTAGGAATTGAGATCCCACATTGTTGGTGTAGTGGCCAAAAGAGTTTCTCTCAAGTGGGGAGTGCCCGCTCGCTGACCATCAGGTTCACTGACTGCTTACTGGGCCTCTGTCTGGAAGGGCTACCCTCCTCCGTTGTGAACAGCACCTGGAAAAGTTGTTGGCAAGCATTACAGGTGGGCTGATGAGTATGGAAGTCATACCAGTACTAGTGTGTGTGTGGGGCTGCTTGTTAGGGGTGGGGGTGAGGTTGGGGGGCCGGTGGGGGAGGGAGTGACTCAATAAGGGCCTGTTAGAAGTTTTCTATTTCTGGACCCTAGAAACCTTATAGGGCGGGGGTTGAAAGAAAGGGTTTGAAGCCAGCTCTCCCACTCTCAGAGTTCTCCTGCAAAATGGGATAAAGCCGATTAGGGGAGAGAGATCGGGAGGGGAGGGGAGGGGAGGTGTGGGGGAGGGGAGGGGTGGGGGAGGGGAGGGGTGGGGGAGGGTGATGGGGAGGGATGGCCTCCACCTATGTGGTTTTGGGAACTTGGACCGTTTGCTTTTCCGGTCCTTCCATGTTTCCTGAAACCTTGGAAACAAGGGCCCTTTCTTTGCGGGAGGGAGTAAGTCTTTTATATTTGCAGGCTTCTTAGTGGCAATGTCAGCCCACACTTGAAGTAACGGGATCAGATCGGGATATCCTGGTTCCCTTTAACCATAACTATGAACTCTTAGTAATAGGGGATGGGAAAACTAGTCTTGCGTGGGTCAATCAGGGACTCCTTCTGCCCCATCACTTTTAAACAAATTGTAGAGTCTCCAAGCTTTTGGGTTGAAACCACATCCTCTTGGTGAATGCCGAGAGCAGGGGTCCTCAAACTACAACCTGTGGGCCACATGCAGACAGCCGAGGACGTTGATCCTTTCTGCCGGGTGTATGTGCCCCATTTATTTATTTTTTTTTGAACTTCAAATCAATATGTGCAGTGTGCACATGAATTTGTTCGTAATATTTGTTTTTTTAAACTATAGTCTTTCCTTCAAAAGGCCTGAGGGATAGTGAACTGGCCCCCTGGGTAAACAGTTTCAGGACCCCTGCCCTAAGGTATCCTGGACTTAGGGGTTATTAATCTCCCAGCCCTGAAACATCCCTGAACATTCTACCCGTTGTAGGAGGCACCATGGGAATTTGGACCCCGGGTAATTTACAAGCCTTTACTCCAATTGAACCCAAGAAAATTCAAAATGACTTAGGCAGTTACTCTATTTTGGTCACTTTTGACTCGTCCTGCACTAGCCCATTATTTCCATTGAACTCTATAACGCGAAGCATGATGTTTTCATAACATTAAAAAATGTATATATTAATACATATATATATATATATTTATAACTATGAAAGTCCACAACAAAAAGAAAATTTTTTCCCAAAATTAAAATTGAAGCGTTATAGGGTTAAAAAGAAGGATGGGTCTGATCAGCGTGTCCAAGACCTTAGCATCATAAATGAATCAGTGATCCGACTGCACCTAGTAGTGCCCAAACCTGTGCCCTCCTAGGGGAAAGTGTGAATGCTTTTATCCCTCTTCCTGTACTTCCAATGAACAAACACACATGTCTGGTAATTAATCCTAAGATTATTTTTGTTTCCTGTGACACTCACCTAATTTCAAGGCCACTGCCACCTCACAAGCTTAGCCTTGTCGTAGTCAAACTGTTCACCTTTTAGACCGTTTGTTTTTCTCAGAAGTTATCGGGTGATTAAAGCTTCTGAACCAAGTGTGCCAGGTCCACGACTACCATCTCCTGGACCACCTCAACCTTATCCATCCTGGATAAAGTTGCCCTCAATGGACAACCCCTCCCAGCAGTGTAGGAAGGGTATGGACCCAAAGCCCCACCTCGCCCCTTCTGCCAGCAGGAAGTAGCTAGAGATGTCGTCGCCCAGTACCCCAAAGATTTGGGTCCATATCTCTTCAGGGGGGCAAATGTTAGGTAGCTATGCTAGGGACTGGGGCATCCGTTATGCATGCCCATAGGGCCAAGATAAGAGCCCAGTTAGGAGAGGCACCCTGTGCATGCTCAGAGGTCCAGATTTCTGGCCATGAAGGGGAGGTCACCTGGGTGGTTCCTGTACCTGGATTGACCAATCTAGGCCATGTTAATTCAATTCAGCCACTGGGGTCGGCCAGACTTGCCCACCACGCCTCCCTAACGCTCATAAAACTCTCTTGAGTGCAGACCAGGCTTCTGCATGATTTCTCTCACACTCAGGAAGGCTCTTTGGAGGCAGCTGGGCTGCACATGAGTGGCTGGTGGATACTGTTCAGATGCATGGCTTTCTGCTTGCAAGGGTTTTTGTCTCAGCTGACTGGAAGGGAGGAGGTAGTACGTCTGGATCACAGAGTATCCATGTCCACAAACGAGGCTGCTCATTCCACTGTCCTGGAAGTGCTTTATGAAAACCCTCTGCTTTGCAATGTCACTCCTTGTAGATTAGAGTGGGAGGGGCTGGGACCAAGGTATGCTGCCTCTTACTCCCAGTTGCAGGTTTCTGGATGCTGATTGTATCTCTTACAGCATCAGTTAGTGGGCTTGTTGTCTGCCTCGGGCTTTGTTCACGGAGATCCTCCAGCTAGGTGGTGGTGTATGCACATGAGCAGAGGCTTCCTGCCAATCCCCCATGAGTAGTAGAGCTCCCATGGTGTGGACTCCATGAAAGCCTTGCCCCAGGCAGCACGCTTACAAAGGAGGGTGGGCCCTGCAGGACAGAAGACCATTCCCCCTGTGGAATGGCCTCAGAGATCCACCTCCCTCTCTGGCCAGCTGCTGGGGCTGTGGGTCCTAAGCATCATGGCTGACTCAGTAATAGACACAGGGTGAGGCCACTCCAGTAGCTGTTTTGACTGGTCTCATCCAGCCTGAGATCATCCTTGCATGAGCCCTCTGCCAAGATTATTTTTGTTTCTTTTATGATCTTTTCATTAGTGGCTCCTACAACACTAACCGCAGTCCATAAATACATCATCTGTTTGAAGCACATCTGTACATTAATTGCCCTCCTTATTCACAAAATATCCACTCTCCACCCAAGCCCCTGGCCTCAGCTCCTCATTTTCCCCCCCTCAATGCCCGCCACCCATCCCTCATCAATCCTTGGAAATGTACTAATTCTTTTGTCATATTTTCACCCACCTTTCTTTTGAGGTCAATGAAGATCCTTGTAATCGGTTCCCACTTTCCATCCTGCCCTTCCTCCACCCTCCCAGTATCTCCACTCATAACACTGGTAAAGGGCCCATCCACTCTGGATTCCCCGTGTTTGAAATTCCTATCGGTACTAGAATACCTTCTCTAGTTTGGCCAGATTAGTATGGTAGAACTGGGATCATGATAGTGGGGCAAGAGGAAGCATTAAGAACTAGAGGAAAGTTGTGTTTCATCTTTGCTGTCTCATACCCTGTATTCTTTAATCTCCACTCTGAGATCCTTCTGTAAGGGGATGTCCAGTGCACTGCAAACAGGTTTTGGGTCTATACCCGGCAGTCCCCTCTCATTCTCCATGATAAGATTTTTTTGTTCTCATGATGCCTGTTGCCTTATCCCTTTAAAACTTTGTGATCACACAGGCTGGTATGCTTTCTCCATGTGGGCTCTGTTGCTTCAGAGCCAGATGGCTGTTTCTTTACCCTCAAGCCTTTAAGACCCCACACGCTATATCTTTAGGTAGCTGGACACCATCGGATTTCTTCACCACATTTGCTTATGCAGCCGCTCTGTGGTCAGTGATTGTGTAGGAAAGGCGAGCATCTTAGAATGCCAATTTTATAAAACAGTGTTCTTGCAATGAGGGATTCCTTGAGCGGAGGCCCTATGTCCATCTGCTACCTCAATACTAAATCTATAAACATATGGACATAGATCTATTTCCCCATGCCCCTTTGTAAATATATGTACATATGTACATGCCTTTTTTTAGACGTCTATAACTGGCCCTTGCTTCCCAGCTCACTCTTCTATACCCTTTGATTTTCCTCTTGTGCCCACTGACATGCTCAGTCTTCCTTTG